>NC_086195.1:31467836-32717836 GCF_035770615.1 Melospiza melodia melodia
ACAGGCCCCCAAACACAAACAACGGCGCTTTTCCCTGGAAAACAAAACTCGCCTGCCAACATTTTGATGGCAGATTGCAGGAGCCACTTGGTACTATCAAATCAGCCCAACTTGGCACTGGTGCCACCATGCGTTTGGTCACCATCCTGCCTATCGTAGCTTTTCAGGAGCCAGACGGTCACTCCCAGCTATAGGCCCCCAGACAAAAACCTCGGCCCGTATCCCTGGCATACAAAAGTAAGCTGCCCCGCTTCTGGATGGCAGATTGCAGGAACAACTTGGTACTATCAAACCAGCCCGACTTGGCACTGGTGCCACCTCAGGTCTGGGAACCATCCTGCGTATCGTTCATTGTAAGGAGCCAGCCGGCCACTCCAGCCACAGGCCCCCAGACACAAACAACGGCGCTTTTCCCTGGAAAACAAAACTCGCCTGCCAACTTTTAGATGGCAGATTGCAGGAGCCACTTGGTACTGTCAAATCAGCCCAACTTGGCACTGGTGCCACCATGGGTCTGGTCACCATCCTGCCTATCGTAGCTTTTCAGGACCTAGCAGGTCACTCCCAGCCATAGGCGCCCAGACACAAAGCTCGGCCCGTTTCCCTGGCAAACAAAAGTAAGCTGCCCCGCTTCTGGATGGCAGATTTCCGGAGCCACTTGGTAATATCAAACCAGCCAGACTTGGCACTGGTGCCACCTCTGGTCTGGGAACCATGCTGCGTATCGTGGATTCTAAGGAGCCATCCGTCCACTCCCAGCCACAGGCCCCCAAACACAAACAACGGCGCTTTTCCCTGGAAAACAAAACTCGCCTGCCAACATTTTGATGGCAGATTGCAGGAGCCACTTGCTACTATCAAATCAGCCCATCTTGGCACTGGTGCCACCATGGGTCTGGTCACCATCCTGCCTATCGTAGGTGTTCAGGCGCCAGCCGGTCACTCCCAGCCATAGGCCCCCAGACAAAAACCTCGGCCCGTTTCCCTGGCAAACAAAAGTAAGCTGCCCCGCTTCTGGATGGCAGATTGCAGGAGCCACTTTGCACCATCAAACCAGCCCAACTTGGCACTGGTGCCACCTCTGGTCTGGGAACCATGCTGTGTATCGTGGATTCCAATTAGCAAGCCGGCCACTCCCAGCCACAGGCCTCCAAACACAAACAACGGCGCTTTTCCCTGGAAAACAAAACTCGCCTGCCAACTTTTTGATGGCAGATTGCAGGAGCCACTTGGTACTATCAAACCAGCCCAACTTGGCACTGGTGCCACCATGGGTCTGGTCACCATCCTGCCTATCGTAGCTTTTCAGGACCTAGACGGTCACTCCCAGCCATAGGCCCCGTGACACAAAGCGCGGCCCGTTTCCCTGGCAAACACAAGTAAGCTGTCCCGCTTCTGGATGGCAGATTGCAGGATCCACTAGGTATTATCAAACCAGCCCGACTTGGCACTGGTGCCACCTCTGGTCTGGGAACCATCCTGCGTATCGTGGATTCTAAGCAGCCAGCCGGCCACTCCCAGCCACAGGCCCCCAAACACAAACAACGGCGCTTTTCCCTGGAAAACAAAACTCGCCTGCCAACATTTTGATGGCAGATTGCAGGAGCCACTTGCTACTATCAAACCAGCCCAACTTGGCACTGGTGCCACCATGGGTCTGGTCACCATCCTGCCTATCGTAGCTTTTCAGGAGCCAGCCGGTCACTCCAAGCCATAGGCCCCCAGACAAAAACCTCGGCCCGTTTCCCTGGCAAAGAAAAATAAGCTACCCCGCTTCTGGATGGCACATTGCAGGAGCCACTTTGCACCATCAAACCAGCCCGACTTGGCACTGGTGCCACCTCAGGTCTGGGAACCATCCTGCGTATCGTGGATTCTAAGGAGCCAGCCGGCCACTCCCAGCCACAGGCCCCCAAACAAAAACAACGGCGCTTTTCCCTGGAAAACAAACCTCGCCTGCCAAATTTTGATGGCAGATTGCCGGAGCCACTTGGTACTATCAAACCAGCCCAACTTGACACTGGTGCCACCATGGGTCTGGTCACCATCCTGCCTATCGTAGCTTTTCAGGAGCCAGCCGGTCACTCCCAGCCATAGGCCCCCAGACAAAAACCTTGGCCCGTTTCCCTGGCAAACAAAAGTAAGTTATCCCGCTTCTGGATGGCAGATTGCAGGAGCCACTTTTCACCATCAAACCAGCCCGACTTGGCACTGGTGCCACCTCTGGTCTGGGAACCATCCTGCGTATCGTGGATTCTAAGGAGCCAGCCGGTCACTCCCAGCCACAGGCCCCCAGACACAAACAACGGCGCTTTTCCCTGGAAAACAAAACTCGCCTGCCAATATTTTGATGGCAGATTGCAGGAGCCACTTGCTACTATCAAATCAGCCCAACTTGGCACTGGTGCCACCATGGGTCTGGTCACCATCCTGCCTATCGTAGCTTTTCAGGAGCCAGCCGGTCCCTCCCTGCCATAGGCCCCCAGAGAAAAACCTCGGCCCGTTTCCCTGGCAAACAAAAGTAAGCTACCCCGCTTCTGGATGGCAGATTGCAGGAGCCACTTTGCACCATCAAACTAGCCCGACTTGGCCCTGGTGCCACCTCAGGTCTGGGAACCATCCTGCGTATCGTTCATTGTAAGGAGCCAGCCGGCCACTCCCAGCCACAGGCCCCCAGACACAAACAACGGCGCTTTTCCCTGGAAAACAAAACTCGCCTGCCAACTTTTTGATGGCAGATTGCAGGAGCCACTTGGTACTATCAAATCAGACCAACTTGGCACTGGTGCCACCATGGGTCTGGTCACCATCCTGCCTATCGTAGCTTTTCAGGAGCCAGCCGGTCACTCGCAGCCATAGGCCCCCAGACACAAAACTCGGCCCGTTTCCCTGGCAAACAAAAGTAAGCTACCCCGCTTCTGGATGGCAGATTGCAGGACGCACTTGATAGTATCAAACCAGCCCGACTTGGCACTGGTGCCACCTCAGGTCTGGGAACCATGCTGCGTATCGTGGATTCTAATTAGCCATCTGGCCACTACCAGCCATAGGCCCCCAGACAAAAACCTCGGCCCGTTTCCCTGGCAAACAAAAGTAAGTTATCCCGCTTCTGGAGGGCAGATTGCAGGAGCCACTTTTCACCATCAAACCAGCCCAACTTGGCACTGGTGCCACCTCTGGTCTGGGAACCATCCTGCGTATCGTGGATTCTAAGGAGCCAGCCGGCCACTCCCAGCCACAGGCCCCCAAACAGAAACAACGGCGCTTTTCCCTGGAAAACAAAACTCGCCTGCCAACATTTTGATGGCAGATTGCAGGAGCCACTTGGTACTATCAAACCAGCCCAACTTGGCACTGGTGCCACCATGGGTCTGGTCACCATCCTGCCTATCGTAGCTTTTCAGGAGCCAGCCGGTCACTCCCAGCCATAGGCCCCCAGACACAAACCTCGGCCCGTTTCCCTGGCAAACAAAAGTAAGCTGCCCCGCTTCTGGATGGCAGATTGCAGGACGCACTTGGTAGTATCAAACCAGCCCGACTTGGCACTGGTGCCACCTCTGGTCTGGGAACCATCCTGCGTATCGTGGATTCTAAGCAGCCAGCCGGCCACTCCCAGCCACAGGCCCCCAAACACAAACAACGGCGCTTTTCCCTGGAAAACAAAACTCGCCTGCCAACATTTTGATGGCAGATTGCAGGAGCCACTTGGTACTATCAAATCAGCCCAACTTGGCACTGGTGCCACCATGCGTTTGGTCACCATCCTGCCTATCGTAGCTTTTCAGGAGCCAGACGGTCACTCCCAGCTATAGGCCCCCAGACAAAAACCTCGGCCCGTATCCCTGGCATACAAAAGTAAGCTGCCCCGCTTCTGGATGGCAGATTGCAGGAACAACTTGGTACTATCAAACCAGCCCGACTTGGCACTGGTGCCACCTCAGGTCTGGGAACCATCCTGCGTATCGTTCATTGTAAGGAGCCAGCCGGCCACTCCAGCCACAGGCCCCCAGACACAAACAACGGCGCTTTTCCCTGGAAAACAAAACTCGCCTGCCAACTTTTAGATGGCAGATTGCAGGAGCCACTTGGTACTGTCAAATCAGCCCAACTTGGCACTGGTGCCACCATGGGTCTGGTCACCATCCTGCCTATCGTAGCTTTTCAGGACCTAGCAGGTCACTCCCAGCCATAGGCGCCCAGACACAAAGCTCGGCCCGTTTCCCTGGCAAACAAAAGTAAGCTGCCCCGCTTCTGGATGGCAGATTTCCGGAGCCACTTGGTAATATCAAACCAGCCAGACTTGGCACTGGTGCCACCTCTGGTCTGGGAACCATGCTGCGTATCGTGGATTCTAAGGAGCCATCCGTCCACTCCCAGCCACAGGCCCCCAAACACAAACAACGGCGCTTTTCCCTGGAAAACAAAACTCGCCTGCCAACATTTTGATGGCAGATTGCAGGAGCCACTTGCTACTATCAAATCAGCCCATCTTGGCACTGGTGCCACCATGGGTCTGGTCACCATCCTGCCTATCGTAGGTGTTCAGGCGCCAGCCGGTCACTCCCAGCCATAGGCCCCCAGACAAAAACCTCGGCCCGTTTCCCTGGCAAACAAAAGTAAGCTGCCCCGCTTCTGGATGGCAGATTGCAGGAGCCACTTTGCACCATCAAACCAGCCCAACTTGGCACTGGTGCCACCTCTGGTCTGGGAACCATGCTGTGTATCGTGGATTCCAATTAGCAAGCCGGCCACTCCCAGCCACAGGCCTCCAAACACAAACAACGGCGCTTTTCCCTGGAAAACAAAACTCGCCTGCCAACTTTTTGATGGCAGATTGCAGGAGCCACTTGGTACTATCAAACCAGCCCAACTTGGCACTGGTGCCACCATGGGTCTGGTCACCATCCTGCCTATCGTAGCTTTTCAGGACCTAGACGGTCACTCCCAGCCATAGGCCCCGTGACACAAAGCGCGGCCCGTTTCCCTGGCAAACACAAGTAAGCTGTCCCGCTTCTGGATGGCAGATTGCAGGATCCACTAGGTATTATCAAACCAGCCCGACTTGGCACTGGTGCCACCTCTGGTCTGGGAACCATCCTGCGTATCGTGGATTCTAAGCAGCCAGCCGGCCACTCCCAGCCACAGGCCCCCAAACACAAACAACGGCGCTTTTCCCTGGAAAACAAAACTCGCCTGCCAACATTTTGATGGCAGATTGCAGGAGCCACTTGCTACTATCAAACCAGCCCAACTTGGCACTGGTGCCACCATGGGTCTGGTCACCATCCTGCCTATCGTAGCTTTTCAGGAGCCAGCCGGTCACTCCAAGCCATAGGCCCCCAGACAAAAACCTCGGCCCGTTTCCCTGGCAAAGAAAAATAAGCTACCCCGCTTCTGGATGGCACATTGCAGGAGCCACTTTGCACCATCAAACCAGCCCGACTTGGCACTGGTGCCACCTCAGGTCTGGGAACCATCCTGCGTATCGTGGATTCTAAGGAGCCAGCCGGCCACTCCCAGCCACAGGCCCCCAAACAAAAACAACGGCGCTTTTCCCTGGAAAACAAACCTCGCCTGCCAAATTTTGATGGCAGATTGCCGGAGCCACTTGGTACTATCAAACCAGCCCAACTTGACACTGGTGCCACCATGGGTCTGGTCACCATCCTGCCTATCGTAGCTTTTCAGGAGCCAGCCGGTCACTCCCAGCCATAGGCCCCCAGACAAAAACCTTGGCCCGTTTCCCTGGCAAACAAAAGTAAGTTATCCCGCTTCTGGATGGCAGATTGCAGGAGCCACTTTTCACCATCAAACCAGCCCGACTTGGCACTGGTGCCACCTCTGGTCTGGGAACCATCCTGCGTATCGTGGATTCTAAGGAGCCAGCCGGTCACTCCCAGCCACAGGCCCCCAGACACAAACAACGGCGCTTTTCCCTGGAAAACAAAACTCGCCTGCCAATATTTTGATGGCAGATTGCAGGAGCCACTTGCTACTATCAAATCAGCCCAACTTGGCACTGGTGCCACCATGGGTCTGGTCACCATCCTGCCTATCGTAGCTTTTCAGGAGCCAGCCGGTCCCTCCCTGCCATAGGCCCCCAGAGAAAAACCTCGGCCCGTTTCCCTGGCAAACAAAAGTAAGCTACCCCGCTTCTGGATGGCAGATTGCAGGAGCCACTTTGCACCATCAAACTAGCCCGACTTGGCCCTGGTGCCACCTCAGGTCTGGGAACCATCCTGCGTATCGTTCATTGTAAGGAGCCAGCCGGCCACTCCCAGCCACAGGCCCCCAGACACAAACAACGGCGCTTTTCCCTGGAAAACAAAACTCGCCTGCCAACTTTTTGATGGCAGATTGCAGGAGCCACTTGGTACTATCAAATCAGACCAACTTGGCACTGGTGCCACCATGGGTCTGGTCACCATCCTGCCTATCGTAGCTTTTCAGGAGCCAGCCGGTCACTCGCAGCCATAGGCCCCCAGACACAAAACTCGGCCCGTTTCCCTGGCAAACAAAAGTAAGCTACCCCGCTTCTGGATGGCAGATTGCAGGACGCACTTGATAGTATCAAACCAGCCCGACTTGGCACTGGTGCCACCTCAGGTCTGGGAACCATGCTGCGTATCGTGGATTCTAATTAGCCATCTGGCCACTACCAGCCATAGGCCCCCAGACAAAAACCTCGGCCCGTTTCCCTGGCAAACAAAAGTAAGTTATCCCGCTTCTGGAGGGCAGATTGCAGGAGCCACTTTTCACCATCAAACCAGCCCAACTTGGCACTGGTGCCACCTCTGGTCTGGGAACCATCCTGCGTATCGTGGATTCTAAGGAGCCAGCCGGCCACGCCCTGCCACAGGCCCCCAAACACAAAAAACGGCGCTTTTCCCTGGATAACAAACTCGCCTGCCAACATTTTGATGGCAGATTGCAGGAGCCACTTGGTACTATCAAACCAGCCCAACTTGGCACTGGTGCCACCATGGGTCTGGTCACCATCCTGCCTATCGTAGCTTTTCAGGAGCCAGGCGGTCACTCCCAGCCATAGGCCCTGAGACACAAACCTCGGCCCGTATCCCTGGCAAACAAAAGTAAGCTGCCCCGCTTCTGGATGGCAGATTGCAGGACGCACTTGGTACTCTCAAACCAGCCCAACTTGGCACTGGTGCCACCTCTGGTCTGGGAACCATGCCGCGTATCGTGGATTCTAAGGAGCCAGCCGGCCACTCCCAGCCACAGGCCCCCAAACAGAAACAACGGCGCTTTTCCCTGGAAAACAAAACTCGCCTGCCAACTTTTTCATGGCTGATTGCAGGAGCCACTTGGTACTATCAAATCAGCCCAACTTGGCACTGGTGCCACCATGGGTCTGGTCACCATCCTGCCTATCGTAGCTTTTCAGGAGCCAGCCGGTCACTCCCAGCCATAGGCCCCCAGACACAAACCTCGGCCCGTTTCCCTGGCAAACAAAAGTAAGCTACCCCGCTTCTGGATGGCAGATTGTAGGAACCACTTTGCACCATCAAACTAGCCCGACTTGGCACTGGTGCCACCTCTGGTCTGGGAACCATGCTGCGTATCGTGGATTCTAAGGAGCCATCCGTCCACTCCCAGACACAGGCCCCCAAACACAAACAACGGCGCTTTTCCCTGGAAAACAAAACTCGCCTGCCAACATTTTGATGGCAGATTGCAGGAGCCACTTGGTACTATCAAACCAGCCCAACTTGGCACTGGTGCCACCATGGGTCTGGTCACCATCCTGCCTATCGTAGCTTTTCAGGAGCCAGCCGGTCACTCCCAGCCATAGGCCCCCAGACACAAACCTCGGCCCGTTTCCCTGGCAAACAAAAGTAAGCTGCCCCGCTTCTGGATGGCAGATTGCAGGACGCACTTGGTAGTATCAAACCAGCCCGACTTGGCACTGGTGCCACCTCTGGTCTGGGAACCATCCTGCGTATCGTGGATTCTAAGCAGCCAGCCGGCCACTCCCAGCCACAGGCCCCCAAACACAAACAACGGCGCTTTTCCCTGGAAAACAAAACTCGCCTGCCAACATTTTGATGGCAGATTGCAGGAGCCACTTGGTACTATCAAATCAGCCCAACTTGGCACTGGTGCCACCATGCGTTTGGTCACCATCCTGCCTATCGTAGCTTTTCAGGAGCCAGACGGTCACTCCCAGCTATAGGCCCCCAGACAAAAACCTCGGCCCGTATCCCTGGCATACAAAAGTAAGCTGCCCCGCTTCTGGATGGCAGATTGCAGGAACAACTTGGTACTATCAAACCAGCCCGACTTGGCACTGGTGCCACCTCAGGTCTGGGAACCATCCTGCGTATCGTTCATTGTAAGGAGCCAGCCGGCCACTCCAGCCACAGGCCCCCAGACACAAACAACGGCGCTTTTCCCTGGAAAACAAAACTCGCCTGCCAACTTTTAGATGGCAGATTGCAGGAGCCACTTGGTACTGTCAAATCAGCCCAACTTGGCACTGGTGCCACCATGGGTCTGGTCACCATCCTGCCTATCGTAGCTTTTCAGGACCTAGCAGGTCACTCCCAGCCATAGGCGCCCAGACACAAAGCTCGGCCCGTTTCCCTGGCAAACAAAAGTAAGCTGCCCCGCTTCTGGATGGCAGATTTCCGGAGCCACTTGGTACTATCAAACCAGCCAGACTTGGCACTGGTGCCACCTCTGGTCTGGGAACCATGCTGCGTATCGTGGATTCTAAGGAGCCATCCGTCCACTCCCAGCCACAGGCCCCCAAACACAAACAACGGCGCTTTTCCCTGGAAAACAAAACTCGCCTGCCAACATTTTGATGGCAGATTGCAGGAGCCACTTGCTACTATCAAATCAGCCCATCTTGGCACTGGTGCCACCATGGGTCTGGTCACCATCCTGCCTATCGTAGGTGTTCAGGCGCCAGCCGGTCACTCCCAGCCATAGGCCCCCAGACAAAAACCTCGGCCCGTTTCCCTGGCAAACAAAAGTAAGCTGCCCCGCTTCTGGATGGCAGATTGCAGGAGCCACTTTGCACCATCAAACCAGCCCAACTTGGCACTGGTGCCACCTCTGGTCTGGGAACCATGCTGTGTATCGTGGATTCCAATTAGCAAGCCGGCCACTCCCAGCCACAGGCCTCCAAACACAAACAACGGCGCTTTTCCCTGGAAAACAAAACTCGCCTGCCAACTTTTTGATGGCAGATTGCAGGAGCCACTTGGTACTATCAAACCAGCCCAACTTGGCACTGGTGCCACCATGGGTCTGGTCACCATCCTGCCTATCGTAGCTTTTCAGGACCTAGACGGTCACTCCCAGCCATAGGCCCCGTGACACAAAGCGCGGCCCGTTTCCCTGGCAAACACAAGTAAGCTGTCCCGCTTCTGGATGGCAGATTGCAGGATCCACTAGGTATTATCAAACCAGCCCGACTTGGCACTGGTGCCACCTCTGGTCTGGGAACCATCCTGCGTATCGTGGATTCTAAGCAGCCAGCCGGCCACTCCCAGCCACAGGCCCCCAAACACAAACAACGGCGCTTTTCCCTGGAAAACAAAACTCGCCTGCCAACATTTTGATGGCAGATTGCAGGAGCCACTTGCTACTATCAAACCAGCCCAACTTGGCACTGGTGCCACCATGGGTCTGGTCACCATCCTGCCTATCGTAGCTTTTCAGGAGCCAGCCGGTCACTCCAAGCCATAGGCCCCCAGACAAAAACCGCGGCCCGTTTCCCTGGCAAAGAAAAATAAGCTACCCCGCTTCTGGATGGCACATTGCAGGAGCCACTTTGCACCATCAAACCAGCCCGACTTGGCACTGGTGCCACCTCAGGTCTGGGAACCATCCTGCGTATCGTGGATTCTAATTAGCCATCCGTCCACTCCCAGCCACAGGCCCCCAAACAAAAACAACGGCGCTTTTCCCTGGAAAACAAAACTCGCCTGCCAAATTTTGATGGCAGATTGCCGGAGCCACTGGGTACTATCAAACCAGCCCAACTTGACACTGGTGCCACCATGGGTCTGGTCACCATCCTGCCTATCGTAGCTTTTCAGGAGCCAGCCGGTCACTCCCAGCCATAGGCCCCCAGACACAAAGCTCGGACCGTTTCCCTGGCAAACAAAAGTAAGTTATTCCGCTACTGGATGGCAGATTGCAGGAGCCTCTTTTCACCATCAAACCAGCCTGACTTGGCACTGGTGCCACCTCTGGTCTGGGAACCATGCTGCGTATCGTGGATTCTAAGGAGCCAGCCGGCCACTCCCAGCCACAGGCCCTCAAACAAAAACAACGGCGCATTTCCCTGAATAACAAACTCGCCTGACAACTTTTTGATGGCAGATTGCAGGAGCCACTTGGTACTATCAAACCAGCCCAACTTGACACTGGTGCCACCATGGGTCTGGTCACCATCCTGCCTATCGTAGCTTTTCAGGAGCCAGCCGGTCACTCCCAGCCATAGGCCCCCAGACAAAAACCTTGGCCCGTTTCCCTGCCAAACAAAAGTAAGTTATCCCGCTTCTGGATGGCAGATTGCAGGAGCCACTTTTCACCATCAAACCAGCCCGACTTGGCACTGGTGCCACCTCTGGTCTGGGAACCATCCTGCGTATCGTGGATTCTAAGGAGCCAGCCGGCCACTCCCAGCCACAGGCCCCCAAATACAAACCACAGCGCTTTTCCCTGGAAAACAAAACTCGCCTGCCAACTTTTTGATGGCAGATTGCAGGAGCCACTTGGTACTATCAAACCAGCCCAACTTGGCACTGGTGCCACCATGGATCTGGTCACCATCCTGCCTATCGTAGCTTTTCAGGACCTAGCCGGTCACTCCCAGCCATAGGCCCCCAGAGAAAAACCTCGGCCCGTATCCCTGGCAAACAAAAGTAAGCTGCCCCGCTTCTGGATGGCAGATTGCAGGAACCACTTGGTACTATCAAACCAGCCCAACTTGGCACTGGTGCCACCTTGGGTCTGGGAACCATCCTGCGTATCGTGGATTCTAAGGAGCCAGCCGGTCACTCCCAGCCACAGGCCCCCAAACACAAACAACGGCGCTTTTCCCTGGAAAACAAAACTCGCCTGCCAACATTTTGATGGCAGATTGCAGGAGCCACTTGCTACTATCAAATCAGCCCAACTTGGCACTGGTGCCACCATGGGTCTGGTCACCATCCTGCCTATCGTAGCTTTTCAGGAGCCAGCCGGTCACTCCCAGCCATAGGCCCCCAGAGAAAAACCTCGGCCCGTTTCCCTGGCAAACAAAAGTAAGCTGCCCCGCTTCTGGATGGCAGATTGCAGGAGCCACTTTGCACCATCAAACCAGCCCAACTTGGCACTGGTGCCACCTCTGGTCTGGGAACCATGCTGTGTATCGTGGATTCCAATTAGCAAGCCGGCCACTCCCAGCCACAGGCCTCCAAACACAAACAACGGCGCTTTCCCCTGGAAAACAAAACTCGCCTGCCAACTTTTTGATGGCAGATTGCAGGAGCCACTTGGTACTATCAAACCAGCCCAACTTGGCACTGGTGCCACCATGGGTCTGGTCACCATCCTGCCTATCGTAGCTTTTCAGGACCTAGACGGTCACTCCCAGCCCTAGGCCCCGTGACACAAAGCTCGGCCCGTTTCCCTGGCAAACAAAAGTAAGCTGTCCCGCTTCTGGATGGCAGATTGCAGGATCCACTAGGTATTATCAAACCAGCCCGACTTGGCACTGGTGCCACCTCTGGTCTGGGAACCATCCTGCGTATCGTGGATTCTAAGGAGCCAGCCGGCCACTCCCAGCCACAGGCCCCCAAACACAAACAACGGCGCTTTTCCCTGGAAAACAAAACTCGCCTGCCAACATTTTGATGGCAGATTGCAGGAGCCACTTGGTACTATCAAACCAGCCCAACTTGGCACTGGTGCCACCATGGGTCTGGTCACCATCCTGCCTATCGTAGCTTTTCAGGAGCCAGCCGGTCACTCCAAGCCATAGGCCCCCAGACAAAAACCTCGGCCCGTTTCCCTGGCAAAGAAAAATAAGCTACCCCGCTTCTGGATGGCACATTGCAGGAGCCACTTTGCACCATCAAACCAGCCCGACTTGGCACTGGTGCCACCTCTGGTCTGGGAACCATCCTGCGTATCGTGGATTCTAATTAGCCATCCGTCCACTCCCAGCCACAGGCCCCCAAACAAAAACAACGGCGCTTTTCCCTGGAAAACAAAACTCGCCTGCCAAATTTTGATGGCAGATTGCCGGAGCCACTGGGTACTATCAAACCAGCCCAACTTGACACTGGTGCCACCATGGGTCTGGTCACCATCCTGCCTATCGTAGCTTTTCAGGAGCCAGCCGGTCACTCCCAGCCATAGGCCCCCAGACAAAAAGCTCGGACCGTTTCCCTGGCAAACAAAAGTAAGTTATTCCGCTACTGGATGGCAGATTGCAGGAGCCACTTTTCACCATCAAACCAGCCCGACTTGGCACTGGTGCCACCTCTGGTCTGGGAACCATGCTGCGTATCGTGGATTCTAAGGAGCCAGCCGGCCACTCCCAGCCACAGGCCCCCAAACACAAACAACGGCGCATTTCCCTGGATAACAAACTCGCCTGCCAACTTTTTTTATGGCAGATTGCAGGAGCCACTTGGTACTATCAAACCAGCCCAACTTGGCACTGGTGCCACCATGGGTCTGGTCACCATCCTGCCTATCGTAGCTTTTCAGGAGCCAGCCGGTCACTCCCAGCCATAGGCCCCGAGACACAAACCTCGGCCCGTTTCCCTGGCAAACAAAAGTAAGCTACCCCGCTTCTGGATGGCAGATTGCAGGACGCACTTGGTACTATCAAACCAGCCCAACTTGGCACTGGTGCCACCTCTGGTCTGGGAACCATGCTGCGTATCGTGGATTCTAAGGAGCCAGCCGGCCACTCCCAGCCACAGGCCCCCAAACAAAAACAACGGCGCTTTTCCCTGGAAAACAAAACTCGCCTGCCAACATTTTGATGGCAGATTGCAGGAGCCACTTGGTACTATCAAATCAGCCCAACTTGGCACTGGTGCCACCATGGGTCTGGTCACCATCCTGCCTATCGTAGCTTTTCAGGAGCCAGCCGGTCACTCCCAGCCATAGGCCCCCAGACACAAACCTCGGCCCGTTTCCCTGGCAAACAAAAGTAAGCTGCCCCGCTTCTGGATGGCAGATTGCAGGAGCCACTTGGTACTATCAAACCAGCCCAACTTGGCACTGGTGCCACCTTGGGTCTGGGAACCATCCTGCGTATCGTGGATTCTAAGGAGCCAGCCGGTCACTCCCAGCCACAGGCCCCCAAACACAAACCACAGCGCTTTTCCCTGGAAAACAAAACCCGCCTGCCGACATTTTGATGGCAGATTGCAGGAGCCACTTGCTACTATCAAATCAGCCCAACTTGGCACTGGTGCCACCATGGGTCTGGTCACCATCCTGCCTATCATAGCTTTTCAGGAGCCAGCCGGTCACTCCCAGCCATAGGCCCCCAGACACAAAGCTCGGCCCGTTTCCCTGGCAAACAAAAGTAAGCTGCCCCGCTTCTGGATGGCAGATTGTAGGACGCACTTGGTACTATCAAACCAGCCCGACTTGGCACTGGTGCCACCTCTGGTCTGGGAACCATGGTGCGTATCGTGAATTCTAAGGAGCCAGCCGGCCACTCCCAGCCATAGGCACCCAAACACAAACAACGGCGCTTTTCCCTGGAAAACAAAACTCGCCTGCCAACTTTTTGATGGCAGATTGCAGGAGCCACTTGGTACTATCAAACCAGCTCAACTTGGCACTGGTGCCACCATGGGTCTGCTCACCATCCTGCCTATCGTAGCTTTTCAGGAGCCAGACGGTCACTCGCAGCCATAGGCCCCCAGACACAAACCTCGGCCCGTTTCCCTGGCAAACAAAAGTAAGCTGCCCCGCTTCTGCATGGCAGATTGCAGGAGCTATTTAGTACTATCAAACCAGCCCGACTTGGCACTGGTGCCACCTCAGGTCTGGGAACCATCCTGCCTATCGTGGATTCTAAGGAGCCAGCCGGCCACTCCCAGCCACAGGCGCCCAAACACAAACAACGGCGCTTTTCCCTGGAAAACAAAACTCGCCTGCCAACATTTTGACGGCAGATTGCAGGAGCCACTTGGTACTATCAAATCAGCCCAACTTGGGACTGGTGCCACCATGGGTCTGGTCACCATCCTGCCTATCGTAGCTTTTCAGGAGCCAGCCGGTCACTCCCAGCCATAGGCCCCCAGACACAAATCTCGGCCCGTTTCCCTGGCATACAAAAGTAAGCTGCCCTGCTTCTGGATGGCAGATTGCAGGAACCACTTGGTACTATCAAACCAGCAAAACTTGGCACTGGTGCCACCTTGGGTCTGGATACCATGCTGCGTATCGTGGATTCTAAGGAGCCAGCCGGCCACTCCCATCCACAGGCCCCCAAACACAAACAACGGCGCTTTTCCCTGGAAAACAAAACTCTCCTGCCAACTTTTTGATGGGAGATTGCAGGAGCCACTTGGTTTTATCAAATCAGACCAACTTGGCACTGGTGCCACCATGGGTCTGGTCACCATCCTGCCTATCGTAGCTTTTCAGGAGCCAGCCGGTCACTCCCAGCCATAGGCCCCCAGACACAAACCTCGGCCCGTTTCCCTGACAAACAAAAGTAAGTTATCCCGCTTCTGGATGGCAGATTGCCGGAGCCACTTGGTACTATCAAACAAGCCCGACTTGGCACTGGTGCCACCATGGGTCTGGTCACCATCCTGCCTATCGTGGATTCTAATTAGCCCTCTGTCCACTCCCAGCCACAGGCCCCCAAACAAAAACAACGGCGCTTTTCCCTGGAAAACAAAACTCGTCTGCCAACTTTTTGATGGCAGATTGCCAGAGCCACTTGGTACTATCAAACCAGCCCAACTTGGCACTGGTGCCACCTTGGGTCTGGGAACCATGCTGCGTATCGTGGATTATAAGGAGCCAGCCGGCCACTCCCAGCCACAGGCCCCCAAACACAAACCACAGCGCTTTTCCTTCGAAAACAAAATTCGCCGGCCAAATTTTTGATGGCAGATTGCAGGAGCCACTTGGTACTATCAAATCAGCCCAACTTGGCACTGGTGCCACCATGGGTCTGGTCACCATCCTGCTTATCGTAGCTTTTCAGGAGCCAGCCGGTCACTCCCAGCCATAGGCGCCCAGACACAATGCTCTGCCCTTTTCCCTGGCAAACCAAAGTAAGCTGCCCCGCTTCTGGATGGCAGATTGCAGGAACCACTTGGTACTATAAAACCAGCCCGACTTGGCACTGGTGCCACCTCTGGTCTGGGAACCATGCTGCGTATCGTGGATTCTAAGGAGCCAGCCGGCCACTCCCAGCCACAGGCCCCCAAACAAAAACAACGGCACTTTTCCCTGGAAAACAAAACTCGCCTGCCAAATTTTTGATGGCAGATTGCAGGAGCCACTTGGTACTATCAAACCAGCCCAACTTGACACTGGTGCCACCATGGGTCTGGTCACCATCCTGCCTATCTTAGCTTTTCAAGAGCCAGCCGGTCACTCCCAGCCATAGGCCCCCAGACATAAACCTCGGCCCGTTTCCCTGGCAAACAAAAGTAAGCTGCCCCGCTTCTGGATGGCAGATTGCAGGAGCCACTTGGTACTATCAAACCAGCCCAACTTGGCACTGGTGCCACCTTGGGTCTGGGAACCATCCTGCGTATCGTGGATTCTAAGGAGCCAGCCGGTCACTCCCAGCCACAGGCCCCCAAACACAAACCACAGCGCTTTTCTCTGGAAAACAAACCCGCCTGCCGACATTTTGATGGCAGATTGCAGGAGCCACTTGCTGCTATCAAATCAGCCCAACTTGGCACTGGTGCCACCATGGGTCTGGTCACCATCCTGCCTATCGTAGCTTTTCAGGAGCCAGCCGGTCACTCCCAGTCATAGGCCCCCAGACAAAATCCTCGGCCCGTTTCCCTGGCAAACAAAAGTAAGCTGCCCCGCTTCTGCATGGCAGATTGCAGGAGCTATTTAGTACTATCAAACCAGCCCGACTTGGCACTGGTGCCACCATGGGTCTGGTCACCATCCTGCCTATCGTAGCTTTTCAGGAGCCAGCCGGTCACTCCCAGCCATAGGCCCCCAGACAAAAACCTCGGCCCGTTTCCCTGGCAAACAAAAGTAAGTTATCCCGCTTCTGGATGGCAGATTGCAGGAGCCACTTTTCACCATCAAACCAGCCCAACTTGGCACTGGTGCCACCTCTGGTCTGGGAACCATCCTGCGTATCGTGGATTCTAAGGAGCCAGCCGGCCACTCCCAGCCAGAGGCCCCCAAACACAAACAACGGCGCTTTTCCCTGGATAACAAACTCGCCTGCCAACTTTTTGATGGCAGATTGCAGGAGCCACTTGGTACTATCAAACCAGCCCAACTTGGCACTGGTGCCACCATGGGTCTGGTCACCATCCTGCCTATCGTAGCTTTTCAGGAGCCAGGCGGTCACTCCCAGCCATAGGCCCTGAGACACAAACCTCGGCCCGTATCCCTGGCAAACAAAAGTAAGCTGCCCCGCTTCTGGATGGCAGATTGCAGGAGCCACTTGGTACTATCAAACCAGCCCAACTTGGCACTGGTGCCACCTCTGGTCTGGGAACCATGCCGCGTATCGTGGATTCTAAGGAGCCAGCCGGCCACTCCCAGCCACAGGCCCCCAAACAGAAACAACGGCGCTTTTCCCTGGAAAACAAAACTCGCCTGCCAACTTTTTGATGGCAGATTGCAGGAGCCACTTGGTACTATCAAACCAGCCCGACTTGGCACTGGTGCCACCATGGGTCTGGTCACCATCCTGCCTATCGTGGATTCTAATTAGCCATCTGTCCACTCCCAGCCACAGGCCCCCAAACAAAAACAACGGCGCTTTTCCCTGGAAAACAAAACTCGTCTGCCAACTTTTTGATGGCAGATTGCAGGAGCCACTTGGTACTATCAAACCAGCCCAAGTTGGCACTGGTGCCACCTTGGGTCTGGGAACCATGCTGCGTATCGTGGATTATAAGGAGCCAGCCGGCCACTCCCAGCCACAGGCCCCCAAACACAAACCACAGCGCTTTTCCCTGGAAAACAAAATTCGCCGGCCAACTTTTTGATGGCAGATTGCAGGAGCCACTTGGTACTATCAAATCAGCCCAACTTGGCACTGGTGCCACCATGGGTCTGGTCACCATCCTGCTTATCGTAGCTTTTCAGGAGCCAGCCGGTCACTCCCAGCCATAGGCGCCAAGACACAATGCTCTGCCCTTTTCCCTGGCAAACCAAAGTAAGCTGCCCCGCTTCTGGATGGCAGATTGCAGGAACCACTTGGTACTATAAAACCAGCCCGACTTGGCACTGGTGCCACCTCTGGTCTGGGAACCATGCTGCGTATCGTGGATTCTAAGGAGCCAGCCGGCCACTCCCAGCCACAGGCCCCCAAACAAAATCAACGGCGCTTTTCCCTGGAAAACAAAACTCGCCTGCCAACATTTTGATGGCAGATTGCAGGAGACACTTGGTACTATCAAACCAGCCCAACTTGACACTGGTGCCACCATGGGTCTGGTCACCATCCTGCCTATCGTAGCTTTTCAGGAGCCAGCCGGTCACTCCCAGCCATAGGCCCCCAGACACAAAGCTCGGCCCGTTTCCCTGGCAAACAAAAGTAAGCTGCCCCGCTTCTGGATGGCAGATTGCAGGAGCCACTTGGTACTATCAAACCAGCCCAACTTGGCACTGGTGCCACCTTGGGTCTGGGAACCATCCTGCGTATCGTGGATTCTAAGGAGCCAGCCGGTCACTCCCAGCCACAGGCCCCCAAACACAAACCACAGCGCTTTTCCCTGGAAAACAAACCCGCCTGCCGACATTTTGATGGCAGATTGCAGGAGCCACTTGCTGCTATCAAATCAGCCCAACTTGGCACTGGTGCCACCATGGGTCTGGTCACCATCCTGCCTATCGTAGCTTTTCAGGAGCCAGCCGGTCACTCCCAGTCATAGGCCCCCAGACACAAAGCTCGGCCCGTTTCCCTGGCAAACAAAAGTAAGCTGCCCCGCTTCTGGATGGCAGATTGTAGGACGCACTTGGTACTATCAAACCAGCCCGACTTGGCACTGGTGCCACCTCTGGTCTGGGAACTATGGTGCGTATCGTGGATTCTAAGGAGCCAGCCGGCCACTCCCAGCCATAGGCACCCAAACACAAACAACGGCGCTTTTCCCTGGAAAACAAAACTCGCCTGCCAACTTTTTGATGGCAGATTGCAGGAGCCACTTGGTACTATCAAACCAGCTCAACTTGGCACTGGTGCCACCATGGGTCTGCTCACCATCCTGCCTATCGTAGCTTTTCAGGAGCCAGCCGGTCACTCCAAGCCATAGGCCCCCAGACAAAAACCTCGGCCCGTTTCCCTGGCAAACAAAAGTAAGCTGCCCCGCTTCTGCATGGCAGATTGCAGGAGCTATTTAATACTATCAAACCAGCCCGACTTGGCACTGGTGCCACCATGGGTCTGGTCACCATCCTGCCTATCGTAGCTTTTCAGGAGCCAGCCGGTCACTTCCAGCCATAGGCCCCCAGACAAAAACCTCGGCCCGTTTCCCTGGCAAACAAAAGTAAGTTATCCCGCTTCTGGATGGCAGATTGCAGGAGCCACTTTTCACCATCAAACCAGCCCAACTTGGCACTGGTGCCACCTTGGGTCTGGGAACCATCCTGCGTATCGTGGATTCTAAGGAGCCAGCCGGCCACTCCCTGCCACAGGCCCCCAAACACAAACAACGGCGCTTTTCCCTGGAGAACAAACTCGCCTGCCAAATTTTGATGGCAGATTGCAGGAGCCACTTGGTACTATCAAACCAGCCCAACTTGGCACTGGTGCCACCATGGGTCTGGTCACCATACTGCCTATCGTAGCTTTTCAGGAGCCAGGTGGTCACTCCCAGCCATAGGCCCTGAGACACAAACCTCGGCCCGTATCCCTGGCAAACAAAAGTAAGCTGCCCCACTTCTGGATGGCAGATTGCAGGAGCCACTTGGTACTATCAAACCAGCCCAACTTGGCACTGGTGCCACCTCTGGTCTGGGAACCATGCCGCGTATCGTGGATTCTAAGGAGCCAGCCGGCCACTCCCAGCCACAGGCCCCCAAACAGAAACAACGGCGCTTTTCCCTGGAAAACAAAACTCGCCTGCCAACTTTTTCATGGCAGATTGCAGGAGCCACTTGGTACTATCAAATCAGCCCAACTTGGCACTGGTGCCACCATGGGTCTGGTCACCATCCTGCTTATCGTAGCTTTTCAGGAGCCAGCCGGTCCCTCCCTGCCATAGGCCCCCAGAGAAAAACTTTGGCCCGTTTCCCTGGCAAACAAAAGTAAGCTACCCCGCTTCTGGATGGCAGATTGCAGGAGCCACTTTGCACCATCAAACTAGCCCGACTTGGCACTGGTGCCACCTCAGGTCTGGGAACCATCCTGCGTATCGTTCATTCTAAGGAGCCAGCCGGCCACTCCAGCCACAGGCCCCCAGACACAAACAACGGCGCTTTTCCCTGGAAAACAAAACTCGCCTGCCAACATTTAGATGGCAGATTGCAGGAGCCACTTGGTACTGTCAAATCAGCCCAACTTGGCACTGGTGCCACCATGGGTCTGGTCACCATCCTGCCTATCGTAGCTTTTCAGGACCTAGCAGGTCACTCCCAGCCATAGGCGCCCAGACACAAAGCTCGGCCCGTTTCCCTGGCAAACAAAAGTAAGCTGCCCCGCTTCTGGATGGCAGATTTCCGGAGCCACTTGGTACTATCAAACCATCCCGACATGGCACTGGTGCCACCTCTGGTCTGGGAACCATGCTGTGTATCGTGGATTCTAAGGAGCCATCCGTCCACTCCCAGCCACAGGCCCCCAAACACAAACAACGGCGCTTTTCCCTGGAAAACAAAACTCGCCTGCCAACATTTTGATGGCAGATTGCAGGAGCCACTTGCTACTATCAAATCAGCCCATCTTGGCACTGGTGCCACCATGGGTCTGGTCACCATCCTGCCTATCGTAGGTGTTCAGGCGCCAGCCGGTCACTCCCAGCCATAGGCCCCCAGACAAAAACCTCGGCCCGTTTCCCTGGCAAACAAAAGTAAGCTGCCCCGCTTCTGGATGGCAGATTGCAGGAGCCACTTTGCACCATCAAACCAGCCCAACTTGGCACTGGTGCCACCTCTGGTCTGGGAACCATGCTGTGTATCGTGGATTCCAATTAGCAAGCCGGCCACTCCCAGCCACAGGCCTCCAAACACAAACAACGGCGCTTTTCCCTGGAAAACAAAACTCGCCTGCCAACTTTTTGATGGCAGATTGCAGGAGCCACTTGGTACTATCAAACCAGCCCAACTTGGCACTGGTGCCACCATGGGTCTGGTCACCATCCTGCCTATCGTAGCTTTTCAGGACCTAGACGGTCACTCCCAGCCATAGGCCCCGTGACACAAAGCTCGGCCCGTTTCCCTGGCAAACAAAAGTAAGCTGTCCCGCTTCTGGATGGCAGATTGCAGGATCCACTAGGTATTATCAAACCAGCCCGACTTGGCACTGGTGCCACCTCTGGTCTGGGAACCATCCTGCGTATCGTGGATTCTAAGCAGCCAGCCGGCCACTCCCAGCCACAGGCCCCCAAACACAAACAACGGCGCTTTTCCCTGGAAAACAAAACTCGCCTGCCAACATTTTGATGGCAGATTGCAGGAGCCACTTGGTACTATCAAACCAGCCCAACTTGGCACTGGTGCCACCATGGGTCTGGTCACCATCCTGCCTATCGTAGCTTTTCAGGAGCCAGCCGGTCACTCCAAGCCATAGGCCCCCAGACAAAAACCTCGGCCCGTTTCCCTGGCAAAGAAAAATAAGCTACCCCGCTTCTGGATGGCACATTGCAGGAGCCACTTTGCACCATCAAACCAGCCCGACTTGGCACTGGTGCCACCTCTGGTCTGGGAACCATCCTGCGTATCGTGGATTCTAATTAGCCATCCGTCCACTCCCAGCCACAGGCCCCCAAACAAAAACAACGGCGCTTTTCCCTGGAAAACAAAACTCGCCTGCCAAATTTTGATGGCAGATTGCCGGAGCCACTGGATACTATCAAACCAGCCCAACTTGACACTGGTGCCACCATGGGTCTGGTCACCATCCTGCCTATCGTAGCTTTTCAGGAGCCAGCCGGTCACTCCCAGCCATAGGCCCCCAGACAAAAAGCTCGGACCGTTTCCCTGGCAAACAAAAGTAAGTTATTCCGCTACTGGATGGCAGATTGCAGGAGCAACTTTTCACCATTAAACCAGCCCGACTTGGCACTGGTGCCACCTCTGGTCTGGGAACCATGCTGCGTATCGTGGATTCTAAGGAGCCAGCCGGCCACTCCCAGCCACAGGCCCCCAAACAAAAACAACGGCGCATTTCCCTGGATAACAAACTCGCCTGCCAACATTTTGATGGCAGATTGCAGGAGCCACTTGGTACTATCAAACCAGCCCAACTTGGCACTGGTGCCACCATGGGTCTGGTCACCATCCTGCCTATCGTAGCTTTTCAGGAGCCAGCCGGTCACTCCCAGCCATAGGCCCCGAGACACAAACCTCGGCCCGTTTCCCTGGCAAACAAAAGTAAGCTACCCCGCTTCTGGATGGCAGATTGCAGGACGCACTTGGTACTATCAAACCAGCCCAACTTGGCACTGGTGCCACCTTGGGTCTGGGAACCATCCTGCGTATCGTGGATTCTAAGGAGCCAGCCGGCCACTCCCAGCCACAGGCCCCCAAACAAAAACCACAGCGCTTTTCCCTGGAAAACAAAACCCGCCTGCCGACATTTTGATGGCAGATTGCAGGAGCCACTTGCTACTATCAAATCAGCCCAACTTGGCACTGGTGCCACCATGGGTCTGGTCACCATCCTGCCTATCGTAGCTTTTCAGGAGCCAGCCGGTCACTCCCAGCCATAGGCCCCCAGACACAAAACTCGGCCCTTTTCCCTGGCAAACAAAAGTAAGCTGCCCCGCTTCTGTATGGCAGATTGTAGGACGCACTTGGTACTATCAAACCAGCCCGACTTGGCACTGGTGCCACCTCTGGTCTGGGAACCATGGTGCGTATCGTGAATTCTAAGGAGCCAGCCGGCCACTCCCAGCCAGAGGCACCCAAACACAAACAACGGCGCTTTTCCCTGGAAAACAAAACTCGCCTGCCAACTTTTTGATGGCAGATTGCAGGAGCCACTTGGTACTATCAAACCAGCTCAACTTGGAACTGGTGCCACCATGGGTCTGCTCACCATCCTGCCTATCGTAGCTTTTCAGGAGCCAGACGGTCACTCGCAGCCATAGGCCCCCAGACACAAACCTCGGCCCGTTTCCCTGGCAAACAAAAGTAAGCTGCCCCGCTTCTGGATGGCAGATTATAGGAGCTATTTTGTACTATCAAACGAGCCCGACTTGGCACTGGTGCCACCTCAGGTCTGGGAACCATCCTGCGTATCGTGGATTCTAAGGAGCCAGCCGGCCACTCCCAGCCACAGGCGCCCAAACACAAACAACGGCGCTTTTCCCTGGAAAACAAAAATCGCCTGCCAACATTTTGATGGCAGATTGCAGGAGACACTTGGTACTATCAAATCAGCCCAACTTGGGACTGGTGCCACCATGGGTCTGGTCACCATCCTGCCTATCGTAGCTTTTCAGGAGCCAGCCGGTCACTCCCAGCCATAGGCCCCCAGACAAAAACCTCGGCCCGTTTCCCTGGCATACAAAAGTAAGCTGCCCTGCTTCTGGATGGCAGATTGCAGGAACCACTTGGTACTATCAAACCAGCAAAACTTGGCACTGGTGCCACCTTGGGTCTGGATACCATGCTGCGTATCGTGGATTCTAAGGAGCCAGCCGGCCACTCCCAGCCACAGGCCCCCAAACACAAACAACGGCGCTTTTCCCTGGGAAACAAAACTCTCCTGCCAACTTTTTGATGGGAGATTGCAGCAGCCACTTGGTTTTATCAAATAAGACCAACTTGGCACTGGTTCCACCATGGGTCTGGTCACCATCCTGCCTATCGTAGCTTTTCAGGAGCCAGCCGGTCACTCCCAGCCATAGGCCCCCAGACACAAACCTCGGCCCGTTTCCCTGACAAACAAAAGTAAGTTATCCCGCTTCTGGATGGCAGATTGCCGGAGCCACTTGGTACTATCAAACCAGCCCGACTTGGCACTGGTGCCACCATGGGTCTGGTCACCATCCTGCCTCTCGTGGATTCTAATTAGCCATCCGTCCACTCCCAGCCACAGGCCCCCAAACAAAAACAACGGCGCTTTTCCCTGGAAAACAAAACTCGTCTGCCAACTTTTTGATGGCAGATTGCCAGAGCCACTTGGTACTATCAAACCAGCCCAACTTGGCACTGGTGCCACCTTGGGTCTGGGAACCATCCTGCGTATCGTGGATTATAAGGAGCCAGCCGGCCACTCCCAGCCACAGGCCCCCAAACACAAACCACAGCGCTTTTTTCTGGAAAACAAAATTCGCCGGCCAACTTTTTGATGGCAGATTGCAGGAGCCACTTGGTACTATCAAATCAGCCCAACTTGGCACTGGTGCCACCATGGGTCTGGTCACCATCCTGCTTATCGTAGCTTTTCAGGAGCCAGCCGGTCACTCCCAGCCATAGGCGCCCAGACCCAATGCTCTGCCCTTTTCCCTGGCAAACCAAAGTAAGCTGCCCCGCTTCTGGATGGCAGATTGCAGGAACCACTTGGTACTATAAAACCAGCCCGACTTGGCACTGGTGCCACCTCTGGTCTGGGAACCATGCTGCGTATCGTGGATTCTAAGGAGCCAGCCGGCCACTCCCAGCCACAGGCCCCCAAACAAAAACAACGGCGCTTTTGCCTGGAAAACAAAACTCGCCTGCCAAATTTTTGATGGCAGATTGCAGGAGCCACTTGGTACTATCAAACCAGCCCAACTTGACACTGGTGCCACCATGGGTCTGGTCACCATCCTGCCTATCTTAGCTTTTCAGGAGCCAGCCGGTCACTCCCAGCCATAGGCGCCCAGACACAAAGCTCGGCCCGTTTCCCTGGCAAACAAAAGTAAGCTGCCCCGCTTCTGGATGGCAGATTGCAGGAGCCACTTGGTACTATCAAACCAGCCCAACTTGGCACTGGTGCCACCTTGGGTCTGGGAACCATCCTGCGTATCGTGGATTCTAAGGAGCCAGCCGGTCACTCCCAGCCACAGGCCCCCAAACACAAACCACAGCGCTTTTCCCTGGAAAACAAACCCGCCTGCCGACATTTTGATGGCAGATTGCAGGAGCCACTTGCTGCTATCAAATCAGCCCAACTTGGCACTGGTGCCACCATGGGTCTGGTCACCATCCTGCCTATCGTAGCTTTTCAGGAGCCAGCCGGTCACTCCCAGCCATAGGCCCCCAGACACAAAGCTCGGCCCGTTTCCCTGGCAAACAAAAGTAAGCTGCCCCGCTTCTGGATGGCAGATTGTAGGACGCACTTGGTACTATCAAACCAGCCCGACTTGGCACTGGTGCCACCTCTGGTCTGGGAACTATGGTGCGTATCGTGGATTCTAAGGAGCCAGCCGGCCACTCCCAGCCATAGGCACCCAAACACAAACAACGGCGCTTTTCCCTGGAAAACAAAACTCGCCTGCCAACTTTTTGATGGCAGATTGCAGGAGCCACTTGGTACTATTAAACCAGCTCAACTTGGCACTGGTGCCACCATGGGTCTGCTCACCATCCTGCCTATCGTAGCTTTTCAGGAGCCAGACGGTCACTCGCAGCCATAGGCCCCCAGACAAAAACCTCGGCCCGTTTCCCTGGCAAACAAAAGTAAGCTGCCCCGCTTCTGCATGGCAGATTGCAGGAGCTATTTAGTACTATCAAACCAGCCCGACTTGGCACTGGTGCCACCTCAGGTCTGGGAACCATCCTGCGTATCGTGGATTCTAAGGAGCCAGCCGGCCACTCCCAGCCACAGGCCCCCAAACACAAACAACGGCGCTTTTCCCTGGAAAACAAATCTCGCCTGCCAAATTTTGACGGCAGATTGCAGGAGCCACTTGGTACTATCAAATCAGCCCAACTTGGGACTGGTGCCACCATGGGTCTGGTCACCATCCTGCCTATCGTAGCTTTTCAGGAGCCAGCTGGTCACTCCCAGCCATAGGCCCCCAGACAAAAACCTCGGCCCGTTTCCCTGGCATACAAAAGTAAGCTGCCCTGCTTCTGGATGGCAGATTGCAGGAACCACTTGGTACTATCAAACCAGCAAAACTTGGCACTGGTGCCACCTTGGGTCTGGATACCATGCTGCGTATCGTGGATTCTAAGGAGCCAGCCGGCCACTCCCAGCCACAGGCCCCCAAACACAAACAACGGCGCTTTTCCCTGGGAAACAAAACTCTCCTGCCAACTTTTTGATGGGAGATTGCAGGAGCCACTTGGTTTTATCAAATCAGACCAACTTGGCACTGGTGCCACCATGGGTCTGGTCACCATCCTGCCTATCGTAGCTTTTCAGGAGCCAGCCGGTCACTCCCAGCCATAGGCCCCCAGACACAAACCTCGGCCCGTTTCCCTGACAAACAAAAGTAAGTTATCCCGCTTCTGGATGGCAGATTGCCGGAGCCACTTGGTACTATCAAACCAGCCCGACTTGGCACTGGTGCCACCATGGGTCTGGTCACCATCCTGCCTATCGTGGATTCTAATTAGCCATCCGTCCACTCCCAGCCACAGGCCCCCAAACAAAACAACGGCGCTTTTCCCTGGAAAACAAAACTCGTCTGCCAACTTTTTGATGGCAGATTGCCAGAGCCACTTGGTACTATCAAACCAGCCCAACTTGGCACTGGTGCCACCTTGGGTCTGGGAACCATCCTGCGTATCGTGGATTCTAAGGAGCCAGCCGGTCACTCCCAGCCACAGGCCCCCAAACACAAACCACAGCGCTTTTCCCTGGAAAACAAAACCCGCCTGCCGATATTTTGATGGCAGATTGCAGGAGCCACTTGCTACTATCAAATCAGCCCAACTTGGCACTGGTGCCACCATGGGTCTGGTCACCATCCTGCCTATCGTAGCTTTTCAGGAGCCAGCCGGTCAATCCCAGCCATAGGCCCCCAGACACAAAACTCGGCCCTTTTCCCTGGCAAACAAAAGTAAGCTGCCCCGCTTCTGGATGGCAGATTGTAGGACGCACTTGGTACTATCAAACCAGCCCGACTTGGCACTGGTGCCACCTCTGGTCTGGGAACCATGGTGCGTATCGTGAATTCTAAGGAGCCAGCCGGCCACTCCCAGCCATAGGCACCCAAACACAAACAACGGCGCTTTTCCCTGGAAAACAAAACTCGCCTGCCAACTTTTTGATGGCAGATTGCAGGAGCCACTTGGTACTATCAAACCAGCTCAACTTGGCACTGGTGCCACCATGGGTCTGCTCACCATCCTGCCTATCGTAGCTTTTCAGGAGCCAGACGGTCACTCGCAGCCATAGGCCCCCAGACACAAACCTCGGCCCGTTTCCCTGGCAAACAAAAGTAAGCTGCCCCGCTTCTGCATGGCAGATTATAGGAGCTATTTAGTACTATCAAACGAGCCCGACTTGGCACTGGTGCCACCTCAGGTCTGGGAACCATCCTGCGTATCGTGGATTCTAAGGAGCCAGCCGGCCACTCCCAGCCACAGGCGCCCAAACACAAACAACGGCGCTTTTCCCTGGAAAACAAAAATCGCCTGCCAACATTTTGATGGCAGATTGCAGGAGACACTTGGTACTATCAAATCAGCCCAACTTGGGACTGGTGCCACCATGGGTCTGGTCACCATCCTGCCTATCGTAGCTTTTCAGGAGCCAGCTGGTCACTCCCAGCCATAGGCCCCCAGACAAAAACCTCGGCCCGTTTCCCTGGCATACAAAAGTAAGCTGCCCTGCTTCTGGATGGCAGATTGCAGGAACCACTTGGTACTATCAAACCAGCAAAACTTGGCACTGGTGCCACCTTGGGTCTGGATACCATGCTGCGTATCGTGGATTCTAAGGAGCCAGCCGGCCACTCCCAGCCACAGGCCCCCAAACACAAACAACGGCGCTTTTCCCTGGAAAACAAAACTCTCCTGCCAACTTTTTGATGGGAGATTGCAGGAGCCACTTGGTTTTATCAAATCAGACCAACTTGGCACTGGTGCCACCATGGGTCTGGTCACCATCCTGCCTATCGTAGCTTTTCAGGAGCCAGCCGGTCACTCCCAGCCATAGGCCCCCAGACACAAACCTCGGCCCGTTTCCCTGACAAACAAAAGTAAGTTATCCCGCTTCTGGATGGCAGATTGCCGGAGCCACTTGGTACTATCAAACCAGCCCGACTTGGGACTGGTGCCACCATGGGTCTGGTCACCATCCTGCCTCTCGTGGATTCTAATTAGCCATCCGTCCACTCCCAGCCACAGGCCCCCAAACAAAAACAACGGCGCTTTTCCCTGGAAAACAAAACTCGTCTGCCAACTTTTTGATGGCAGATTGCCAGAGCCACTTGGTACTATCAAACCAGCCCAACTTGGCACTGGTGCCACCTTGGGTCTGGGAACCATCCTGCGTATCGTGGATTATAAGGAGCCAGCCGGCCACTCCCAGCCACAGGCCCCCAAACACAAACCACAGCGCTTTTCCCTGGAAAACAAAATTCGCCGGCCAACTTTTTGATGGCAGATTGCAGGAGCCACTTGCTACTATCAAATCAGCCCAACTTGGCACTGGTGCCACCATGGGTCTGGTCACCATCCTGCTTATCGTAGCTTTTCAGGAGCCAGCCGGTCACTCCCAGCCATAGGCGCCCAGACACAATGCTCTGCCCTTTTCCCTGGCAAACCAAAGTAAGCTGCCCCGCTTCTGGATGGCAGATTGCAGGAACCACTTGGTACTATAAAACCAGCCCGACTTGGCACTGGTGCCACCTCTGGTCTGGGAACCATGCTGCGTATCGTGGATTCTAAGGAGCCAGCCGGCCACTCCCAGCCACAGGCCCCCAAACAAAAACAACGGCGCTTTTCCCTGGAAAACAAAACTCGCCTGCCAAATTTTTGATGGCAGATTGCAGGAGCCACTTGGTACTATCAAACCAGCCCAACTTGACACTGGTGCCACCATGGGTCTGGTCACCATCCTGCCTATCTTAGCTTTTCAGGAGCCAGCCGGTCACTCCCAGCCATAGGCCCCCAGACACAAAGCTCGGCCCGTTTCCCTGGCAAACAAAAGTAAGCTGCCCCGCTTCTGGATGGCAGATTGCAGGAGCCACTTGGTACTATCAAACCAGCCCAACTTGGCACTGGTGCCACCTTGGGTCTGGGAACCATCCTGCGTATCGTGGATTCTAAGGAGCCAGCCGGTCACTCCCAGCCACAGGCCCCCAAACACAAACCACAGCGCTTTTCCCTGGAAAACAAACCCGCCTGCCGACATTTTGATGGCAGATTGCAGGAGCCACTTGCTGCTATCAAATCAGCCCAACTTGGCACTGGTGCCACCATGGGTCTGGTCACCATCCTGCCTATCGTAGCTTTTCAGGAGCCAGCCGGTCACTCCCAGCCATAGGCCCCCAGACACAAAGCTCGGCCCGTTTCCCTGGCAAACAAAAGTAAGCTGCCCCGCTTCTGGATGGCAGATTGTAGGACGCACTTGGTACTATCAAACCAGCCCGACTTGGCACTGGTGCCACCTCTGGTCTGGGAACTATGGTGCGTATCGTGGATTCTAAGGAGCCAGCCGGCCACTCCCAGCCATAGGCACCCAAACACAAACAACGGCGCTTTTCCCTGGAAAACAAAACTCGCCTGCCAACTTTTTGATGGCAGATTGCAGGAGCCACTTGGTACTATTAAACCAGCTCAACTTGGCACTGGTGCCACCATGGGTCTGCTCACCATCCTGCCTATCGTAGCTTTTCAGGAGCCAGACGGTCACTCGCAGCCATAGGCCCCCAGACAAAAACCTCGGCCCGTTTCCCTGGCAAACAAAAGTAAGCTGCCCCGCTTCTGCATGGCAGATTGCAGGAGCTATTTAGTACTATCAAACCAGCCCGACTTGGCACTGGTGCCACCTCAGGTCTGGGAACCATCCTGCGTATCGTGGATTCTAAGGAGCCAGCCGGCCACTCCCAGCCACAGGCCCCCAAACACAAACAACGGCGCTTTTCCCTGGAAAACAAATCTCGCCTGCCAAATTTTGACGGCAGATTGCAGGAGCCACTTGGTACTATCAAATCAGCCCAACTTGGGACTGGTGCCACCATGGGTCTGGTCACCATCCTGCCTATCGTGGATTCTAATTAGCCATCCGTCCACTCCCAGCCACAGGCCCCCAAACAAAAACAACGGCGCTTTTCCCTGGAAAACAAAACTCGTCTGCCAACTTTTTGATGGCAGATTGCCAGAGCCACTTGGTACTATCAAACCAGCCCAACTTGGCACTGGTGCCACCTTGGGTCTGGGAACCATGCTGCGTATCGTGGATTATAAGGAGCCAGCCGGCCACTCCCAGCCACAGGCCCCCAAACAAAAACCACAGCGCTTTTCCCTGGAAAACAAAATTCGCCGGCCAACTTTTTGATGGCAGATTGCAGGAGCCACTTGGTACTATCAAATCAGCCCAACTTGGCACTGGTGCCACCATGGGTCTGGTCACCATCCTGCTTATCGTAGCTTTTCAGGAGCCAGCCGGTCACTCCCAGCCATAGGCGCCCAGACACAATGCTCTGCCCTTTTCCCTGGCAAACCAAAGTAAGCTGCCCCGCTTCTGGATGGCAGATTGCAGGAACCACTTGGTACTATAAAACCAGCCCGACTTGGCACTGGTGCCACCTCTGGTCTGGGAACCATGCTGCGTATCGTGGATTCTAAGGAGCCAGCCGGCCACTCCCAGCCACAGGCCCCCAAACAAAAACAACGGCGCTTTTGCCTGGAAAACAAAACTCGCCTGCCAAATTTTTGATGGCAGATTGCAGGAGCCACTTGGTACTATCAAACCAGCCCAACTTGACACTGGTGCCACCATGGGTCTGGTCACCATCCTGCCTATCTTAGCTTTTCAGGAGCCAGCCGGTCACTCCCAGCCATAGGCCCCCAGACACAAAGCTCGGCCCGTTTCCCTGGCAAACAAAAGTAAGCTGCCCCGATTCTGGATGGCAGATTGCAGGAGCCACGTGGTACTATCAAACCAGCCCAACTTGGCACTGGTGCCACCTTGGGTCTGGGAACCATCCTGCGTATCGTGGATTCTAAGGAGCCAGCCGGTCACTCCCAGCCACAGGCCCCCAAACACAAACCACAGCGCTTTTCCCTGGAAAACAAACCCGCCTGCCGACATTTTGATGGCAGATTGCAGGAGCCACTTGCTGCTATCAAATCAGCCCAACTTGGCACTGGTGCCACCATGGGTCTGGTCACCATCCTGCCTATCGTAGCTTTTCAGGAGCCAGCTGGTCACTCCCAGCCATAGGCCCCCAGACACAAAGCTCGGCCCGTTTCCCTGGCAAACAAAAGTAAGCTGCCCCGCTTCTGGATGGCAGATTGTAGGACGCACTTGGTACTATCAAACCAGCCCGACTTGGCACTGGTGCCACCTCTGGTCTGGGAACTATGGTGCGTATCGTGGATTCTAAGGAGCCAGCCGGCCACTCCCAGCCATAGGCACCCAAACACAAACAACGGCGTTTTCCCTGGAAAACAAAACTCGCCTGCCAACTTTTTGATGGCAGATTGCAGGAGCCACTTGGTACTATCAAACCAGCTCAACTTGGCACTGGTGCCACCATGGGTCTGCTCACCATCCTGCCTATCGTAGCTTTTCAGGAGCCAGACGGTCACTCGCAGCCATAGGCCCCCAGACAAAAACCTCGGCCTGTTTCCCTGGCAAACAAAAGTAAGCTGCCCCGCTTCTGCATGGCAGATTGCAGGAGCTATTTAGTACTATCAAACCAGCCCGACTTGGCACTGGTGCCACCTCAGGTCTGGGAACCATCCTGCGTATCGTGGATTCTAAGGAGCCAGCCGGCCACTCCCAGCCACAGGCCCCCAAACACAAACAACGGCGCTTTTCCCTGGAAAACAAAACTCGCCTGCCAAATTTTGACGGCAGATTGCAGGAGCCACTTGGTACTATCAAATCAGCCCAACTTGGGACTGGTGCCACCATGGGTCTGGTCACCATCCTGCCTATCGTAGCTTTTCAGGAGCCAGCCGGTCACTCCCAGCCATAGGCCCCCAGACAAAAACCTCGGCCCGTTTCCCTGGCAAACAAAAGTAAGCTGCCCTGCTTCTGGATGGCAGATTGCAGGAACCACTTGGTACTATCAAACCAGCAAAACTTGGCACTGGTGCCACCTTGGGTCTGGATACCATGCTGCGTATCGTGGATTCTAAGGAGCCAGCCGGCCACTCCCAGCCACAGGCCCCCAAACACAAACAACGGCGCTTTTCCCTGGAAAACAAAACTCTCCTGCCAATTTTTGATGGGAGATTGCAGGAGCCACTTGGTTTTATCAAATAAGATCAACTTGGCACTGGTGCCACCATGGGTCTGGTCACCATCCTGCCTATCGTAGCTTTTCAGGAGCCAGCCGGTCACTCCCAGCCATAGACCCCCAGACACAAACCTCGGCCCGTTTCCCTGACAAACAAAAGTAAGTTATCCCGCTTCTGGATGGCAGATTCCAGGAGCCACTTGGTACTATCAAACCAGCCCGACTTGGCACTGGTGCCACCATGGGTCTGGTCACCATCCTGCGTATCGTGGATTCTAATTAGCCATCCGTCCACTCCCAGCCACAGGCCCCCAAACAAAAACAACGGCGCTTTTCCCTGGAAAACAAAACTCGTCTGCCAACTTTTTGATGGCAGATTGCCAGAGCCACTTGGTACTATCAAACCAGCCCAACTTGGCACTGGTGCCACCTTGGGTCTGGGAACCATGCTGCCTATCTTGGATTATAAGGATCCAGCCGGCCACTCCCAGCCACAGGCCCCCAAACACAAACCACAGCGCTTTTCCCTGGAAAACAAAATTCGCCGGCCAACTTTTTGATGGCAGATTGCAGGAGCCACTTGGTACTATCAAACCAGCCCAACTTGGCACTGGTGCCACCATGGGTCTGGTCACCATCCTGCTTATCGTAGCTTTTCAGGAGCCAGCCGGTCACTCCCAGCCATAGGCGCCCAGACACAATGCTCTGCCCTTTTCCCTGGCAAACCAAAGTAAGCTGCCCCGCTTCTGGATGGCAGATTGCAGGAACCACTTTTCACCATCAAATAGCCCGACTTGGAACTGGAGCCACCTCTGGTCTGGGAACCATGCTGCGTATCGTGGATTCTAAGGAGCCAGCCGGCCACTCCCAGCCACAGGCCCCCAAACAAAAACCACAGCGCTTTTCCCTGGAAAACAAACCCGCCTGCCGACATTTTGATGGCAGATTGCAGGAGCCACTTGCTACTATCAAATCAGCCCAACTTGGCACTGGTGCCACCATGGGTCTGGTCACCATCCTGCCTATCGTAGCTTTTCAGGAGCCAGCCGGTCACTCCCAGCCATAGGCTCCCAGACAAAAACCTCGGCCCGTTTCCCTGGCAAACAAAAGTAAGCTGCCCCGCTTCTGGATGGCAGATTGCAGGAACCACTTGGTACTATAAAACCAGCCCGACTTGGCACTGGTGCCACCTCTGGTCTGGGAACCATGCTGCGTATCGTGGATTCTAAGGAGCCAGCCGGCCACTCCCAGCCAAAGGCCCCCAAACACAAACAACGGCGCTTTTCCCTGGAAAACAAAACTCGCCTGCCAACTTTTTCATGGCTGATTGCAGGAGCCACTTGGTACTATCAAACCAGCCCAACTTGGCACTGGTGCCACCATGGGTCTGGTCACCATCCTGCCTACCTTAGCTTTTCAGGACCTAGCCGGTCACTCCCAGCCATAGGCCCCCAGACACAAATCTCGACCCGTTTCCCTGGCAAACAAAAGCAAGCTGTCCCGCTTCTGGATGGCAGATTGTAGGACGCACTCGGTACTATCAAACCAGCCCGACTTGGCACTGGTGCCACCTCTGGTCTGGGAACCATCCTGCGTATCGTGGATTCTAAGGAGCCAGCCGGCCACTCCCAGACATAGGCACCCAAACACAAACAACGGCGCTTTTCCCTGGAAAACAAAACTCGCCTGCCAACATTTTGATGGCAGATTGCAGGAGCCACTTGGTGCTATCAAACCAGCCCAACTTGGCACTTGTGCCACCATGGGTCTGCTCACCATTCTGCCTATCGTAGCTTTTCAGGAGCCAGCCGCTCACTCCCAGCCATAGGCCCCCAGACAAAAAGCTCGGCCCGTTTCCCTGGCAAACAAAAGTAAGCTGCCCCGCTTCTGGATGGCAGATTGCAGGAACCACTTGGTACTATCAAACCAGCCCGACTTGGCACTGGTGCCACCTCAGGTCTGGGAACCATCCTGCGTATCGTGGATTCTAAGGAGCCAGCCGGCCACTCCCAGCCACAGGCCCCCAAACACAAACAACGGCGCTTTTCCCTGGAAAACAAAACTCGCCTGCCGACATTTTGATGGCAGATTGCAGGAGCCACTTGGTACTATCAAACCAGCCCAACTTGGGACTGGTGCCACCATGGGTCTGGTCACCATCCTGCCTATCGTAGCTTTTCAGGAGCCAGCCGGTCACTCCCAGCCATAGGCCCCGAGACACAAACCTCGGCCCTTTTCCCTGGCAAACAAAAGTAATCTGCCCCGCTTCTGGATGGCAGATTGCAGGAGCCACTTTGCACCATCATACTAGCCCGACTTGGCACTGGTGCCACCTTGGGTCTGGGAACCATCCTGCGTATCGTGGATTCTAAGGAGCCAGCCGGCCACTCCCAGCCACAGGCCCCCAAACACAAACAACGGCGCTTTTCCCAGGAAAACAAAACTCGCCTGCCAAATTTTGACGACAGATTGCAGGAGCCACTTGGTACTATCAAATCAGCCCAACTTGGGACTGGTGCCAGCATGGGTCTGGTCACCATCCTGCCTATCGTAGCTTTTCAGGAGCCAGCCGGTCACTCCCAGCCATAGGCCCCCAGACAAAAACCTCGGCCCGTTTCCCTGGCAAACAAAAGTAAGCTGCCCCGCTTCTGGATGGCAGATTGCAGGAACCACTTTGTACTATCAAACCAGCAAAACTTGGCACTGGTGCCACCTTGGGTCTGGATACCATGCTGCGTATCGTGGATTCTAAGGAGCCAGCCGGCCACTCCCAGCCACAGGCCCCCAAACACAAACAACGGCGCTTTTCCCTGGAAAACAAAACTCTCCTGCCAACTTTTTGATGGCAGATTGCAGGAGCCACTTGGTTTTATCAAATCAGCCCAACTTGGCACTGGTGCCACCATGGGTCTGGTCACCATCCTGCCTATCGTAGCTTTTCAGGAGCCAGCCGGTCACTCGCAGCCATAGGGCCCCAGACAAAAAGCTCGGCCCGTTTCCCTGGCAAACAAAAGTAAGCTACCCCGCTTCTGGATGGCAGATTGCAGGAGCCACTTTGCACCATCAAACTAGCCCGTCTTGGCAGTGGTGCCACCTCTGGTCTGGGAACCATCCTGCGTATCGTGGATTTTAAGGAGCCAGTCGGCCACTCCCAGCCATACGCCTCCAAACACAAACAACGGTCCGTTTCCCTGGCAAAGAAAAGTAAGCTGCCCAGCTTCTGGATGTCAGATTGGAGGAACCACTTGTTGCCAAGTTGGGGTGGTTTGATAGTACCAAGTGGCTCCTGCAATCTTCCATCAAAAAGTTGGCAAGCGAGTTTTGTTTTCCAGGGAAAAGCGCCGTTGTTTGTGTTTGGGGGCCTGTGGCTGGGAGTGGCCAGCTGTCTCCTTAGAATCCACGATACGCAGGATGGGTCCCAGACCAGAGGTGGCACCAGTGCCAAGTCGGGCTGGTTTGATGGTGCAAAGTGACTCCTGCAATCTGCCATCCAGAAGCGGGGTAGCTTACTTTTGTTTGCCAGGGAAACGGGCAGAGCTTTGTGTCTGGGGGCCTATGGCTGGGAGTGACCGGCTGCCTCCTGAAAAGCTACGATAGGCAGGATGGTGACCAGACCCATGGTGGCACCAGTGCCAAGTTGGGCTGGTTTGATAGTACCAAGTGGCTCCTGCAATCTGCCATCAAAAAGTTGGCAGGTGAGTTTTGTTTTCCAGGGAAAAGCGCCGTTGTTTATGTTTGGGGGCCTGTGGCTGGGAGTGGCCAGCTGGCTCCTTAGAATCCACGATACGCAGGATGGTTCCCAGACCCAAGGTGGCACCAGTGCCAAGTCGGGCTGGTTTGATGGTACAAAGTGGCTCCTGCAATCTGCCATCCAGAAGCGGGGTAGCTTACTTTTGTTTGCCAGGGAAACGGGCCGAGGTTTGTGACTGGGGGCCTATGGCTGGGAGTGACCGGCTGGCGCCTGAAAAGCTACGATAGGCAGGATGGTGACCAGACCCATGGTGGCACCAGTGTCAAGTTGGGCTGGTTTGATAGTACCAAGTGGCTCCTGCAATCTGCCATCAAAAAGTTGGCAGGCCAGTTTTGTTTTCCAGGGAAAAGCGCCGTTGTTTGTGTTTGGAGGCCTGTGGCTGGGAGTGGCCGGCTGCCTCCTTTGAACCCAGGATACGCAGGATGGTTCCCAGAGCCAAGGTGGCGCCAGTGCCAAGTTGGGCTGGTTTGATAGTACCAAGCGGCTCCTGCAATCTGCCATCCAGAAGCGGGACAGCTTAATTTTGTTTCCCAGGGAAACGGGCCGAGGTATTTGTCTGGGGGCCTATGGCTGGGAGTGACTGGCTGGCTACTGAAAAGCTACGATAGGCAGGATGGTTACCAAACTCATGGTGGCACCAGTGCCAAGTTGGGCTGGTTTGATAATACTAAATAGCTCCTGCAATCTGCCATCCAGACGGGGGGCAGCGGATTTTTGTTTGCTGCAGAAAATTCCGTGGTTTTTTTTTGGGGGTATATGGCTGGACGCGGCCGGCTGGCTCTTAAAAGATCGATACGCAGGATTGTTCCCTGACCCAAGGTGGCATCAGTGCCAAGTCGGGCTGTTTTCGTAGTACCAAGTGCGTCCTGCAATTTGCCATCCAGAAGAGGGGCAGTTGAGTTTTGTTTGCCAGAGAAAAGGGCCGTGGTATATGTTTGGGGGCATATGGTTGAGAGTGGCCGGCTGTCCCCTGAAAATCCACGATAGGCAGGATGGTTCCCAGAACCAAGGTGGCCCCAGTGCCATGTTGGCCTGGTTTGATAGTACCATGTGGCTCCTGCAATCTGCCATCCAGAAGCGGGGCTGCTTACTTTTGTTTGCCAGGGAAACGGGCCGAGATATTTGTCTGGGGGCCTATGGCTGGGAGTGAGCGGCTGGCTCCTGAAAAGCTACGATAGGCAGGATGGTGACCAGACCCATGGTGGCACCAGTGCCAAGTTGGGCTGGTTTGATAGTACCAAGTGGCTCCTGCAATCTGCCATCAAAAAGTTGTCAGGCGAGTTTTGTTTTCCAGGGAAAAGCGCCGTTGTTCTTGTTTAGAGGCCTGTGGCTGGGAGTGGCCGGCTGCCTCCTTTGAACCCAGGATACGCAGGATGGTTCCCAGACCCAAGGTGGCACCAGTGCCAAGTTGGGCTGGTTTGATAGTACCAAGTGGCTCCTGCAATCTGCCATCCAGAAGCGGGACAGCTTACCTTTGTTTCCCAGGGAAACGGGCCGAGGTATTTGTCTGGGGGCCTATGGCTGGGAGTGACCAGTTGGCTACTGAAAAGCTACGATAGGCAGGATGGTTACCAGACTCATGGTGGCACCAGTGCCAAGTCGGGCTGGTTTGATAATACTAAATAGCTCCTGAAATCTGCCATTCAGACGCGGGGCAGCGGATTTTTGTTTGCTGGAGAAAAGTTCCGTGGTTTTTTTTTGGGGGTATATGGCTGGACGTGGCCGGCTGGCTCCTTAAAAAGATCGATACGCAGGATTGTTCCCTGACCCAAGGTGGCATCACTGCCAAGTCGGGCTGTTTTCGTAGTACCAAGTGCGTCCTGCAATTGGCCATCCAGAAGAGGGGCAGTTGAGTTTTGTTTGCCAGAGCAAAGGGCCGTGGTATGTGTTTGGGGGCATATGGCTGAGAGTGGCCGGCTGGCCCCTGAAAATCCACGATAGGCAGGATGGTTCCCAGAGCCAAGGTAGCACCAGTGCCATGTTGGCCTGGTTTGATAGTACCATGTGGCTCCTGCAATCTGCCATCCAGAAGCGGGGCAGCTTACTTTTGTTTGCCAGGGAAACGGGCCGAGATATTTGTCTGGGGGCCTATGGCTGGGAGTGACCGGCTGGCTCCTGAAAAGCTACGATAGGCAGGATGGTGACCAGACCCAAAGTGGAACCAGTACCAAGTTGGGCTGGTTTGATAGTACCAAGTGGCTCCTGCAATCTGCCATCAAAAATTTGGCAGGCGAGTTTTGTTTTCCAGGGAAAAGCGCCGTTGTTTAGAGGCCTGTGGCTGGGAGTGGCCGCCTGTCCTCGTAGAATCTACATTACGCAGCATGGTTCCCAGAGCCAAGGTGGCACCAGGGCCAAGTCGGGCAGGTTTGATAGTACCAAATGCATCCTGCAATCTGCCATCCAAAAGCGGGGCAGTTTACTTTTGTTTGCCAGGGAAACGGGCCGAGGTTTTTGTCTGGGGGCCAATGGCAGGGAGTGACTGTCTGGCTCCTGAAAAGCTACGATAGGCAGGATGTTTACCAGACCCATGGTGGCACCAGTGCCAAGTTGGGCTGATTTGATAGTACCAAGTGGCTCCTGCAATCTGCCATCCAGAATCGGGGCAGCTTACTTTTGTTTTCCAGGGAAACGGGCCGAGGTTTGTGTCTGGGGGTCTATGGCTGGGAGTGACCGGCTGGCTCCTGAAAAGCTACGATAGGCAGGATGGTGACCAGACCCATGGTGGCACCAGTGTCAAGTTGGGCTGGTTTGATAGCACCAAGTGGCTCCTGCAATCTGCCATCAAAATGTTGGCAGGCGATTTTTGTTTTCCAGGGAAAAGCGCCGTTGTTTGTGTTTGGGCGCCTGTGGCTCAGAGTGGCCGGGTGGCTGCTTAGAATCCACGATACGCCGGATGGTTCCCAGACCCAAGGCGGCACCAGTGCCAAGTCGGGCTGGTTTGACACTACCACGTGGCTCCTGCAATCTGCCATCCAGAATCGGGGCAGCTTAATTTTGTTTGCCAGGGAAACGGGCCGAGGTTTGTGTCTGGGGGCCTATGGCTGGGAGTGACCGGCTGGCTCCCGAAATGCTACAATAGGCAGGATGGTACCCAGACCCATAGTGGCACCAGTGCCAAGTTGGGATGATTTGATAGTACCAAGTGGCTCCTGCAATCTGCCATCAAAAAGCTGGCAGGCGAGTTTTGTTTTCCAGGGAAAAGCGCCGTTGTTTGTGTTTGGGGGCCTGTGGCTGGGAGTGGCCGGCTGGCTCCTTAGAATCCACGATATGCAGGATTGTTCCCAGACCCAAGGTGGCACCAGTGCCAAGTCGGGCTGGTTTGATGGTGCAAAGTGGCTCCTGCAATCTGCCATCCAGACGCGGGGCAGCGGATTTTTGTTTCCATGAGAAATGGTCCGTGGTTTGTTTTTGGGGGTATATGGCTGGGCCTGGCCGGCTGGCTCCTTAAAAAGCTCGATATGCAGGATGGTTCCCTGACACAAGGTGGCACCAGTGCCACGTTGGGCGGTTTTCGTAGTACAAAGTGCGTCCTAAAATTTGCCATCCAGAAGAGGGGCAGTTGAGTTTTGTTTGCCAGAGAAAAGGGCCGTGGTTTGTTTTTGGGGGCATATGGCTGATAGTGGCCGGCTGGCCCCTGAAAATCCACAATAAGCAGGATGGTTCCCACACCAGAGGTGTCACCAGTGCCAAGTCGGGGTGGTTTGATAGTACTAAATAGCTCCTGCAATCTGCCATGCAGAAGCGGGGCAGCTTACTTTTGTTTCCCAGGGAAACGGGCCGAGGTTTGTGTCTGGGGGCCTATGGCTGCGAGTGACCGGCTGGCTCCTGAAAAGCTACGATAGGCAGGATGGTGACCAGACCCATGGTGGCACCAGTGCCAAGTTGGGCTGGTTTGATAGTACCAAGTGGCTCCGGCAATCTGCCATCAAAAAGTTGTCAGGCGAGTTTTGTTTTCCAGGGAAAAGCGCCGTTGTTTGTGTTTGGGGGCCTGTGGCTGGGAGTGGCTAGCTGGCTCCTTAGAACCCACGATACGCAGGATGGTTCCCAGACCAGAGGTGGCACCAGTGCCAAGTTGGGCTGGTTTGATGGTGCAAAGTGGCTCCTGCAATCTGCCATCCAGAAGCGGGGTAGCTTACTTTTGTTTGCCAGGGAAACGGGCCGAAATATTTGTCTAGGGGCCTCTGGCTGGGGGTGACTGGGTGGCACCTGAAAAGCTACGATAGGCAGGATGGTGACCAGACCCATGGTGGCACAAGTGCCAAGTTCGGCTGATTTGATAAAACCAAGTGGCTCCTGCAATCTGCCATCAAATGTTTGGCAGGCGAGTTTTGTTTTCCAGGGAAAAGCACCGTTGTGTGTGTTTTGGGGCCTGTGGCTGGGAGTGGCCAGCTGGCTCCTTAGAATCCACGATACGCAGGATGGTTCCCAGACCCAAGGTGGCACCAGTGCCAAGTCGGGCTGGTTTGATAGTACCAAGTGGTTCCTGCAATCTGCCATCCAGAAGCGGGGCAGCTGAATTTTGTTTGCCAGAGAAAAAGGCTGTTGTTTGTGTTTCGGGGCCTGTGGCTGGCAGTGGCCGGCTGGCTCCTGAAAATCCATGATACGCAGCATGGTTCCCAGACCCAAGGTGGCACCAGTGCCAAGTAGGGCTGGTTTCATAGTACCCAGTGGCTCCTGCAATCTCCCATCAGGAAGAGGGGCAGTTGAGTTTTGTTTTCCAGAGAAAAGGGCCGTGGTTTGTGTTTGGGGCCTATGGCTGAGAGTGACCGGCTGGCCCCTGAAAATCCACGATAGGAAGGATGGTTCCCAGATCCAAGGTGGCAGCAGTGCCATGTTGTGCTGGTGTGATAGTCCCAAGTGGCTCCTGCAATCTGCCATCCAGAAGCGGGGCAGCTGAATTTTGTTTGCCAGAGAAAAATGCTGTGGTTTGTGTTTGGGGGCCTGTGGCTGGGAGTGGCCGGCTGGCTCCTGAAAATCCATGATACGCAGCATGGTTCCCAGACCCAAGGTGGCACCAGTGCCAAGTGGGGCTGGTTTCACAGTGTCAAGTGCCTCCTGCAATCTCCCATCCAGAAGCGGGGCAGCTGAGTTTTGTTTGCCTGTGAAACGGGCCGTTGTTTTTGATTGGGGTCTGTGGCCGAGAGTGTTCGGCTGGCTCCTGACAACCCACAATACGCAGGATGTTTCCCAGACCCAAGGTGGCACCAGTGCCAAGTCGGGCTGGTTTGATAGTACCAAGTGGCTCCTGCAATCTGCCATCCAGAAGCGGTGCAGTTGAGTGTTGTTTGCCAGAGAAAAGGGCCGTGGGTTTTGTTTGGGGGCATATGGCTGGGAGTGGCCGGCTGTCTCATTATAAAGATCGATACGCAGGATGGTTCCCAGACCCAAGGTGGCACCAGTGCCAAGTAGGGCTGTTTTTATAGTACCAAGTGCGTCCTGCAATTTGCCATCCAGAAGAGGGGCAGTTGAGTTTTGTTTGCCAGAGAATAGCGCCGTTGTTTGTGTTGGGGGCTTGTGGCTGGGAGTGGCCGACTGGCGCCTTAGAATCTGTGTTACGCAGCATGGTTCCCAGACCAGAGGTGGCACCAGTGCCAAGTTGGGCTGGTTTGATAGTACCATGTGGCTCCTGCAATCTGCCATCCAGAAGCGGGGCAGCTTACTTTTGTTTGCCAGTGAAACGGGCCGAGGTTTGTGACTTGGGACCTATGGCTGGGAGTGGCCGTCTGGCTCCTTTGAACCCACGATACGCAGGATGTTTCCCAGACCCAAGGTGGCACCAGTGCCAAGTCGGGCTGGTTTGATAGTCCCAAGTGGCTCCTGCAAACTGCCATCCAGAAGCGGGGCCGCTGAGTTTTGTTTGCCAGGGAAATGGGCCGTTGTTTGTGTTTGGGGGCCTGTGGCTGGGAGTGTTCGGCTGGTTCCTGAATATGTACGATACGCAGGATTGTTCCCAGACCCAAGGTGGCACCAGTGCCAAGTCGGGCTGGTTTGATGGTGCAAAGTGGCTCCTGCAATCTGCCATCCAGACGCGGGGCAGCGGATTTTTTTTTCCATGAGAAATGGTCCGTGGTTTGTTTTTGGGGGTATATGGCTGGGGCTGGCCGGCTGGCTCCTTAAAAAGCTCGATATGCAGGATGGTTCCCTGACACAAGTTGGCACCAGTGCCACAACGGGCGGTTTTCGTAGTACAAAGTGCGTCCTAAAATTTGCCATCCAGAAGAGGGGCAGTTGAGTTTTGTTTGCCAGAGAAACGGGCCGAGGTTTGTTTTTGGGGGCATATGGCTGAGAGTGGCTGGCTGGCCCCTGAAAATCCACGATACATAGGATGGTTCCCAGATCCAAGGTGGCACCTGTGCCAAGTCGGGCTGATTTGATAGTACTAAGTAGCTCCTGCAATCTGCCATCCAGAAGCGGGGCAGCTTACTTTTGTTTGCCAGGTAAACGGGCCGAGGTTTGTGTTTGGGGGCCTATGGCTGAGAGTGACCGGCTGGCTCCTGAAAAGCTACAATAGGCAGGATGGTGACCAGACCCATGGTGGCACCAGTGCCAAGTTGGGCTGGTTTGATAGTACCAAGTGGTTCCTGCAATCTGCCATCCAGAAGCAGGGCAGCTGAGTTTTGTTTGCCAGAGAAAAGGGCCTTGGTTTGTGTTTGGGGGCATATGGCTGGGTGTGGCCAGCTGGCTCCTTAAAATGCACGATATGCAACATGGCTCCCAGACCCAAGGTGGCACCAGTGCCAAGTTGGGCTGGTTTGATAGTATCAAGTGGCTCCTGCAATCTTCCATGATCACGTGGAGAAATACTTTCTGGTTTCAGCCTCATGCTCTTTCTTTTCTCCCTCAACTTCTCTATCACCTCTCATCTGGTTCACATGCGCTGTCTTCAAGGTCCACAGGCTACTTTTCACAGAATCTTCTGGCCTGATGAAGTAAGAATGATGAATAGAACAGAGCTGGGATCTATTTTCCAGTTTGGATAAAATGCATTCTGCACACAAATCCAAGGAGAACGGGCTGCCCCGATGCCCAGAAAATCTTTCACTCCTGCTAGTGTTCTACGTCAACCGCAACTTAGTCTGAAAGAAAAGCTTTTTCTCTGAGAGCATCTGAGAGGTTTGCATGAAGCACTGATATCTGACATATGCAATTTTGAATAGGAGAGGAAAAAGAAAATGGCAAGGAGTTTTTAATTTTAGTGGTTTCAATTTTAATTTCCGTGCACTTTTTCAAAACTTGTCAGCTCAAATGCCCATCAACATCTTTTAGTCATCTGTAAGTCAGTATTCATATAAAATGTGCTTCAAATCCAAAGAATTTCAAATTTGCACTCCAAGCTTCTATGCCTAGATTTATGATTTCCTACACATATTAGATGAAAGGAAGGCCTTTTTTACTGTGGGAGTGCTGGAACACTGGAACAGGTTGCCCAGAGAAGTTGTGGGTGTCCCATCCCTGAAAGTATTCAAGGTCACCTTGGACGGGGCTTGGAGCAGCAACAAAGGAGAAGCTTGATGGTAGAGAAACAAAGTCGGACTATAGAAGAAACTCGGATTGAAGTATAGGATCAAGTTTTCTCTCAGCTCTTGGGGTAAATTCAAAGTTGTACAAAATGACATTTATCTGTGCTATTCACTACTGTAACAGAAAGTTTCATGAAAACTGTACACGAGATAGTAAATTTTAAAAGAGATAAGAATTACAGCATAAAATCCATGGGATAGGTTACAACATGAGACACTCTCTAAGAGAAAATCTCTTTGTTTCAGCACTTCATCGGGGTAAGATTTCATGAAGTGCCAAAGAAGGCGGCAAAATATCATTCGGGACATTATTTACTGGAATTCAGCCTGGCCATTAGTAGGAACTGCCTTTGAACATATCATGTAGATATACCACACACACTTTCCCTTCACTGAAAAATTACTGTTTACAACAAATAAGCAATTGACGATCAAAATTGATTGAAAGCATCTTAAACATGTCAAGTATTTCATTGTAGATGATCTGTGATCCAAATGCTTCTTCCACCTTCGAGAGGGACAGAAGAATTCTTCCATATCATGATGGTTTAAAATTGTATCAACCAATGTTTTCTGCTGAAAAGATATCATCTATTTTTTTCTATTTTTGGAAGAAAATATTCCTAGACATACAACAGGTGAGAACTAAGTAATTTTAAAGAAACAAATGAAATGAAAATATTCTGTAAATAGAATGAAATGAAAAGCTGTGTTTTAAATAGGAGCTAAATATTAAACAGAATTTTTGTACCAGGCATTTGAATTACTGCACCAGCTCTTTTGCCCATCAAGAGAGGCATTTAGCATTTCAGTCTTTTCCAAGGTGTTCATGATCTGCTATGCTGATCTCTGTGTGTGCCTAGGTGTGTGTGGAGGGGGGGGCATATGAAGGGGAGTGTGTATGTTTGCTTTACAATTGTTGTGGCAGATTCATGCCTCAGCTCCACATTTTGTTTTAAAAAGGTCACACCGAGTGGATATGAAGTTTACTATCAACAAGAGATCGATTCCCAAATCATCCATTTGACTCTCCCTTATAAATCATGTGCTTTGTTGCATATTTTATCAAATATACTTTCAAGCCAGATGGAGGAAGGAGGATGTGGGAATCCCTCCACCATCTTGCAACTTTTATGTAAGTAGGTTTTCAAGAAAATCATCATTTCTCTTTTAAATATGTCTGGAACAGGCATGATGGTAGTGTCAACCTGTTGGAGTTTTTGTTGCTGGAAGAAGTTGTACAAAAGGATTGGTTTTTACATTGACCAGTTACTGAATCAAGCGCAGGAATACATTGGAAATTTAGCTGGGGGTTCCTTTTCCCAGCAGACTACTTCTAGAACGAGCTTGTACACTGAAGCTGACTCTTTTGCTCTCTTTTTGTTTCTTTCCTATTTTCTTGGCTTCTTTGCCACTATCTAGACAATTTTGGAACTTTGTTCCCAACTAAAATGGTTTCAATAGTCTGATTGTGATCATACATTTTTACAAGGAATTTTTAAAATCTTTCCTCGAGTCCAGAAAGTCAAGGACTTAGATCTTTTTCTTCCCTTATCAATATTGCCATGAAATTGATAAATAAAGACCAACTCTTTATTTTTGTTTTTAACCCACGTAGATAATTCCCATCCATTAATCCATTTTGTGGACCAATAGCTGCCATTCTGATGGAAGCTGTCACTTCTTAACAATAGGCATTCTGTGACTATGTTGACTGCACTTTGGGTGAAGATCCTAACTGGTCTTAGATATACATAGGGAGAAATTTGCTCAGCCAGTGTCAGTCTTAAGCATGCGTATCAGAAGATCTTTCTAGAGCTGGGAATTTTCCCATGAAAGGGATTCAGTTAGGGAAGAGACACTTGTGCCAGAGTTTTACATTCTTCTTGAACACTGCTTAAGGAACTTAGATGCCATGTCCATTTGGATCTCTGTCTGCACAGAACTTTGTCATGCCAGCGCTTTGAAATGCATCTTGAAGAGAATTCACTAGCACAGAATGAAAGAGAGTGGAAGGGGTTGGTGGGGCTAACCAGGCCCAACCCCCCTGCCTAAACCAGGATACCTAGAGCCTCTTGCCCAGGATTCTATCTGGGTGTACTTTTAATGTCTTCAAAGATCCAGGCTCCACAATCTTTCTGGGCAGTCTGTGCCGTGGTTCAGTCACCCTGACAGTAAAGAAACATTTACTGATGTTCAAAGGCAATCTCCTGTATTTCAGTGTGTGCCCACTGCCTCTTGTCTTTTCCCTCAGCATCACTGAAAAGACACTGATTCCCTCCCCTTTGCACTATTGCTTCCATATGTATGTGTGATGCCATGTAGAGGTATGTCAAAAACCTCCCTGAAGCCCAGGCAGATAATATTCCCTTCATCTACCAGTCAAGTTGATTCATCAGAGGAGTTTAAAGTGATGTTCAGCATGAAATTCCCCTGAAAAATCATGCTAACTACATTATTTGGTCATCTGTCATGTGCCTGGCAAGGATTTCCAGGAAGAGCTGCTTCATCAACTTCCTGGGGATAAAAAAGAGGCTGGCTGGTTTGTACTATGGCGAGTCCTCTTAATTGCCTTTTTTGAAGATGGGTGTCATTTGCTAACATCCACTCTTTAGCCTCTCTTGTCGTCTACATCTTAGCAAAACGCTTTTCCACTATGTCTGGCTAGGAAAAACTGTGCCAGCACAGAAAACATCTCCCATCGTGTTCTAGAAGTTGCACGGATGTCTGCCAAGTGTTTGGCAGGAAGAAAAGAAAAGTTGTCCAAAACAGCTTCCAATCGAATGTTCCTGTGATTGGAAAAGTCAGGAGAGTGCAAAGGTACTGTTTTCTATCAGTTGGCAAGGTGCGCACACAATCCCAGTGTTGTACAGCTTGCTTCTTCACCTTCCCGAAGCTGCCGCTCTCGCCGGCTGCCGGAGCCCAAGAAGCGGCTTCTTCGCGCAAAGACGATTGTGCCGCTCACAGTGCTCTCCTTAGCGCGGCTTCTGCCGAAAGACGCCCGGCAGCGGCTCTTACCTCCGGAGAGCATCCTACCTTCGTCTTTCGCGTCTTTTGTAGTCTACATCTTAGCAAAACGCTTTTCCACTATGTCTGGCTAGGAAAAACTGTGCCAGCACAGAAAACATCTCCCATCGTGTTCTAGAAGTTGCACGGATGTCTGCCAAGTGTTTGGCAGGAAGAAAAGAAAAGTTGTCCAAAACAGCTTCCAATCGAATGTTCCTGTGATTGGAAAAGTCAGGAGAGTGCAAAGGTACTGTTTTCTATCAGTTGGCAAGGTGCGCACACAATCCCAGTGTTGTACAGCTTGCTTCTTCACCTTCCCGAAGCTGCCGCTCTCGCCGGCTGCCGGAGCCCAAGAAGCGGCTTCTTCGCGCAAAGACGATTGTGCCGCTCACAGTGCTCTCCTTAGCGCGGCTTCTGCCGAAAGACGCCCGGCAGCGGCTCTTACCTCCGGAGAGCATCCTACCCTCGTCTTTCGCGTCTTTTGTAGTCTACATCTTAGCAAAACGCTTTTCCACTATGTCTGGCTAGGAAAAACTGTGCCAGCACAGAAAACATCTCCCATCGTGTTCTAGAAGTTGCACGGATGTCTGCCAAGTGTTTGGCAGGAAGAAAAGAAAAGTTGTCCAAAACAGCTTCCAATCGAATGTTCCTGTGATTGGAAAAGTCAGGAGAGTGCAAAGGTACTGTTTTCTATCAGTTGGCAAGGTGCGCACACAATCCCAGTGTTGTACAGCTTGCTTCTTCACCTTCCCGAAGCTGCCGCTCTCGCCGGCTGCCGGAGCCCAAGAAGCGGCTTCTTCGCGCAAAGACGATTGTGCCGCTCACAGTGCTCTCCTTAGCGCGGCTTCTGCCGAAAGACGCCCGGCAGCGGCTCTTACCTCCGGAGAGCATCCTACCTTCGTCTTTCGCGTCTTATGTAGTCTAAACCTCGGCAAAAAGCTTTTCCACTATGTCTGGCTAGGAAAAACTGTGCCAGCACAGAAAACATCTCCCATCGTGTTCTAGAAGTTGCACGGATGTCTGCCAAGTGTTTGGCAGGAAGAAAAGAAAAGTTGTCCAAAACAGCTTCCAATCGAATGTTCCTGTGATTGGAAAAGTCAGGAGAGTGCAAAGGTACTGTTTTCTATCAGTTGGCAAGGTGCGCACACAATCCCAGTGTTGTACAGCTTGCTTCTTCACCTTCCCGAAGCTGCCGCTCTCGCCGGCTGCCGGAGCCCAAGAAGCGGCTTCTTCGCGCAAAGACGATTGTGCCGCTCACAGGGCTCTCCTTAGCGCGGCTTCTGCCGAAAGACGCCCGGCAGCGGCTCTTACCTCCGGAGAGCATCCTACCTTCGTCTTTCGCGTCTTTTGTAGTCTACACCTCGGCAAAACGCTTTTCCACTATGTCTGGCTAGGAAAAACTGTGCCAGCACAGAAAACATCTCCCATCGTGTTCTAGAAGTTGCACGGATGTCTGCCAAGTGTTTGGCAGGAAGAAAAGAAAAGTTGTTCAAAACAGCTTCCAATCGAATGTTCATGTGATTGGAAAAGTCAGGAGAGTGCAAAGGTACTGTTTTCTATCAGTTGGCAAGGTGCGCACACAATCCCAGTGTTGTACAGCTTGCTTCTTCACCTTCCCGAAGCTGCCGCTCTCGCCGGCTGCCGGAGCCCAAGAAGCGGCTTCTTCGCGCAAAGACGATTGTGCCGCTCACAGTGCTCTCCTTAGCGCGGCTTCTGCCGAAAGACGCCCGGCAGCGGCTCTTACCTCCGGGGAGCATCCTACCTTCGTCTTTCGCGTCTTTTGTAGTCTACATCTTAGCAAAACGCTTTTCCACTATGTCTGGCTAGGAAAAACTGTGCCAGCACAGAAAACATCTCCCATCGTGTTCTAGAAGTTGCACGGATGTCTGCCAAGTGTTTGGCAGGAAGAAAAGAAAAGTTGTCCAAAACAGCTTCCAATCGAATGTTCCTGTGATTGGAAAAGTCAGGAGAGTGCAAAGGTACTGTTTTCTATCAGTTGGCAAGGTGCGCACACAATCCCAGTGTTGTACAGCTTGCTTCTTCACCTTCCCGAAGCTGCGGCTCTCGCCGGCTCCCGGAACCGAAGAATCGGCTTCTTCGCGCAAAGACGATTGTGCCGCTCACAGTGCTCTCCTTAGCGCGGCTTCTGCCGAAAGACGCCCGGCAGCGGCTCTTAACACCGGAGAGCATCCTACCTTCGTCTTTCGCGTCTTATGTAGTCTACATCTTAGCAAAACGCTTTTCCACTATGTCTGCCTAGGAAAAACCGTGCCAGCCCAGAAAACATCTCCCATCGTGTTCTAGAAGTTGCAGATATGTCTGCCAAGTGTTTGGCAGGAAGAAAAGAAAAGTTGTCCAAAACAGCTTCCAATCGAATGTTCCTGTGATTGGAAGAGTCAGGAGAGTGCAAAGGTACTGTTTTCTATCAGTTGGCAAGGTGCGCACACAATCCCAGTGTTGTACAGCTTGCTTCTTCACCTTCCCGAAGCTGCCACTCTCAGGAGGTAAGAGCCGCTGCCGGGCGTCTTTCGGCAGAAGCCGCGCTAAGGAGAGCCCTGTGAGCGGCACAATCGTCTTTGCGCGAAGAAGCCGCTTCTTGGGCTCCGGCAGCCGGCGAGAGCGGCAGCTTCGGGAAGGTGAAGAAGCAAGCTGTACAACACTGGGATTGTGTGCGCACCTTGCCAACTGATAGAAAACAGTACCTTTGCACTCTCCTGACTTTTCCAATCACAGGAACATTCGATTGGAAGCTGTTTTGGACAACTTTTCTTTTCTTCCTGCCAAACACTTGGCAGACATCCGTGCAACTTCTAGAACACGATGGGAGATGTTTTCTGTGCTGGCACAGTTTTTCCTAGCCAGACATAGTGGAAAAGCGTTTTGCTAAGATGTAGACTACAAAAGACGCGAAAGACGAAGGTAGGATGCTCTCCGGAGGTAAGAGCCGCTGCCGGGCGTCTTTCGGCAGAAGCCGCGCTAAGGAGAGCACTGTGAGCGGCACAATCGTCTTTGCGCGAAGAAGCCGCTTCTTGGGCTCCGGCAGCCGGCGAGAGCGGCAGCTTCGGGAAGGTGAAGAAGCAAGCTGTACAACACTGGGATTGTGTGCGCACCTTGCCAACTGATAGAAAACAGTACCTTTGCACTCTCCTGACTTTTCCAATCACAGGAACATTCGATTGGAAGCTGTTTTGGACAACTTTTCTTTTCTTCCTGCCAAACACTTGGCAGACATCCGTGCAACTTCTAGAACACGATGGGAGATGTTTTCTGTGCTGGCACAGTTTTTCCTAGCCAGACATAGTGGAAAAGCGTTTTGCTAAGATGTAGACTACAAAAGACGCGAAAGACGAAGGTAGGATGCTCTCCGGAGGTAAGAGCCGCTGCCGGGCGTCTTTCGGCAGAAGCCGCGCTAAGGAGAGCACTGTGAGCGGCACAATCGTCTTTGCGCGAAGAAGCCGCTTCTTCGGTTCCGGGAGCCGGCGAGAGCGGCAGCTTCGGGAAGGTGAAGAAGCAAGCTGTACAACACTGGGATTGTGTGCGCACCTTGCCAACTGATAGAAAACAGTACCTTTGCACTCTCCTGACTTTTCCAATCACAGGAACATTCGATTGGAAGCTGTTTTGGACAACTTTTCTTTTCTTCCTGCCAAACACTTGGCAGACATCCGTGCAACTTCTAGAACACGATGGGAGATGTTTTCTGTGCTGGCACAGTTTTTCCTAGCCAGACATAGTGGAAAAGCTTTTTGCCGAGGTGTAGACTACATAAGACGCGAAAGACGAAGGTAGGATGCTCTCCGGAGGTAAGAGCCGCTGCCGGGCGTCTTTCAGCAGAAGCCGCGCTAAGGAGAGCACTGTGAGCGGCACAATCGTCTTTGCGCGAAGAAGCCGCTTCTTGGGCTCCGGCAGCCGGCGAGAGCGGCAGCTTCGGGAAGGTGAAGAAGCAAGCTGTACAACACTGGGATTGTGTGCGCACCTTGCCAACTGATAGAAAACAGTACCTTTGCACTCTCCTGACTTTTCCAATCACATGAACATTCGATTGGAAGCTGTTTTGGACAACTTTTCTTTTCTTCCTGCCAAACACTTGGCAGACATCCGTGCAACTTCTAGAACACGATGGGAGATGTTTTCTGTGCTGGCACAGTTTTTCCTAGCCAGACATAGTGGAAAAGCTTTTTGCCGAGGTGTAGACTACATAAGACGCGAAAGACGAAGGTAGGATGCTCTCCGGAGGTAAGAGCCGCTGCCGGGCGTCTTTCGGCAGAAGCCGCGCTAAGGAGAGCACTGTGAGCGGCACAATCGTCTTTGCGCGAAGAAGCCGCTTCTTCGGTTCCGGCAGCCGGCGAGAGCGGCAGCTTCGGGAAGGTGAAGAAGCAAGCTGTACAACACTGGGATTGTGTGCGCACCTTGCCAACTGATAGAAAACAGTACCTTTGCACTCTCCTGACTTTTCCAATCACAGGAACATTCGATTGGAAGCTGTTTTGGACAACTTTTCTTTTCTTCCTGCCAAACACTTGGCAGACATCCGTGCAACTTCTAGAACACGATGGGAGATGTTTTCTGTGCTGGCACAGTTTTTCCTAGCCAGACATAGTGGAAAAGCGTTTTGCTAAGATGTAGACTACATAAGACGCGAAAGACGAAGGTAGGATGCTCTCCGGAGGTAAGAGCCGCTGCCGGGCGTCTTTCGGCAGAAGCCGCGCTAAGGAGAGCACTGTGAGCGGCACAATCGTCTTTGCGCGAAGAAGCCGCTTCTTGGGCTCCGGCAGCCGGCGAGAGCGGCAGCTTCGGGAAGGTGAAGAAGCAAGCTGTACAACACTGGGATTGTGTGCGCACCTTGCCAACTGATAGAAAACAGTACCTTTGCACTCTCCTGACTTTTCCAATCACAGGAACATTCGATTGGAAGCTGTTTTGGACAACTTTTCTTTTCTTCCTGCCAAACACTTGGCAGACATCCGTGCAACTTCTAGAACACGATGGGAGATGTTTTCTGTGCTGGCACAGTTTTTCCTAGCCAGACATAGTGGAAAAGCGTTTTGCCGAGGTGTAGATGAGAAGAGGAGCTAAAGACGAAGGTAGGATGCTCTCCGGAGGTAAGAGCCGCTGCCGGGCGTCTTTCGGCAGAAGCCGCGCTAAGGAGAGCCCTGTGAGCGGCACAATCGTCTTTGCGCGAAGAAGCCGCTTCTTGGGCTCCGGCAGCCGGCGAGAGCGGCAGCTTCGGGAAGGTGAAGAAGCAAGCTGTACAACACTGGGATTGTGTGCGCACCTTGCCAACTGATAGAAAACAGTACCTTTGCACTCTCCTGACTTTTCCAATCACAGGAACATTCGATTGGAAGCTGTTTTGGACAACTTTTCTTTTCTTCCTGCCAAACACTTGGCAGACATCCGTGCAACTTCTAGAACACGATGGGAGATGTTTTCTGTGCTGGCACAGTTTTTCCTAGCCAGACATAGTGGAAAAGCGTTTTGCTAAGATGTAGACGACAAGAGAGGCTAAAGAGTGGATGTTAGCAAATGACACCCATCTTCAAAAAAGGCAATTAAGAGGACTCGCCATAGTACAAACCAGCCAGCCTCTTTTTTATCCCCAGGAAGTTGATGAAGCAGCTCTTCCTGGAAATCCTTGCCAGGCACATGACAGATGACCAAATAATGTAGTTAGCATGATTTTTCAGGGGAATTTCATGCTGAACATCACTTTAAACTCCTCTGATGAATCAACTTGACTGGTAGATGAAGGGAATATTATCTGCCTGGGCTTCAGGGAGGTTTTTGACATACCTCTACATGGCATCACACATACATATGGAAGCAATAGTGCAAAGGGGAGGGAATCAGTGTCTTTTCAGTGATGCTGAGGGAAAAGACAAGAGGCAGTGGGCACACACTGAAATACAGGAGATTGCCTTTGAACATCAGTAAATGTTTCTTTACTGTCAGGGTGACTGAACCACGGCACAGACTGCCCAGAAAGATTGTGGAGCCTGGATCTTTGAAGACATTAAAAGTACACCCAGATAGAATCCTGGGCAAGAGGCTCTAGGTATCCTGGTTTAGGCAGGGGGGTTGGGCCTGGTTAGCCCCACCAACCCCTTCCACTCTCTTTCATTCTGTGCTAGTGAATTCTCTTCAAGATGCATTTCAAAGCACTGGCATGACAAAGTTCTGTGCAGACAGAGATCCAAATGGACATGGCATCTAAGTTCCTTAAGCAGTGTTCAAGAAGAATGTAAAACTCTGGCACAAGTGTCTCTTCCCTAACTGAATCCCTTTCATGGGAAAATTCCCAGCTCTAGAAAGATCTTCTGATACGCATGCTTAAGACTGACACTGGCTGAGCAAATTTCTCCCTATGTATATCTAAGACCAGTTAGGATCTTCACCCAAAGTGCAGTCAACATAGTCACAGAATGCCTATTGTTAAGAAGTGACAGCTTCCATCAGAATGGCAGCTATTGGTCCACAAAATGGATTAATGGATGGGAATTATCTACGTGGGTTAAAAACAAAAATAAAGAGTTGGTCTTTATTTATCAATTTCATGGCAATATTGATAAGGGAAGAAAAAGATCTAAGTCCTTGACTTTCTGGACTCGAGGAAAGATTTTAAAAATTCCTTGTAAAAATGTATGATCACAATCAGACTATTGAAACCATTTTAGTTGGGAACAAAGTTCCAAAATTGTCTAGATAGTGGCAAAGAAGCCAAGAAAATAGGAAAGAAACAAAAAGAGAGCAAAAGAGTCAGCTTCAGTGTACAAGCTCGTTCTAGAAGTAGTCTGCTGGGAAAAGGAACCCCCAGCTAAATTTCCAATGTATTCCTGCGCTTGATTCAGTAACTGGTCAATGTAAAAACCAATCCTTTTGTACAACTTCTTCCAGCAACAAAAACTCCAACAGGTTGACACTACCATCATGCCTGTTCCAGACATATTTAAAAGAGAAATGATGATTTTCTTGAAAACCTACTTACATAAAAGTTGCAAGATGGTGGAGGGATTCCCACATCCTCCTTCCTCCATCTGGCTTGAAAGTATATTTGATAAAATATGCAACAAAGCACATGATTTATAAGGGAGAGTCAAATGGATGATTTGGGAATCGATCTCTTGTTGATAGTAAACTTCATATCCACTCGGTGTGACCTTTTTAAAACAAAATGTGGAGCTGAGGCATGAATCTGCCACAACAATTGTAAAGCAAACATACACACTCCCCTTCATATGCCCCCCCCTCCACACACACCTAGGCACACACAGAGATCAGCATAGCAGATCATGAACACCTTGGAAAAGACTGAAATGCTAAATGCCTCTCTTGATGGGCAAAAGAGCTGGTGCAGTAATTCAAATGCCTGGTACAAAAATTCTGTTTAATATTTAGCTCCTATTTAAAACACAGCTTTTCATTTCATTCTATTTACAGAATATTTTCATTTCATTTGTTTCTTTAAAATTACTTAGTTCTCACCTGTTGTATGTCTAGGAATATTTTCTTCCAAAAATAGAAAAAAATAGATGATATCTTTTCAGCAGAAAACATTGGTTGATACAATTTTAAACCATCATGATATGGAAGAATTCTTCTGTCCCTCTCGAAGGTGGAAGAAGCATTTGGATCACAGATCATCTACAATGAAATACTTGACATGTTTAAGATGCTTTCAATCAATTTTGATCGTCAATTGCTTATTTGTTGTAAACAGTAATTTTTCAGTGAAGGGAAAGTGTGTGTGGTATATCTACATGATATGTTCAAAGGCAGTTCCTACTAATGGCCAGGCTGAATTCCAGTAAATAATGTCCCGAATGATATTTTGCCGCCTTCTTTGGCACTTCATGAAATCTTACCCCGATGAAGTGCTGAAACAAAGAGATTTTCTCTTAGAGAGTGTCTCATGTTGTAACCTATCCCATGGATTTTATGCTGTAATTCTTATCTCTTTTAAAATTTACTATCTTCTGTACAGTTTTCATGAAACTTTCTGTTACAGTAGTGAATAGCACAGATAAATGTCATTTTGTACAACTTTGAATTTACCCCAAGAGCTGAGAGAAAACTTGATCCTATACTTCAATCCGAGTTTCTTCTATAGTCCGACTTTGTTTCTCTACCATCAAGCTTCTCCTTTGTTGCTGCTCCAAGCCCCGTCCAAGGTGACCTTGAATACTTTCAGGGATGGGACACCCACAACTTCTCTGGGCAACCTGTTCCAGTGTTCCAGCACTCCCACAGTAAAAAAGGCCTTCCTTTCATCTAATATGTGTAGGAAATCATAAATCTAGGCATAGAAGCTTGGAGTGCAAATTTGAAATTCTTTGGATTTGAAGCACATTTTATATGAATACTGACTTACAGATGACTAAAAGATGTTGATGGGCATTTGAGCTGACAAGTTTTGAAAAAGTGCACGGAAATTAAAATTGAAACCACTAAAATTAAAAACTCCTTGCCATTTTCTTTTTCCTCTCCTATTCAAAATTGCATATGTCAGATATCAGTGCTTCATGCAAACCTCTCAGATGCTCTCAGAGAAAAAGCTTTTCTTTCAGACTAAGTTGCGGTTGACGTAGAACACTAGCAGGAGTGAAAGATTTTCTGGGCATCGGGGCAGCCCGTTCTCCTTGGATTTGTGTGCAGAATGCATTTTATCCAAACTGGAAAATAGATCCCAGCTCTGTTCTATTCATCATTCTTACTTCATCAGGCCAGAAGATTCTGTGAAAAGTAGCCTGTGGACCTTGAAGACAGCGCATGTGAACCAGATGAGAGGTGATAGAGAAGTTGAGGGAGAGAAGAAAGAGCATGAGGCTGAAACCAGAAAGTATTTCTCCACGTGATCATGGAAGATTGCAGGAGCCACTTGGTACTATCAAACCAGCCCAACTTGGCACTGGTGCCACCTTGGGTCTGGGAGCCATGTTGCATATCGTGCATTTTAAGGAGCCAGCTGGCCACACCCAGCCATATGCCCCCAAACACAAACCAAGGCCCTTTTCTCTGGCAAACAAAACTCAGCTGCCCTGCTTCTGGATGGCAGATTGCAGGAACCACTTGGTACTATCAAACCAGCCCAACTTGGCACTGGTGCCACCATGGGTCTGGGAACCATCCTGCGTATCGTGGATTCTAAGGAGCCAGCCGGCCACTCCTAGCCACAGGCCCCCAGACAAAAACCTAGGCCTATTTCTCTGGCAAACAAAAGTAAGCTGCCCCGCTTCTGGATGGCAGATTGCAGGAGACACTTGGTACTATCAAACCAGCCCAACTTGGCACTGGTGCCACCTTGGATCTGGGAACCATGTTGTGTATCGTGGATTTTCAGGGGCCAGCCGGCCACTCTCAGCCATATGTCCCCAAACAGAAACCTCGGCCCGTTTCTCTGGCAAACAAAACTCAACTGCCCCTCTTCTGGATGGCAAATTGCAGGATGAACTTGATACTAAAACCGCAGGCCGACTTGGTAGTGGTTACACCTTGGGCCTGGGAACCATCATGCGTATCGAGCATTTTAAGGAGCCAGCCGGCCACTCCCAGCAATATGCCCCCAAAAACAATCCACGGAATTTTTCTCTGGCAAACAAAAATCAGCTGCCCCGCTTCTGGATGGCAGATTGCAGGAGCCACTTTGCACCATCAAACCAGCCCGACTGGGCACTGGTGCCACCTTGCATCTGGGAACCATGCTGCCTAGCGTGGATTTTCAGGGGCCAGCGGGCCACTCTCAGCTATATGCCCCCAAACAAAACCCACGGCCCGTTTCCCTGGCAAACAAAAGTAAGCTGCCCTGCTTCTGGATGGCAGATTGCAGGAACCACTTGGTAGTATCAAACCAGCCCGACTTGGCACTGGTGCCACCTTGGGTCTGGGAACCATCCTGCGTATCGTGGATTCTAAGGAGCCAGCCGGTCACTCCCAGCCACAGGCCCCCAAACACAAACCACAGCGCTTTTCCCTGGAAAACAAAACTCGCCTGCCAACTTTTTGATGGCAGATTGCAGGAGCAACTTGGTACTATCAAACCAGCCCAACTTGGCACTGGTGCCACCATAGGTCTGGTCACCATCCTGCCTATTGTAGCTTTCCAGGAGCCAGCCGGTCACTCCCAGCCATAGGCCCCCAAACACAAACCTCGGCCCGTTACCCTGGCAAACAAAAGTAAGCTGCCCCGCTTCTGGATGGCAGATTGCAGGAGCCACTTGGTACTATAAAACCAGCCCAACTTGGAACTGGTGCCACCTTGGGTCTGGGAACCATGCTGCGTATCGCAGATTCTAAGGCGCCAGTCGGCCACTCCCAGCCACAAGCCCCCAAACACAAACAACGGCGCTTTTCTCTGGCAAACAAAACTCAACTGCCCCTCTTCTGGATGGCAAATTGCAGGACGCACTTGGTACTATAAAAACAGCCCGACTTGGCACTGGTGCCACCTTGGGTCTGGGAACCATCCTGCGTATCGATCTTTTTAATGAGACAGCCGGCCACTCCCAGCCATATGCCCCCAAACACAAACCACGGCCCTTTCCTCTGGCAAACAAAACTCAACTGCCCCTCTTCTGGATGGCAGATTGCAGGAGCCACTTGGTACTATCAAACCAGCAAGACTTGGCACTGGTGCCACCTTGGGTCTGGGAACCATCCTGCGTATTGTGGATTGTCAGGAGCCAGCTGAACATTCTCGGCCACAGACCCAAATCAAAAACAACGGCCCGTTTCACAGGCAAACAAAACTCAGCTGCCCCGCTTCTGGATGGGAGATTGCAGGAGGCACTTGACACTGTGAAACCAGCCCCACTTGGCACTGGTGCCACCTTGGGTCTGGGAACCATGCTGCGTATCATGGATTTTCAGGAGCCAGCCGGCCACTCCCAGCCATAGGCCCCCAAACCAAAACCACAGCCTTTTTCTCTGGCAAACAAAATTCAGCTGCCCCACTTCTGGATGGCAGATTGCAGGAGCCACTTGGGACTATCACACAGGCACAACATGGCACTGCTGCCACCTTGGATCTGGGAACCATCCTTCCTATCGTGGATTTTCAGGGGCCAGCCGGTCACTCTCAGCCATAGGCCCCAAACACAAACCACGGCCCTTTTCTCTGGAAAACAAAACTCAACTGCCCCTCTTCTGGATGGCAGATTGCAGGAGCCACTGGGTACTATGAAACTAGCCCTACTTGGCACTGGTGCCACCTTGGGTCTGGGAACCATGCTGCGTATCATGGATTTTCAGGAGCCAGCCGTCCACTGTCAGCCACAGGCCCCGAAACACAAACAACAGCCTTTTTCTCTGGCAAACAAAATTCAGCTGCACCGCTTCTGGATGGCAGATTGCAGGAACCACTTGGTACTAACAAACCAGCCCGACTTGGCACTGGTGCCACCTTGGGTCTGGGAACCATCCTGCGTATCGTGGATTCTAAGGAGCCAGCTGGCCACTCCCAGCCACAGGCCCCAAAATACACACAACGGCGCTTTTCCCTGGAAAACAAAACTCGCCTGCCAACTTTTTGATGGCAGATTGCAGGAGCCACTTGGTACTATCAAACCAGCCCGACTTGGCACTGGTGCCACCATGGGTCTGGTCACCATCCTGCCTATCGTAGGTGTTCAGGCGCCAGCCGGTCACTCCCAGCCATAGGCCCCCAGAAAAAAACCTCGGTCCGTTTCCCTGGAAAACAAAAGTAAGCTGCCCCGCTTCTGGATGGCAGATTGCAGGAGCCACTTGGTGCTATCAAACCAGCCCGACTTGGCACTGGTGCCACCTTGGGTCTGGGAACCATCCTGCGTATCCTGTGTTCTAAGGAGCCAGCCGGCCACTCCCAGCCACAGTCCCCCAAACACAAACAACGGCGCTTTTCCCTGGAAAACAAAACTGACCTGCCAACTTTTTGATGGCAGATTGCAGGAGCCACTTGGTACTATCAAACCAGCCCAACTTGGCACTGGTGCCACCATGGGTCTGGTCACCATCCTGCCTATCGTAGCTTTTCAGGAGCCAGCCGGTCACTCCCAGCCATAGGTCCCCAGACAAATACCTCGGCCCGTTTCCCTGGCAAACAAAAGTAAGCTGCCCCGCTTCTGGATGGCAGATTGCAGGAGCCACTTGGTACAATCAAACCAGCCCAACTTGACACTGGTGCCACCTTGGCTCTGGGAACCATGCTGCGTAACCCGGATTCTAAGAGGAAAGGCAGGCACTGCCAGCCACAGGCCTCCAAACAAAATCAACGGCGCTTTTCCCTGGAAAACAAAACTCGCCTGACAACTTTTAGATGGCAGATTGCAGGAGCCAGTTGGTACCATCAAACCAGCCCAACTTGGCACTGGTGCCACCTTGGGTCTGGGAACCATCCTGCCTATTGTTGCTTTTCAGGAGCCAGCCGGTCACTTCTAGCCCTAGGCCCCCAGTCATAAACCTCGGCCCGTTTCCCTGGCACACAAATGTAAGCTACCCCGCTTCAGGATGGCAGATTGCAGGAGCCACTTTTCACCATCAAACCAGCCCAACGTGGCACTGGTGCCACCTTGGGTCTGGGAACCATCCTGCGTATCGTGCGTTCTAAGGAGCCAGCCGGCCACTCCCAGCCACAGGCCCCCAAACACAAACAACGGCGCTTTTCCCTGGAAAACAAAACTCGCCTGCCAACATTTTGATGGCAGATTGCAGGAGCCACTTGGTACTATCAAACCAGCCCAACTTGGCACTGGTGCCACCATGGGTCTGGTCACCATCCTGCCTATCGTAGCTTTTCAGGAGCCAGCCGGTCACTCCCAGCTATAGGCCCCCAGACAAAAACCTCGGCCCGTTTCCCTGGCATACAAAGGTAAGCTGCCCCGCTTCTGGATGGCAGATTGCAGGAACCACTTGGTACTATCAAACCAGCCCGACTTGGCACTGGTGCCACCATGGGTCTGGTCACCATCCTGCCTATCGTAGCTTTTCAGGAGCCAGCCGGTCACTCGCAGCCGTAGGCCCCCAGAGAAAAACCTCGGCCCGTTTCCCTGGCAAACAAAAGTAAGCTACCCCGCTTCTGGATGGCAGATTGCAGGAGCCACTTTGCACCATCAAACTAGCCCGACTTGGCACTGGTGCCACCTCAGGTCTGGGAACCATCCTGCGTATCGTTCATTCTAAGGAGCCAGCCGGCCACTCCAGCCACAGGCCCCCAGACACAAACAACGGCGCTTTTCCCTGGAAAACAAAACTCGCCTGCCAACTTTTAGCTGGCAGATTGCAGGAGCCACTTGGTACTGTCAAATCAGCCCAACTTGGCATTGGTGCCACCATGGGTCTGGTCACCATCCTGCCTATCGTAGCTTTTCAGGACCTAGCAGGTCACTCCCAGCCATAGGCGCCCAGACACAAAGCTCGGCCCGTTTCCCTGGCAAACAAAAGTAAGCTGCCCCGCTTCTGGATGGCAGATTTCCGGAGCCACTTGGTAGTATCAAACCAGCCCGACTTGGCACTGGTGCCACCTCTGGTCTGGGAACCATGCTGCGTATCGTGGATTCTAAGGAGCCAGCCGGCCACTCCCAGCCACAGGCCCCCAAACACAAACAACGGCGCTTTTCCCTGGAAAACAAAACTCGCCTGCCAACATTTTGATGGCAGATTGCAGGAGCCACTTGGTACTATCAAACCAGCCCAACTTGGCACTGGTGCCACCATGGGTCTGGTCACCATCCTGCCTATCGTAGGTGTTCAGGCGCCAGCCGGTCACTCCCAGCCATAGGCCCCCAGAGAAAAACCTCGGCCCGTTTCCCTGGCAAACAAAAGTAAGCTGCCCCGCTTTTGGATGGCAGATTGCAGGAGCCACTTTGCACCATCAAACCAGCCCAACTTGGCACTGGTGCCACCTCTGGTCTGGGAACCATGCTGTGTATCGTGGATTCCAATTAGCAAGCCGGCCACTCCCAGCCACAGGCCTCCAAACACAAACAACGGCGCTTTTCCCTGGAAAACAAAACTCGCCTGCCAACTTTTTGATGGCAGATTGCAGGAGCCACTTGGTACTATCAAACCAGCCCAACTTGGCACTGGTGCCACCATGGGTCTGGTCACCATCCTGCCTATCGTAGCTTTTCAGGACCTAGACGGTCACTCCCAGCCATAGGCCCCGTGACACAAAGCTCGGCCCGTTTCCCTGGCAAACAAAAGTAAGCTGTCCCGCTTCTGGATGGCAGATTGCAGGATCCACTAGGTATTATCAAACCAGCCCGACTTGGCACTGGTGCCACATCTGGTCTGGGAACCATCCTGCGTATCGTGGATTCTAAGGAGCCAGCCGGCCACTCCCAGCCACAGGCCCCCAAACACAAACAACGGCGCTTTTCCCTGGAAAACAAAACTCGCCTGCCAACATTTTGATGGCAGATTGCAGGAGCCACTTGGTACTATCAAACCAGCCCAACTTGGCACTGGTGCCACCATGGGTCTGGTCACCATCCTGCCTATCGTAGCTTTTCAGGAGCCAGCCGGTCACTCCAAGCCATAGGCCCCCAGACAAAAACCTCGGCCCGTTTCCCTGGCAAAGAAAAATAAGCTACCCCGCTTCTGGATGGCACATTGCAGGAGCCACTTTGCACCATCAAACCAGCCCGACTTGGCACTGGTGCCACCTCTGGTCTGGGAACCATCCTGCGTATCGTGGATTCTAATTAGCCATCCGTCCACTCCCAGCCACAGGCCCCCAAACAAAAACAACGGCGCTTTTCCCTGGAAAACAAAACTCGCCTGCCAAATTTTGATGGCAGATTGCCGGAGCCACTGGGTACTATCAAACCAGCCCAACTTGACACTGGTGCCACCATGGGTCTGGTCACCATCCTGCCTATCGTAGCTTTTCAGGAGCCAGCCGGTCACTCCCAGCCATAGGCCCCCAGACAAAAAGCTCGGACCGTTTCCCTGGCAAACAAAAGTAAGTTATTCCGCTACTGGATGGCAGATTGCAGGAGCCACTTTTCACCATCAAACCAGCCTGACTTGGCACTGGTGCCACCTCTGGTCTGGGAACCATGCTGCGTATCGTGGATTCTAAGGAGCCAGCCGGCCACTCCCAGCCACAGGCCCTCAAACAAAAACAACGGCGCATTTCCCTGGATAACAAACTCGCCTGCCAACTTTTTGATGGCAGATTGCAGGAGCCACTTGGTACTATCAAACCAGCCCAACTTGGCACTGGTGCCACCATGGGTCTGGTCACCATCCTGCCTATCGTAGCTTTTCAGGAGCCAGCCGGTCACTCCCAGCCATAGGCCCCCAGACACAAACCTCGGCCCGTTTCCCTGGCAAACAAAAGTAAGCTACCCCGCTTCTGGATGGCAGATTGCAGGACGCACTTGGTACTATCCAACCAGCCCAACTTGGCACTGGTGCCACCTCTGGTCTGGGAACCATGCTGCGTATCGTGGATTCTAATTAGCCATCTGGCCACTCCCACCCACAGGCCCCCAAACAAAAACAACGGCGCTTTTCCCTGGAAAACAAACCTCGCCTGCCAAATTTTGATGGCAGATTGCCGGAGCAACTTGGTACTATCAAACCAGCCCAACTTGACACTGGTGCCACCATGGGTCTGGTCACCATCCTGCCTATCGTAGCTTTTCAGGAGCCAGCCGGTCACTCCCAGTCATAGGCCTCCAGACAAAAACCTTGGCCCGTTTCCCTGCCAAACAAAAGTAAGCTGCCCCGCTTCTGGATGGCAGATTGCAGGAGCCACTTTTCACCATCAAACCAGCCCGACTTGGCACTGGTGCCACCTCTGGTCTGGGAACCATCCTGCGTATCGTGGATTCTAAGGAGCCAGCCGGCCACTCCCAGCCACAGGCCCCCAAACACAAACCACAGCGCTTTTCCCTGGAAAACAAAACTCGCCTGCCAACTTTTTGATGGCAGATTGCAGGAGCCACTTGGTACTATCAAACCAGCCCAACTTGGCACTGGTGCCACCATGGATCTGGTCACCATCCTGCCTATCGTAGCTTTTCAGGACATAGCCGGTCACTCCAAGCCATAGGCCCCCAGAGAAAAACCTCGGCCCGTTTCCCTGGCAAACAAAAGTAAGCTGCCCCGCTTCTGGAAGGCAGATTGCAGGAACCACTTGGTACTATCAAACCAGCCCAACTTGGCACTGGTGCCACCTTGGGTCTGGGAACCATCCTGCGTATCGTGGATTCTAAGGAGCCAGCCGGTCACTCCCAGCCACAGGCCCCCAAACACAAACAACGGCGCTTTTCCCTGGAAAACAAAACTCGCCTGCCAACATTTTGATGGCAGATTGCAGGAGACACTTGCTACTATCAAATCAGCCCAACTTGGCACTGGTGCCACCATGGGTCTGGTCACCATCCTGCCTATCGTAGCTTTTCAGGAGCCAGCCGGTCCCTCCCTGCCATAGGCCCCCAGAGAAAAACCTCGGCCCGTTTCCCTGGCAAACAAAAGTAAGCTACCCCGCTTCTGGATGGCAGATTGCAGGAGCCACTTTGCACCATCAAACTAGCCCGACTTTGCACTGGTGCCACCTCAGGTCTGGGAACCATCCTGCGTATCGTTCATTGTAAGGAGCCAGCCGGCCACTCCCAGCCACAGGCCCCCAGACAAAAACAACGGCGCTTTTCCCTGGAAAACAAAACTCGCCTGCCAACTTTTTGATGGCAGATTGCAGGAGCCACTTGGTACTATCAAATCAGACCAACTTGGCACTGGTGCCACCATGGGTCTGGTCACCATCCTGCCTATTGTAGCTTTTCAGGAGCCAGCCGGTCACTCTCAGCCATAGGCCCCCAAACACAAAACTCGGCCCGTTTCCCTGGCAAACAAAAGTAAGCTACCCCGCTTCTGGATGGCAGATTGCAGGACGCACTTGATAGTATCAAACCAGCCCGACTTGGCACTGGTGCCACCTCAGGTCTGGGAACCATGCTGCGTATCGTGGATTCTAATTAGCCATCTGGCCACTCCCAGCCCTAGGCCCCCAGACAAAAACCTCGGCCCGTTTCCCTGGCAAACAAAAGTAAGTTATCCCGCTTCTGGATGGCAGATTGCAGGAGCCACTTTTCACCATCAAACCAGCCCAACTTGGCACTGGTGCCACCTGTGGTCTGGGAACCATCCTGCGTATCGTGGATTCTAAGGAGCCAGCCGGCCACTCCCTGCCACAGGCCCCCAAACACAAACAACGGCGCTTTTCCCTGGATAACAAACTCGCCTGCCAACTTTTTGATGGCAGATTGCAGGAGCCACTTGGTACTATCAAACCAGCCCAACTTGGCACTGGTGCCACCATGGGTCTGGTCACCATCCTGCCTATCGTAGCTTTTCAGGAGCCAGGCGGTCACTCCCAGCCATAGGCCCTGAGACACAAACCTCGGCCCGTATCCCTGGCAAACAAAAGTAAGCTGCCCCGCTTCTGGATGGCAGATTGCAGGACGCACTTGGTACTATCAAACCAGCCCAACTTGGCACTGGTGCCACCTCTGGTCTGGGAACCATGCCGCGTATCGTGGATTCTAAGGAGCCAGCCGGCCACTCCCAGCCACAGGCCCCCAAACAGAAACAACGGCGCTTTTCCCTGGAAAACAAAACTCGCCTGCCAACTTTTTCATGGCTGATTGCAGGAGCCACTTGGTACTATCAAATCAGCCCAACTTGGCACTGGTGCCACCATGGGTCTGGTCACCATCCTGCCTATCGTAGCTTTTCAGGAGCCAGCCGGTCACTCCCAGCCATAGGCCCCCAGACACAAACCTCGGCCCGTTTCCCTGGCAAACAAAAGTAAGCTACCCCGCTTCTGGATGGCAGATTGCAGGAACCACTTTGCACCATCAAACTAGCCCGACTTGGCACTGGTGCCACCTCTGGTCTGGGAACCATCCTGCGTATCGTGGATTCTAAGGAGCCATCCGTCCACTCCCAGACACAGGCCCCCAAACACAAACAACGGCGCTTTTCCCTGGAAAACAAAACTCGCCTGCCAACTTTTTGATGGCAGATTGCAGGAGCCACTTGGTACTATCAAACCAGCCCAACTTGGCACTGGTGCCACCATGGGTCTGGTCACCATCCTGCCTATCGTAGCTTTTCAGGAGCAAGCCGGTCACTCCCAGCCATAGGCCCCCAGACACAAACCTCGGCCCGTTTCCCTGGCAAACAAAAGTAAGCTGCCCCGCTTCTGGATGGCAGATTGCAGGACGCACTTGTTAGTATCAAACCAGCCCGACTTGGCACTGGTGCCACCTCTGGTCTGGGAACCATCCTGCGTATCGTGGATTCTAAGCAGCCAGCCGGCCACTCCCAGCCACAGGCCCCCAAACACAAACAACGGCGCTTTTCCCTGGAAAACAAAACTCGCCTGCCAACATTTTGATGGCAGATTGCAGGAGCCACTTGGTACTATCAAATCAGCCCAACTTGGCACTGGTGCCACCATGCGTTTGGTCACCATCCTGCCTATCGTAGCTTTTCAGGAGCCAGACGGTCACTCCCAGCTATAGGCCCCCAGACAAAAACCTCGGCCCGTTTCCCTGGCATACAAAAGTAAGCTGCCCCGCTTCTGGATGGCAGATTGCAGGAACAACTTGGTACTATCAAACCAGCCCGACTTGGCACTGGTGCCACCTCTGGTCTGGGAACCATCCTGCGTATCGTGGATTCTAAGGAGCCAGCCGGCCACTCCCAGCCACAGGCCCCCAAACACAAACAACGGCGCTTTTCCCTGGAAAACAAAACTCGCCTGCCAACATTTTGATGGCAGATTGCAGGAGCCACTTGGTACTATCAAACCAGCCCAACTTGGCACTGGTGCCACCATGGATCTGGTCACCATCCTGCCTATCGTAGCTTTTCAGGACCTAGCCGGTCACTCCAAGCCATAGGCGCCCAGACAGAAGCTCGGCCCGTTTCCCTGGCAAACAAAGTAAGCTGCCCCGCTTCTGGATGGCAGATTGCAGGAACCACTTGGTACTATCAAACCAGCCCGACTTGGCACTGGTGCCACCTTGGGTCTGGGAACCATCCTGCGTATCGTGGATTCTAAGGAGCCAGCCGGTCACTCCCAGCCACAGGCCCCCAAACACAAACAACGGCGCTTTTCCCTGGAAAACAAAACTCGCCTGCCAACATTTTGATGGCAGATTGCAGGAGCCACTTGGTACTATCAAACCAGCCCAACTTGGCACTGGTGCCACCATGGGTCTGGTCACCATCCTGCCTATCGTAGCTTTTCAGGAGCCAGCCGGTCACTCCAAGCCATAGGCCCCCAGACAAAAACCTCGGCCCGTTTCCCTGGCAAAGAAAAATAAGCTACCCCGCTTCTGGATGGCACATTGCAGGAGCCACTTTGCACCATCAAACCAGCCCGACTTGGCACTGGTGCCACCTCTGGTCTGGGAACCATCCTGCGTATCGTGGATTCTAATTAGCCATCCGTCCACTCCCAGCCACAGGCCCCCAAACAAAAACAACAGCGCTTTTCCCTGGAAAACAAAACTCGCCTGCCAAATTTTGATGGCAGATTGCCGGAGCCACTGGGTACTATCAAACCAGCCCAACTTGACACTGGTGCCACCATGGGTCTGGTCACCATCCTGCCTATCGTAGCTTTTCAGGAGCCAGCCGGTCACTCCCAGCCATAGGCCCCCAGACAAAAAGCTCGGACAGTTTCCCTGGCAAACAAAAGTAAGTTATTCCGCTACTGGATGGCAGATTGCAGGAGCCACTTTTCACCATCAAACCAGCCCGACTTGGCACTGGTGCCACCTCTGGTCTGGGAACCATGCTGCGTATCGTGGATTCTAAGGAGCCAGCCGGCCACTCCCAGCCACAGGCCCCCAAACACAAACAACGGCGCATTTCCCTGGATAACAAACTCGCCTGCCAACTTTTTTTATGGCAGATTGCAGGAGCCACTTGGTACTATCAAACCAGCCCAACTTGGCACTGGTGCCACCATGGGTCTGGTCACCATCCTGCCTATCGTAGCTTTTCAGGAGCCAGCCGGTCACTCGCAGCCATAGGCCCCGAGACACAAACCTCGGCCCGTTTCCCTGGCAAACAAAAGTAAGCTACCCCGCTTCTGGATGGCAGATTGCAGGAGCTATTTAGTACTATCAAACCAGCCCGACTTGGCACTGGTGCCACCTCAGGTCTGGGAACCATCCTGCCTATCGTGGATTCTAAGGAGCCATCCGTCCACTCCCAGCCACAGGCGCCCAAACACAAACAACGGCGCTTTTCCCTGGAAAACAAAACTCGCCTGCCAAATTTTGACGGCAGATTGCAGGAGCCACTTGGTACTATCAAATCAGCCCAACTTGGGACTGGTGCCACCATGGGTCTGGTCACCATCCTGCCTATCGTAGCTTTTCAGGAGCCAGCCGGTCACTCCCAGCCATAGGCCCCCAGACAAAAACCTCGGCCCGTTTCCCTGGCATACAAAAGTAAGCTGCCCTGCTTCTGGATGGCAGATTGCAGGAACCACTTGGTACTATCAAACCAGCAAAACTTGGCACTGGTGCCACCTTGGGTCTGGATACCATGCTGCGTATCGTGGATTCTAAGGAGCCAGCCGGCCACTCCCAGCCACAGGCCCCCAAACACAAACAACGGCGCTTTTCCCTGGAAAACAAAACTCTCCTGCCAACTTTTTGATGGGAGATTGCAGGAGCCACTTGGTTTTATCAAATCAGACCAACTTGGCACTGGTGCCACCATGGGTCTGGTCACCATCCTGCCTATCGTAGCTTTTCAGGAGCCAGCCGGTCACTCCCAGCCATAGGCCCCCAGACACAAACCTCGGCCCGTTTCCCTGACAAACAAAAGTAAGTTATCCCGCTTCTGGATGGCAGATTGCCGGAGCCACTTGGTACTATCAAACCAGCCCGACTTGGCACTGGTGCCACCATGGGTCTGGTCACCATCCTGCCTATCGTGGATTCTAATTAGCCCTCTGTCCACTCCCAGCCACAGGCCCCCAAACAAAAACAACGGCGCTTTTCCCTGGAAAACAAAACTCGTCTGCCAACTTTTTGATGGCAGATTGCCAGAGCCACTTGGTACTATCAAACCAGCCCAACTTGGCACTGGTGCCACCTTGGGTCTGGGAACCATGCTGCGTATCGTGGATTATAAGGAGCCAGCCGGCCACTCCCAGCCACAGGCCCCCAAACACAAACCACAGCGCTTTTCCTTCGAAAACAAAATTCGCCGGCCAAATATTTGATGGCAGATTGCAGGAGCCACTTGGTACTATCAAATCAGCCCAACTTGGCACTGGTGCCACCATGGGTCTGGTCACCATCCTGCTTATCGTAGCTTTTCAGGAGCCAGCCGGTCACTCCCAGCCATAGGCGCCCAGACACAATGCTCTGCCCTTTTCCCTGGCAAACCAAAGTAAGCTGCCCCGCTTCTGGATGGCAGATTGCAGGAACCACTTGGTACTATAAAACCAGCCCGACTTGGCACTGGTGCCACCTCTGGTCTGGGAACCATGCTGCGTATCGTGGATTCTAAGGAGCCAGCCGGCCACTCCCAGCCACAGGCCCCCAAACAAAAACAACGGCGCTTTTCCCTGGAAAACAAAACTCGCCTGCCAAATTTTTGATGGCAGATTGCAGGAGCCACTTGGTACTATCAAACCAGCCCAACTTGACACTGGTGCCACCATGGGTCTGGTCAGCATCCTGCCTATCTTAGCTTTTCAGGAGCCAGCCGGTCACTCCCAGCCATAGGCCCCCAGACACAAACCTCGGCCCGTTTCCCTGGCAAACAAAAGTAAGCTGCCCCGCTTCTGGATGGCAGATTGCAGGAGCCACTTGGTACTATCAAACCAGCCCAACTTGGCACTGGTGCCACCTTGGGTCTGGGAACCATCCTGCGTATCGTGGATTCTAAGGAGCCAGCCGGTCACTCCCAGCCACAGGCCCCCAAACACAAACCACAGCGCTTTTCTCTGGAAAACAAACCCGCCTGCCGACATTTTGATGGCAGATTGCAGGAGCCACTTGCTGCTATCAAATCAGCCCAACTTGGCACTGGTGCCACCATGGGTCTGGTCACCATCCTGCCTATCGTAGCTTTTCAGGAGCCAGCCGGTCACTCCCAGTCATAGGCCCCCAGACACAAACCTCTGCCCGTTTCCCTGGCAAACAAAAGTAAGCTGCCCCGCTTCTGGATGGCAGATTGTAGGACGCACTTGGTACTATCAAACCAGCCCGACTTGGCACTGGTGCCACCTCTGGTCTGGGAACTATGGTGCGTATCGTGGATTCTAAGGAGCCAGCCGGCCACTCCCAGCCATAGGCACCCAAACACAAACAACGGCGCTTTTCCCTGGAAAACAAAACTCGCCTGCCAACTTTTTGATGGCAGATTGCAGGAGCCACTTGGTACTATCAAACCAGCTCAACTTGGCACTGGTGCCACCATGGGTCTGCTCACCATCCTGCCTATCGTAGCTTTTCAGGAGCCAGACGGTCACTCCAAGCCATAGGCCCCCAGACAAAAACCTCGGCCCGTTTCCCTGGCAAACAAAAGTAAGCTGCCCCGCTTCTGCATGGCAGATTGCAGGAGCTATTTAGTACTATCAAACCAGCCCGACTTGGCACTGGTGCCACCATGGGTCTGGTCACCATCCTGCCTATCGTAGCTTTTCAGGAGCCAGCCGGTCACTCCCAGCCATAGGCCCCCAGACAAAAACCTCGGCCCGTTTCCCTGGCAAACAAAAGTAAGTTATCCCGCTTCTGGATGGCAGATTGCAGGAGCCACTTTTCACCATCAAACCAGCCCAACTTGGCACTGGTGCCACCTCTGGTCTGGGAACCATCCTGCGTATCGTGGATTCTAAGGAGCCAGCCGGCCACTCCCTGCCACAGGCCCCCAAACACAAACAACGGCGCTTTTCCCTGGATAACAAACTCGCCTGCCAACTTTTTGATGGCAGATTGCAGGAGCCACTTGGTACTATCAAACCAGCCCAACTTGGCACTGGTGCCACCATGGGTCTGGTCACCATCCTGCCTATCGTAGCTTTTCAGGAGCCAGGCGGTCACTCCCAGCCATAGGCCCTGAGACACAAACCTCGGCCCGTATCCCTGGCAAACAAAAGTAAGCTGCCCTGCTTCTGGATGGCAGATTGCAGGAGCCACTTGGTACTATCAAACCAGCCCAACTTGGCACTGGTGCCACCTCTGGTCTGGGAACCATGCCGCGTATCGTGGATTCTAAGGAGCCAGCCGGCAACTCCCAGCCACAGGCCCCCAAACAGAAACAACGGCGCTTTTCCCTGGAAAACAAAACTCGCCTGCCAACTTTTTGATGGCAGATTGCAGGAGCCACTTGGTACTATCAAACCAGCCCGACTTGGCACTGGTGCCACCATGGGTCTGGTCACCATCCTGCCTATCGTGGATTCTAATTAGCCATCTGTCCACTCCCAGCCACAGGCCCCCAAACAAAAACAACGGCGCTTTTCCCTGGAAAACAAAACTCGTCTGCCAACTTTTTGATGGCAGATTGCAGGAGCCACTTGGTACTATCAAACCAGCCCAACTTGGCACTGGTGCCACCTTGGGTCTGGGAACCATGCTGCGTATCGTGGATTATAAGGAGCCAGCCGGCCACTCCCAGCCACAGGCCCCCAAACACAAACCACAGCGCTTTTCCCTGGAAAACAAAATTCGCCGGCCAACTTTTTGATGGCAGATTGCAGGAGCCACTTGGTACTATCAAATCAGCCCAACTTGGCACTGGTGCCACCATGGGTCTGGTCACCATCCTGCTTATCGTAGCTTTTCAGGAGCCAGCCGGTCACTCCCAGCCATAGGCGCCCAGACACAATGCTCTGCCCTTTTCCCTGGCAAACCAAAGTAAGCTGCCCCGCTTCTGGATGGCAGATTGCAGGAACCACTTGGTACTATAAAACCAGCCCGACTTGGCACTGGTGCCACCTCTGGTCTGGGAACCATCCTGCGTATCGTGGATTCTAAGGAGCCAGCCGGCCACTCCCAGCCACAGGCCCCCAAACAAAATCAACGGCGCTTTTCCCTGGAAAACAAAACTCGCCTGCCAACATTTTGATGGCAGATTGCAGGAGACACTTGGTACTATCAAACCAGCCCAACTTGACACTGGTGCCACCATGGGTCTGGTCACCATCCTGCCTATCTTAGCTTTTCAGGAGCCAGCCGGTCACTCCCAGCCATAGGCCCTGAGACACAAAGCTCGGCCCGTTTCCCTGGCAAACAAAAGTAAGCTGCCCCGCTTCTGGATGGCAGATTGCAGGAGCCACTTGGTACTATCAAACCAGCCCAACTTGGCACTGGTGCCACCTTGGGTCTGGGAACCATCCTGCGTATCGTGGATTCTAAGGAGCCAGCCGGTCACTCCCAGCCACAGGCCCCCAAACACAAACCACAGCGCTTTTCCCTGGAAAACAAACCCGCCTGCCGACATTTTGATGGCAGATTGCAGGAGCCACTTGCTGCTATCAAATCAGCCCAACTTGGCACTGGTGCCACCATGGGTCTGGTCACCATCCTGCCTATCGTAGCTCTTCAGGAGCCAGCCGGTCACTCCCAGCCATAGGCCCCCAGACACAAAGCTCTGCCCGTTTCCCTGGCAAACAAAAGTAAGCTGCACCGCTTCTGGATGGCAGATTGTAGGACGCACTTGGTACTATCAAACCAGCCCGACTTGGCACTGGTGCCACCTCTGGTCTGGGAACTATGGTGCGTATCGTGGATTCTAAGGAGCCAGCCGGCCACTCCCAGCCATAGGCACCCAAACAGAAACAACGGCGCTTTTCCCTGGAAAACAAAACTCGCCTGCCCACATTTTGATGGCAGATTGCAGGAGCCACTTGGTACTATCAAACCAGCTCAACTTGGCACTGGTGCCACCATGGGTCTGCTCACCATCCTGCCTATCGTAGCTTTTCAGGAGCCAGCCGGTCACTCCAAGCCATAGGCCCCCAGACAAAAACCTCGGCCCGTTTCCCTGGCAAACAAAAGTAAGCTGCCCCGCTTCTGCATGGCAGATTGGAGGAGCTATTTAGTACTATCAAACCAGCCCGACTTGGCACTGGTGCCACCATGGGTCTGGTCACCATCCTGCCTATCGTAGCTTTTCAGGAGCCAGCCGGTCACTCCCAGCCATAGGCCCCCAGACAAAAACCTCGGCCCGTTTCCCTGGCAAACAAAAGTAAGTTATCCCGCTTCTGGATGGCCGATTGCAGGAGCCACTTTTCACCATCAAACCAGCCCAACTTGGCACTGGTGCCACCTCTGGTCTGGGAACCATCCTGCGTATCGTGGATTCTAAGGAGCCAGCCGGCCACTCCCTGCCACAGGCCCCCAAACACAAACAACGGCGCTTTTCCCTGGATAACAAACTCGCCTGCCAACTTTTTGATGGCAGATTGCAGGAGCCACTTGGTACTATCAAATCAGCCCAACTTGGCACTGGTGCCACCATGGGTCTGGTCACCATCCTGCCTATCGTAGCTTTTCAGGAGCCAGCCGGTCACTCCCAGTCATAGGCCTCCAGACAAAAACCTTGGCCCGTTTCCCTGCCAAACAAAAGTAAGCTGCCCCGCTTCTGGATGGCAGATTGCAGGAGCCACTTTTCACCATCAAACCAGCCCGACTTGGCACTGGTGCCACCTCTGGTCTGGGAACCATCCTGCTTATCGTGGATTCTAAGGAGCCAGCCGGCCACTCCCAGCCACAGGCCCCCAAACACAAACCACAGCGCTTTTCCCTGGAAAACAAAACTCGCCTGCCAACTTTTTGATGGCAGATTGCAGGAGCCACTTGGTACTATCAAACCAGCCCAACTTGGCACTGGTGCCACCATGGATCTGGTCACCATCCTGCCTATCGTAGCTTTTCAGGACATAGCCGGTCACTCCAAGCCATAGGCCCCCAGAGAAAAACCTCGGCCCGTTTCCCTGGCAAACAAAAGTAAGCTGCCCCGCTTCTGGAAGGCAGATTGCAGGAACCACTTGGTACTATCAAACCAGCCCAACTTGGCACTGGTGCCACCTTGGGTCTGGGAACCATCCTGCGTATCGTGGATTCTAAGGAGCCAGCCGGTCACTCCCAGCCACAGGCCCCCAAACACAAACAACGGCGCTTTTCCCTGGAAAACAAAACTCGCCTGCCAACATTTTGATGGCAGATTGCAGGAGACACTTGCTACTATCAAATCAGCCCAACTTGGCACTGGTGCCACCATGGGTCTGGTCACCATCCTGCCTATCGTAGCTTTTCAGGAGCCAGCCGGTCCCTCCCTGCCATAGGCCCCCAGAGAAAAACCTCGGCCCGTTTCCCTGGCAAACAAAAGTAAGCTACCCCGCTTCTGGATGGCAGATTGCAGGAGCCACTTTGCACCATCAAACTAGCCCGACTTTGCACTGGTGCCACCTCAGGTCTGGGAACCATCCTGCGTATCGTTCATTGTAAGGAGCCAGCCGGCCACTCCCAGCCACAGGCCCCCAGACAAAAACAACGGCGCTTTTCCCTGGAAAACAAAACTCGCCTGCCAACTTTTTGATGGCAGATTGCAGGAGCCACTTGGTACTATCAAATCAGACCAACTTGGCACTGGTGCCACCATGGGTCTGGTCACCATCCTGCCTATTGTAGCTTTTCAGGAGCCAGCCGGTCACTCTCAGCCATAGGCCCCCAAACACAAAACTCGGCCCGTTTCCCTGGCAAACAAAAGTAAGCTACCCCGCTTCTGGATGGCAGATTGCAGGACGCACTTGATAGTATCAAACCAGCCCGACTTGGCACTGGTGCCACCTCAGGTCTGGGAACCATGCTGCGTATCGTGGATTCTAATTAGCCATCTGGCCACTCCCAGCCCTAGGCCCCCAGACAAAAACCTCGGCCCGTTTCCCTGGCAAACAAAAGTAAGTTATCCCGCTTCTGGATGGCAGATTGCAGGAGCCACTTTTCACCATCAAACCAGCCCAACTTGGCACTGGTGCCACCTGTGGTCTGGGAACCATCCTGCGTATCGTGGATTCTAAGGAGCCAGCCGGCCACTCCCTGCCACAGGCCCCCAAACACAAACAACGGCGCTTTTCCCTTGATAACAAACTCGCCTGCCAACTTTTTGATGGCAGATTGCAGGAGCCACTTGGTACTATCAAACCAGCCCAACTTGGCACTGGTGCCACCATGGGTCTGGTCACCATCCTGCCTATCGTAGCTTTTCAGGAGCCAGCCGGTCACTCCCAGCTATAGGCCCCCAGACAAAAACCTCGGCCCGTATCCCTGGCAAACAAAAGTAAGCTGCCCCGCTTCTGGATGGCAGATTGCAGGACGCACTTGGTACTATCAAACCAGCCCAACTTGGCACTGGTGCCACCTCTGGTCTGGGAACCATGCCGCGTATCGTGGATTCTAAGGAGCCAGCCGGCCACTCCCAGCCACAGGCCCCCAAACAGAAACAACGGCGCTTTTCCCTGGAAAACAAAACTCGCCTGCCAACTTTTTCATGGCTGATTGCAGGAGCCACTTGGTACTATCAAATCAGCCCAACTTGGCACTGGTGCCACCATGGGTCTGGTCACCATCCTGCCTATCGTAGCTTTTCAGGAGCCAGCCGGTCACTCCCAGCCATAGGCCCCCAGACACAAACCTCGGCCCGTTTCCCTGGCAAACAAAAGTAAGCTACCCCGCTTCTGGATGGCAGATTGCAGGAACCACTTTGCACCATCAAACTAGCCCGACTTGGCACTGGTGCCACCTCTGGTCTGGGAACCATCCTGCGTATCGTGGATTCTAAGGAGCCATCCGTCCACTCCCAGACACAGGCCCCCAAACACAAACAACGGCGCTTTTCCCTGGAAAACAAAACTCGCCTGCCAACTTTTTGATGGCAGATTGCAGGAGCCACTTGGTACTATCAAACCAGCCCAACTTGGCACTGGTGCCACCATGGGTCTGGTCACCATCCTGCCTATCGTAGCTTTTCAGGAGCAAGCCGGTCACTCCCAGCCATAGGCCCCCAGACACAAACCTCGGCCCGTTTCCCTGGCAAACAAAAGTAAGCTGCCCCGCTTCTGGATGGCAGATTGCAGGACGCACTTGGTAGTATCAAACCAGCCCGACTTGGCACTGGTGCCACCTCTGGTCTGGGAACCATCCTGCGTATCGTGGATTCTAAGCAGCCAGCCGGCCACTCCCAGCCACAGGCCCCCAAACACAAACAACGGCGCTTTTCCCTGGAAAACAAAACTCGCCTGCCAACATTTTGATGGCAGATTGCAGGAGCCACTTGGTACTATCAAATCAGCCCAACTTGGCACTGGTGCCACCATGCGTTTGGTCACCATCCTGCCTATCGTAGCTTTTCAGGAGCCAGACGGTCACTCCCAGCTATAGGCCCCCAGACAAAAACCTCGGCCCGTTTCCCTGGCATACAAAAGTAAGCTGCCCCGCTTCTGGATGGCAGATTGCAGGAACAACTTGGTACTATCAAACCAGCCCGACTTGGCACTGGTGCCACCTCTGGTCTGGGAACCATCCTGCGTATCGTGGATTCTAAGGAGCCAGCCGGCCACTCCCAGCCACAGGCCCCCAAACACAAACAACGGCGCTTTTCCCTGGAAAACAAAACTCGCCTGCCAACATTTTGATGGCAGATTGCAGGAGCCACTTGGTACTATCAAACCAGCCCAACTTGGCACTGGTGCCACCATGGATCTGGTCACCATCCTGCCTATCGTAGCTTTTCAGGACCTAGCCGGTCACTCCAAGCCATAGGCGCCCAGACAAAAAGCTCGGCCCGTTTCCCTGGCAAACAAAGTAAGCTGCCCCGCTTCTGGATGGCAGATTGCAGGAACCACTTGGTACTATCAAACCAGCCCGACTTGGCACTGGTGCCACCTTGGGTCTGGGAACCATCCTGCGTATCGTGGATTCTAAGGAGCCAGCCGGTCACTCCCAGCCACAGGCCCCCAAACACAAACAACGGCGCTTTTCCCTGGAAAACAAAACTCGCCTGCCAACATTTTGATGGCAGATTGCAGGAGCCACTTGGTACTATCTAATCAGCCCAACTTGGCACTGGTGCCACCATGGGTCTGGTCACCATCCTGCCTATCGTAGCTTTTCAGGAGCCAGCCGGTCACTCCAAGCCATAGGCCCCCAGACAAAAACCTCGGCCCGTTTCCCTGGCAAAGAAAAATAAGCTACCCCGCTTCTGGATGGCACATTGCAGGAGCCACTTTGCACCATCAAACCAGCCCGACTTGGCACTGGTGCCACCTCTGGTCTGGGAACCATCCTGCGTATCGTGGATTCTAATTAGCCATCCGTCCACTCCCAGCCACAGGCCCCCAAACAAAAACAACAGCGCTTTTCCCTGGAAAACAAAACTCGCCTGCCAAATTTTGATGGCAGATTGCCGGAGCCACTGGGTACTATCAAACCAGCCCAACTTGACACTGGTGCCACCATGGGTCTGGTCACCATCCTGCCTATCGTAGCTTTTCAGGAGCCAGCCGGTCACTCCCAGCCATAGGCCCCCAGACAAAAAGCTCGGACAGTTTCCCTGGCAAACAAAAGTAAGTTATTCCGCTACTGGATGGCAGATTGCAGGAGGCACTTTTCACCATCAAACCAGCCCGACTTGGCACTGGTGCCACCTCTGGTCTGGGAACCATGCTGCGTATCGTGGATTCTAAGGAGCCAGCCGGCCACTCCCAGCCACAGGCCCCCAAACACAAACAACGGCGCATTTCCCTGGATAACAAACTCGCCTGCCAACTTTTTTATGGCAGATTGCAGGAGCCACTTGGTACTATCAAACCAGCCCAACTTGGCACTGGTGCCACCATGGGTCTGGTCACCATCCTGCCTATCGTAGCTTTTCAGGAGCCAGCCGGTCACTCCCAGCCATAGGCCCCGAGACACAAACCTCGGCCCGTTTCCCTGGCAAACAAAAGTAAGCTACCCCGCTTCTGGATGGCAGATTGCAGGAGCTATTTAGTACTATCAAACCAGCCCGACTTGGCACTGGTGCCACCTCAGGTCTGGGAACCATCCTGCCTATCGTGGATTCTAAGGAGCCATCCGTCCACTCCCAGCCACAGGCGCCCAAACACAAACAACGGCGCTTTTCCCTGGAAAACAAGACTCGCCTGCCAAATTTTGACGGCAGATTGCAGGAGCCACTTGGTACTATCAAATCAGCCCAACTTGGGACTGGTGCCACCATGGGTCTGGTCACCATCCTGCCTATCGTAGCTTTTCAGGAGCCAGCCGGTCACTCCCAGCCATAGGCCCCCAGACAAAAACCTCGGCCCGTTTCCCTGGCATACAAAAGTAAGCTGCCCTGCTTCTGGATGGCAGATTGCAGGAACCACTTGGTACTATCAAACCAGCAAAACTTGGCACTGGTGCCACCTTGGGTCTGGATACCATGCTGCGTATCGTGGATTCTAAGGAGCCAGCCGGCCACTCCCAGCCACAGGCCCCCAAACACAAACAACGGCGCTTTTCCCTGGAAAACAAAACTCTCCTGCCAACTTTTTGATGGGAGATTGCAGGAGCCACTTGGTTTTATCAAATCAGACCAACTTGGCACTGGTGCCACCATGGGTCTGGTCACCATCCTGCCTATCGTAGCTTTTCAGGAGCCAGCCGGTCACTCCCAGCCATAGGCCCCCAGACACAAACCTCGGCCCGTTTCCCTGACAAACAAAAGTAAGTTATCCCGCTTCTGGATGGCAGATTGCCGGAGCCACTTGGTACTATCAAACCAGCCCGACTTGGCACTGGTGCCACCATGGGTCTGGTCACCATCCTGCCTATCGTGGATTCTAATTAGCCCTCTGTCCACTCCCAGCCACAGGCCCCCAAACAAAAACAACGGCGCTTTTCCCTGGAAAACAAAACTCGTCTGCCAACTTTTTGATGGCAGATTGCCAGAGCCACTTGGTACTATCAAACCAGCCCAACTTGGCACTGGTGCCACCTTGGGTCTGGGAACCATGCTGCGTATCGTGGATTATAAGGAGCCAGCCGGCCACTCCCAGCCACAGGCCCCCAAACACAAACCACAGCGCTTTTCCTTCGAAAACAAAATTCGCCGGCCAAATATTTGATGGCAGATTGCAGGAGCCACTTGGTACTATCAAATCAGCCCAACTTGGCACTGGTGCCACCATGGGTCTGGTCACCATCCTGCTTATCGTAGCTTTTCAGGAGCCAGCCGGTCACTCCCAGCCATAGGCGCCCAGACACAATGCTCTGCCCTTTTCCCTGGCAAACCAAAGTAAGCTGCCCCGCTTCTGGATGGCAGATTGCAGGAACCACTTGGTACTATAAAACCAGCCCGACTTGGCACTGGTGCCACCTCTGGTCTGGGAACCATGCTGCGTATCGTGGATTCTAAGGAGCCAGCCGGCCACTCCCAGCCACAGGCCCCCAAACAAAAACAACGGCGCTTTTCCCTGGAAAACAAAACTCGCCTGCCAAATTTTTGATGGCAGATTGCAGGAGCCACTTGGTACTATCAAACCAGCCCAACTTGACACTGGTGCCACCATGGGTCTGGTCAGCATCCTGCCTATCTTAGCTTTTCAGGAGCCAGCCGGTCACTCCCAGCCATAGGCCCCCAGACACAAACCTCGGCCCGTTTCCCTGGCAAACAAAAGTAAGCTGCCCCGCTTCTGGATGGCAGATTGCAGGAGCCACTTGGTACTATCAAACCAGCCCAACTTGGCACTGGTGCCACCTTGGGTCTGGGAACCATCCTGCGTATCGTGGATTCTAAGGAGCCAGCCGGTCACTCCCAGCCACAGGCCCCCAAACACAAACCACAGCGCTTTTCTCTGGAAAACAAACCCGCCTGCCGACATTTTGATGGCAGATTGCAGGAGCCACTTGCTGCTATCAAATCAGCCCAACTTGGCACTGGTGCCACCATGGGTCTGGTCACCATCCTGCCTATCGTAGCTTTTCAGGAGCCAGCCGGTCACTCCCAGTCATAGGCCCCCAGACACAAACCTCTGCCCGTTTCCCTGGCAAACAAAAGTAAGCTGCCCCGCTTCTGGATGGCAGATTGTAGGACGCACTTGGTACTATCAAACCAGCCCGACTTGGCACTGGTGCCACCTCTGGTCTGGGAACTATGGTGCGTATCGTGGATTCTAAGGAGCCAGCCGGCCACTCCCAGCCATAGGCACCCAAACACAAACAACGGCGCTTTTCCCTGGAAAACAAAACTCGCCTGCCAACTTTTTGATGGCAGATTGCAGGAGCCACTTGGTACTATCAAACCAGCTCAACTTGGCACTGGTGCCACCATGGGTCTGCTCACCATCCTGCCTATCGTAGCTTTTCAGGAGCCAGACGGTCACTCCAAGCCATAGGCCCCCAGACAAAAACCTCGGCCCGTTTCCCTGGCAAACAAAAGTAAGCTGCCCCGCTTCTGCATGGCAGATTGCAGGAGCTATTTAGTACTATCAAACCAGCCCGACTTGGCACTGGTGCCACCATGGGTCTGGTCACCATCCTGCCTATCGTGGATTCTAATTAGCCATCTGTCCACTCCCAGCCACAGGCCCCCAAACAAAAACAACGGCGCTTTTCCCTGGAAAACAAAACTCGTCTGCCAACTTTTTGATGGCAGATTGCAGGAGCCACTTGGTACTATCAAACCAGCCCAACTTGGCACTGGTGCCACCTTGGGTCTGGGAAACATGCTGCGTATCGTGGATTATAAGGAGCCAGCCGGCCACTCCCAGCCACAGGCCCCCAAACACAAACCACAGCGCTTTTCCCTGGAAAACAAAATTCGCCGGCCAACTTTTTGATGGCAGATTGCAGGAGCCACTTGGTACTATCAAATCAGCCCAACTTGGCACTGGTGCCACCATGGGTCTGGTCACCATCCTGCTTATCGTAGCTTTTCAGGAGCCAGCCGGTCACTCCCAGCCATAGGCGCCCAGACACAATGCTCTGCCCTTTTCCCTGGCAAACCAAAGTAAGCTGCCCCGCTTCTGGATGGCAGATTGCAGGAACCACTTGGTACTATAAAACCAGCCCGACTTGGCACTGGTGCCACCTCTGGTCTGGGAACCATCCTGCGTATCGTGGATTCTAAGGAGCCAGCCGGCCACTCCCAGCCACAGGCCCCCAAACAAAATCAACGGCGCTTTTCCCTGGAAAACAAAACTCGCCTGCCAACATTTTGATGGCAGATTGCAGGAGACACTTGGTACTATCAAACCAGCCCAACTTGACACTGGTGCCACCATGGGTCTGGTCACCATCCTGCCTATCTTAGCTTTTCAGGAGCCAGCCGGTCACTCCCAGCCATAGGCCCCCAGACACAAAGCTCGGCCCGTTTCCCTGGCAAACAAAAGTAAGCTGCCCCGCTTCTGGATGGCAGATTGCAGGAGCCACTTGGTACTATCAAACCAGCCCAACTTGGCACTGGTGCCACCTTGGGTCTGGGAACCATCCTGCGTATCGTGGATTCTAAGGAGCCAGCCGGTCACTCCCAGCCACAGGCCCCCAAACACAAACCACAGCGCTTTTCCCTGGAAAACAAACCCGCCTGCCGACATTTTGATGGCAGATTGCAGGAGCCACTTGCTGCTATCAAATCAGCCCAACTTGGCACTGGTGCCACCATGGGTCTGGTCACCATCCTGCCTATCGTAGCTCTTCAGGAGCCAGCCGGTCACTCCCAGCCATAGGCCCCCAGACACAAAGCTCTGCCCGTTTCCCTGGCAAACAAAAGTAAGCTGCCCCGCTTCTGGATGGCAGATTGTAGGACGCACTTGGTACTATCAAACCAGCCCGACTTGGCACTGGTGCCACCTCTGGTCTGGGAACTATGGTGCGTATCGTGGATTCTAAGGAGCCAGCCGGCCACTCCCAGCCATAGGCACCCAAACACAAACAACGGCGCTTTTCCCTGGAAAACAAAACTCGCCTGCCCACATTTTGATGGCAGATTGCAGGAGCCACTTGGTACTATCAAACCAGCTCAACTTGGCACTGGTGCCACCATGGGTCTGCTCACCATCCTGCCTATCGTAGCTTTTCAGGAGCCAGCCGGTCACTCCAAGCCATAGGCCCCCAGACAAAAACCTCGGCCCGTTTCCCTGGCAAACAAAAGTAAGCTGCCCCGCTTCTGCATGGCAGATTGGAGGAGCTATTTAGTACTATCAAACCAGCCCGACTTGGCACTGGTGCCACCATGGGTCTGGTCACCATCCTGCCTTTCGTAGCTTTTCAGGAGCCAGCCGGTCACTCCCAGCCATAGGCCCCCAGACAAAAACCTCGGCCCGTTTCCCTGGCAAACAAAAGTAAGTTATCCCGCTTCTGGATGGCCGATTGCAGGAGCCACTTTTCACCATCAAACCAGCCCAACTTGGCACTGGTGCCACCTCTGGTCTGGGAACCATCCTGCGTATCGTGGATTCTAAGGAGCCAGCCGGCCACTCCCTGCCACAGGCCCCCAAACACAAACAACGGCGCTTTTCCCTGGATAACAAACTCGCCTGCCAACTTTTTGATGGCAGATTGCAGGAGCCACTTGGTACTATCAAACCAGCCCAACTTGGCACTGGTGCCACCATGGGTCTGGTCACCATCCTGCCTATCGTAGCTTTTCAGGAGCCAGGTGGTCACTCCCAGCCATAGGCCCCCAGACAAAAACCTCGGCCCGTATCCCTGGCAAACAAAAGTAAGCTGCCCCGCTTCTGGATGGCAGATTGCAGGAGCCACTTGGTACTATCAAACCAGCCCAACTTGGCACTGGTGCCACCTCTGGTCTGGGAACCATGCCGCGTATCGTGGATTCTAAGGAGCCAGCCGGCCACTCCCAGCCACAGGCCCCCAAACAGAAACAACGGCGCTTTTCCCTGGAAAACAAAACTCGCCTGCCAACTTTTTCATGGCAGATTGCAGGAGCCACTTGGTACTATCAAATCAGCCCAACTTGGCACTGGTGCCACCATGGGTCTGGTCACCATCCTGCCTATCGTAGCTTTTCAGGAGCCAGCCGGTCACTCCCAGCCATAGGCCCCCAGACACAAACCTCGGCCCGTTTCCCTGGCAAACAAAAGTAAGCTACCCCGCTTCTGGATGGCAGATTGCAGGAACCACTTTGCACCATCAAACTAGCCCGACTTGGCACTGGTGCCACCTCTGGTCTGGGAACCATGCTGCGTATCGTGGATTCTAAGGAGCCATCCGTCCACTCCCAGAAACAGGCCCCCAAACACAAACAACGGCGCTTTTCCCTGGAAAACAAAACTCGCCTGCCAACTTTTTGATGGCAGATTGCAGGAGCCACTTGGTACTATCAAACCAGCCCAACTTGGCACTGGTGCCACCATGGGTCTGGTCACCATCCTGCCTATCGTAGCTTTTCAGGAGCCAGCCGGTCACTCGCAGCCATAGGCCCCCAGACACAAACCTCGGCCCGTTTCCCTGGCAAACAAAAGTAAGCTGCCCCGCTTCTGGATGGCAGATTGCAGGACGCACTTGGTAGTATCAAACCAGCCCGACTTGGCACTGGTGCCACCTCTGGTCTGGGAACCATCCTGCGTATCGTGGATTCCTAGCAGCCAGCCGGCCACTCCCAGCCACAGGCCCCCAAACACAAACAACGGCGCTTTTCCCTGGAAAACAAAACTCGCCTGCCAACATTTTGATGGCAGATTGCAGGAGCCACTTGGTACTATCAAATCAGCCCAACTTGGCACTGGTGCCACCATGCGTTTGGTCACCATCCTGCCTATCGTAGCTTTTCAGGAGCCAGACGGTCACTCCCAGCTATAGGCCCCCAGACAAAAACCTCGGCCCGTTTCCCTGGCATACAAAAGTAAGCTGCCCCGCTTCTGGATGGCAGATTGCAGGAACAACTTGGTACTATCAAACCAGCCCGACTTGGCACTTGTGCCACCTCTGGTCTGGGAACCATCCTGCGTATCGTGGTTCTAAGGAGCCATCCGTCCACTCCCAGCCACAGGCCCCCAAACACAAACAACGGCGCTTTTCCCTGGAAAACAAAACTCGCCTGCCAACATTTTGATGGCAGATTGCAGGAGCCACTTGGTACTATCAAACCAGCCCAACTTGGCACTGGTGCCACCATGGGTCTGGTCACCATCCTGCCTATCGTAGCTTTTCAGGACCTAGCCGGTCACTCCAAGCCATAGGCGCCCAGACAAAAAGCTCGGCCCGTTTCCCTGGCAAACAAAGTAAGCTGCCCCGCTTCTGGATGGCAGATTGCAGGACGCACTTGGTACTATCAAACCAGCCCGACTTGGCACTGGTGCCACCTTGGGTCTGGGAACCATCCTGCGTATCGTGGATTCTAAGGAGCCAGCCGGTCACTCCCAGCCACAGGCCCCCAAACACAAACCACAGCGCTTTTCCCTGGAAAACAAAACTCGCCTGCCAATATTTTGATGGCAGATTGCAGGAGCCACTTGGTACTATCAAATCAGCCCAACTTGGCACTGGTGCCACCATGGGTCTGGTCACCATCCTGCCTATCGTAGCTTTTCAGGAGCCAGCCGGTCCCTCCCTGCCATAGGCCCCCAGAGAAAAACTTTGGCCCGTTTCCCTGGCAAACAAAAGTAAGCTACCCCGCTTCTGGATGGCAGATTGCAGGAGCCACTTTGCACCATCAAACTAGCCCGACTTGGCACTGGTGCCACCTCAGGTCTGGGAACCATCCTGCGTATCGTTCATTGTAAGGAGCCAGCCGGCCACTCCAGCCACAGGCCCCCAGACACAAACAACGGCGCTTTTCCCTGGAAAACAAAACTCGCCTGCCAACTTTTAGATGGCAGATTGCAGGAGCCACTTGGTACTGTCAAATCAGCCCAACTTGGCACTGTTGCCACCATGGGTCTGGTCACCATCCTGCCTATCGTAGCTTTTCAGGACCTAGCAGGTCACTCCCAGCCATAGGCGCCCAGACACAAAGCTCGGCCCTTTTCCCTGGCAAACAAAAGTAAGCTGCCCCGCTTCTGGATGGCAGATTTCCGGAGCCACTTGGTACTATCAAACCATCCCGACTTGGCACTGGTGCCACCTCTGGTCTGGGAACCATGCTGCGTATCGTGGATTCTAAGGAGCCATCCGTCCACTCCCAGCCACAGGCCCCCAAACACAAACAACGGCGCTTTTCCCTGGAAAACAAAACTCGCCTGCCAACATTTTGATGGCAGATTGCAGGAGCCACTTGCTACTATCAAATCAGCCCATCTTGGCACTGGTGCCACCATGGGTCTGGTCACCATCCTGCCTATCGTAGGTGTTCAGGCGCCAGCCGGTCACTCCCAGCCATAGGCCCCCAGAGAAAAACCTCGGCCCGTTTCCCTGGCAAACAAAAGTAAGCTGCCCCGCTTCTGGATGGCAGATTGCAGGAGCCACTTTGCACCATCAAACCAGCCCAACTTGGCACTGGTGCCACCTCTGGTCTGGGAACCATGCTGTGTATCGTGGATTCCAATTAGCAAACCGGCCACTCCCAGCCACAGGCCTCCAAACACAAACAACTGCGCTTTTGCCTGGAAAACAAAACTCGCCTGCCAACTTTTTGATGGCAGATTGCAGGAGCCACTTGGTACTATCAAACCAGCCCAACTTGGCACTGGTGCCACCATGGGTCTGGTCACCATCCTGCCTATCGTAGCTTTTCAGGACCTAGACGGTCACTCCCAGCCATAGGCCCCGTGACACAAAGCTCGGCCCGTTTCCCTGGCAAACAAAAGTAAGCTGTCCCGCTTCTGGATGGCAGATTGCAGGATCCACTAGGTATTATCAAACCAGCCCGACTTGGCACTGGTGCCACCTCTGGTCTGGGAACCATCCTGCGTATCGTGGATTCTAAGCAGCCAGCCGGCCACTCCCAGCCACAGGCCCCCAAACACAAACAACGGCGCTTTTCCCTGGAAAACAAAACTCGCCTGCCAACATTTTGATGGCAGATTGCAGGAGCCACTTGGTACTATCAAACCAGCCCAACTTGGCACTGGTGCCACCATGGGTCTGGTCACCATCCTGCCTATCGTAGCTTTTCAGGAGCCAGCCGGTCACTCCAAGCCATAGGCCCCCAGACAAAAACCTCGGCCCGTTTCCCTGGCAAAGAAAAATAAGCTACCCCGCTTCTGGATGGCACATTGCAGGAGCCACTTTGCACCATCAAACCAGCCCGACTTGGCACTGGTGCCACCTCTGGTCTGGGAACCATCCTGCGTATCGTGGATTCTAATTAGCCATCCGTCCACTCCCAGCCACAGGCCCCCAAACAAAAACAACGGCGCTTTTCCCTGGAAAACAAAACTCGCCTGCCAACATTTTGATGGCAGATTGCCGGAGCCACTGGGTACTATCAAACCAGCCCAACTTGACACTGGTGCCACCATGGGTCTGGTCACCATCCTGCCTATCGTAGCTTTTCAGGACCTAGCCGGTCACTCCAAGCCATAGGCGCCCAGACAAAAAGCTCGGCCAGTTTCCCTGGCAAACAAAGTAAGCTGCCCCGCTTCTGGATGGCAGATTGCAGGACGCACTTGGTACTATCAAACCAGCCCGACTTGGCACTGGTGCCACCTTGGGTCTGGGAACCATCCTGCGTATCGTGGATTCTAAGGAGCCAGCCGGTCACTCCCAGCCACAGGCCCCCAAACAAAAACCACAGCGCTTTTCCCTGGAAAACAAAACTCGCCTGCCAATATTTTGATGGCAGATTGCAGGAGCCACTTGGTACTATCAAATCAGCCCAACTTGGCACTGGTGCCACCATGGGTCTGGTCACCATCCTGCCTATCGTAGCTTTTCAGGAGCCAGCCGGTCACTCCCTGCCATAGGCCCCCAGAGAAAAACTTTGGCCCGTTTCCCTGGCAAACAAAAGTAAGCTACCCCGCTTCTGGATGGCAGATTGCAGGAGCCACTTTGCACCATCAAACTAGCCCGACTTGGCACTGGTGCCACCTCAGGTCTGGGAACCATCCTGCGTATCGTTCATTGTAAGGAGCCAGCCGGCCACTCCAGCCACAGGCCCCCAGACACAAACAACGGCGCTTTTCCCTGGAAAACAAAACTCGCCTGCCAACTTTTAGATGGCAGATTGCAGGAGCCACTTGGTACTGTCAAATCAGCCCAACTTGGCACTGGTGGCACCATGGGTCTGGTCACCATCCTGCCTATCGTAGCTTTTCAGGACCTAGCAGGTCACTCCCAGCCATAGGCGCCCAGACACAAGGCTCGGCCCTTTTCCCTGGCAAACAAAAGTAAGCTGCCCCGCTTCTGGATGGCAGATTTCCGGAGCCACTTGGTACTATCAAACCATCCCGACTTGGCACTGGTGCCACCTCTGGTCTGGGAACCATGCTGCGTATCGTGGATTCTAAGGAGCCATCCGTCCACTCCCAGCCACAGGCCCCCAAACACAAACAACGGCGCTTTTCCCTGGAAAACAAAACTCGCCTGCCAACATTTTGATGGCAGATTGCAGGAGCCACTTGCTACTATCAAATCAGCCCATCTTGGCACTGGTGCCACCATGGGTCTGGTCACCATCCTGCCTATCGTAGGTGTTCAGGCGCAAGCCGGTCACTCCCAGCCATAGGCCCCCAGAGAAAAACCTCGGCCCGTTTCCCTGGCAAACAAAAGTAAGCTGCCCCGCTTCTGGATGGCAGATTGCAGGAGCCACTTTGCACCATCAAACCAGCCCAACTTGGCACTGGTGCCACCTCTGGTCTGGGAAACATGCTGTGTATCGTGGATTCCAATTAGCAAGCCGGCCACTCCCAGCCACAGGCCTCCAAACACAAACAACTGCGCTTTTGCCTGGAAAACAAAACTCGCCTGCCAACTTTTTGATGGCAGATTGCCGGAGCCACTTGGTACTATCAAACCAGCCCAACTTGGCACTGGTGCCACCATGGGTCTGGTCACCATCCTGCCTATCGTAGCTTTTCAGGACCTAGACGGTCACTCCCAGCCATAGGCCCCGTGACACAAAGCTCGGCCCGTTTCCCTGGCAAACAAAAGTAAGCTGTCCCGCTTCTGGATGGCAGATTGCAGGATCCACTAGGTATTATCAAACCAGCCCGACTTGGCACTGGTGCCACCTCTGGTCTGGGAAGCATCCTGCGTATCGTGGATTCTAAGCAGCCAGCCGGCCACTCCCAGCCACAGGCCCCCAAACACAAACAACGGCGCTTTTCCCTGGAAAACAAAACTCGCCTGCCAACATTTTGATGGCAGATTGCAGGAGCCACTTGGTACTATCAAACCAGCCCAACTTGGCACTGGTGCCACCATGGGTCTGGTCACCATCCTGCCTATCGTAGCTTTTCAGGAGCCAGTCGGTCACTCCAAGCCATAGGCCCCCAGACAAAAACCTCGGCCCGTTTCCCTGGCAAAGAAAAATAAGCTACCCCGCTTCTGGATGGCACATTGCAGGAGCCACTTTGCACCATCAAACCAGCCCGACTTGGCACTGGTGCCACCTCTGGTCTGGGAACCATCCTGCGTATCGTGGATTCTAATTAGCCATCCGTCCACTCCCAGCCACAGGCCCCCAAACAAAAACAACGGCGCTTTTCCCTGGAAAACAAAACTCGCCTGCCAAATTTTGATGGCAGATTGCCGGAGCCACTGGGTACTATCAAACCAGCCCAACTTGACACTGGTGCCACCATGGGTCTGGTCACCATCCTGCCTATCGTAGCTTTTCAGGAGCCAGCCGGTCACTCCCAGCCATAGGCCCCCAAACAAAAAGCTCGGACAGTTTCCCTGGCAAACAAAAGTAAGTTATTCCGCTACTGGATGGCAGATTGCAGGAGCCACTTTTCACCATCAAACCAGCCCGACTTGGCACTGGTGCCACCTCTGGTCTGGGAACCATGCTGCGTATCGTGGATTCTAAGGAGCCAGCCGGCCACTCCCAGCCACAGGCCCCCAAACAAAAACAACGGCGCATTTCCCTGGATCACAAACTCGCCTGCCAACTTTTTGATGGCAGATTGCAGGAGCCACTTGGTACTATCAAACCAGCCCAACTTGGCACTGGTGCCACCATGGGTCTGGTCACCATCCTGCCTATCGTAGCTTTTCAGGAGCCAGCCGGTCACTCCCAGCCATAGGCCCCGGGACACAAACCTCGGCCCGTTTCCCTGGCAAACAAAAGTAAGCTACCCCGCTTCTGGATGGCAGATTGCAGGACGCACTTGGTACTATCAAACCAGCCCAACTTGGCACTGGTGCCACCTTGGGTCTGGGAACCATCCTGCGTATCGTGGATTCTAAGGAGCCAGCCGGTCACTCCCAGCCACAGGCCCCCAAACACAAACCACAGCGCTTTTCCCTGGAAAACAAAACCCGCCTGCCGACATTTTGATGGCAGATTGCAGGAGCCACTTGCTACTATCAAATCAGCCCAACTTGGCACTGGTGCCACCATGGGTCTGGTCACCATCCTGCCTATCGTAGCTTTTCAGGAGCCAGCCGGTCACTCGCAGCCATAGGCCCCCAGACACAAAGCTCGGCCCGTTTCCCTGGCAAACAAAAGTAAGCTGCCCCGCTTCTGCATGGCAGATTATAGGAGCTATTTAGTACTATCAAACGAGCCCGACTTGGCACTGGTGCCACCTCAGGTCTGGGAACCATCCTGCGTATCGTGGATTCTAAGGAGCCAGCCGGCCACTCCCAGCCACAGGCCCCCAAACACAAACAACGGCGCTTTTCCCTGGAAAACAAAACTCTCCTGCCAACTTTTTGATGGGAGATTGCAGGAGCCACTTGGTTTTATCAAATCAGACCAACTTGGCACTGGTGCCACCATGGGTCTGGTCACCATCCTGCCTATCGTAGCTTTTCAGGAGCCAGCCGGTCACTCCCAGCCATAGGCCCCCAGACACAAACCTCGGCCCGTTTCCCTGACAAACAAAAGTAAGTTATCCCGCTTCTGGATGGCAGATTGCCGGAGCCACTTGGTACTATCCAACCAGCCCGACTTGGCACTGGTGCCACCTCTGGTCTGGTCACCATCCTGCCTCTCGTGGATTCTAATTAGCCATCCGTCCACTCCCAGCCACAGGCCCCCAAACAAAAACAACGGCGCTTTTCCCTGGAAAACAAAACTCGTCTGCCAACTTTTTGATGGCAGATTGCCAGAGCCACTTGGTACTATCAAACCAGCCCAACTTGGCACTGGTGCCACCTTGGGTCTGGGAACCATGCTGCGTATCGTGGATTATAAGGATCCAGCCGGCCACTCCCAGCCACAGGCCCCCAAACACAAACCACAGCGCTTTTCCCTGGAAAACAAAATTCGCCGGCCAACTTTTTGATGGCAGATTGCAGGAGCCACTTGGTACTATCAAATCAGCCCAACTTGGCACTGGTGCCACCATGGGTCTGGTCACCATCCTGCTTATCGTAGCTTTTCAGGAGCCAGCCGGTCACTCCCAGCCATAGGCGCCCAGACACAATGCTCTGCCCTTTTCCCTGGCAAACCAAAGTAAGCTGCCCCGCTTCTGGATGGCAGATTGCAGGAACCACTTGGTACTATAAAACCAGCCCGACTTGGCACTGGTGCCACCTCTGGTCTGGGAACCATGCTGCGTATCGTGGATTCTAAGGAGCCAGCCGGCCACTCCCAGCCACAGGCCCCCAAACAAAATCAACGGCGCTTTTCCCTGGAAAACAAAACTCGCCTGCCAACTTTTTGATGGCAGATTGCAGGAGCCACTTGGTACTATCAAACCAGCCCAACTTGACACTGGTGCCACCATGGGTCTGGTCACCATCCTGCCTATCTTAGCTTTTCAGGAGCCAGCCGGTCACTCCCAGCCATAGGCCCCCAGACACAAAGCTCGGCCCGTTTCCCTGGCAAACAAAAGTAAGCTGCCCCGCTTCTGGATGGCAGATTCCAGGAGCCACTTGGTACTATCAAACCAGCCCAACTTGGCACTGGTGCCACCTTGGGTCTGGGAACCATCCTGCGTATCGTGGATTCTAAGGAGCCAGCCGGTCACTCCCAGCCACAGGCCCCCAAACACAAACCACAGTGCTTTTCCCTGGAAAGCAAACCCGCCTGCCGACATTTTGATGGCAGATTGCAGGAGCCACTTGCTGCTATCAAATCAGCCCAACTTGGCACTGGTGCCACCATGGGTCTGGTCACCATCCTGCCTATCGTAGCTTTTCAGGAGCCAGCCGGTCACTCCCAGCCATAGGCCCCCAGACACAAAGCTCGGCCCGTTTCCCTGGCAAACAAAAGTAAGCTGCCCCGCTTCTGGATGGCAGATTTCCGGAGCCACTTGGTACTATCAAACCATCCCGACTTGGCACTGGTGCCACCTCTGGTCTGGGAACCATGCTGCGTATCGTGGATTCTAAGGAGCCATCCGTCCACTCCCAGCCACAGGCCCCCAAACACAAACAACGGCGCTTTTCCCTGGAAAACAAAACTCGCCTGCCAACATTTTGATGGCAGATTGCCGGAGCCACTTGGTACTATCAAACCAGCCCAACTTGGCACTGGTGCCACCATGGGTCTGGTCACCATCCTGCCTATTGTAGCTTTTGAGGACCTAGACGGTCACTCCCAGCCATAGGCCCCGTGACACAAAGCTCGGCCCGTTTCCCTGGCAAACAAAAGTAAGCTGTCCCGCTTCTGGATGGCAGATTGCAGGATCCACTAGGTATTATCAAACCAGCCCGACTTGGCACTGGTGCCACCTCTGGTCTGGGAAGCATCCTGCGTATCGTGGATTCTAAGCAGCCAGCCGGCCACTCCCAGCCACAGGCCCCCAAACACAAACAACGGCGCTTTTCCCTGGAAAACAAAACTCGCCTGCCAACATTTTGATGGCAGATTGCAGGAGCCACTTGGTACTATCAAACCAGCCCAACTTGGCACTGGTGCCACCATGGGTCTGGTCACCATCCTGCCTATCGTAGCTTTTCAGGAGCCAGTCGGTCACTCCAAGCCATAGGCCCCCAGACAAAAACCTCGGCCCGTTTCCCTGGCAAAGAAAAATAAGCTACCCCGCTTCTGGATGGCACATTGCAGGAGCCACTTTGCACCATCAAACCAGCCCGACTTGGCACTGGTGCCACCTCTGGTCTGGGAACCATCCTGCGTATCGTGGATTCTAATTAGCCATCCGTCCACTCCCAGCCACAGGCCCCCAAACAAAAACAACGGCGCTTTTCCCTGGAAAACAAAACTCGCCTGCCAACATTTTGATGGCAGATTGCCGGAGCCACTGGGTACTATCAAACCAGCCCAACTTGACACTGGTGCCACCATGGGTCTGGTCACCATCCTGCCTATCGTAGCTTTTCAGGAGCCAGCCGGTCACTCCCAGCCATAGGCCCCCAAACAAAAAGCTCGGACAGTTTCCCTGGCAAACAAAAGTAAGTTATTCCGCTACTGGATGGCAGATTGCAGGAGCCACTTTTCACCATCAAACCAGCCCGACTTGGCACTGGTGCCACCTCTGGTCTGGGAACCATGCTGCGTATCGTGGATTCTAAGGAGCCAGCCGGCCACTCCCAGCCACAGGCCCCCAAACAAAAACAACGGCGCATTTCCCTGGATCACAAACTCGCCTGCCAACTTTTTGATGGCAGATTGCAGGAGCCACTTGGTACTATCAAACCAGCCCAACTTGGCACTGGTGCCACCATGGGTCTGGTCACCATCCTGCCTATCGTAGCTTTTCAGGAGCCAGCCGGTCACTCCCAGCCATAGGCCCCGGGACACAAACCTCGGCCCGTTTCCCTGGCAAACAAAAGTAAGCTACCCCGCTTCTGGATGGCAGATTGCAGGACGCACTTGGTACTATCAAACCAGCCCAACTTGGCACTGGTGCCACCTTGGGTCTGGGAACCATCCTGCGTATCGTGGATTCTAAGGAGCCAGCCGGTCACTCCCAGCCACAGGCCCCCAAACACAAACCACAGCGCTTTTCCCTGGAAAACAAAACCTGCCTGCCGACATTTTGATGGCAGATTGCAGGAGCCACTTGCTACTATCAAATCAGCCCAACTTGGCACTGGTGCCACCATGGGTCTGGTCACCATCCTGCCTATCGTAGCTTTTCAGGAGCCAGCCGGTCACTCGCAGCCATAGGCCCCCAGACACAAACCTCGGCCCGTTTCCCTGGCAAACAAAAGTAAGCTGCCCCGCTTCTGCATGGCAGATTATAGGAGCTATTTAGTACTATCAAACGAGCCCGACTTGGCACTGGTGCCACCTCAGGTCTGGGAACCATCCTGCGTATCGTGGATTCTAAGGAGCCAGCCGGCCACTCCCAGCCACAGGCCCCCAAACACAAACAACGGCGCTTTTCCCTGGAAAACAAAACTCTCCTGCCAACTTTTTGATGGGAGATTGCAGGAGCCACTTGGTTTTATCAAATCAGACCAACTTGGCACTGGTGCCACCATGGGTCTGGTCACCATCCTGCCTATCGTAGCTTTTCAGGAGCCAGCCGGTCACTCCCAGCCATAGGCCCCCAGACACAAACCTCGGCCCGTTTCCCTGACAAACAAAAGTAAGTTATCCCGCTTCTGGATGGCAGATTGCCGGAGCCACTTGGTACTGTCCAACCAGCCCGACTTGGCACTGGTGCCACCTCTGGTCTGGTCACCATCCTGCCTCTCGTGGATTCTAATTAGCCATCCGTCCACTCCCAGCCACAGGCCCCCAAACAAAAACAACGGCGCTTTTCCCTGGAAAACAAAACTCGTCTGCCAACTTTTTGATGGCAGATTGCCAGAGCCACTTGGTACTATCAAACCAGCCCAACTTGGCACTGGTGCCACCTTGGGTCTGGGAACCATGCTGCGTATCGTGGATTATAAGGATCCAGCCGGCCACTCCCAGCCACAGGCCCCCAAACACAAACCACAGCGCTTTTCCCTGGAAAACAAAATTCGCCGGCCAACTTTTTGATGGCAGATTGCAGGAGCCACTTGGTACTATCAAATCAGCCCAACTTGGCACTGGTGCCACCATGGGTCTGGTCACCATCCTGCTTATCGTAGCTTTTCAGGAGCCAGCCGGTCACTCCCAGCCATAGGCGCCCAGACACAATGCTCTGCCCTTTTCCCTGGCAAACCAAAGTAAGCTGCCCCGCTTCTGGATGGCAGATTGCAGGAACCACTTGGTACTATAAAACCAGCCCGACTTGGCACTGGTGCCACCTCTGGTCTGGGAACCATGCTGCGTATCGTGGATTCTAAGGAGCCAGCCGGCCACTCCCAGCCACAGGCCCCCAAACAAAATCAACGGCGCTTTTCCCTGGAAAACAAAACTCGCCTGCCAAATTTTTGATGGCAGATTGCAGGAGCCACTTGGTACTATCAAACCAGCCCAACTTGACACTGGTGCCACCATGGGTCTGGTCACCATCCTGCCTATCTTAGCTTTTCAGGAGCCAGCCGGTCACTCCCAGCCATAGGCCCCCAGACACAAAGCTCGGCCCGTTTCCCTGGCAAACAAAAGTAAGCTGCCCCGCTTCTGGATGGCAGATTGCAGGAGCCACTTGGTACTATCAAACCAGCCCAACTTGGCACTGGTGCCACCTTGGGTCTGGGAACCATCCTGCGTATCGTGGATTCTAAGGAGCCAGCCGGTCACTCCCAGCCACAGGCCCCCAAACACAAACCACAGTGCTTTTCCCTGGAAAGCAAACCCGCCTGCCGACATTTTGATGGCAGATTGCAGTAGCCACTTGCTGCTATCAAATCAGCCCAACTTGGCACTGGTGCCACCATGGGTCTGGTCACCATCCTGCCTATCGTAGCTTTTCAGGAGCCAGCCGGTCACTCCCAGCCATAGGCCCCCAGACACAAAGCTCGGCCCGTTTCCCTGGCAAACAAAAGTAAGCTGCCCCGCTTCTGGATGGCAGATTGTAGGACGCACTTGGTACTATCAAACCAGCCCGACTTGGCACTGGTGCCACCTCTGGTCTGGGAACTATGGTGCGTATCGTGGATTCTAAGGAGCCAGCCGGCCACTCCCAGCCACAGGCCCCCAGACACAAACAACGGCGCTTTTCCCTGGAAAACAAAACTCGCCTGCCAACTTTTTGATGGCAGATTGCAGGAGCCACTTGGTACTATTAAACCAGCTCAACTTGGCACTGGTGCCACCATGGGTCTGCTCACCATCCTGCCTATCGTAGCTTTTCAGGAGCCAGACGGTCACTCGCAGCCATAGGCCCCCAGACAAAAACCTCGGCCCGTTTCCCTGGCAAACAAAAGTAAGCTGCCCCGCTTCTGCATGGCAGATTGCAGGAGCTATTTAGTACTATCAAACCAGCCCGACTTGGCACTGGTGCCACCTCAGGTCTGGGAACCATCCTGCGTATCGTGGATTCTAAGGAGCCAGCCGGCCACTCCCAGCCACAGGCCCCCAAACACAAACAACGGCGCTTTTCCCTGGAAAACAAATCTCGCCTGCCAAATTTTGACGGCAGATTGCAGGAGCCACTTGGTACTATCAAATCAGCCCAACTTGGGACTGGTGCCACCATGGGTCTGGTCACCATCCTGCCTATCGTAGCTTTTCAGGAGCCAGCCGGTCACTCCCAGCCATAGGCCCCCAGACAAAAACCTCGGCCCGTTTCCCTGGCATACAAAAGTAAGCTGCCCTGCTTCTGGATGGCAGATTGCAGGAACCACTTGGTACTATCAAACCAGCAAAACTTGGCACTGGTGCCACCTTGGGTCTGGATACCATGCTGCGTATCGTGGATTCTAAGGAGCCAGCCGGCCACTCCCAGCCACAGGCCCCCAAACACAAACAACGGCGCTTTTCCCTGGGAAAGAAAACTCTCCTGCCAACTTTTTGATGGGAGATTGCAGGAGCCACTTGGTTTTATCAAATCAGACCAACTTGGCACTGGTGCCACCATGGGTCTGGTCACCATCCTGCCTATCGTAGCTTTTCAGGAGCCAGCCGGTCACTCCCAGCCATAGGCCCCCAGACACAAACCTCGGCCCGTTTCCCTGACAAACAAAAGTAAGTTATCCCGCTTCTGGATGGCAGATTGCCGGAGCCACTTGGTACTATCAAACCAGACCGACTTGGCACTGGTGCCACCATGGGTCTGGTCACCATCCTGCCTATCGTGGATTCTAATTAGCCATCCGTCCACTCCCAGCCACAGGCCCCCAAACAAAAACAACGGCGCTTTTCCCTGGAAAACAAAACTCGTCTGCCAACTTTTTGATGGCAGATTGCCAGAGCCACTTGGTACTATCAAACCAGCCCAACTTGGCACTGGTGCCACCTTGGGTCTGGGAACCATGCTGCATATCGTGGATTATAAGGAGCCAGCCGGCCACTCCCAGCCACAGGCCCCCAAACAAAAACCACAGCGCTTTTCCCTGGAAAACAAAATTCGCCGGCCAACTTTTTGATGGCAGATTGCAGGAGCCACTTGGTACTATCAAATCAGCCCAACTTGGCACTGGTGCCACCATGGGTCTGGTCACCATCCTGCTTATCGTAGCTTTTCAGGAGCCAGCCGGTCACTCCCAGCCATAGGCGCCCAGACACAATGCTCTGCCCTTTTCCCTGGCAAACCAAAGTAAGCTGCCCCGCTTCTGGATGGCAGATTGCAGGAACCACTTGGTACTATAAAACCAGCCCGACTTGGCACTGGTGCCACCTCTGGTCTGGGAACCATGCTGCGTATCGTGGATTCTAAGGAGCCAGCCGGCCACTCCCAGCCACAGGCCCCCAAACAAAAACAACGGCGCTTTTGCCTGGAAAACAAAACTCGCCTGCCAACTTTTTGATGGCAGATTGCAGGAGCCACTTGGTACTATCAAACCAGCCCAACTTGACACTGGTGCCACCATGGGTCTGGTCACCATCCTGCCTATCTTAGCTTTTCAGGAGCCAGCCGGTCACTCCCAGCCATAAGCCCCCAGACACAAAGCTCGGCCCGTTTCCCTGGCAAACAAAAGTAAGCTGCCCCGCTTCTGGATGGCAGATTGCAGGAGCCACTTGGTACTATCAAACCAGCCCAACTTGGCACTGGTGCCACCTTGGGTCTGGGAACCATCCTGCGTATCGTGGATTCTAAGGAGCCAGCCGGTCACTCCCAGCCACAGGCCCCCAAACACAAACCACAGCGCTTTTCCCTGGAAAACAAACCCGCCTGCCGACATTTTGATGGCAGATTGCAGGAGCCACTTGCTGCTATCAAATCAGCCCAACTTGGCACTGGTGCCACCATGGGTCTGGTCACCATCCTGCCTATCGTAGCTTTTCAGGAGCCAGCCGGTCACTCCCAGCCATAGGCCCCCAGACACAAAGCTCGGCCCGTTTCCCTGGCAAACAAAAGTAAGCTGCCCCGCTTCTGGATGGCAGATTGTAGGACGCACTTGGTACTATCAAACCAGCCCGACTTGGCACTGGTGCCACCTCTGGTCTGGGAACTATGGTGCGTATCGTGGATTCTAAGGAGCCAGCCGGCCACTCCCAGCCATAGGCACCCAAACAAAAACAACGGCGCTTTTCCCTGGAAAACAAAACTCGCCTGCCAACTTTTTGATGGCAGATTGCAGGAGCCACTTGGTACTATCAAACCAGCTCAACTTGGCACTGGTGCCACCATGGGTCTGCTCACCATCCTGCCTATCGTAGCTTTTCAGGAGCCAGACGGTCACTCGCAGCCATAGGCCCCCAGACAAAAACCTCGGCCCGTTTCCCTGGCAAACAAAAGTAAGCTGCCCCGCTTCTGGATGGCAGATTGCAGGAGCTATTTAGTACTATCAAACCAGCCCGACTTGGCACAGGTGCCACCATGGGTCTGGTCACCATCCTGCGTATCGTGGATTCTAATTAGCCATCCGTCCACTCCCAGCCACAGGCCCCCAAACAAAAACAACGGCGCTTTTCCCTGGAAAACAAAACTCGTCTGCCAACTTTTTGATGGCAGATTGCCAGAGCCACTTGGTACTATCAAACCAGCCCAACTTGGCACTGGTGCCACCTTGGGTCTGGGAACCATGCTGCGTATCGTGGATTATAAGGAGCCAGCCGGCCACTCCCAGCCACAGGCCCCCAAACACAAACCACAGCGCTTTTCCCTGGAAAACAAAATTCGCCGGCCAACTTTTTGATGGCAGATTGCAGGAGCCACTTGGTACTATCAAATCAGCCCAACTTGGCACTGGTGCCACCATGGGTCTGGTCACCATCCTGCTTATCGTAGCTTTTCAGGAGCCAGCCGGTCACTCCCAGCCATAGGCGCCCAGACACAATGCTCTGCCCTTTTCCCTGGCAAACCAAAGCAAGCTGCCCCGCTTCTGGATGGCAGATTGCAGGAACCACTTTTCACCATCAAATAGCCCGACTTGGAACTGGAGCCACCTCTGGTCTGGGAACCATGCTGCGTATCGTGGATTCTAAGGAGCCAGCCGGCCACTCCCAGCCACAGGCCCCCAAACACAAACAACGGTGCTTTTCCCTGGAAAACAAAACTCGCCTGACAACTTTTTGATGGCAGATTGCAGGAGCCACTTGCTACTATCAAATCAGCCCAACTTGGCACTGGTGCCACCATGGGTCTGGTCACCATCCTGCCTATCGTAGCTTTTCAGGAGCCAGCCGGTCACTCCCAGCCATAGGCTCCCAGACAAAAACCTCGGCCCGTTTCCCTGGCAAACAAAAGTAAGCTGCCCCGCTTCTGGATGGCAGATTGCAGGACGCACTTGGTACTATAAAACCAGCCCGACTTGGCACTGGTGCCACCTCTGGTCTGGGAACCATGCTGCGTATCGTGGATTCTAAGGAGCCAGCCGGCCACTCCCAGCCAAAGGCCCCCAAACACAAACAACGGCGCTTTTCCCTGGAAAACAAAACTCGCCTGCCAACTTTTTGATGGCAGATTGCAGGAGCCACTTGGTACTATCAAACCAGCACAACTTGGCACTGGTGCCACCATGGGTCTGGTCACCATCCTGCCTACCTTAGCTTTTCAGGACCTAGCCGGTCACTCCCAGCCATAGGCCCCCAGACACAAATCTCGACCCGTTTCTCTGGCAAACAAAAGCAAGCTGTCCCGCTTCTGGATGGCAGATTGTAGGACGCACTCGGTACTATCAAACCAGCCCGACTTGGCACTGGTGCCACCTCTGGTCTGGGAACCATCCTGCGTATCGTGGATTCTAAGGAGCCAGCCGGCCACTCCCAGACATAGGCACCCAAACACAAACAACGGCGCTTTTCCCTGGAAAACAAAACTCGCCTGCCAACATTTTGATGGCAGATTGCAGGAGCCACTTGGTGCTATCAAACCAGCCCAACTTGGCACTTGTGCCACCATGGGTCTGCTCACCATTCTGCCTATCGTAGCTTTTCAGGAGCCAGCCGCTCACTCCCAGCCATAGGCCCCCAGACAAAAACCTCGGCCCGTTTCCCTGGCAAACAAAAGTAAGCTGCCCCGCTTCTGGATGGCAGATTGCAGGACGCACTTGGTACTATCAAACCAGCCCGACTTGGCACTGGTGCCACCTCAGGTCTGGGAACCATCCTGCGTATCGTGGATTCTAAGGAGCCAGCCGGCCACTCCAAGCCACAGGCCCCCAAACACAAACAACGGCGCTTTTCCCTGGAAAACAAAACTCGCCTGCCGACATTTTGATGGCAGATTGCAGGAGCCACTTGGTACTATCAAACCAGCCCAACTTGGCACTGGTGCCACCATGGGTCTGGTCACCATCCTGCCTATCGTAGGTGTTCAGGAGCCAGCCGGTCACTCCCAGCCATAGGCCCCGAGACACAAACCTCGGCCCTTTTCCCTGGCAAACAAAAGTAATCTGCCCCGCTTCTGGATGGCAGATTGCAGGAGCCACTTTGCACCATCATACTAGCCCGACTTGGCACTGGTGCCACCTCTGGTCTGGGAACCATCCTGCGTATCGTGGTTCTAAGGAGCCAGCCGGCCACTCCCAGCCACAGGCCCCCAAACACAAACAACGGCGCTTTTCCCTGGAAAACAAAACTCGCCTGCCAAATTTTGACGACAGATTGCAGGAGCCACTTGGTACTATCAAATCAGCCCAACTTGGGACTGGTGCCAGCATGGGTCTGGTCACCATCCTGCCTATCGTAGCTTTTCAGGAGCCAGCCGGTCACTCCCAGCCATAGGCCCCCAGACAAAAACCTCGGCCCGTTTCCCTGGCAAACAAAAGTAAGCTGCCCCGCTTCTGGATGGCAGATTGCAGGAACCACTTGGTACTATCAAACCAGCAAAACTTGGCACTGGTGCCACCTTGGGTCTGGATACCATGCTGCGTATCGTGGATTCTAAGGAGCCAGCCGGCCACTCCCAGCCACAGGCCCCCAAACACAAACAACGGCGCTTTTCCCTGGAAAACAAAACTCTCCTGCCAACTTTTTGATGGCAGATTGCAGGAGCCACTTGGTTTTATCAAATCAGCCCAACTTGGCACTGGTGCCACCATGGGTCTGGTCACCATCCTGCCTATCGTAGCTTTTCAGGAGCCAGCCGGTCACTCGCAGCCATAGGGCCCCAGACAAAAAGCTCGGCCCGTTTCCCTGGCAAACAAAAGTAAGCTACCCCGCTTCTGGATGGCAGATTGCAGGAGCCACTTTGCACCATCAAACTAGCCCGTCTTGGCAGTGGTGCCACCTCTGGTCTGGGAACCATCCTGCGTATCGTGGATTTTAAGGAGCCAGTCGGCCACTCCCAGCCATACGCCTCCAATCACAAACAACGGTCCGTTTCCCTGGCAAAGAAAAGTAAGCTGCCCCGCTTCTGGATGTCAGATTGCAGGAACCACTTGTTGCCAAGTTGGGGTGGTTTGATAGTACCAAGTGGCTCCTGCAATCTTCCATCAAAAAGTTGGCAAGCGAGTTTTGTTTTCCAGGGAAAAGCGCCGTTGTTTGTGTTTGGGGGCCTGTGGCTGGGAGTGGCCAGCTGTCTCCTTAGAATCCACGATACGCAGGATGGGTCCCAGACCAGAGGTGGCACCAGTGCCAAGTCGGGCTGGTTTGATGGTGCAAAGTGACTCCTGCAATCTGCCATCCAGAAGCGGGGTAGCTTACTTTTGTTTGCCAGGGAAACGGGCAGAGCTTTGTGTCTGGGGGCCTATGGCTGGGAGTGACCGGCTGCCTCCTGAAAAGCTACGATAGGCAGGATGGTGACCAGACCCATGGTGGCACCAGTGCCAAGTTGGGCTGGTTTGATAGTACCAAGTGGCTCCTGCAATCTGCCATCAAAAAGTTGGCAGGTGAGTTTTGTTTTCCAGGGAAAAGCGCCGTTGTTTGTGTTTGGGGGCCTGTGGCTGGGAGTGGCCAGCTGGCTCCTTAGAATCCACGATACGCAGGATGGTTCCCAGACCAGAGGTGGCACCAGTGCCAAGTCGGGCTGGTTTGATAATACCTAGTGGATCCTGCAATCTGCCATCCAGAAGCGGGACAGCTTACTTTTGTTTGCCAGGGAAACGGGCTGCGCTTTGTGTCACGGGGCCTATGGCTGGGAGTGACCGTCTAGGTCCTGAAAAGCTACGATAGGCAGGATGGTGACCAGACCCATGGTGGCACCAGTGCCAAGTTGTGCTGGTTTGATAGTACCAAGTGGCTCCTGCAATCTGCCATCAAAAAGTTGGCAGGCCAGTTTTGTTTTCCAGGGAAAAGCGCCGTTGTTTGTGTTTGGAGGCCTGTGGCTGGGAGTGGCCGGCTGCCTCCTTTGAACCCAGGATACGCAGGATGGTTCCCAGAGCCAAGGTGGCGCCAGTGCCAAGTTGGGCTGGTTTGATAGTACCAAGCGGCTCCTGCAATCTGCCATCCAGAAGCGGGACAGCTTAATTTTGTTTCCCAGGGAAACGGGCCGAGGTATTTGTCTGGGGGCCTATGGCTGGGAGTGACTGGCTGGCTACTGAAAAGCTACGATAGGCAGGATGGTTACCAAACTCATGGTGGCACCAGTGCCAAGTTGGGCTGGTTTGATAATACTAAATAGCTCCTGCAATCTGCCATCCAGACGGGGGGCAGCGGATTTTTGTTTGCTGCAGAAAAGTTCCGTGGTTTTTTTTTGGGGGTATATGGCTGGACGCGGCCGGCTGGCTCCTTAAAAGATCGATACGCAGGATTGTTCCCTGACCCAAGGTGGCATCAGTGCCAAGTCGGGCTGTTTTCGTAGTACCAAGTGCGTCCTGCAATTTGCCATCCAGAAGAGGGGCAGTTGAGTTTTGTTTGCCAGAGAAAAGGGCCGTGGTATATGTTTGGGGGCATATGGTTGAGAGTGGCCGGCTGGCCCCTGAAAATCCACGATAGGCAGGATGGTTCCCAGAACCAAGGTGGCACCAGTGCCATGTTGGCCTGGTTTGATAGTACCATGTGGCTCCTGCAATCTGCCATCCAGAAGCGGGGCTACTTACTTTTGTTTGCCAGGGAAACGGGCCGAGATATTTGTCTGGGGGCCTATGGCTGGGAGTGAGCGGCTGGCTCCTGAAAAGCTACGATAGGCAGGATGGTGACCAGACCCATGGTGGCACCAGTGCCAAGTTGGGCTGGTTTGATAGTACCAAGTGGCTCCTGCAATCTGCCATCAAAAAGTTGTCAGGCGAGTTTTGTTTTCCAGGGAAAAGCGCCGTTGTTCTTGTTTAGAGGCCTGTGGCTGGGAGTGGCCGGCTGCCTCCTTTGAACCCAGGATACGCAGGATGGTTCCCAGACCCAAGGTGGCACCAGTGCCAAGTTGGGCTGGTTTGATAGTACCAAGTGGCTCCTGCAATCTGCCATCCAGAAGCGGGACAGCTTACCTTTGTTTCCCAGGGAAACGGGCCGAGGTATTTGTCTGGGGGCCTATGGCTGGGAGTGACCAGTTGGCTACTGAAAAGCTACGATAGGCAGGATGGTTACCAGACTCATGGTGGCACCAGTGCCAAGTCGGGCTGGTTTGATAATACTAAATAGCTCCTGAAATCTGCCATTCAGACGCGGGGCAGCGGATTTTTGTTTGCTGGAGAAAAGTTCCGTGGTTTTTTTTTGGGGGTATATGGCTGGACGTGGCCGGCTGGCTCCTTAAAAAGATCGATACGCAGGATTGTTCCCTGACCCAAGGTGGCATCACTGCCAAGTCGGGCTGTTTTCGTAGTACCAAGTGCGTCCTGCAATTTGCCATCCAGAAGAGGGGCAGTTGAGTTTTGTTTGCCAGAGCAAAGGGCCGTGGTATGTGTTTGGGGGCATATGGCTGAGAGTGGCCGGCTGGCCCCTGAAAATCCACGATAGGCAGGATGGTTCCCAGAGCCAAGGTAGCACCAGTGCCATGTTGGCCTGGTTTGATAGTACCATGTGGCTCCTGCAATCTGCCATCCAGAAGCGGGGCAGCTTACTTTTGTTTGCCAGGGAAACGGGCCGAGATATTTGTCTGGGGGCCTATGGCTGGGAGTGACCGGCTGGCTCCTGAAAAGCTACGATAGGCAGGATGGTGACCAGACCCAAAGTGGAACCAGTACCAAGTTGGGCTGGTTTGATAGTACCAAGTGGCTCCTGCAATCTGCCATCAAAAAGTTGGCAGGCGAGTTTTGTTTTCCAGGGAAAAGCGCCGTTGTTTAGAGGCCTGTGGCTGGGAGTGGCCGCCTGTCCTCGTAGAATCTACGTTACGCAGCATGGTTCCCAGAGCCAAGGTGGCACCAGGGCCAAGTCGGGCAGGTTTGATAGTACCAAATGCATCCTGCAATCTGCCATCCAAAAGCGGGGCAGTTTACTTTTGTTTGCCAGGGAAACGGGCCGAGGTTTTTGTCTGGGGGCCTATGGCAGGGAGTGACCGTCTGGCTCCTGAAAAGCTACGATAGGCAGGATGTTTACCAGACCCATGGTGGCACCAGTGCCAAGTTGGGCTGATTTGATAGTACCAAGTGGCTCCTGCAATCTGCCATCCAGAATCGGGGCAGCTTACTTTTGTTTTCCAGGGAAACGGGCCGAGGTTTGTGTCTGGGGGTCTATGGCTGGGAGTGACCGGCTGGCTCCTGAAAAGCTACGATAGGCAGGATGGTGACCAGACCCATGGTGGCACCAGTGCCAAGTTGGGCTGGTTTGATAGCACCAAGTGGCTCCTGCAATCTGCCATCAAAATGTTGGCAGGCGATTTTTGTTTTCCAGGGAAAAGCGCCGTTGTTTGTGTTTGGGCGCCTGTGGCTCAGAGTGGCCGGGTGGCTGCTTAGAATCCACGATACGCCGGATGGTTCCCAGACCCAAGGCGGCACCAGTGCCAAGTCGGGCTGGTTTGACACTACCACGTGGCTCCTGCAATCTGCCATCCAGAATCGGGGCAGCTTAATTTTGTTTGCCAGGGAAACGGTCCGAGGTTTGTGTCTGGGGGCCTATGGCTGGGAGTGACCGGCTGGCTCCTGAAATGCTACAATAGGCAGGATGTTTCCCAGACCCATAGTGGCACCAGTGCCAAGTTGGGATGATTTGATAGTACCAAGTGGCTCCTGCAATCTGCCATCAAAAAGCTGGCAGGCGAGTTTTGTTTTCCAGGGAAAAGCGCCGTTGTTTGTGTTTGGGGGCCTGTGGCTGGGAGTGTTCGGCTGGCTCCTTAGAATCCACGATATGCAGGATTGTTCCCAGACCCAAGGTGGCACCAGTGCCAAGTCGGGCTGGTTTGATGGTGCAAAGTGGCTCCTGCAATCTGCCATCCAGACGCGGGGCAGCGGATTTTTGTTTCCATGAGAAATGGTCCGTGGTTTGTTTTTGGGGGTATATGGCTGGGCCTGGCCGGCTGGCTCCTTAAAAAGCTCGATATGCAGGATGGTTCCATGACACAAGGTGGCACCAGTGCCACGTTGGGCGGTTTTCGTAGTACAAAGTGCGTCCTAAAATTTGCCATCCAGAAGAGGGGCAGTTGAGTTTTGTTTGCCAGAGAAAAGGGCCGTGGTTTGTTTTTGGGGGCATATGGCTGATAGTGGCCGGCTGGCCCCTGAAAATCCACAATAAGCAGGATGGTTCCCACACCAGAGGTGTCACCAGTGCCAAGTCGGGGTGGTTTGATAGTACTAAATAGCTCCTGCAATCTGCCATGCAGAAGCGGGGCAGCTTACTTTTGTTTCCCAGGGAAACGGGCCGAGGTTTGTGTCTGGGGGCCTATGGCTGCGAGTGACCGGCTGGCTCCTGAAAAGCTACGATAGGCAGGATGGTGACCAGACCCATGGTGGCACCAGTGCCAAGTTGGGCTGGTTTGATAGTACCAAGTGGCTCCGGCAATCTGCCATCAAAAAGTTGGCAGGCGAGTTTTGTTTTCCAGGGAAAAGCGCCGTTGTTTGTGTTTGGGGGCCTGTGGCTGGGAGTGGCTAGCTGGCTCCTTAGAACCCACGATACGCAGGATGGTTCCCAGAGCTGAGGTGGCACCAGTGCCAAGTCGGGCTAGTTTGATGGTGCAAAGTGGCTCCTGCAATCTGCCATCCAGAAGCGGGGTAGCTTACTTTTGTTTGCCAGGGAAACGGGCCGAAATATTTGTCTAGGGGCCTCCGGCTGGGGGTGACTGGGTGGCACCTGAAAAGCTACGATAGGCAGGATGGTGACCAGACCCATGGTGGCACCAGTGCCAAGTTCGGCTGATTTGATAAAACCAAGTGGCTCCTGCAATCTGCCATCAAATGTTTGGCAGGCGAGTTTTGTTTTCCAGGGAAAAGCACCGTTGTGTGTGTTTTGGGGCCTGTGGCTGGGAGTGGCCAGCTGGCTCCTTAGAATCCACGATACGCAGGATGGTTCCCAGACCCAAGGTGGCACCAGTGCCAAGTCGGGCTGGTTTGATAGTACCAAGTGGTTCCTGCAATCTGCCATCCAGAAGCGGGGCAGCTGAATTTTGTTTGCCAGAGAAAAAGGCTGTTGTTTGTGTTTCGGGGCCTGTGGCTGGCAGTGGCCGGCTGGCTCCTGAAAATCCATGATACGCAGCATGGTTCCCAGACCCAAGGTGGCACCAGTGCCAAGTAGGGCTGGTTTCATAGTACCCAGTGGCTCCTGCAATCTCCCATCAGGAAGAGGGGCAGTTGAGTTTTGTTTTCCAGAGAAAAGGGCCGTGGTTTGTGTTTGGGGCCTATGGCTGAGAGTGACCGGCTGGCCCCTGAAAATCCACGATAGGAAGGATGGTTCCCAGATCCAAGGTGGCAGCAGTGCCATGTTGTGCTGGTGTGATAGTCCCAAGTGGCTCCTGCAATCTGCCATCCAGAAGCGGGGCAGCTGAATTTTGTTTGCCAGAGAAAAATGCTGTGGTTTGTGTTTGGGGGCCTGTGGCTGGGAGTGGCCGGCTGGCTCCTGAAAATCCATGATACGCAGCATGGTTCCCAGACCCAAGGTGGCACCAGTGCCAAGTGGGGCTGGTTTCACAGTGTCAAGTGCCTCCTGCAATCTCCCATCCAGAAGCGGGGCAGCTGAGTTTTGTTTGCCTGTGAAACGGGCCGTTGTTTTTGATTGGGGTCTGTGGCCGAGAGTGTTCGGCTGGCTCCTGACAACCCACAATACGCAGGATGTTTCCCAGACCCAAGGTGGCACCAGTGCCAAGTCGGGCTGGTTTGATAGTACCAAGTGGCTCCTGCAATCTGCCATCCAGAAGCGGTGCAGTTGAGTGTTGTTTGCCAGAGAAAAGGGCCGTGGGTTTTGTTTGGGGGCATATGGCTGGGAGTGGCCGGCTGTCTCATTATAAAGATCGATACGCAGGATGGTTCCCAGACCCAAGGTGGCACCAGTGCCAAGTAGGGCTGTTTTTATAGTACCAAGTGCGTCCTGCAATTTGCCATCCAGAAGAGGGGCAGTTGAGTTTTGTTTGCCAGAGAATAGCGCCGTTGTTTGTGTTTGGGGGCTTGTGGCTGGGAGTGGCCGACTGGCGCCTTAGAACCTGTGTTACGCAGCATGGTTCCCAGACCAGAGGTGGCACCAGTGCCAAGTTGGGCTGGTTTGATAGTACCATGTGGCTCCTGCAATCTGCCATCCAGAAGCGGGGCAGCTTACTTTTGTTTGCCAGTGAAACGGGCCGAGGTTTGTGACTTGGGACCTATGGCTGGGAGTGGCCGTCTGGCTCCTTTGAACCCACGATACGCAGGATGGTTCCCAGACCCAAGGTGGCACCAGTGCCAAGTCGGGCTGGTTTGATACTACCAAGTGCGTCCTGCAATCTGCCATCCAGAAGCGGGGCAGCTTAATTTTGCTTGCCAGGGAATCGGGCCGTGGGTTTTGTTTGGGGGCCTATGGCTGAGAGTGGCCGGCTGGCTCCTGAAAATCCACGCTAGGCAGCATGGTTCCCAGATGCAAGCTGGCACCAGTGCCAAGTCGGGCTGGTTTGATGGTGCAAAGTGGCTCCTGCAATCTGCCATCCAGAAGCGGGGCAGCTGATTTTTGTTTGCCAGAGAAAAATTCCGTGGATTGTTTTTGGGGGCATATTGCTGGGAGTGGCCGGCTGGCTCCTTAAAATGCTCGATACGCATGATGGTTCCCAGGCCCAAGGTGTCACCACTACCAAGTCGGCCTGCGGTTTTAGTATCAAGTTCATCCTGCAATTTGCCATCCAGAAGAGGGGCAGTTGAGTTTTGTTGGCCAGAGAAACGGGCCGAGGTTTCTGTTTGGGGACATATGGCTGAGAGTGGCCGGGTGGCCCCTGAATATCCACGATACACAGCATGGTTCCCAGATCCAAGGTGGCACCAGTGCCAAGTTGGGCTGGTTTGATAGTACCAAGTGTCTCCTGCAATCTGCCATCCAGAAGCGGGGCAGCTTACTTTTGTTTGCCAGAGAAATAGGCCTAGGTTTTTGTCTGGGGGCCTGTGGCTAGGAGTGGCCGGCTGGCTCCTAAGAATCCACGATACGCAGGATGTTTCCCAGACCCAAGGTGGCACCAGTGCCAAGTCGGGCTGGTTTGATAGTACCAAGTGGCTCCTGCAAACTCCATCAAAATGTTGGCAGACGTGTTTTGTTTTCCAGGGAACAGCGCCGTTGATTTTGTTTGGGGGCCTGTGGCTGGGAGTGGCCGGCTGGCTCCTTAGAATCCACGATACGCAGGATGGTTCCCAGACCCAAGGTGGCACCAGTGCCAAGTCGGGCTGGTTTGATTACACCAAATGGCTCCTGCAATCTGCCATCCAGAAGTGAGGCAGCTAAGTTTTGTTTGCCAGAAAAAAGGGCCGTGGTTTTTGTTGGGGGCCTGTGGCTGGGAGTAGCCGGCTGGCTCCTTAAAATCCACGATAGGCTGGATGGTTCCCAGACCCAAGGTGGCACCAGTGCCAAGTCGGGCTGGTTTGATAGTACCAAGTGGCTCCTGCAATCTGCCATCCAGAAGCGGTGCAGTTGAGTTTTGTTTGCCAGAGAAAAGGGCCGTGGGTTGTGTTTGGGGGCATATGGCTGGGAGTGGCCGGCTGTCTCATTAAAAAGACCGATACGCAGGATGGTTCCCAGACCCAAGGTGGCACCAGTGCCAAGTAGGGCTGTTTTTATAGTACCAAGTGCGTCCTGCAATTTGCCATCCAGAAGAGGGGCAGTTGAGTTTTGTTTGCCAGAGAATAGCGCCGTTGTTTGTGTTTGGGGGCTTGTGACTGGGAGTGGCCGACTGGCGCCTTAGAATCTGTGTTACGCAGCATGGTTCCCAGACCAGAGGTGGCACCAGTGCCAAGTTGGGCTGGTTTGATAGTACCAAGTGGCTCCTGCAATCTCCCATCAAAAAGTTGGCAGGCGAGTTTTGTTTTCCAGGGAAAAGCGCCGTTGTTTGTATTTGGGGGCCTGTGGCTGGGAGTGGCCGGCTGGCTCCTTTGAACCCACGATACGCAGGATGGTTCCCAGACCCAAGGTGGCACCAGTGCCAAGTCGGGCTGGTTTGATACTACCAAGTGCGTCCTGCAATCTGCCATCCAGAAGCGGGGCAGCTTAATTTTGTTTGCCAGGGAAACGGGCCGTGGGTTTTGTTTGGGGGCCTATGGCTGAGCGTGGCCGGCTGGCTCCTGAAAATCCACGCTAGGCAGCATGCTTCCCAGATGCAAGGTGGCACCAGTGCCAAGTCGGGCTGGTTTGATGGTGCAAAGTGGCTCCTGCAATCTGCCATCCAGAAGCGGGGCAGCTGATTTTTGTTTGCCAGAGAAAAATTCCGTGGATTGTTTTTGGGGGCATATTGCTGGGAGTGGCCGGCTGGCTCCTTAAAATGCTCGATACGCATGATGGTTCCCAGGTCCAAGGTGTCACCACTACCAAGTCGGCCTGCGGTTTTAGTATCAAGTTCATCCTGCAATTTGCCATCCAGAAGAGGGGCAGTTGAGTTTTGTTTGCCAGAGAACAGGGCCGAGGTTTCTGTTTGGGGATATATGGCTGAGAGTGGCCGGCTGGCCCCTGAATATCCACGATACACAGCATGGTTCCCAGATCCAAGGTGGCACCAGTGCCAAGTTGGGCTGGTTTGATAGTCCCAAGTGTCTCCTGCAATCTGCCATCCAGAAGCGGGGCAGCTTACTTTTGTTTGCCAGAGAAATAGGCCTAGGTTTTTGTTTGGGGGCCTGTGGCTAGGAGTGGCCGGCTGGCTCCTAAGAATCCACGATACGCAGGATGTTTCCCAGACCCAAGGTGGCACCAGTGCCAAGTCGGGCTGGTTTGATAGTCCCAAGTGGCTCCTGCAAACTGCCATCCAGAAGCGGGGCCGCTGAGTTTTGTTTGCCAGGGAAATGGGCCGTTGTTTGTGTTTGGGGGCCTGTGGCTGGGAGTGTTCGGCTGGTTCCTGAATATGTACGATACGCAGGATTGTTCCCAGACCCAAGGTGGCACCAGTGCCAAGTCGGGCTGGTTTGATGGTGCAAAGTGGCTCCTGCAATCTGCCATCCAGACGCGGGGCAGCGGATTTTTTTTTCCATGAGAAATGGTCCGTGGTTTGTTTTTGGGGGTATATGGCTGGGCCTGGCCGGCTGGCTCCTTAAAAAGCTCGATATGCAGGATGGTTCCCTGACACAAGGTGGCACCAGTGCCACAACGGGCGGTTTTCGTAGTACAAAGTGCGTCCTAAAATTTGCCATCCAGAAGAGGGGCAGTTGAGTTTTGTTTGCCAGAGAAAAGGTCCGTGGTTTGTTTTTGGGGGCATATGGCTGAGAGTGGCTGGCTGGCCCCTGAAAATCCACGATACACAGGATGGTTCCCAGATCCAAGGTGGCACCTGTGCCAAGTCGGGCTGATTTGATAGTACTAAGTAGCTCCTGCAATCTGCCATCCAGAAGCGGGGCAGCTTACTTTTGTTTGCCAGGGAAACGGGCCGAGGTTTGTGTTTGGGGGCCTATGGCTGAGAGTGACCGGCTGGCTCCTGAAAAGCTACAATAGGCAGGATGGTGACCAGACCCATGGTGGCACCAGTGCCAAGTTGGGCTGGTTTGATAGTACCAAGTGGTTCCTGCAATCTGCCATCCAGAAGCAGGGCAGCTGAGTTTTGTTTGCCAGAGAAAAGGGCCTTGGTTTGTGTTTGGGGGCATATGGCTGGGTGTGGCCAGCTGGCTCCTTAAAATGCACGATATGCAACATGGCTCCCAGACCCAAGGTGGCACCAGTGCCAAGTTGGGCTGGTTTGATAGTACCAAGTGGCTCCTGCAATCTTCCATGATCACGTGGAGAAATACTTTCTGGTTTCAGCCTCATGCTCTTTCTTCTCTCCCTCAACTTCTCTATCACCTCTCATCTGGTTCACATGCGCTGTCTTCAAGGTCCACAGGCTACTTTTCACAGAATCTTCTGGCCTGATGAAGTAAGAATGATGAATAGAACAGAGCTGGGATCTATTTTCCAGTTTGGATAAAATGCATTCTGCACACAAATCCAAGGAGAACGGGCTGCCCCGATGCCCAGAAAATCTTTCACTCCTGCTAGTGTTCTATGTCAACCGCAACTTAGTCTGAAAGAAAAGCTTTTTCTCTGAGAGCATCTGAGAGGTTTGCATGAAGCACTGATATCTGACATATGCAATTTTGAATAGGAGAGGAAAAAGAAAATGGCAAGGAGTTTTTAATTTTAGTGGTTTCAATTTTAATTTCCGTGCACTTTTTCAAAACTTGTCAGCTCAAATGCCCATCAACATCTTTTAGTCATCTGTAAGTCAGTATTCATATAAAATGTGCTTCAAATCCAAAGAATTTCAAATTTGCACTCCAAGCTTCTATGCCTAGATTTATGATTTCCTACACATATTAGATGAAAGGAAGGCCTTTTTTACTGTGGGAGTGCTGGAACACTGGAACAGGTTGCCCAGAGAAGTTGTGGGTGTCCCATCCCTGAAAGTATTCAAGGTCACCTTGGACGGGGCTTGGAGCAGCAACAAAGGAGAAGCTTGATGGTAGAGAAACAAAGTCGGACTATAGAAGAAACTCGGATTGAAGTATAGGATCAAGTTTTCTCTCAGCTCTTGGGGTAAATTCAAAGTTGTACAAAATGACATTTATCTGTGCTATTCACTACTGTAACAGAAAGTTTCATGAAAATTGTACAGAAGATAGTAAATTTTAAAAGAGATAAGAATTACAGCATAAAATCCATGGGATAGGTTACAACATGAGACACTCTCTAAGAGAAAATCTCTTTGTTTCAGCACTTCATCGGGGTAAGATTTCATGAAGTGCCAAAGAAGGCGGCAAAATATCATTCGGGACATTATTTACTGGAATTCAGCCTGGCCATTAGTAGGAACTGCCTTTGAACATATCATGTAGATATACCACACACACTTTCCCTTCACTGAAAAATTACTGTTTACAACAAATAAGCAATTGACGATCAAAATTGATTGAAAGCATCTTAAACATGTCAAGTATTTCATTGTAGATGATCTGTGATCCAAATGCTTCTTCCACCTTCGAGAGGGACAGAAGAATTCTTCCATATCATGATGGTTTAAAATTGTATCAACCAATGTTTTCTGCTGAAAAGATATCATCTATTTTTTTCTATTTTTGGAAGAAAATATTCCTAGACATACAACAGGTGAGAACTAAGTAATTTTAAAGAAACAAATGAAATGAAAATATTCTGTAAATAGAATGAAATGAAAAGCTGTGTTTTAAATAGGAGCTAAATATTAAACAGAATTTTTGTACCAGGCATTTGAATTACTGCACCAGCTCTTTTGCCCATCAAGAGAGGCATTTAGCATTTCAGTCTTTTCCAAGGTGTTCATGATCTGCTATGCTGATCTCTGTGTGTGCCTAGGTGTGTGTGGAGGGGGGGGCATATGAAGGGGAGTGTGTATGTTTGCTTTACAATTGTTGTGGCAGATTCATGCCTCAGCTCCACATTTTGTTTTAAAAAGGTCACACCGAGTGGATATGAAGTTTACTATCAACAAGAGATCGATTCCCAAATCATCCATTTGACTCTCCCTTATAAATCATGTGCTTTGTTGCATATTTTATCAAATATACTTTCAAGCCAGATGGAGGAAGGAGGATGTGGGAATCCCTCCACCATCTTGCAACTTTTATGTAAGTAGGTTTTCAAGAAAATCATCATTTCTCTTTTAAATATGTCTGGAACAGGCATGATGGTAGTGTCAACCTGTTGGAGTTTTTGTTGCTGGAAGAAGTTGTACAAAAGGATTGGTTTTTACATTGACCAGTTACTGAATCAAGCGCAGGAATACATTGGAAATTTAGCTGGGGGTTCCTTTTCCCAGCAGACTACTTCTAGAACGAGCTTGTACACTGAAGCTGACTCTTTTGCTCTCTTTTTGTTTCTTTCCTATTTTCTTGGCTTCTTTGCCACTATCTAGACAATTTTGGAACTTTGTTCCCAACTAAAATGGTTTCAATAGTCTGATTGTGATCATACATTTTTACAAGGAATTTTTAAAATCTTTCCTCGAGTCCAGAAAGTCAAGGACTTAGATCTTTTTCTTCCCTTATCAATATTGCCATGAAATTGATAAATAAAGACCAACTCTTTATTTTTGTTTTTAACCCACGTAGATAATTCCCATCCATTAATCCATTTTGTGGACCAATAGCTGCCATTCTGATGGAAGCTGTCACTTCTTAACAATAGGCATTCTGTGACTATGTTGACTGCACTTTGGGTGAAGATCCTAACTGGTCTTAGATATACATAGGGAGAAATTTGCTCAGCCAGTGTCAGTCTTAAGCATGCGTATCAGAAGATCTTTCTAGAGCTGGGAATTTTCCCATGAAAGGGATTCAGTTAGGGAAGAGACACTTGTGCCAGAGTTTTACATTCTTCTTGAACACTGCTTAAGGAACTTAGATGCCATGTCCATTTGGATCTCTGTCTGCACAGAACTTTGTCATGCCAGTGCTTTGAAATGCATCTTGAAGAGAATTCACTAGCACAGAATGAAAGAGAGTGGAAGGGGTTGGTGGGGCTAACCAGGCCCAACCCCCCTGCCTAAACCAGGATACCTAGAGCCTCTTGCCCAGGATTCTATCTGGGTGTACTTTTAATGTCTTCAAAGATCCAGGCTCCACAATCTTTCTGGGCAGTCTGTGCCGTGGTTCAGTCACCCTGACAGTAAAGAAACATTTACTGATGTTCAAAGGCAATCTCCTGTATTTCAGTGTGTGCCCACTGCCTCTTGTCTTTTCCCTCAGCATCACTGAAAAGACACTGATTCCCTCCCCTTTGCACTATTGCTTCCATATGTATGTGTGATGCCATGTAGAGGTATGTCAAAAACCTCCCTGAAGCCCAGGCAGATAATATTCCCTTCATCTACCAGTCAAGTTGATTCATCAGAGGAGTTTAAAGTGATGTTCAGCATGAAATTCCCCTGAAAAATCATGCTAACTACATTATTTGGTCATCTGTCATGTGCCTGGCAAGGATTTCCAGGAAGAGCTGCTTCATCAACTTCCTGGGGATAAAAAAGAGGCTGGCTGGTTTGTACTATGGCGAGTCCTCTTAATTGCCTTTTTTGAAGAAGGGTGTCATTTGCTAACATCCACCCTTTAGCTCCTCTTCTCATCTACACCTCGGCAAAAAGCTTTTCCACTATGTCTGGCTAGGAAAAACTGTGCCAGCACAGAAAACATCTCCCATCGTGTTCTAGAAGTTGCACGGATGTCTGCCAAGTGTTTGGCAGGAAGAAAAGAAAAGTTGTCCAGAACAGCTTCCAATCGAATGTTCCTGTGATTGGAAAAGTCAGGAGAGTGCAAAGGTACTGTTTTCTATCAGTTGGCAAGGTGCGCACACAATCCCAGTGTTGTACAGCTTGCTTCTTCACCTTCCCGAAGCTGCCGCTCTCGCCGGCTGCCGGAGCCCAAGAAGCGGCTTCTTCGCGCAAAGACGATTGTGCCGCTCACAGTGCTCTCCTTAGCGCGGCTTCTGCCGAAAGACGCCCGGCAGCGGCTCTTACCTCCGGAGAGCATCCTACCTTCGTCTTTCGCGTCTTTTGTAGTCTACATCTTAGCAAAACGCTTTTCCACTATGTCTGGCTAGGAAAAACTGTGCCAGCACAGAAAACATCTCCCATCGTGTTCTAGAAGTTGCACGGATGTCTGCCAAGTGTTTGGCAGGAAGAAAAGAAAAGTTGTCCAAAACAGCTTCCAATCGAATGTTCCTGTGATTGGAAAAGTCAGGAGAGTGCAAAGGTACTGTTTTCTATCAGTTGGCAAGGTGCGCACACAATCCCAGTGTTGTACAGCTTGCTTCTTCACCTTCCCGAAGCTGCCGCTCTCGCCGGCTGCCGGAGCCCAAGAAGCGGCTTCTTCGCGCAAAGACGATTGTGCCGCTCACAGTGCTCTCCTTAGCGCGGCTTCTGCCGAAAGACGCCCGGCAGCGGCTCTTACCTCCGGAGAGCATCCTACCCTCGTCTTTCGCGTCTTTTGTAGTCTACATCTTAGCAAAACGCTTTTCCACTATGTCTGGCTAGGAAAAACTGTGCCAGCACAGAAAACATCTCCCATCGTGTTCTAGAAGTTGCACGGATGTCTGCCAAGTGTTTGGCAGGAAGAAAAGAAAAGTTGTCCAGAACAGCTTCCAATCGAATGTTCCTGTGATTGGAAAAGTCAGGAGAGTGCAAAGGTACTGTTTTCTATCAGTTGGCAAGGTGCGCACACAATCCCAGTGTTGTACAGCTTGCTTCTTCACCTTCCCGAAGCTGCCGCTCTCGCCGGCTGCCGGAGCCCAAGAAGCGGCTTCTTCGCGCAAAGACGATTGTGCCGCTCACAGTGCTCTCCTTAGCGCGGCTTCTGCCGAAAGACGCCCGGCAGCGGCTCTTACCTCCGGAGAGCATCCTACCTTCGTCTTTCGCGTCTTTTGTAGTCTACATCTTAGCAAAACGCTTTTCCACTATGTCTGGCTAGGAAAAACTGTGCCAGCACAGAAAACATCTCCCATCGTGTTCTAGAAGTTGCACGGATGTCTGCCAAGTGTTTGGCAGGAAGAAAAGAAAAGTTGTCCAGAACAGCTTCCAATCGAATGTTCCTGTGATTGGAAAAGTCAGGAGAGTGCAAAGGTACTGTTTTCTATCAGTTGGCAAGGTGCGCACACAATCCCAGTGTTGTACAGCTTGCTTCTTCACCTTCCCGAAGCTGCCGCTCTCGCCGGCTGCCGGAGCCCAAGAAGCGGCTTCTTCGCGCAAAGACGATTGTGCCGCTCACAGTGCTCTCCTTAGCGCGGCTTCTGCCGAAAGACGCCCGGCAGCGGCTCTTACCTCCGGAGAGCATCCTACCTTCGTCTTTCGCGTCTTTTGTAGTCTACATCTTAGCAAAACGCTTTTCCACTATGTCTGGCTAGGAAAAACTGTGCCAGCACAGAAAACATCTCCCATCGTGTTCTAGAAGTTGCACGGATGTCTGCCAAGTGTTTGGCAGGAAGAAAAGAAAAGTTGTCCAAAACAGCTTCCAATCGAATGTTCCTGTGATTGGAAAAGTCAGGAGAGTGCAAAGGTACTGTTTTCTATCAGTTGGCAAGGTGCGCACACAATCCCAGTGTTGTACAGCTTGCTTCTTCACCTTCCCGAAGCTGCCGCTCTCGCCGGCTGCCGGAGCCCAAGAAGCGGCTTCTTCGCGCAAAGACGATTGTGCCGCTCACAGGGCTCTCCTTAGCGCGGCTTCTGCCGAAAGACGCCCGGCAGCGGCTCTTACCTCCGGAGAGCATCCTACCCTCGTCTTTCGCGTCTTTTGTAGTCTACATCTTAGCAAAACGCTTTTCCACTATGTCTGGCTAGGAAAAACTGTGCCAGCACAGAAAACATCTCCCATCGTGTTCTAGAAGTTGCACGGATGTCTGCCAAGTGTTTGGCAGGAAGAAAAGAAAAGTTGTCCAAAACAGCTTCCAATCGAATGTTCCTGTGATTGGAAAAGTCAGGAGAGTGCAAAGGTACTGTTTTCTATCAGTTGGCAAGGTGCGCACACAATCCCAGTGTTGTACAGCTTGCTTCTTCACCTTCCCGAAGCTGCCGCTCTCGCCGGCTGCCGGAGCCCAAGAAGCGGCTTCTTCGCGCAAAGACGATTGTGCCGCTCACAGTGCTCTCCTTAGCGCGGCTTCTGCCGAAAGACGCCCGGCAGCGGCTCTTACCTCCGGAGAGCATCCTACCTTCGTCTTTCGCGTCTTATGTAGTCTACACCTAGGCAAAAAGCTTTTCCACTATGTCTGGCTAGGAAAAACTGTGCCAGCACAGAAAACATCTCCCATCGTGTTCTAGAAGTTGCACGGATGTCTGCCAAGTGTTTGGCAGGAAGAAAAGAAAAGTTGTCCAAAACAGCTTCCAATCGAATGTTCCTGTGATTGGAAAAGTCAGGAGAGTGCAAAGGTACTGTTTTCTATCAGTTGGCAAGGTGCGCACACAATCCCAGTGTTGTACAGCTTGCTTCTTCACCTTCCCGAAGCTGCCGCTCTCGCCGGCTGCCGGAGCCCAAGAAGCGGCTTCTTCGCGCAAAGACGATTGTGCCGCTCACAGGGCTCTCCTTAGCGCGGCTTCTGCCGAAAGACGCCCGGCAGCGGCTCTTACCTCCGGAGAGCGTCCTACCTTCGTCTTTCGCGTCTTTTGTAGTCTACACCTCGGCAAAACGCTTTTCCACTATGTCTGGCTAGGAAAAACTGTGCCAGCACAGAAAACATCTCCCATCGTGTTCTAGAAGTTGCACGGATGTCTGCCAAGTGTTTGGCAGGAAGAAAAGAAAAGTTGTTCAAAACAGCTTCCAATCGAATGTTCATGTGATTGGAAAAGTCAGGAGAGTGCAAAGGTACTGTTTTCTATCAGTTGGCAAGGTGCGCACACAATCCCAGTGTTGTACAGCTTGCTTCTTCACCTTCCCGAAGCTGCCGCTCTCGCCGGCTGCCGGAGCCCAAGAAGCGGCTTCTTCGCGCAAAGACGATTGTGCCGCTCACAGTGCTCTCCTTAGCGCGGCTTCTGCCGAAAGACGCCCGGCAGCGGCTCTTACCTCCGGAGAGCATCCTACCTTCGTCTTTCGCGTCTTTTGTAGTCTACATCTTAGCAAAACGCTTTTCCACTATGTCTGGCTAGGAAAAACTGTGCCAGCACAGAAAACATCTCCCATCGTGTTCTAGAAGTTGCACGCATGTCTGCCAAGTGTTTGGCAGGAAGAAAAGAAAAGTTGTCCAGAACAGCTTCCAATCGAATGTTCCTGTGATTGGAAGAGTCAGGAGAGTGCAAAGGTACTGTTTTCTATCAGTTGGCAAGGTGCGCACACAATCCCAGTGTTGTACAGCTTGCTTCTTCACCTTCCCGAAGCTGCCACTCTCAGGAGGTAAGAGCCGCTGCCGGGCGTCTTTCGGCAGAAGCCGCGCTAAGGAGAGCCCTGTGAGCGGCACAATCGTCTTTGCGCGAAGAAGCCGCTTCTTGGGCTCCGGCAGCCGGCGAGAGCGGCAGCTTCGGGAAGGTGAAGAAGCAAGCTGTACAACACTGGGATTGTGTGCGCACCTTGCCAACTGATAGAAAACAGTACCTTTGCACTCTCCTGACTTTTCCAATCACAGGAACATTCGATTGGAAGCTGTTTTGGACAACTTTTCTTTTCTTCCTGCCAAACACTTGGCAGACATCCGTGCAACTTCTAGAACACGATGGGAGATGTTTTCTGTGCTGGCACAGTTTTTCCTAGCCAGACATAGTGGAAAAGCTTTTTGCCGAGGTGTAGACTACATAAGACGCGAAAGACGAAGGTAGGATGCTCTCCGGAGGTAAGAGCCGCTGCCGGGCGTCTTTCAGCAGAAGCCGCGCTAAGGAGAGCACTGTGAGCGGCACAATCGTCTTTGCGCGAAGAAGCCGCTTCTTGGGCTCCGGCAGCCGGCGAGAGCGGCAGCTTCGGGAAGGTGAAGAAGCAAGCTGTACAACACTGGGATTGTGTGCGCACCTTGCCAACTGATAGAAAACAGTACCTTTGCACTCTCCTGACTTTTCCAATCACAGGAACATTCGATTGGAAGCTGTTTTGGACAACTTTTCTTTTCTTCCTGCCAAACACTTGGCAGACATCCGTGCAACTTCTAGAACACGATGGGAGATGTTTTCTGTGCTGGCACAGTTTTTCCTAGCCAGACATAGTGGAAAAGCGTTTTGCTAAGATGTAGACTACAAAAGACGCGAAAGACGAAGGTAGGATGCTCTCCGGAGGTAAGAGCCGCTGCCGGGCGTCTTTCGGCAGAAGCCGCGCTAAGGAGAGCACTGTGAGCGGCACAATCGTCTTTGCGCGAAGAAGCCGCTTCTTCGGTTCCGGCAGCCGGCGAGAGCGGCAGCTTCGGGAAGGTGAAGAAGCAAGCTGTACAACACTGGGATTGTGTGCGCACCTTGCCAACTGATAGAAAACAGTACCTTTGCACTCTCCTGACTTTTCCAATCACAGGAACATTCGATTGGAAGCTGTTTTGGACAACTTTTCTTTTCTTCCTGCCAAACACTTGGCAGACATCCGTGCAACTTCTAGAACACGATGGGAGATGTTTTCTGTGCTGGCACAGTTTTTCCTAGCCAGACATAGTGGAAAAGCGTTTTGCTAAGATGTAGACTACAAAAGACGCGAAAGACGAAGGTAGGATGCTCTCCGGAGGTAAGAGCCGCTGCCGGGCGTCTTTCGGCAGAAGCCGCGCTAAGGAGAGCACTGTGAGCGGCACAATCGTCTTTGCGCGAAGAAGCCGCTTCTTGGGCTCCGGCAGCCGGCGAGAGCGGCAGCTTCGGGAAGGTGAAGAAGCAAGCTGTACAACACTGGGATTGTGTGCGCACCTTGCCAACTGATAGAAAACAGTACCTTTGCACTCTCCTGACTTTTCCAATCACAGGAACATTCGATTGGAAGCTGTTTTGGACAACTTTTCTTTTCTTCCTGCCAAACACTTGGCAGACATCCGTGCAACTTCTAGAACACGATGGGAGATGTTTTCTGTGCTGGCACAGTTTTTCCTAGCCAGACATAGTGGAAAAGCGTTTTGCTAAGATGTAGACTACAAAAGACGCGAAAGACGAAGGTAGGATGCTCTCCGGAGGTAAGAGCCGCTGCCGGGCGTCTTTCGGCAGAAGCCGCGCTAAGGAGAGCACTGTGAGCGGCACAATCGTCTTTGCGCGAAGAAGCCGCTTCTTGGGCTCCGGCAGCCGGCGAGAGCGGCAGCTTCGGGAAGGTGAAGAAGCAAGCTGTACAACACTGGGATTGTGTGCGCACCTTGCCAACTGATAGAAAACAGTACCTTTGCACTCTCCTGACTTTTCCAATCACAGGAACATTCGATTGGAAGCTGTTTTGGACAACTTTTCTTTTCTTCCTGCCAAACACTTGGCAGACATCCGTGCAACTTCTAGAACACGATGGGAGATGTTTTCTGTGCTGGCACAGTTTTTCCTAGCCAGACATAGTGGAAAAGCTTTTTGCCGAGGTGTAGATGAGAAGAGGAGCTAAAGACGAAGGTAGGATGCTCTCCGGAGGTAAGAGCCGCTGCCGGGCGTCTTTCGGCAGAAGCCGCGCTAAGGAGAGCCCTGTGAGCGGCACAATCGTCTTTGCGCGAAGAAGCCGCTTCTTCGGTTCCGGCAGCCGGCGAGAGCGGCAGCTTCGGGAAGGTGAAGAAGCAAGCTGTACAACACTGGGATTGTGTGCGCACCTTGCCAACTGATAGAAAACAGTACCTTAGCACTCTCCTGACTTTTCCAATCACAGGAACATTCGATTGGAAGCTGTTTTGGACAACTTTTCTTTTCTTCCTGCCAAACACTTGGCAGACATCCGTGCAACTTCTAGAACACGATGGGAGATGTTTTCTGTGCTGGCACAGTTTTTCCTAGCCAGACATAGTGGAAAAGCGTTTTGCCGAGGTGTAGATGAGAAGAGGAGCTAAAGACGAAGGTAGGATGCTCTCCGGAGGTAAGAGCCGCTGCCGGGCGTCTTTCGGCAGAAGCCGCGCTAAGGAGAGCACTGTGAGCGGCACAATCGTCTTTGCGCGAAGAAGCCGCTTCTTGGGCTCCGGCAGCCGGCGAGAGCGGCAGCTTCGGGAAGGTGAAGAAGCAAGCTGTACAACACTGGGATTGTGTGCGCACCTTGCCAACTGATAGAAAACAGTACCTTTGCACTCTCCTGACTTTTCCAATCACAGGAACATTCGATTGGAAGCTGTTTTGGACAACTTTTCTTTTCTTCCTGCCAAACACTTGGCAGACATCCGTGCAACTTCTAGAACACGATGGGAGATGTTTTCTGTGCTGGCACAGTTTTTCCTAGCCAGACATAGTGGAAAAGCTTTTTGCCGAGGTGTAGATGAGAAGAGGAGCTAAAGAGTGGATGTTAGCAAATGACACCCATCTTCAAAAAAGGCAATTAAGAGGACTCGCTATAGTACAAACCAGCCAGCCTCTTTTTTATCCCCAGGAAGTTGATGAAGCAGCTCTTCCTGGAAATCCTTGCCAGGCACATGACAGATGACCAAATAATGTAGTTAGCATGATTTTTCAGGGGAATTTCATGCTGAACATCACTTTAAACTCCTCTGATGAATCAACTTGACTGGTAGATGAAGGGAATATTATCTGCCTGGGCTTCAGGGAGGTTTTTGACATACCTCTACATGGCATCACACATACATATGGAAGCAATAGTGCAAAGGGGAGGGAATCAGTGTCTTTTCAGTGATGCTGAGGGAAAAGACAAGAGGCAGTGGGCACACACTGAAATACAGGAGATTGCCTTTGAACATCAGTAAATGTTTCTTTACTGTCAGGGTGACTGAACCACGGCACAGACTGCCCAGAAAGATTGTGGAGCCTGGATCTTTGAAGACATTAAAAGTACACCCAGATAGAATCCTGGGCAAGAGGCTCTAGGTATCCTGGTTTAGGCAGGGGGGTTGGGCCTGGTTAGCCCCACCAACCCCTTCCACTCTCTTTCATTCTGTGCTAGTGAATTCTCTTCAAGATGCATTTCAAAGCGCTGGCATGACAAAGTTCTGTGCAGACAGAGATCCAAATGGACATGGCATCTAAGTTCCTTAAGCAGTGTTCAAGAAGAATGTAAAACTCTGGCACAAGTGTCTCTTCCCTAACTGAATCCCTTTCATGGGAAAATTCCCAGCTCTAGAAAGATCTTCTGATACGCATGCTTAAGACTGACACTGGCTGAGCAAATTTCTCCCTATGTATATCTAAGACCAGTTAGGATCTTCACCCAAAGTGCAGTCAACATAGTCACAGAATGCCTATTGTTAAGAAGTGACAGCTTCCATCAGAATGGCAGCTATTGGTCCACAAAATGGATTAATGGATGGGAATTATCTACGTGGGTTAAAAACAAAAATAAAGAGTTGGTCTTTATTTATCAATTTCATGGCAATATTGATAAGGGAAGAAAAAGATCTAAGTCCTTGACTTTCTGGACTCGAGGAAAGATTTTAAAAATTCCTTGTAAAAATGTATGATCACAATCAGACTATTGAAACCATTTTAGTTGGGAACAAAGTTCCAAAATTGTCTAGATAGTGGCAAAGAAGCCAAGAAAATAGGAAAGAAACAAAAAGAGAGCAAAAGAGTCAGCTTCAGTGTACAAGCTCGTTCTAGAAGTAGTCTGCTGGGAAAAGGAACCCCCAGCTAAATTTCCAATGTATTCCTGCGCTTGATTCAGTAACTGGTCAATGTAAAAACCAATCCTTTTGTACAACTTCTTCCAGCAACAAAAACTCCAACAGGTTGACACTACCATCATACCTGTTCCAGACATATTTAAAAGAGAAATGATGATTTTCTTGAAAACCTACTTACATAAAAGTTGCAAGATGGTGGAGGGATTCCCACATCCTCCTTCCTCCATCTGGCTTGAAAGTATATTTGATAAAATATGCAACAAAGCACATGATTTATAAGGGAGAGTCAAATGGATGATTTGGGAATCGATCTCTTGTTGATAGTAAACTTCATATCCACTCGGTGTGACCTTTTTAAAACAAAATGTGGAGCTGAGGCATGAATCTGCCACAACAATTGTAAAGCAAACATACACACTCCCCTTCATATGCCCCCCCCTCCACACACACCTAGGCACACACAGAGATCAGCATAGCAGATCATGAACACCTTGGAAAAGACTGAAATGCTAAATGCCTCTCTTGATGGGCAAAAGAGCTGGTGCAGTAATTCAAATGCCTGGTACAAAAATTCTGTTTAATATTTAGCTCCTATTTAAAACACAGCTTTTCATTTCATTCTATTTACAGAATATTTTCATTTCATTTGTTTCTTTAAAATTACTTAGTTCTCACCTGTTGTATGTCTAGGAATATTTTCTTCCAAAAATAGAAAAAAATAGATGATATCTTTTCAGCAGAAAACATTGGTTGATACAATTTTAAACCATCATGATATGGAAGAATTCTTCTGTCCCTCTCGAAGGTGGAAGAAGCATTTGGATCACAGATCATCTACAATGAAATACTTGACATGTTTAAGATGCTTTCAATCAATTTTGATCGTCAATTGCTTATTTGTTGTAAACAGTAATTTTTCAGTGAAGGGAAAGTGTGTGTGGTATATCTACATGATATGTTCAAAGGCAGTTCCTACTAATGGCCAGGCTGAATTCCAGTAAATAATGTCCCGAATGATATTTTGCCGCCTTCTTTGGCACTTCATGAAATCTTACCCCGATGAAGTGCTGAAACAAAGAGATTTTCTCTTAGAGAGTGTCTCATGTTGTAACCTATCCCATGGATTTTATGCTGTAATTCTTATCTCTTTTAAAATTTACTATCTTCTGTACAGTTTTCATGAAACTTTCTGTTACAGTAGTGAATAGCACAGATAAATGTCATTTTGTACAACTTTGAATTTACCCCAAGAGCTGAGAGAAAACTTGATCCTATACTTCAATCCGAGTTTCTTCTATAGTCCGACTTTGTTTCTCTACCATCAAGCTTCTCCTTTGTTGCTGCTCCAAGCCCCGTCCAAGGTGACCTTGAATACTTTCAGGGATGGGACACCCACAACTTCTCTGGGCAACCTGTTCCAGTGTTCCAGCACTCCCACAGTAAAAAAGGCCTTCCTTTCATCTAATATGTGTAGGAAATCATAAATCTAGGCATAGAAGCTTGGAGTGCAAATTTGAAATTCTTTGGATTTGAAGCACATTTTATATGAATACTGACTTACAGATGACTAAAAGATGTTGATGGGCATTTGAGCTGACAAGTTTTGAAAAAGTGCACGGAAATTAAAATTGAAACCACTAAAATTAAAAACTCCTTGCCATTTTCTTTTTCCTCTCCTATTCAAAATTGCATATGTCAGATATCAGTGCTTCATGCAAACCTCTCAGATGCTCTCAGAGAAAAAGCTTTTCTTTCAGACTAAGTTGCGGTTGACGTAGAACACTAGCAGGAGTGAAAGATTTTCTGGGCATCGGGGCAGCACGTTCTCCTTGGATTTGTGTGCAGAATGCATTTTATCCAAACTGGAAAATAGATCCCAGCTCTGTTCTATTCATCATTCTTACTTCATCAGGCCAGAAGATTCTGTGAAAAGTAGCCTGTGGACCTTGAAGACAGCGCATGTGAACCAGATGAGAGGTGATAGAGAAGTTGAGGGAGAGAAGAAAGAGCATGAGGCTGAAACCAGAAAGTATTTCTCCACGTGATCATGGAAGATTGCAGGAGCCACTTGGTACTATCAAACCAGCCCAACTTGCCACTGGTGCCACCTTGGGTCTGGGAGCCATGTTGCATATCGTGCATTTTAAGGAGCCAGCTGGCCACACCCAGCCATATGCCCCCAAACACAAACCAAGGCCCTTTTCTCTGGCAAACAAAACTCAGCTGCCCTGCTTCTGGATGGCAGATTGCAGGAACCACTTGGTACTATCAAACCAGCCCAACTTGGCACTGGTGCCACCATGGGTCTGGTCACCATCCTGCCTATTGTAGCTTTTCAGGAGCCAGCCGGTCACTCTCAGCCATAGGCCCCCAAACACAAACCTCGGCCCGTTTCCCTGGCAAACAAAAGTAAGCTGTCCCGCTTCTGGATGGCAGATTGCAGGAGCTACTTAGTACTATCAAATCAGCCCGACTTGGCACAGGTGCCACCTTGGATCTGGGAACCATCCTGTGTATCGTGGATTTTCAGGGGCCAGCCAGCCACTCTCAGCCATATGCCCCCAAAAACAAACCACGGACCTTTTCTCTGGCAAACAAAACTCAACTGCCCCTCTTCTGGATGGCAAATTTTAGGACGCACTTTGTACTACGAAAACCGCCCGACGTGGCACTGGTGCCACCTTGTGTCAGGGAACCATCCTGCATATCGAGCTTTTTAAGGAGCCAGCCGGCCAGGCCCAGCCATGTACCCCCAAAAACAAACCACGGACCATTTCTCATGGAAACAAAAATCCGCTGCCCCGCGTCTGGATGGCAGATTGCAGGAGCCACTTTGCACCATCAAACCAGCCCGACTTGGCACTGGTGCCACCTTGGGTCTGGGAACAATCCTGCGTATCGTACATATTCAGGAACCAGCCGAACACTCCCAGCCACAGGCCCCCAAACACAAACAACGGCCCATTTCCCTGGCAAACAAAACTCAGCTACCCCGCTTCTGGATGGCAGTTTGCAGGAGCCACTTGGGACTATCAAACCAGCCCGACTTGGCACTGGTGCCACCTTGGGTCTGGGAAACATCCTGCGTATCGTGGATTCTAAGGAGCCAGCCGGCCACTCCCAGCCACAGGCCCCCAACAAAAACCACGGCCCTTTTTTCTGGCAAACAAAACTTAGCTGCCTCACTTCTGGATGGCAGATTGCAGGAGCCACTTGGTGTAATCAAACCAGCCCGACTTGGCACTGGTGCCACCTTGGGTCTGGGAACCATCCTGCGTATCGTGGATTCTAAGGAGCCAGCCGGCCACTCCCAGCCACAGGCCCCCAAACAAAATCAACGGCGCTGTTCCCTGGAAAACAAAACACGCCTGCCAACTTTTTGATGGAGTTTGCAGGAGCCACTTGGTACTATCAAACCAGCCCGACTTGGCACTGGTGCCACCTTGGGTCTGGGAAACATCCTGCGTATCGTGGATTCTTAGGAGCCAGCCGGCCACTCCTAGCCACAGGCCCCCAGACAAAAACCTAGGCCTATTTCTCTGGCAAACAAAAGTAAGCTGCCCCGCTTCTGGATGGCAGATTGCAGGAGACACTTGGGACTATCAAACCAGCCCAACTTGGCACTGGTGCCACCTTGGATCTGGGAACCATGCTGTGTATCGTGGATATTCAGGGGCCAGCCGGCCACTCTCAGCCATATGTCCCCAAACAGAAACCTCGGCCCGTTTCTCTGGCAAACAAAACTCAACTGCCCCTCTTCTGGATGGCAAATTGCAGGATGAACTTGATACTAAAACCGCAGGCCGACTTGGTAGTGGTGACACCTTGGACCTGGGAACCATCATGCGTATCGAGCATTTTAAGGAGCCAGCCGGCCACTCCCAGCAATATGCCCCCAAAAACAATCCACGGAATTTTTCTCTGGCAAACAAAAATCAGCTGCCCCGCTTCTGGATGGCAGATTGCAGGAGCCACTTTGCACCATCAAACCAGCCCGACTTGGCACTGGTGCCACCTTGCATCTGGGAACCATGCTGCGTAGCGTGGATTTTCAGGAGCCAGCCGGCCACTCTCAGCCATAGGCCCCCAAACAAAACCCACGGCCCGTTTCCCTGGAAAACAAAATTAAGCTGCCCCGCTTCTGGATGGCAGATTGCAGGACGCACTTGGTAGTATCAAACCAGCCCGACTTGGCACTGGTGCCACCTTGGGTCTGGGAACCATCCTGCGTATCGTGGGTTCAAAGGAGCCAGCCGGCCACTCCCAGCCACAGGCCCCCAAATACAAACAACGGCGCTTTTCCCTGGAAAACAAAACTCGCCTGACAAACATTTGATGGCAGATTGCAGGAGCCACTTGGTACTATCAAACCAGCCCGACTTGGCACTGGTGCCACCATGGGTCTGGTCACCATCCTGCCTATCGTAGCTTTTCAGGAGCCAGCCAGCCACCCCCAGCCAGAGGCCCCTAGACAAATATTTCGGCCCGTTTCCCTGGCAAACAAAAGTAAGCTACCCCGCTTCTGGATGGCAGATTGCAGGAGCCACTTTGCACCATCAAACTAGCCCGACTTGGCACTGGTGCCACCTCAGCTCTGGGAACCATCCTGCGTATCGTCCATGTAAGGAGCCAGCCGGCCACTCCAGCCACAGGCCCCCAGACACAAACAACGGCGCTTTTCCCTGGAAAACAAAACTCGCCTGCCAACTTTTTGATGGCAGATTGCAGGAGCCACTTGCGACTATCAAACCAGCCCAACTTGGCACTGGTGCCACCATGGGTCTGGTCACCATCCTGCCTATCGTAGCTTTTCAGGAGCCCGCCGGTCACTCGCAGCCATAGGCCCCCAGACACAAAACTCGGCCCGTTTCCCTGGCAAACAAAAGTAAGCTGCCCCGCTTCTGGATGGCAGATTGCAGGAGCCACTTTGCACCATCAAACTAGCCCGACTTGGCACTGGTGCCACCTCTGGTCTGGGAACCATCCTGCGTATCGTGGATTCTAAGGAGCCAGCCGGTCACTCCCACCCACAGGGCCCCAAACAAAAACAACGGCACTTTTCCCTGGAAAACAAAACTCGCCTGCCAACTTTTTGATGGCAGATTGCAGGAGCCACTTGGTACTATCAAACCAGCCCAACTTGGCACTGGTGCCACCATGGGTCTGGTCACCATCCTGCCTATCGTAGCTTTTCAGGAGCCAGCCGGTCACTCCCAGCCATAGGCCCCCAGACAAAAACCTCGGCCCGTTTCCCTGGCAAACAAAAGTAAGCTGCCCCGCTTCTGGATGGCAGATTGCAGGACGCACTTGGTAGTATCAAACCAGCCCGACTTGGCACTGGTGCCACCTCTGGTCTGGGAACCATCCTGCGTATCGTGGATTCTAAGCAGCCAGCCGGCCACTCCCAGCCACAGGCCCCCAAACACAATCAACGGCGCTTTTCCCTGGAAAACAAAACTCGCCTGCCAACATTTTGATGGCAGATTGCAGGAGCCACTTGGTACTATCAAATCAGCCCAACTTGGCACTGGTGCCACGATGCGTTTGGTCACCATCCTGCCTATCGTAGCTTTTCAGGAGCCAGACGGTCACTCCCAGCTATAGGCCCCCAGACAAAAACCTCGGCCCGTTTCCCTGGCATACAAAAGAAGGCTGCCCCGCTCCTGGATGGCAGATTGCAGGAACCACTTGGTACTATCAAACCAGCCCGACTTGGCACTGGTGCCACCTCTGGTCTGGGAACCATGCTGCGTATCGTGGTTCTAAGGAGCCATCCGTCCACTCCCAGCCACAGGCCCCCAAACACAAACAACGGCGCTTTTCCCTGGAAAACAAAACTCGCCTGCCAACTTTTTGATGGCAGATTGCAGGAGCCACTTGGTACTATCAAATCAGCCCAACTTGGCACTGGTGCCACCATGGGTCTGGTCACCATCCTGCCTATCGTAGCTTTTCAGGAGCCAGCCGGTCACTCGCAGCCATAGGCCCCCAGAAACAATACTCGGCCCGTTTCCCTGGCAAACAAAAGTAAGCTGCCCCGCTTCTGGATGGCAGATTGCAGGAGCCACTTTGCACAATCAAACTAGCCCGACTTGGCACTGGTGCCACCTCTGGTCTGGGAACCATCCTGCGTATCGTGGATTCTAAGGAGCCAGCCGGCCACTCCCACCCACAGGCCTCCAAACAAAAACAACGGCGCTTTTCCCTGGAAAACAAAACTCGCCTGCCAATTTTTTGATGGCAGATTGCAGGAGCCACTTGGTACTATGAAACCAGCCCAACTTGGCACTGGTGCCACCATGGGTCTGGTCACCATCCTGCCTATCGTAGCTTTTCAGGAGCCAGCCGGTCACTCGCAGCCATAGGCCCCCAGACACAAACCTCGGCCCGTTTCCCTGGCAAACAAAAGTAAGCTACCCCGCTTCTGGATGGCAGATTGCAGGACGCACTTGATAGTATCAAACCAGCCCGACTTGGCACTGGTGCCACCTCAGGTCTGGGAACCATCCTGCGTATCGTGGATTCTAATTAGCCATCTGGCCACTCCCACCCACAGGCCCCCAAACAAAAACCACGGCGCTTTTCCCTGGAAAACAAACCTCGCCTGCCAAATTTTGATGGCAGATTGCCGGAGCCACTTGGTACTATCAAACCAGCCCAACTTGACACTGGTGCCACCATGGGTCTGGTCACCATCCTGCCTATCGTAGCTTTTCAGGAGCCAGCCGGTCACTCCCAGCCATAGGCCCCCAGACAAAAACCTTGGCCCGTTTCCCTGGCAAACAAAAGTAAGTTATCCCGCTTCTGGATGGCAGATTGCAGGAGCCACTTTTCACCATCAAACCAGCCCGACTTGGCACTGGTGCCACCTCTGGTCTGGGAACCATCCTGCGTATCGTGGATTCTAAGGAGCCAGCCGGCCACTCCCAGCCACAGGCCCCCAAACACAAACCACAGCGCTTTTCCCTGGAAAACAAAACTCGCCTGCCAACTTTTTGATGGCAGATTGCAGGAGCCACTTGGTACTATCAAACCAGCCCAACTTGGCACTGGTGCCACCATGGATCTGGTCACCATCCTGCCTATCGTAGCTTTTCAGGACCTAGCCGGTCACTCCAAGCCATAGGCCCCCAGAGAAAAACCTCGGCCCGTTTCCCTGGCAAACAAAAGTAAGCTGCCCCGCTTCTGGATGGCAGATTGCAGGAACCACTTGGTACTATCAAACCAGCCCAACTTGGCACTGGTGCCACCATGGGTCTGGGAACCATCCTGCGTATCGTGGATTCTAAGGAGCCAGCCGGTCACTCCCAGCCACAGGCCACCAAACACAAACAACGGCGCTTTTCCCTGGAAAACAAAACTCGCCTGCCAACATTTTGATGGCAGATTGCAGGAGCCACTTGGTTTTATGAAATCAGCCCAACTTGGCACTGGTGCCACCATGGGTCTGGTCACCATCCTGCCTATCGTAGCTTTTCAGGAGCCAGCCGGTCCCTCCCTGCCATAGGCCCCCAGAGAAAAACCTCGGCCCGTTTCCCTGGCAAACAAAAGTAAGCTACCCCGCTTCTGGATGGCAGATTGCAGGAGCCACTTTGCACCATCAAACTAGCCCGACTTGGCACTGGTGCCACCTCAGGTCTGGGAACCATGCTGCGTATCGTGGATTCTAATTAGCCATCTGGCCACTCCCACCCACAGGCCCCCAAACAAAAACCACGGCGCTTTTCCCTGGAAAACAAACCTCGCCTGCCAAATTTTGATGGCAGATTGCCGGAGCCACTTGGTACTATCAAACCAGCCCAACTTGACACTGGTGCCACCATGGGTCTGGTCACCATCCTGCCTATCGTAGCTTTTCAGGAGCCAGCCGGTCACTCCCAGCCATAGGCCCCCAGACAAAAACCTTGGCCCGTTTCCCTGGCAAACAAAAGTAAGTTATCCCGCTTCTGGATGGCAGATTGCAGGAGCCACTTTTCACCATCAAACCAGCCCGACTTGGCACTGGTGCCACCTCTGGTCTGGGAACCATCCTGCGTATCGTGGATTCTAAGGAGCCAGCCGGCCACTCCCAGCCACAGGCCCCCAAACACAAACCACAGCGCTTTTCCCTGGAAAACAAAACTCGCCTGCCAACTTTTTGATGGCAGATTGCAGGAGCCACTTGGTACTATCAAACCAGCCCAACTTGGCACTGGTGCCACCATGGATCTGGTCACCATCCTGCCTATCGTAGCTTTTCAGGACCTAGCCGGTCACTCCAAGCCATAGGCCCCCAGAGAAAAACCTCGGCCCGTTTCCCTGGCAAACAAAAGTAAGCTGCCCCGCTTCTGGATGGCAGATTGCAGGAACCACTTGGTACTATCAAACCAGCCCAACTTGGCACTGGTGCCACCATGGGTCTGGGAACCATCCTGCGTATCGTGGATTCTAAGGAGCCAGCCGGTCACTCCCAGCCACAGGCCACCAAACACAAACAACGGCGCTTTTCCCTGGAAAACAAAACTCGCCTGCCAACATTTTGATGGCAGATTGCAGGAGCCACTTGGTTTTATGAAATCAGCCCAACTTGGCACTGGTGCCACCATGGGTCTGGTCACCATCCTGCCTATCGTAGCTTTTCAGGAGCCAGCCGGTCCCTCCCTGCCATAGGCCCCCAGAGAAAAACCTCGGCCCGTTTCCCTGGCAAACAAAAGTAAGCTACCCCGCTTCTGGATGGCAGATTGCAGGAGCCACTTTGCACCATCAAACTAGCCCGACTTGGCACTGGTGCCACCTCAGGTCTGGGAACCATGCTGCGTATCGTGGATTCTAATTAGCCATCTGGCCACTCCCACCCACAGGCCCCCAAACAAAAACCACGGCGCTTTTCCCTGGAAAACAAACCTCGCCTGCCAAATTTTGATGGCAGATTGCCGGAGCCACTTGGTACTATCAAACCAGCCCAACTTGGCACTGGTGCCACCATGGGTCTGGTCACCATCCTGCCTATCGTAGCTTTTCAGGAGCCAGCCGGTCACTCCCAGCCATAGGCCCCCAGACAAAAACCTTGGCCCGTTTCCCTGGCAAACAAAAGTAAGTTATCCCGCTTCTGGATGGCAGATTGCAGGAGCCACTTTTCACCATCAAACCAGCCCGACTTGGCACTGGTGCCACCTCTGGTCTGGGAACCATCCTGCGTATCGTGGATTCTAAGGAGCCAGCCGGCCACTCCCAGCCACAGGCCCCCAAACACAAACCACAGCGCTTTTCCCTGGAAAACAAAACTCGCCTGCCAACTTTTTGATGGCAGATTGCAGGAGCCACTTGGTACTATCAAACCAGCCCAACTTGGCACTGGTGCCACCATGGATCTGGTCACCATCCTGCCTATCGTAGCTTTTCAGGACCTAGCCGGTCACTCCAAGCCATAGGCCCCCAGAGAAAAACCTCGGCCCGTTTCCCTGGCAAACAAAAGTAAGCTGCCCCGCTTCTGGATGGCAGATTGCAGGAACCACTTGGTACTATCAAACCAGCCCAACTTGGCACTGGTGCCACCATGGGTCTGGGAACCATCCTGCGTATCGTGGATTCTAAGGAGCCAGCCGGTCACTCCCAGCCACAGGCCACCAAACACAAACAACGGCGCTTTTCCCTGGAAAACAAAACTCGCCTGCCAACATTTTGATGGCAGATTGCAGGAGCCACTTGGTTTTATGAAATCAGCCCAACTTGGCACTGGTGCCACCATGGGTCTGGTCACCATCCTGCCTATCGTAGCTTTTCAGGAGCCAGCCGGTCCCTCCCTGCCATAGGCCCCCAGAGAAAAACCTCGGCCCGTTTCCCTGGCAAACAAAAGTAAGCTACCCCGCTTCTGGATGGCAGATTGCAGGAGCCACTTTGCACCATCAAACTAGCCCGACTTGGCACTGGTGCCACCTCAGGTCTGGGAACCATCCTGCGTATCGTTCCTTGTAAGGAGCCATCCGGCCACTCCCAGCCACAGGCCCCCAGACACAAACAACGGCGCTTTTCCCTGGAAAACAAAACTCGCCTGTCAACTTTTTGATGGCAGATTGCAGGAGCCACTTGGTACTATCAAACCAGCCCAACTTGGCACTGGTGCCACCATGGGTCTGGTCACCATCCTGCCTATCGTAGCTTTTCAGGAGCCAGCCGGTCACTCGCAGCCATATGCCCCCAGACACAAAACTCGGCCCGTTTCCCTGGTAAACAAAAGTAAGCTACCCCGCTTCTGGATGGCAGATTGCAGGAGCCACTTTGCACCATCAAACTGGCCCGACTTGGCAGTGGTGCGACCTCTGGTCTGGGAACCATCCTGCGTATCGTGGATTCTAAGGAGCCAGCCGGCCACTCCCAGCCACAGGCCCCCAAACACAAACAACGGCACTTTTCCCTGGAAAACAAAACTCGCCTGCCAACATTTTGATGGCAGATTGCAGGAGCCACTTGGTACTATCAAATCAGCCCAACTTGGCACTGGTGCCACCATGGGTCTGGTCACCATCCTGCCTATCGTAGCTTTTCAGGAGCCAGCCGGTCCCTCCCTGCCATAGGCCCCCAGAGAAAAACCTCGGCCCGTTTCCCTGGCAAACAAAAGTAAGCTACCCCGCTTCTGGATGGCAGATTGCAGGAGCCACTTTGCACCATCAAACTAGCCCGACTTGGCACTGGTGCCACCTCAGGTCTGGGAACCATCCTGCGTATCGTTCCTTGTAAGGAGCCATCCGGCCACTCCCAGCCACAGGCCCCCAGACACAAACAACGGCGCTTTTCCCTGGAAAACAAAACTCGCCTGCCAACTTTTTGATGGCAGATTGCAGGAGCCACTTGGTACTATCAAACCAGCCCAACTTGGCACTGGTGCCACCATGGGTCTGGTCACCATCCTGCCTATCGTAGCTTTTCAGGAGCCAGCCGGTCACTCGCAGCCATATGCCCCCAGACACAAAACTCGGCCCGTTTCCCTGGTAAACAAAAGTAAGCTACCCCGCTTCTGGATGGCAGATTGCAGGAGCCACTTTGCACCATCAAACTGGCCCGACTTGGCAGTGGTGCGACCTCTGGTCTGGGAACCATCCTGCGTATCGTGGATTCTAAGGAGCCAGCCGGCCACTCCCAGCCACAGGCCCCCAAACACAAACAACGGCACTTTTCCCTGGAAAACAAAACTCGCCTGCCAACATTTTGATGGCAGATTGCAGGAGCCACTTGGTACTATCAAACCAGCCCAACTTGGCACTGGTGCCACCATGGGTCTGGTCACCATCCTGCCTATCGTAGCTTTTCAGGAGCCAGCCGGTCACTCCCAGCCATAGGCCCCCAGACAAAAACCTCGGCCCGTTTCCCTAGCAAACAAAAGTAAGTTATCCCGCTTCTGGATGGCAGATTGCAGGAGCCACTTTTCACCATCAAACCAGCCCGACTTGGCACTGGTGCCACCTCTGGTCTGGGAACCATCCTGCGTATCGTGGATTCTAAGGAGCCAGCCGGCCACTCCCACCCACAGGCCCCCAAACACAAACAACGGCGCTTTTCCCTGGATAACAAACTCGCCTGCCAACTTTTTGATGGCAGATTGCAGGAGCCACTTGGTACTATCAAACCAGCCCAACTTGGCACTGGTGCCACCATGGGTCTGGTCACCATCCTGCCTATCGTAGCTTTTCAGGAGCCAGGCGGTCACTCCCAGCCATAGGCCCTGAGACACAAACCTCGGCCCGTTTCCCTGGCAGACAAAAGTAAGCTGCCCCGCTTCTGGATGGCAGATTGCAGGACGCACTTGGTACTATCAAACCAGCCCAACTTGGCACTGGTGCCACCTCTGGTCTGGGAACCATGCCGCGTATCGTGGATTCTAAGGAGCCAGCCGGCCACTCCCAGCCACAGGCCCCCAAACAGAAACAACGGCGCTTTTCCCTGGAAAACAAAACTCCCCTGCCAAATTTTCATGGCAGATTGCAGGAGCCACTTGGTACTATCAAATCAGCCCAACTTGGCACTGGTGCCACCATGGGTCTGGTCACCATCCTGCCTATCGTAGCTTTTCAGGAGCCAGCCGGTCACTCCCAGCCATAGGCCCCCAGACACAAACCTCGGCCCGTTTCCCTGGCAAACAAAAGTAAGCTGCCCCGCTTCTGGATGGCAGATTGCAGGAGCCACTTGGTACTATCAAACCAGGCCAACATGGCACTGGTGCCACCTCTGGTCTGGGAACCATGCTGCGTAACGCAGATTCTAAGGCGCCAGTCGGCCACTCCCAGCCACAAGCCCCCAAACACAAACAACGGCGCTTTTCCCTGGAAAACAAAACTCCACTGCCCCTCTTCTGGATGGCAAATTTCAGGACGCACTTGGTACTATATAAACAGCCCGACTTGGCACTGGTGCCACCTTGGGTCTGGGAACCATCCTGCGTATCGATCTTTTTAATGAGACAGCCGGCCACTCCCAGCCATATGCCCCCAAACACAACCCACGGCCCTTTCCTCTGGCAAACAAAACTCAGCTGCACCGCTTCTGGATGGCAGATTGCAGGAGCCACTTGGTACTATCAAACCAGCAAGACTTGGCACTGGTGCGACCTTGGGTCTGGGAACCATCCTGCGTATTGTGGATTGTCAGGAGCCAGCTGAACATTCTCGGCCACAGACCCCAATCAAAAACAACGGCCCGTTTCACAGGCAAACAAAACTCAGCTGCCCCGCTTCTGGATGGGAGATTGCAGGAGGCACTTGACACTGTGAAACCAGCCCCACTTGGCACTGGTGCCACCTTGGGTCTGGGAACCATGCTGCGTATCATGGATTTTCAGGAGCCAGCCGGCCACTCCCAGCCATAGGCCCCCAAACAAAAACCACAGCCTTTTTCTCTGGCAAACAAAATTCAGCTGCCCCACTTCTGGATGGCAGATTGCAGGAGCCACTTGGGACTATCACACCAGCACAACATGGCACTGCTGCCACCTTGGATCTGGGAACCATCCTTCCTATCGTGGATTTTCAGGGGCCAGCCGGTCACTCTCAGCCATAGGCCCCAAACACAAACCACGGCCCCTTTCTCTGGAAAACAAAACTCAACTGCCCCTCTTCTGGATGGCAGATTGCAGGAGCCACTGGGTACTATGAAACTAGCCCTACTTGGCACTGGTGCCACCTTGGGTCTGGGAACCATGCTGCGTATCATGGATTTTCAGGAGCCAGCCGTCCACTGCCAGCCACAGGCCCCGAAACACAAACAACAGCCTCTTTCTCTGGCAAACAAAATTCAGCTGCCCCGCTTCTGGATGGCAGATTGCAGGAACCACTTGGTACTAACAAACCAGCCGGACTTGGCACTGGTGCCACCTTGGGTCTGGGAACCATCCTGCGTATCGTGTGTTCCAAGAAGCCAGCCGGCCACTCCCAGCCACAGTCCCCCAAACACAAACAACGGCGCTTTTCCCTGGAAAACAAAACTGGCCTGCCAACTTTTTGATGGCAGATTGCAGGAGCCACTTGGTACTATCAAACCAGCCCAACTTGGCACTGGTGCCACCATGGGTCTGGTCACCATCCTGCCTATCGTAGTTTTTCAGGAGCCAGGCGGTCACTCCCAGCCATAGGCCCCCAGACACAAACCTCGGCCCGTTTCCCTGGAAAACAAAAGTAAGCTGCCCCGCTTCTTCATGGCAGATTGCAGGTGCTATTTAGTACTATCAAACCAGCCGGACTTGGCACTGGTGCCACCTCTGGTCTGGGAACCATCCTGCCTATCGTGGATTTTCAGGGGCCAGACGGCCACTATCAGCCATATGCCCCCAAAAACAAACCACGGCCCTTTTCTCTGGTAAACAAAACTCAACTGCCCCTCTTCTGGATGGCAAATTTTAGGACGCACTTTGTACTACGAAAACCGCCCGACTTGGCACTGGTGCCACCTTGGGTCAGGGAACTATCCTGCCTATCCTAGCTTTTCAGGAGCCAGCCGGTCACTCCCAGCCATAGGTCCCCAGACAAATACCTCGGCCCGTTTCCCTGGCAAACAAAAGTAAGCTGCCCCGCTTCTGGATGGCAGATTGCAGGAGCCACTTGGTACTATCAAACCAGCCCAACTTGACACTGGTGCCACCTTGGCTCTGGGAACCATGCTGCGTAACCCGGATTCTAAGACGACAGGCAGCCACTGCCAGCCACAGGCCTCCAAACAAAATCAACGGCGCTTTTCCCTGGAAAACAAAACTCGCCTGACAACTTTTAGATGGCAGATTGCAGGAGCCAGTTGGTACCATCAAACCAGCCCAACTTGGCACTGGTGCCACCTTGGGTCTGGGAACCATCCTGCCTATTGTTGCTTTTCAGGAGCCAGCCGGTCACTTCTAGCCCTAGGCCCCCAGTCATAAACCTCGGCCCGTTTCCCTGGCACACAAATGTAAGCTACCCCGCTTCAGGATGGCAGATTGCAGGAGCCACTTTTCACCATCAAACCAGCCCGACGTGGCACTGGTTCCACCTTGGGTCTGGGAACCATCCTGCGTATCGTGTGTTCTAAGGAGCCAGCCGGCCACTCCCACCCACAGTCCCCCAAACACAAACAACGGCGCTTTTCCCTGGAAAACAAAACTGGCCTGCCAACTTTTTGATGGCAGATTGCAGGAGCCACTTGGTACTATCAAACCAGCCCAACTTGGCACTGGTGCCACCATGGGTCTGGTAACCATCCTGCCTATCGTAGCTTTTCAGGAGCCAGGCGGTCACTCCCAGCCATAGGCCCCCAGACACAAACCTCGGCCCGTTTCCCTGGCACACAAAAGTAAGCTGCCCCGCTTCTGCATGGCAGATTGCAGGTGCTATTTAGTACTATCAAACCAGCCCGACTTGGCACTGGTGCCACCTCTGGTCTGGGAACCATCCTGCCTATCGTGGATTTTCAGGGGCCAGACGGCCACTATCAGCCATATGCCCCCAAACACAAACCACGGCCCTTTTCTCTGGTAAACAAAACTCAACTGCCCCTCTTCTGGATGGCAAATTGCAGGACGCACTTGGTACTACGAAAACAGCCCGACTTGGCAGTGATGCCACCTTGGGTCAGGGAACCATCCTGCGTATCAATGTTTTTAAGGAGTCAGCCGGCAATGTCCAGCCATATACCCCCAAAAAAAACCCACGGAACTTTTCTCCAGCAAGCAAAAATCCGCTGCCCCGCGTCTGGATGGCAGATTGCAGGAGCTATTTAGTATTATCAAACCAGCCCGACTTGGCACTGGTGCCACCATGGGTCTGGTCACCATCCTGCCTATCGTAGCTTTTCAGGAGCCAGCCGGTCACTCTCAGCCATAGGCCCCAAACACAAACCACGGCCCTTTTCTCTGGAAAACAAAACTCAACTGCCCCTCTTCTGGATGGCAGATTGCAGGAGCCACTGGGTACTATGAAACCAGCCCTACTTGGCACTGGTGCCACCTTGGGTCTGGGAACCATCCTGCGTATCATGGATTTTCAGGAGCCAGCTGTCCACTGCCAGCCACAGGCCCCGAAACACAAACAACAGCCTTTTTCTCTGGCAAACAAAATTCAGCTGCCCCGCTTCTGGATGGCAGATTGCAGGAACCACTTGGTACTAACAAACCAGCCCGACTTGGCACTGGTGCCACCTTGGGTCTGGGAACCATCCTGCGTATCGTGGATTCTAAGGAGCCAGCTGGCCACTCCCAGCCACAGGCCCCAAAACACACACAACGGCGCTTTTCCCTGGAAAACAAAACTCGCCTGCCAACTTTTTGATGGCAGATTGCAGGAGCCACTTGGTACTATCAAACCAGCCCAACTTGGCACTGGTGCCACCATGGGTCTGGTCACCATCCTGCCTATCGTAGCTTTTCAGGAGCCAGCCGGTCACTCCCAGCCATAGGCCCCCAGACACAAAGCTCAGCCTGTTTCCCTGGCACACAAAAGTAATCTACCGCACTTCTGGATGGCAGATTGCAGGAGCCACTTTGCACCATAAACCAGCCCAACTTGGCACTGGTGCCACCTTGGCTCTGGGAACCATGCTGCGTAACCCGGATTCTAAGACGACAGGCAGCCACTGCCAACCACAGGCCTCCAAACAAAATCAACGGCGCTTTTCCCTGGAAAACAAAACTCGCCTGACAACTTTTAGATGGCAGATTGCAGGAGCCAGTTGGTACCATCAAACCAGCCCAACTTGGCACTGGTGCCACCATGGGTCTGGTCACCATCCTGCCTATCTTAGCTTTTCAGGAGCCAGGCGGTCACTCTCAGCCATAGGCCCCCAGACACAAACCTCGGCCCGTTTCCCTGGCAAACAAAAGTAAGCTGCCCCGCTTCTGCATGGCAGATTGCAGGTGCTATTTAGTACTATCAAACCAGCCCGACTTGGCACTGGTGCCACCTCTGGTCTGGGAACCATCCGGCCTATCGTGGATTTTCAGGCGCCAGCCGGCCACTCTCAGCCATATGCCCCCAAAAACAAACCACGGCCCTTTTCTCTGGCAAACAAAACTCAACTGCCCCTCTTCTGGATGGCAAATTTTAGGACGCACTTTGTACTACGAAAACCGCCCGACTTGGCACTGGTGCCACCTCGGGTCAGGGAACCATCCTGCCTATCGTAGCTTTTTAAGGAGCCAGCAGGCCACGCCCAGCCATATAGCCCCAAAAACAAACCACGGACCATTTCTCTTGGAAACAAAAATCCGCTGCCCCGCGTCAGGATGGCAGATTGCAGGAGCCACGTTGCACCATCAAACCACCCCGACTTGGCACTGGTGCCATCTTGGATCTGGGAACCATCCTGCCTATCGTAGCTTTTCAGGAGCCAGCCGGTTACTCCCAACCATAGGCCCCCAGACAGAAAGCTCTGCCCGTTTCCCTGGCAAACAAAATTAAGCTACCCCGCTTCTGGATGGCAGATTGCAGGAGCCACTTGGTACTATCAAACCAGCCCAACTTGACACTGGTGCCACTTTGGGTCTGGGAACCATGCTGCGTAACGTAGATTCTAAGGCGCCAGGCGGCCACTCCCAGCCACAGGCCCCCAAATACAAACAACGGCGCTTTTCCCTGGAAAACAAAACTCGCCTGCCAGCTTTTTGATGGCAGATTGCAGGAGCCACTTGGTACTATCAAATCATCCCAACTTGGCACTGGTGCCACTATGGGTCTGGGAACCATCCTGCCAATTGTACCATTTCAGGAGCCAGCCGGTCACTCCCAGCCATAGGCCCCCATCACAAACCTCGGACCGTTTCCCTGGCAAACAAAATTAAGCTGCCCCGATTCTGGATGGCAGATTGCAGGAGCCACTTGGTAGTGTCAAAACAGCCCGACTTGGCACTGGTGCCACCTTGGGTCTGGGAACCATCCTGCGTATCGTGGATTCTAAGCAGCCACCCGGCCACTCCGTGCCACAGGCGCCCAAACACAAACAACGGCGCTTTTCCCTGGAAAACAAAACTCGCCTGCCAACATTTTGATGGCAGATTGCAGGAGCCACTTGGTACTATCAAACCAGCCCAACTTGGCACTGGTGCCACCATGGGTCTGGTCACCATCCTGCCTATCGTAGCTTTTCAGGAGCCAGCCGGTCACTCCCAGCCATAAACCCCCAGACACAAACGTCGGCCCGTTTCCCTGGAAAACAAAAGTAAGCACCCCCGATTCTGGATGGCAGATTGCAGGAGCCACTTGTTAGTATCAAATTAGCCCAACTTGGCACTGGTGCCATCATGGGTCTGGTAAACATCCTGCCTATCTTAGCTTTTCAGGAGCCGGCCGGTCACTCCCTGCCATAGGCCCCCAGAGAAATACCTCGGCCCGTTTCCCTGGCAAACAAAAGTAAGCTGCCCCTCTTCTGGATGGCAGATTGCAGGAACCACTTGCTACTATCAAACCAGCCCAACTTGGCACTGGTGCCACCTCTGGTCTGGGAACCATCCTGCGTAACGTAGATTCTAAGAGGACAGGCGGACACTCCCAGCCACAGGCCTCTAAACAAAAACAACGGCGCGTTACCCTGGAAAACAAAACTCGCCTGCCAACTTTTTGATGGCAGATTGCAGGAGCCACTTGGTACTATCAAACCAGCCCAACTTGGCACTGGTGCCACCATGGGTCTGGTCACCATCCTGCCTATCGTAGCTTTTCAGGAGCCAGCCGGTCACTCCCAGCCATAGGCCCCCAGACACAAAGCTCAGCCTGTTTCCCTGGCACACAAAAGTAATCTACCGCACTTCTGGATGGCAGATTGCAGGAGCCACTTTGCACCATAAACCAGCCCAACTTGGCACTGGTGCCACCTTGGCTCTGGGAACCATGCTGCGTAACCCGGATTCTAAGACGACAGGCAGCCACTGCCAACCACAGGCCTCCAAACAAAATCAACGGCGCTTTTCCCTGGAAAACAAAACTCGCCTGACAACTTTTAGATGGCAGATTGCAGGAGCCAGTTGGTACCATCAAACCAGCCCAACTTGGCACTGGTGCCACCTTGGGTCTGGGAACCATCCTGCCTATTGTTGCTTTTCAGGAGCCAGCCGGTCACTCCTAGCCCTAGGCCCCCAGTCATAAACCTCGGCCCGTTTCCCTGGCACACAAATGTAAGCTACCCCGCTTCAGGATGGCAGATTGCAGGAGCCACTTTTCACCATCAAACCAGCCCGACGTGGCACTGGTGCCACCTCTGGTCTGGGAACCATCCTGCGTATCGTGTGTTCTAAGGAGCCAGCCGGCCACTCCCACCAACAGTCCCCCAAACACAAACAACGGCGCTTTTCCCTGGAAAACAAAACTCGCCTGACAACTTTTTGATGGCAGATTGCAGGAGCCACTTGGTACTATCAAACCAGCCCAACTTGGCACTGGTGCCACCATGGGTCTGGTCACCATCCTGCCTATCTTAGCTTTTCAGGAGCCAGGCGGTCACTCTCAGCCATAGGCCCCCAGACACAAACCTCGGCCCGTTTCCCTGGCAAACAAAAGTAAGCTGCCCCGCTTCTGCATGGCAGATTGCAGGTGCTATTTAGTACTATCAAACCAGCCCGACTTGGCACTGGTGCCACCTCTGGTCTGGGAACCATCCGGCCTATCGTGGATTTTCAGGCGCCAGCCGGCCACTCTCAGCCATATGCCCCCAAAAACAAACCACGGCCCTTTTCTCTGGCAAACAAAACTCAACTGCCCCTCTTCTGGATGGCAAATTTTAGGACGCACTTTGTACTACGAAAACCGCCCGACTTGGCACTGGTGCCACCTCGGGTCAGGGAACCATCCTGCCTATCGTAGCTTTTTAAGGAGCCAGCAGGCCACGCCCAGCCATATAGCCCCAAAAACAAACCACGGACCATTTCTCTTGGAAACAAAAATCCGCTGCCCCGCGTCAGGATGGCAGATTGCAGGAGCCACGTTGCACCATCAAACCACCCCGACTTGGCACTGGTGCCATCTTGGATCTGGGAACCATCCTGCCTATCGTAGCTTTTCAGGAGCCAGCCGGTTACTCCCAACCATAGGCCCCCAGACAGAAAGCTCTGCCCGTTTCCCTGGCAAACAAAATTAAGCTACCCCGCTTCTGGATGGCAGATTGCAGGAGCCACTTGGTACTATCAAACCAGCCCAACTTGACACTGGTGCCACTTTGGGTCTGGGAACCATGCTGCGTAACGTAGATTCTAAGGCGCCAGGCGGCCACTCCCAGCCACAGGCCCCCAAATACAAACAACGGCGCTTTTCCCTGGAAAACAAAACTCGCCTGCCAGCTTTTTGATGGCAGATTGCAGGAGCCACTTGGTACTATCAAATCATCCCAACTTGGCACTGGTGCCACTATGGGTCTGGGAACCATCCTGCCAATTGTACCATTTCAGGAGCCAGCCGGTCACTCCCAGCCATAGGCCCCCATCACAAACCTCGGACCGTTTCCCTGGCAAACAAAATTAAGCTGCCCCGATTCTGGATGGCAGATTGCAGGAGCCACTTGGTAGTGTCAAAACAGCCCGACTTGGCACTGGTGCCACCTTGGGTCTGGGAACCATCCTGCGTATCGTGGATTCTAAGCAGCCACCCGGCCACTCCGTGCCACAGGCGCCCAAACACAAACAACGGCGCTTTTCCCTGGAAAACAAAACTCGCCTGCCAACATTTTGATGGCAGATTGCAGGAGCCACTTGGTACTATCAAACCAGCCCAACTTGGCACTGGTGCCACCATGGGTCTGGTCACCATCCTGCCTATCGTAGCTTTTCAGGAGCCAGCCGGTCACTCCCAGCCATAAACCCCCAGACACAAACGTCGGCCCGTTTCCCTGGAAAACAAAAGTAAGCACCCCCGATTCTGGATGGCAGATTGCAGGAGCCACTTGTTAGTATCAAATTAGCCCAACTTGGCACTGGTGCCATCATGGGTCTGGTAAACATCCTGCCTATCTTAGCTTTTCAGGAGCCGGCCGGTCACTCCCTGCCATAGGCCCCCAGAGAAATACCTCGGCCCGTTTCCCTGGCAAACAAAAGTAAGCTGCCCCTCTTCTGGATGGCAGATTGCAGGAACCACTTGCTACTATCAAACCAGCCCAACTTGGCACTGGTGCCACCTTGGCTCTGGGAACCATCCTGCGTAACGTAGATTCTAAGAGGACAGGCGGACACTCCCAGCCACAGGCCTCTGAACAAAAACAACGGCGCGTTACCCTGGAAAACAAAACTCGCCTGCCAACTTTTTGATGGCAGATTGCAGGAGCCACTTGGTACTATCAAACCAGCCCAACTTGGCACTGGTGCCACCATGGGTCTGGTCACCATCCTGCCTATCGTAGCTTTTCAGGAGCCAGCCGGTCACTCCCAGCCATAGGCCCCCAGACAAATACCTCGGCCCGTTTCCCTGGCAAACAAAAGTAAGCTGCCCCGCTTCTGGATGGCAGATTGCAGGAGACACATGGTACTATCAAACCAGGCCAACATGGCACTGGTGCCACCTTGGCTCTGGGAACCATCCTGCCTATCGTGGATTTTCAGGCGCCAGCCGGCCACTCTCAGCCATATGCCCCAAAACACAAACCACGGCCCTTTTCTCTGGTAAACAAAACTCAACTGCCCCTCTTCTGGATGGCAAATTGCAGGAGCCACTTGGTACTACGAAAACAGCCCGACTTGGCAGTGATGCCACCTTGGGTCAGGGAACCATCCTGCGTATCGATGTTTTTAAGGAGTCAGCCGGCAACGTCCAGCCATAAACCCCCAAAATAAACCCACGGAACTTTTCTCCAGCAAGCAAAAATCCGCTGCCCCGCGTCTGGATGGCAGACTGCAGGAGCTATTTAGTATTATCAAACCAGCCCGACTTGGCACTGGTGCCACCATCGGTCTGGTCACCATCCTGCCTATCGTAGCTTTTCAGGAGCCAGCCGGTCACTCCCAGCCATAGGCCCCCAGACAAAAACCTCGGCCTGTTTCCCTGGCAAACAAAAGTAAGCTGCCCTGCTTCTGGATGGTAGATTGCAGGAACCACTTGGTACTATCAAACCAGCAAAACTTGGCACTGGTGCCACCTTGGGTCTGGGAACCATCCTGCGTATCGTGGATTCTAAGCAGCCAGCAGGCCACTCCCAGCCACAGGCCCCCAAACACAAACAACGGCGCTTTTCCCTGGAAAATAAAAACTCGCCTGCCAAATTTTGACGGCAGATTGCAGGAGCCACTTGGTACTATCAAATCAGCCCAACTTGGGAATGGTGCCACCATGGGTCTGGTCACCATCCTGCCTATCGTAGCTTTTCAGGAGCCAGCCGGTCACTCCCAGCCATAGGCCCCCAGACAAAAACCTCGGCCCGTTTCCCTGGCAAACAAAAGTAAGCTGCCCTGCTTCTGGATGGCAGATTGCAGGAACCACTTGGTACTATCAAACCAGCAAAACTTGGCACTGGTGCCACCTTGGGTCTGGGAACCATCCTGCGTATCGTGGGTTCTAAGGAGCCAGCTGGCCACTCCCAGCCACAGGCCCCCAAACACAAACAACGGCGCTTTTCCCTGGAAAACAAAACTCTCCTGCCAACTTTTTGATGGCAGATTGCAGGAGCCACTTGGTTTTATCAAATCAGCCCAACTTGGCACTGGTGCCACCATGGGTCTGGTCACCATCCTGCCTATCTTATCTTTTCAGGAGCCAGCCGGTCACTCCCCGCCATAGGCCCCCAGACAAAAAGCTCGGCCCGTTTCCCTGGCAAACAAAAGTAAGCTACCCCGCTTCTGGATGGCAGATTGCAGGAGCCACTTTGCACCATCAAACTAGCCCGTCTTGGCACTGGTGCCACCTCTGGTCTGGGAACCATCCTGCGTATCGTGGATTCTAATTAGCCAGCCGGCCACTCCCTACCACAGGCCCCCAAACACAAACATCTGCGCTTTTCCCTGGAAAACAAAACTCGCCTACCAACTATTTGATGGCAGATTACAGGAGCCACTTGGTACTATCAAACCAGCCCAACTTGGCACTGGTGCCACCATGGGTCTGGTCACAATCCTGCCTATCGTAACTTTTCAGGAGCCAGCCGGTCACTCCCAGCCATAGGTCCCCAGTCACAAACCTCGGCCCGTTTCCCTGGCAAACAAAAGTAAGCTGCCCCGCTTCTGGATGGCAGATTGCAGGAGCCACTTGGTACTATCAAACCAGCCCGACTTGGCACTGGTGCCACCTCTGGTCTGGGACCCATCCTGCGTATCGTGGATTCTAAGGAGCCAGTCGGCCACTCCCAGCCACAGGCCCCCAAACACAAACAACGGCCCGTTTCCGTGGCAAACAAAACTTAGCTGCCCCGCTTCTGGATGGCAGATTGCAGGAACCACTTGGTAGTATCAAACCAGCACAACTTGGCACTGGTGGCACCTCTTGTCTGGTAACCATGCTGCGTATCGTGGTTTCTAAGGAGCCAGCCGGGCACTCCCAACCACAGGTCCCCAAACACACACAATGGCGCTTTTCCCTGGAAAACAAAACTCGCCTGCCAACTTTTTGATGGCAGATTGCAGGAGCCACTTGGTACTATCAAACCAGCCCAACTTGGCACTGGTGCCACCATGGGTCTGGTCACCATCCTGCCTATCGTAGCTTTTCAGGAGCCAGGCGGTCACTCCCTGCCATAGGCCCCGAGACAGAAAGCCCGGCCCGTTTCCCTGGCAAACAAAAGTAAGCTGCCCCGCTTCTGGATGGCAGATTGCAGGAGCCACTTTGTACTATCAAACCAGCCCGACTTGGCACTGGTGCCACCTTGGGTCTGGGAACCATCCTGCCTATCGTGGATTTTAAGGAGCCAGTCGGCCACTCCCAGCCATACGCCTCCAAACACAAACAACGGTCCATTTCCCTGGCAAACAAAAGTAAGCTGCCCCGCTTCTGGATGTCAGATTGCAGGAACCACTTGTTGCCAAGTTGGGGTGGTTTGATAGTACCAAGTGGCTCCTGCAATCTGCCATCAAAAAGTTGGCAAGCGAGTTTTGTTTTCCAGGGAAAAGCGCCGTTGTTTGTGTTTGGGGGCCTGTGGCTGGGAGTGGCCAGCTGTCTCCTTAGAATCCACGATACGCAGGATGGGTCCCAGACCAGAGGTGGCACCAGTGCCAAGTCGGGCTGGTTTGATGGTGCAAAGTGACTCCTGCAATCTGCCATCTAGAAGCGGGGTAGCTTACTTTTGTTTGCCAGGGAAACGGGCCGAGGTTTGTGTCTGGGGGCCTATGGCTGGGAGTGACCGGCTGGCTCCTGAAAAGCTACGATAGGCAGGATGGTGACCAGACCCATGGTGGCACCAGTGCCAAGTTGGGCTGGTTTGATAGTACCAAGTGGCTCCTGCAATCTGCCATCAAAATGTTGGCAGGTGAGTTTTGTTTTCCAGGGAACAGCACCGTTGTTTGTGTTTGGGGGCCTGTGGCTGGGAGTGGCCAGCTGGCTCCTTAGAATCCACCATACGCAGGATGGTTCCCAGACCAGAGGTGGCACCAGTGCCATGTTGGCCTGGTTTGATAGTACCATGTGGCTCCTGCAATCTGCCATCCAGAAGCGGGGCTGCTTACTTTTGTTTGCCAGGGAAACGGGCCGAGATATTTGTCTGGGGGCCTATGGCTGGGAGTGACCGGCTGGCTCCTGAAAAGCTACGATAGGCAGGATGGTGACCAGACCCATGGTGGCACCAGTGCCAAGTTGGGCTGGTTTGATTACACCAAGTGGCTCCTGCAATCTGCCATCAAAAAGTTGTCAGGCGACTTTTGTTTTCCAGGGAAAAGCGCCGTTGTTCTTGTTTAGAGGCCTGTGGCTGGGAGTGGCTGGCTGCCTCCTTTGAACCCAGGATACGCAGGATGGTTCCCAGAGCCAAGGTGGCACCAGTGCCAAGTTGGGCTGGTTTGATAGTACCAAGTGGCTCCTGCAATCTGCCATCCAGAAGCGGGTCAGCTTACTTTTGTTTCCCAGGGAAACGGGCCGAGGTTTGTGTCTGGGGGCCTATGGCTGGGAGTGACCGGCTGGCTACTGAAAAGCTACGATAGGCAGGATGGTTACCAGACTCATGGTGGCACCAGTGCCAAGTCGGGCTGGTTTGATAATACTAAATAGCTCCTGAAATCTGCCATTCAGACGCGGGGCAGCGGATTTTTGTTTGCTGGAGAAAAGTTCCGTGGTTTTTTTTGGGGGGTATATGGCTGGACGTGGCCGGCTGGCTCCTTAAAAAGATCGATACGCAGGATTGTTCCCTGACCCAAGGTGGCATCACTGCCAAGTCGGGCTGTTTTCGTAGTACCAAGTGGCTCCTGCAATTTGCCATCCAGAAGAGGGGCAGTTGAGTTTTGTTTACCAGAGAAAAGGGCCGTGGTTGTGTTTGGGGGCATATGGCTGAGAGTGGCCGGCTGGCGCCTGAAAATCCACGATAGGCAGGATGGTTCCCAGAGCCAAGGTGGCACCAGTGCCATGTTGGCCTGGTTTGATAGTACCATGTGGCTGCTGTAATCTGCCATCCAGAAGCGGGGCAGCTTACTTTTGTTTGCCAGGGAAACGGGCCGAGGTATTTGTCTGGGGGCCTATGGCTGGGAGTGACCGGCTGGCTCCTGAAAAGCTACGATAGGCAGGATGGTGACCAGACCCATGGTGGCACCAGTACCAAGTTGGGCTGGTTTGATAGTACCAAGTGGCTCCTGCAATCTGCCATCAAAAATTTGGCAGGCGAGTTTTGTTTTCCAGGGAAAAGCGCCGTTGTTTTTGTTTAGAGGCCTGTGGCTGGGAGTGGCCGCCTGTCCTCGTAGAATCTACGTTACGCAGCATGGTTCCCAGATCCAAGGTGGCACGAGGGCCAAGTCGGGCAGGTTTGATAGTACCAAATGCATCCTGCAATCTGCCATCCAAAAGCGGGGCAGTTTACTTTTGTTTGCCAGGGAAACGGGCCGAGGTTTGTGTCTGGGGGCCTATGGCAGGGAGTGACCGGCTGGCTCCTGAAGAGCTACGATAGGCAGGATGTTTACCAGACCCATGGTGGCACCAGTGCCAAGTTGGGCTGATTTGATAGTACCAAGTGGCTCCTGCAATCTGCCATCCAGAATCGGGGCAGCTTACTTTTGTTTTCCAGGGAAACGGGCCGAGGTTTGTGTCTGGGGGTCTATGGCTGGGAGTGACCGGCTGGCTCCTGAAAAGCTACGATAGGCAGGATGGTGACCAGACCCATGGTGGCACCAGTGCCAAGTTGGGCTGGTTTGATAGCACCAAGTGGCTCCTGCAATCTGCCATCAAAATGTTGGCAGGCGAGTTTTGTTTTCCAGGGAAAAGCGCCGTTGTTTGTGTTTGGGCGCCTGTGGCTCAGAGTGGCCGGGTGGCTGCTTAGAATCCACGATACGCAGGATGGTTCCCAGACCCAAGGTGGCACCAGTGCCAAGTCGGGCTGGTTTGACACTACCAAGTGGCTCCTGCAATCTGCCATCCAGAATCGGGGCAGCTTAATTTTGTTTGCCAGGGAAACGGTCCGAGGTTTGTGTCTGGGGGACTATGGCTGGGAGTGACCGGCTGGCTCCTGAAATGCTACAATAGGCAGGATGGTTCCCAGACCCATAGTGGCACCAGTGCCAAGTTGGGATGATTTGATAGTACCAAGTGGCTCCTGCAATCTGCCATCAAAAAGCTGGCAGGCGAGTTTTGTTTTCCAGGGAAAAGCGCCGTTGTTTGTGTTTGGGGGCCTGTGGCTGGGAGTGGCCGGCTGGCTCCTTAGAATCCACGATATGCAGGATTGTTCCCAGACCCAAGGTGGCACCAGTGCCAAGTCGGGCTGGTTTGATGGTGCAAAGTGGCTCCTGCAATCTGCCATCCAGACGCGGGGCAGCGGATTTTTGTTTCCATGAGAAATGGTCCGTGGTTTTTTTTTGGGGGTATATGGCTGGGCGTGGCCGGCTGGCTCCTTAAAAAGCTCGATATGCAGGATGGTTCCCTGACACAAGGTGGCACCAGTGCCACGTTGGGCGGTTTTCGTAGTACAAAGTGCGTCCTAAAATTTGCCATCCAGAAGAGGGGCAGTTGAGTTTTGTTTGCCAGAGAAAAGGGCCGTGGTTTGTTTTTGGGGGCATATGGCTGAGAGTGGCCGGCTGGCCCCTGAAAATCCATCATAGGCAGGATGGTTCCCAGACCAGAGGTGTCACCAGTGCCAAGTCGGGCTGGTTTGATAGCACTAAATAGCTCCTGCAATCTGCCATGCAGAAGCGGGGCAGCTTACTTTTGTTTGCCAGGGAAACGGGCCGAGGTTTGTGTTTGGGGGCCTATGGCTGGGAGTGACCGGCTGGCTCCTGAAAAGCTACGATAGGCAGGATAGTGACCAGACCCATGGTGGCACCAGTGCCAAGTTGGGCTGGTTTGATAGTACCAAGTGGCTCCGGCAATCTGCCATCAAAAAGTTGGCAGGCGAGTTTTGTTTTCCAGGGAAAAGCGCCGTTGTTTGTGTTTGGGGGCCTGTGGCTGGGAGTGGCCAGCTGGCTCCTTAGAACCCACGATACGCAGGATGGTTCCCAGACCAGAGGTGGCACCAGTGCCAAGTTGGGCTGGTTTGATGGTGCAAAGTGGCTCCTGCAATCTGCCATCCAGAAGCGGGGTAGCTTACTTTTGTTTGCCAGGGAAACGGGCCGAAATATTTGTCTAGGGGCCTCTGGCTGGGGGTGGCTGGCTGGCACCTGAAAAGCTACGATAGGCAGGATGGTGACCAGACCCATGGTGGCACCAGTGCCAAGTTGGGCTGGTTTGATTGTACCAAGTGGCTCCTGCAATCTGCCATCAAATGTTTGGCAGGCGAGTTTTGTTTTCCAGGGAAAAGCACCGTTGTGTGTGTTTTGGGGCCTGTGGCTGGGAGTGGCCAGCTGGCTCCTTAGAATCCACGATACGCAGGATGGTTCCCAGACCCAAGGTGGCACCAGTGCCAAGTCGGGCTGGTTTGATAGTACCAAGTGCGTCCTGCAATCTGCCATCCAGAAGCGGGGCAGCTGAATTTTGTTTGCCAGAGAAAAAGGCTGTTGTTTGTGTTTCGGGGCCTGTGGCTGGCAGTGGACGGCTGGCTCCTGAAAATCCATGATACGCAGCATGGTTCCCAGACCCAAGGTGGCACCAGTGCCAAGTCGGGCTGGTTTGATACTACCAAGTGCGTCCTGCAATCTGCCATCCAGAAGCGGGGCAGCTTAATTTTGTTTGCCAGGGAAACGGGCCGTGGGTTTTGTATGGGGGCCTATGGCTGAGAGTGGCCGGCTGGCTCCTGAAAATCCACGCTAGGCAGCATGGTTCCCAGATGCAAGGTGGCACCAGTGCCAAGTCGGGCTGGTTTGATGGTGCAAAGTGGCTCCTGCAATCTGCCATCCAGAAGCGGGGCAGCTGATTTTTGTTTGCCAGAGAAAAATTCCGTGGATTGTTTTTGGGGGCATATTGCTGGGAGTGGCCGGCTGGCTCCTTAAAATGCTCGATACGCATGATGGTTCCCAGGCCCAAGGTGTCACCACTACCAAGTCGGCCTGCGGTTTTAGTATCAAGTTCATCCTGCAATTTGCCATCCAGAAGAGGGGCAGTTGAGTTTTGTTTGCCAGAGAAACGGGCCGAGGTTTCTGTTTGGGGACATATGGCTGAGAGTGGCCGGGTGGCCCCTGAATATCCACGATACACAGCATGGTTCCCAGATCCAAGGTGGCACCAGTGCCAAGTTGGGCTGGTTTGATAGTCCCAAGTGTCTCCTGCAATCTGCCATCCAGAAGCGGGGCAGCTTACTTTTGTTTGCCAGAGAAATAGGCCTAGGTTTTTGTCTGGGGGCCTGTGGCTAGGAGTGGCCGGCTGGCTCCTTAGAATCCACGATACGCAGGATGTTTCCCAGACCCAAGGTGGCACCAGTGCCAAGTCGGGCTGGTTTGATAGTACCAAGTGGCTCCTGCAAACCCCATCAAAATGTTGGCAGACGTGTTTTGTTTTCCAGGGAACAGCGCCGTTGATTTTGTTTGGGGACCTGTGGCTGGGAGTGGCCGGCTGGCTCCTTAGAATCCACGATACGCAGGATGGTTCCCAGACCCAAGGTGGCACCAGTGCCAAGTCGGGCTGGTTTGATTACACCAAGTGGCTCCTGCAATCTGCCATCCAGAAGTGAGGCAGCTAAGTTTTGTTTGCCAGAAAAAAGGGCCGTGGTTTTTGTTGGGGGCCTGTGGCTGGGAGTAGCCGGCTGGCTCCTTAAAATCCACGATAGGCTGGATTGTTCCCAGACCCAAGGTGGCACCAGTGCCAAGTCGGGCTGGTTTGATAGTACCAAGTGGCTCCTGCAATCTGCCATCCAGAAGCGGTGCAGTTGAGTTTTGTTTGCCAGAGAAAAGGGCCGTGGGTTGTGTTTGGGGGCATATGGCTGGGAGTGGCCGGCTGTCTCATTAAAAAGATCGATACGCAGGATGGTTCCCAGACCCAAGGTGGCACCAGTGCCAAGTCGGGCTGTTTTTATAGTACCAAGTGCGTCCTGCAATTTGCCATCCAGAAGAGGGGCAGTGGAGTTTTGTTTGCCAGAGAATAGCGCCGTTGTTTGTGTTTGGGAGCTTGTGGCTGGGAGTGGCCGACTGGCGCCGTAGAATCTGTGTTACGCAGCATGGTTCCCAGACCAGAGGTGGCACCAGTGCCAAGTTGGGCTGGTTTGATAGTACCAAGTGGCTCCTGCAATCTGCCATCCAGAAGCGGGGCAGCTTACTTTTGTTTGCCAGGGAAACGGGCCGAGGTTTGTGACTGGGGACCTATGGCTGGGAGTGACCGGCTGGCTCCTGAAAAGCTATGATAGACATGATGGTGACCAGACCCATGGTGGCACCAGTGCCAAGTTGGGCTGGTTTGATAGTACCAAGTGGCTCCTGCAATCTGCCATCAAAAAGTTGTCAGGCGAGTTTTGTTTTCCAGGGAAAAGCGCCGTTGTTTGTATTTGGGGGCCTGTGGCTGGGAGTGGCCGGCTGGCTCGTTTGAACCCACAATACGCAGGATGGTTCCCAGACCCAAGGTGGCACCAGTGCCAAGTCGGGCTGGTTTGATACTACCAAGTGCGTCCTGCAATCTGCCATCCAGAAGCGGGGCAGCTTAATTTTGTTTGCCAGGGAAACGGGCCGTGGGTTTTGTTTGGGGGCCTATGGCTGAGAGTGGCCGGCTGGCTCCTGAAAATCCACGCTAGGCAGCATGGTTCCCAGATGCAGGGTGGCACCAGTGCCAAGTCGGGCTGGTTTGATGGTGCAAAGTGGCTCCTGCAATCTGCCATCCAGAAGCGGGGCAGCTGATTTTTGTTTGCCAGAGAAAAATTCCGTGGATTGTTTTTGGGGGCATATTGCTGGGAGTGGCCGGCTGGCTCCTTAAAATGCTCGATACGCATGATGGTTCCCAGGTCCAAGGTGTCACCACTACCAAGTCGGCCTGCGGTTTTAGTATCAAGTTCATCCTGCAATTTGCCATCCAGAAGAGGGGCAGTTGAGTTTTGTTTGCCAGAGAAACGGGCCGAGGTTTCTGTTTGGGGACATATGGCTGAGAGTGGCCGGCTGGCCCCTGAATATCCACGATACACAGCATGGTTCCCAGATCCAAGGTGGCACCAGTGCCAAGTTGGGCTGGTTTGATAGTACCAAGTGTCTCCTGCAATCTGCCATCCAGAAGCGGGGCAGCTTACTTTTGTTTGCCAGAGAAATAGGCCTAGGTTTTTGTCTGGGGGCCTGTGGCTAGGAGTGGCCGGCTGGCTCCTAAGAATCCACGATACGCAGGATGTTTCCCAGACCCAAGGTGGCACCAGTGCCAAGTCGGGCTGGTTTGATAGTACCAAGTGGCTCCTGCAAACTCCATCAAAAAGTTGGCAGGCGTGTTTTGTTTTCCAGGGAACAGCGCCGTTGTTTGTGTTTGGGGGCCTGTGGCTGGGAGTGGCCGGCTGGCTCCTTAGAATCCACGATACGCAGGATGGTTCCCAGACCCAAGGTGGCACCAGTGCCAAGTTGGGCTGGTTTGATTACACCAAGTGGCTCCTGCAATCTGCCATCCAGAAGTGAGGCAGCTAAGTTTTGTTTGCCAGAAAAAAGGGCCGTGGTTTTTGTTGGGGGCCTGTGGCTGGGAGTGGCCGGCTGGCTCCTTAGAATCCACCATACGCAGGATGGTTCCCAGACCCAAGGTGGCACCAGTGCCAAGTCGGGCTGGTTTGATAGTCCCAAGTGGCTCCTGCAAACTGCCATCCAGAAGCGGGGCAGCTGAGTTTTGTTTGCCAGGGAAATGGGCCGTTGTTTGTGTTTGGGGGCCTGTGGCTGGGAGTGTTCGGCTGGTTCCTGAATATGTACGATACGTAGGATTGTTCCCAGACCCAAGGTGGCACCAGTGCCAAGTCGGGCTGGTTTGATGGTGCAAAGTGGCTCCTGCAATCTGCCATCCAGACGCGGGGCAGCGGATTTTTGTTTCCATGAGAAATGGTCCGTGGTTTGTTTTTGGGGGTATATGGCTGGGCCTGGCCGGCTGGCTCCTTAAAAAGCTCGATATGCAGGATGGTTCCCTGACACAAGGTGGCACCAGTGCCACGTCGGGCGGTTTTCGTAGTACAAAGTGCGTCCTAAAATTTGCCATCCAGAAGAGGGGCAGTTGAGTTTTGTTTGCCAGAGAAAAGGTCCGTGGTTTGTTTTTGGGGGCATATGGCTGAGAGTGGCTGGCTGGCCCCTGAAAATCCACGATACACAGGATGGTTCCCAGATCCAAGGTGGCACCTGTGCCAAGTCGGGCTGATTTGATAGTACTAAGTAGCTCCTGCAATCTGCCATCCACAAGCGGGGCAGCTTACTTTTGTTTGCCAGGGAAACGGGCCGAGGTTTGTGTCTGGGGGTCTATGGCTGGGAGTGACCGGCTGGCTCCTGAAAAGCTACGATAGGCAGGATGGTGACCAGACCCATGGTGGCACCAGTGCCAAGTTGGGCTGGTTTGATAGCACCAAGTGGCTCCTGCAATCTGCCATCAAAATGTTGGCAGGCGAGTTTTGTTTTCCAGGGAAAAGCGCCGTTGTTTGTGTTTGGGCGCCTGTGGCTCAGAGTGGCCGGGTGGCTGCTTAGAATCCACGATACGCAGGATGGTTCCCAGACCCAAGGTGGCACCAGTGCCAAGTCGGGCTGGTTTGACACTACCAAGTGGCTCCTGCAATCTGCCATCCAGAATCGGGGCAGCTTAATTTTGTTTGCCAGGGAAACGGTCCGAGGTTTGTGTCTGGGGGACTATGGCTGGGAGTGACCGGCTGGCTCCTGAAATGCTACAACAGGCAGGATGGTTCCCAGACCCATAGTGGCACCAGTGCCAAGTTGGGCTGGTTTGATAGTACCAAGTGGCTCCTGCAATCTGCCATCAAAAAGCTGGCAGGCGAGTTTTGTTTTCCAGGGAAAAGTGCCGTTGTTTGTGTTTGGGAGCCTGTGGCTGGGAGTGGCCGGCTGGCTCCTTAGAATCCACGATATGCAGGATTGTTCCCAGACCCAAGGTGGCACCAGTGCCAAGTCGGGCTGGTTTGATGGTGCAAAGTGGCTCCTGCAATCTGCCATCCAGACGCGGGGCAGCGGATTTTTGTTTCCATGAGAAATGATCCGTGGTTTGTTTTTGGGGGTATATGGCTGGGCGTGGCCGGCTGGCTCCTTAAAAAGCTCGATATGCAGGATGGTTCCCTGACACAAGGTGGCACCAGTGCCACGTCGGGCGGTTTTCGTAGTACAAAGTGCGTCCTAAAATTTGCCATCCAGAAGAGGGGCAGTTGAGTTTTGTTTGCCAGAGAAAAGGGCCGTGGTTTGTTTTTGGGGGCATATGGCTGAGAGTGGCCGGCTGGCCCCTTAAAATCCACGATAGGCAGGATGGTTCCCAGACCAGAGGTGTCACCAGTGCCAAGTCGGGCTGGTTTGATAGTACTAAATAGCTCCTGCAATCTGCCATGCAGAAGCGGGGCAGCTTACTTTTGTTTGCCAGGGAAACGGGCCGAGGTTTGTGTTTGGGGGCCTATGGCTGGGAGTGACCGGCTGGCTCCTGAAAAGCTACGATAGGCAGGATGGTGACCAGACCCATGGTGGCACCAGTGCCAAGTTGGGCTGGTTTGATAGTACCAAGTGGCTCCGGCAATCTGCCATCAAATGTTTGGCAGGCGAGTTTTGTTTTCCAGGGAAAAGCACCGTTGTGTGTGTTTTGGGGCCTGTGGCTGGGAGTGGCCAGCTGGCTCCTTAGAATCCACGATACGCAGGATGGTTCCCAGACCAGAGGTGGCACCAGTGCCAAGTCGGGCTGGTTTGATAGTACCAAGTGCGTCCTGCAATCTGCCATCCAGAAGCGGGGCAGCTGAATTTTGTTTGCCAGAGAAAAAGGCTGTTGTTTGTGTTTCGGGGCCTGTGGCTGGCAGTGGACGGCTGGCTCCTGAAAATCCATGATACGCAGCATGGTTCCCAGACCCAAGGTGGCACCAGTGCCAAGTCGGGCTGGTTTGATACTACCAAGTGCGTCCTGCAATCTGCCATCCAGAAGCGGGGCAGCTTAATTTTGTTTGCCAGGGAAACGGGCCGTGGGTTTTGTATGGGGGCCTATGGCTGAGAGTGGCCGGCTGGCTCCTGAAAATCCACGCTAGGCAGCATGGTTCCCAGATGCAAGGTGGCACCAGTGCCAAGTCGGGCTGGTTTGATGGTGCAAAGTGGCTCCTGCAATCTGCCATCCAGAAGCGGGGCAGCTGATTTTTGTTTGCCAGAGAAAAATTCCGTGGATTGTTTTTGGGGGCATATTGCTGGGAGTGGCCGGCTGGCTCCTTAAAATGCTCGATACGCATGATGGTTCCCAGGCCCAAGGTGTCACCACTACCAAGTCGGCCTGCGGTTTTAGTATCAAGTTCATCCTGCAATTTGCCATCCAGAAGAGGGGCAGTTGAGTTTTGTTTGCCAGAGAAACGGGCCGAGGTTTCTGTTTGGGGACATATGGCTGAGAGTGGCCGGGTGGCCCCTGAATATCCACGATACACAGCATGGTTCCCAGATCCAAGGTGGCACCAGTGCCAAGTTGGGCTGGTTTGATAGTCCCAAGTGTCTCCTGCAATCTGCCATCCAGAAGCGGGGCAGCTTACTTTTGTTTGCCAGAGAAATAGGCCTAGGTTTTTGTCTGGGGGCCTGTGGCTAGGAGTGGCCGGCTGGCTCCTTAGAATCCACGATACGCAGGATGTTTCCCAGACCCAAGGTGGCACCAGTGCCAAGTCGGGCTGGTTTGATAGTACCAAGTGGCTCCTGCAAACTCCATCAAAATGTTGGCAGACGTGTTTTGTTTTCCAGGGAACAGCGCCGTTGATTTTGTTTGGGGACCTGTGGCTGGGAGTGGCCGGCTGGCTCCTTAGAATCCACGATACGCAGGATGGTTCCCAGACCCAAGGTGGCACCAGTGCCAAGTCGGGCTGGTTTGATTACACCAAGTGGCTCCTGCAATCTGCCATCCAGAAGTGAGGCAGCTAAGTTTTGTTTGCCAGAAAAAAGGGCCGTGGTTTTTGTTGGGGGCCTGTGGCTGGGAGTAGCCGGCTGGCTCCTTAAAATCCACGATAGGCTGGATGGTTCCCAGACCCAAGGTCGCACCAGTGCCAAGTCGGGCTGGTTTGATAGTACCAAGTGGCTCCTGCAATCTGCCATCCAGAAGCGGTGCAGTTGAGTTTTGTTTGCCAGAGAAAAGGGCCGTGGGTTGTGTTTGGGGGCATATGGCTGGGAGTGGCCGGCTGTCTCATTAAAAAGATCGATACGCAGGATGGTTCCCAGACCCAAGGTGGCACCAGTGCCAAGTCGGGCTGTTTTTATAGTACCAAGTGCGTCCTGCAATTTGCCATCCAGAAGAGGGGCAGTGGAGTTTTGTTTGCCAGAGAATAGCGCCGTTGTTTGTGTTTGGGGGCTTGTGGCTGGGAGTGGCCGACTGGCGCCTTAGAATCTGTGTTACGCAGCATGGTTCCCAGACCAGAGGTGGCACCAGTGCCAAGTTGGGCTGGTTTGATAGTACCAAGTGGCTCCTGCAATCTGCCATCCAGAAGTGGGGCAGCTTACTTTTGTTTGCCAGGGAAACGGGCCGAGGTTTGTGACTGGGGACCTATGGCTGGGAGTGACCGGCTGGCTCCTGGAAAGCTACGATAGGCAGGATGGTGACCAGACCCATGGTGGCACCAGTGCCAAGTTGGGCTGGTTTGATAGTACCAAGTGGCTCCTGCAATCTGCCATCAAAAAGTTGTCAGGCGAGTTTTGTTTTCCAGGGAAAAGCGCCGTTGTTTGTATTTGGGGGCCTGTGGCTGGGAGTGGCCGGCTGGCTCCTTTGAACCCGACAATACGCAGGATGGTTCCCAGACCCAAGGTGGCACCAGTGCCAAGTCGGGCTGGTTTGATACTACCAAGTGCGTCCTGCAATCTGCCATCCAGAAGCGGGGCAGCTTAATTTTGTTTGCCAGGGAAACGGGCCGTGGGTTTTGTTTGGGGGCCTATGGCTGAGAGTGGCCGGCTGGCTCCTGAAAATCCACGCTAGGCAGCATGGTTCCCAGATGCAAGGTGGCACCAGTGCCAAGTCGGGCTGGTTTGATGGTGCAAAGTGGCTCCTGCAATCTGCCATCCAGAAGCGGGGCAGCTGATTTTTGTTTGCCAGAGAAAAATTCCGTGGATTGTTTTTGGGGGCATATTGCTGGGAGTGGCCGGCTGGCTCCTTAAAATGCTCGATACGCATGATGGTTCCCAGGTCCAAGGTGTCACCACTACCAAGTCGGCCTGCGGTTTTAGTATCAAGTTCATCCTGCAATTTGCCATCCAGAAGAGGGGCAGTTGAGTTTTGTTTGCCAGAGAAACGGGCCGAGGTTTCTGTTTGGGGACATATGGCTGAGAGTGGCCGGCTGGCCCCTGAATATCCACGATACACAGCATGGTTCCCAGATCCAAGGTGGCACCAGTGCCAAGTTGGGCTGGTTTGATAGTCCCAAGTGTCTCCTGCAATCTGCCATCCAGAAGCGGGGCAGCTTACTTTTGTTTGCCAGAGAAATAGGCCTAGGTTTTTGTCTGGGGGCCTGTGGCTAGGAGTGGCCGGCTGGCTCCTAAGAATCCACGATACGCAGGATGTTTCCCAGACCCAAGGTGGCACCAGGGCCAAGTCGGGCTGGTTTGATAGTACCAAGTGGCTCCTGCAAACTCCATCAAAAAGTTGGCAGGCGTGTTTTGTTTTCCAGGGAACAGCGCCGTTGATTTTGTTTGGGGGCCTGTGGCTGGGAGTGGCCGGCTGGCTCCTTAGAATCCACGATACGCAGGATGGTTCCCAGACCCAAGGTGGCACCAGTGCCAAGTCGGGCTGGTTTGATTACACCAAGTGGCTCCTGCAATCTGCCATCCAGAAGTGAGGCAGCTAAGTTTTGTTTGCCAGAAAAAAGGGCCGTGGTTTTTGTTGGGGGCCTGTGGCTGGGAGTGGCCGGCTGGCTCCTTAGAATCCACCATACGCAGGATGGTTCCCAGACCCAAGGTGGCACCAGTGCCAAGTCGGGCTGGTTTGATAGTACCAAGTGGCTCCTGCAATCTGCCATCCAGAAGCGGTGCAGTTGAGTTTTGTTTGCCAGAGAAAAGGGCCGTGGGTTGTGTTTGGGGGCATATGGCTGGGAGTGGCCGGCTGTCTCATTAAAAAGATCGATACGCAGGATGGTTCCCAGACCCAAGGTGGCACCAGTGCCAAGTCGGGCTGTTTTTATAGTACCAAGTGCGTCCTGCAATTTGCCATCCAGAAGAGGGGCAGTGGAGTTTTGTTTGCCAGAGAATAGCGCCGTTGTTTGTGTTTGGGAGCTTGTGGCTGGGAGTGGCCGACTGGCGCCTTAGAATCTGTGTTACGCAGCATGGTTCCCAGACCAGAGGTGGCACCAGTGCCAAGTTGGGCTGGTTTGATAGTACCAAGTGGCTCCTGCAATCTGCCATCCAGAAGCGGGGCAGCTTACTTTTGTTTGCCAGGGAAACGGGCCGAGGTTTGTGACTGGGGACCTATGGCTGGGAGTGACCGGCTGGCTCCTGAAAAGCTATGATAGGCAGGATGGTGACCAGACCCATGGTGGCACCAGTGCCAAGTTGGGCTGGTTTGATAGTACCAAGTGGCTCCTGCAATCTGCCATCAAAAAGTTGTCAGGCGAGTTTTGTTTTCCAGGGAAAAGCGCCGTTGTTTGTATTTGGGGGCCTGTGGCTGGGAGTGGCCGGCTGGCTCCTTTGAACCCACAATACGCAGGATGGTTCCCAGACCCAAGGTGGCACCAGTGCCAAGTCGGGCTGGTTTGATACTACCAAGTGCGTCCTGCAATCTGCCATCCAGAAGCGGGGCAGCTTAATTTTGTTTGCCAGGGAAACGGGCCGTGGGTTTTGTTTGGGGGCCTATGGCTGAGAGTGGCCGGCTGGCTCCTGAAAATCCACGCTAGGCAGCATGGTTCCCAGATGCAAGGTGGCACCAGTGCCAAGTCGGGCTGGTTTGATGGTGCAAAGTGGCTCCTGCAATCTGCCATCCAGAAGCGGGGCAGCTGATTTTTGTTTGCCAGAGAAAAATTCCGTGGATTGTTTTTGGGGGCATATTGCTGGGAGTGGCCGGCTGGCTCCTTAAAATGCTCGATACGCATGATGGTTCCCAGGTCCAAGGTGTCACCACTACCAAGTCGGCCTGCGGTTTTAGTATCAAGTTCATCCTGCAATTTGCCATCCAGAAGAGGGGCAGTTGAGTTTTGTTTGCCAGAGAAACGGGCCGAGGTTTCTGTTTGGGGACATATGGCTGAGAGTGGCCGGCTGGCCCCTGAATATCCACGATACACAGCATGGTTCCCAGATCCAAGGTGGCACCAGTGCCAAGTTGGGCTGGTTTGATAGTCCCAAGTGTCTCCTGCAATCTGCCATCCAGAAGCGGGGCAGCTTACTTTTGTTTGCCAGAGAAATAGGCCTAGGTTTTTGTCTGGGGGCCTGTGGCTAGGAGTGGCCGGCTGGCTCCTAAGAATCCACGATACGCAGGATGTTTCCCAGACCCAAGGTGGCACCAGTGCCAAGTCGGGCTGGTTTGATAGTACCAAGTGGCTCCTGCAAACTCCATCAAAAAGTTGGCAGGCGTGTTTTGCTTTCCAGGGAACAGCGCCGTTGTTTGTGTTTGGGGGCCTGTGGCTGGGAGTGGCCGGCTGGCTCCTTAGAATCCACGATACGCAGGATGGTTCCCAGACCCAAGGTGGCACCAGTGCCAAGTTGGGCTGGTTTGATTACACCAAGTGGCTCCTGCAATCTGCCATCCAGAAGTGAGGCAGCTAAGTTTTGTTTGCCAGAAAAAAGGGCCGTGGTTTTTGTTGGGGGCCTGTGGCTGGGAGTGGCCGGCTGGCTCCTTAGAATCCACCATACGCAGGATGGTTCCCAGACCCAAGGTGGCACCAGTGCCAAGTCGGGCTGGTTTGATAGTCCCAAGTGGCTCCTGCAAACTGCCATCCAGAAGCGGGGCAGCTGAGTTTTGTTTGCCAGGGAAATGGGCCGTTGTTTGTGTTTGGGGGCCTGTGGCTGGGAGTGTTCGGCTGGTTCCTGAATATGTACGATACGCAGGATTGTTCCCAGACCCAAGGTGGCACCAGTGCCAAGTCGGGCTGGTTTGATGGTGCAAAGTGGCTCCTGCAATCTGCCATCCAGACGCGGGGCAGCGGATTTTTGTTTCCATGAGAAATGGTCCGTGGTTTGTTTTTGGGGGTATATGGCTGGGCCTGGCCGGCTGGCTCCTTAAAAAGCTCGATATGCAGGATGGTTCCCTGACACAAGGTGGCACCAGTGCCACGTCGGGCGGTTTTCGTAGTACAAAGTGCGTCCTAAAATTTGCCATCCAGAAGAGGGGCAGTTGAGTTTTGTTTGCCAGAGAAAAGGTCCGTGGTTTGTTTTTGGGGGCATATGGCTGAGAGTGGCTGGCTGGCCCCTGAAAATCCACGATACACAGGATGGTTCCCAGATCCAAGGTGGCACCTGTGCCAAGTCGGGCTGATTTGATAGTACTAAGTAGCTCCTGCAATCTGCCATCCAGAAGCGGGGCAGCTTACTTTTGTTTGCCAGGGAAACGGGCCGAGGTTTGTGTTTGGGGGCCTATGGCTGAGAGTGACCGGCTGGCTCCTGAAAAGCTACAATAGGCAGGATGGTGACCAGACCCATGGTGGCACCAGTGCCAAGTTGGGCTGGTTTGATAGTACCAAGTGGTTCCTGCAATCTGCCATCCAGAAGCAGGGCAGCTGAGTTTTGTTTGCCAGAGAAAAGGGCCTTGGTTTGTGTTTGGGGGCATATGGCTGGGTGTGGCCAGCTGGCTCCTTAAAATGCACGATATGCAACATGGCTCCCAGACCCAAGGTGGCACCAGTGCCAAGTTGGGCTGGTTTGATAGTACCAAGTGGCTCCTGCAATCTTCCATGATCACGTGGAGAAATACTTTCTGGTTTCAGCCTCATGCTCTTTCTTCTCTCCCTCAACTTCTCTATCACCTCTCATCTGGTTCACATGCGCTGTCTTCAAGGTCCACAGGCTACTTTTCACAGAATCTTCTGGCCTGATGAAGTAAGAATGATGAATAGAACAGAGCTGGGATCTATTTTCCAGTTTGGATAAAATGCATTCTGCACACAAATCCAAGGAGAACGGGCTGTCCCGATGCCCAGAAAATCTTTCACTCCTGCTAGTGTTCTACGTCAACCGCAACTTAGTCTGAAAGAAAAGCTTTTTCTCTGAGAGCATCTGAGAGGTTTGCATGAAGCACTGATATCTGACATATGCAATTTTGAATAGGAGAGGAAAAAGAAAATGGCAAGGAGTTTTTAATTTTAGTGGTTTCAATTTTAATTTCCGTGCACTTTTTCAAAACTTGTCAGCTCAAATGCCCATCAACATCTTTTAGTCATCTGTAAGTCAGTATTCATATAAAATGTGCTTCAAATCCAAAGAATTTCAAATTTGCACTCCAAGCTTCTATGCCTAGATTTATGATTTCCTACACATATTAGATGAAAGGAAGGCCTTTTTTACTGTGGGAGTGCTGGAACACTGGAACAGGTTGCCCAGAGAAGTTGTGGGTGTCCCATCCCTGAAAGTATTCAAGGTCACCTTGGACGGGGCTTGGAGCAGCAACAAAGGAGAAGCTTGATGGTAGAGAAACAAAGTCGGACTATAGAAGAAACTCGGATTGAAGTATAGGATCAAGTTTTCTCTCAGCTCTTGGGGTAAATTCAAAGTTGTACAAAATGACATTTATCTGTGCTATTCACTACTGTAACAGAAAGTTTCATGAAAACTGTACAGAAGATAGTAAATTTTAAAAGAGATAAGAATTACAGCATAAAATCCATGGGATAGGTTACAACATGAGACACTCTCTAAGAGAAAATCTCTTTGTTTCAGCACTTCATCGGGGTAAGATTTCATGAAGTGCCAAAGAAGGCGGCAAAATATCATTCGGGACATTATTTACTGGAATTCAGCCTGGCCATTAGTAGGAACTGCCTTTGAACATATCATGTAGATATACCACACACACTTTCCCTTCACTGAAAAATTACTGTTTACAACAAATAAGCAATTGACGATCAAAATTGATTGAAAGCATCTTAAACATGTCAAGTATTTCATTGTAGATGATCTGTGATCCAAATGCTTCTTCCACCTTCGAGAGGGACAGAAGAATTCTTCCATATCATGATGGTTTAAAATTGTATCAACCAATGTTTTCTGCTGAAAAGATATCATCTATTTTTTTCTATTTTTGGAAGAAAATATTCCTAGACATACAACAGGTGAGAACTAAGTAATTTTAAAGAAACAAATGAAATGAAAATATTCTGTAAATAGAATGAAATGAAAAGCTGTGTTTTAAATAGGAGCTAAATATTAAACAGAATTTTTGTACCAGGCATTTGAATTACTGCACCAGCTCTTTTGCCCATCAAGAGAGGCATTTAGCATTTCAGTCTTTTCCAAGGTGTTCATGATCTGCTATGCTGATCTCTGTGTGTGCCTAGGTGTGTGTGGAGGGGGGGGCATATGAAGGGGAGTGTGTATGTTTGCTTTACAATTGTTGTGGCAGATTCATGCCTCAGCTCCACATTTTGTTTTAAAAAGGTCACACCGAGTGGATATGAAGTTTACTATCAACAAGAGATCGATTCCCAAATCATCCATTTGACTCTCCCTTATAAATCATGTGCTTTGTTGCATATTTTATCAAATATACTTTCAAGCCAGATGGAGGAAGGAGGATGTGGGAATCCCTCCACCATCTTGCAACTTTTATGTAAGTAGGTTTTCAAGAAAATCATCATTTCTCTTTTAAATATGTCTGGAACAGGCATGATGGTAGTGTCAACCTGTTGGAGTTTTTGTTGCTGGAAGAAGTTGTACAAAAGGATTGGTTTTTACATTGACCAGTTACTGAATCAAGCGCAGGAATACATTGGAAATTTAGCTGGGGGTTCCTTTTCCCAGCAGACTACTTCTAGAACGAGCTTGTACACTGAAGCTGACTCTTTTGCTCTCTTTTTGTTTCTTTCCTATTTTCTTGGCTTCTTTGCCACTATCTAGACAATTTTGGAACTTTGTTCCCAACTAAAATGGTTTCAATAGTCTGATTGTGATCATACATTTTTACAAGGAATTTTTAAAATCTTTCCTCGAGTCCAGAAAGTCAAGGACTTAGATCTTTTTCTTCCCTTATCAATATTGCCATGAAATTGATAAATAAAGACCAACTCTTTATTTTTGTTTTTAACCCACGTAGATAATTCCCATCCATTAATCCATTTTGTGGACCAATAGCTGCCATTCTGATGGAAGCTGTCACTTCTTAACAATAGGCATTCTGTGACTATGTTGACTGCACTTTGGGTGAAGATCCTAACTGGTCTTAGATATACATAGGGAGAAATTTGCTCAGCCAGTGTCAGTCTTAAGCATGCGTATCAGAAGATCTTTCTAGAGCTGGGAATTTTCCCATGAAAGGGATTCAGTTAGGGAAGAGACACTTGTGCCAGAGTTTTACATTCTTCTTGAACACTGCTTAAGGAACTTAGATGCCATGTCCATTTGGATCTCTGTCTGCACAGAACTTTGTCATGCCAGCGCTTTGAAATGCATCTTGAAGAGAATTCACTAGCACAGAATGAAAGAGAGTGGAAGGGGTTGGTGGGGCTAACCAGGCCCAACCCCCCTGCCTAAACCAGGATACCTAGAGCCTCTTGCCCAGGATTCTATCTGGGTGTACTTTTAATGTCTTCAAAGATCCAGGCTCCACAATCTTTCTGGGCAGTCTGTGCCGTGGTTCAGTCACCCTGACAGTAAAGAAACATTTACTGATGTTCAAAGGCAATCTCCTGTATTTCAGTGTGTGCCCACTGCCTCTTGTCTTTTCCCTCAGCATCACTGAAAAGACACTGATTCCCTCCCCTTTGCACTATTGCTTCCATATGTATGTGTGATGCCATGTAGAGGTATGTCAAAAACCTCCCTGAAGCCCAGGCAGATAATATTCCCTTCATCTACCAGTCAAGTTGATTCATCAGAGGAGTTTAAAGTGATGTTCAGCATGAAATTCCCCTGAAAAATCATGCTAACTACATTATTTGGTCATCTGTCATGTGCCTGGCAAGGATTTCCAGGAAGAGCTGCTTCATCAACTTCCTGGGGATAAAAAAGAGGCTGGCTGGTTTGTACTATGGCGAGTCCTCTTAATTGCCTTTTTTGAAGATGGGTGTCATTTGCTAACATCCACTCTTTAGCTCCTCTTCTCATCTACACCTCGGCAAAAAGCTTTTCCACTATGTCTGGCTAGGAAAAACTGTGCCAGCACAGAAAACATCTCCCATCGTGTTCTAGAAGTTGCACGGATGTCTGCCAAGTGTTTGGCAGGAAGAAAAGAAAAGTTGTCCAAAACAGCTTCCAATCGAATGTTCCTGTGATTGGAAAAGTCAGGAGAGTGCAAAGGTACTGTTTTCTATCAGTTGGCAAGGTGCGCACACAATCCCAGTGTTGTACAGCTTGCTTCTTCACCTTCCCGAAGCTGCCGCTCTCGCCGGCTGCCGGAGCCCAAGAAGCGGCTTCTTCGCGCAAAGACGATTGTGCCGCTCACAGTGCTCTCCTTAGCGCGGCTTCTGCCGAAAGACGCCCGGCAGCGGCTCTTACCTCCGGAGAGCATCCTACCTTCGTCTTTAGCTCCTCTTCTCATCTACACCTCGGCAAAACGCTTTTCCACTATGTCTGGCTAGGAAAAACTGTGCCAGCACAGAAAACATCTCCCATCGTGTTCTAGAAGTTGCACGGATGTCTGCCAAGTGTTTGGCAGGAAGAAAAGAAAAGTTGTCCAAAACAGCTTCCAATCGAATGTTCCTGTGATTGGAAAAGTCAGGAGAGTGCAAAGGTACTGTTTTCTATCAGTTGGCAAGGTGCGCACACAATCCCAGTGTTGTACAGCTTGCTTCTTCACCTTCCCGAAGCTGCCGCTCTCGCCGGCTGCCGGAGCCCAAGAAGCGGCTTCTTCGCGCAAAGACGATTGTGCCGCTCACAGTGCTCTCCTTAGCGCGGCTTCTGCCGAAAGACGCCCGGCAGCGGCTCTTACCTCCGGAGAGCATCCTACCTTCGTCTTTCGCGTCTTATGTAGTCTACACCTCGGCAAAAAGCTTTTCCACTATGTCTGGCTAGGAAAAACTGTGCCAGCACAGAAAACATCTCCCATCGTGTTCTAGAAGTTGCAGATATGTCTGCCAAGTGTTTGGCAGGAAGAAAAGAAAAGTTGTCCAAAACAGCTTCCAATCGAATGTTCCTGTGATTGGAAAAGTCAGGAGAGTGCAAAGGTACTGTTTTCTATCAGTTGGCAAGGTGCGCACACAATCCCAGTGTTGTACAGCTTGCTTCTTCACCTTCCCGAAGCTGCCGCTCTCGCCGGCTGCCGGAGCCCAAGAAGCGGCTTCTTCGCGCAAAGACGATTGTGCCGCTCACAGTGCTCTCCTTAGCGCGGCTTCTGCTGAAAGACGCCCGGCAGCGGCTCTTACCTCCGGAGAGCATCCTACCTTCGTCTTTCGCGTCTTATGTAGTCTACACCTCGGCAAAAAGCTTTTCCACTATGTCTGGCTAGGAAAAACTGTGCCAGCACAGAAAACATCTCCCATCGTGTTCTAGAAGTTGCACGGATGTCTGCCAAGTGTTTGGCAGGAAGAAAAGAAAAGTTGTCCAAAACAGCTTCCAATCGAATGTTCCTGTGATTGGAAAAGTCAGGAGAGTGCAAAGGTACTGTTTTCTATCAGTTGGCAAGGTGCGCACACAATCCCAGTGTTGTACAGCTTGCTTCTTCACCTTCCCGAAGCTGCCGCTCTCGCCGGCTGCCGGAGCCCAAGAAGCGGCTTCTTCGCGCAAAGACGATTGTGCCGCTCACAGGGCTCTCCTTAGCGCGGCTTCTGCCGAAAGACGCCCGGCAGCGGCTCTTACCTCCTGAGAGTGGCAGCTTCGGGAAGGTGAAGAAGCAAGCTGTACAACACTGGGATTGTGTGCGCACCTTGCCAACTGATAGAAAACAGTACCTTTGCACTCTCCTGACTCTTCCAATCACAGGAACATTCGATTGGAAGCTGTTTTGGACAACTTTTCTTTTCTTCCTGCCAAACACTTGGCAGACATATCTGCAACTTCTAGAACACGATGGGAGATGTTTTCTGGGCTGGCACGGTTTTTCCTAGCCAGACATAGTGGAAAAGCGTTTTGCTAAGATGTAGACTACATAAGACGCGAAAGACGAAGGTAGGATGCTCTCCGGTGTTAAGAGCCGCTGCCGGGCGTCTTTCGGCAGAAGCCGCGCTAAGGAGAGCACTGTGAGCGGCACAATCGTCTTTGCGCGAAGAAGCCGATTCTTCGGTTCCGGGAGCCGGCGAGAGCGGCAGCTTCGGGAAGGTGAAGAAGCAAGCTGTACAACACTGGGATTGTGTGCGCACCTTGCCAACTGATAGAAAACAGTACCTTTGCACTCTCCTGACTTTTCCAATCACAGGAACATTCGATTGGAAGCTGTTTTGGACAACTTTTCTTTTCTTCCTGCCAAACACTTGGCAGACATCCGTGCAACTTCTAGAACACGATGGGAGATGTTTTCTGTGCTGGCACAGTTTTTCCTAGCCAGACATAGTGGAAAAGCGTTTTGCTAAGATGTAGACTACAAAAGACGCGAAAGACGAAGGTAGGATGCTCTCCGGAGGTAAGAGCCGCTGCCGGGCGTCTTTCGGCAGAAGCCGCGCTAAGGAGAGCACTGTGAGCGGCACAATCGTCTTTGCGCGAAGAAGCCGCTTCTTGGGCTCCGGCAGCCGGCGAGAGCGGCAGCTTCGGGAAGGTGAAGAAGCAAGCTGTACAACACTGGGATTGTGTGCGCACCTTGCCAACTGATAGAAAACAGTACCTTTGCACTCTCCTGACTTTTCCAATCACATGAACATTCGATTGGAAGCTGTTTTGAACAACTTTTCTTTTCTTCCTGCCAAACACTTGGCAGACATCCGTGCAAGTTCTAGAACACGATGGGAGATGTTTTCTGTGCTGGCACAGTTTTTCCTAGCCAGACATAGTGGAAAAGCGTTTTGCCGAGGTGTAGACTACAAAAGACGCGAAAGACGAAGGTAGGACGCTCTCCGGAGGTAAGAGCCGCTGCCGGGCGTCTTTCGGCAGAAGCCGCGCTAAGGAGAGCCCTGTGAGCGGCACAATCGTCTTTGCGCGAAGAAGCCGCTTCTTGGGCTCCGGCAGCCGGCGAGAGCGGCAGCTTCGGGAAGGTGAAGAAGCAAGCTGTACAACACTGGGATTGTGTGCGCACCTTGCCAACTGATAGAAAATAGTACCTTTGCACTCTCCTGACTTTTCCAATCACAGGAACATTCGATTGGAAGCTGTTTTGGACAACTTTTCTTTTCTTCCTGCCAAACACTTGGCAGACATCCGTGCAACTTCTAGAACACGATGGGAGATGTTTTCTGTGCTGGCACAGTTTTTCCTAGCCAGACATAGTGGAAAAGCTTTTTGCCTAGGTGTAGACTACATAAGACGCGAAAGACGAAGGTAGGATGCTCTCCGGAGGTAAGAGCCGCTGCCGGGCGTCTTTCGGCAGAAGCCGCGCTAAGGAGAGCACTGTGAGCGGCACAATCGTCTTTGCGCGAAGAAGCCGCTTCTTGGGCTCCGGCAGCCGGCGAGAGCGGCAGCTTCGGGAAGGTGAAGAAGCAAGCTGTACAACACTGGGATTGTGTGCGCACCTTGCCAACTGATAGAAAACAGTACCTTTGCACTCTCCTGACTTTTCCAATCACAGGAACATTCGATTGGAAGCTGTTTTGGACAACTTTTCTTTTCTTCCTGCCAAACACTTGGCAGACATCCGTGCAACTTCTAGAACACGATGGGAGATGTTTTCTGTGCTGGCACAGTTTTTCCTAGCCAGACATAGTGGAAAAGCGTTTTGCTAAGATGTAGACTACAAAAGACGCGAAAGACGAGGGTAGGATGCTCTCCGGAGGTAAGAGCCGCTGCCGGGCGTCTTTCGGCAGAAGCCGCGCTAAGGAGAGCACTGTGAGCGGCACAATCGTCTTTGCGCGAAGAAGCCGCTTCTTGGGCTCCGGCAGCCGGCGAGAGCGGCAGCTTCGGGAAGGTGAAGAAGCAAGCTGTACAACACTGGGATTGTGTGCGCACCTTGCCAACTGATAGAAAACAGTACCTTTGCACTCTCCTGACTTTTCCAATCACAGGAACATTCGATTGGAAGCTGTTTTGGACAACTTTTCTTTTCTTCCTGCCAAACACTTGGCAGACATCCGTGCAACTTCTAGAACACGATGGGAGATGTTTTCTGTGCTGGCACAGTTTTTCCTAGCCAGACATAGTGGAAAAGCGTTTTGCTAAGATGTAGACTACAAAAGACGCGAAAGACGAGGGTAGGATGCTCTCCGGAGGTAAGAGCCGCTGCCGGGCGTCTTTCGGCAGAAGCCGCGCTAAGGAGAGCACTGTGAGCGGCACAATCGTCTTTGCGCGAAGAAGCCGCTTCTTGGGCTCCGGCAGCCGGCGAGAGCGGCAGCTTCGGGAAGGTGAAGAAGCAAGCTGTACAACACTGGGATTGTGTGCGCACCTTGCCAACTGATAGAAAACAGTACCTTTGCACTCTCCTGACTTTTCCAATCACAGGAACATTCGATTGGAAGCTGTTCTGGACAACTTTTCTTTTCTTCCTGCCAAACACTTGGCAGACATCCGTGCAACTTCTAGAACACGATGGGAGATGTTTTCTGTGCTGGCACAGTTTTTCCTAGCCAGACATAGTGGAAAAGCGTTTTGCTAAGATGTAGACTACAAAAGACGCGAAAGACGAAGGTAGGATGCTCTCCGGAGGTAAGAGCCGCTGCCGGGCGTCTTTCGGCAGAAGCCGCGCTAAGGAGAGCACTGTGAGCGGCACAATCGTCTTTGCGCGAAGAAGCCGCTTCTTGGGCTCCGGCAGCCGGCGAGAGCGGCAGCTTCGGGAAGGTGAAGAAGCAAGCTGTACAACACTGGGATTGTGTGCGCACCTTGCCAACTGATAGAAAACAGTACCTTTGCACTCTCCTGACTTTTCCAATCACAGGAACATTCGATTGGAAGCTGTTTTGGACAACTTTTCTTTTCTTCCTGCCAAACACTTGGCAGACATCCGTGCAACTTCTAGAACACGATGGGAGATGTTTTCTGTGCTGGCACAGTTTTTCCTAGCCAGACATAGTGGAAAAGCGTTTTGCTAAGATGTAGACTACAAAAGACGCGAAAGACGAAGGTAGGATGCTCTCCGGAGGTAAGAGCCGCTGCCGGGCGTCTTTCGGCAGAAGCCGCGCTAAGGAGAGCACTGTGAGCGGCACAATCGTCTTTGCGCGAAGAAGCCGCTTCTTGGGCTCCGGCAGCCGGCGAGAGCGGCAGCTTCGGGAAGGTGAAGAAGCAAGCTGTACAACACTGGGATTGTGTGCGCACCTTGCCAACTGATAGAAAACAGTACCTTTGCACTCTCCTGACTCTTCCAATCACAGGAACATTCGATTGGAAGCTGTTTTGGACAACTTTTCTTTTCTTCCTGCCAAACACTTGGCAGACATATCTGCAACTTCTAGAACACGATGGGAGATGTTTTCTGGGCTGGCACGGTTTTTCCTAGCCAGACATAGTGGAAAAGCGTTTTGCTAAGATGTAGACTACATAAGACGCGAAAGACGAAGGTAGGATGCTCTCCGGTGTTAAGAGCCGCTGCCGGGCGTCTTTCGGCAGAAGCCGCGCTAAGGAGAGCACTGTGAGCGGCACAATCGTCTTTGCGCGAAGAAGCCGATTCTTCGGTTCCGGGAGCCGGCGAGAGCGGCAGCTTCGGGAAGGTGAAGAAGCAAGCTGTACAACACTGGGATTGTGTGCGCACCTTGCCAACTGATAGAAAACAGTACCTTTGCACTCTCCTGACTTTTCCAATCACAGGAACATTCGATTGGAAGCTGTTTTGGACAACTTTTCTTTTCTTCCTGCCAAACACTTGGCAGACATCCGTGCAACTTCTAGAACACGATGGGAGATGTTTTCTGTGCTGGCACAGTTTTTCCTAGCCAGACATAGTGGAAAAGCGTTTTGCTAAGATGTAGACTACAAAAGACGCGAAAGACGAAGGTAGGATGCTCTCCGGAGGTAAGAGCCGCTGCCGGGCGTCTTTCGGCAGAAGCCGCGCTAAGGAGAGCACTGTGAGCGGCACAATCGTCTTTGCGCGAAGAAGCCGCTTCTTGGGCTCCGGCAGCCGGCGAGAGCGGCAGCTTCGGGAAGGTGAAGAAGCAAGCTGTACAACACTGGGATTGTGTGCGCACCTTGCCAACTGATAGAAAACAGTACCTTTGCACTCTCCTGACTTTTCCAATCACATGAACATTCGATTGGAAGCTGTTTTGAACAACTTTTCTTTTCTTCCTGCCAAACACTTGGCAGACATCCGTGCAAGTTCTAGAACACGATGGGAGATGTTTTCTGTGCTGGCACAGTTTTTCCTAGCCAGACATAGTGGAAAAGCGTTTTGCCGAGGTGTAGACTACAAAAGACGCGAAAGACGAAGGTAGGACGCTCTCCGGAGGTAAGAGCCGCTGCCGGGCGTCTTTCGGCAGAAGCCGCGCTAAGGAGAGCCCTGTGAGCGGCACAATCGTCTTTGCGCGAAGAAGCCGCTTCTTGGGCTCCGGCAGCCGGCGAGAGCGGCAGCTTCGGGAAGGTGAAGAAGCAAGCTGTACAACACTGGGATTGTGTGCGCACCTTGCCAACTGATAGAAAATAGTACCTTTGCACTCTCCTGACTTTTCCAATCACAGGAACATTCGATTGGAAGCTGTTTTGGACAACTTTTCTTTTCTTCCTGCCAAACACTTGGCAGACATCCGTGCAACTTCTAGAACACGATGGGAGATGTTTTCTGTGCTGGCACAGTTTTTCCTAGCCAGACATAGTGGAAAAGCTTTTTGCCTAGGTGTAGACTACATAAGACGCGAAAGACGAAGGTAGGATGCTCTCCGGAGGTAAGAGCCGCTGCCGGGCGTCTTTCGGCAGAAGCCGCGCTAAGGAGAGCACTGTGAGCGGCACAATCGTCTTTGCGCGAAGAAGCCGCTTCTTGGGCTCCGGCAGCCGGCGAGAGCGGCAGCTTCGGGAAGGTGAAGAAGCAAGCTGTACAACACTGGGATTGTGTGCGCACCTTGCCAACTGATAGAAAACAGTACCTTTGCACTCTCCTGACTTTTCCAATCACAGGAACATTCGATTGGAAGCTGTTTTGGACAACTTTTCTTTTCTTCCTGCCAAACACTTGGCAGACATCCGTGCAACTTCTAGAACACGATGGGAGATGTTTTCTGTGCTGGCACAGTTTTTCCTAGCCAGACATAGTGGAAAAGCGTTTTGCTAAGATGTAGACTACAAAAGACGCGAAAGACGAGGGTAGGATGCTCTCCGGAGGTAAGAGCCGCTGCCGGGCGTCTTTCGGCAGAAGCCGCGCTAAGGAGAGCACTGTGAGCGGCACAATCGTCTTTGCGCGAAGAAGCCGCTTCTTGGGCTCCGGCAGCCGGCGAGAGCGGCAGCTTCGGGAAGGTGAAGAAGCAAGCTGTACAACACTGGGATTGTGTGCGCACCTTGCCAACTGATAGAAAACAGTACCTTTGCACTCTCCTGACTTTTCCAATCACAGGAACATTCGATTGGAAGCTGTTTTGGACAACTTTTCTTTTCTTCCTGCCAAACACTTGGCAGACATCCGTGCAACTTCTAGAACACGATGGGAGATGTTTTCTGTGCTGGCACAGTTTTTCCTAGCCAGACATAGTGGAAAAGCGTTTTGCTAAGATGTAGACTACAAAAGACGCGAAAGACGAGGGTAGGATGCTCTCCGGAGGTAAGAGCCGCTGCCGGGCGTCTTTCGGCAGAAGCCGCGCTAAGGAGAGCACTGTGAGCGGCACAATCGTCTTTGCGCGAAGAAGCCGCTTCTTGGGCTCCGGCAGCCGGCGAGAGCGGCAGCTTCGGGAAGGTGAAGAAGCAAGCTGTACAACACTGGGATTGTGTGCGCACCTTGCCAACTGATAGAAAACAGTACCTTTGCACTCTCCTGACTTTTCCAATCACAGGAACATTCGATTGGAAGCTGTTCTGGACAACTTTTCTTTTCTTCCTGCCAAACACTTGGCAGACATCCGTGCAACTTCTAGAACACGATGGGAGATGTTTTCTGTGCTGGCACAGTTTTTCCTAGCCAGACATAGTGGAAAAGCGTTTTGCTAAGATGTAGACTACAAAAGACGCGAAAGACGAAGGTAGGATGCTCTCCGGAGGTAAGAGCCGCTGCCGGGCGTCTTTCGGCAGAAGCCGCGCTAAGGAGAGCACTGTGAGCGGCACAATCGTCTTTGCGCGAAGAAGCCGCTTCTTGGGCTCCGGCAGCCGGCGAGAGCGGCAGCTTCGGGAAGGTGAAGAAGCAAGCTGTACAACACTGGGATTGTGTGCGCACCTTGCCAACTGATAGAAAACAGTACCTTTGCACTCTCCTGACTTTTCCAATCACAGGAACATTCGATTGGAAGCTGTTTTGGACAACTTTTCTTTTCTTCCTGCCAAACACTTGGCAGACATCCGTGCAACTTCTAGAACACGATGGGAGATGTTTTCTGTGCTGGCACAGTTTTTCCTAGCCAGACATAGTGGAAAAGCGTTTTGCTAAGATGTAGACTACAAAAGACGCGAAAGACGAAGGTAGGATGCTCTCCGGAGGTAAGAGCCGCTGCCGGGCGTCTTTCGGCAGAAGCCGCGCTAAGGAGAGCACTGTGAGCGGCACAATCGTCTTTGCGCGAAGAAGCCGCTTCTTGGGCTCCGGCAGCCGGCGAGAGCGGCAGCTTCGGGAAGGTGAAGAAGCAAGCTGTACAACACTGGGATTGTGTGCGCACCTTGCCAACTGATAGAAAACAGTACCTTTGCACTCTCCTGACTTTTCCAATCACAGGAACATTCGATTGGAAGCTGTTCTGGACAACTTTTCTTTTCTTCCTGCCAAACACTTGGCAGACATCCGTGCAACTTCTAGAACACGATGGGAGATGTTTTCTGTGCTGGCACAGTTTTTCCTAGCCAGACATAGTGGAAAAGCGTTTTGCTAAGATGTAGACTACAAAAGACGCGAAAGACGAAGGTAGGATGCTCTCCGGAGGTAAGAGCCGCTGCCGGGCGTCTTTCGGCAGAAGCCGCGCTAAGGAGAGCCCTGTGAGCGGCACAATCGTCTTTGCGCGAAGAAGCCGCTTCTTGGGCTCCGGCAGCCGGCGAGAGCGGCAGCTTCGGGAAGGTGAAGAAGCAAGCTGTACAACACTGGGATTGTGTGCGCACCTTGCCAACTGATAGAAAACAGTACCTTTGCACTCTCCTGACTTTTCCAATCACAGGAACATTCGATTGGAAGCTGTTTTGGACAACTTTTCTTTTCTTCCTGCCAAACACTTGGCAGACATCCGTGCAACTTCTAGAACACGATGGGAGATGTTTTCTGTGCTGGCACAGTTTTTCCTAGCCAGACATAGTGGAAAAGCGTTTTGCTAAGATGTAGACTACAAAAGACGCGAAAGACGAGGGTAGGATGCTCTCCGGAGGTAAGAGCCGCTGCCGGGCGTCTTTCGGCAGAAGCCGCGCTAAGGAGAGCACTGTGAGCGGCACAATCGTCTTTGCGCGAAGAAGCCGCTTCTTGGGCTCCGGCAGCCGGCGAGAGCGGCAGCTTCGGGAAGGTGAAGAAGCAAGCTGTACAACACTGGGATTGTGTGCGCACCTTGCCAACTGATAGAAAACAGTACCTTTGCACTCTCCTGACTTTTCCAATCACAGGAACATTCGATTGGAAGCTGTTTTGGACAACTTTTCTTTTCTTCCTGCCAAACACTTGGCAGACATCCGTGCAACTTCTAGAACACGATGGGAGATGTTTTCTGTGCTGGCACAGTTTTTCCTAGCCAGACATAGTGGAAAAGCGTTTTGCTAAGATGTAGACTACAAAAGACGCGAAAGACGAGGGTAGGATGCTCTCCGGAGGTAAGAGCCGCTGCCGGGCGTCTTTCGGCAGAAGCCGCGCTAAGGAGAGCACTGTGAGCGGCACAATCGTCTTTGCGCGAAGAAGCCGCTTCTTGGGCTCCGGGAGCCGGCGAGAGCGGCAGCTTCGGGAAGGTGAAGAAGCAAGCTGTACAACACTGGGATTGTGTGCGCACCTTGCCAACTGATAGAAAACAGTACCTTTGCACTCTCCTGACTTTTCCAATCACAGGAACATTCGATTGGAAGCTGTTTTGGACAACTTTTCTTTTCTTCCTGCCAAACACTTGGCAGACATCCGTGCAACTTCTAGAACACGATGGGAGATGTTTTCTGTGCTGGCACAGTTTTTCCTAGCCAGACATAGTGGAAAAGCTTTTTGCCGAGGTGTAGATGAGAAGAGGAGCTAAAGGGTGGATGTTAGCAAATGACACCCTTCTTCAAAAAAGGCAATTAAGAGGACTCGCCATAGTACAAACCAGCCAGCCTCTTTTTTATCCCCAGGAAGTTGATGAAGCAGCTCTTCCTGGAAATCCTTGCCAGGCACATGACAGATGACCAAATAATGTAGTTAGCATGATTTTTCAGGGGAATTTCATGCTGAACATCACTTTAAACTCCTCTGATGAATCAACTTGACTGGTAGATGAAGGGAATATTATCTGCCTGGGCTTCAGGGAGGTTTTTGACATACCTCTACATGGCATCACACATACATATGGAAGCAATAGTGCAAAGGGGAGGGAATCAGTGTCTTTTCAGTGATGCTGAGGGAAAAGACAAGAGGCAGTGGGCACACACTGAAATACAGGAGATTGCCTTTGAACATCAGTAAATGTTTCTTTACTGTCAGGGTGACTGAACCACGGCACAGACTGCCCAGAAAGATTGTGGAGCCTGGATCTTTGAAGACATTAAAAGTACACCCAGATAGAATCCTGGGCAAGAGGCTCTAGGTATCCTGGTTTAGGCAGGGGGGTTGGGCCTGGTTAGCCCCACCAACCCCTTCCACTCTCTTTCATTCTGTGCTAGTGAATTCTCTTCAAGATGCATTTCAAAGCACTGGCATGACAAAGTTCTGTGCAGACAGAGATCCAAATGGACATGGCATCTAAGTTCCTTAAGCAGTGTTCAAGAAGAATGTAAAACTCTGGCACAAGTGTCTCTTCCCTAACTGAATCCCTTTCATGGGAAAATTCCCAGCTCTAGAAAGATCTTCTGATACGCATGCTTAAGACTGACACTGGCTGAGCAAATTTCTCCCTATGTATATCTAAGACCAGTTAGGATCTTCACCCAAAGTGCAGTCAACATAGTCACAGAATGCCTATTGTTAAGAAGTGACAGCTTCCATCAGAATGGCAGCTATTGGTCCACAAAATGGATTAATGGATGGGAATTATCTACGTGGGTTAAAAACAAAAATAAAGAGTTGGTCTTTATTTATCAATTTCATGGCAATATTGATAAGGGAAGAAAAAGATCTAAGTCCTTGACTTTCTGGACTCGAGGAAAGATTTTAAAAATTCCTTGTAAAAATGTATGATCACAATCAGACTATTGAAACCATTTTAGTTGGGAACAAAGTTCCAAAATTGTCTAGATAGTGGCAAAGAAGCCAAGAAAATAGGAAAGAAACAAAAAGAGAGCAAAAGAGTCAGCTTCAGTGTACAAGCTCGTTCTAGAAGTAGTCTGCTGGGAAAAGGAACCCCCAGCTAAATTTCCAATGTATTCCTGCGCTTGATTCAGTAACTGGTCAATGTAAAAACCAATCCTTTTGTACAACTTCTTCCAGCAACAAAAACTCCAACAGGTTGACACTACCATCATGCCTGTTCCAGACATATTTAAAAGAGAAATGATGATTTTCTTGAAAACCTACTTACATAAAAGTTGCAAGATGGTGGAGGGATTCCCACATCCTCCTTCCTCCATCTGGCTTGAAAGTATATTTGATAAAATATGCAACAAAGCACATGATTTATAAGGGAGAGTCAAATGGATGATTTGGGAATCGATCTCTTGTTGATAGTAAACTTCATATCCACTCGGTGTGACCTTTTTAAAACAAAATGTGGAGCTGAGGCATGAATCTGCCACAACAATTGTAAAGCAAACATACACACTCCCCTTCATATGCCCCCCCCTCCACACACACCTAGGCACACACAGAGATCAGCATAGCAGATCATGAACACCTTGGAAAAGACTGAAATGCTAAATGCCTCTCTTGATGGGCAAAAGAGCTGGTGCAGTAATTCAAATGCCTGGTACAAAAATTCTGTTTAATATTTAGCTCCTATTTAAAACACAGCTTTTCATTTCATTCTATTTACAGAATATTTTCATTTCATTTGTTTCTTTAAAATTACTTAGTTCTCACCTGTTGTATGTCTAGGAATATTTTCTTCCAAAAATAGAAAAAAATAGATGATATCTTTTCAGCAGAAAACATTGGTTGATACAATTTTAAACCATCATGATATGGAAGAATTCTTCTGTCCCTCTCGAAGGTGGAAGAAGCATTTGGATCACAGATCATCTACAATGAAATACTTGACATGTTTAAGATGCTTTCAATCAATTTTGATCGTCCATTGCTTATTTGTTGTAAACAGTAATTTTTCAGTGAAGGGAAAGTGTGTGTGGTATATCTACATGATATGTTCAAAGGCAGTTCCTACTAATGGCCAGGCTGAATTCCAGTAAATAATGTCCCGAATGATATTTTGCCGCCTTCTTTGGCACTTCATGAAATCTTACCCCGATGAAGTGCTGAAACAAAGAGATTTTCTCTTAGAGAGTGTCTCATGTTGTAACCTATCCCATGGATTTTATGCTGTAATTCTTATCTCTTTTAAAATTTACTATCTTCTGTACAATTTTCATGAAACTTTCTGTTACAGTAGTGAATAGCACAGATAAATGTCATTTTGTACAACTTTGAATTTACCCCAAGAGCTGAGAGAAAACTTGATCCTATACTTCAATCCGAGTTTCTTCTATAGTCCGACTTTGTTTCTCTACCATCAAGCTTCTCCTTTGTTGCTGCTCCAAGCCCCGTCCAAGGTGACCTTGAATACTTTCAGGGATGGGACACCCACAACTTCTCTGGGCAACCTGTTCCAGTGTTCCAGCACTCCCACAGTAAAAAAGGCCTTCCTTTCATCTAATATGTGTAGGAAATCATAAATCTAGGCATAGAAGCTTGGAGTGCAAATTTGAAATTCTTTGGATTTGAAGCACATTTTATATGAATACTGACTTACAGATGACTAAAAGATGTTGATGGGCATTTGAGCTGACAAGTTTTGAAAAAGTGCACGGAAATTAAAATTGAAACCACTAAAATTAAAAACTCCTTGCCATTTTCTTTTTCCTCTCCTATTCAAAATTGCATATGTCAGATATCAGTGCTTCATGCAAACCTCTCAGATGCTCTCAGAGAAAAAGCTTTTCTTTCAGACTAAGTTGCGGTTGACGTAGAACACTAGCAGGAGTGAAAGATTTTCTGGGCATCGGGGCAGCCCGTTCTCCTTGGATTTGTGTGCAGAATGCATTTTATCCAAACTGGAAAATAGATCCCAGCTCTGTTCTATTCATCATTCTTACTTCATCAGGCCAGAAGATTCTGTGAAAAGTAGCCTGTGGACCTTGAAGACAGCGCATGTGAACCAGATGAGAGGTGATAGAGAAGTTGAGGGAGAGAAGAAAGAGCATGAGGCTGAAACCAGAAAGTATTTCTCCACGTGATCATGGAAGATTGCAGGAGCCACTTGGTACTATCAAACCAGCCCAACTTGGCACTGGTGCCACCTTGGGTCTGGGAGCCATGTTGCATATCGTGCATTTTAAGGAGCCAGCTGGCCACACCCAGCCATATGCCCCCAAACACAAACCAAGGCCCTTTTCTCTGGCAAACAAAACTCAGCTGCCCTGCTTCTGGATGGCAGATTGCAGGAACCACTTGGTACTATCAAACCAGCCCAACTTGGCACTGGTGCCACCATGGGTCTGGTCACCATCCTGCCTATTGTAGCTTTTCAGGAGCCAGCCGGTCACTCTCAGCCATAGGCCCCCAAACACAAACCTCGGCCCGTTTACCTGGCAAACAAAAGTAAGCTGCCCCGCTTCTGGATGGCAGATTGCAGGAGCTACTTAGTACTATCAAATCAGCCCGACTTGGCACAGGTGCCACCTTGGATCTGGGAACCATCCTGTGTATCGTGGATTTTCAGGGGCCAGCCAGCCACTCTCAGCCATATGCCCCCAAAAACAAACCACGGACCTTTACTCTGGCAAACAAAACTCAACTGCCCCTCTTCTGGATGGCAAATTTTAGGACGCACTTTGTACTACGAAAACCGCCCGTTGTGGCACTGGTGCCACCTTGTGTCAGGGAACCATCCTGCATATCGAGCTTTTTAAGGAGCCAGCCGGCCAGGCCCAGCCATATACCCCCAAAAACAAACCACGGACCATTTCTCATGGAAAAAAAAATCCGCTGCCCCGCGTCTGGATGGCAGATTGCAGGAGCCACTTTGCACCATCAAACCAGCCCGACTTGGCACTGGTGCCACCTTGGGTCTGGGAACAATCCTGCGTATCGTACATATTCAGGAACCAGCCGAACACTCCCAGCCACAGGCCCCCAAACACAAACAACGGCCCATTTCCCTGGCAAACAAAACTCAGCGGCCCCGCTTCTGGATGGCAGTTTGCAGGAGCCACTTGGGACTATCAAACCAGCCCGACTTGGCACTGGTGCCACCTTGGGTCTGGGAAACATCCTGCGTATCGTGGATTCTTAGGAGCCAGCCGGCCACTCCTAGCCACAGGCCCCCAAACAAAAACCTAGGCCTATTTCTCTGGCAAACAAAAGTAAGCTGCCCCGCTTCTGGATGGCAGATTGCAGGAGACACTTGGGACTATCAAACCAGCCCAACTTGGCACTGGTGCCACCTTGGATCTGGGAACCATGCTGTGTATCGTGGATATTCAGGGGCCAGCCGGCCACTCTCAGCCATATATCCCCAAACAGAAACCTCGGCCCTGTTCTCTGGCAAACAAAACTCAACTGCCCCTCTTCTGGATGGCAAATTGCAGGATGAACTTGATACTAAAACCGCAGGCCGACTTGGTAGTGGTGACACCTTGGACCTGGGAACCATCATGCGTATCGAGCATTTTAAGGAGCCAGCCGGCCACTCCCAGCAATATGCCCCCAAAACAATCCACGGAATTTTTCTCTGGCAAACAAAAATCAGCTGCCCCGCTTCTGGATGGCAGATTGCAGGAGCCACTTTGCACCATCAAACCAGCCCGACTTGGAACTGGTGCCACCTTGCATCTGGGAACCATGCTGCCTAGCGTGGATTTTCAGGAGCCAGCCGGCCACGCTCAGCCATAGGCCCCCAAACAAAACCCACGGCCCGTTTCCCTGGCAAACAAAATTAAGCTGCCCCGCTTCTGGATGGCAGATTGCAGGACGCACTTGGTAGTATCAAACCAGCCCGACTTGGCACTGGTGCCACCTTGGGTCTGGGAACCATCCTGCGTATCGTGGGTTCAAAGGAGCCAGCCGGCCACTCCCAGCCACAGGCCCCCAAATACAAACAACGGCGCTTTTCCCTGGAAAACAAAACTCGCCTGCCAACTTTTTGATGGCAGATTGCAGGAGCCACTTGGTACTATCAAACCAGCCCAACTTGGCACTGGTGCCACCTCTGGTCTGGGAAGCATGCTGCGTAACACAGATTCTAAGGCGCCAGTCGGCCACTCCCAGTCACAAGCCCCCAAACACAAACAACCGCGCTATTCTCTGGCAAACAAAACTCCACTGCCCCTCTTCTGGATGGCAAATTGCAGGACGCACTTGGTACTATAAAAACAGCCCTACTTGGCACTGGTGCCACCTTGGGTCTGGGAACCATCCTGCGTATCGGTCTTTTTAATGAGACAGCCGGCCACTCCCAGCCATATGCCCCCAAACACAACCCACGGCCCTTTTCTCTGGCAAACAAAACTCAACTGCACCGCTTCTGGATGGCAGATTGCAGGAGCCACTTGGTACTATCAAACCAGCCCGACTTGGCACTGGTGCCACCTTGGGTCTGGGAACCATCCAGCCTATCGTGGATTTTAAGGAGCCAGCCGGCTACTCCCAGCCACAGGCCCCCAACAAAAACCACGGCCCTTTTTTCTGGCAAACAAAACTTAGCTGCCTCACTTCTGGATGGCAGATTGCAGGAGCCATTTGGTGTAATCAAACCAGCCCGACTTGGCACTGGTGCCACCTTGGGTCTGGGAACCATCCTGCGTATCGTGGATTCTAAGGAGCCAGCCGGCCACTCCCAGCCACAGGCCCCCAAACAAAATCAACGGCGCTGTTCCCTGGAAAACAAAACACGTCTGCCAACATTTTGATGGAGTTTGCAGGAGCCACTTGGTACTATCAAACCAGCCCGACTTGGCACTGGTGCCACCTTGGGTCTGGGAAACATCCTGCGTATCGTGGATTCTTAGGAGCCAGCCGGCCACTCCTAGCCACAGGCCCCCAGACAAAAACCTAGGCCTATTTCTCTGGCAAACAAAAGTAAGCTGCCCCGCTTCTGGATGGCAGATTGCAGGAGACACTTGGTACTATCAAACCAGCCCAACTTGGCACTGGTGCCACCTTGGATCTGGGAACCATGCTGTGTATCGTGGATATTCAGGGGCCACCCGGCCACTCTCAGCCATATGTCCCCAAACAGAAACCTCGGCCCGTTTCTCTGGCCAACAAAACTCAACTGCCCCTCTTCTGGATGGCAAATTGCAGGATGAACTTGATACTAAAACCGCAGGCCGACTTGGTAGTGGTGACACCTTGGGCCTGGGAACCATCATGCGTATCGAGCATTTTAAGGAGCCAGCCGGCCACTCCCAGCAATATGCCCCCAAAAACAATCCACGGAATTTTTCTCTGGCAAACAAAAATCAGCTGCCCCGCTTCTGGATGGCAGATTGCAGGAGCCACTTTGCACCATCAAACCAGCCCGACTTGGCACTGGTGCCAGCTTGCATCTGGGAACCATGCTGCCTAGCGTGGATTTTCAGGAGCCAGCCGGCCACTCTCAGCCATAGGCCCCCAAACAAAACCCACGGCCCGATTCCCTGGCAAGCAAAATTAAGCTGCCCCGCTTCTGGATGGCAGATTGCAGGACGCACTTGGTAGTATCAAACCAGCCCGACTTGGCACTGGTGCCACCTTGGGTCTGGGAACCATCCTGCGTATCGTGGGTTCAAAGGAGCCAGACGGCCACTCCCAGCCATAGGTCCCAAGTCACAAACCTCGGCCCGTTTCACTGGCAAACAAAAGTAAGCTGCCCCGCTTCTGGATGGCAGATTGCAGGAGCCACATGGTACGATCAAACCAGCCCAACTTGGCACTGGTGCCACCTCTGGTCTGGGAACCATGCTGCGTAACACAGGTTCTAAGGCGCCAGTCGGCCACTCCCAGCCACAAGCCCCCAAACACAAACAACGGCGCTATTCTCTGGCAAACAAAACTCAACTGCCCCTCTTCTGGATGGCAAATTGCAGGACGCACTTGGTACTATAAAAACAGCCCTACTTGGCACTGGTGCCACCTTGGGTCTGGGAACCATCCTGCGTATCGATCTTTATAATGAGACAGCCGGCCACTCCCAGCCATATGCCCCCAAACAAAACCCACGGCCCTTTTCTCTGGCAAACAACACTCAACTGCACCGCTTCTGGATGGCAGATTGCAGGAGCCACTTGGTACTATCAAACCAGCCCGACTTGGCACTGGTGCCACCTTGGGTCTGGGAAACATCCTGCGTATTGTGGGTTGTCAGGGGCCAGCCGGTCACTCTCAGCCATAGGCCCCAAACACAAACCACGGCCCTTTTCTCTGGAAAACAAAACTCAACTGCCCCTCTTCCTGATGGGAGATTGCAGGAGCCACTGGGTACTATGAAACCAGCCCTACTTGGCACTGGTGCCACCTTGGGTCTGGGAACCATGCTGCGTATCATGGATTTTCAAGAGCCAGCCGGCCACTGCCAGCCACAGGCCCCGAAACACAAACAACAGCCTTTTTCTCTGGCAAACAAAATTCAGCTGCCCCGCTTCTGGATGGCAGATTGCAGGAACCACTTGGTACTATCAAACCAGCCCGACTTGGCACTGGTGCCACCTTGGGTCTGGGAACCATCCTGCGTATCGTGGATTCTAAGGAGCCAGCTGGCCACTCCCAGCCACAGGCCCCAAAACACACACAACGGTGCTTTTCCCTGGAAAACAAAACTCGCCTGCCAAACATTTGATGGCAGATTGCAGGAGCCACTTGGTTTTATCAAATCAGCCGAACTTGGCACTGGTGCCACCATGGGTCTGGTCACCATCCTGCCTATCGTAGCTTTTCAGGTGCCACCCAATCACCCCCAGCCGGAGGCCCCTAGACAAATATTTCGGCCCGTTTCCCTGGCAAACAAAAGTAAGCTACCCCGCTTCTGGATGGCAGATTGCAGGAGCCACTTTGCACCATCAAACTAGCCCAACTTGGCACTGGTGCCACCTCTGGTCTGGGAACCATCCTGCGTATCGTGGGTTCTAAGGAGCCAGCTAGCCACTCCCAGCCACAGGCCCCCAAACACAAACAACGGCGCTTTTCCCTGGAAAACAAAACTCGCCTGACAACTTTTTGATGGCAGATTGCCGGAGCCACTTGGTACTATCAAACCAGCCCAACTTGGCACTGGTGCCACCATGGGTCTGGTCACCATCCTGCCTATCGTAGCTTTTCAGGAGCCAGCCGGTCACTCGCAGCCATAGGCCCCCAGACACAAACCTCGGCCCGTTTCCCTGGGAAACAAAAGTAAGCTGCCCCGCTTCTGCATGGCAGATTGCAGGAGCTATTTAGTACTATCAAACCACCCCGACTTGGCACTGGTGACACCTCTGGTGTGGGAACCATCCTGCTTATTGTGGATTTTCAGGGGCCAGCCGGCCACTATCAGCCATATGCCCCCAAAAACAAACCACGGCCCTTTTCTCTGGCAAACAAAACTCAACTGCCCCTCTTCTGGATGGCAAATTTTAGGACGCACTTTGTACTACGAAAACCGCCCAACGTGGCACTGGTGCCACCTTGTGTCAGGGAACCATCCTGCATATCGAGCTTTTTAAGGAGCCAGCCGGCCAGGCCCAGCCATATACCCCCAAAAACAAACCACGGACCATTTCTCATGGAAACAAAAGTCCGCTGCCCCGCGTCTGGATGGCAGATTGCAGGAGCCACTTTGCACCATCAAACCAGCCCGACTTGGCACTGGTGCCACCTTGGGTCTGGGAACAATCCTGCATATCGTGGATTCTAAGGAGCCAGCCGGCCACTCCCAGCCACAGGCCCCCAAACACAAACAACGGCGCTTTTCCCTGGAAAACAAAACTCGCCTGCCAGCTTTTTGATGGCAGATTGCAGGAGCCACTTGGTACTATCAAATCATCCCAACTTGGCACTGGTGCCACTATGGGTCTGGGAACCATCCTGCCTATTGTAGCATTTCAGGAGCCAGCCGGTCACTCCCAGCCATAGGCCCCCAGACACAAACCTCGGACCGTTTCCCTGGCAAACAAAATTAAGCTGCCCCGATTCTGGATGGCAGATTGCAGGAGCCACGTGGTAGTGTCAAACCAGCCCGACTTGGCACTGGTGCCGCCTTGGGTCTGGGAACCATCCGGCGTATCGTGGATTCTAAGCAGCCACCCGGCCACTCTGAGCCACAGGCGCCCAAACAAAAACAACGGCGCTTTTCCCTGGAAAACAAAAATCGCCTGCCAACATTTTGATGGCAGATTGCAGGAGCCACTTGGTGCTATCAAACCAGCCCAACTTGGCACTGGTGCCACCATGGGTCTGGTCACCATCCTGCCTATCGTAGCTTTTCAGGAGCCAGCCGGTCACTCCCAGCCAAGACCCCCAGACACAAACCTCGGCCCGTTTCCCTGGAAAACAAAAGTAAGCTGCCCCGATTCTGGATGGCAGATTGCAGGAGCCACTTGGTACTATCAAATCAGCCCAACTTGGCACTGGTGCCACCATGGGTCTGGTAAACATCCTGCCTATCGTAGCTTTTCAGGAGCCAGACGGTCACTCCCTGCCATAGGCCCCCAGACAAAAACCTCGGCCCGTTTCCCTGGCAAACAAAAGTAAACTGCCCCGCTTTTGGATGGCAGATTGCAGGATGCATTTGGTACTATCAAACCTGCCCGACTTGGCCCTGGTGCCACCTTGGCTCTGGGAACCATGCTGCGTAACGTAGATTCTACGAGGACAGGCGGCCACTCCCAGCCACAGGCCTCTAAACAACGGCGCTTTTCCCTGGAAAACAAAACTCGCCTGACAACTTTTTGATGGCAGATTGCAGGAGCCACTTGGTACTATCAAACCAGCCCAACTTGGCACTGGTGCCACCATGGGTCTGGTCACCATCCTGCCTATCGTAGCTTTTCAGGAGCCAGCCGCTCACTCCCAGCCATAGGCCCCCAGACAAATATCTCGGCCCGTTTCCCTGGCAAACAAAAGTAAGCAGCCCCGCTTCTGGATGGCAGATTGCAGGAGCCACATGGTACTATCAAACCAGCCCAACTTGGCACTGGTGCCACCTTGGTTCTGGGAACCATCCTGCCTATCGTGGATTTTCAGGGGCCAGCCGGCCACTCTCAACCATATGCCCCCAAACATATACCACGGCCCTTTTCTCTGGCAAACAAAACTCAACTGCCCCTCTTCTGGATGGCAAATTGCAGGACGCACTTGGTACTACGAAAACAGCCCGACTTGGCACTGATGCCACCTTGGGTCAGGGAACAATCCTGCGTATCGATCTTTTAAGGAGCCAGCCGGCCGCGTCCAGCCATATACCCCCAAAAAAAAACCACGGAACTTTTCTGCAGCAAACAAAAATCCGCTGCCCCCCGTCTGGATGGCAGATTGCAGGAGCTATTTAGTATTATCAAACCAGCCCAACTTGGCACTGGTGCCACCATGAGTTTGGTAAACATCCTGCCTATCGTAGCTTTTCAGTAGCCAGCCAGTCACTCCCAGCCATAGGCCCCCAGACAAATACCTCGGCCCGTTTCCCTGGGAAACAAAATTAAGCTGTCCCGCTTCTGGATGGCAGATTGCAGGAGCCGCTTGGTACTATCAAACCAGCCCAACTTGGCACTGGCGCCACCTTGGCTCTGGGAACCATCCTGCGTATCCTGGGTTCAAAGGAGGCAGCCGGCCACTCCCAGCCACAGGCCTCCAAACACAAACAACGGCGCTTTTCCCTGGAAAACAAAACTGGCCTGCCAACTTTTTGATGGCAGATTGCAGGAGCCACTTGGTACTATCAAACCAGCCCAACTTGGCACTGGTGCCACCATGGGTCTGGTCACCATCCTGCCTATCGTAGCTTTTCAGGCGCCAGCCGGTCACTCCCAGCCATAGGGCCCCAGTCACAAACCTCGGCCCGTTTCCCTGGCAAACAAAAGTAAGCTACCCCGCTTCTGGATGGCAGATTGCAGGAGCCACTTTGTACCATCAAACCAGCCCGACTTGGCACTGGTGCCACCTCTGGTCTGGGAACCATCCTGCGTATCGTGGATTCTAAGGAGCCAGCTGGCCACTCCCAGCCACAGGCCCCCAAACACAAACAACGGCGCTTTTCCCTGGAAAACAAAACTCACCTGCCAACTATTTGATGGCAGATTGCAGGAGCCACTTGGTACTATCAAACCAGCCCAACTTGGCACTGGTGCCACCATGGGTCTGGTCACCATCCTGCCTATCGTAGCTTTTCAGGAGGCAGCCGGTCACTCCCAGCCATAGGCCCCCAGACACAAAGCTCTGCCCGTTTCCCTGGCAAACAAAAGTAAGCTACCCCGCTTCTGGATGGCAGATTGCAGGAGTCACTTTGCACCATCAAACCAGCCCGACTTGGCACTGGTGCCACCTCTGGTCTGGGACCCATCCTGCGTATCGTGGATTCTAAGGAGACAGCTGGCCACTCCCAGCCACAGGCCCCCAAACACAAACAACGGCGCTTTTCCCTGGAAAACAAAACTCGCTTGCCAACTTTTTGATGGAAGATTGCAGGAGCCACTTGGTACTATCAAACCACCCCAACTTGGCAACAAGTGGTTCCTGCAATCTGACATCCAGAAGCGGGGCAGCTTACTTTTCTTTGCCAGGGAAACGGACCGTTGTTTGTGATTGGAGGCGTATGGCTGGGAGTGGCCGACTGGCTCCTTAAAATCCACGATACGCAGGATGGTTCCCAGACCAGAGGTGGCACCACTGCCAAGACGGGCTAGTTTGATGGTGCAAAGTGGCTCCTGCAATCTGCCATCCAGAAGCGGGGTAGCTTACTTTTGTTTGCCAGGGAAACGGGCCGAGCTTTTTGTCTGGGGCCCTATGGCTGCGAGTGACCGGCTGGCTCCTGAAAAGCTACGATAGGCAGGATGGTGACCAGACCCATGGTGGCACCAGTGCCAAGTTGGGCTGATTTGATAAAACCAAGTGGCTCCTGCAATCTGCCATCAAAAAGTTGGCAGGAGAGTTTTGTTTTCCAGGGAAAAGCGCCGTTGTTTGTGTTTGGGGGCCTGTGGCTGGGAGTGGCCGGCTGGCTCCTTAGAATCCACGATACGCAGCATGGTATCCAGACCCAAGGTGGCACCAGTGCCAAGTTTTGCTGGTTTGATAGTACCAAGTGCGTCCTGCAATCTGCCATCCAGAAGCGGGGCAGCTTACTTTTGTTTGCCAGGGAAACGGGCCGAGCTTTTTGTCTGGGGGCCTATGGCTGGGAGTGACCAGCTGGCTCCTGAAAAGCTACGATAGGCAGAATGGTGAGCAGACCCATGGTGGCACAAGTGCCAAGTTGGGCTGGTTTGATAGCACCAAGTGGCTCCTGCAATCTGCCATCAAAATGTTGGCAGGCGAGTTTTGTTTTCCAGGGAAAAGCGCCGTTGTTTGTGTTTGGGTGCCTATGTCTGGGAGTGGCCGGCTGGCTCCTTAGAGTCCACGATACGCAGGATGGTTCCCAGACCAGAGGTGGCACCAGTGCCAAGTCGGGCTGGTTTGATAGTACCGAGTGCGTCCTACAATCTGCCATCCAGAAGCGGGACAGCTTGCTTTTGTTTGCCAGGGAAACGGGTCGAGATTTGTGTCTGGGGGCCTATGGCTGGGAGTGACCGGCTAGGTCCTGAAAAGCTAAGGTAGGCAGGATGGTGACCAGACCCATGGTGGCACCAGTGCCAAGTTGTGCTGGTTTGATAGTACCAAGTGGCTCCTGCAATCTGCCATCAAAAAGTTGGCAGGCGAGTTTTGTTTTCCAGGGAAAAGCGCCGTTGTTTGTGTTTGGGGGCCTGTGGCTGGGAGTGGCCGGCTGGCTCCTTAGAATCCACGATACGCAGCATGGTTCCCAGACCAGAGGTGGCACCAGTGCCAAGTCGGGCTGGTTTGATAGTACCAAGTGGTTCCTGCAATCTGCCATCCAGAAGCGGGGCAGCTTACTTTTGTTTGCCAGGGAAACGGGCCGAGGTTTTTGTCTGGGAGCCTATGGCTGGGAGTGACCGGCTGGCTCCTGAAAAGCTACGATAAGCAGGATGGTGACCAGACCCATGGTGGCACCAGTGCCAAGTTGGTCTGATTTGATAGTAGCAAGTGGCTCCTGCAATCTGCCATCAAAAAGTTGTCAGGCGAGTTTTGTTTTCCAGGGAAAAGCGCCGTTGTTTGTGTTTGGGGGCCTGTGGCTGGGAGTGGCCGGCTGGCTCCTTAGAATCCACGATACGCAGCATGGTTCCCAGACCAGAGGTGGCTCCAGTTCCAAGTCGGGCTATTTGATGGTGAAAAGTGGTTCCTGCAATCTGCCATCCAGAAGCGGGGCAGCTTACTTTGGTTTGCCAGGGAAAAGGGCAGAGCATTGTGTCTGGGCGCCTATGGCTGGGAGTGACCGGCTGGCTCCTGAAAAGCTACGATAAGCAGGATGGTGACCAGACCCATGGTGGCACCAGTGCCAAGTTGGGCTGATTTGATAGTACCAAGTGGCTCCTGCAATCTGCCATCAAAAAGTTGGCCGGCGAATTTTGTTTTCCAGGGAAAAGCGCTGTGGTTTGTGTTTGGGGGCCTGTGGCTGGGAGTGGCCGGCTGGATCCTTATAATCCACGATACGCAGCATGGTTCCCAGACCCAAGGTGGCACCAGTGCCAAGTTGGGCTGGTTTGATAGTACCAAGTGGCTCTGGCAATCTGCCATCAAAAAGTTGGCAGGCGAGTTTTGTTTTCCAGGGAAAAGCGCCGTTGTTTTTGTTTGGGGGCCTGTGGCTGGGAGTGGACGGATGGCTAATTAGAATCCACGATACGCAGGATGGTGACCAGACCCATGGTGGCACCAGTGCCAAGTCGGGCTGGTTTGATAGTACCAAGTGGCTCCTGGAATCTGCCATCCAGAAGCGGGATAACTTACTTTTGTTTGTCAGGGAAACGGGCCGAGGTTTGTGTCTGGGGGCCTATGGCTGGGAGTGACCGGCTGGCTCCTGAAAAGCTACGATAGGCAGGATGGTGACCAGACCCATGGTGGCACCAGTGCCAAGTTGGTCTGATTTGATAAAACCAAGTGGCTCCTGCAATCTCCCATCAAAAAGTTGGCAGGAGAGTTTTGTTTTCCAGGGAAAAGCGCCGTTGTTTGTGTTTGGGGGCCTGTGGCTGGGAGTGGCCGGCTGGCTCCTTAGAATCCACGATACGCAGCATGGTATCCAGCCCCAAGGTGGCACCAGTGCCAAGTTTTGCTGGTTTGATAGTACCAAGTGGTTCCTGCAATCTGCCATCCAGAAGCAGGGCAGCTTACTTTTGTATGCCAGGGAAACGGGCCGAGGTTTTTGTCTGGGGGCCTATGGCTGGGAGTGACCGGCTGGCTCCTGAAAAGCTACGATAGGCAGGATGGTGACCAGACCCATGGTGGCAACAGTCCCAAGTTGGGCTGATTTGATAGTACCAAGTGGCTCCTGCAATCTGCCGTCAAAATTTGGCAGGCGAGTTTTGTTTTCCAGGGAAAAGCGCCGTTGTTTGTGTTTGGGGGCCTGTGGCTGGGAGTGGCCGGCTGGCTCCTTAGAATCCACGATACGCAGGATGGTTCCCAGACCTGAGGTGGCACCAGTGCCAAGTCGGGCTGGTTTGATAGTACTAAATAGCTCCTGCAATCTGCCATGCAGAAGCGGGGCAGCTTACTTTTGTTTGCCAGGGAAACGGGCCGAGGTTTTTGTCTGGGGGCCTATGGCTGCGAGTGACCGTCTGGCTCCTGAAAAGCTACGATAGGCAGGATGGTGAGCAGACCCATGGTGGCACCAGTGCCAAGTTGAGCTGGTTTGATAGTACCAAGTGGCTCCTGCAATCTGCCATCAAAAAGTTGGCAGGCGAGTTTTGTTTTCCAGGGAAAAGCGCCGTTGTTTGTGTTTGGGTGCCTATGGCTGGGAGTGGCCGGCTGGCTCCTTAGAATCCACGATACGCACCATAGTTCCCAGACCAGAGGTGGCACCAGTGCCAAGTCGGGCTGGTTTGATAGTACCAAGTGCGTCCTACAATCTGCCATCCAGAAGCGGGGCAGCTTACTTTTGTTTGCCAGGGAAACGGGCCGAGCTTTGTGTCTGGGGGCCTATGGCTGGGAGTGACCGGCTGGCTCCTGAAAAGCTACGATAGGCAGGATGGTGACCAGACCCATGGTGGCACCAGTGCCAAGTTGGGCTGATTTGATAGCAGCAAGTGGCTCCTGCAATCTGCCATCAAAATGTCGGCAGGCGGGTTTGTTTTCCAGGGAAAAGCGCTGTGGTTTGTGTTTGGGGGCCTGTGGCTGGGAGTGACCGGCTGGCTCCTTAGAATCCACGATACGCAGGATGGTTCCCAGACCCAAGGTGGCACCAGTGCCAAGTTGGGCTGGTTTGATAGTACCAAGTGGCTCCTGCAATCTGCCATCCAGAAGCGGGGCAGCTTACTTTTGTTTGCCAGGGAAACGGGCCGAGCTTTGTGTCTGGGGGCCTATGGCTGGGAGTGACCGGCTGGCTCCTGAAAAGCTAAGATAGACAGGATGGTGACCAGACCCATGGTGGCACCAGTGTCAAGTTGGGCTGGTTTGATAGTACCAAGTGGCTCCTGCAATCTGCCATCAAAAATTTGGCAGGCGAGTTTTGTTTTCCAGGCAAAAGCGCCGTTGTTTTTGTTTGGGGGCCTGTGGCTGGGAGTGGCCGGCTGGCTCCTTAGAATCCACGATACGCAGCATGGTTCCCAGACCAGAGGTGGCACCAGTGCCAAGTCGGGCTGGTTTTATAGTACCAAGTGGTTCCTGCAATCTGCCATCCAGAAGCGGGGCAGCTTACTTTGGTTTGCCAGGGAAAAGGGCAGAGCATTGTGTCTGGGCGCCTATGGCTGGGAGTGACCGGCTGGCTCCTGAAAAGCTACGATAAGCAGGATGGTGACCAGACCCATGGTGGCACCAGTGCCAAGTTGGGCTGATTTGATAGTACCAAGTGGCTCCTGCAATCTGCCATCAAAAAGTTGGCCGGCGAATTTTGTTTTCCAGGGAAAAGCGCTGTGGTTTTTGTTTGGGGGCCTGTGGCTGGGAGTGGCCGGCTGGCTCCTTATAATCCACGATACGCAGCATGGTTCCCAGACCCAAGGTGGCACCAGTGCCAAGTTGGGCTGGTTTGATAGTACCAAGTGGCTCTGGCAATCTGCCATCAAAAAGTTGGCAGACGAGTTTTGTTTTCCAGGGAAAAGCGCCGTTGTTTTTGTTTGGGGGCCTGTGGCTGGGAGTGGACGGATGGCTAATTAGAATCCACGATAGGCAGGATGGTGACCAGACCCATGGTGGCACCAGTGCCAAGTCGGTCTGGTTTGATAGTACCAAGTGGCTCCGGCAATCTGCCATCCAGAAGCGGGATAACTTACTTTTGTTTGTCAGGGAAACGGGCCGAGGTTTGTGTCTGGGGGCCTATGGCTGGGAGTGACCGGCTGGCTCCTGAAAAGCTACGATAGGCAGGATGGTGACCAGACCCATGGTGGCACCAGTGCCAAGTTGGGCTGATTTGATAGTACCAAGTGGCTCCTGCAATCTGCCGTCAAAATTTGGCAGGCGAGATTTGTTTTCCAGGGAAAAGCGCCGTTGTTTGTGTTTGGGGGCCTGTGGCTGGGAGTGGCCGGCTGGCTCCTTAGAATCCACGATACGCAGGATGGTTCCCAGACCTGAGGTGGCACCAGTGCCAAGTCGGGCTGGTTTGATAGTACTAAATAGCTCCTGCAATCTGCCATGCAGAAGCGGGGCAGCTTACTTTTGTTTGCCAGGGAAACGGGCCGAGGTTTTTGTCTGGGGGCCTATGGCTGCGAGTGACCGTCTGGCTCCTGAAAAGCTACGATAGGCAGGATGGTGAGCAGACCCATGGTGGCACCAGTGCCAAGTTGAGCTGGTTTGATAGTACCAAGTGGCTCCTGCAATCTGCCATCAAAAAGTTGGCAGGCGAGTTTTGTTTTCCAGGGAAAAGCGCCGTTGTTTGTGTTTGGGTGCCTATGGCTGGGAGTGGCCGGCTGGCTCCTTAGAATCCACGATACGCACCATAGTTCCCAGACCAGAGGTGGCACCAGTGCCAAGTCGGGCTGGTTTGATAGTACCAAGTGCGTCCTACAATCTGCCATCCAGAAGCGGGGCAGCTTACTTTTGTTTGCCAGGGAAACGGGCCGAGCTTTGTGTCTGGGGGCCTATGACTGGGAGTGACCGGCTGGCTCCTGAAAAGCTACGATAGGCAGGATGGTGACCAGACCCATGGTGGCACCAGTGCCAAGTTGGGCTGATTTGATAGCAGCAAGTGGCTCCTGCAATCTGCCATCAAAATGTCGGCAGGCGGGTTTGCTTTCCAGGGAAAAGCACTGTGGTTTGTGTTTGGGGGCCTGTGGCTGGGAGTGACCGGCTGGCTCCTTAGAATCCACGATACGCAGGATGGTTCCCAGACCCAAGGTGGCACCAGTGCCAAGTTGGGCTGGTTTGATAGTACCAAGTGGCTCCTGCAATCTGCCATCCAGAAGCGGGGCAGCTTACTTTTGTTTGCCAGGGAAACGGGCCGAGCTTTGTGTCTGGGGGCCTATGGCTGGGAGTGACCGGCTGGCTCCTGAAAAGCTAAGATAGGCAGGATGGTGACCAGACCCATGGTGGCACCAGTGTCAAGTTGGGCTGGTTTGATAGTACCAAGTGGCTCCTGCAATCTGCCATCAAAAATTTGGCAGGCGAGTTTTGTTTTCCAGGGAAAAGCGCCGTTGATTTTGTTTGGGGGCCTGTGGCTGGGAGTGGCCGGCTGGCTCCTTAGAATCCACGATACGCAGCATGGTTCCCAGACCAGAGGTGGCACCAGTGCCAAGTCGGGCTGGTTTTATAGTACCAAGTGGTTCCTGCAATCTGCCATCCAGAAGCGGGGCAGCTTACTTTGGTTTGCCAGGGAAAAGGGCAGAGCATTGTGTCTGGGCGCCTATGGCTGGGAGTGACCGGCTGGCTCCTGAAAAGCTACGATAAGCAGGATGGTGACCAGACCCATGGTGGCACCAGTGCCAAGTTGGGCTGATTTGATAGTACCAAGTGGCTCCTGCAATCTGCCATCAAAAAGTTGGCCGGCGAATTTTGTTTTCCAGGGAAAAGCGCTGTGGTTTGTGTTTGGGGGCCTGTGGCTGGGAGTGGCCGGCTGGCTCCTTATAATCCACGATACGCAGCATGGTTCCCAGACCCAAGGTGGCACCAGTGCCAAGTTGGGCTGGTTTGATAGTACCAAGTGGCTCTGGCAATCTGCCATCAAAAAGTTGGCAGACGAGTTTTGTTTTCCAGGGAAAAGCGCCGTTGTTTTTGTTTGGGGGCCTGTGGCTGGGAGTGGACGGATGGCTAATTAGAATCCACGAGAGGCAGGATGGTGACCAGACCAGAGGTGGCACCAGTGCCAAGTCGGGCTGGTTTGATAGTACCAAGTGGCTCCGGCAATCTGCCATCCAGAAGCGGGATAACTTACTTTTGTTTGTCAGGGAAACGGGCCGAGGTTTGTGTCTGGGGGCCTATGGCTGGGAGTGACCGGCTGGCTCCTGAAAAGCTACGATAGGCAGGATGGTGACCAGACCCATGGTGGCACCAGTGCCAAGTTTGTCTGATTTGATAAAACCAAGTGGCTCCTGCAATCTCCCATCAAAAAGTTGGCAGGAGAGTTTTGTTTCCCAGGGAAAAGCGCCGTTGTTTGTGTTTGGGGGCCTGTGGCTGGGAGTGGCCGGCTGGCTCCTTAGAATCCACGATACGCAGGATGGTTCCCAGACCTGAGGTGGCACCAGTGCCAAGTCGGGCTCGTTTGATAGTACTAAATAGCTCCTATAATCTGCCATGCAGAAGCGGGGCAGCTTACTTTTGTATGCCAGGGAAACGGGCCGAGGTTTTGTCTGGGGGCCTATGGCTGGGAGTGACCGTCTGGCTCCTGAAAAGCTACGATAGGCAGGATGGTGACCAGACCCATGGTGGCACCAGTGCCAAGTTGGGCTGATTTGATAGTACCAAGTGGCTCCTGCAATCTGCCGTCAAAATTTGGCAGGCGAGATTTGTTTTCCAGGGAAAAGCGCCGTTGTTTGTGTTTGGGGGCCTGTGGCTGGGAGTGGCCGGCTGGCTCCTTAGAATCCACGATACGCAGGATGGTTCCCAGACCTGAGGTGGCACCAGTGCCAAGTCGGGCTGGTTTGATAGTACTAAATAGCTCCTGCAATCTGCCATGCAGAAGCGGGGCAGCTTACTTTTGTTTGCCAGGGAAACGGGCCGAGGTTTTTGTCTGGGGGCCTATGGCTGCGAGTGACCGTCTGGCTCCTGAAAAGCTACGATAGGCAGGATGGTGAGCAGACCCATGGTGGCACCAGTGCCAAGTTGAGCTGGTTTGATAGTACCAAGTGGCTCCTGCAATCTGCCATCAAAAAGTTGGCAGGCGAGTTTTGTTTTCCAGGGAAAAGCGCCGTTGTTTGTGTTTGGGTGCCTATGGCTGGGAGTGGCCGGCTGGCTCCTTAGAATCCACGATACGCACCATAGTTCCCAGACCAGAGGTGGCACCAGTGCCAAGTCGGGCTGGTTTGATAGTACCAAGTGCGTCCTACAATCTGCCATCCAGAAGCGGGGCAGCTTACTTTTGTTTGCCAGGGAAACGGGCCGAGCTTTGTGTCTGGGGGCCTATGACTGGGAGTGACCGGCTGGCTCCTGAAAAGCTACGATAGGCAGGATGGTGACCAGACCCATGGTGGCACCAGTGCCAAGTTGGGCTGATTTGATAGCAGCAAGTGGCTCCTGCAATCTGCCATCAAAATGTCGGCAGGCGGGTTTGCTTTCCAGGGAAAAGCACTGTGGTTTGTGTTTGGGGGCCTGTGGCTGGGAGTGACCGGCTGGCTCCTTAGAATCCACGATACGCAGGATGGTTCCCAGACCCAAGGTGGCACCAGTGCCAAGTTGGGCTGGTTTGATAGTACCAAGTGGCTCCTGCAATCTGCCATCCAGAAGCGGGGCAGCTTACTTTTGTTTGCCAGGGAAACGGGCCGAGCTTTGTGTCTGGGGGCCTATGGCTGGGAGTGACCGGCTGGCTCCTGAAAAGCTAAGATAGGCAGGATGGTGACCAGACCCATGGTGGCACCAGTGTCAAGTTGGGCTGGTTTGATAGTACCAAGTGGCTCCTGCAATCTGCCATCAAAAATTTGGCAGGCGAGTTTTGTTTTCCAGGGAAAAGCGCCGTTGATTTTGTTTGGGGGCCTGTGGCTGGGAGTGGCCGGCTGGCTCCTTAGAATCCACGATACGCAGCATGGTTCCCAGACCAGAGGTGGCACCAGTGCCAAGTCGGGCTGGTTTTATAGTACCAAGTGGTTCCTGCAATCTGCCATCCAGAAGCGGGGCAGCTTACTTTGGTTTGCCAGGGAAAAGGGCAGAGCATTGTGTCTGGGCGCCTATGGCTGGGAGTGACCGGCTGGCTCCTGAAAAGCTACGATAAGCAGGATGGTGACCAGACCCATGGTGGCACCAGTGCCAAGTTGGGCTGATTTGATAGTACCAAGTGGCTCCTGCAATCTGCCATCAAAAAGTTGGCCGGCGAATTTTGTTTTCCAGGGAAAAGCGCTGTGGTTTGTGTTTGGGGGCCTGTGGCTGGGAGTGGCCGGCTGGCTCCTTATAATCCACGATACGCAGCATGGTTCCCAGACCCAAGGTGGCACCAGTGCCAAGTTGGGCTGGTTTGATAGTACCAAGTGGCTCTGGCAATCTGCCATCAAAAAGTTGGCAGACGAGTTTTGTTTTCCAGGGAAAAGCGCCGTTGTTTTTGTTTGGGGGCCTGTGGCTGGGAGTGGACGGATGGCTAATTAGAATCCACGAGAGGCAGGATGGTGACCAGACCAGAGGTGGCACCAGTGCCAAGTCGGGCTGGTTTGATAGTACCAAGTGGCTCCGGCAATCTGCCATCCAGAAGCGGGATAACTTACTTTTGTTTGTCAGGGAAACGGGCCGAGGTTTGTGTCTGGGGGCCTATGGCTGGGAGTGACCGGCTGGCTCCTGAAAAGCTACGATAGGCAGGATGGTGACCAGACCCATGGTGGCACCAGTGCCAAGTTTGTCTGATTTGATAAAACCAAGTGGCTCCTGCAATCTCCCATCAAAAAGTTGGCAGGAGAGTTTTGTTTCCCAGGGAAAAGCGCCGTTGTTTGTGTTTGGGGGCCTGTGGCTGGGAGTGGCCGGCTGGCTCCTTAGAATCCACGATACGCAGGATGGTTCCCAGACCTGAGGTGGCACCAGTGCCAAGTCGGGCTCGTTTGATAGTACTAAATAGCTCCTATAATCTGCCATGCAGAAGCGGGGCAGCTTACTTTTGTATGCCAGGGAAACGGGCCGAGGTTTTGTCTGGGGGCCTATGGCTGGGAGTGACCGTCTGGCTCCTGAAAAGCTACGATAGGCAGGATGGTGACCAGACCCATGGTGGCACCAGTGCCAAGTTGGGCTGATTTGATAGTACCAAGTGGCTCCTGCAATCTGCCGTCAAAATTTGGCAGGCGAGATTTGTTTTCCAGGGAAAAGCGCCGTTGTTTGTGTTTGGGGGCCTGTGGCTGGGAGTGGCCGGCTGGCTCCTTAGAATCCACGATACGCAGGATGGTTCCCAGACCTGAGGTGGCACCAGTGCCAAGTCGGGCTGGTTTGATAGTACTAAATAGCTCCTGCAATCTGCCATGCAGAAGCGGGGCAGCTTACTTTTGTTTGCCAGGGAAACGGGCCGAGGTTTTTGTCTGGGGGCCTATGGCTGCGAGTGACCGTCTGGCTCCTGAAAAGCTACGATAGGCAGGATGGTGAGCAGACCCATGGTGGCACCAGTGCCAAGTTGAGCTGGTTTGATAGTACCAAGTGGCTCCTGCAATCTGCCATCAAAAAGTTGGCAGGCGAGTTTTGTTTTCCAGGGAAAAGCGCCGTTGTTTGTGTTTGGGTGCCTATGGCTGGGAGTGGCCGGCTGGCTCCTTAGAATCCACGATACGCACCATAGTTCCCAGACCAGAGGTGGCACCAGTGCCAAGTCGGGCTGGTTTGATAGTACCAAGTGCGTCCTACAATCTGCCATCCAGAAGCGGGGCAGCTTACTTTTGTTTGCCAGGGAAACGGGCCGAGCTTTGTGTCTGGGGGCCTATGACTGGGAGTGACCGGCTGGCTCCTGAAAAGCTACGATAGGCAGGATGGTGACCAGACCCATGGTGGCACCAGTGCCAAGTTGGGCTGATTTGATAGCAGCAAGTGGCTCCTGCAATCTGCCATCAAAATGTCGGCAGGCGGGTTTGCTTTCCAGGGAAAAGCACTGTGGTTTGTGTTTGGGGGCCTGTGGCTGGGAGTGACCGGCTGGCTCCTTAGAATCCACGATACGCAGGATGGTTCCCAGACCCAAGGTGGCACCAGTGCCAAGTTGGGCTGGTTTGATAGTACCAAGTGGCTCCTGCAATCTGCCATCCAGAAGCGGGGCAGCTTACTTTTGTTTGCCAGGGAAACGGGCCGAGCTTTGTGTCTGGGGGCCTATGGCTGGGAGTGACCGGCTGGCTCCTGAAAAGCTAAGATAGGCAGGATGGTGACCAGACCCATGGTGGCACCAGTGTCAAGTTGGGCTGGTTTGATAGTACCAAGTGGCTCCTGCAATCTGCCATCAAAAATTTGGCAGGCGAGTTTTGTTTTCCAGGGAAAAGCGCCGTTGATTTTGTTTGGGGGCCTGTGGCTGGGAGTGGCCGGCTGGCTCCTTAGAATCCACGATACGCAGCATGGTTCCCAGACCAGAGGTGGCACCAGTGCCAAGTCGGGCTGGTTTTATAGTACCAAGTGGTTCCTGCAATCTGCCATCCAGAAGCGGGGCAGCTTACTTTGGTTTGCCAGGGAAAAGGGCAGAGCATTGTGTCTGGGCGCCTATGGCTGGGAGTGACCGGCTGGCTCCTGAAAAGCTACGATAAGCAGGATGGTGACCAGACCCATGGTGGCACCAGTGCCAAGTTGGGCTGATTTGATAGTACCAAGTGGCTCCTGCAATCTGCCATCAAAAAGCTGGCCGGCGAATTTTGTTTTCCAGGGAAAAGCGCTGTGGTTTGTGTTTGGGGGCCTGTGGCTGGGAGTGGCCGGCTGGATCCTTATAATCCACGATACGCAGCATGGTTCCCAGACCCAAGGTGGCACCAGTGCCAAGTTGGGCTGGTTTGATAGTACCAAGTGGCTCTGGCAATCTGCCATCAAAAAGTTGGCAGACGAGTTTTGTTTTCCAGGGAAAAGCGCCGTTGTTTTTGTTTGGGGGCCTGTGGCTGGGAGTGGACGGATGGCTAATTAGAATCCACGAGAGGCAGGATGGTGACCAGACCAGAGGTGGCACCAGTGCCAAGTCGGGCTGGTTTGATAGTACCAAGTGGCTCCGGCAATCTGCCATCCAGAAGCGGGATAACTTACTTTTGTTTGTCAGGGAAACGGGCCGAGGTTTGTGTCTGGGGGCCTATGGCTGGGAGTGACCGGCTGGCTCCTGAAAAGCTACGATAGGCAGGATGGTGACCAGACCCATGGTGGCACCAGTGCCAAGTTGGTCTGATTTGATAAAACCAAGTGGCTCCTGCAATCTCCCATCAAAAAGTTGGCAGGAGAGTTTTGTTTTCCAGGGAAAAGCGCCGTTGTTTGTGTTTGGGGGCCTGTGGCTGGGAGTGGCCGGCTGGCTCCTTAGAATCCACGATACGCAGGATGGTTCCCAGACCTGAGGTGGCACCAGTGCCAAGTCGGGCTCGTTTGATAGTACTAAATAGCTCCTATAATCTGCCATGCAGAAGCGGGGCAGCTTACTTTTGTTTGCCAGGGAAACGGGCCGAGGTTTGTGTCTGGGGGCCTATGGCTGCGAGTGACCGTCTGGCTCCTGAAAAGCTACGATAGGCAGGATGGTGAGCAGACCCATGGTGGCACCAGTGCCAAGTTGAGCTGGTTTGATAGTACCAAGTGGCTCCTGCAATCTGCCATCAAAAAGTTGGCAGGCGAGTTTTGTTTTCCAGGGAAAAGCGCCGTTGTTTGTGTTTGGGTGCCTATGGCTGGGAGTGGCCGGCTGGCTCCTTAGAATTCACGATACGCACCATGGTTCCCAGACCAGAGGTGGCACCAGTGCCAAGTCGGGCTGGTTTGATAGTACCAAGTGAATCCTACAATCTGCCATCCAGAAGCGGGGCAGCTTACTTTTGTTTGCCAGGGAAACGGGCCGAGCTTTGTGTCTGGGGGCCTATGGCTGGGAGTGACCGGCTGGCTCCTGAAAAGCTACGATAGGCAGGATGGTGACCAGACCCATGGTGGCACCAGTGCCAAGTTGGGCTGATTTGATAGTAGCAAGTGGCTCCTGCAATCTGCCATCAAAATGTCGGCAGGCGGGTTTTGTTTTCCAGGGAAAAGCGCTGTGATTTGTGTTTGGGGGCCTGTGGCTGGGAGTGACCGGCTGGCTCCTTAGAATCCACGATACGCAGGATGGTTCCCAGACCCAAGGTGGCACCAGTGCCAAGTTGGGCTGGTTTGATAGTACCAAGTGCGTCCTGCAATCTGCCATCCAGAAGCGGGGTAGCTTACTTTTGTTTGCCAGGGAAACGGGCCGAGGATTGTGTCCCGGGGCCTATGGCTGGGAGTGACCGGCTGGCTCCTGAAAAGCTACGATAGGCAGGATGGTGACCAGACCCATGGTGGCACCAGTGTCAAGTTGGGCTGGTTTGATAGTACCCAGTGGCTCCGGCAATCTGCCATCAAAATTTGGCAGGCGAGTTTTGTTTTCCAGGGAAAAGCGCCGTTGTTTTTGTTTGGGGGCCTGTGGCTGGGAGTGGACGGATGGCTAATTGGAATCCACGATACGCAGGATGGTTCCCAGACCAGAGGTGGCACCAGTGCCAAGTCGGGCTGGTTTGATGGTGCAAAGTGGCTCCTGCAATGTGCCATCCAGAAGCGGGGTAGCTTATTTTTCTTTGCCAGGGAAACGGGCCGAGGTTTTTGTCTGGGGGCCTATGGCTTGGAGTGACCGGCTGGCTCCTGAAAAGCTACGATAGGCAGGATGGTGACCAGACCCATGGTGGCACCAGTGCCAAGTTGGGCTGGTTTGATAGTACCAAGTGGCTCCTGCAATCTGCCATCAAAATGTTGGCAGGCGAGTTTTGTTTTCCAGGGAAAAGCGCCGTTGTTTGTGTTTGGGGGCCTGTGGCAGGGAGTGGCCGGCTGGCTCCTTAGAATCCACGATACGCAGGATGGTTCCCAGACCAGAGGTGGCACCAGTGCCAAGTCGGGCTGGTTTGATAATACCTAGTGGATCCTGCAATCTGCCATCCAGAAGCGGGACAGCTTACTTTTGTTTGCCAGGGAAACGGGCCGAGCTTTGTGTCACGGGGCCTATGGCTGGGAGTGACCGTCTAGGTCCTGAAAAGCTACGATAGGCAGGATGGTGACCAGACCCATGGTGGCACCAGTGCCAAGTTGGGCTGGTTTGATAGTACCAAGTGGCTCCTGCAATCTGCCATCAAAAAGTTGGCAGGCGAGTTTTGTTTTCCAGGGAAAAGCGCCGTTGCTTTTGTTTGGAGGCCTGTGGCTGGGAGTGGCCGGCTTGCTAATTGGAATCCACGATACACAGCATGGTTCCCAGACCAGAGGTGGCACCAGTGCCAAGTTGGGCTGGTTTGATGGTGCAAAGTGGCTCCTGCAATCTGCCATCCAGAAGCGGGGCAGCTTACTTTTGTTTGCCAGGGAAACGGGCTGAGGTTTTTCTCTGGGGGCCTATGGCTGGGAGAGACCTGCTAGGTCCTGAAAAGCTACGATAGGCAGGATGGTGACCAGACCCATGGTGGCACCAGTGCCAAGTTGGGCTGATTTGACAGTACCAAGTGGCTCCTGCAATCTGCCATCTAAAAGTTGGCAGGCGAGTTTTGTTTTCCAGGGAAAAGCGCCGTTGTTTGTGTCTGGGGGCCTGTGGCTGGAGTGGCCGGCTGGCTCCTTACAATGAACGATACGCAGGATGGTTCCCAGACCTGAGGTGGCACCAGTGCCAAGTCGGGCTAGTTTGATGGTGCAAAGTGGCTCCTGCAATCTGCCATCCAGAAGCGGGGTAGCTTACTTTTGTTTGCCAGGGAAACGGGCCAAAGTTTTTCTCTGGGGGCCTATGGCAGGGAGGGACCGGCTGGCTCCTGAAAAGGTACGATAGGCAGGATGGTGACCAGACCCATGGTGGCACCAGTGCCAAGTTGGGCTGATTTGATAGTACCAAGTGGCTCCTGCAATCTGCCATCAAAATATTGGCAGGCGAGTTTTGTTTTCCAGGGAAAAGCGCTGTGGTTTGTGTTTGGGGGCCTGTGGCTGGGAGTGACCAGCTGGCTCCTTAGAATCCACGATACGCAGGATGGTTCCCAGACCCAAGGTGGCACCAGTGCCAAGTCGGGCTGGTTTGATAGTACCAAGTGCGTCCTGCAATCTGCCATCCAGAAGCGGGGCAGCTTACTTTGTTTGCCAGGGAAACGGGCCGAGGTTTTTGTCTGGGCGCCTATGGCTTTGAGTGACCGGCTAGGTCCTGAAAAGCTACGATAGGCAGGATGGTGACCAGACCCATGGTGGCACCAGTGCCAAGTTGGGCTGGTTTGATAGTACCAAGTGGCTCCTGCAATCTGCCATCAAAATGTTGGCAGGCGAGTTTTGTTTTCCAGGGAAAAGCGCCGTTGTTTGTGTTTGGGGGCCTGTGGCTGGGAGTGGACGGATGGCTCCTTAGAATCCACGATACGCAGGATGGTTCCCAGACCCAAGGTGGCACCAGTGCCAAGTTGGGCTGGTTTGATAGTACCAAGTGGCTCCTGCAATCTGCCATCCAGAAGCGGGGCAGCTTACTTTTGTTTGCCAGGGAAACGGGCCGAGCTTTGTGTCTGGGGGCCTATGGCTGGGAGTGACCGGCTGGCTCCTGAAAAGCTAAGATAGGCAGGATGGTGACCAGACCCATGGTGGCACCAGTGTCAAGTTGGGCTGGTTTGATAGTACCAAGTGGCTCCTGCAATCTGCCATCAAAAATTTGGCTGGCGAGTTTTGTTTTCCAGGGAAAAGCGCCGTTGATTTTGTTTGGGGGCCTGTGGCTGGGAGTGGCCGGCTGGCTCCTTAGAATCCACGATACGCAGCATGGTTCCCAGACCAGAGGTGGCACCAGTGCCAAGTCGGGCTGGTTTTATAGTACCAAGTGGTTCCTGCAATCTGCCATCCAGAAGCGGGGCAGCTTACTTTGGTTTGCCAGGGAAAAGGGCAGAGCATTGTGTCTGGGCGCCTATGGCTGGGAGTGACCGGCTGGCTCCTGAAAAGCTACGATAAGCAGGATGGTGACCAGACCCATGGTGGCACCAGTGCCAAGTTGGGCTGATTTGATAGTACCAAGTGGCTCCTGCAATCTGCCATCAAAAAGTTGGCCGGCGAATTTTGTTTTCCAGGGAAAAGCGCTGTGGTTTGTGTTTGGGGGCCTGTGGCTGGGAGTGGCCGGCTGGATCCTTATAATCCACGATACGCAGCATGGTTCCCAGACCCAAGGTGGCACCAGTGCCAAGTTGGGCTGGTTTGATAGTACCAAGTGGCTCTGGCAATCTGCCATCAAAAAGTTGGCAGACGAGTTTTGTTTTCCAGGGAAAAGCGCCGTTGTTTTTGTTTGGGGGCCTGTGGCTGGGAGTGGACGGATGGCTAATTAGAATCCACGAGAGGCAGGATGGTGACCAGACCAGAGGTGGCACCAGTGCCAAGTCGGGCTGGTTTGATAGTACCAAGTGGCTCCGGCAATCTGCCATCCAGAAGCGGGATAACTTACTTTTGTTTGTCAGGGAAACGGGCCGAGGTTTGTGTCTGGGGGCCTATGGCTGGGAGTGACCGGCTGGCTCCTGAAAAGCTACGATAGGCAGGATGGTGACCAGACCCATGGTGGCACCAGTGCCAAGTTGGTCTGATTTGATAAAACCAAGTGGCTCCTGCAATCTCCCATCAAAAAGTTGGCAGGAGAGTTTTGTTTCCCAGGGAAAAGCGCCGTTGTTTGTGTTTGGGGGCCTGTGGCTGGGAGTGGCCGGCTGGCTCCTTAGAATCCACGATACGCAGGATGGTTCCCAGACCTGAGGTGGCACCAGTGCCAAGTCGGGCTCGTTTGATAGTACTAAATAGCTCCTATAATCTGCCATGCAGAAGCGGGGCAGCTTACTTTTGTTTGCCAGGGAAACGGGCCGAGGTTTGTGTCTGGGGGCCTATGGCTGCGAGTGACCGTCTGGCTCCTGAAAAGCTACGATAGGCAGGATGGTGAGCAGACCCATGGTGGCACCAGTGCCAAGTTGAGCTGGTTTGATAGTACCAAGTGGCTCCTGCAATCTGCCATCAAAAAGTTGGCAGGCGAGTTTTGTTTTCCAGGGAAAAGCGCCGTTGTTTGTGTTTGGGTGCCTATGGCTGGGAGTGGCCGGCTGGCTCCTTAGAATTCACGATACGCACCATGGTTCCCAGACCAGAGGTGGCACCAGTGCCAAGTCGGGCTGGTTTGATAGTACCAAGTGAATCCTACAATCTGCCATCCAGAAGCGGGGCAGCTTACTTTTGTTTGCCAGGGAAACGGGCCGAGCTTTGTGTCTGGGGGCCTATGGCTGGGAGTGACCGGCTGGCTCCTGAAAAGCTACGATAGGCAGGATGGTGACCAGACCCATGGTGGCACCAGTGCCAAGTTGGGCTGATTTGATAGTAGCAAGTGGCTCCTGCAATCTGCCATCAAAATGTCGGCAGGCGGGTTTTGTTTTCCAGGGAAAAGCGCTGTGGTTTGTGTTTGGGGGCCTGTGGCTGGGAGTGACCGGCTGGCTCCTTAGAATCCACGATACGCAGGATGGTTCCCAGACCCAAGGTGGCACCAGTGCCAAGTTGGGCTGGTTTGATAGTACCAAGTGCGTCCTGCAATCTGCCATCCAGAAGCGGGGTAGCTTACTTTTGTTTGCCAGGGAAACGGGCCGAGGATTGTGTCCCGGGGCCTATGGCTGGGAGTGACCGGCTGGCTCCTGAAAAGCTACGATAGGCAGGATGGTGACCAGACCCATGTGGCACCAGTGCCAAGTTGGGCTGGTTTGATAGTACCAAGTGGCTCCTGCAATCTGCCATCAAAAAGTTGGCAGGCGAGTTTGTGATCCAGGGAAATGCGCCGTTGTTTTTGTTTGGGGGCCTGTGGCTGGGAGTGGCCGGCTGGCTCCTTAGAATCCACGATACGCAGCATGGTTCCCAGACCAGAGGTGGCACCAGTGCCAAGTCGGGCTGGTTTGATGGTGAAAAGTGGCTCCTGCAATCTGCCATCCAGTAGCGGAATAACTTACTTTTGTTTGCCAGGGAAACTGTCCGAGCTTTTTGTCTGGGGGCCTATGGCTGGGAGTGACCGGCTGGCTCCTGAAAAGCTACGATAGGCAGGATGGTGACCAGACCCATGGTGGCACCAGTGTCAAGTTGGGCTGGTTTGATAGTACCCAGTGGCTCCGGCAATCTGCCATCAAAATTTGGCAGGCGAGTTTTGTTTTCCAGGGAAAAGCGCCGTTGTTTTTGTTTGGGGGCCTGTGGCTGGGAGTGGACGGATGGCTAATTGGAATCCACGATACGCAGGATGGTTCCCAGACCAGAGGTGGCACCAGTGCCAAGTCGGGCTGGTTTGATGGTGCAAAGTGGCTCCTGCAATGTGCCATCCAGAAGCGGGGTAGCTTATTTTTCTTTGCCAGGGAAACGGGCCGAGGTTTTTTTCTGGGGGCCTATGGCTGGGAGTGACCGGCTGGCTCCTGAAAAGCTACGATAGGCAGGATGGTGACCAGACCCATGGTGGCACCAGTGCCAAGTTGGGCTGGTTTGATAGTACCAAGTGGCTCCTGCAATCTGCCATCAAAATGTTGGCAGGCGAGTTTTGTTTTCCAGGGAAAAGCGCCGTTGTTTGTGTTTGGGGGCCTGTGGCAGGGAGTGGCCGGCTGGCTCCTTAGAATCCACGATACGCAGGATGGTTCCCAGACCAGAGGTGGCACCAGTGCCAAGTCGGGCTGGTTTGATAATACCTAGTGGATCCTGCAATCTGCCATCCAGAAGCGGGACAGCTTACTTTTGTTTGCCAGGGAAACGGGCCGAGCTTTGTGTCACGGGGCCTATGGCTGGGAGTGACCGTCTAGGTCCTGAAAAGCTACGATAGGCAGGATGGTGACCAGACCCATGGTGGCACCAGTGCCAAGTTGGGCTGGTTTGATAGTACCAAGTGGCTCCTGCAATCTGCCATCAAAAAGTTGGCAGGCGAGTTTTGTTTTCCAGGGAAAAGCGCCGTTGTTTGTGTTTGGAGGCCTGTGGCTGGGAGTGGCCGGCTTGCTAATTGGAATCCACGATACACAGCATGGTTCCCAGACCAGAGGTGGCACCAGTGCCAAGTTGGGCTGGTTTGATGGTGCAAAGTGGCTCCTGCAATCTGCCATCCAGAAGCGGGGCAGCTTACTTTTGTTTGCCAGGGAAACGGGCCGAGGTTTTTCTCTGGGGGCCTATGGCTGGGAGAGACCTGCTAGGTCCTGAAAAGCTACGATAGGCAGGATGGTGACCAGACCCATGGTGGCACCAGTGCCAAGTTGGGCTGATTTGACAGTACCAAGTGGCTCCTGCAATCTGCCATCTAAAAGTTGGCAGGCGAGTTTTGTTTTCCAGGGAAAAGCGCCGTTGTTTGTGTCTGGGGGCCTGTGGCTGGAGTGGCCGGCTGGCTCCTTACAATGAACGATACGCAGGATGGTTCCCAGACCTGAGGTGGCACCAGTGCCAAGTCGGGCTAGTTTGATGGTGCAAAGTGGCTCCTGCAATCTGCCATCCAGAAGCGGGGTAGCTTACTTTTGTTTGCCAGGGAAACGGGCCAAAGTTTTTCTCTGGGGGCCTATGGCAGGGAGGGACCGGCTGGCTCCTGAAAAGCTACGATAGGCAGGATGGTGACCAGACCCATGGTGGCACCAGTGCCAAGTTGGGCTGATTTGATAGTACCAAGTGGCTCCTGCAATCTGCCATCAAAATATTGGCAGGCGAGTTTTGTTTTCCAGGGAAAAGCGCTGTGGTTTGTGTTTGGGGGCCTGTGGCTGGGAGTGACCGGCTGGCTCCTTAGAATCCACGATACGCAGGATGGTTCCCAGACCCAAGGTGGCACCAGTGCCAAGTCGGGCTGGTTTGATAGTACCAAGTGCGTCCTGCAATCTGCCATCCAGAAGCGGGGTAGCTTACTTTGTTTGCCAGGGAAACGGGCCGAGGTTTTTGTCTGGGCGCCTATGGCTTGGAGTGACCGGCTAGGTCCTGAAAAGCTACGATAGGCAGGATGGTGACCAGACCCATGGTGGCACCAGTGCCAAGTTGGGCTGGTTTGATAGTACCAAGTGGCTCCTGCAATCTGCCATCAAAATGTTGGCAGGCGAGTTTTGTTTTCCAGGGAAAAGCGCCGTTGTTTGTGTTTGGGGGCCTGTGGCTGGGAGTGGACGGATGGCTCCTTAGAACCACGATACGCAGGATGGTTCCCAGACCAGAGGTGGCACAAGTGCCAAGTCGGGCTGGTTTGATAGTACCAAGTTGTTCCTGCAATCTGCCATCCAGAAGCGGGGCAGCTTACTTTTGTATGCCAGGGAAACGGGCCGAGGTTTTTGTCTGGGGGCCTATAGCTGGGAGTGACCGTCTGGCTCCTGAAAAGCTACGATAGGCAGGATGGTGACCAAACGCATGGTGGCACCAGTGCCAAGTTGGGCTGATTTGATAGTACCAAGTGGCTCCTGCAATCTGCCATCAAAATGTTGGCAGGCGAGTTTTGTTTTCCAGGGAAAAGCGCCGTTGTTTGTGTTTGGGGGCCTGTGGCTGGGAGTGGCCGGCTGGCTGCTAGGAATCCACGATACGCAGGATGGTTCCCAGACCAGAGGTGGCACCAGTGCCAAGTCGGGCTGGTTTGATACTACCAAGTGCGTCCTGCAATCTGCCATCCAGAAGCGGGGCAGCTTACTTTTGTTTGCCAGGGAAACGGGCCGAGGTTTGTGTCTGGGGGCCTATGGCTGCGAGTGACCGGCTGGCTCCTGAAAAGCTACGATAGGCAGGATGGTGACCAGACCCATGGTGGCACCAGTGCCAAGTTGGGCTGGTTTGATAGTACCAAGTGGCTCCTGCAATCTGCCATCAAAAAGTTGGCAGGCGAGTTTTGTTTTCCAGGGAAAAGCGCCGTTGTTTGTGTTTGGGGGCCTGTTTCTGGGAGTGGACGGATGGCTCCTTAGAATCCACGATACGCAGCATGGTTCCCAGACCAGAGGTGGCACCAGTGCCAAGTCGGGCTAGTTTGATGGTGCAAAGTGGTTCCTGCAATCTGCCATCCAGAAGCGGGGTAGCTTACTTTTGTTTGCCAGGGAAACGGGCCGAGGTTTGTGTCTGGGGGCCTATGGCTGGGAGTGACCGGCTGGCTCCTGAAAAGCTACGATAGGCAGGATGGTGACCAGACCCATGGTGGCACCAGTGCCAAGTTGGGCTGATTTGATAGTACCAAGTGGCTCCTGCAATCTGCCATGAAAAAGTTGGCAGGCGAGTTTTGTTTTCCAGGGAAAAGCGCCGTTGTTTCTGTTTGGGGGCCTGTGGCTGGGAGTGGCCGGCTGGCTCCTTAGAATCCACGATACGCGGCATGGTTCCCAGACCAGAGGTGGCACCAGTGCCAAGTTGGGCTGGTTTGATAGTACCAAGTGGCTCCTGCAATCTGCCATCCAGAAGCGGGGCAGCTTACTTTTGTTTGCCAGGGATACGGGCCGAGGTTTGTGTCTCAGGGCCTATGGCTGGGAGTGACCACCTGGCTCCTGAAAAGCTACGATAGGCAGGATGGTGACCAGACCCATGGTGGCACCAGTGCCAAGTTGGGCTGGTTTGATAGTACCAAGTGGCTCCTGCAATCTGCCATCAAAAAGTTGGCATGCGAGTTTGTTATCCAGGGAAAAGCGCCGTTGTTTGTGTTTGGGGGCCTGTGGCAGGGAGTGGCCGGCTGGCTCCTTAGAATCCACGATACGCAGGATGGTTCCCAGACCAGAGGTGGCACCAGTGCCAAGTTGGGCTGGTTTGATGGTGAAAAGTGGCTCCTGCAATCGGCCATCCAGAAGCGGGATAACTTACTTTTGTTTGCCAGGGAAACGGGCCGAGGTTTTTGTCTGGGGGCCTATGGCTGGGAGTGACCGGCTGGCTCCTGAAAAGCTACGATAGGCAGGATGGTGACCAGACCCATGGTGGCACCAGTGCCAAGTCGGGCTGGTTTGATAGTACTAAATAGCTCCTGCAATCTGCCATGCAGAAGCGGGGCAGCTTACTTTTGTTTGCCAGGGAAACGGGCCGAGGTTTTTGTCTGGGGGCCTATGGCTTGGAGTGACCGGCTGGCTCCTGAAAAGCTACGATAGGCAGGATGGTGAGCAGACCCATGGTGGCACCAGTGCCAAGTTGAGCTGGTTTGATAGTACCAAGTGGCTCCTGCAATCTGCCATCAAAAAGTTGGCAGGCGAGTTTTGTTTTCCAGGGAAAAGCGCCGTTGTTTGTGTTTGGGTGCCTATGGCTGGGAGTGGCCGGCTGGCTCCTTAGAATCCACGATACGCACCATAGTTCCCAGACCAGAGGTGGCACCAGTGCCAAGTCGGGCTGGTTTGATAGTACCAAGTGCGTCCTACAATCTGCCATCCAGAAGCGGGGCAGCTTACTTTTGTTTGCCAGGGAAACGGGCAGAGATTTGTGTCTGGGGGCCTATGACTGGGAGTGACCGGCTGGCTCCTGAAGAGCTACGATAGGCAGGATGGTGACCAGACCCATGGTGGCACCAGTGCCAAGTTGGGCTGATTTGATAGCAGCAAGTGGCTCCTGCAATCTGCCATCAAAATGTCGGCAGGCGGGTTTGTTTTCCAGGGAAAAGCGCTGTGGTTTGTGTTTGGGGGCCTGTGGCTGGGAGTGACCGGCTGGCTCCTTAGAATCCACGATACGCAGGATGGTTCCCAGACCCAAGGTGGCACCAGTGCCAAGTTGGGCTGGTTTGATAGTACCAAGTGGCTCCTGCAATCTGCCATCCAGAAGCGGGGCAGCTTACTTTTGTTTGCCAGGGAAACGGGCCGAGCTTTGTGTCTGGGGGCCTATGGCTGGGAGTGACCGGCTGGCTCCTGAAAAGCTAAGATAGGCAGGATGGTGACCAGACCCATGGTGGCACCAGTGTCAAGTTGGGCTGGTTTGATAGTACCAAGTGTCTCCTGCAATCTGCCATCAAAATGTTGGCAGGCGAGTTTTGTTTTCCAGGGAAAAGCGCCGTTGATTTTGTTTGGGGGCCTGTGGCTGGGAGTGGCCGGCTGGCTCCTTAGAATCCACGATACGCAGCATGGTTCCCAGACCAGAGGTGGCACCAGTGCCAAGTGGGGCTGGTTTTATAGTACCAAGTGGTTCCTGCAATCTGCCATCCAGAAGCGGGGCAGCTTACTTTGGTTTGCCAGGGAAAAGGGCAGAGCATTGTGTCTGGGCGCCTATGGCTGGGAGTGACCGGCTGGCTCCTGAAAAGCTACGATAAGCAGGATGGTGACCAGACCCATGGTGGCACCAGTGCCAAGTTGGGCTGATTTGATAGTACCAAGTGGCTCCTGCAATCTGCCATCAAAAAGTTGGCCGGTGAATTTTGTTTTCCAGGGAAAAGCGCTGTGGTTTGTGTTTGGGGGCCTGTGGCTGGGAGTGGCCGGCTGGCTCCTTATAATCCACGATACGCAGCATGGTTCCCAGACCCAAGGTGGCACCAGTGCCAAGTTGGGCTGGTTTGATAGTACCAAGTGGCTCCTGCAATCTGCCATCAAAAAGTTGGCAGACGAGTTTTGTTTTCCAGGGAAAAGCGCCGTTGTTTTTGTTTGGGGGCCTGTGGCTAGGAGTGGACAGATGGCTAATTAGAATCCACGATAGGCAGGATGGTGACCAGACCCATGGTGGCACCAGTGCCAAGTCGGGCTGGTTTGATAGTACCAAGTGGCTCCTGCAATCTGCCATCAAAAAGTTGGCAGGCGAGTTTTGTTTTCCAGGGAAAAGCTCCGTTGTTTCTGTTTGGGGGCCTGTGGGTGGGAGTGGCCGGCTGGCTCCTTAGAATCCACGATACGCGGCATGGTTCCCAGACCAGAGGTGGCACCAGTGCCAAGTTGGGCTGGTTTGATAGTACCAAGTGGCTCCTGCATTCTGCCATCCAGAAGCGGGGCAGCTTACTTTTGTTTGCCAGGGATACGGGCCGAGGTTTGTGTCTCAGGGCCTATGGCTGGGAGTGACCGCCTGGCTCCTGAAAAGCTACGATAGGCAGGATGGTGACCAGACCCATGGTGGCACCAGTGCCAAGTTGGGCTGGTTTGATAGTACCAAGTGGCTCCTGCAATCTGCCATCAAAAAGTTGGCAGGCGAGTTTGTTATCCAGGGAAAAGCGCCGTTGTTTGTGTTTGGGGGCCTGTGGCAGGGAGTGGCCGGCTGGCTCCTTAGAATCCACGATACGCAGGATGGTTCCCAGACCAGAGGTGGCACCAGTGCCAAGTTGGGCTGGTTTGATGGTGAAAAGTGGCTCCTGCAATCTGCCATCCAGAAGCGGGATAACTTACTTTTGTTTGCCAGGGAAACGGGCCGAGGTTTTTGTCTGGGGGCCTATGGCTGGGAGTGACCGGCTGGCTCCTGAAAAGCTACGATAGGCAGGATGGTGACCAGACCCATGGTGGCACCAGTGCCAAGTCGGGCTGGTTTGATAGTACTAAATAGCTCCTGCAATCTGCCATGCAGAAGCGGGGCAGCTTACTTTTGTTTGCCAGGGAAACGGGCCGAGGTTTTTGTATGGAGGCCTATGGCTTGGAGTGACCGTCTGGCTCCTGAAAAGCTACGATAGGCAGGATGGTGAGCAGACCCATGGTGGCACCAGTGCCAAGTTGAGCTGGTTTGATAGTACCAAGTGGCTCCTGCAATCTGCCATCAAAAAGTTGGCAGGCGAGTTTTGTTTTCCAGGGAAAAGCGCCATTGTTTGTGTTTGGGTGCCTATGGCTGGGAGTGGCCGGCTGGCTCCTTAGAATCCACGATACGCACCATAGTTCCCAGACCAGAGGTGGCACCAGTGCCAAGTCGGGCTGGTTTGATAGTACCAAGTGCGTCCTACAATCTGCCATCCAGAAGCGGGGCAGCTTACTTTTGTTTGCCAGGGAAACGGGCAGAGGTTTGTGTCTGGGGGCCTATGACTGGGAGTGACCGGATGGCTCCTGAAAAGCTACGATAGGCAGGATGGTGACCAGACCCATGGTGGCACCAGTGTCAAGTTGGGCTGGTTTGATAGTACCAAGTGGCTCCTGCAATCTGCCATCAAAAATTTGGCAGGCGAGTTTTGTTTTCCAGGGAAAAGCGCCGTTGTTTTTGTTTGGGGGCCTGTGGCTGGGAGTGGCCGGCTGGCTCCTTAGAATCCACGATACGCAGCATGGTTCCCAGACCAGAGGTGGCACCAGTGCCAAGTCGGGCTGGTTTTATAGTACCAAGTGGTTCCTGCAATCTGCCATCCAGAAGCGGGGCAGCTTACTTTGGTTTGCCAGGGAAAAGGGCAGAGCATTGTGTCTGGGCGCCTATGGCTGGGAGTGACCGGCTGGCTCCTGAAAAGCTACGATAAGCAGGATGGTGACCAGACCCATGGTGGCACCAGTGCCAAGTTGGGCTGATTTGATAGTACCAAGTGGCTCCTGCAATCTGCCATCAAATATTTGGCCGGCGAATTTTGTTTTCGAAGGAAAAGCGCTGTGGTTTGTGTTTGGGGGCCTGTGGCTGGGAGTGGCCGGCTGGCTCCTTATAATCCACGATACGCAGCATGGTTCCCAGACCCAAGGTGGCACCAGTGCCAAGTTGGGCTGGTTTGATAGTACCAAGTGGCTCTGGCAATCTGCCATCAAAAAGTTGGCAGACGAGTTTTGTTTTCCAGGGAAAAGCGCCGTTGTTTTTGTTTGGGGGCCTGTGGCTGGGAGTGGACAGAGGGCTAATTAGAATCCACGATAGGCAGGATGGTGACCAGACCCATGGTGGCACCAGTGCCAAGTCGGGCTGGTTTGATAGTACCAAGTGGCTCCGGCAATCTGCCATCCAGAAGCGGGATAACTTACTTTTGTTTGTCAGGGAAACGGGCCGAGGTTTGTGTCTGGGGGCCTATGGCTGGGAGTGACCGGCTGGCTCCTGAAAAGCTACGATAGGCAGGATGGTGACCAGACCCATGGTGGCACCAGTGCCAAGTTGGTCTGATTTGATAAAACCAAGTGGCTCCTGCAATCTCCCATCAAAAAGTTGGCAGGAGAGTTTTGTTTTCCAGGGAAAAGCGCCGTTGTTTGTGTTTGGGGGCCTGTGGCTGGGAGTGGCCGGCTGGCTCCTTAGAATCCACGATACGCAGCATGGTATCCAGACCCAAGGTGGCACCAGTGCCAAGTTTTGCTGGTTTGATAGTACCAAGTGGTTCCTGCAATCTGCCATCCAGAAGCAGGGCAGCTTACTTTTGTATGCCAGGGAAACGGGCCGAGGTTTTTGTCTGGGGGCCTATGGCTGGGAGTGACCGGCTGGCTCCTGAAAAGCTACGATAGGCAGGATGGTGACCAGACCCATGGTGGCACCAGTCCCAAGTTGGGCTGATTTGATAGTACCAAGTGGCTCCTGCAATCTGCCGTCAAAATTTGGCAGGCGAGTTTTGTTTTCCAGGGAAAAGCGCCGTTGTTTGTGTTTGGGCGCCTGTGGCTGGGAGAGGCCGGCTGGCTCCTTAGAATCCACGATAGGCAGGATGGTTCCCAGACCTGAGGTGGCACCAGTGCCAAGTCGGGCTGGTTTGATAGTACTAAATAGCTCCTGCAATCTGCCATGCAGAAGCGGGGCAGCTTACTTTTGTTTGCCAGGGAAACGGGCCAAGGTTTGTGTCTGGGGGCCTATGGCTGCGAGTGACCGTCTGGCTCCTGAAAAGCTACGATAGGCAGGATGGTGAGCAGACCCATGGTGGCACCAGTGCCAAGTTGAGCTGGTTTGATAGTACCAAGTGGCTCCTGCAATCTGCCATCTAAAAGTTGGCAGGCGAGTTTTGTTTTCCAGGGAAAAGCGCCGTTGTTTGTGTTTGGGTGCCTATGGCTGGGAGTGGCCGGCTGGCTCCTTAGAATTCACGATACGCACCATGGTTCCCAGACCAGAGGTGGCACCAGTGCCAAGTCGGGCTGGTTTGATAGTACCAAGTGCGTCCTACAATCTGCCATCCAGAAGCCGGGCAGCTTACTTTTGTTTGCCAGGGAAACGGGCCGAGCTTTTTGTCTGGGGGCCTATGGCTGGGAGTGACCGGCTGGCTCCTGAAAAGCTACGATAGGCAGGATGGTGACCAGACCCATGGTGGCACCAGTGCCAAGTTGGGCTGATTTGATAGTAGCAAGTGGCTCCTGCAATCTGCCATCAAAATGTCGGCAGGCGGGTTTTGTTTTCCAGGGAAAAGCGCTGTGGTTTGTGTTTGGGGGCCTGTGGCTGGGAGTGACCGGCTGGCTCCTTAGAATCCACGATACGCAGGATGGTTCCCAGACCCAAGGTGGCACCAGTGCCAAGTTGGGCTGGTTTGATAGTACCAAGTGGCTCCTGCAATCTGCCATCCAGAAGCGGGGCAGCTTACTTTTGTTTGCCAGGGAAACGGGCCGAGGTTTGTGTCTGGGGGCCTATGGCTGGGAGTGACCGTCTGGCTCCTGAAAAGCTACGATAGGCAGGATGGTGACCAGACCCATGGTGGCACCAGTGCCAAGTTGGGCTGGTTTGATAGTACCAAGTGGCTCCTGCAATCTGCCATCAAAAAGTTGGCAGGCGAGTTTGTTATCCAGGGAAAAGCGCCGTTGTTTGTGTTTGGGGGCCTGTGGCAGGGAGTGTCCGGCTGGCTCCTTAGAATCCACGATACGCAGGATGGTTCCCAGACCAGAGGTGGCACCAGTGCCAAGTTGGGCTGGTTTGATGGTGAAAAGTGGCTCCTGCAATCTGCCATCCAGAAGCGGGATAACTTACTTTTGTTTGCCAGGGAAACGGGCCGAGGTTTTTGTCTGGGGGCCTATGGCTGGGAGTGGCCAGATGGCTAATTAGAATCCACGATACGCAGCATGGTTCCCAGACCTGAGGTGGCACCAGTGCCAAGTCGGGCTGGTTTGATACTATCAAGTGCGTCCTGCAATCTGCCATCCAGAAGCGGGGTAGCTTACTTTTGTTTGCCAGGGAAACGGGCCGAGTTTTGTGTTTGGGGGCCTATGGCTGAGAGTGACCGGTTGGCTCCTGGAAAGCTACAATAGGCAGGATGGTGACCAGACCCATGGTGGCACCAGTGCCAAGTTGGTCTGATTTGATAGTACCAAGTGGCTCCTGCAATCTGCCATCAAAAAGTTGGCAGGCGAGTTTTGTTTTCCAGGGAAAAGCGCCGTTGTTTTTGTCTGGGGGCCTGTGGCTGGGAGTGGCCGGCTGGCTCCTTACAATGAACGATACGCAGGATGGTTCCCAGACCTGAGGTGGCACCAGTGCCAAGTCGGGCTAGTTTGATGGTGCAAAGTGGCTCCTGCAATCTGCCATCCAGAAGCGGGGTAGCTTACTTTTGTTTGGCAGGGAAACGGGCCGAGGTTTTTCTCTGGGGGCCTATGGCAGGGAGGGACCGGCTGGCTCCTGAAAAGCTACGATAGGCAGGATGGTGACCAGACCCATGGTGGCACCAGTGCCAAGTTGGGCTGATTTGATAGTAGCAAGTGGCTCCTGCAATCTGCCATCAAAATGTTGGCAGGCGAGTTTTGTTTTCCAGGGAAAAGCGCCGTTGTTTGTGTTTGGGGGCCTGTGGCTGGGAGTGACCGGCTGGCTCCTTAGAATCCACGATACGCAGGATGGTTCCCAGACCCAAGGTGGCACCAGTGCCAAGTTGGGCTGGTTTGATAGTACCAAGTGGTTCCTGCAATCTGCCATCCAGAAGCGGGGCAGCTTACTTTTGTTTGCCAGGGAAACGGGCCGAGGTTTTTCTCTGGGGGCCTATGGCTTGGAGTGACCGGCTATGTCCTGAAAAGCTACGATAGGCAGGATGGTGACCAGATCCATGGTGGCACCAGTGCCAAGTTGGGCTGGTTTGATAGTACCAAGTGGCTCCTGCAATCTGCCATCAAAAAGTTGGCAGGCGAGTTTTGTTTTCCAGGGAAAAGCGCTGTGGTTTGTGTTTGGGGGCCTGTGGCTGGGAGTGGCCGGCTGGCTCCTTAGAATCCACGATACGCAGCATGGTTCCCAGACCAGAGGTGGCACCAGTGCCAAGTCGGGCTGGTTTGATGGTGAAAAGTGGCTCCTGCAATCTGCCATCCAGAAGCGGGGCAGCTTACTTTTGTTTGGCAGGGAAACGGGCCAAGGTTTTTGTCTGGGGGCCTATGGCTGGGAGTGACCGGCTGGCTCCTGAAAAGCTACGATAGGCAGGATGGTGACCAGACCCATGGTGGCACCAGTGTCAATTTGGGCTGGTTTGATAGTACCAAGTGGCTCCGGCAATCTGCCATCAAAATTTGGCAGGCGAGTTTTGTTTTCCAGGGAAAAGCGCCGTTGTTTTTGTTTGGGGGCCTGTGGGTGGGAGTGGCCAGATGGCTAATTAGAATCCACGATACGCAGCATGGTTCCCAGACCAGAGGTGGCACCAGTGCCAAGTTGGGCTGGTTTGATAGTACCAAGTGCGTCCTGCAATCTGCCATCCAGAAGCGGGGTAGCTTACTTTTGTTTGCCAGGGAAACGGGCCGAGGTTTGTGTCTGGGGGCCTATGGCTGGGAGTGACCGGCTGGCTCCTGAAAAGCTACGATAGGCAGGATGGTGACCAGACCCATGGTGGCACCAGTGCCAAGTTGGGCTGGTTTGATAGTACCAAGTGGCTCCTGCAATCTGCCATCAAAAAGTTGGCAGGCGGGTTTGTTATCCAGGGAAATGCGCCGTTGTTTTTGTTTGAGGGCCTGTGGCTGGGAGTGGCCGGCTGGCTCCTTAGAATCCACGATACGCAGCATGGTTCCCAGACCAGAGGTGGCACCAGTGCCAAGTCAGGCTGGTTTGATGGTGAAAAGTGGCTCCTGCAATCTGCCATCCAGTAGCGGAATAACTTACTTTTGTTTGCCAGGGAAACGGTCCGAGCTTTTTGTCTGGGGGCCTATGGCTGGGAGTGACCGGCTGGCTCCTGAAAAGCTACGATAGGCAGGATGGTGACCAGACCCATGGTGGCACCAGTGTCAAGTTGGGCTGGTTTGATAGTACCCAGTGGCTCCGGCAATCTGCCATCAAAATTTGGCAGGCGAGTTTTGTTTTCCAGGGAAAAGCGCCGTTGTTTTTGTTTGGGGGCCTGTGGCTGGGAGTGGACGGATGGCTAATTAGAATCCACGATACGCAGGATGGTTCCCAGACCAGAGGTGGCACCAGTGCCAAGTCGGGCTGGTTTGATGGTGCAAAGTGGCTCCTGCAATGTGCCATCCAGAAGCGGGGTAGCTTATTTTTCTTTGCCAGGGAAACGGGCCGAGGTTTTTGTCTGGGGGCCTATGGCTTGGAGTGACCGGCTGGCTCCTGAAAAGCTACGATAGGCAGGATGGTGACCAGACCCATGGTGGCACCAGTGCCAAGTTGGGCTGGTTTGATAGTACCAAGTGGCTCCTGCAATCTGCCATCAAAATGTTGGCAGGCGAGTTTTGTTTTCCAGGGAAAAGCGCCGTTGTTTGTGTTTGGGGGCCTGTGGCTGGGAGTGGCCGGCTGGCTGCTTAGAATCCACGATACGCAGGATGGTTCCCAGACCAGATGTGGCACCAGTGCCAAGTCGGGCTGGTTTGATAATACCTAGTGGATCCTGCAATCTGCCATCCAGAAGCGGGACAGCTTACTTTTGTTTGCCAGGGAAACGGGCCGCGATTTGTGTCACGGGGCCTATGGCTGGGAGTGACCGTCTAGGTCCTGAAAAGCTACGATAGGCAGGATGGTGACCAGATCCATGGTGGCACCAGTGCCAAGTTGGGCTGGTTTGATAGTACCAAGTGGCTCCTGGTATCTGCCATCAAAAAGTTGGCAGGCGAGTTTTGTTTTCCAGGGAAAAGCGCCGTTGTTTGTGTTTGGAGGCCTGTGGCTGGGAGTGGCCGGCTTGCTAATTGGAATCCACGATACACAGCATGGTTCCCAGACCAGAGGTGGCACCAGTGCCAAGTTGGGCTGGTTTGATGGTGCAAAGTGGCTCCTGCAATCTGCCATCCAGAAGCGGGGCAGCTTACTTTTGTTTGCCAGGGAAACGGGCCGAGGTTTTTCTCTGGGGGCCTATGGCTGGGAGTGACCGGCTGGCGCCTGAACACCTACGATAGGCAGGATGGTGACCAGACCCATGGTGGCACCAGTGCCAAGATGGGCTGATTTGATAGTAGCAAGTGGCTCCTGCAATCTGCCATCAAAATGTTGGCAGGCGAGTTTTGTTTTCCAGGGAAAAGCGCCGTTGTTTGTGTTTGGGGGCCTGTGGCTGGGAGTGACCGGCTGGCTCCTTAGAATCCACGATACGCAGGATGGTTCCCAGACCCAAGGTGGCACCAGTGCCAAGTTGCGCTGGTTTGATAGTACCAAGTGGTTCCTGCAATCTGCCATCCAGAAGCGGGGCAGCTTACTTTTGTTTGCCAGGGAAACGGGCCGAGGTTTTTCTCTGGGGGCCTATGGCTTGGAGTGACCGGCTATGTCCTGAAAAGCTACGATAGGCAGGATGGTGACCAGATCCATGGTGGCACCAGTGCCAAGTTGGGCTGGTTTGATAGTACCAAGTGGCTCCTGCAATCTGCCATCAAAAAGTTGGCAGGCGAGTTTTGTTTTCCAGGGAAAAGCGCTGTGGTTTGTGTTTGGGGGCCTGTGGCTGGGAGTGGCCGGCTGGCTCCTTAGAATCCACGATACGCAGGATGGTTCCCAGACCAGAGGTGGCACCAGTGCCAAGTCGGGCTGGTTTGATGGTGAAAAGTGGCTCCTGCAATCTGCCATCCAGAAGCGGGGCAGCTTACTTTTGTTTGGCAGGGAAACGGGCCAAGGTTTTTGTCTGGGGGCCTATGACTGGGAGTGACCGGCTGGCTCCTGAAAAGCTACGATAGGCAGGATGGTGACCAGACCCATGGTGGCACCAGTGTCAATTTGGGCTGGTTTGATAGTACCAAGTGGCTCCGGCAATCTGCCATCAAAATTTGGCAGGCGAGGTTTGTTTTCCAGGGAAAAGCGCCGTTGTTTTTGTTTGGGGGCCTGTGGGTGGGAGTGGCCAGATGGCTAATTAGAATCCACGATACGCAGCATGGTTCCCAGACCAGAGGTGGCACCAGTGCCAAGTTGGGCTGGTTTGATAGTACCAAGTGGTTCCTGCAATCTGCCATCCAGAAGCGGGGTAGCTTACTTTTGTTTGCCAGGGAAACGGGCCGAGGTTTGTGTCTGGGGGCCTATGGCTGGGAGTGACCGGCTGGCTCCTGAAAAGCTACGATAGGCAGGATGGTGACCAGACCCATGGTGGCACCAGTGCCAAGTTGGGCTGGTTTGATAGTACCAAGTGGCTCCTGCAATCTGCCATCAAATAGTGTGCAGGCGAGTTTGTTATCCAGGGAAATGCGCCGTTGTTTTTGTTTGAGGGCCTGTGGCTGGGAGTGGCCGGCTGGCTCCTTAGAATCCACGATACGCAGCATGGTTCCCAGACCAGAGGTGGCACCAGTGCCAAGTCAGGCTGGTTTGATGGTGAAAAGTGGCTCCTGCAATCTGCCATCCAGTAGCGGAATAACTTACTTTTGTTTGCCAGGGAAACGGTCCGAGGTTTTTGTCTGGGGGCCTATGGCTGGGAGTGACCGGCTGGCTCCTGAAAAGCTACGATAGGCAGGATGGTGACCAGACCCATGGTGGCACCAGTGTCAAGTTGGGCTGGTTTGATAGTACCCAGTGGCTCCGGCAATCTGCCATCAAAATTTGGCAGGCGAGTTTTGTTTTCCAGGGAAAAGCGCCGTTGTTTTTGTTTGGGGGCCTGTGGCTGGGAGTGGACGGATGGCTAATTAGAATCCACGATACGCAGGATGGTTCCCAGACCAGAGGTGGCACCAGTGCCAAGTCGGGCTGGTTTGATGGTGCAAAGTGGCTCCTGCAATGTGCCATCCAGAAGCGGGGTAGCTTATTTTTCTTTGCCAGGGAAACGGGCCGAGGTTTTTGTCTGGGGGCCTATGGCTTGGAGTGACCGGCTGGCTCCTGAAAAGCTACGATAGGCAGGATGGTGACCAGACCCATGGTGGCACCAGTGCCAAGTTGGGCTGGTTTGATAGTACCAAGTGGCTCCTGCAATCTGCCATCAAAATGTTGGCAGGCGAGTTTTGTTTTCCAGGGAAAAGCGCCGTTGTTTGTGTTTGGGGGCCTGTGGCTGGGAGTGGCCGGCTGGCTGCTTAGAATCCACGATACGCAGGATGGTTCCCAGACCAGATGTGGCACCAGTGCCAAGTCGGGCTGGTTTGATAATACCTAGTGGATCCTGCAATCTGCCATCCAGAAGCGGGACAGCTTACTTTTGTTTGCCAGGGAAACGGGCCGCGATTTGTGTCACGGGGCCTATGGCTGGGAGTGACCGTCTAGGTCCTGAAAAGCTACGATAGGCAGGATGGTGACCAGATCCATGGTGGCACCAGTGCCAAGTTGGGCTGGTTTGATAGTACCAAGTGGCTCCTGGTATCTGCCATCAAAAAGTTGGCAGGCGAGTTTTGTTTTCCAGGGAAAAGCGCCGTTGTTTGTGTTTGGAGGCCTGTGGCTGGGAGTGGCCGGCTTGCTAATTGGAATCCACGATACACAGCATGGTTCCCAGACCAGAGGTGGCACCAGTGCCAAGTTGGGCTGGTTTGATGGTGCAAAGTGGCTCCTGCAATCTGCCATCCAGAAGCGGGGCAGCTTACTTTTGTTTGCCAGGGAAACGGGCCGAGGTTTTTCTCTGGGGGCCTATGGCTGGGAGTGACCGGCTGGCGCCTGAACACCTACGATAGGCAGGATGGTGACCAGACCCATGGTGGCACCAGTGCCAAGATGGGCTGATTTGATAGTAGCAAGTGGCTCCTGCAATCTGCCATCAAAATGTTGGCAGGCGAGTTTTGTTTTCCAGGGAAAAGCGCCGTTGTTTGTGTTTGGGGGCCTGTGGCTGGGAGTGACCGGCTGGCTCCTTAGAATCCACGATACGCAGGATGGTTCCCAGACCCAAGGTGGCACCAGTGCCAAGTTGGGCTGGTTTGATAGTACCAAGTGGTTCCTGCAATCTGCCATCCAGAAGCGGGGCAGCTTACTTTTGTTTGCCAGGGAAACGGGCCGAGGTTTTTCTCTGGGGGCCTATGGCTTGGAGTGACCGGCTATGTCCTGAAAAGCTACGATAGGCAGGATGGTGACCAGATCCATGGTGGCACCAGTGCCAAGTTGGGCTGGTTTGATAGTACCAAGTGGCTCCTGCAATCTGCCATCAAAAAGTTGGCAGGCGAGTTTTGTTTTCCAGGGAAAAGCGCTGTGGTTTGTGTTTGGGGGCCTGTGGCTGGGAGTGGCCGGCTGGCTCCTTAGAATCCACGATACGCAGGATGGTTCCCAGACCAGAGGTGGCACCAGTGCCAAGTCGGGCTGGTTTGATGGTGAAAAGTGGCTCCTGCAATCTGCCATCCAGAAGCGGGGCAGCTTACTTTTGTTTGGCAGGGAAACGGGCCAAGGTTTTTGTCTGGGGGCCTATGACTGGGAGTGACCGGCTGGCTCCTGAAAAGCTACGATAGGCAGGATGGTGACCAGACCCATGGTGGCACCAGTGTCAATTTGGGCTGGTTTGATAGTACCAAGTGGCTCCGGCAATCTGCCATCAAAATTTGGCAGGCGAGGTTTGTTTTCCAGGGAAAAGCGCCGTTGTTTTTGTTTGGGGGCCTGTGGGTGGGAGTGGCCAGATGGCTAATTAGAATCCACGATACGCAGCATGGTTCCCAGACCAGAGGTGGCACCAGTGCCAAGTTGGGCTGGTTTGATAGTACCAAGTGGTTCCTGCAATCTGCCATCCAGAAGCGGGGTAGCTTACTTTTGTTTGCCAGGGAAACGGGCCGAGGTTTGTGTCTGGGGGCCTATGGCTGGGAGTGACCGGCTGGCTCCTGAAAAGCTACGATAGGCAGGATGGTGACCAGACCCATGGTGGCACCAGTGCCAAGTTGGGCTGGTTTGATAGTACCAAGTGGCTCCTGCAATCTGCCATCAAATAGTGTGCAGGCGAGTTTGTTATCCAGGGAAATGCGCCGTTGTTTTTGTTTGAGGGCCTGTGGCTGGGAGTGGCCGGCTGGCTCCTTAGAATCCACGATACGCAGCATGGTTCCCAGACCAGAGGTGGCACCAGTGCCAAGTCAGGCTGGTTTGATGGTGAAAAGTGGCTCCTGCAATCTGCCATCCAGTAGCGGAATAACTTACTTTTGTTTGCCAGGGAAACGGTCCGAGGTTTTTGTCTGGGGGCCTATGGCTGGGAGTGACCGGCTGGCTCCTGAAAAGCTACGATAGGCAGGATGGTGACCAGACCCATGGTGGCACCAGTGTCAAGTTGGGCTGGTTTGATAGTACCCAGTGGCTCCGGCAATCTGCCATCAAAATTTGGCAGGCGAGTTTTGTTTTCCAGGGAAAAGCGCCGTTGTTTTTGTTTGGGGGCCTGTGGCTGGGAGTGGACGGATGGCTAATTAGAATCCACGATACGCAGGATGGTTCCCAGACCAGAGGTGGCACCAGTGCCAAGTCGGGCTGGTTTGATGGTGCAAAGTGGCTCCTGCAATGTGCCATCCAGAAGCGGGGTAGCTTATTTTTCTTTGCCAGGGAAACGGGCCGAGGTTTTTGTCTGGGGGCCTATGGCTTGGAGTGACCGGCTGGCTCCTGAAAAGCTACGATAGGCAGGATGGTGACCAGACCCATGGTGGCACCAGTGCCAAGTTGGGCTGGTTTGATAGTACCAAGTGGCTCCTGCAATCTGCCATCAAAATGTTGGCAGGCGAGTTTTGTTTTCCAGGGAAAAGCGCCGTTGTTTGTGTTTGGGGGCCTGTGGCTGGGAGTGGCCGGCTGGCTGCTTAGAATCCACGATACGCAGGATGGTTCCCAGACCAGATGTGGCACCAGTGCCAAGTCGGGCTGGTTTGATAATACCTAGTGGATCCTGCAATCTGCCATCCAGAAGCGGGACAGCTTACTTTTGTTTGCCAGGGAAACGGGCCGCGATTTGTGTCACGGGGCCTATGGCTGGGAGTGACCGTCTAGGTCCTGAAAAACTACGATAGGCAGGATGGTGACCAGATCCATGGTGGCACCAGTGCCAAGTTGGGCTGGTTTGATAGTACCAAGTGGCTCCTGGTATCTGCCATCAAAAAGTTGGCAGGCGAGTTTTGTTTTCCAGGGAAAAGCGCCGTTGTTTGTGTTTGGAGGCCTGTGGCTGGGAGTGGCCGGCTTGCTAATTGGAATCCACGATACACAGCATGGTTCCCAGACCAGAGGTGGCACCAGTGCCAAGTTGGGCTGGTTTGATGGTGCAAAGTGGCTCCTGCAATCTGCCATCCAGAAGCGGGGCAGCTTACTTTTGTTTGCCAGGGAAACGGGCCGAGGTTTTTCTCTGGGGGCCTATGGCTGGGAGTGACCGGCTGGCGCCTGAACACCTACGATAGGCAGGATGGTGACCAGACCCATGGTGGCACCAGTGCCAAGATGGGCTGATTTTATAGTAGCAAGTGGCTCCTGCAATCTGCCATCAAAATGTTGGCAGGCGAGTTTTGTTTTCCAGGGAAAAGCGCCGTTGTTTGTGTTTGGGGGCCTGTGGCTGGGAGTGGACGGATGGCTCCTTAGAATCCACGATACGCAGCATGGTTCCCAGACCAGAGGTGGCACCAGTGCCAAGTCGGGCTGGTTTGATACTACCAAGTGGCTCCGGAAATCTGCCATCCAGAAGCGGGGCAGCTTACTTTTGTTTGCCAGGGAAACGGGCCGAGCTTTGTGTCTGGGCGCCTATGGCTGGGAGTGACCTGCTAGGTCCTGAAAAGCTACGATAGGCAGGATGGTGACCAGACCCATGGTGGCACCAGTGCCAAGTTGGGCTGATTTGACAGTACCAAGTGGCTCCTGCAATCTGCCATCTAAAAGTTGGCAGGCGAGTTTTGTTTTCCAGGGAAAAGCGCCGTTGTTTGTGTCTGGGGGCCTGTGGCTGGAGTGGCCGGCTGGCTCCTTAGAATGAACGATACGCAGGATGGTTCCCAGACCTGAGGTGGCACCAGTGCCAAGTCGGGCTAGTTTGATGGTGCAAAGTGGCTCCTGCAATCTGCCATCCAGAAGCGGGGTAGCTTACTTTTGTTTGCCAGGGAAACGGGCCGAGGTTTTTCTCTGGGGGCCTACGGCTGCGAGTGACCGGCTGGCTCCTGAAAAGCTACGATAGGCAGGATGGTGACCAGACCCATGGTGGCACCAGTGCCAAGTTGGGCTGATTTGATAGTACCAAGTGGCTCCTGCAATCTGCCATCAAAAAGTTGGCAGGCGAGTTTTGTTTTCCAGGGAAAAGCGCCGTTGTTTGTGTTTGGGGGCCTGTGGCTGGGAGTGGACGGATGGCTCCTTAGAACCACGATACGCAGGATGGTTCCCAGACCAGAGGTGGCACCAGTGCCAAGTCGGGCTGGTTTGATAGTACCAAGTGGTTCCTGCAATCTGCCATCCAGAAGCGGGGCAGCTTACCTTTGTATGCCAGGGAAAAGGGCCGAGGTTTTTGTCTGGGGGCCTATAGCTGGGAGTGACCGGCTGGCTCCTGAAAAGCTACGATAGGCAGGATGGTGACCAAACGCATGGTGGCACCAGTGCCAAGTTGGGCTGATTTGATAGTACCAAGTGGCTCCTGCAATCTGCCATCAAAATGTTGGCAGGCGAGTTTTGTTTTCCAGGGAAAAGCGCCGTTGATTGTGTTTGGGGGCCTGTGGCTGGGAGTGGCCGGCTGGCTGCTTAGAATCCACGATACGCAGGATGGTTCCCAGACCAGAGGTGGCACCAGTGCCAAGTCGGGCTGGTTTGATACTACCAAGTGCGTCCTGCAATCTGCCATCCAGAAGCGGGGCAGCTTACTTTTGTTTGCCAGGGAAACGGGCCGAGGTTTGTGTCTGGGGGCCTATGGCTGGGAGTGACCGGCTGGCTCCTGAAAAGCTACGATAGGCAGGATGGTGACCAGACCCATGGTGGCACCAGTGCCAAGTTGGGCTGGTTTGATAGTACCAAGTGGCTCCTGCAATCTGCCATCAAAATGTTGGCAGGCGAGTTTTGTTTTCCAGGGAAAAGCGCCGTTGTTTGTGTTTGGGGGCCTGTGGCTGGGAGTGGCCGGCTGGCTCCTTAGAACGCACGATACGCAGGATGGTTCCCAGACCCAAGGTGGCACCAGTGCCACGTTGGGCTGGTTTGATGGTGAAAAGTGGCTCCTGCAATCTGCCATCCTGAAGCGGGGTAGCTTACATTTGTGTGCCAGGGAAACGGGCCGAGGTTTATGACTGGGGTCCTAGGGCTAGAAGTGACCGGCTGGCTCCTGAAAAGCAACAATAGGCAGGATGGTTCCCAGACCCAAGGTGGCACCAGTGCCAAGTTGGGCTGGTTTGATGGTACCAACTGGCTCCTGCAATCTGCCATCTAAAAGTTGTCAGGCGAGTTTTGTTTTCCAGGGAAAAGCGCCGTTGATTTTGTTTGGAGGCCTGTGGCTGGCAGTGCCTGCCTTTCCTCTTAGAATCCGGGTTACGCAGCATGGTTCCCAGAGCCAAGGTGGCACCAGTGTCAAGTTGGGCTGGTTTGATTGTACCAAGTGGCTCCTGCAATCTGCCATCCAGAAGCGGGGCAGCTTACTTTTGTTTGCCAGGGAAACGGGCCGAGGTATTTGTCTGGGGACCTATGGCTGGGAGTGACCGGCTGGCTCCTGAAAAGCTACGATAGGCAGGATGGTGACCAGACCCATGGTGGCACCAGTGCCAAGTTGGGCTGGTTTGATAGTACCAAGTGGCTCCTGCAATCTGCCATCAAAAAGTTGGCAGGTCAGTTTTGTTTTCCAGGGAAAAGCGCCGTTGTTTGTGTTTGGGGGACTGTGGCTGGGAGTGGCCGGCTGGCTCCTTAGAACACAGGATACGCAGGATGGTTCCCAGACCCAAGGTGGCACCAGTGCCAAGTCGGGCTGGTTTGATAGCACCAAGTGGCTCCTGCAATCTGCCATCCAGAAGCGGGGCAGCTTACTTTTGTTTTCCAGGGAAACGGACCGAGGTTTTTTTCTGGGGGCCTATGGCTGGGAGTGACCGGCTGGCTCCTGAAAAGCTACGATAGGCAGGATGGTGACCAGACCCATGGTGGCACCAGTGCCAAGTCGGGCTGGTTTGATAGTACCAAGTGGCTCCTGCAATCTGCCATCAAAAAGTTGGCAGGCGAGTTTTGTTTTCCAGGGAAAAGCGCCGTTGTGTGTATTTTGGGGCCTGTGGCTGGGAGTGGCCAGCTGGCTCCTTAGAATCCACGATACGCAGGATGGTTCCCAGACCCAAGGTGGCACCAGTGCCAAGTCGGGCTGGTTTGTTAGTACCAAGTGGTTCCTGCAATCTGCCATCCAGAAGCGGTGCAGCTGAATTTTGTTTGCCAGAGAAAAAGGCTGTTGTTTGTGTTTCGGGGCCTGTGGCTGACAGTGGACGGCTGGCTCCTGAAAATCCATGATACGCAGCATGGTTCCCAGACCCAAGGTGGCACCAGTGCCAAGTAGGGCTAGTTTCATAGTACCCAGTGGCTCCTGCAATCTGCCATCCAGAAGAGGGGCAGTTGAGTTTTGTTTTCCAGAGAAAAGGGCCGTGGTTTGTGTTTGGGGCCTATGGCTGAGAGTGACCGGCTGGCCCCTGAAAATCCACGATAGGAAGGATGGTTCCCAGATCCAAGGTGGCAGCAGTGCCATGTTGTGCTGGTGTGATAGTCCCAAGTGGCTCCTGCAATCTGCCATCCAGAAGTGGGGCAGCTGAATTTTGTTTGCCAGAGAAAAAGGCTGTGGTTTTTGTTTGGGGGCCTATGGCTGGGAGTGGCCGGCTGGCTCCTGAAAATCCATGATACGCAGCATGGTTCCCAGACCCAAGGTGGCACCAGTGCCAAGTGGGGCTGGTTTCACAGTGTCAAGTGCCTCCTGCAATCTCCCATCCAGAAGCGGGGCAGCTGAGTTTTGTTTGCCTGTGAAACGGGCCGTTGTTTTTGATTTGGGTCTGTGGCCGAGAATGTTCAGCTGGCTCCTGACAATCCACAATACGCAGGATGGTTCCCAGACCCAAGGTGGCACCAGTGCCAAGTCTTGCTGGTTTGATAGTACCAAGTGGCTCCTGCAATCTGCCATCCAGAAGAGGGGCAGTTGAGTTTTGTTTGCCAGAGGAAAGGGCCGTGGTTTGTGTTTGGGGGCATATGGCTGGGAGTGGCCGGCTGTCTCATTAAAAAGATCGATACGCAGGATGGTTCCCAGACCCAAGGTGGCACCAGTGCCAAGTCGGGCTGTTTTTATAGTACCAAGTGCGTCCTGCAATTTGCCATCCAGAAGAGGGGCAGTTGAGTTTTGTTTGCCAGAGAAAAGCGCCGTTGTTTGTGTTTGGGGGCTTGTGGCTGGGAGTGGCCGACTGGCGCCTTAGAATCTGCGATACGCAGCATGGTTCCCAGACCCAAGGTGGCACCAGTTCCAAGTTGGGCTGGTTTGATAGTACCAAGTGGCTCCTGCAATCTGCCATCCAGAAGCGGGGCAGCTTACTTTTGTTTGCCAGGGTAAGGGGCCGAGGTTTGTGTTTGGGGGCCTATGGCTGGGAGTGACCGGCTGGCTCCTGGAAAGCTACAATAGGCAGGATGGTGACCAGACCTATGGTGGCACCAGTGCCAAGTTGGGCTGGTTTGATAGTACCAAGTTGCTCCTGCAATCTGCCATCAAAAAGTTGGCAGGCGAGTTTTGTTTTCCAGGGAAAAGCGCTGTGGTTTGTGTTTGGGGGCCTGTGGCTGGGAGTGACCGGCTGGCTCCTTAGAATCCACGATACGCAGGATGGTTCCCAGACCCAAGGTGGCACCAGTGCCAAGTCGGGCTGGTTTGATACTACCAAGTGCGTCCTGCAATCTGCCATCCAGAAGCAGGGCAGCTTACTTTTGTTTGCCAGGGAAACGGGCCGTGGGTTTTGTTTGGGGGCATATAGCTGAGAGTGGCCCGCTGGCCCCTGAAAATCCACGCTAGGCAGCATGGTTCCCAGATGCAAGGTGGCACCAGTGCCCAGTCGGGCTGGTTTGATGGTGCAAAGTGGCTCCTGCAATCTGCCATCCAGAAGCGGGGCAGCTGATTTTTGTTTGCCAGAGAAAAATTCCGTGGATTGTTTTTGGGGGCATATTGCTGGGAGTGGCCGGCTGGCTCCTTAAAATGCTCGATACGCATGATGGTTCCCAGGCCCAAGGTGTCACCACTACCAAGTCGGCCTGCAGTTTTAGTATCAAGTTCATCCTGCAATTTGCCATCCAGAAGAGGGGCAGTTGAGTTTTGTTTGCCAGAGAAACGGGCCGAGGTTTCTGTTTGGGGACATATGGCTGAGAGTGGCCGGCTGGCCCCTGAAAATCCACGATACACAACATGGTTCCCAGATCCAAGGTGGCACCAGTGCCAAGTTGGGCTGGTTTGATAGTCCCAAGTGTCTCCTGCAATCTGCCATCCAGAAGCGGGGCAGCTTACTTTTGTTTGCCAGAGAAATAGGCCTAGGTTTTTGTTTGGGGGCCTGTGGCTAGGAGTGGCCTGCTGGCTCCTAAGAATCCACGATACGCAGGATGTTTACCAGACCCATGGTGGCACCAGTGCCAAGTTGGGCTGGTTTGATAGTACCAAGTGGCTCCTGCAAACTCCATCAAAAAGTTGGCAGGCGTGTTTTGCTTTCCAGGGAACAGCGCCGTTGATTTTGTTTGGAGGCCTGTGGCGGGGAGTGGCCGGCTGGCTCCTTAGAATCCACGATACGCAGGATGGTTCCCAGACCCATGGTGGCACCAGTGCCAAGTTGGGCTGGTTTGATAGTACCAAGTGGTTCCTGCAATCTGCCATCCAGAAGCAGGGCAGCTGAGTTTTGTTTGCCAGAGAAAAGGGCCTTGGTTTGTGTTTGGGGGCATATGGCTGGGTGTGGCCAGCTGGCTCCTTAAAATGCACGATATGCAACATGGCTCCCAGACCCAAGGTGGCACCAGTGCCAAGTTGGGCTGGTTTGATAGTACCAAGTGGCTCCTGCAATCTTCCATGATCACGTGGAGAAATACTTTCTGGTTTCAGCCTCATGCTCTTTCTTCTCTCCCTCAACTTCTCTATCACCTCTCATCTGGTTCACATGCGCTGTCTTCAAGGTCCACAGGCTACTTTTCACAGAATCTTCTGGCCTGATGAAGTAAGAATGATGAATAGAACAGAGCTGGGATCTATTTTCCAGTTTGGATAAAATGCATTCTGCACACAAATCCAAGGAGAACGGGCTGTCCCGATGCCCAGAAAATCTTTCACTCCTGCTAGTGTTCTACGTCAACCGCAACTTAGTCTGAAAGAAAAGCTTTTTCTCTGAGAGCATCTGAGAGGTTTGCATGAAGCACTGATATCTGACATATGCAATTTTGAATAGGAGAGGAAAAAGAAAATGGCAAGGAGTTTTTAATTTTAGTGGTTTCAATTTTAATTTCCGTGCACTTTTTCAAAACTTGTCAGCTCAAATGCCCATCAACATCTTTTAGTCATCTGTAAGTCAGTATTCATATAAAATGTGCTTCAAATCCAAAGAATTTCAAATTTGCACTCCAAGCTTCTATGCCTAGATTTATGATTTCCTACACATATTAGATGAAAGGAAGGCCTTTTTTACTGTGGGAGTGCTGGAACACTGGAACAGGTTGCCCAGAGAAGTTGTGGGTGTCCCATCCCTGAAAGTATTCAAGGTCACCTTGGACGGGGCTTGGAGCAGCAACAAAGGAGAAGCTTGATGGTAGAGAAACAAAGTCGGACTATAGAAGAAACTCGGATTGAAGTATAGGATCAAGTTTTCTCTCAGCTCTTGGGGTAAATTCAAAGTTGTACAAAATGACATTTATCTGTGCTATTCACTACTGTAACAGAAAGTTTCATGAAAACTGTACAGAAGATAGTAAATTTTAAAAGAGATAAGAATTACAGCATAAAATCCATGGGATAGGTTACAACATGAGACACTCTCTAAGAGAAAATCTCTTTGTTTCAGCACTTCATCGGGGTAAGATTTCATGAAGTGCCAAAGAAGGCGGCAAAATATCATTCGGGACATTATTTACTGGAATTCAGCCTGGCCATTAGTAGGAACTGCCTTTGAACATATCATGTAGATATACCACACACACTTTCCCTTCACTGAAAAATTACTGTTTACAACAAATAAGCAATTGACGATCAAAATTGATTGAAAGCATCTTAAACATGTCAAGTATTTCATTGTAGATGATCTGTGATCCAAATGCTTCTTCCACCTTCGAGAGGGACAGAAGAATTCTTCCATATCATGATGGTTTAAAATTGTATCAACCAATGTTTTCTGCTGAAAAGATATCATCTATTTTTTTCTATTTTTGGAAGAAAATATTCCTAGACATACAACAGGTGAGAACTAAGTAATTTTAAAGAAACAAATGAAATGAAAATATTCTGTAAATAGAATGAAATGAAAAGCTGTGTTTTAAATAGGAGCTAAATATTAAACAGAATTTTTGTACCAGGCATTTGAATTACTGCACCAGCTCTTTTGCCCATCAAGAGAGGCATTTAGCATTTCAGTCTTTTCCAAGGTGTTCATGATCTGCTATGCTGATCTCTGTGTGTGCCTAGGTGTGTGTGGAGGGGGGGGCATATGAAGGGGAGTGTGTATGTTTGCTTTACAATTGTTGTGGCAGATTCATGCCTCAGCTCCACATTTTGTTTTAAAAAGGTCACACCGAGTGGATATGAAGTTTACTATCAACAAGAGATCGATTCCCAAATCATCCATTTGACTCTCCCTTATAAATCATGTGCTTTGTTGCATATTTTATCAAATATACTTTCAAGCCAGATGGAGGAAGGAGGATGTGGGAATCCCTCCACCATCTTGCAACTTTTATGTAAGTAGGTTTTCAAGAAAATCATCATTTCTCTTTTAAATATGTCTGGAACAGGCATGATGGTAGTGTCAACCTGTTGGAGTTTTTGTTGCTGGAAGAAGTTGTACAAAAGGATTGGTTTTTACATTGACCAGTTACTGAATCAAGCGCAGGAATACATTGGAAATTTAGCTGGGGGTTCCTTTTCCCAGCAGACTACTTCTAGAACGAGCTTGTACACTGAAGCTGACTCTTTTGCTCTCTTTTTGTTTCTTTCCTATTTTCTTGGCTTCTTTGCCACTATCTAGACAATTTTGGAACTTTGTTCCCAACTAAAATGGTTTCAATAGTCTGATTGTGATCATACATTTTTACAAGGAATTTTTAAAATCTTTCCTCGAGTCCAGAAAGTCAAGGACTTAGATCTTTTTCTTCCCTTATCAATATTGCCATGAAATTGATAAATAAAGACCAACTCTTTATTTTTGTTTTTAACCCACGTAGATAATTCCCATCCATTAATCCATTTTGTGGACCAATAGCTGCCATTCTGATGGAAGCTGTCACTTCTTAACAATAGGCATTCTGTGACTATGTTGACTGCACTTTGGGTGAAGATCCTAACTGGTCTTAGATATACATAGGGAGAAATTTGCTCAGCCAGTGTCAGTCTTAAGCATGCGTATCAGAAGATCTTTCTAGAGCTGGGAATTTTCCCATGAAAGGGATTCAGTTAGGGAAGAGACACTTGTGCCAGAGTTTTACATTCTTCTTGAACACTGCTTAAGGAACTTAGATGCCATGTCCATTTGGATCTCTGTCTGCACAGAACTTTGTCATGCCAGCGCTTTGAAATGCATCTTGAAGAGAATTCACTAGCACAGAATGAAAGAGAGTGGAAGGGGTTGGTGGGGCTAACCAGGCCCAACCCCCCTGCCTAAACCAGGATACCTAGAGCCTCTTGCCCAGGATTCTATCTGGGTGTACTTTTAATGTCTTCAAAGATCCAGGCTCCACAATCTTTCTGGGCAGTCTGTGCCGTGGTTCAGTCACCCTGACAGTAAAGAAACATTTACTGATGTTCAAAGGCAATCTCCTGTATTTCAGTGTGTGCCCACTGCCTCTTGTCTTTTCCCTCAGCATCACTGAAAAGACACTGATTCCCTCCCCTTTGCACTATTGCTTCCATATGTATGTGTGATGCCATGTAGAGGTATGTCAAAAACCTCCCTGAAGCCCAGGCAGATAATATTCCCTTCATCTACCAGTCAAGTTGATTCATCAGAGGAGTTTAAAGTGATGTTCAGCATGAAATTCCCCTGAAAAATCATGCTAACTACATTATTTGGTCATCTGTCATGTGCCTGGCAAGGATTTCCAGGAAGAGCTGCTTCATCAACTTCCTGGGGATAAAAAAGAGGCTGGCTGGTTTGTACTATGGCGAGTCCTCTTAATTGCCTTTTTTGAAGATGGGTGTCATTTGCTAACATCCACTCTTTAGCCTCTCTTGTCGTCTACATCTTAGCAAAACGCTTTTCCACTATGTCTGGCTAGGAAAAACTGTGCCAGCACAGAAAACATCTCCCATCGTGTTCTAGAAGTTGCACGGATGTCTGCCAAGTGTTTGGCAGGAAGAAAAGAAAAGTTGTCCAAAACAGCTTCCAATCGAATGTTCCTGTGATTGGAAAAGTCAGGAGAGTGCAAAGGTACTGTTTTCTATCAGTTGGCAAGGTGCGCACACAATCCCAGTGTTGTACAGCTTGCTTCTTCACCTTCCCGAAGCTGCCGCTCTCGCCGGCTGCCGGAGCCCAAGAAGCGGCTTCTTCGCGCAAAGACGATTGTGCCGCTCACAGGGCTCTCCTTAGCGCGGCTTCTGCCGAAAGACGCCCGGCAGCGGCTCTTACCTCCGGAGAGCATCCTACCTTCGTCTTTAGCTCCTCTTCTCATCTACACCTCGGCAAAACGCTTTTCCACTATGTCTGGCTAGGAAAAACTGTGCCAGCACAGAAAACATCTCCCATCGTGTTCTAGAAGTTGCACGGATGTCTGCCAAGTGTTTGGCAGGAAGAAAAGAAAAGTTGTCCAAAACAGCTTCCAATCGAATGTTCCTGTGATTGGAAAAGTCAGGAGAGTGCAAAGGTACTGTTTTCTATCAGTTGGCAAGGTGCGCACACAATCCCAGTGTTGTACAGCTTGCTTCTTCACCTTCCCGAAGCTGCCGCTCTCGCCGGCTCCCGGAGCCCAAGAAGCGGCTTCTTCGCGCAAAGACGATTGTGCCGCTCACAGTGCTCTCCTTAGCGCGGCTTCTGCCGAAAGACGCCCGGCAGCGGCTCTTACCTCCGGAGAGCATCCTACCTTCGTCTTTCGCGTCTTATGTAGTCTACATCTTAGCAAAACGCTTTTCCACTATGTCTGGCTAGGAAAAACTGTGCCAGCACAGAAAACATCTCCCATCGTGTTCTAGAAGTTGCACGGATGTCTGCCAAGTGTTTGGCAGGAAGAAAAGAAAAGTTGTCCAAAACAGCTTCCAATCGAATGTTCCTGTGATTGGAAAAGTCAGGAGAGTGCAAAGGTACTGTTTTCTATCAGTTGGCAAGGTGCGCACACAATCCCAGTGTTGTACAGCTTGCTTCTTCACCTTCCCGAAGCTGCCGCTCTCGCCGGCTGCCGGAACCGAAGAAGCGGCTTCTTCGCGCAAAGACGATTGTGCCGCTCACAGTGCTCTCCTTAGCGCGGCTTCTGCCGAAAGACGCCCGGCAGCGGCTCTTACCTCCTGAGAGTGGCAGCTTCAGGAAGGTGAAGAAGCAAGCTGTACAACACTGGGATTGTGTGCGCACCTTGCCAACTGATAGAAAACAGTACCTTTGCACTCTCCTGACTTTTCCAATCACAGGAACATTCGATTGGAAGCTGTTTTGGACAACTTTTCTTTTCTTCCTGCCAAACACTTGGCAGACATCCGTGCAACTTCTAGAACACGATGGGAGATGTTTTCTGTGCTGGCACAGTTTTTCCTAGCCAGACATAGTGGAAAAGCGTTTTGCTAAGATGTAGACTACAAAAGACGCGAAAGACGAAGGTAGGATGCTCTCCGGAGGTAAGAGCCGCTGCCGGGCGTCTTTCGGCAGAAGCTGCGCTAAGGAGAGCACTGTGAGCGGCACAATCGTCTTTGCGCGAAGAAGCCGCTTCTTGGGCTCCGGCAGCCGGCGAGAGCGGCAGCTTCGGGAAGGTGAAGAAGCAAGCTGTACAACACTGGGATTGTGTGCGCACCTTGCCAACTGATAGAAAACAGTACCTTTGCACTCTCCTGACTTTTCCAATCACAGGAACATTCGATTGGAAGCTGTTTTGGACAACTTTTCTTTTCTTCCTGCCAAACACTTGGCAGACATCCGTGCAACTTCTAGAACACGATGGGAGATGTTTTCTGTGCTGGCACAGTTTTTCCTAGCCAGACATAGTGGAAAAGCGTTTTGCTAAGATGTAGACTACAAAAGACGCGAAAGACGAGGGTAGGATGCTCTCCGGAGGTAAGAGCCGCTGCCGGGCGTCTTTCGGCAGAAGCCGCGCTAAGGAGAGCACTGTGAGCGGCACAATCGTCTTTGCGCGAAGAAGCCGCTTCTTGGGCTCCGGCAGCCGGCGAGAGCGGCAGCTTCGGGAAGGTGAAGAAGCAAGCTGTACAACACTGGGATTGTGTGCGCACCTTGCCAACTGATAGAAAACAGTACCTTTGCACTCTCCTGACTTTTCCAATCACAGGAACATTCGATTGGAAGCTGTTTTGGACAACTTTTCTTTTCTTCCTGCCAAACACTTGGCAGACATCCGTGCAACTTCTAGAACACGATGGGAGATGTTTTCTGTGCTGGCACAGTTTTTCCTAGCCAGACATAGTGGAAAAGCTTTTTGCCGAGGTGTAGATGAGAAGAGGAGCTAAAGGGTGGATGTTAGCAAATGACACCCATCTTCAAAAAAGGCAATTAAGAGGACTCGCCATAGTACAAACCAGCCAGCCTCTTTTTTATCCCCAGGAAGTTGATGAAGCAGCTCTTCCTGGAAATCCTTGCCAGGCACATGACAGATGACCAAATAATGTAGTTAGCATGATTTTTCAGGGGAATTTCATGCTGAACATCACTTTAAACTCCTCTGATGAATCAACTTGACTGGTAGATGAAGGGAATATTATCTGCCTGGGCTTCAGGGAGGTTTTTGACATACCTCTACATGGCATCACACATACATATGGAAGCAATAGTGCAAAGGGGAGGGAATCAGTGTCTTTTCAGTGATGCTGAGGGAAAAGACAAGAGGCAGTGGGCACACACTGAAATACAGGAGATTGCCTTTGAACATCAGTAAATGTTTCTTTACTGTCAGGGTGACTGAACCACGGCACAGACTGCCCAGAAAGATTGTGGAGCCTGGATCTTTGAAGACATTAAAAGTACACCCAGATAGAATCCTGGGCAAGAGGCTCTAGGTATCCTGGTTTAGGCAGGGGGGTTGGGCCTGGTTAGCCCCACCAACCCCTTCCACTCTCTTTCATTCTGTGCTAGTGAATTCTCTTCAAGATGCATTTCAAAGCGCTGGCATGACAAAGTTCTGTGCAGACAGAGATCCAAATGGACATGGCATCTAAGTTCCTTAAGCAGTGTTCAAGAAGAATGTAAAACTCTGGCACAAGTGTCTCTTCCCTAACTGAATCCCTTTCATGGGAAAATTCCCAGCTCTAGAAAGATCTTCTGATACGCATGCTTAAGACTGACACTGGCTGAGCAAATTTCTCCCTATGTATATCTAAGACCAGTTAGGATCTTCACCCAAAGTGCAGTCAACATAGTCACAGAATGCCTATTGTTAAGAAGTGACAGCTTCCATCAGAATGGCAGCTATTGGTCCACAAAATGGATTAATGGATGGGAATTATCTACGTGGGTTAAAAACAAAAATAAAGAGTTGGTCTTTATTTATCAATTTCATGGCAATATTGATAAGGGAAGAAAAAGATCTAAGTCCTTGACTTTCTGGACTCGAGGAAAGATTTTAAAAATTCCTTGTAAAAATGTATGATCACAATCAGACTATTGAAACCATTTTAGTTGGGAACAAAGTTCCAAAATTGTCTAGATAGTGGCAAAGAAGCCAAGAAAATAGGAAAGAAACAAAAAGAGAGCAAAAGAGTCAGCTTCAGTGTACAAGCTCGTTCTAGAAGTAGTCTGCTGGGAAAAGGAACCCCCAGCTAAATTTCCAATGTATTCCTGCGCTTGATTCAGTAACTGGTCAATGTAAAAACCAATCCTTTTGTACAACTTCTTCCAGCAACAAAAACTCCAACAGGTTGACACTACCATCATGCCTGTTCCAGACATATTTAAAAGAGAAATGATGATTTTCTTGAAAACCTACTTACATAAAAGTTGCAAGATGGTGGAGGGATTCCCACATCCTCCTTCCTCCATCTGGCTTGAAAGTATATTTGATAAAATATGCAACAAAGCACATGATTTATAAGGGAGAGTCAAATGGATGATTTGGGAATCGATCTCTTGTTGATAGTAAACTTCATATCCACTCGGTGTGACCTTTTTAAAACAAAATGTGGAGCTGAGGCATGAATCTGCCACAACAATTGTAAAGCAAACATACACACTCCCCTTCATATGCCCCCCCCTCCACACACACCTAGGCACACACAGAGATCAGCATAGCAGATCATGAACACCTTGGAAAAGACTGAAATGCTAAATGCCTCTCTTGATGGGCAAAAGAGCTGGTGCAGTAATTCAAATGCCTGGTACAAAAATTCTGTTTAATATTTAGCTCCTATTTAAAACACAGCTTTTCATTTCATTCTATTTACAGAATATTTTCATTTCATTTGTTTCTTTAAAATTACTTAGTTCTCACCTGTTGTATGTCTAGGAATATTTTCTTCCAAAAATAGAAAAAAATAGATGATATCTTTTCAGCAGAAAACATTGGTTGATACAATTTTAAACCATCATGATATGGAAGAATTCTTCTGTCCCTCTCGAAGGTGGAAGAAGCATTTGGATCACAGATCATCTACAATGAAATACTTGACATGTTTAAGATGCTTTCAATCAATTTTGATCGTCAATTGCTTATTTGTTGTAAACAGTAATTTTTCAGTGAAGGGAAAGTGTGTGTGGTATATCTACATGATATGTTCAAAGGCAGTTCCTACTAATGGCCAGGCTGAATTCCAGTAAATAATGTCCCGAATGATATTTTGCCGCCTTCTTTGGCACTTCATGAAATCTTACCCCGATGAAGTGCTGAAACAAAGAGATTTTCTCTTAGAGAGTGTCTCATGTTGTAACCTATCCCATGGATTTTATGCTGTAATTCTTATCTCTTTTAAAATTTACTATCTTCTGTACAGTTTTCATGAAACTTTCTGTTACAGTAGTGAATAGCACAGATAAATGTCATTTTGTACAACTTTGAATTTACCCCAAGAGCTGAGAGAAAACTTGATCCTATACTTCAATCCGAGTTTCTTCTATAGTCCGACTTTGTTTCTCTACCATCAAGCTTCTCCTTTGTTGCTGCTCCAAGCCCCGTCCAAGGTGACCTTGAATACTTTCAGGGATGGGACACCCACAACTTCTCTGGGCAACCTGTTCCAGTGTTCCAGCACTCCCACAGTAAAAAAGGCCTTCCTTTCATCTAATATGTGTAGGAAATCATAAATCTAGGCATAGAAGCTTGGAGTGCAAATTTGAAATTCTTTGGATTTGAAGCACATTTTATATGAATACTGACTTACAGATGACTAAAAGATGTTGATGGGCATTTGAGCTGACAAGTTTTGAAAAAGTGCACGGAAATTAAAATTGAAACCACTAAAATTAAAAACTCCTTGCCATTTTCTTTTTCCTCTCCTATTCAAAATTGCATATGTCAGATATCAGTGCTTCATGCAAACCTCTCAGATGCTCTCAGAGAAAAAGCTTTTCTTTCAGACTAAGTTGCGGTTGACGTAGAACACTAGCAGGAGTGAAAGATTTTCTGGGCATCGGGGCAGCCCGTTCTCCTTGGATTTGTGTGCAGAATGCATTTTATCCAAACTGGAAAATAGATCCCAGCTCTGTTCTATTCATCATTCTTACTTCATCAGGCCAGAAGATTCTGTGAAAAGTAGCCTGTGGACCTTGAAGACAGCGCATGTGAACCAGATGAGAGGTGATAGAGAAGTTGAGGGAGAAAAGAAAGAGCATGAGGCTGAAACCAGAAAGTATTTCTCCACGTGATCATGGAAGATTGCAGGAGCCACTTGATACTATCAAACCAGCCCAACTTGGCACTGGTGCCACCTTGGGTCTGGGAGCCATGTTGCATATCGTGCATTTTAAGGAGCCAGCTGGCCACACCCAGCCATATGCCCCCAAACACAAACCAAGGCCCTTTTCTCTGGCAAACAAAACTCAGCTGCCCTGCTTCTGGATGGCAGATTGAAGGAACCACTTGGTACTATCAAACCAGCCCAACTTGGCACTGGTGCCACCATGGGTCTGGTCACCATCCTGCCTATTGTAGCTTTTCAGGAGCCAGCCGGTCACTCTCAGCCATAGGCCCCCAAACACAAACCTCGGCCCGTTTACCTGGCAAACAAAAGTAAGCTGCCCCGCTTCTGGATGGCAGATTGCAGGAGCTACTTAGTACTATCAAATCAGCCCGACTTGGCACAGGTGCCACCTTGGATCTGGGAACCATCCTGTGTATCGTGGATTTTCAGGGGCCAGCCAGCCACGCTCAGCCATATGCCCCCAAAAACAAACCACGGACCTTTTCTCTGGCAAACAAAACTCAACTGCCCCTCTTCTGGATGGCAAATTTTAGGACGCACTTTGTACTACGAAAACCGCCCATTGTGGCACTGGTGCCACCTTGTGTCAGGGAACCATCCTGCATATCGAGCTTTTTAAGGAGCCAGCCGGCCAGCCCCAGCCATATACCCCCAAAAACAAACCACGGACCATTTCTCATGGAAAAAAAAATCCGCTGCCCCGCGTCTGGATGGCAGATTGCAGGAGCCACTTTGCACCATCAAACCAGCCCGACTTGGCACTGGTGCCACCTTGGGTCTGGGAACAATCCTGCGTATCGTACATATTCAGGAACCAGCCGAACACTCCCAGCCACAGGCCCCCAAACACAAACAACGGCCCATTTCCCTGGCAAACAAAACTCAGCGGCCCCGCTTCTGGATGGCAGTTTGCAGGAGCCACTTGGGACTATCAAACCAGCCCGACTTGGCACTGGTGCCACCTTGGGTCTGGGAAACATCCTGCGTATCGTGGATTCTTAGGAGCCAGCCGGCCACTCCTAGCCACAGGCCCCCAAACAAAAACCTAGGCCTATTTCTCTGGCAAACAAAAGTAAGCTGCCCCGCTTCTGGATGGCAGATTGCAGGAGACACTTGGGACTATCAAACCAGCCCAACTTGGCACTGGTGCCACCTTGGATCTGGGAACCATGCTGTGTATCGTGGATATTCAGGGGCCAGCCGGCCACTCTCAGCCATATATCCCCAAACAGAAACCTCGGCCCTGTTCTCTGGCAAACAAAACTCAACTGCCCCTCTTCTGGATGGCAAATTGCAGGATGAACTTGATACTAAAACCGCAGGCCGACTTGGTAGTGGTGACACCTTGGGCCTGGGAACCATCATGCGTATCGAGCATTTTAAGGAGCCAGCCGGCCACTCCCAGCAATATGCCCCCAAAAACAATCCACGGAATTTTTCTCTGGCAAACAAAAATCAGCTGCCCCGCTTCTGGATGGCAGATTGCAGGAGCCACTTTGCACCATCAAACCAGCCCGACTTGGCACTGGTGCCACCTTGCATCTGGGAAGCATGCTGCCTAGCGTGGATTTTCAGGAGCCAGCCGGCCACTCTCAGCCATAGGCCCCCAAACAAAACCCACGGCCCGTTTCCCTGGCAAACAAAAGTAAGCTGCCCCGCTTCTGGATGGCAGATTGCAGGACGCACTTGGTAGTATCAAACCAGCCCGACTTGGCACTGGTGCCACCTTGGGTCTGGGAACCATCCTGCGTATCGTGGGTTCAAAGGAGCCAGCCGGCCACTCCCAGCCACAGGCCCCCAAATACAAACAACGGCGCTTTTCCCTGGAAAACAAAACTCGCCTGCCAACTTTTTGATGGCAGATTGCAGGAGCCACTTGGTACTATCAAACCAGCCCAACTTGGCACTGGTGCCACCTCTGGTCTGGGAACCATGCTGCGTAACACAGATTCTAAGGCGCCAGTCGGCCACTCCCAGTCACAAGCCCCCAAACACAAACAACGGCGCTATTCTCTGGCAAACAAAACTCCACTGCCCCTCTTCTGGATGGCAAATTGCAGGACGCACTTGGTACTATAAAAACAGCCCTACTTGGCACTGGTGCCACCTTGGGTCTGGGAACCATCCTGCGTATCGGTCTTTTTAATGAGACAGCCGGCCACTCCCAGCCATATGCCCCCAAACACAACCCACGGCCCTTTTCTCTGGCAAACAAAACTCAACTGCACCGCTTCTGGATGGCAGATTGCAGGAGCCACTTGGTACTATCAAACCAGCCCGACTTGGCACTGGTGCCACCTTGGGTCTGGGAACCATCCAGCCTATCGTGGATTTTAAGGAGCCAGCCGGCTACTCCCAGCCACAGGCCCCCAACAAAAACCACGGCCCTTTTTTCTGGCAAACAAAACTTAGCTGCCTCACTTCTGGATGGCAGATTGCAGGAGCCATTTGGTGTAATCAAACCAGCCCGACTTGGCACTGGTGCCACCTTGGGTCTGGGAACCATCCTGCGTATCGTGGATTCTAAGGAGCCAGCCGGCCACTCCCAGCCACAGGCCCCCAAACAAAATCAACGGCGCTGTTCCCTGGAAAACAAAACACGTCTGCCAACATTTTGATGGAGTTTGCAGGAGCCACTTGGTACTATCAAACCAGCCCGACTTGGCACTGGTGCCACCTTGGGTCTGGGAAACATCCTGCGTATCGTGGATTCTTAGGAGCCAGCCGGCCACTCCTAGCCACAGGCCCCCAGACAAAAACCTAGGCCTATTTCTCTGGCAAACAAAAGTAAGCTGCCCCGCTTCTGGATGGCAGATTGCAGGAGACACTTGGTACTATCAAACCAGCCCAACTTGGCACTGGTGCCACCTTGGATCTGGGAACCATGCTGTGTATCGTGGATATTCAGGGGCCACCCGGCCACTCTCAGCCATATGTCCCCAAACAGAAACCTCGGCCCGTTTCTCTGGCCAACAAAACTCAACTGCCCCTCTTCTGGATGGCAAATTGCAGGATGAACTTGATACTAAAACCGCAGGCCGACTTGGTAGTGGTGACACCTTGGGCCTGGGAACCATCATGCGTATCGAGCATTTTAAGGAGCCAGCCGGCCACTCCCAGCAATATGCCCCCAAAAACAATCCACGGAATTTTTCTCTGGCAAACAAAAATCAGCTGCCCCGCTTCTGGATGGCAGATTGCAGGAGCCACTTTGCACCATCAAACCAGCCCGACTTGGCACTGGTGCCAGCTTGCATCTGGGAACCATGCTGCCTAGCGTGGATTTTCAGGAGCCAGCCGGCCACTCTCAGCCATAGGCCCCCAAACAAAACCCACGGCCCGATTCCCTGGCAAGCAAAATTAAGCTGCCCCGCTTCTGGATGGCAGATTGCAGGACGCACTTGGTAGTATCAAACCAGCCCGACTTGGCACTGGTGCCACCTTGGGTCTGGGAACCATCCTGCGTATCGTGGGTTCAAAGGAGCCAGACGGCCACTCCCAGCCATAGGTCCCAAGTCACAAACCTCGGCCCGTTTCACTGGCAAACAAAAGTAAGCTGCCCCGCTTCTGGATGGCAGATTGCAGGAGCCACATGGTACTATCAAACCAGCCCAACTTGGCACTGGTGCCACCTCTGGTCTGGGAACCATGCTGCGTAACACAGATTCTAAGGCGCCAGTCGGCCACTCCCAGCCACAAGCCCCCAACACAAACAACGGCGCTATTCTCTGGCAAACAAAACTCAACTGCCCCTCTTCTGGATGGCAAATTGCAGGACGCACTTGGTACTATAAAAACAGCCCTACTTGGCACTGGTGCCACCTTGGGTCTGGGAACCATCCTGCGTATCGATCTTTATAATGAGACAGCCGGCCACTCCCAGCCATATGCCCCCAAACAAAACCCACGGCCCTTTTCTCTGGCAAACAACACTCAACTGCACCGCTTCTGGATGGCAGATTGCAGGAGCCACTTGGTACTATCAAACCAGCCCGACTTGGCACTGGTGCCACCTTGGGTCTGGGAAACATCCTGCGTATTGTGGGTTGTCAGGAGCCAGCCGAACACTCTCGGCCACAGACCCCAATCAAAAACAACGGCCCGTTTCACAGGCAAACAAAACTCAGCTGCCCCGCTTCTGGATGGGAGATTGCAGGAGGCACTTGACACTGTGAAACCAGCCCCACTTGGCACTGGTGCCACCTTGGGTCTGGGAACCATGCTGCGTATCATGGATTTTCAGGAGCCAGCCGGCCACTCCCAGCCACAGGCCCCCAAACACAAACCACAGCATTTTTCTCTTGCAAACAAAATTCAGCTGCCCCGCTTCTGGATGGCAGATTGCAGGAGCCACTTGGGACTATCACACCAGCACAACATGGCACTGCTGCCACCTTGGATCTGGGAACCATCCTTCCTATCGTGGATTTTCAGGGGCCAGCCGGTCACTCTCAGCCATAGGCCCCAAACACAAACCACGGCCCTTTTCTCTGGAAAACAAAACTCAACTGCCCCTCTTCCTGATGGGAGATTGCAGGAGCCACTGGGTACTATGAAACCAGCCCTACTTGGCACTGGTGCCACCTTGGGTCTGGGAACCATGCTGCGTATCATGGATTTTCAGGAGCCAGCCGGCCACTGCCAGCCACAGGCCCCGAAACACAAACAACAGCCTTTTTCTCTGGCAAACAAAATTCAGCTGCCCCGCTTCTGGATGGCAGATTGCAGGAACCACTTGGTACTATCAAACCAGCCCGACTTGGCACTGGTGCCACCTTGGGTCTGGGAACCATCCTGCGTATCGTGGATTCTAAGGAGCCAGCTGGCCACTCCCAGCCACAGGCCCCAAAACACACACAACGGTGCTTTTCCCTGGAAAACAAAACTCGCCTGCCAAACATTTGATGGCAGATTGCAGGAGCCACTTGGTTTTATCAAATCAGCCGAACTTGGCACTTGTGCCACCATGGGTCTGGTCACCATCCTGCCTATCGTAGCTTTTCAGGTGCCACCCAGTCACCCCCAGCCAGAGGCCCCTAGACAAATATTTCGGCCCGTTTCCCTGGCAAACAAAAGTAAGCTACCCCGCTTCTGGATGGCAGATTGCAGGAGCCACTTTGCACCATCAAACCAGCCCAACTTGGCACTGGTGCCACCTCTGGTCTGGGAACCATCCTGCGTATCGTGGGTTCTAAGGAGCCAGCTAGCCACTCCCAGCCACAGGCCCCCAAACACAAACAACGGCGCTTTTCCCTGGAAAACAAAACTCGCCTGCCAACTTTTTGATGGCAGATTGCCGGAGCCACTTGGTACTATCAAACCAGCCCAACTTGGCACTGGTGCCACCATGGGTCTGGTCACCATCCTGCCTATCGTAGCTTTTCAGGAGCCAGCCGGTCACTCGCAGCCATAGGCCCCCAGACACAAACCTCGGCCCGTTTCCCTGGGAAACAAAAGTAAGCTGCCCCGCTTCTGCATGGCAGATTGCAGGAGCTATTTAGTACTATCAAACCACCCCGACTTGGCACTGGTGACACCTCTGGTGTGGGAACCATCCTGCTTATTGTGGATTTTCAGGGGCCAGCCGGCCACTATCAGCCATATGCCCCCAAAAACAAACCACGGCCCTTTTCTCTGGCAAACAAAACACAACTGCCCCTCTTCTGGATGGCAAATTTTAGGACGCACTTTGTACTACGAAAACCGCCCAACGTGGCACTGGTGCCACCTTGTGTCAGGGAACCATCCTGCATATCGAGCTTTTTAAGGAGCCAGCCGGCCAGGCCCAGCCATATACCCCCAAAAACAAACCACGGACCATTTCTCATGGAAACAAAAATCCGCTGCCCCGCGTCTGGATGGCAGATTGCAGGAGCCACTTTGCACCATCAAACCAGCCCGACTTGGCACTGGTGCCACCTCTGGTCTGGGACCCATCCTGCGTATCGTGGATTCTAAGGAGCCAGCCGGTCACTCCCAGCCATGGGCCCCCAGACACAAACCTCGGACCGTTTCCCTGGCAAACAAAATTAAGCTGCCCCGATTCTGGATGGCAGATTGCAGGAGCCACGTGGTAGTGTCAAACCAGCCCGACTTGGCACTGGTGCCGCCTTGGGTCTGGGAACCATCCGGCGTATCGTGGATTCTAAGCAGCCACCCGGCCACTCTGAGCCACAGGCGCCCAAACACAAACAACGGCGCTTTTCCCTGGAAAACAAAAATCGCCTGCCAACATTTTGATGGCAGATTGCAGGAGCCACTTGGTGCTATCAAACCAGCCCAACTTGGCACTGGTGCCACCATGGGTCTGGTCACCATCCTGCCTATCGTAGCTTTTCAGGAGCCAGGCGGTCACTCCCAGCCATAGACCCCCAGACACAAACCTCGGCCCGTTTCCCTGGAAAGAAAAGTAAGCTGCCCCGATTCTGGATGGCAGATTGCAGGAGCCACTTGGTACTATCAAATCAGCCCAACTTGGCACTGGTGCCACCATGGGTCTGGTAAACATCCTGCCTATCGTAGCTTTTCAGGAGCCAGACGGTCACTCCCTGCCATTGGCCCCCAGACAAAAACCTCGGCCCGTTTCCCTGGCAAACAAAAGTAAACTGCCCCGCTTTTGGATGGCAGATTGCAGGATGCATTTGGTACTATCAAACCTGCCCGACTTGGCCCTGGTGCCACCTTGGCTCTGGGAACCATGCTGCGTAACGTAGATTCTACGAGGACAGGCGGCCACTCCCAGCCACAGGCCTCTAAACAACGGCGCTTTTCCCTGGAAAACAAAACTCGCCTGCCAAATTTTTGATGGCAGATTGCAGGAGCCACTTGGTACTATCAAACCAGCCCAACTTGGTACTGGTGCCACCTTGGGTCTGGGAACCATCCTGCGTATCCTGGGTTCAAAGGAGGCAGCCGGCCACTCCCAGCCACAGGCCTCTAAACAAGAACAACGGCGCTTTTCCCTGGAAAACAAAACTCGCCTGACAACTTTTTGATGGCAGATTGCAGGAGCCACTTGGTACTATCAAACCAGCCCAACTTGGCACTGGTGCCACCATGGGTCTGGTCACCATCCTGCCTATCGTAGCTTTTCAGGAGCCAGCCGCTCACTCCCAGCCATAGGCCCCCAGACAAATATCTCGGCCCGTTTCCCTGGCAAACAAAAGTAAGCAGCCCCGCTTCTGGATGGCAGATTGCAGGAGCCACATGGTACTATCAAACCAGGCCAACATGGCACTGGTGCCACCTTGGTTCTGGGAACCATCCTGCCTATCGTGGATTTTCAGGGGCCAGCCGGCCACTCTCAACCATATGCCCCCAAACATATACCACGGCCCTTTTCTCTGGCAAACAAAACTCAACTGCCCCTCTTCTGGATGGCAAATTGCAGGACGCACTTGGTACTACGAAAACAGCCCGACTTGGCACTGATGCCACCTTGGGTCAGGGAACAATCCTGCGTATCGATCTTTTAAGGAGCCAGCCGGCCGCGTCCAGCCATATACCCCCAAAAAAAAACCACGGAACTTTTCTGCAGCAAACAAAAATCCGCTGCCCCCCGTCTGGATGGCAGATTGCAGGAGCTATTTAGTATTATCAAACCAGCCCAACTTGGCACTGGTGCCACCATGAGTTTGGTAACCATCCTGCCTATCGTAGCTTTTCAGTAGCCAGCCAGTCACTCCCAGCCATAGGCCCCCAGACAAATACCTCGGCCCGTTTCCCTGGCAAACAAAATTAAGCTGTCCCGCTTCTGGATGGCAGATTGCAGGAGCCGCTTGGTACTATCAAACCAGCCCAACTTGGCACTGGCGCCACCTTGGCTCTGGGAACCATCCTGCGTATCCTGGGTTCAAAGGAGGCAGCCGGCCACTCCCAGCCACAGGCCTCCAAACACAAACAACGGCGCTTTTCCCTGGAAAACAAAACTGGCCTGCCAACTTTTTGATGGCAGATTGCAGGAGCCACTTGGTACTATCAAACCAGCCCAACTTGACACTGGTGCCACCATGGGTCTGGTCACCATCCTGCCTATCGTAGCTTTTCAGGCGCCAGCCGGTCACTCCCAGCCATAGGCCCCCAGTCACAAACCTCGGCCCGTTTCCCTGGCAAACAAAAGTAAGCTACCCCGCTTCTGGATGGCAGATTGCAGGAGCCACTTTGTACCATCAAACCAGCCCGACTTGGCACTGGTGCCACCTCTGGTCTGGGAACCATCCTGCGTATCGTGGATTCTAAGGAGCCAGCCGGCCACTCCCAGCCACAGGCCCCCAAACACAAACAACGGCGCTTTTCCCTGGAAAACAAAACTCACCTGCCAACTTTTTGATGGCAGATTGCAGGAGCCACTTGGTACTATCAAACCAGCCCAACTTGGCACTGGTGCCACCATGGGTCTGGTCACCATCCTGCCTATCGTAGCTTTTCAGGAGCCAGCCGGTCACTCCCAGCCATAGGCCCCCAGACACAAAGCTCTGCCCGTTTCCCTGGCAAACAAAAGTAAGCTACCCCGCTTCTGGATGGCAGATTGCAGGAGTCACTTTGCACCATCAAACCAGCCCGACTTGGCACTGGTGCCACCTCTGGTCTGGGACCCATCCTGCGTATCGTGGATTCTAAGGAGACAGCTGGCCACTCCCAGCCACAGGCCCCCAAACACAAACAACGGCGCTTTTCCCTGGAAAACAAAACTCGCTTGCCAACTTTTTGATGGAAGATTGCAGGAGCCACTTGGTACTATCAAACCACCCCAACTTGGCAACAAGTGGTTCCTCCAATCTGACATCCAGAAGCTGGGCAGCTTACTTTTCTTTGCCAGGGAAACGGACCGTTGTTTGTGTTTGGAGGCGTATGGCTGGGAGTGGCCGACTGGCTCCTTAAAATCCACGTTACGCAGGATGGTTCCCAGACCAGAGGTGGCACCACTGCCAAGACGGGCTAGTTTGATGGTGCAAAGTGGCTCCTGCAATCTGCCATCCAGGAGCGGGGTAGCTTACTTTTGTTTGCCAGGGAAACGGGCCGAGCTTTTTGTCTGGGGCCCTATGGCTGCGAGTGACCGGCTGGCTCCTGAAAAGCTACGATAGGCAGGATGGTGACCAGACCCATGGTGGCACCAGTGCCAAGTTGGGCTGATTTGATAAAACCAAGTGGCTCCTGCAATCTGCCATCAAAAAGTTGGCAGGAGAGTTTTGTTTTCCAGGGAAAAGCGCCGTTGTTTGTGTTTGGGGGCCTGTGGCTGGGAGTGGCCGGCTGGCTCCTTAGAATCCACGATACGCAGCATGGTATCCAGACCCAAGGTGGCACCAGTGCCAAGTTTTGCTGGTTTGATAGTACAAAGTGGTTCCTGCAATCTGCCATCCAGAAGCGGGGCAGCTTACTTTTGTTTGCCAGGGAAACGGGCCGAGGTTTTTGTCTGGGGGCCTATGGCTGGGAGTGACCGGCTGGCTCCTGAAAAGCTACGATAGGCAGGATGGTGACCAGACCCATGCTGGCACCAGTCCCAAGTTGGGCTGATTTGATAGTACCAAGTGGCTCCTGCAATCTGTCGTCAAAATTTGGCAGGCGAGTTTTGTTTTCCTGGGAAAAGCGCCGTTGTTTGTGTTTGGGGGCCTGTGGCTGGGAGTGGCCGGCTGGCTCCTTAGAATCCACGATACGCAGGATGGTTCCCAGACCCAAGGTGGCACCAGTGCCAAGTCGGGCTAGTATGATGGTGCAAAGTGGCTCCTGCAATCTGCCATCCAGAAGCGGGGCAGATTACTTTTGTTTGCCAGGGAAAAGGGCCGAGGTTTGTGTCTCGGGGCCTATGGCTGGGAGTGACCGGCTGGCTCCTGAAAAGCTACGATAGGCAGGATGGTGACCAGACCCATGGTGGCACCAGTGCCAAGTTGGGCTGGTTTGATAGTACCAAGTGGCTCCTGCAATCTGCCATCAAAATGTCGGCAGGCGAGTTTTGTTTTCCAGGGAAAAGCGCTGTGGTTTGTGTTTGGGGGCCTGTGGCTGGGAGTGGCCGGCTGGCTCCTTAGAATCCACGATACGCAGGATGGTTCCCAGACCTGAGGTGGCACCAGTGCCAAGTCGGGCTGGTTTGATAGTACCAAGTGCGTCCTGCAATCTGCCATCCAGAAGCGGGGCAGCTTACTTTTGTTTGCCAGGGAAACGGGCCGAGCTTTTTGTCTGGGGGCCTATGGCTGGGAGTGAGCGGCTGGCTCCTGAAAAGCTACGATAGGCAGAATGGTGAGCAGACCCATGGTGGCACAAGTGCCAAGTTGGGCTGGTTTGATAGCACCAAGTGGCTCCTGCAATCTGCCATCAAAATGTTGGCAGGCGAGTTTTGTTTTCCAGGGAAAAGCGCCGTTGTTTGTGTTTGGGTGCCTATGTCTGGGAGTGGCCGGCTGGCTCCTTAGAATCCACGATACGCAGGATGGTTCCCAGACCAGAGGTGGCACCAGTGCCAAGTCGGGCTGGTTTGATAGTACCGAGTGCGTCCTACAATCTGCCATCCAGAAGCGGGACAGCTTGCTTTTGTTTGCCAGGGAAACGGGTCGAGATTTGTGTCTGGGGGCCTATGGCTGGGAGTGACCGGCTAGGTCCTGAAAAGCTAAGGTAGGCAGGATGGTGACCAGACCCATGGTGGCACCAGTGCCAAGTTGGGCTGGTTTGATAGTACCAAGTGGCTCCTGCAATCTGCCATCAAAAAGTTGGCAGGCGAGTTTTGTTTTCCAGGGAAAAGCGCCGTTGTTTGTGTTTGGGGGCCTTTGGCTGGGAGTGGCCGGCTGGCTCCTTAGAATCCACGATACGCAGCATGGTTCCCAGACCAGAGGTGGCACCAGTGCCAAGTCGGGCTGGTTTTATAGTACCAAGTGGTTCCTGCAATCTGCCATCCAGAAGCGGGGCAGCTTACTTTTGTTTGCCAGGGAAACGGGCCGAGGTTTTTGTCTGGGAGCCTATGGCTGGGAGTGACCGGCTGGCTCCTGAAAAGCTACGATAGGCAGGATGGTGACCAGACCCATGGTGGCACCAGTGCCAAGTTGGGCTGATTTGATAGTAGCAAGTGGCTCCTGCAATCTGCCATCAAAATGTCGGCAGGCGGGTTTGTTTTCCAGGGAAAAGCGCTGTGGTTTTTGTTTGGGGGCCTGTGGCTGGGAGTGGCCGGCTGGCTCCTTAGAATCCACGATACGCAGCATGGTTCCCAGACCAGAGGTGGCTCCAGTTCCAAGTCGGGCTATTTGATGGTGAAAAGTGGTTCCTGCAATCTGCCATCCAGAAGCGGGGCAGCTTACTTTGGTTTGCCAGGGAAAAGGGCAGAGCATTGTGTCTGGGCGCCTATGGCTGGGAGTGACCGGCTGGCTCCTGAAAAGCTACGATAAGCAGGATGGTGACCAGACCCATGGTGGCACCAGTGCCAAGTTGGGCTGGTTTGATAGTACCAAGTGGTTCCTGCAATCTGCCATCAAAAAGTTGGCCGGCGAATTTTGTTTTCCAGGGAAAAGCGCTGTGGTTTGTGTTTGGGGGCCTGTGGCTGGGAGTGGCCGGCTGGATCCTTATAATCCACGATAGGCAGCATGGTTCCCAGACCCAAGGTGGCACCAGTGCCAAGTTGGGCTGGTTTGATAGTACCAAGTGGCTCTGGCAATCTGCCATCAAAAAGTTGGCAAACGAGTTTTGTTTTCCAGGGAAAAGCGCCGTTGTTTTTGTTTGGGGGCCTGTGGCTGGGAGTGGACGGATGGCTAATTAGAATCCACGATACGCAGGATGGTGACCAGACCCATGGTGGCACCAGTGCCAAGTCGGGCTGGTTTGATAGTACCAAGTGGCTCCTGGAATCTGCCATCCAGAAGCGGGGCAGCTTACTTTTGTTTGCCAGGGAAACGGGCCGAGATATTTGTCTGGGGGCCTATGGCTGGGAGTGACCGGCTGGCTCCTGAAAAGCTAAGATAGGCAGGATGGTGACCAGACCCATGGTGGCACCAGTGTCAAGTTGGGCTGGTTTGATAGTACCAAGTGGCTCCTGCAATCTGCCATCAAAAATTTGGCAGGCGAGTTTTGTTTTCCAGGCAAAAGCGCCGTTGTTTTTGTTTGGGGGCCTGTGGCTGGGAGTGGCCGGCTGGCTCCTTAGAATCCACGATACGCAGCATGGTTCCCAGACCAGAGGTGGCACCAGTGCCAAGTCGGGCTGGTTTTATAGTACCAAGTGGTTCCTGCAATCTGCCATCCAGAAGCGGGGCAGCTTACTTTGGTTTGCCAGGGAAAAGGGCAGAGCATTGTGTCTGGGCGCCTATGGCTGGGAGTGACCGGCTGGCTCCTGAAAAGCTACGATAAGCAGGATGGTGACCAGACCCATGGTGGCACCAGTGCCAAGTTGGGCTGATTTGATAGTACCAAGTGGCTCCTGCAATCTGCCATCAAAAAGTTGGCCGGCGAATTTTGTTTTCCAGGGAAAAGCGCCGTTGTTTTTGTTTGGGGGCCTGTGGCTGGGAGTGGCCGGCTGGCTCCTTATAATCCACGATACGCAGCATGGTTCCCAGACCCAAGGTGGCACCAGTGCCAAGTTGGGCTGGTTTGATAGTACCAAGTGGCTCTGGCAATCTGCCATCAAAAAGTTGGCAGACGAGTTTTGTTTTCCAGGGAAAAGCGCCGTTGTTTTTGTTTGGGGGCCTGTGGCTGGGAGTGGACGGATGGCTAATTAGAATCCACGATAGGCAGGATGGTGACCAGACCCATGGTGGCACCAGTGCCAAGTCGGGCTGGTTTGATAGTACCAAGTGGCTCCGGCAATCTGCCATCCAGAAGCGGGATAACTTACTTTTGTTTGTCAGGGAAACGGGCCGAGGTTTGTGTCTGGGGGCCTATGGCTGGGAGTGACCGGCTGGCTCCTGAAAAGCTACGATAGGCAGGATGGTGACCAGACCCATGGTGGCACCAGTGCCAAGTTGGGCTGATTTGATAAAACCAAGTGGCTCCTGCAATCTGCCATCAAAATTTGGCAGGAGAGTTTTGTTTCCCAGGGAAAAGCGCCGTTGTTTGTGTTTGGGGGCCTGTGGCTGGGAGTGGCCGGCTGGCTCCTTAGAATCCACGATACGCAGCATGGTATCCAGACCCAAGGTGGCACCAGTGCCAAGTTTTGCTGGTTTGATAGTACCAAGTGGTTCCTGCAATCTGCCATCCAGAAGCGGGGCAGCTTACTTTTGTATGCCAGGGAAACGGGCCGAGGTTTTTGTCTGGGGGCCTATGGCTGGGAGTGACCGGCTGGCTCCTGAAAAGCTACGATAGGCAGGATGGTGACCAGACCCATGGTGGCACCAGTCCCAAGTTGGGCTGATTTGATAGTACCAAGTGGCTCCTGCAATCTGCCGTCAAAATTTGGCAGGCGAGATTTGTTTTCCAGGGAAAAGCGCCGTTGTTTGTGTTTGGGGGCCTGTGGCTGGGAGTGGCCGGCTGGCTCCTTAGAATCCACGATACGCAGGATGGTTCCCAGACCTGAGGTGGCACCAGTGCCAAGTCGGGCTGGTTTGATAGTACTAAATAGCTCCTGCAATCTGCCATGCAGAAGCGGGGCAGCTTACTTTTGTTTGCCAGGGAAACGGGCCGAGGTTTTTGTCTGGGGGCCTATGGCTGCGAGTGACCGTCTGGCTCCTGAAAAGCTACGATAGGCAGGATGGTGAGCAGACCCATGGTGGCACCAGTGCCAAGTTGAGCTGGTTTAATAGTACCAAGTGGCTCCTGCAATCTGCCATCAAAAAGTTGGCAGGCGAGTTTTGTTTTCCAGGGAAAAGCGCCGTTGTTTGTGTTTGGGTGCCTATGGCTGGGAGTGGCCGGCTGGCTCCTTAGAATCCACGATACGCACCATAGTTCCCAGACCAGAGGTGGCACCAGTGCCAAGTCGGGCTGGTTTGATAGTACCAAGTGCGTCCTACAATCTGCCATCCAGAAGCGGGGCAGCTTACTTTTGTTTGCCAGGGAAACGGGCCGAGCTTTGTGTCTGGGGGCCTATGGCTGGGAGTGACCGGCTGGCTCCTGAAAAGCTACGATAGGCAGGATGGTGACCAGACCCATGGTGGCACCAGTGCCAAGTTGGGCTGATTTGATAGCAGCAAGTGGCTCCTGCAATCTGCCATCAAAATGTCGGCAGGCGGGTTTGTTTTCCAGGGAAAAGCGCTGTGGTTTGTGTTTGGGGGCCTGTGGCTGGGAGTGACCGGCTGGTTCCTTAGAATCCACGATACGCAGGATGGTTCCCAGACCCAAGGTGGCACCAGTGCCAAGTTGGGCTGGTTTGATAGTACCAAGTGGCTCCTGCAATCTGCCATCCAGAAGCGGGGCAGCTTACTTTTGTTTGCCAGGGAAACGGGCCGAGCTTTGTGTCTGGGGGCCTATGGCTGGGAGTGACCGGCTGGCTCCTGAAAAGCTAAGATAGGCAGGATGGTGACCAGACCCATGGTGGCACCAGTGTCAAGTTGGGCTGGTTTGATAGTACCAAGTGGCTCCTGCAATCTGCCATCAAAAATTTGGCAGGCGAGTTTTGTTTTCCAGGGAAAAGCGCCGTTGTTTTTGTTTGGGGGCCTGTGGCTGGGAGTGGCCGGCTGGCTCCTTAGAATCCACGATACGCAGCATGGTTCCCAGACCAGAGGTGGCACCAGTGCCAAGTCGGGCTGGTTTTATAGTACCAAGTGGTTCCTGCAATCTGCCATCCAGAAGCGGGGCAGCTTACTTTGGTTTGCCAGGGAAAAGGGCAGAGCATTGTGTCTGGGCGCCTATGGCTGGGAGTGACCGGCTGGCTCCTGAAAAGCTACGATAAGCAGGATGGTGACCAGACCCATGGTGGCACCAGTGCCAAGTTGGGCTGATTTGATAGTACCAAGTGGCTCCTGCAATCTGCCATCAAAAAGTTGGCCGGCGAATTTTGTTTTCCAGGGAAAAGCGCTGTGGTTTGTGTTTGGGGGCCTGTGGCTGGGAGTGGCCGGCTGGCTCCTTATAATCCACGATACGCAGGATGGTTCCCAGACCCAAGGTGGCACCAGTGCCAAGTTGGGCTGGTTTGATAGTACCAAGTGGCTCTGGCAATCTGCCATCAAAAAGTTGGCAGACGAGTTTTGTTTTCCAGGGAAAAGCGCCGTTGTTTTTGTTTGGGGGCCTGTGGCTGGGAGTGGACGGATGGCTAATTAGAATCCACGAGAGGCAGGATGGTGACCAGACCCATGGTGGCACCAGTGCCAAGTCGGGCTGGTTTGATAGTACCAAGTGGCTCCGGCAATCTGCCATCCAGAAGCGGGATAACTTACTTTTGTTTGTCAGGGAAACGGGCCGAGGTTTGTGTCTGGGGGCCTATGGCTGGGAGTGACCGGCTGGCTCCTGAAAAGCTACGATAGGCAGGATGGTGAACAGACCCATGGTGGCACCAGTGCCAAGTTGGTCTGATTTGATAAAACCAAGTGGCTCCTGCAATCTCCCATCAAAAAGTTGGCAGACGAGTTTTGTTTTCCAGGGAAAAGCGCCGTTGTTTGTGTTTGGGGGCCTGTGGCTGGGAGTGGCCGGCTGGCTCCTTAGAATCCACGATACGCAGCATGGTATCCAGACCCAAGGTGGCACCAGTGCCAAGTTTTGCTGGTTTGATAGTACCAAGTGGTTCCTGCAATCTGCCATCCAGAAGCAGGGCAGCTTACTTTTGTATGCCAGGGAAACGGGCCGAGGTTTTTGTCTGGGGGCCTATGGCTGGGAGTGACTGGCTGGCTCCTGAAAAGCTACGATAGGCAGGATGGTGACCAGACCCATGGTGGCACCAGTCCCAAGTTGGGCTGATTTGATAGTACCAAGTGGCTCCTGCAATCTGCCGTCAAAATTTGGCAGGCGAGATTTGTTTTCCAGGGAAAAGCGCCGTTGTTTGTGTTTGGGGGCCTGTGGCTGGGAGTGGCCGGCTGGCTCCTTAGAATCCACGATACGCAGGATGGTTCCCAGACCTGAGGTGGCACCAGTGCCAAGTCGGGCTGGTTTGATAGTACTAAATAGCTCCTGCAATCTGCCATGCAGAAGCGGGGCAGCTTACTTTTTTTTGCCAGGGAAACGGGCCGAGGTTTTTGTCTGGGGGCCTATGGCTGCGAGTGACCGTCTGGCTCCTGAAAAGCTACGATAGGCAGGATGGTGAGCAGACCCATGGTGGCACCAGTGCCAAGTTGAGCTGGTTTAATAGTACCAAGTGGCTCCTGCAATCTGCCATCAAAAAGTTGGCAGGCGAGTTTTGTTTTCCAGGGAAAAGCGCCGTTGTTTGTGTTTGGGTGCCTATGGCTGGGAGTGGCCGGCTGGCTCCTTAGAATCCACGATACGCACCATAGTTCCCAGACCAGAGGTGGCACCAGTGCCAAGTCGGGCTGGTTTGATAGTACCAAGTGCGTCCTACAATCTGCCATCCAGAAGCGGGGCAGCTTACTTTTGTTTGCCAGGGAAACGGGCCGAGCTTTGTGTCTGGGGGCCTATGGCTGGGAGTGACCGGCTGGCTCCTGAAAAGCTACGATAGGCAGGATGGTGACCAGACCCATGGTGGCACCAGTGCCAAGTTGGGCTGATTTGATAGCAGCAAGTGGCTCCTGCAATCTGCCATCAAAATGTCGGCAGGCGGGTTTGTTTTCCAGGGAAAAGCGCTGTGGTTTGTGTTTGGGGGCCTGTGGCTGGGAGTGACCGGCTGGCTCCTTAGAATCCACGATACGCAGGATGGTTCCCAGACCCAAGGTGGCACCAGTGCCAAGTTGGGCTGGTTTGATAGTACCAAGTGGCTCCTGCAATCTGCCATCCAGAAGCGGGGCAGCTTACTTTTGTTTGCCAGGGAAACGGGCCGAGCTTTGTGTCTGGGGGCCTATGGCTGGGAGTGACCGGCTGGCTCCTGAAAAGCTAAGATAGGCAGGATGGTGACCAGACCCATGGTGGCACCAGTGTCAAGTTGGGCTGGTTTGATAGTACCAAGTGGCTCCTGCAATCTGCCATCAAAAATTTGGCAGGCGAGTTTTGTTTTCCAGGGAAAAGCGCCGTTGTTTTTGTTTGGGGGCCTGTGGCTGGGAGTGGCCGGCTGGCTCCTTAGAATCCACGATACGCAGCATGGTTCCCAGACCAGAGGTGGCACCAGTGCCAAGTCGGGCTGGTTTTATAGTACCAAGTGGTTCCTGCAATCTGCCATCCAGAAGCGGGGCAGCTTACTTTGGTTTGCCAGGGAAAAGGGCAGAGCATTGTGTCTGGGCGCCTATGGCTGGGAGTGACCGGCTGGCTCCTGAAAAGCTACGATAAGCAGGATGGTGACCAGACCCATGGTGGCACCAGTGCCAAGTTGGGCTGATTTGATAGTACCAAGTGGCTCCTGCAATCTGCCATCAAAAAGTTGGCCGGTGAATTTTGTTTTCCAGGGAAAAGCGCTGTGGTTTGTGTTTGGGGGCCTGTGGCTGGGAGTGGCCGGCTTGCTAATTATAATCCACGATACGCAGGATGGTTCCCAGACCCAAGGTGGCACCAGTGCCAAGTTGGGCTGGTTTGATAGTACCAAGTGGCTCTGCCAATCTGCCATCAAAAAGTTGGCAGACGAGTTTTGTTTTCCAGGGAAAAGCGCCGTTGTTTTTGTTTGGGGGCCTGTGGCTGGGAGTGGACGGATGGCTAATTAGAATCCACGAGAGGCAGGATGGTGACCAGACCCATGGTGGCACCAGTGCCAAGTCGGGCTGGTTTGATAGTACCAAGTGGCTCCGGCAATCTGCCATCCAGAAGCGGGATAACTTACTTTTGTTTGTCAGGGAAACGGGCCGAGGTTTGTGTCTGGGGGCCTACGGCTGGGAGTGACCGGCTGGCTCCTGAAAAGCTACGATAGGCAGGATGGTGAACAGACCCATGGTGGCACCAGTGCCAAGTTGGTCTGATTTGATAAAACCAAGTGGCTCCTGCAATCTCCCATCAAAAAGTTGGCAGGAGAGTTTTGTTTTCCAGGGAAAAGCGCCGTTGTTTGTGTTTGGGGGCCTGTGGCTGGGAGTGGCCGGCTGGCTCCTTAGAATCCACGATACGCAGCATGGTATCCAGACCCAAGGTGGCACCAGTGCCAAGTTTTGCTGGTTTGATAGTACCAAGTGGTTCCTGCAATCTGCCATCCAGAAGCAGGGCAGCTTACTTTTGTATGCCAGGGAAACGGGCCGAGGTTTTTGTCTGGGGGCCTATGGCTGGGAGTGACCGGCTGGCTCCTGAAAAGCTACGATAGGCAGGATGGTGACCAGACCCATGGTGGCACCAGTCCCAAGTTGGGCTGATTTGATAGTACCAAGTGTCTCCTGCAATCTGCCATCAAAAAGTTGGCAGGCGATTTTTGTTTTCCAGGGAAAAGCGCCGTTGTTTGTGTTTGGGCGCCTGTGGCTGGGAGTGGCCGGCTGGCTCCTTAGAATCCACGATACGCAGGATGGTTCCCAGACCTGAGGTGGCACCAGTGCCAAGTCGGGCTCGTTTGATAGTACTAAATAGCTCCTATAATCTGCCATGCAGAAGCGGGGCAGCTTACTTTTGTTTGCCAGGGAAACGGGCCGAGCTTTGTGTCTGGGGGCCTATGGCTGCGAGTGACCGTCTGGCTCCTGAAAAGCTACGATAGGCAGGATGGTGAGCAGACCCATGGTGGCACCAGTGCCAAGTTGAGCTGGTTTGATAGTACCAAGTGGCTCCTGCAATCTGCCATCAAAATGTTGGCAGGCGAGTTTTGTTTTCCAGGGAAAAGCGCCGTTGTTTGTGTTTGGGTGCCTATGGCTGGGAGTGGCCGGCTGGCTCCTTAGAATTCACGATACGCACCATGGTTCCCAGACCAGAGGTGGCACCAGTGCCAAGTCGGGCTGGTTTGATAGTACCAAGTGCGTCCTACAATCTGCCATCCAGAAGCGGGGCAGCTTACTTTTGTTTGCCAGGGAAAAGGGCCGAGTTTTGTGTATGGGGGCCTATGGCTGGGAGTGACCGGCTGGCTCCTGAAAAGCTACGATAGGCAGGATGGTGACCAGACCCATGGTGGCACCAGTGCCAAGTTGGGCTGATTTGATAGTAGCAAGTGGCTCCTGCAATCTGCCATCAAAATGTCGGCAGGCGAGTTTTGTTTGCCAGGGAAAAGCGCTGTGGTTTGTGTTTGGGGGCCTGTGGCTGGGAGTGACCGGCTGGCTCCTTAGAATCCACGATACGCAGGATGGTTCCCAGACCCAAGGTGGCACCAGTGCCAAGTTGGGCTGGTTTGATAGTACCAAGTGGCTCTGGCAATCTGCCATCAAAAAGTTGGCAGACGAGTTTTGTTTTCCAGGGAAAAGCGCCGTTGTTTTTGTTTGGGGGCCTGTGGCTGGGAGTGGACGGATGGCTAATTAGAATCCACGAGAGGCAGGATGGTGACCAGACCCATGGTGGCACCAGTGCCAAGTCGGGCTGGTTTGATAGTACCAAGTGGCTCCGGCAATCTGCCATCCAGAAGCGGGATAACTTACTTTTGTTTGTCAGGGAAACGGGCCGAGGTTTGTGTCTGGGGGCCTATGGCTGGGAGTGACCGGCTGGCTCCTGAAAAGCTACGATAGGCAGGATGGTGAACAGACCCATGGTGGCACCAGTGCCAAGTTGGTCTGATTTGATAAAACCAAGTGGCTCCTGCAATCTCCCATCAAAAAGTTGGCAGGAGAGTTTTGTTTCCCAGGGAAAAGCGCCGTTGTTTGTGTTTGGGGGCCTGTGGCTGGGAGTGGCCGGCTGGCTCCTTAGAATCCACGATACGCAGCATGGTATCCAGACCCAAGGTGGCACCAGTGCCAAGTTTTGCTGGTTTGATAGTACCAAGTGGCTCCTGCAATCTGCCATCCAGAAGCAGGGCAGCTTACTTTTGTATGCCAGGGAAACGGGCCGAGGTTTTTGTCTGGGGGCCTATGGCTGGGAGTGACCGGCTAGGTCCTGAAAAGCTACGATAGGCAGGATGGTGACCAGACCCATGGTGGCACCAGTCCCAAGTTGGGCTGATTTGATAGTACCAAGTGGCTCCTGCAATCTGCCGTCAAAATTTGGCAGGCGAGATTTGTTTTCCAGGGAAAAGCGCCGTTGTTTGTGTTTGGGGGCCTGTGGCTGGGAGTGGCCGGCTGGCTCCTTAGAATCCACGATACGCAGGATGGTTCCCAGACCTGAGGTGGCACCAGTGCCAAGTCGGGCTGGTTTGATAGTACTAAATAGCTCCTGCAATCTGCCATGCAGAAGCGGGGCAGCTTACTTTTGTTTGCCAGGGTAACGGGCCGAGGTTTTTGTCTGGGGGCCTATGGCTGCGAGTGACCGTCTGGCTCCTGAAAAGCTACGATAGGCAGGATGGTGAGCAGACCCATGGTGGCACCAGTGCCAAGTTGAGCTGGTTTAATAGTACCAAGTGGCTCCTGCAATCTGCCATCAAAAAGTTGGCAGGCGAGTTTTGTTTTCCAGGGAAAAGCGCCGTTGTTTGTGTTTGGGTGCCTATGGCTGGGAGTGGCCGGCTGGCTCCTTAGAATCCACGATACGCACCATAGTTCCCAGACCAGAGGTGGCACCAGTGCCAAGTCGGGCTGGTTTGATAGTACCAAGTGCGTCCTACAATCTGCCATCCAGAAGCGGGGCAGCTTACTTTTGTTTGCCAGGGAAACGGGCCGAGCTTTGTGTCTGGGGGCCTATGGCTGGGAGTGACCGGCTGGCTCCTGAAAAGCTACGATAGGCAGGATGGTGACCAGACCCATGGTGGCACCAGTGCCAAGTTGGGCTGATTTGATAGCAGCAAGTGGCTCCTGCAATCTGCCATCAAAATGTCGGCAGGCGGGTTTGTTTTCCAGGGAAAAGCGCTGTGGTTTGTGTTTGGGGGCCTGTGGCTGGGAGTGACCGGCTGGCTCCTTAGAATCCACGATACGCAGGATGGTTCCCAGACCCAAGGTGGCACCAGTGCCAAGTTGGGCTGGTTTGATAGTACCAAGTGGCTCCTGCAATCTGCCATCCAGAAGCGGGGCAGCTTACTTTTGTTTGCCAGGGAAACGGGCCGAGCTTTGTGTCTGGGGGCCTATGGCTGGGAGTGACCGGCTGGCTCCTGAAAAGCTAAGATAGGCAGGATGGTGACCAGACCCATGGTGGCACCAGTGTCAAGTTGGGCTGGTTTGATAGTACCAAGTGGCTCCTGCAATCTGCCATCAAAAATTTGGCAGGCGAGTTTTGTTTTCCAGGGAAAAGCGCCGTTGTTTTTGTTTGGGGGCCTGTGGCTGGGAGTGGCCGGCTGGCTCCTTAGAATCCACGATACGCAGCATGGTTCCCAGACCAGAGGTGGCACCAGTGCCAAGTCGGGCTGGTTTTATAGTACCAAGTGGTTCCTGCAATCTGCCATCCAGAAGCGGGGCAGCTTACTTTGGTTTGCCAGGGAAAAGGGCAGAGCATTGTGTCTGGGCGCCTATGGCTGGGAGTGACCGGCTGGCTCCTGAAAAGCTACGATAAGCAGGATGGTGACCAGACCCATGGTGGCACCAGTGCCAAGTTGGGCTGATTTGATAGTACCAAGTGGCTCCTGCAATCTGCCATCAAAAAGTTGGCCGGTGAATTTTGTTTTCCAGGGAAAAGCGCTGTGGTTTGTGTTTGGGGGCCTGTGGCTGGGAGTGGCCGGCTGGCTCCTTATAATCCACGATACGCAGGATGGTTCCCAGACCCAAGGTGGCACCAGTGCCAAGTTGGGCTGGTTTGATAGTACCAAGTGGCTCTGGCAATCTGCCATCAAAAAGTTGGCAGACGAGTTTTGTTTTCCAGGGAAAAGCGCCGTTGTTTTTGTTTGGGGGCCTGTGGCTGGGAGTGGACGGATGGCTAATTAGAATCCACGAGAGGCAGGATGGTGACCAGACCCATGGTGGCACCAGTGCCAAGTCGGGCTGGTTTGATAGTACCAAGTGGCTCCGGCAATCTGCCATCCAGAAGCGGGATAACTTACTTTTGTTTGTCAGGGAAACGGGCCGAGGTTTGTGTCTGGGGGCCTACGGCTGGGAGTGACCGGCCGGCTCCTGAAAAGCTACGATAGGCAGGATGGTGAACAGACCCATGGTGGCACCAGTGCCAAGTTGGTCTGATTTGATAAAACCAAGTGGCTCCTGCAATCTCCCATCAAAAAGTTGGCAGGAGAGTTTTGTTTTCCAGGGAAAAGCGCCGTTGTTTGTGTTTGGGGGCCTGTGGCTGGGAGTGGCCGGCTGGCTCCTTAGAATCCACGATACGCAGCATGGTATCCAGACCCAAGGTGGCACCAGTGCCAAGTTTTGCTGGTTTGATAGTACCAAGTGGTTCCTGCAATCTGCCATCCAGAAGCAGGGCAGCTTACTTTTGTATGCCAGGGAAACGGGCCGAGGTTTTTGTCTGGGGGCCTATGGCTGGGAGTGACCGGCTGGCTCCTGAAAAGCTACGATAGGCAGGATGGTGACCAGACCCATGGTGGCACCAGTCCCAAGTTGGGCTGATTTGATAGTACCAAGTGTCTCCTGCAATCTGCCATCAAAAAGTTGGCAGGCGATTTTTGTTTTCCAGGGAAAAGCGCCGTTGTTTGTGTTTGGGCGCCTGTGGCTGGGAGTGGCCGGCTGGCTCCTTAGAATCCACGATACGCAGGATGGTTCCCAGACCTGAGGTGGCACCAGTGCCAAGTCGGGCTCGTTTGATAGTACTAAATAGCTCCTATAATCTGCCATGCAGAAGCGGGGCAGCTTACTTTTGTTTGCCAGGGAAACGGGCCGAGCTTTGTGTCTGGGGGCCTATGGCTGCGAGTGACCGTCTGGCTCCTGAAAAGCTACGATAGGCAGGATGGTGAGCAGACCCATGGTGGCACCAGTGCCAAGTTGAGCTGGTTTGATAGTACCAAGTGGCTCCTGCAATCTGCCATCAAAAAGTTGGCAGGCGAGTTTTGTTTTCCAGGGAAAAGCGCCGTTGTTTGTGTTTGGGTGCCAATGGCTGGGAGTGGCCGGCTGGCTCCTTAGAATTCACGATACGCACCATAGTTCCCAGACCAGAGGTGGCACCAGTGCCAAGTCGGGCTGGTTTGATAGTACCAAGTGCGTCCTACAATCTGCCATCCAGAAGCGGGGCAGCTTAATTTTGTTTGCCAGGGAAAAGGGCCGAGTTTTGTGTCTGGGGGCCTATGGCTGGGAGTGACCGGCTGGCTCCTGAAAAGCTACGATAGGCAGGATGGTGACCAGACCCATGGTGGCACCAGCGCCAAGTTGGGCTGATTTGATAGTAGCAAGTGGCTCCTGCAATCTGCCATCAAAATGTCGGCAGGCGAGTTTTGTTTTCCAGGGAAAAGCGCTGTGGTTTGTTTTTGGGGGCCTGTGGCTGGGAGTGACCGGCTGGCTCCTTAGAATCCACGATACGCAGGATGGTTCCCAGACCCAAGGTGGCACCAGTGCCAAGTTGGGCTGGTTTGATAGTACCAAGTGGCTCTGGCAATCTGCCATCAAAAAGTTGGCAGACGAGTTTTGTTTTCCAGGGAAAAGCGCCGTTGTTTTTGTTTGGGGGCCTGTGGCTGGGAGTGGACGGATGGCTAATTAGAATCCACGAGAGGCAGGATGGTGACCAGACCCATGGTGGCACCAGTGCCAAGTCGGGCTGGTTTGATAGTACCAAGTGGCTCCGGCAATCTGCCATCCAGAAGCGGGATAACTTACTTTTGTTTGTCAGGGAAACGGGCCGAGGTTTGTGTCTGGGGGCCTATGGCTGGGAGTGACCGGCTGGCTCCTGAAAAGCTACGATAGGCAGGATGGTGAACAGACCCATGGTGGCACCAGTGCCAAGTTGGTCTGATTTGATAAAACCAAGTGGCTCCTGCAATCTCCCATCAAAAAGTTGGCAGGAGAGTTTTGTTTCCCAGGGAAAAGCGCCGTTGTTTGTGTTTGGGGGCCTGTGGCTGGGAGTGGCCGGCTGGCTCCTTAGAATCCACGATACGCAGCATGGTATCCAGACCCAAGGTGGCACCAGTGCCAAGTTTTGCTGGTTTGATAGTACCAAGTGGTTCCTGCAATCTGCCATCCAGAAGCAGGGCAGCTTACTTTTGTATGCCAGGGAAACGGGCCGAGGTTTTTGTCTGGGGGCCTATGGCTGGGAGTGACCGGCTGGCTCCTGAAAAGCTACGATAGGCAGGATGGTGACCAGACCCATGGTGGCACCAGTCCCAAGTTGGGCTGATTTGATAGTACCAAGTGGCTCCTGCAATCTGCCATCAAAATTTGGCAGGCGAGATTTGTTTTCCAGGGAAAAGCGCCGTTGTTTGTGTTTGGGGGCCTGTGGCTGGGAGTGGCCGGCTGGCTCCTTAGAATCCACGATACGCAGGATGGTTCCCAGACCTGAGGTGGCACCAGTGCCAAGTCGGGCTGGTTTGATAGTACTAAATAGCTCCTGCAATCTGCCATGCAGAAGCGGGGCAGCTTACTTTTGTTTGCCAGGGAAACGGGCCGAGGTTTTTGTCTGGGGGCCTATGGCTGCGAGTGACCGTCTGGCTCCTGAAAAGCTACGATAGGCAGGATGGTGAGCAGACCCATGGTGGCACCAGTGCCAAGTTGAGCTGGTTTAATAGTACCAAGTGGCTCCTGCAATCTGCCATCAAAAAGTTGGCAGGCGAGTTTTGTTTTCCAGGGAAAAGCGCCGTTGTTTGTGTTTGGGTGCCTATGGCTGGGAGTGGCCGGCTGGCTCCTTAGAATCCACGATACGCACCATAGTTCCCAGACCAGAGGTGGCACCAGTGCCAAGTCGGGCTGGTTTGATAGTACCAAGTGCGTCCTACAATCTGCCATCCAGAAGCGGGGCAGCTTACTTTTGTTTGCCAGGGAAACGGGCCGAGCTTTGTGTCTGGGGGCCTATGGCTGGGAGTGACCGGCTGGCTCCTGAAAAGCTACGATAGGCAGGATGGTGACCAGACCCATGGTGGCACCAGTGCCAAGTTGGGCTGATTTGATAGCAGCAAGTGGCTCCTGCAATCTGCCATCAAAATGTCGGCAGGCGGGTTTGTTTTCCAGGGAAAAGCGCTGTGGTTTGTGTTTGGGGGCCTGTGGCTGGGAGTGACCGGCTGGCTCCTTAGAATCCACGATACGCAGGATGGTTCCCAGACCCAAGGTGGCACCAGTGCCAAGTTGGGCTGGTTTGATAGTACCAAGTGGCTCCTGCAATCTGCCATCCAGAAGCGGGGCAGCTTACTTTTGTTTGCCAGGGAAACGGGCCGAGCTTTGTGTCTGGGCGCCTATGGCTGGGAGTGACCGGCTGGCTCCTGAAAAGCTAAGATAGGCAGGATGGTGACCAGACCCATGGTGGCACCAGTGTCAAGTTGGGCTGGTTTGATAGTACCAAGTGGCTCCTGCAATCTGCCATCAAAAATTTGGCAGGCGAGTTTTGTTTTCCAGGGAAAAGCGCCGTTGTTTTTGTTTGGGGGCCTGTGGCTGGGAGTGGCCGGCTGGCTCCTTAGAATCCACGATACGCAGCATGGTTCCCAGACCAGAGGTGGCACCAGTGCCAAGTCGGGCTGGTTTTATAGTACCAAGTGGTTCCTGCAATCTGCCATCCAGAAGCGGGGCAGCTTACTTTGGTTTGCCAGGGAAAAGGGCAGAGCATTGTGTCTGGGCGCCTATGGCTGGGAGTGACCGGCTGGCTCCTGAAAAGCTACGATAAGCAGGATGGTGACCAGACCCATGGTGGCACCAGTGCCAAGTTGGGCTGATTTGATAGTACCAAGTGGCTCCTGCAATCTGCCATCAAAAAGTTGGCCGGCGAATTTTGTTTTCCAGGGAAAAGCGCTGTGGTTTGTGTTTGGGGGCCTGTGGCTGGGAGTGGCCGGCTGGCTCCTTATAATCCACGATACGCAGGATGGTTCCCAGACCCAAGGTGGCACCAGTGCCAAGTTGGGCTGGTTTGATAGTACCAAGTGGCTCTGGCAATCTGCCATCAAAAAGTTGGCAGACGAGTTTTGTTTTCCAGGGAAAAGCGCCGTTGTTTTTGTTTGGGGGCCTGTGGCTGGGAGTGGACGGATGGCTAATTAGAATCCACGAGAGGCAGGATGGTGACCAGACCCATGGTGGCACCAGTGCCAAGTCGGGCTGGTTTGATAGTACCAAGTGGTTCCTGCAATCTGCCATCCAGAAGCAGGGCAGCTTACTTTTGTATGCCAGGGAAACGGGCCGAGGTTTTTGTCTGGGGGCCTATGGCTGGGAGTGACCGGCTGGCTCCTGAAAAGCTACGATAGGCAGGATGGTGACCAGACCCATGGTGGCACCAGTCCCAAGTTGGGCTGATTTGATAGTACCAAGTGTCTCCTGCAATCTGCCATCAAAATGTTGGCAGGCGATTTTTGTTTTCCAGGGAAAAGCGCCGTTGTTTGTGTTTGGGCGCCTGTGGCTGGGAGTGGCCGGCTGGCTCCTTAGAATCCACGATACGCAGGATGGTTCCCAGACCTGAGGTGGCACCAGTGCCAAGTCGGGCTCGTTTGATAGTACTAAATAGCTCCTATAATCTGCCATGCAGAAGCAGGGCAGCTTACTTTTGTTTGCCAGGGAAACGGGCCGAGGTTTGTGTCTGGGGGCCTATGGCTGCGAGTGACCGTCTGGCTCCTGAAAAGCTACGATAGGCAGGATGGTGAGCAGACCCATGGTGGCACCAGTGCCAAGTTGAGCTGGTTTGATAGTACCAAGTGGCTCCTGCAATCTGCCATCAAAAAGTTGGCAGGCGAGTTTTGTTTTCCAGGGAAAAGCGCCGTTGTTTGTGTTTGGGTGCCTATGGCTGGGAGTGGCCGGCTGGCTCCTTAGAATTCACGATACGCACCATGGTTCCCAGACCAGAGGTGGCACCAGTGCCAAGTCGGGCTGGTTTGATAGTACCAAGTGCGTCCTACAATCTGCCATCCAGAAGCGGGGCAGCTTACTTTTGTTTGCCAGGGAAAAGGGCCGAGTTTTGTGTCTGGGGGCCTATGGCTGGGAGTGACCGGCTGGCTCCTGAAAAGCTACGATAGGCAGGATGGTGACCAGACCCATGGTGGCACCAGTGCCAAGTTGGGCTGATTTGATAGTAGCAAGTGGCTCCTGCAATCTGCCATCAAAATGTCGGCAGGCGGGTTTTGTTTTCCAGGGAAAAGCGCTGTGGTTTTTGTTTGGGGGCCTGTGGCTGGGAGTGGCCGGCTGGCTCCTTAGAATCCACGATACGCAGCATGGTTCCCAGACCCAAGGTGGCACCAGTGCCAAGTTGGGCTGGTTTGATAGTACCAAGTGCGTCCTGCAATCTGCCATCCAGAAGCGGGGTAGCTTACTTTTGTTTGCCAGGGAAACGGGCCGAGGTTTGTGTCTCGGGGCCTATGGCTGGGAGTGACCGGCTGGCTCCTGAAAAGCTACGATAGGCAGGATGGTGACCAGACCCATGGTGGCACCAGTGCCAAGTTGGGCTGGTTTGATAGTACCAAGTGGCTCCTGCAATCTGCCATCAAAATGTTGGCAGGCGAGTTTGTTATCCAGGGAAATGCGCCGTTGTTTTTGTTTGGGGGCCTGTGGCTGGGAGTGGCCGGCTGGCTCCTTAGAATCCACGATACGCAGCATGGTTCCCAGACCAGAGGTGGCACCAGTGCCAAGTCGGGCTGGTTTGATGGTGAAAAGTGGCTCCTGCAATCTGCCATCCAGTAGCGGAATAACTTACTTTTGTTTGCCAGGGAAACGGTCCGAGCTTTTTGTCTGGGGGCCTATGGCTGGGAGTGACCGGCTGGCTCCTGAAAAGCTACGATAGGCAGGATGGTGACCAGACCCATGGTGGCACCAGTGTCAAGTTGGGCTGGTTTGATAGTACCCAGTGGCTCCGGCAATCTGCCATCAAAATTTGGCAGGCGAGTTTTGTTTTCCAGGGAAAAGCGCCGTTGATTTTGTTTGGGGGCCTGTGGCTGGGAGTGGACGGATGGCTAATTAGAATCCACGATACGCAGGATGGTTCCCAGACCAGAGGTGGCACCAGTGCCAAGTCGGGCTGGTTTGATGGTGCAAAGTGGCTCCTGCAATGTGCCATCCAGAAGCGGGGTAGCTTATTTTTCTTTGCCAGGGAAACGGGCGGAGGTTTTTGTCTGGGGGCCTATGGCTTGGAGTGACCGGCTGGCTCCTGAAAAGCTACGATAGGCAGGATGGTGACCAGACCCATGGTGGCACCAGTGCCAAGTTGGGCTGGTTTGATAGTACCAAGTGGCTCCTGCAATCTGCCATCAAAATGTTGGCAGGCGAGTTTTGTTTTCCAGGGAAAAGCGCCGTTGTTTGTGTTTGGGGGCCTGTGGCTGGGAGTGGCCGGCTGGCTGCTTAGAATCCACGATACGCAGGATGGTTCCCAGACCAGAGGTGGCACCAGTGCCAAGTCGGGCTGGTTTGATAATACCTAGTGGATCCTGCAATCTGCCATCCAGAAGCGGGACAGCTTACTTTTGTTTGCCAGGGAAACGGGCCGAGCTTTGTGTCACGGGGCCTATGGCTGGGAGTGACCGTCTAGGTCCTGAAAAGCTACGATAGGCAGGATGGTGACCAGACCCATGGTGGCACCAGTGCCAAGTTGGGCTGGTTTGATAGTACCAAGTGGCTCCTGCAATCTGCCATCAAAAAGTTGGCAGGCGAGTTTTGTTTTCCAGGGAAAAGCGCCGTTGTTTGTGTTTGGAGGCCTGTGGCTGGGAGTGGCCGGCTTGCTAATTGGAATCCACGATACACAGCATGGTTCCCAGACCAGAGGTGGCACCAGTGCCAAGTTGGGCTGGTTTGATGGTGCAAAGTGGCTCCTGCAATCTGCCATCCAGAAGCGGGGCAGCTTACTTTTGTTTGCCAGGGAAACGGGCCGAGGTTTTTCTCTGGGGGCCTATGGCTGGGAGTGACCGGCTGGCGCCTGAACACCTACGATAGGCAGGATGGTGACCAGACCCATGGTGGCACCAGTGCCAAGATTGGCTGATTTGATAGTAGCAAGTGGCTCCTGCAATCTGCCATCAAAATGTTGGCAGGCGAGTTTTGTTTTCCAGGGAAAAGCGCCGTTGTTTGTGTTTGGGGGCCTGTGGCTGGGAGTGGACGGATGGCTCCTTAGAATCCACGATACGCAGCATGGTTCCCAGACCAGAGGTGGCACCAGTGCCATGTCGGGATGGTTTGATAGTACCAAGTGGCTCCTGCAATCTGCCATCCAGAAGCGGGGCAGCTTACTTTTGTTTGCCAGGGAAACGGGCCGAGCTTTGTGTCTGGGCGCCTATGGCTGGGAGTGACCTGCTAGGTCCTGAAAAGCTACGATAGGCAGGATGGTGACCAGACCCATGGTGGCACCAGTGCCAAGTTGGGCTGATTTGACAGTACCAAGTGGCTCCTGCAATCTGCCATCTAAAAGTTGGCAGGCGAGTTTTGTTTTCCAGGGAAAAGCGCCGTTGTTTGTGTCTGGGGGCCTGTGGCTGGAGTGGCCGGCTGGCTCCTTAGAATGAACGATACGCAGGATGGTTCCCAGACCTGAGGTGGCACCAGTGCCAAGTCGGGCTAGTTTGATGGTGCAAAGTGGCTCCTGCAATCTGCCATCCAGAAGCGGGGTAGCTTACTTTTGTTTGCCAGGGAAACGGGCCAAAGTTTTTCTCTGGGGGCCTATGGCAGGGAGGGACCGGCTGGCTCCTGAAAAGCTACGATAGGCAGGATGGTGACCAGACCCATGGTGGCACCAGTGCCAAGTTGGGCTGATTTGATAGTACCAAGTGGCTCCTGCAATCTGCCATCAAAAAGTTGGCAGGCGAGTTTTGTTTTCCAGGGAAAAGCGCTGTGGTTTGTGTTTGGGGGCCTGTGGCTGGGAGTGACCGGCTGGCTCCTTAGAATCCACGATACGCAGGATGGTTCCCAGACCCAAGGCGGCACCAGTGCCAAGTCGGGCTGGTTTGATAGTACCAAGTGCGTCCTGCAATCTGCCATCCAGAAGCGGGGCAGCTTACTTTGTTTGCCAGGGAAACGGGCCGAGCTTTTTGTCTGGGCGCCTATGGCTTGGAGTGACCGGCTAGGTCCTGAAAAGCTACGATAGGCAGGATGGTGACCAGATCCATGGTGGCACCAGTGCCAAGTTGGGCTGGTTTGATAGTACCAAGTGGCTCCTGCAATCTGCCATCAAAAAGTTGGCAGGCGAGTTTTGTTTTCCAGGGAAAAGCGCCGTTGTTTGTGTTTGGGGGCCTGTGGCTGGGAGTGGACGGATGGCTCCTTAGAACCACGATACGCAGGATGGTTCCCAGACCAGAGGTGGCACCAGTGCCAAGTCGGGCTGGTTTGATAGTACCAAGTGGTTCCTGCAATCTGCCATCCAGAAGCGGGGCAGCTTACTTTTGTATGCCAGGGAAACGGGCCGAGGTTTTTGTCTGGGGGCCTATAGCTGGGAGTGACCGTCTGGCTCCTGAAAAGCTACGATAGGCAGGATGGTGACCAAACGCATGGTGGCACCAGTGCCAAGTTGGGCTGATTTGATAGTACCAAGTGGCTCCTGCAATCTGCCATCAAAATGTTGGCAGGCGAGTTTTGTTTTCCAGGGAAAAGCGCCGTTGTTTGTGTTTGGGGGCCTGTGGCTGGGAGTGGCCGGCTGGCTGCTAGGAATCCACGATACGCAGGATGGTTCCCAGACCAGAGGTGGCACCAGTGCCAAGTCGGGCTGGTTTGATACTACCAAGTGCGTCCTGCAATCTGCCATCCAGAAGCGGGGCAGCTTACTTTGGTTTGCCAGGGAAACGGGCCGAGGTTTGTGTCTGGGGGCCTATGGCTGCGAGTGACCGGCTGGCTCCTGAAAAGCTACGATAGGCAGGATGGTGACCAGACCCATGGTGGCACCAGTGCCAAGTTGGGCTGGTTTGATAGTACCAAGTGGCTCCTGCAATCTGCCATCAAAATGTTGGCAGGCGAGTTTTGTTTTCCAGGGAAAAGCGCCGTTGTTTGTGTTTGGGGGCCTGTGTCTGGGAGTGGACGGATGGCTCCTTAGAATCCACGATACGCAGCATGGTTCCCAGACCAGAGGTGGCACCAGTGCCAAGTCGGGCTAGTTTGATGGTGCAAAGTGGTTCCTGCAATCTGCCATCCAGAAGCGGGGTAGCTTACTTTTGTTTGCCAGGGAAACGGGCCGAGGTTTGTGTCTGGGGGCCTATGGCTGGGAGTGACCGGCTGGCTCCTGAAAAGCTACGATAGGCAGGATGGTGACCAGACCCATGGTGGCACCAGTGCCAAGTTGGGCTGATTTGATAGTACCAAGTGGCTCCTGCAATCTGCCATGAAAAAGTTGGCAGGCGAGTTTTGTTTTCCAGGGAAAAGCGCCGTTGTTTCTGTTTGGGGGCCTGTGGCTGGGAGTGGCCGGCTGGCTCCTTAGAATCCACGATACGCGGCATGGTTCCCAGACCAGAGGTGGCACCAGTGCCAAGTTGGGCTGGTTTGATAGTACCAAGTGCGTCCTGCAATCTGCCATCCAGAAGCGGGGCAGCTTACTTTTGTTTGCCAGGGATACGGGCCGAGGTTTGTGTCTCAGGGCCTATGGCTGGGAGTGACCACCTGGCTCCTGAAAAGCTACGATAGGCAGGATGGTGACCAGACCCATGCTGGCACCAGTGCCAAGTTGGGCTGGTTTGATAGTACCAAGTGGCTCCTGCAATCTGCCATCAAAAATTTGGCAGGCGAGTTTGTTATCCAGGGAAAAGCGCCGTTGTTTGTGTTTGGGGGCCTGTGGCAGGGAGTGGCCGGCTGGCTCCTTAGAATCCACGATACGCAGGATGGTTCCCAGACCAGAGGTGGCACCAGTGCCAAGTTGGGCTGGTTTGATGGTGAAAAGTGGCTCCTGCAATCTGCCATCCAGAAGCGGGATAACTTACTTTTGTTTGCCAGGGAAACGGGCCGAGGTTTTTGTCTGGGGGCCTATGGCTGGGAGTGACCGGCTGGCTCCTGAAAAGCTAGGATAGGCAGGATGGTGACCAGACCCATGGTGGCACCAGTGCCAAGTCGGGCTGGTTTGATAGTACTAAATAGCTCCTGCAATCTGCCATGCAGAAGCGGGGCAGCTTACTTTTGTTTGCCAGGGAAACGGGCCGAGGTTTTTGTCTGGGGGCCTATGGCTTGGAGTGACCGGCTGGCTCCTGAAAAGCTACGATAGGCAGGATGGTGACCAGACCCATGGTGGCACCAGTGCCAAGTTGAGCTGGTTTGATAGTACCAAGTGGCTCCTGCAATCTGCCATCAAAAAGTTGGCAGGCGAGTTTTGTTTTCCAGGGAAAAGCGCCGTTGTTTGTGTTTGGGTGCCTATGGCTGGGAGTGGCCGGCTGGCTCCTTAGAATCCACGATACGCACCATAGTTCCCAGACCAGAGGTGGCACCAGTGCCAAGTCGGGCTGGTTTGATAGTACCAAGTGCGTCCTACAATCTGCCATCCAGAAGCGGGGCAGCTTACTTTTGTTTGCCAGGGAAACGGGCCGAGCTTTGTTTCTGGGGGCCTATGACTGGGAGTGACCGGCTGGCTCCTGAAGAGCTACGATAGGCAGGATGGTGACCAGACCCATGGTGGCACCAGTGCCAAGTTGGGCTGATTTGATAGCAGCAAGTGGCTCCTGCAATCTGCCATCAAAATGTCGGCAGGCGGGTTTGTTTTCCAGGGAAAAGCGCTGTGGTTTGTGTTTGGGGGCCTGTGGCTGGGAGTGACCGGCTGGCTCCTTAGAATCCACGATACGCAGGATGGTTCCCAGACCCAAGGTGGCACCAGTGCCAAGTTGGGCTGGTTTGATAGTACCAAGTGGCTCCTGCAATCTGCCATCCAGAAGCGGGGCAGCTTACTTTTGTTTGCCAGGGAAACGGGCCGAGCTTTGTGTCTGGGGGCCTATGGCTGGGAGTGACCGGCTGGCTCCTGAAAAGCTAAGATAGGCAGGATGGTGACCAGACCCATGGTGGCACCAGTGTCAAGTTGGGCTGGTTTGATAGTACCAAGTGTCTCCTGCAATCTGCCATCAAAATGTTGGCAGGCGAGTTTTGTTTTCCAGGGAAAAGCGCCGTTGATTTTGTTTGGGGGCCTGTGGCTGGGAGTGGCCGGCTGGCTCCTTAGAATCCACGATACGCAGCATGGTTCCCAGACCAGAGGTGGCACCAGTGCCAAGTCGGGCTGGTTTTATAGTACCAAGTGGTTCCTGCAATCTGCCATCCAGAAGCGGGGCAGCTTACTTTGGTTTGCCAGAGAAAAGGGCAGAGCATTGTGTCTGGGCGCCTATGGCTGGGAGTGACCGGCTGGCTCCTGAAAAGCTACGATAAGCAGGATGGTGACCAGACCCATGGTGGCACCAGTGCCAAGTTGGGCTGATTTGATAGTACCAAGTGGCTCCTGCAATCTGCCATCAAAATGTTGGCCGGCGAATTTTGTTTTCCAGGGAAAAGCGCTGTGGTTTGTGTTTGGGGGCCTGTGGCTGGGAGTGGCCGGCTGGCTCCTTATAATCCACGATACGCAGCATGGTTCCCAGACCCAAGGTGGCACCAGTGCCAAGTTGGGCTGGTTTGATAGTACCAAGTGGCTCCTGCAATCTGCCATCAAAAAGTTGGCAGACGAGTTTTGTTTTCCAGGGAAAAGCGCCGTTGTTTTTGTTTGGGGGCCTGTGGCTGGGAGTGGACAGATGGCTAATTAGAATCCACGATAGGCAGGATGGTGACCAGACCCATGGTGGCACCAGTGCCAAGTCGGGCTGGTTTGATAGTACCAAGTGGCTCCTGCAATCTGCCATCAAAAAGTTGGCAGGCGAGTTTTGTTTTCCAGGGAAAAGCGCCGTTGTTTCTGTTTGGGGGCCTGTGGCTGGGAGTGGCCGGCTGGCTCCTTAGAATCCACGATACGCGGCATGGTTCCCAGACCAGAGGTGGCACCAGTGCCAAGTTGGGCTGGTTTGATAGTACCAAGTGGCTCCTGCAATCTGCCATCCAGAAGCGGGGCAGCTTACTTTTGTTTGCCAGGGATACGGGCCGAGGTTTGTGTCTCAGGGCCTATGGCTGGGAGTGACCGCCTGGCTCCTGAAAAGCTACGATAGGCAGGATGGTGACCAGACCCATGGTGGCACCAGTGCCAAGTTGGGCTGGTTTGATAGTACCAAGTGGCTCCTGCAATCTGCCATCAAAAAGTTGGCAGGCGAGTTTTGTTTTCCAGGGAAAAGCGCTGTGGTTTGTATTTGGGGGCCTGTGGCTGGGAGTGGCCGGCTGGCTCCTTAGAATCCACGATACGCAGGATGGTTCCCAGACCAGAGGTGGCACCAGTGCCAAGTTGGGCTGGTTTGATGGTGAAAAGTGGCTCCTGCAATCTGCCATCCAGAAGCGGGATAACTTACTTTTGTTTGCCAGGGAAACGGGCCGAGGTTTTTGTCTGGGGGCCTATGGCTGGGAGTGACCGGCTGGCTCCTGAAAAGCTACGATAGGCAGGATGGTGACCAGACCCATGGTGGCACCAGTGCCAAGTCGGGCTGGTTTGATAGTACTAAATAGCTCCTGCAATCTGCCATGCAGAAGCGGGGCAGCTTACTTTTGTTTGCCAGGGAAACGGGCCGAGGTTTTTGTCTGGGGGCCTATGGCTGCGAGTGACCGTCTGGCTCCTGAAAAGCTACGATAGGCAGGATGGTGAGCAGACCCATGGTGGCACCAGTGCCAAGTTGAGCTGGTTTGATAGTACCAAGTGGCTCCTGCAATCTGCCATCAAAAAGTTGGCAGGCGAGTTTTGTTTTCCAGGGAAAAGCGCCGTTGTTTGTGTTTGGGTGCCTATGGCTGGGAGTGGCCGGCTGGCTCCTTAGAATCCACGATACGCACCATAGTTCCCAGACCAGAGGTGGCACCAGTGCCAAGTCGGGCTGGTTTGATAGTACCAAGTGCGTCCTACAATCTGCCATCCAGAAGCGGGGCAGCTTACTTTTGTTTGCCAGGGAAACGGGCAGAGGTTTGTGTCTGGGGGCCTATGACTGGGAGTGACCGGCTGGCTCCTGAAAAGCTACGATAGGCAGGATGGTGACCAGACCCATGGTGGCACCAGTGCCAAGTTGGGCTGATTTGATAGCAGCAAGTGGCTCCTGCAATCTGCCATCAAAATGTCGGCAGGCGGGTTTGTTTTCCAGAGAAAAGCGCTGTGGTTTGTGTTTGGGGGCCTGTGGCTGGGAGTGACCGGCTGGCTCCTTAGAATCCACGATACGCAGGATGGTTCCCAGACCCAAGGTGGCACCAGTGCCAAGTTGGGCTGGTTTGATAGTACCAAGTGGCTCCTGCAATCTGCCATCCAGAAGCGGGGCAGCTTACTTTTGTTTGCCAGGGAAACGGGCCGAGGTTTGTGTCTGGGGGCCTATGGCTGGGAGTGACCGGCTGGCTCCTGAAAAGCTAAGATAGGCAGGATGGTGACCAGACCCATGGTGGCACCAGTGTCAAGTTGGGCTGGTTTGATAGTACCAAGTGGCTCCTGCAATCTGCCATCAAAAATTTGGCAGGCGAGTTTTGTTTTCCAGGGAAAAGCGCCGTTGTTTTTGTTTGGGGGCCTGTGGCTGGGAGTGGCCGGCTGGCTCCTTAGAATCCACGATACGCAGCATGGTTCCCAGACCAGAGGTGGCACCAGTGCCAAGTCGGGCTGGTTTTATAGTACCAAGTGGTTCCTGCAATCTGCCATCCAGAAGCGGGGCAGCTTACTTTGGTTTGCCAGGGAAAAGGGCAGAGCATTGTGTCTGGGCGCCTATGGCTGGGAGTGACCGGCTGGCTCCTGAAAAGCTACGATAAGCAGGATGGTGACCAGACCCATGGTGGCACCAGTGCCAAGTTGGGCTGATTTGATAGTACCAAGTGGCTCCTGCAATCTGCCATCAAAAATTTGGCCGGCGAATTTTGTTTTCGAAGGAAAAGCGCTGTGGTTTGTGTTTGGGGGCCTGTGGCTGGGAGTGGCCGGCTGGCTCCTTATAATCCACGATACGCAGCATGGTTCCCAGACCCAAGGTGGCACCAGTGCCAAGTTGGGCTGGTTTGATAGTACCAAGTGGCTCTGGCAATCTGCCATCAAAAAGTTGGCAGGCGAGTTTTGTTTTCCAGGGAAAAGCGCCGTTGTTTTTGTTTGGGGGCCTGTGGCTGGGAGTGGACAGAGGGCTAATTAGAATCCACGATAGGCAGGATGGTGACCAGACCCATGGTGGCACCAGTGCCAAGTCGGGCTGGTTTGATAGTACCAAGTGGCTCCGGCAATCTGCCATCCAGAAGCGGGATAACTTACTTTTGTTTGTCAGGGAAAGGGGCCGAGGTTTTTGTCTGGGGGCCTATGGCTGGGAGTGACCGGCTGGCTCCTGAAAAGCTACGATAGGCAGGATGGTGACCAGACCCATGGTGGCACCAGTGCCAAGTTGGTCTGATTTGATAAAACCAAGTGGCTCCTGCAATCTCCCATCAAAAAGTTGGCAGGAGAGTTTTGTTTTCCAGGGAAAAGCGCCGTTGTTTGTGTTTGGGGGCCTGTGGATGGGAGTGGCCGGCTGGCTCCTTAGAATCCACGATACGCAGCATGGTATCCAGACCCAAGGTGGCACCAGTGCCAAGTTTTGCTGGTTTGATAGTACCAAGTGGTTCCTGCAATCTGCCATCCAGAAGCAGGGCAGCTTACTTTTGTATGCCAGGGAAACGGGCCGAGGTTTTTGTCTGGGGGCCTATGGCTGGGAGTGACCGGCTGGCTCCTGAAAAGCTACGATAGGCAGGATGGTGACCAGACCCATGGTGGCACCATTCCCAAGTTGGGCTGATTTGATAGTACCAAGTGGCTCCTGCAATCTGCCGTCAAAATTTGGCAGGCGAGTTTTGTTTTCCAGGGAAAAGCGCCGTTGTTTGTGTTTGGGCGCCTGTGGCTGGGAGTGGCCGGCTGGCTCCTTAGAATCCACGATAGGCAGGATGGTTCCCAGACCTGAGGTGGCACCAGTGCCAAGTCGGGCTGGTTTGATAGTACTAAATAGCTCCTGCAATCTGCCATGCAGAAGCGGGGCAGCTTACTTTTGTTTGCCAGGGAAACGGGCCGAGCTTTGTGTCTGGGGGCCTATGACTGGGAGTGACCGGCTGGCTCCTGAAGAGCTACGATAGGCAGGATGGTGACCAGACCCATGGTGGCACCAGTGCCAAGTTGGGCTGATTTGATAGCAGCAAGTGGCTCCTGCAATCTGCCATCAAAAAGTTGGCAGGCGAGTTTTGTTTTCCAGGGAAAAGCGCCGTTGTTTGTGTTTGGGTGCCTATGGCTGGGAGTGGCCGGCTGGCTCCTTAGAATTCACGATACGCACCATGGTTCCCAGACCAGAGGTGGCACCAGTGCCAAGTCGGGCTGGTTTGATAGTACCAAGTGCGTCCTACAATCTGCCATCCAGAAGCGGGGCAGCTTACTTTTGTTTGCCAGGGAAACGGGCCGAGCTTTGTGTCTGGGGGCCTATGACTGGGAGTGACCGGCTGGCTCCTGAAAAGCTATGATAGGCAGGATGGTGACCAGACCCATGGTGGCACCAGTGCCAAGTTGGGCTGATTTGATAGTAGCAAGTGGCTCCTGCAATCTGCCATCAAAATGTCGGCAGGCGGGTTTTGTTTTCCAGGGAAAAGCGCTGTGGTTTGTGTTTGGGGGCCTGTGGCTGGGAGTGACCGGCTGGCTCCTTAGAATCCACGATACGCAGGATGGTTCCCAGACCCAAGGTGGCACCAGTGCCAAGTTGGGCTGGTTTGATAGTACCAAGTGGCTCCTGCAATCTGCCATCCAGAAGCGGGGCAGCTTACTTTTGTTTGCCAGGGAAACGGGCCGAGGTTTGTGTCTGGGGGCCTATGGCTGGGAGTGACCGGCTGGCTCCTGAAAAGCTACGATAGGCAGGATGGTGACCAGACCCATGGTGGCACCAGTGCCAAGTTGGGCTGATTTGATAGTACCAAGTGGCTCCTGCAATCTGCCATCAAAATGTTGGCAGGCGAGTTTTGTTTTCCAGGGAATAGCGCCGTTGTTTTTGTTTGGGGGCCTGTGGCTGGGAGTGGCCGGCTGGCTCCTTAGAATCCACGATACGCAGCATGGTTCCCAGACCAGAGGTGGCACCAGTGCCAAGTCGGGCTGGTTTGATGGTGCAAAGTGGCTCCTGCAATGTGCCATCCAGAAGCGGGGTAGCTTATTTTTCTTTGCCAGGGAAACGGGCCGAGGTTTTTGTCTGGGGGCCTATGGCTTGGAGTGACCGGCTGGCTCCTGAAAAGCTACGATAGGCAGGATGGTGACCAGACCCATGGTGGCACCAGTGCCAAGTTGGGCTGGTTTGATAGTACCAAGTGGCTCCTGCAATCTGCCATCAAAATGTTGGCAGGCGAGTTTTGTTTTCCAGGGAAAAGCGCCGTTGTTTGTGTTTGGGGGCCTGTGGCTGGGAGTGGCCGGCTGGCTGCTTAGAATCCACGATACGCAGGATGGTTCCCAGACCAGAGGTGGCACCAGTGCCAAGTCGGGCTGGTTTGATAATACCTAGTGGATCCTGCAATCTGCCATCCAGAAGCGGGACAGCTTACTTTTGTTTGCCAGGGAAACGGGCTGCGCTTTGTGTCACGGGGCCTATGGCTGGGAGTGACCGTCTAGGTCCTGAAAAGCTACGATAGGCAGGATGGTGACCAGACCCATGGTGGCACCAGTGCCAAGTTGGGCTGGTTTGATAGTACCAAGTGGCTCCTGCAATCTGCCATCAAAAAGTTGGCAGGCGAGTTTTGTTTTCCAGGGGAAAGCGCCGTTGTTTGTGTTTGGAGGCCTGTGGCTGGGAGTGGCCGGCTTGCTAATTGGAATCCACGATACACAGCATGGTTCCCAGACCAGAGGTGGCACCAGTGCCAAGTTGGGCTGGTTTGATGGTGCAAAGTGGCTCCTGCAATCTGCCATCCAGAAGCGGGGCAGCTTACTTTTGTTTGCCAGGGAAACGGGCCGAGGTTTTTCTCTGGGGGCCTATGGCTGGGAGTGACCGGCTGGCGCCTTAACACCTACGATAGGCAGGATGGTGACCAGACCCATGGTGGCACCAGTGCCAAGATGGGCTGATTTGATAGTAGCAAGTGGCTCCTGCAATCTGCCATCAAAATGTTGGCAGGCGAGTTTTGTTTTCCCGGGAAAAGCGCCGTTGTTTGTGTTTGGGGGCCTGTGGCTGGGAGTGGCCGGCTGGCTCCTTAGAATCCACGATACGCAGCATGGTTCCCAGACCAGAGGTGGCACCAGTGCCAAGTCGGGCTGGTTTTATAGTACCAAGTGGTTCCTGCAATCTGCCATCCAGAAGCGGGGCAGCTTACTTTGGTTTGCCAGAGAAAAGGGCAGAGCATTGTGTCTGGGCGCCTATGGCTGGGAGTGACCGGCTGGCTCCTGAAAAGCTACGATAAGCAGGATGGTGACCAGACCCATGGTGGCACCAGTGCCAAGTTGGGCTGATTTGATAGTACCAAGTGGCTCCTGCAATCTGCCATCAAAATGTTGGCCGGCGAATTTTGTTTTCCAGGGAAAAGCGCTGTGGTTTGTGTTTGGGGGCCTGTGGCTGGGAGTGGCCGGCTGGCTCCTTATAATCCACGATACGCAGCATGGTTCCCAGACCCAAGGTGGCACCAGTGCCAAGTTGGGCTGGTTTGATAGTACCAAGTGGCTCCTGCAATCTGCCATCAAAAAGTTGGCAGACGAGTTTTGTTTTCCAGGGAAAAGCGCCGTTGTTTTTGTTTGGGGGCCTGTGGCTGGGAGTGGACAGATGGCTAATTAGAATCCACGATAGGCAGGATGGTGACCAGACCCATGGTGGCACCAGTGCCAAGTCGGGCTGGTTTGATAGTACCAAGTGGCTCCTGCAATCTGCCATCAAAAAGTTGGCAGGCGAGTTTTGTTTTCCAGGGAAAAGCGCCGTTGTTTCTGTTTGGGGGCCTGTGGCTGGGAGTGGCCGGCTGGCTCCTTAGAATCCACGATACGCGGCATGGTTCCCAGACCAGAGGTGGCACCAGTGCCAAGTTGGGCTGGTTTGATAGTACCAAGTGGCTCCTGCAATCTGCCATCCAGAAGCGGGGCAGCTTACTTTTGTTTGCCAGGGATACGGGCCGAGGTTTGTGTCTCAGGGCCTATGGCTGGGAGTGACCGCCTGGCTCCTGAAAAGCTACGATAGGCAGGATGGTGACCAGACCCATGGTGGCACCAGTGCCAAGTTGGGCTGGTTTGATAGTACCAAGTGGCTCCTGCAATCTGCCATCAAAAAGTTGGCAGGCGAGTTTGATATCCAGGGAAAAGCGCCGCTGTTTGTGTTTGGGGGCCTCTGGCTGGGAGTGGCCGGCTGGCTCCTTAGAATCCACGATACGCAGGATGGTTCCCAGACCAGAGGTGGCACCAGTGCCAAGTTGGGCTGGTTTGATGGTGAAAAGTGGCTCCTGCAATCTGCCATCCAGAAGCGGGATAACTTACTTTTGTTTGCCAGGGAAACGGGCCGAGGTTTTTGTCTGGGGGCCTATGGCTGGGAGTGACCGGCTGGCTCCTGAAAAGCTACGATAGGCAGGATGGTGACCAGACCCATGGTGGCACCAGTGCCAAGTCGGGCTGGTTTGATAGTACTAAATAGCTCCTGCAATCTGCCATGCAGAAGCGGGGCAGCTTACTTTTGTTTGCCAGGGAAACGGGCCGAGGTTTTTGTCTGGGGGCCTATGGCTGCGAGTGACCGTCTGGCTCCTGAAAAGCTACGATAGGCAGGATGGTGAGCAGACCCATGGTGGCACCAGTGCCAAGTTGAGCTGGTTTGATAGTACCAAGTGGCTCCTGCAATCTGCCATCAAAAAGTTGGCAGGCGAGTTTTGTTTTCCAGGGAAAAGCGCCGTTGTTTGTGTTTGGGTGCCTATGGCTGGGAGTGGCCGGCTGGCTCCTTAGAATCCACGATACGCACCATAGTTCCCAGACCAGAGGTGGCACCAGTGCCAAGTCGGGCTGGTTTGATAGTACCAAGTGCGTCCTACAATCTGCCATCCAGAAGCGGGGCAGCTTACTTTTGTTTGCCAGGGAAACGGGCAGAGGTTTGTGTCTGGGGGCCTATGACTGGGAGTGACCGGCTGGCTCCTGAAAAGCTACGATAGGCAGGATGGTGACCAGACCTATGGTGGCACCAGTGCCAAGTTGGGCTGATTTGATAGCAGCAAGTGGCTCCTGCAATCTGCCATCAAAATGTCGGCAGGCGGGTTTGTTTTCCAGAGAAAAGCGCTGTGGTTTGTGTTTGGGGGCCTGTGGCTGGGAGTGACCGGCTGGCTCCTTAGAATCCACGATACGCAGGATGGTTCCCAGACCCAAGGTGGCACCAGTGCCAAGTTGGGCTGGTTTGATAGTACCAAGTGGCTCCTGCAATCTGCCATCCAGAAGCGGGGCAGCTTACTTTTGTTTGCCAGGGAAACGGGCCGAGGTTTGTGTCTGGGGGCCTATGGCTGGGAGTGACCGGCTGGCTCCTGAAAAGCTAAGATAGGCAGGATGGTGACCAGACCCATGGTGGCACCAGTGTCAAGTTGGGCTGGTTTGATAGTACCAAGTGGCTCCTGCAATCTGCCATCAAAAATTTGGCAGGCGAGTTTTGTTTTCCAGGGAAAAGCGCCGTTGTTTTTGTTTGGGGGCCTGTGGCTGGGAGTGGCCGGCTGGCTCCTTAGAATCCACGATACGCAGCATGGTTCCCAGACCAGAGGTGGCACCAGTGCCAAGTCGGGCTGGTTTTATAGTACCAAGTGGTTCCTGCAATCTGCCATCCAGAAGCGGGGCAGCTTACTTTGGTTTGCCAGGGAAAAGGGCAGAGCATTGTGTCTGGGCGCCTATGGCTGGGAGTGACCGGCTGGCTCCTGAAAAGCTACGATAAGCAGGATGGTGACCAGACCCATGGTGGCACCAGTGCCAAGTTGGGCTGATTTGATAGTACCAAGTGGCTCCTGCAATCTGCCATCAAAAATTTGGCCGGCGAATTTTGTTTTCGAAGGAAAAGCGCTGTGGTTTGTGTTTGGGGGCCTGTGGCTGGGAGTGGCCGGCTGGCTCCTTATAATCCACGATACGCAGCATGGTTCCCAGACCCAAGGTGGCACCAGTGCCAAGTTGGGCTGGTTTGATAGTACCAAGTGGCTCTGGCAATCTGCCATCAAAAAGTTGGCAGGCGAGTTTTGTTTTCCAGGGAAAAGCGCCGTTGTTTTTGTTTGGGGGCCTGTGGCTGGGAGTGGACAGAGGGCTAATTAGAATCCACGATAGGCAGGATGGTGACCAGACCCATGGTGGCACCAGTGCCAAGTCGGGCTGGTTTGATAGTACCAAGTGGCTCCGGCAATCTGCCATCCAGAAGCGGGATAACTTACTTTTGTTTGTCAGGGAAAGGGGCCGAGGTTTTTGTCTGGGGGCCTATGGCTGGGAGTGACCGGCTGGCTCCTGAAAAGCTACGATAGGCAGGATGGTGACCAGACCCATGGTGGCACCAGTGCCAAGTTGGTCTGATTTGATAAAACCAAGTGGCTCCTGCAATCTCCCATCAAAAAGTTGGCAGGAGAGTTTTGTTTTCCAGGGAAAAGCGCCGTTGTTTGTGTTTGGGGGCCTGTGGATGGGAGTGGCCGGCTGGCTCCTTAGAATCCACGATACGCAGCATGGTATCCAGACCCAAGGTGGCACCAGTGCCAAGTTTTGCTGGTTTGATAGTACCAAGTGGTTCCTGCAATCTGCCATCCAGAAGCAGGGCAGCTTACTTTTGTATGCCAGGGAAACGGGCCGAGGTTTTTGTCTGGGGGCCTATGGCTGGGAGTGACCGGCTGGCTCCTGAAAAGCTACGATAGGCAGGATGGTGACCAGACCCATGGTGGCACCATTCCCAAGTTGGGCTGATTTGATAGTACCAAGTGGCTCCTGCAATCTGCCGTCAAAATTTGGCAGGCGAGTTTTGTTTTCCAGGGAAAAGCGCCGTTGTTTGTGTTTGGGCGCCTGTGGCTGGGAGTGGCCGGCTGGCTCCTTAGAATCCACGATAGGCAGGATGGTTCCCAGACCTGAGGTGGCACCAGTGCCAAGTCGGGCTGGTTTGATAGTACTAAATAGCTCCTGCAATCTGCCATGCAGAAGCGGGGCAGCTTACTTTTGTTTGCCAGGGAAACGGGCCGAGCTTTGTGTCTGGGGGCCTATGACTGGGAGTGACCGGCTGGCTCCTGAAGAGCTACGATAGGCAGGATGGTGACCAGACCCATGGTGGCACCAGTGCCAAGTTGGGCTGATTTGATAGCAGCAAGTGGCTCCTGCAATCTGCCATCAAAAAGTTGGCAGGCGAGTTTTGTTTTCCAGGGAAAAGCGCCGTTGTTTGTGTTTGGGTGCCTATGGCTGGGAGTGGCCGGCTGGCTCCTTAGAATTCACGATACGCACCATGGTTCCCAGACCAGAGGTGGCACCAGTGCCAAGTCGGGCTGGTTTGATAGTACCAAGTGCGTCCTACAATCTGCCATCCAGAAGCGGGGCAGCTTACTTTTGTTTGCCAGGGAAACGGGCCGAGCTTTGTGTCTGGGGGCCTATGACTGGGAGTGACCGGCTGGCTCCTGAAAAGCTATGATAGGCAGGATGGTGACCAGACCCATGGTGGCACCAGTGCCAAGTTGGGCTGATTTGATAGTAGCAAGTGGCTCCTGCAATCTGCCATCAAAATGTCGGCAGGCGGGTTTTGTTTTCCAGGGAAAAGCGCTGTGGTTTGTGTTTGGGGGCCTGTGGCTGGGAGTGACCGGCTGGCTCCTTAGAATCCACGATACGCAGGATGGTTCCCAGACCCAAGGTGGCACCAGTGCCAAGTTGGGCTGGTTTGATAGTACCAAGTGGCTCCTGCAATCTGCCATCCAGAAGCGGGGCAGCTTACTTTTGTTTGCCAGGGAAACGGGCCGAGGTTTGTGTCTGGGGGCCTATGGCTGGGAGTGACCGGCTGGCTCCTGAAAAGCTACGATAGGCAGGATGGTGACCAGACCCATGGTGGCACCAGTGCCAAGTTGGGCTGATTTGATAGTACCAAGTGGCTCCTGCAATCTGCCATCAAAATGTTGGCAGGCGAGTTTTGTTTTCCAGGGAATAGCGCCGTTGTTTTTGTTTGGGGGCCTGTGGCTGGGAGTGGCCGGCTGGCTCCTTAGAATCCACGATACGCAGCATGGTTCCCAGACCAGAGGTGGCACCAGTGCCAAGTTGGGCTGGTTTGATAGTACCAAGTGCGTCCTGCAATCTGCCATCCAGAAGCGGGGTAGCTTACTTTTGTTTGCCAGGGAAACGGGCCGAGGTTTGTGTCTCGGGGCCTATGGCTGGGAGTGACCGGCTGGCTCCTGAAAAGCTACGATAGGCAGGATGGTGACCAGACCCATGGTGGCACCAGTGCCAAGTTGGGCTGGTTTGATAGTACCAAGTGGCTCCTGCAATCTGCCTTAAAAAAAGTTGGCAGGCGAGTTTGTTATCCAGGGAAATGCGCCGTTGTTTGTGTTTGGGGGCCTGTGGCTGGGAGTGGCCGGCTGGCTCCTTAGAATCCACGATACGCAGCATGGTTCCCAGACCAGAGGTGGCACCAGTGCCAAGTCGGGCTGGTTTGATGGTGAAAAGTGGCTCCTGCAATCTGCCATCCAGTAGCGGAATAACTTACTTTTGTTTGCCAGGGAAACGGTCCGAGCTTTTTGTCTGGGGGCCTATGGCTGGGAGTGACCGGCTGGCTCCTGAAAAGCTACGATAGGCAGGATGGTGACCAGACCCATGGTGGCACCAGTGTCAAGTTGGGCTGGTTTGATAGTACCCAGTGGCTCCGGCAATCTGCCATCAAAATTTGGCAGGCGAGTTTTGTTTTCCAGGGAAAAGCGCCGTTGTTTTTGTTTGGGGGCCTGTGGCTGGGAGTGGACGGATGGCTAATTAGAATCCACGATACGCAGGATGGTTCCCAGACCAGAGGTGGCACCAGTGCCAAGTCGGGCTGGTTTGATGGTGCAAAGTGGCTCCTGCAATGTGCCATCCAGAAGCGGGGTAGCTTATTTTTCTTTGCCAGGGAAACGGGCCGAGGTTTTTGTCTGGGGGCCTATGGCTTGGAGTGACCGGCTGGCTCCTGAAAAGCTACGATAGGCAGGATGGTGACCAGACCCATGGTGGCACCAGTGCCAAGTTGGGCTGGTTTGATAGTACCAAGTGGCTCCTGCAATCTGCCATCAAAATGTTGGCAGGCGAGTTTTGTTTTCCAGGGAAAAGCGCCGTTGTTTGTGTTTGGGGGCCTGTGGCTGGGAGTGGCCGGCTGGCTGCTTAGAATCCACGATACGCAGGATGGTTCCCAGACCAGAGGTGGCACCAGTGCCAAGTCGGGCTGGTTTGATAATACCTAGTGGATCCTGCAATCTGCCATCCAGAAGCGGGACAGCTTACTTTTGTTTGCCAGGGAAACGGGCTGCGCTTTGTGTCACGGGGCCTATGGCTGGGAGTGACCGTCTAGGTCCTGAAAAGCTACGATAGGCAGGATGGTGACCAGACCCATGGTGGCACCAGTGCCAAGTTGGGCTGGTTTGATAGTACCAAGTGGCTCCTGCAATCTGCCATCAAAAAGTTGGCAGGCGAGTTTTGTTTTCCAGGGGAAAGCGCCGTTGTTTGTGTTTGGAGGCCTGTGGCTGGGAGTGGCCGGCTTGCTAATTGGAATCCACGATACACAGCATGGTTCCCAGACCAGAGGTGGCACCAGTGCCAAGTTGGGCTGGTTTGATGGTGCAAAGTGGCTCCTGCAATCTGCCATCCAGAAGCGGGGCAGCTTACTTTTGTTTGCCAGGGAAACGGGCCGAGGTTTTTCTCTGGGGGCCTATGGCTGGGAGTGACCGGCTGGCGCCTTAACACCTACGATAGGCAGGATGGTGACCAGACCCATGGTGGCACCAGTGCCAAGATGGGCTGATTTGATAGTAGCAAGTGGCTCCTGCAATCTGCCATCAAAATGTTGGCAGGCGAGTTTTGTTTTCCAGGGAAAAGCGCCGTTGTTTGTGTTTGGGGGCCTGTGGCTGGGAGTGGACGGATGGCTCCTTAGAATCCACGATACGCAGCATGGTTCCCAGACCAGAGGTGGCACCAGTGCCAAGTCGGGCTGGTTTGATAGTACCAAGTGGCTCCTGCAATCTGCCATCCAGAAGCGGGGCAGCTTACTTTTGTTTGCCAGGGAAACGGGCCGAGCTTTGTGTCTGGGCGCCTATGGCTGGGAGTGACCGGCTGGCTCCTGAAAAGCTAAGATAGGCAGGATGGTGACCAGACCCATGGTGGCACCAGTGTCAAGTTGGGCTGGTTTGATAGTACCAAGTGTCGCCTGCAATCTGCCATCAAAATGTTGGCAGGCGAGTTTTGTTTTCCAGGGAAAAGCGCCGTTGATTTTGTTTGGGGGCCTGTGGCTGGGAGTGGCCGGCTGGCTCCTTAGAATCCACGATACGCAGCATGGTTCCCAGACCAGAGGTGGCACCAGTGCCAAGTCGGGCTGGTTTTATAGTACCAAGTGGTTCCTGCAATCTGCCATCCAGAAGCGGGGCAGCTTACTTTGGTTTGCCAGAGAAAAGGGCAGAGCATTGTGTCTGGGCGCCTATGGCTGGGAGTGACCGGCTGGCTCCTGAAAAGCTACGATAAGCAGGATGGTGACCAGACCCATGGTGGCACCAGTGCCAAGTTGGGCTGATTTGATAGTACCAAGTGGCTCCTGCAATCTGCCATCAAAATGTTGGCCGGCGAATTTTGTTTTCCAGGGAAAAGCGCTGTGGTTTGTGTTTGGGGGCCTGTGGCTGGGAGTGGCCGGCTGGCTCCTTATAATCCACGATACGCAGCATGGTTCCCAGACCCAAGGTGGCACCAGTGCCAAGTTGGGCTGGTTTGATAGTACCAAGTGGCTCCTGCAATCTGCCATCAAAAAGTTGGCAGACGAGTTTTGTTTTCCAGGGAAAAGCGCCGTTGTTTTTGTTTGGGGGCCTGTGGCTGGGAGTGGACAGATGGCTAATTAGAATCCACGATAGGCAGGATGGTGACCAGACCCATGGTGGCACCAGTGCCAAGTCGGGCTGGTTTGATAGTACCAAGTGGCTCCTGCAATCTGCCATCAAAAAGTTGGCAGGCGAGTTTTGTTTTCCAGGGAAAAGCGCCGTTGTTTCTGTTTGGGGGCCTGTGGCTGGGAGTGGCCGGCTGGCTCCTTAGAATCCACGATACGCGGCATGGTTCCCAGACCAGAGGTGGCACCAGTGCCAAGTTGGGCTGGTTTGATAGTACCAAGTGGCTCCTGCAATCTGCCATCCAGAAGCGGGGCAGCTTACTTTTGTTTGCCAGGGATACGGGCCGAGGTTTGTGTCTCAGGGCCTATGGCTGGGAGTGACCGCCTGGCTCCTGAAAAGCTACGATAGGCAGGATGGTGACCAGACCCATGGTGGCACCAGTGCCAAGTTGGGCTGGTTTGATAGTACCAAGTGGCTCCTGCAATCTGCCATCAAAAAGTTGGCAGGCGAGTTTGATATCCAGGGAAAAGCGCCGCTGTTTGTGTTTGGGGGCCTCTGGCTGGGAGTGGCCGGCTGGCTCCTTAGAATCCACGATACGCAGGATGGTTCCCAGACCAGAGGTGGCACCAGTGCCAAGTTGGGCTGGTTTGATGGTGAAAAGTGGCTCCTGCAATCTGCCATCCAGAAGCGGGATAACTTACTTTTGTTTGCCAGGGAAACGGGCCGAGGTTTTTGTCTGGGGGCCTATGGCTGGGAGTGACCGGCTGGCTCCTGAAAAGCTACGATAGGCAGGATGGTGACCAGACCCATGGTGGCACCAGTGCCAAGTCGGGCTGGTTTGATAGTACTAAATAGCTCCTGCAATCTGCCATGCAGAAGCGGGGCAGCTTACTTTTGTTTGCCAGGGAAACGGGCCGAGGTTTTTGTCTGGGGGCCTATGGCTGCGAGTGACCGTCTGGCTCCTGAAAAGCTACGATAGGCAGGATGGTGAGCAGACCCATGGTGGCACCAGTGCCAAGTTGAGCTGGTTTGATAGTACCAAGTGGCTCCTGCAATCTGCCATCAAAAAGTTGGCAGGCGAGTTTTGTTTTCCAGGGAAAAGCGCCGTTGTTTGTGTTTGGGTGCCTATGGCTGGGAGTGGCCGGCTGGCTCCTTAGAATCCACGATACGCACCATAGTTCCCAGACCAGAGGTGGCACCAGTGCCAAGTCGGGCTGTTTTGATAGTACCAAGTGCGTCCTACAATCTGCCATCCAGAAGCGGGGCAGCTTACTTTTGTTTGCCAGGGAAACGGGCCGAGCTTTGTGTCTGGGGGCCTATGACTGGGAGTGACCGGCTGGCTCCTGAAAAGCTACGATAGGCAGGATGGTGACCAGACCCATGGTGGCACCAGTGCCAAGTTGGGCTGATTTGATAGCAGCAAGTGGCTCCTGCAATCTGCCATCAAAATGTCGGCAGGCGGGTTTGCTTTCCAGAGAAAAGCGCTGTGGTTTGTGTTTGGGGGCCTGTGGCTGGGAGTGACCGGCTGGCTCCTTAGAATCCACGATACGCAGGATGGTTCCCAGACCCAAGGTGGCACCAGTGCCAAGTTGGGCTGGTTTGATAGTACCAAGTGGCTCCTGCAATCTGCCATCCAGAAGCGGGGCAGCTTACTTTTGTTTGCCAGGGAAACGGGCCGAGGTTTGTGTCTGGGGGCCTATGGCTGGGAGTGACCGGCTGGCTCCTGAAAAGCTAAGATAGGCAGGATGGTGACCAGACCCATGGTGGCACCAGTGTCAAGTTGGGCTGGTTTGATAGTACCAAGTGGCTCCTGCAATCTGCCATCAAAAATTTGGCAGGCGAGTTTTGTTTTCCAGGGAAAAGCGCCGTTGTTTTTGTTTGGGGGCCTGTGGCTGGGAGTGGCCGGCTGGCTCCTTAGAATCCACGATACGCAGCATGGTTCCCAGACCAGAGGTGGCACCAGTGCCAAGTCGGGCTGGTTTTATAGTACCAAGTGGTTCCTGCAATCTGCCATCCAGAAGCGGGGCAGCTTACTTTGGTTTGCCAGGGAAAAGGGCAGAGCATTGTGTCTGGGCGCCTATGGCTGGGAGTGACCGGCTGGCTCCTGAAAAGCTACGATAAGCAGGATGGTGACCAGACCCATGGTGGCACCAGTGCCAAGTTGGGCTGATTTGATAGTACCAAGTGGCTCCTGCAATCTGCCATCAAAAATTTGGCCGGCGAATTTTGTTTTCGAAGGAAAAGCGCTGTGGTTTGTGTTTGGGGGCCTGTGGCTGGGAGTGGCCGGCTGGCTCCTTATAATCCACGATACGCAGCATGGTTCCCAGACCCAAGGTGGCACCAGTGCCAAGTTGGGCTGGTTTGATAGTACCAAGTGGCTCTGGCAATCTGCCATCAAAAAGTTGGCAGGCGAGTTTTGTTTTCCAGGGAAAAGCGCCGTTGTTTTTGTTTGGGGGCCTGTGGCTGGGAGTGGACAGAGGGCTAATTAGAATCCACGATAGGCAGGATGGTGACCAGACCCATGGTGGCACCAGTGCCAAGTCGGGCTGGTTTGATAGTACCAAGTGGCTCCGGCAATCTGCCATCCAGAAGCGGGATAACTTACTTTTGTTTGTCAGGGAAAGGGGCCGAGGTTTTTGTCTGGGGGCCTATGGCTGGGAGTGACCGGCTGGCTCCTGAAAAGCTACGATAGGCAGGATGGTGACCAGACCCATGGTGGCACCAGTGCCAAGTTGGTCTGATTTGATAAAACCAAGTGGCTCCTGCAATCTCCCATCAAAAAGTTGGCAGGAGAGTTTTGTTTTCCAGGGAAAAGCGCCGTTGTTTGTGTTTGGGGGCCTGTGGATGGGAGTGGCCGGCTGGCTCCTTAGAATCCACGATACGCAGCATGGTATCCAGACCCAAGGTGGCACCAGTGCCAAGTTTTGCTGGTTTGATAGTACCAAGTGGTTCCTGCAATCTGCCATCCAGAAGCAGGGCAGCTTACTTTTGTATGCCAGGGAAACGGGCCGAGGTTTTTGTCTGGGGGCCTATGGCTGGGAGTGACCGGCTGGCTCCTGAAAAGCTACGATAGGCAGGATGGTGACCAGACCCATGGTGGCACCATTCCCAAGTTGGGCTGATTTGATAGTACCAAGTGGCTCCTGCAATCTGCCGTCAAAATTTGGCAGGCGAGTTTTGTTTTCCAGGGAAAAGCGCCGTTGTTTGTGTTTGGGCGCCTGTGGCTGGGAGTGGCCGGCTGGCTCCTTAGAATCCACGATAGGCAGGATGGTTCCCAGACCTGAGGTGGCACCAGTGCCAAGTCGGGCTGGTTTGATAGTACTAAATAGCTCCTGCAATCTGCCATGCAGAAGCGGGGCAGCTTACTTTTGTTTGCCAGGGAAACGGGCCGAGCTTTGTGTCTGGGGGCCTATGACTGGGAGTGACCGGCTGGCTCCTGAAGAGCTACGATAGGCAGGATGGTGACCAGACCCATGGTGGCACCAGTGCCAAGTTGGGCTGATTTGATAGCAGCAAGTGGCTCCTGCAATCTGCCATCAAAAAGTTGGCAGGCGAGTTTTGTTTTCCAGGGAAAAGCGCCGTTGTTTGTGTTTGGGTGCCTATGGCTGGGAGTGGCCGGCTGGCTCCTTAGAATTCACGATACGCACCATGGTTCCCAGACCAGAGGTGGCACCAGTGCCAAGTCGGGCTGGTTTGATAGTACCAAGTGCGTCCTACAATCTGCCATCCAGAAGCGGGGCAGCTTACTTTTGTTTGCCAGGGAAACGGGCCGAGCTTTGTGTCTGGGGGCCTATGACTGGGAGTGACCGGCTGGCTCCTGAAAAGCTATGATAGGCAGGATGGTGACCAGACCCATGGTGGCACCAGTGCCAAGTTGGGCTGATTTGATAGTAGCAAGTGGCTCCTGCAATCTGCCATCAAAATGTCGGCAGGCGGGTTTTGTTTTCCAGGGAAAAGCGCTGTGGTTTGTGTTTGGGGGCCTGTGGCTGGGAGTGACCGGCTGGCTCCTTAGAATCCACGATACGCAGGATGGTTCCCAGACCCAAGGTGGCACCAGTGCCAAGTTGGGCTGGTTTGATAGTACCAAGTGGCTCCTGCAATCTACCATCCAGAAGCGGGGCAGCTTACTTTTGTTTGCCAGGGAAACGGGCCGAGGTTTGTGTCTGGGGGCCTATGGCTGGGAGTGACCGGCTGGCTCCTGAAAAGCTACGATAGGCAGGATGGTGACCAGACCCATGGTGGCACCAGTGCCAAGTTGGGCTGATTTGATAGTACCAAGTGGCTCCTGCAATCTGCCATCAAAATGTTGGCAGGCGAGTTTTGTTTTCCAGGGAATAGCGCCGTTGTTTTTGTTTGGGGGCCTGTGGCTGGGAGTGGCCGGCTGGCTCCTTAGAATCCACGATACGCAGCATGGTTCCCAGACCAGAGGTGGCACCAGTGCCAAGTTGGGCTGGTTTGATAGTACCAAGTGCGTCCTGCAATCTGCCATCCAGAAGCGGGGTAGCTTACTTTTGTTTGCCAGGGAAACGGGCCGAGGTTTGTGTCTCGGGGCCTATGGCTGGGAGTGACCGGCTGGCTCCTGAAAAGCTACGATAGGCAGGATGGTGACCAGACCCATGGTGGCACCAGTGCCAAGTTGGGCTGGTTTGATAGTACCAAGTGGCTCCTGCAATCTGCCTTAAAAAAAGTTGGCAGGCGAGTTTGTTATCCAGGGAAATGCGCCGTTGTTTGTGTTTGGGGGCCTGTGGCTGGGAGTGGCCGGCTGGCTCCTTAGAATCCACGATACGCAGCATGGTTCCCAGACCAGAGGTGGCACCAGTGCCAAGTCGGGCTGGTTTGATGGTGAAAAGTGGCTCCTGCAATCTGCCATCCAGTAGCGGAATAACTTACTTTTGTTTGCCAGGGAAACGGTCCGAGCTTTTTGTCTGGGGGCCTATGGCTGGGAGTGACCGGCTGGCTCCTGAAAAGCTACGATAGGCAGGATGGTGACCAGACCCATGGTGGCACCAGTGTCAAGTTGGGCTGGTTTGATAGTACCCAGTGGCTCCGGCAATCTGCCATCAAAATTTGGCAGGCGAGTTTTGTTTTCCAGGGAAAAGCGCCGTTGTTTTTGTTTGGGGGCCTGTGGCTGGGAGTGGACGGATGGCTAATTAGAATCCACGATACGCAGGATGGTTCCCAGACCAGAGGTGGCACCAGTGCCAAGTCGGGCTGGTTTGATGGTGCAAAGTGGCTCCTGCAATGTGCCATCCAGAAGCGGGGTAGCTTATTTTTCTTTGCCAGGGAAACGGGCCGAGGTTTTTGTCTGGGGGCCTATGGCTTGGAGTGACCGGCTGGCTCCTGAAAAGCTACGATAGGCAGGATGGTGACCAGACCCATGGTGGCACCAGTGCCAAGTTGGGCTGGTTTGATAGTACCAAGTGGCTCCTGCAATCTGCCATCAAAATGTTGGCAGGCGAGTTTTGTTTTCCAGGGAAAAGCGCCGTTGTTTCTGTTTGGGGGCCTGTGGCTGGGAGTGGCCGGCTGGCTGCTTAGAATCCACGATACGCAGGATGGTTCCCAGACCAGAGGTGGCACCAGTGCCAAGTCGGGCTGGTTTGATAATACCTAGTGGATCCTGCAATCTGCCATCCAGAAGCGGGACAGCTTACTTTTGTTTGCCAGGGAAACGGGCTGCGCTTTGTGTCACGGGGCCTATGGCTGGGAGTGACCGTCTAGGTCCTGAAAAGCTACGATAGGCAGGATGGTGACCAGACCCATGGTGGCACCAGTGCCAAGTTGGGCTGGTTTGATAGTACCAAGTGGCTCCTGCAATCTGCCATCAAAAAGTTGGCAGGCGAGTTTTGTTTTCCAGGGGAAAGCGCCGTTGTTTGTGTTTGGAGGCCTGTGGCTGGGAGTGGCCGGCTTGCTAATTGGAATCCACGATACACAGCATGGTTCCCAGACCAGAGGTGGCACCAGTGCCAAGTTGGGCTGGTTTGATGGTGCAAAGTGGCTCCTGCAATCTGCCATCCAGAAGCGGGGCAGCTTACTTTTGTTTGCCAGGGAAACGGGCCGAGGTTTTTCTCTGGGGGCCTATGGCTGGGAGTGACCGGCTGGCGCCTTAACACCTACGATAGGCAGGATGGTGACCAGACCCATGGTGGCACCAGTGCCAAGATGGGCTGATTTGATAGTAGCAAGTGGCTCCTGCAATCTGCCATCAAAATGTTGGCAGGCGAGTTTTGTTTTCCAGGGAAAAGCGCCGTTGTTTGTGTTTGGGGGCCTGTGGCTGGGAGTGGACGGATGGCTCCTTAGAATCCACGATACGCAGCATGGTTCCCAGACCAGAGGTGGCACCAGTGCCAAGTCGGGCTGGTTTGATAGTACCAAGTGGCTCCGGAAATCTGCCATCCAGAAGCGGGGCAGCTTACTTTTGTTTGCCAGGGAAACGGGCCGAGCTTTGTGTCTGGGCGCCTATGGCTGGGAGTGACCTGCTAGGTCCTGAAAAGCTACGATAGGCAGGATGGTGACCAGACCCAAGGTGGCACCAGTGCCAAGTCGGGCTGGTTTGATGGTGCAAAGTGGCTCCTGCAATCTGCCATCCAGAAGCGGGGCAGCTGATTTTTGTTTGCCAGAGAAAAATTCCGTGGATTGTTTTTGGGGGCATATTGCTGGGAGTGGCCGGCTGGCTCCTTAAAATGCTCGATACGCATGATGGTTCCCAGGTCCAAGGTGTCACCACTACCAAGTCGGCCTGCGGTTTTAGTATCAAGTTCATCCTGCAATTTGCCATCCAGAAGAGGGGCAGTTGAGTTTTGTTTGCCAGAGAAACGGGCCGAGGTTTCTGTTTGGGGACATATGGCTGAGAGTGGCCGGCTGGCCCCTGAATATCCACGATACACAGCATGGTTCCCAGATCCAAGGTGGCACCAGTGCCAAGTTGGGCTGGTTTGATAGTACCAAGTGTCTCCTGCAATCTGCCATCCAGAAGCGGGGCAGCTTACTTTTGTTTGCCAGAGAAATAGGCCTAGGTTTTTGTCTGGGGGCCTGTGGCTAGGAGTGGCCGGCTGGCTCCTAAGAATCCACGATACGCAGGATGTTTCCCAGACCCAAGGTGGCACCAGTGCCAAGTCGGGCTGGTTTGATAGTACCAAGTGGCTCCTGCAAACTCCATCAAAAAGTTGGCAGGCGTGTTTTGTTTTCCGGGGAACAGCGCCGTTGATTTTGTTTGGGGGCCTGTGGCTGGGAGTGGCCGGCTGGCTCCTTAGAATCCACGATACGCAGGATGGTTCCCAGACCCAAGGTGGCACCAGTGCCAAGTCGGGCTGGTTTGATTACACCAAGTGGCTCCTGCAATCTGCCATCCAGAAGTGAGGCAGCTAAGTTTTGTTTGCCAGAAAAAAGGGCCGTGGTTTTTGTTGGGGGCCTGTGGCTGGGAGTGGCCGGCTGGCTCCTTAGAATCCACCATACGCAGGATGGTTCCCAGACCCAAGGTGGCACCAGTGCCAAGTCGGGCTGGTTTGATAGTACCAAGTGGCTCCTGCAATCTGCCATCCAGAAGCGGTGCAGTTGAGTTTTGTTTGCCAGAGAAAAGGGCCGTGGGTTGTGTTTGGGGGCATATGGCTGGGAGTGGCCGGCTGTCTCATTAAAAAGATCGATACACAGGATGGTTCCCAGACCCAAGGTGGCACCAGTGCCAAGTCGGGCTGTTTTTATAGTACCAAGTGCGTCCTGCAATTTGCCATCCAGAAGAGGGGCAGTGGAGTTTTGTTTGCCAGAGAATAGCGCCGTTGTTTGTGTTTGGGGGCTTGTGGCTGGGAGTGGCCGACTGGCGCCTTAGAATCTGTGTTACGCAGCATGGTTCCCAGACCAGAGGTGGCACCAGTGCCAAGTTGGGCTGGTTTGATAGTACCAAGTGGCTCCTGCAATCTGCCATCAAAATGTTGGCAGGCGAGTTTTGTTTTCCAGGGAAAAGCGCCGTTGTTTGTGTTTGGGGGCCTGTGGCTGGGAGTGGACGGATGGCTCCTTAGAATCCACGATACGCAGCATGGTTCCCAGACCAGAGGTGGCACCAGTGCCAAGTCGGGCTGGTTTGATAGTACCAAGTGGCTCCGGAAATCTGCCATCCAGAAGCGGGGCAGCTTACTTTTGTTTGCCAGGGAAACGGGCCGAGCTTTGTGTCTGGGCGCCTATGGCTGGGAGTGACCTGCTAGGTCCTGAAAAGCTACGATAGGCAGGATGGTGACCAGACCCAAGGTGGCACCAGTGCCAAGTCGGGCTGGTTTGATGGTGCAAAGTGGCTCCTGCAATCTGCCATCCAGAAGCGGGGCAGCTGATTTTTGTTTGCCAGAGAAAAATTCCGTGGATTGTTTTTGGGGGCATATTGCTGGGAGTGGCCGGCTGGCTCCTTAAAATGCTCGATACGCATGATGGTTCCCAGGTCCAAGGTGTCACCACTACCAAGTCGGCCTGCGGTTTTAGTATCAAGTTCATCCTGCAATTTGCCATCCAGAAGAGGGGCAGTTGAGTTTTGTTTGCCAGAGAAACGGGCCGAGGTTTCTGTTTGGGGACATATGGCTGAGAGTGGCCGGCTGGCCCCTGAATATCCACGATACACAGCATGGTTCCCAGATCCAAGGTGGCACCAGTGCCAAGTTGGGCTGGTTTGATAGTACCAAGTGTCTCCTGCAATCTGCCATCCAGAAGCGGGGCAGCTTACTTTTGTTTGCCAGAGAAATAGGCCTAGGTTTTTGTCTGGGGGCCTGTGGCTAGGAGTGGCCGGCTGGCTCCTAAGAATCCACGATACGCAGGATGTTTCCCAGACCCAAGGTGGCACCAGTGCCAAGTCGGGCTGGTTTGATAGTACCAAGTGGCTCCTGCAAACTCCATCAAAAAGTTGGCAGGCGTGTTTTGTTTTCCGGGGAACAGCGCCGTTGATTTTGTTTGGGGGCCTGTGGCTGGGAGTGGCCGGCTGGCTCCTTAGAATCCACGATACGCAGGATGGTTCCCAGACCCAAGGTGGCACCAGTGCCAAGTCGGGCTGGTTTGATTACACCAAGTGGCTCCTGCAATCTGCCATCCAGAAGTGAGGCAGCTAAGTTTTGTTTGCCAGAAAAAAGGGCCGTGGTTTTTGTTGGGGGCCTGTGGCTGGGAGTGGCCGGCTGGCTCCTTAGAATCCACCATACGCAGGATGGTTCCCAGACCCAAGGTGGCACCAGTGCCAAGTCGGGCTGGTTTGATAGTACCAAGTGGCTCCTGCAATCTGCCATCCAGAAGCGGTGCAGTTGAGTTTTGTTTGCCAGAGAAAAGGGCCGTGGGTTGTGTTTGGGGGCATATGGCTGGGAGTGGCCGGCTGTCTCATTAAAAAGATCGATACACAGGATGGTTCCCAGACCCAAGGTGGCACCAGTGCCAAGTCGGGCTGTTTTTATAGTACCAAGTGCGTCCTGCAATTTGCCATCCAGAAGAGGGGCAGTGGAGTTTTGTTTGCCAGAGAATAGCGCCGTTGTTTGTGTTTGGGGGCTTGTGGCTGGGAGTGGCCGACTGGCGCCTTAGAATCTGTGTTACGCAGCATGGTTCCCAGACCAGAGGTGGCACCAGTGCCAAGTTGGGCTGGTTTGATAGTACCAAGTGGCTCCTGCAATCTGCCATCCAGAAGCGGGGCAGCTTACTTTTGTTTGCCAGGGAAACGGGCCGAGGTTTGTGACTGGGGACCTATGGCTGGGAGTGACCGGCTGGCTCCTGAAAAGCTACGATAGGCAGGATGGTGACCAGACCCATGGTGGCACCAGTGCCAAGTTGGGCTGGTTTGATAGTACCAAGTGGCTCCTGCAATCTGCCATCAAAAAGTTGTCAGGCGAGTTTTGTTTTCCAGGGAAAAGTGCCGTTGTTTGTATTTGGGGGCCTGTGGCTGGGAGTGGCCGGCTGGCTCCTTTGAACCCACAATACGCAGGATGGTTCCCAGACCCAAGGTGGCACCAGTGCCAAGTCGGGCTGGTTTGATACTACCAAGTGCGTCCTGCAATCTGCCATCCAGAAGCGGGGCAGCTTAATTTTGTTTGCCAGGGAAACGGGCCGTGGGTTTTGTTTGGGGGCCTATGGCTGAGAGTGGCCGGCTGGCTCCTGAAAATCCACGCTAGGCAGCATGGTTCCCAGATGCAAGGTGGCACCAGTGCCAAGTCGGGCTGGTTTGATGGTGCAAAGTGGCTCCTGCAATCTGCCATCCAGAAGCGGGGCAGCTGATTTTTGTTTGCCAGAGAAAAATTCCGTGGATTGTTTTTGGGGGCATATTGCTGGGAGTGGCCGGCTGGCTCCTTAAAATGCTCGATACGCATGATGGTTCCCAGGTCCAAGGTGTCACCACTACCAAGTCGGCCTGCGGTTTTAGTATCAAGTTCATCCTGCAATTTGCCATCCAGAAGAGGGGCAGTTGAGTTTTGTTTGCCAGAGAAACGGGCCGAGGTTTCTGTTTGGGGACATATGGCTGAGAGTGGCCGGCTGGCCCCTGAATATCCACGATACACAGCATGGTTCCCAGATCCAAGGTGGCACCAGTGCCAAGTTGGGCTGGTTTGATAGTACCAAGTGTCTCCTGCAATCTGCCATCCAGAAGCGGGGCAGCTTACTTTTGTTTGCCAGAGAAATAGGCCTAGGTTTTTGTCTGGGGGCCTGTGGCTAGGAGTGGCCGGCTGGCTCCTAAGAATCCACGATACGCAGGATGTTTCCCAGACCCAAGGTGGCACCAGTGCCAAGTCGGGCTGGTTTGATAGTACCAAGTGGCTCCTGCAAACTCCATCAAAAAGTTGGCAGGCGTGTTTTGTTTTCCAGGGAACAGCGCCGTTGATTTTGTTTGGGGGCCTGTGGCTGGGAGTGGCCGGCTGGCTCCTTAGAATCCACGATACGCAGGATGGTTCCCAGACCCAAGGTGGCACCAGTGCCAAGTTGGGCTGGTTTGATTACACCAAGTGGCTCCTGCAATCTGCCATCCAGAAGTGAGGCAGCTAAGTTTTGTTTGCCAGAAAAAAGGGCCGTGGTTTTTGTTGGGGGCCTGTGGCTGGGAGTGGCCGGCTGGCTCCTTAGAATCCACCATACGCAGGATGGTTCCCAGACCCAAGGTGGCACCAGTGCCAAGTCGGGCTGGTTTGATAGTCCCAAGTGGCTCCTGCAAACTGCCATCCAGAAGCGGGGCAGCTGAGTTTTGTTTGCCAGGGAAATGGGCCGTTGTTTGTGTTTGGGGGCCTGTGGCTGGGAGTGTTCGGCTGGTTCCTGAATATGTACGATACGCAGGATTGTTCCCAGACCCAAGGTGGCACCAGTGCCAAGTCGGGCTGGTTTGATGGTGCAAAGTGGCTCCTGCAATCTGCCATCCAGACGCGGGGCAGCGGATTTTTGTTTCCATGAGAAATGGTCCGTGGTTTGTTTTTGGGGGTATATGGCTGGGCCTGGCCGGCTGGCTCCTTAAAAAGCTCGATATGCAGGATGGTTCCCTGACACAAGGTGGCACCAGTGCCACGTCGGGCGGTTTTCGTAGTACAAAGTGCGTCCTAAAATTTGCCATCCAGAAGAGGGGCAGTTGAGTTTTGTTTGCCAGAGAAAAGGTCCGTGGTTTGTTTTTGGGGGCATATGGCTGAGAGTGGCTGGCTGGCCCCTGAAAATCCACGATACACAGGATGGTTCCCAGATCCAAGGTGGCACCTGTGCCAAGTCGGGCTGATTTGATAGTACTAAGTAGCTCCTGCAATCTGCCATCCAGAAGCGGGACAGCTTACTTTTGTTTGCCAGGGAAACGGGCCGAGGTTTGTGTTTGGGGGCCTATGGCTGAGAGTGACCGGCTGGCTCCTGAAAAGCTACAATAGGCAGGATGGTGACCAGACCCATGGTGGCACCAGTGCCAAGTTGGGCTGGTTTGATAGTACCAAGTGGTTCCTGCAATCTGCCATCCAGAAGCAGGGCAGCTGAGTTTTGTTTGCCAGAGAAAAGGGCCTTGGTTTGTGTTTGGGGGCATATGGCTGGGTGTGGCCAGCTGGCTCCTTAAAATGCACGATATGCAACATGGCTCCCAGACCCAAGGTGGCACCAGTGCCAAGTTGGGCTGGTTTGATAGTACCAAGTGGCTCCTGCAATCTTCCATGATCACGTGGAGAAATACTTTCTGGTTTCAGCCTCATGCTCTTTCTTCTCTCCCTCAACTTCTCTATCACCTCTCATCTGGTTCACATGCGCTGTCTTCAAGGTCCACAGGCTACTTTTCACAGAATCTTCTGGCCTGATGAAGTAAGAATGATGAATAGAACAGAGCTGGGATATATTTTCCAGTTTGGATAAAATGCATTCTGCACACAAATCCAAGGAGAACGTGCTGCCCCAATGCCCAGAAAATCTTTCACTCCTGCTAGTGTTCTACGTCAACCGCAACTTAGTCTGAAAGAAAAGCTTTTTCTCTGAGAGCATCTGAGAGGTTTGCATGAAGCACTGATATCTGACATATGCAATTTTGAATAGGAGAGGAAAAAGAAAATGGCAAGGAGTTTTTAATTTTAGTGGTTTCAATTTTAATTTCCGTGCACTTTTTCAAAACTTGTCAGCTCAAATGCCCATCAACATCTTTTAGTCATCTGTAAGTCAGTATTCATATAAAATGTGCTTCAAATCCAAAGAATTTCAAATTTGCACTCCAAGCTTCTATGCCTAGATTTATGATTTCCTACACATATTAGATGAAAGGAAGGCCTTTTTTACTGTGGGAGTGCTGGAACACTGGAACAGGTTGCCCAGAGAAGTTGTGGGTGTCCCATCCCTGAAAGTATTCAAGGTCACCTTGGACGGGGCTTGGAGCAGCAACAAAGGAGAAGCTTGATGGTAGAGAAACAAAGTTGGACTATAGAAGAAACTCGGATTGAAGTATAGGATCAAGTTTTCTCTCAGCTCTTGGGGTAAATTCAAAGTTGTACAAAATGACATTTATCTGTGCTATTCACTACTGTAACAGAAAGTTTCATGAAAACTGTACAGAAGATAGTAAATTTTAAAAGAGATAAGAATTACAGCATAAAATCCATGGGATAGGTTACAACATGAGACACTCTCTAAGAGAAAATCTCTTTGTTTCAGCACTTCATCGGGGTAAGATTTCATGAAGTGCCAAAGAAGGCGGCAAAATATCATTCGGGACATTATTTACTGGAATTCAGCCTGGCCATTAGTAGGAACTGCCTTTGAACATATCATGTAGATATACCACACACGCTTTCCCTTCACTGAAAAATTACTGTTTACAACAAATAAGCAATTGACGATCAAAATTGATTGAAAGCATCTTAAACATGTCAAGTATTTCATTGTAGATGATCTGTGATCCAAATGCTTCTTCCACCTTCGAGAGGGACAGAAGAATTCTTCCATATCATGATGGTTTAAAATTGTATCAACCAATGTTTTCTGCTGAAAAGATATCATCTATTTTTTTCTATTTTTGGAAGAAAATATTCCTAGACATACAACAGGTGAGAACTAAGTAATTTTAAAGAAACAAATGAAATGAAAATATTCTGTAAATAGAATGAAATGAAAAGCTGTGTTTTAAATAGGAGCTAAATATTAAACAGAATTTTTGTACCAGGCATTTGAATTACTGCACCAGCTCTTTTGCCCATCAAGAGAGGCATTTAGCATTTCAGTCTTTTCCAAGGTGTTCATGATCTGCTATGCTGATCTCTGTGTGTGCCTAGGTGTGTGTGGAGGGGGGGGCATATGAAGGGGAGTGTGTATGTTTGCTTTACAATTGTTGTGGCAGATTCATGCCTCAGCTCCACATTTTGTTTTAAAAAGGTCACACCGAGTGGATATGAAGTTTACTATCAACAAGAGATCGATTCCCAAATCATCCATTTGACTCTCCCTTATAAATCATGTGCTTTGTTGCATATTTTATCAAATATACTTTCAAGCCAGATGGAGGAAGGAGGATGTGGGAATCCCTCCACCATCTTGCAACTTTTATGTAAGTAGGTTTTCAAGAAAATCATCATTTCTCTTTTAAATATGTCTGGAACAGGCATGATGGTAGTGTCAACCTGTTGGAGTTTTTGTTGCTGGAAGAAGTTGTACAAAAGGATTGGTTTTTACATTGACCAGTTACTGAATCAAGCGCAGGAATACATTGGAAATTTAGCTGGGGGTTCCTTTTCCCAGCAGACTACTTCTAGAACGAGCTTGTACACTGAAGCTGACTCTTTTGCTCTCTTTTTGTTTCTTTCCTATTTTCTTGGCTTCTTTGCCACTATCTAGACAATTTTGGAACTTTGTTCCCAACTAAAATGGTTTCAATAGTCTGATTGTGATCATACATTTTTACAAGGAATTTTTAAAATCTTTCCTCGAGTCCAGAAAGTCAAGGACTTAGATCTTTTTCTTCCCTTATCAATATTGCCATGAAATTGATAAATAAAGACCAACTCTTTATTTTTGTTTTTAACCCACGTAGATAATTCCCATCCATTAATCCATTTTGTGGACCAATAGCTGCCATTCTGATGGAAGCTGTCACTTCTTAACAATAGGCATTCTGTGACTATGTTGACTGCACTTTGGGTGAAGATCCTAACTGGTCTTAGATATACATAGGGAGAAATTTGCTCAGCCAGTGTCAGTCTTAAGCATGCGTATCAGAAGATCTTTCTAGAGCTGGGAATTTTCCCATGAAAGGGATTCAGTTAGGGAAGAGACACTTGTGCCAGAGTTTTACATTCTTCTTGAACACTGCTTAAGGAACTTAGATGCCATGTCCATTTGGATCTCTGTCTGCACAGAACTTTGTCATGCCAGCGCTTTGAAATGCATCTTGAAGAGAATTCACTAGCACAGAATGAAAGAGAGTGGAAGGGGTTGGTGGGGCTAACCAGGCCCAACCCCCCTGCCTAAACCAGGATACCTAGAGCCTCTTGCCCAGGATTCTATCTGGGTGTACTTTTAATGTCTTCAAAGATCCAGGCTCCACAATCTTTCTGGGCAGTCTGTGCCGTGGTTCAGTCACCCTGACAGTAAAGAAACATTTACTGATGTTCAAAGGCAATCTCCTGTATTTCAGTGTGTGCCCACTGCCTCTTGTCTTTTCCCTCAGCATCACTGAAAAGACACTGATTCCCTCCCCTTTGCACTATTGCTTCCATATGTATGTGTGATGCCATGTAGAGGTATGTCAAAAACCTCCCTGAAGCCCAGGCAGATAATATTCCCTTCATCTACCAGTCAAGTTGATTCATCAGAGGAGTTTAAAGTGATGTTCAGCATGAAATTCCCCTGAAAAATCATGCTAACTACATTATTTGGTCATCCGTCATGTGCCTGGCAAGGATTTCCAGGAAGAGCTGCTTCATCAACTTCCTGGGGATAAAAAAGAGGCTGGCTGGTTTGTACTATGGCGAGTCCTCTTAATTGCCTTTTTTGAAGATGGGTGTCATTTGCTAACATCCACTCTTTAGCTCCTCTTCTCATCTACACCTCGGCAAAAAGCTTTTCCACTATGTCTGGCTAGGAAAAACTGTGCCAGCACAGAAAACATCTCCCATCGTGTTCTAGAAGTTGCACGGATGTCTGCCAAGTGTTTGGCAGGAAGAAAAGAAAAGTTGTCCAAAACAGCTTCCAATCGAATGTTCCTGTGATTGGAAAAGTCAGGAGAGTGCAAAGGTACTGTTTTCTATCAGTTGGCAAGGTGCGCACACAATCCCAGTGTTGTACAGCTTGCTTCTTCACCTTCCCGAAGCTGCCGCTCTCGCCGGCTGCCGGAGCCCAAGAAGCGGCTTCTTCGCGCAAAGACGATTGTACCGCTCACAGTGCTCTCCTTAGCGCGGCTTCTGCCGAAAGACGCCCGGCAGCGGCTCTTACCTCCGGAGAGCATCCTACCTTCGTCTTTCGCGTCTTATGTAGTCTACACCTCGGCAAAAAGCTTTTCCACTATGTCTGGCTAGGAAAAACTGTGCCAGCACAGAAAACATCTCCCATCGTGTTCTAGAAGTTGCACGGATGTCTGCCAAGTGTTTGGCAGGAAGAAAAGAAAAGTTGTCCAAAACAGCTTCCAATCGAATGTTCCTGTGATTGGAAAAGTCAGGAGAGTGCAAAGGTACTGTTTTCTATCAGTTGGCAAGGTGCGCACACAATCCCAGTGTTGTACAGCTTGCTTCTTCACCTTCCCGAAGCTGCCGCTCTCGCCGGCTGCCGGAGCCCAAGAAGCGGCTTCTTCGCGCAAAGACGATTGTGCCGCTCACAGTGCTCCCCTTAGCGCGGCTTCTGCCGAAAGACGCCCGGCAGCGGCTCTTACCTCCTGAGAGTGGCAGCTTCTGGAAGGTGAAGAAGCAAGCTGTACAACACTGGGATTGTGTGCGCACCTTGCCAACTGATAGAAAACAGTACCTTTGCACTCTCCTGACTTTTCCAATCACAGGAACATTCGATTGGAAGCTGTTTTGGACAACTTTTCTTTTCTTCCTCCCAAATACTTGGCAGACATATCTGCAACTTCTAGAAAACGATGGGAGATGTTTTCTGTGCTGGCACGGTTTTTCCTAGCCAGACATAGTGGAAAAGCGTTTTGCTAAGATGTAGACTACATAAGACGCGAAAGACGAAGGTAGGATGCTCTCCGGAGTTAAGAGCCGCTGCCGGGCGTCTTTCGGCAGAAGCCGCGCTAAGGAGAGCCCTGTGAGCGGCACAATCGTCTTTGCGCGAAGAAGCCGCTTCTTGGGCTCCGGCAGCCGGCGAGAGCGGCAGCTTCGGGAAGGTGAAGAAGCAAGCTGTACAACACTGGGATTGTGTGCGCACCTTGCCAACTGATAGAAAACAGTACCTTTGCACTCTCCTGACTTTTCCAATCACAGGAACATTCGATTGGAAGCTGTTTTGGACAACTTTTCTTTTCTTCCTGCCAAACACTTGGCAGACATCCGTGCAACTTCTAGAACACGATGGGAGATGTTTTCTGTGCTGGCACAGTTTTTCCTAGCCAGACATAGTGGAAAAGCTTTTTGCCGAGGTGTAGACTACATAAGACGCGAAAGACGAAGGTAGGATGCTCTCCGGCGGTAAGAGCCGCTGCCGGGCGTCTTTCGGCAGAAGCCGCGCTAAGGAGAGCACTGTGAGCGGCACAATCGTCTTTGCGCGAAGAAGCCGCTTCTTGGGCTCCGGCAGCCGGCGAGAGCGGCAGCTTCGGGAAGGTGAAGAAGCAAGCTGTACAACACTGGGATTGTGTGCGCACCTTGCCAACTGATAGAAAACAGTACCTTTGCACTCTCCTGACTTTTCCAATCACAGGAACATTCGATTGGAAGCTGTTTTGGACAACTTTTCTTTTCTTCCTGCCAAACACTTGGCAGACATCCGTGCAACTTCTAGAACACGATGGGAGATGTTTTCTGTGCTGGCACAGTTTTTCCTAGCCAGACATAGTGGAAAAGCTTTTTGCCGAGGTGTAGACTACATAAGACGCGAAAGACGAAGGTAGGATGCTCTCCGGAGGTAAGAGCCGCTGCCGGGCGTCTTTCGGCAGAAGCCGCGCTAAGGAGAGCACTGTGAGCGGCACAATCGTCTTTGCGCGAAGAAGCCGCTTCTTGGGCTCCGGCAGCCGGCGAGAGCGGCAGCTTCGGGAAGGTGAAGAAGCAAGCTGTACAACACTGGGATTGTGTGCGCACCTTGCCAACTGATAGAAAACAGTACCTTTGCACTCTCCTGACTTTTCCAATCACAGGAACATTCGATTGGAAGCTGTTTTGGACAACTTTTCTTTTCTTCCTGCCAAACACTTGGCAGACATGCGTGCAACTTCTAGAACACGATGGGAGATGTTTTCTGTGCTGGCACAGTTTTTCCTAGCCAGACATAGTGGAAAAGCGTTTTGCTAAGATGTAGACTACAAAAGACGCGAAAGACGAAGGTAGGATGCTCTCCGGAGGTAAGAGCCGCTGCCGGGCGTCTTTCGGCAGAAGCCGCGCTAAGGAGAGCACTGTGAGCGGCACAATCGTCTTTGCGCGAAGAAGCCGCTTCTTGGGCTCCGGCAGCCGGCGAGAGCGGCAGCTTCGGGAAGGTGAAGAAGCAAGCTGTACAACACTGGGATTGTGTGCGCACCTTGCCAACTGATAGAAAACAGTATCTTTGCACTCTCCTGACTTTTCCAATCACATGAACATTCGATTGGAAGCTGTTTTGAACAACTTTTCTTTTCTTCCTGCCAAACACTTGGCAGACATCCGTGCAACTTCTAGAACACGATGGGAGATGTTTTCTGTGCTGGCACAGTTTTTCCTAGCCAGACATAGTGGAAAAGCGTTTTGCCGAGGTGTAGACTACAAAAGACGCGAAAGACGAAGGTAGGATGCTCTCCGGAGGTAAGAGCCGCTGCCGGGCGTCTTTCGGCAGAAGCCGCGCTAAGGAGAGCACTGTGAGCGGCACAATCGTCTTTGCGCGAAGAAGCCGCTTCTTGGGCTCCGGCAGCCGGCGAGAGCGGCAGCTTCGGGAAGGTGAAGAAGCAAGCTGTACAACACTGGGATTGTGTGCGCACCTTGCCAACTGATAGAAAACAGTACCTTTGCACTCTCCTGACTTTTCCAATCACAGGAACATTCGATTGGAAGCTGTTTTGGACAACTTTTCTTTTCTTCCTGCCAAACACTTGGCAGACATCCGTGCAACTTCTAGAACACGATGGGAGATGTTTTCTGTGCTGGCACAGTTTTTCCTAGCCAGACATAGTGGAAAAGCTTTTTGCCGAGGTGTAGACTACATAAGACGCGAAAGACGAAGGTAGGATGCTCTCCGGAGGTAAGAGCCGCTGCCGGGCGTCTTTCGGCAGAAGCCGCGCTAAGGAGAGCCCTGTGAGCGGCACAATCGTCTTTGCGCGAAGAAGCCGCTTCTTGGGCTCCGGCAGCCGGCGAGAGCGGCAGCTTCGGGAAGGTGAAGAAGCAAGCTGTACAACACTGGGATTGTGTGCGCACCTTGCCAACTGATAGAAAACAGTACCTTTGCACTCTCCTGACTTTTCCAATCACAGGAACATTCGATTGGAAGCTGTTTTGGACAACTTTTCTTTTCTTCCTGCCAAACACTTGGCAGACATCCGTGCAACTTCTAGAACACGATGGGAGATGTTTTCTGTGCTGGCACAGTTTTTCCTAGCCAGACATAGTGGAAAAGCGTTTTGCTAAGATGTAGACTACAAAAGACGCGAAAGACGAAGGTAGGATGCTCTCCGGAGGTAAGAGCCGCTGCCGGGCGTCTTTCGGCAGAAGCCGCGCTAAGGAGAGCACTGTGAGCGGCACAATCGTCTTTGCGCGAAGAAGCCGCTTCTTGGGCTCCGGCAGCCGGCGAGAGCGGCAGCTTCGGGAAGGTGAAGAAGCAAGCTGTACAACACTGGGATTGTGTGCGCACCTTGCCAACTGATAGAAAACAGTATCTTTGCACTCTCCTGACTTTTCCAATCACATGAACATTCGATTGGAAGCTGTTTTGAACAACTTTTCTTTTCTTCCTGCCAAACACTTGGCAGACATCCGTGCAACTTCTAGAACACGATGGGAGATGTTTTCTGTGCTGGCACAGTTTTTCCTAGCCAGACATAGTGGAAAAGCGTTTTGCCGAGGTGTAGACTACAAAAGACGCGAAAGACGAAGGTAGGATGCTCTCCGGAGGTAAGAGCCGCTGCCGGGCGTCTTTCGGCAGAAGCCGCGCTAAGGAGAGCCCTGTGAGCGGCACAATCGTCTTTGCGCGAAGAAGCCGCTTCTTGGGCTCCGGCAGCCGGCGAGAGCGGCAGCTTCGGGAAGGTGAAGAAGCAAGCTGTACAACACTGGGATTGTGTGCGCACCTTGCCAACTGATAGAAAACAGTACCTTTGCACTCTCCTGACTTTTCCAATCACAGGAACATTCGATTGGAAGCTGTTTTGGACAACTTTTCTTTTCTTCCTGCCAAACACTTGGCAGACATCCGTGCAACTTCTAGAACACGATGGGAGATGTTTTCTGTGCTGGCACAGTTTTTCCTAGCCAGACATAGTGGAAAAGCTTTTTGCCGAGGTGTAGACTACATAAGACGCGAAAGACGAAGGTAGGATGCTCTCCGGAGGTAAGAGCCGCTGCCGGGCGTCTTTCGGCAGAAGCCGCGCTAAGGAGAGCCCTGTGAGCGGCACAATCGTCTTTGCGCGAAGAAGCCGCTTCTTGGGCTCCGGCAGCCGGCGAGAGCGGCAGCTTCGGGAAGGTGAAGAAGCAAGCTGTACAACACTGGGATTGTGTGCGCACCTTGCCAACTGATAGAAAACAGTACCTTTGCACTCTCCTGACTTTTCCAATCACAGGAACATTCGATTGGAAGCTGTTTTGGACAACTTTTCTTTTCTTCCTGCCAAACACTTGGCAGACATCCGTGCAACTTCTAGAACACGATGGGAGATGTTTTCTGTGCTGGCACAGTTTTTCCTAGCCAGACATAGTGGAAAAGCTTTTTGCCGAGGTGTAGACTACATAAGACGCGAAAGACGAAGGTAGGATGCTCTCCGGAGGTAAGAGCCGCTGCCGGGCGTCTTTCGGCAGAAGCCGCGCTAAGGAGAGCACTGTGAGCGGCACAATCGTCTTTGCGCGAAGAAGCCGCTTCTTGGGCTCCGGCAGCCGGCGAGAGCGGCAGCTTCGGGAAGGTGAAGAAGCAAGCTGTACAACACTGGGATTGTGTGCGCACCTTGCCAACTGATAGAAAACAGTACCTTTGCACTCTCCTGACTTTTCCAATCACAGGAACATTCGATTGGAAGCTGTTTTGGACAACTTTTCTTTTCTTCCTGCCAAACACTTGGCAGACATCCGTGCAACTTCTAGAACACGATGGGAGATGTTTTCTGTGCTGGCACAGTTTTTCCTAGCCAGACATAGTGGAAAAGCTTTTTGCCGAGGTGTAGACTACATAAGACGCGAAAGACGAAGGTAGGATGCTCTCCGGAGGTAAGAGCCGCTGCCGGGCGTCTTTCGGCAGAAGCCGCGCTAAGGAGAGCACTGTGAGCGGCACAATCGTCTTTGCGCGAAGAAGCCGCTTCTTGGGCTCCGGCAGCCGGCGAGAGCGGCAGCTTCGGGAAGGTGAAGAAGCAAGCTGTACAACACTGGGATTGTGTGCGCACCTTGCCAACTGATAGAAAACAGTACCTTTGCACTCTCCTGACTTTTCCAATCACAGGAACATTCGATTGGAAGCTGTTTTGGACAACTTTTCTTTTCTTCCTGCCAAACACTTGGCAGACATCCGTGCAACTTCTAGAACACGATGGGAGATGTTTTCTGTGCTGGCACAGTTTTTCCTAGCCAGACATAGTGGAAAAGCGTTTTGCCGAGGTGTAGACTACAAAAGACGCGAAAGACGAAGGTAGGATGCTCTCCGGAGTTAAGAGCCGCTGCCGGGCGTCTTTCGGCAGAAGCCGCGCTAAGGAGAGCACTGTGAGCGGCACAATCGTCTTTGCGCGAAGAAGCCGCTTCTTGGGCTCCGGCAGCCGGCGAGAGCGGCAGCTTCGGGAAGGTGAAGAAGCAAGCTGTACAACACTGGGATTGTGTGCGCACCTTGCCAACTGATAGAAAACAGTACCTTTGCACTCTCCTGACTTTTCCAATCACAGGAACATTCGATTGGAAGCTGTTTTGGACAACTTTTCTTTTCTTCCTGCCAAACACTTGGCAGACATCCGTGCAACTTCTAGAACACGATGGGAGATGTTTTCTGTGCTGGCACAGTTTTTCCTAGCCAGACATAGTGGAAAAGCTTTTTGCCGAGGTGTAGATGAGAAGAGGAGCTAAAGACGAAGGTAGGATGCTCTCCGGAGGTAAGAGCCGCTGCCGGGCGTCTTTCGGCAGAAGCCGCGCTAAGGAGAGCACTGTGAGCGGCACAATCGTCTTTGCGAGAAGAAGCCGCTTCTTGGGCTCCGGCAGCCGGCGAGAGCGGCAGCTTCGGGAAGGTGAAGAAGCAAGCTGTACAACACTGGGATTGTGTGCGCACCTTGCCAACTGATAGAAAACAGTACCTTTGCACTCTCCTGACTTTTCCAATCACAGGAACATTCGATTGGAAGCTGTTTTGGACAACTTTTCTTTTCTTCCTGCCAAACACTTGGCAGACATCCGTGCAACTTCTAGAACACGATGGGAGATGTTTTCTGTGCTGGCACAGTTTTTCCTAGCCAGACATAGTGGAAAAGCTTTTTGCCGAGGTGTAGATGAGAAGAGGAGCTAAAGAGTGGATGTTAGCAAATGACACCCATCTTCAAAAAAGGCAATTAAGAGGACTCGCCATAGTACAAACCAGCCAGCCTCTTTTTTATCCCCAGGAAGTTGATGAAGCAGCTCTTCCTGGAAATCCTTGCCAGGCACATGACAGATGACCAAATAATGTAGTTAGCATGATTTTTCAGGGGAATTTCATGCTGAACATCACTTTAAACTCCTCTGATGAATCAACTTGACTGGTAGATGAAGGGAATATTATCTGCCTGGGCTTCAGGGAGGTTTTTGACATACCTCTACATGGCATCACACATACATATGGAAGCAATAGTGCAAAGGGGAGGGAATCAGTGTCTTTTCAGTGATGCTGAGGGAAAAGACAAGAGGCAGTGGGCACACACTGAAATACAGGAGATTGCCTTTGAACATCAGTAAATGTTTCTTTACTGTCAGGGTGACTGAACCACGGCACAGACTGCCCAGAAAGATTGTGGAGCCTGGATCTTTGAAGACATTAAAAGTACACCCAGATAGAATCCTGGGCAAGAGGCTCTAGGTATCCTGGTTTAGGCAGGGGGGTTGGGCCTGGTTAGCCCCACCAACCCCTTCCACTCTCTTTCATTCTGTGCTAGTGAATTCTCTTCAAGATGCATTTCAAAGCGCTGGCATGACAAAGTTCTGTGCAGACAGAGATCCAAATGGACATGGCATCTAAGTTCCTTAAGCAGTGTTCAAGAAGAATGTAAAACTCTGGCACAAGTGTCTCTTCCCTAACTGAATCCCTTTCATGGGAAAATTCCCAGCTCTAGAAAGATCTTCTGATACGCATGCTTAAGACTGACACTGGCTGAGCAAATTTCTCCCTATGTATATCTAAGACCAGTTAGGATCTTCACCCAAAGTGCAGTCAACATAGTCACAGAATGCCTATTGTTAAGAAGTGACAGCTTCCATCAGAATGGCAGCTATTGGTCCACAAAATGGATTAATGGATGGGAATTATCTACGTGGGTTAAAAACAAAAATAAAGAGTTGGTCTTTATTTATCAATTTCATGGCAATATTGATAAGGGAAGAAAAAGATCTAAGTCCTTGACTTTCTGGACTCGAGGAAAGATTTTAAAAATTCCTTGTAAAAATGTATGATCACAATCAGACTATTGAAACCATTTTAGTTGGGAACAAAGTTCCAAAATTGTCTAGATAGTGGCAAAGAAGCCAAGAAAATAGGAAAGAAACAAAAAGAGAGCAAAAGAGTCAGCTTCAGTGTACAAGCTCGTTCTAGAAGTAGTCTGCTGGGAAAAGGAACCCCCAGCTAAATTTCCAATGTATTCCTGCGCTTGATTCAGTAACTGGTCAATGTAAAAACCAATCCTTTTGTACAACTTCTTCCAGCAACAAAAACTCCAACAGGTTGACACTACCATCATGCCTGTTCCAGACATATTTAAAAGAGAAATGATGATTTTCTTGAAAACCTACTTACATAAAAGTTGCAAGATGGTGGAGGGATTCCCACATCCTCCTTCCTCCATCTGGCTTGAAAGTATATTTGATAAAATATGCAACAAAGCACATGATTTATAAGGGAGAGTCAAATGGATGATTTGGGAATCGATCTCTTGTTGATAGTAAACTTCATATCCACTCGGTGTGACCTTTTTAAAACAAAATGTGGAGCTGAGGCATGAATCTGCCACAACAATTGTAAAGCAAACATACACACTCCCCTTCATATGCCCCCCCCTCCACACACACCTAGGCACACACAGAGATCAGCATAGCAGATCATGAACACCTTGGAAAAGACTGAAATGCTAAATGCCTCTCTTGATGGGCAAAAGAGCTGGTGCAGTAATTCAAATGCCTGGTACAAAAATTCTGTTTAATATTTAGCTCCTATTTAAAACACAGCTTTTCATTTCATTCTATTTACAGAATATTTTCATTTCATTTGTTTCTTTAAAATTACTTAGTTCTCACCTGTTGTATGTCTAGGAATATTTTCTTCCAAAAATAGAAAAAAATAGATGATATCTTTTCAGCAGAAAACATTGGTTGATACAATTTTAAACCATCATGATATGGAAGAATTCTTCTGTCCCTCTCGAAGGTGGAAGAAGCATTTGGATCACAGATCATCTACAATGAAATACTTGACATGTTTAAGATGCTTTCAATCAATTTTGATCGTCAATTGCTTATTTGTTGTAAACAGTAATTTTTCAGTGAAGGGAAAGCGTGTGTGGTATATCTACATGATATGTTCAAAGGCAGTTCCTACTAATGGCCAGGCTGAATTCCAGTAAATAATGTCCCGAATGATATTTTGCCGCCTTCTTTGGCACTTCATGAAATCTTACCCCGATGAAGTGCTGAAACACAGAGATTTTCTCTTAGAGAGTGTCTCATGTTGTAACCTATCCCATGGATTTTATGCTGTAATTCTTATCTCTTTTAAAATTTACTATCTTCTGTACAGTTTTCATGAAACTTTCTGTTACAGTAGTGAATAGCACAGATAAATGTCATTTTGTACAACTTTGAATTTACCCCAAGAGCTGAGAGAAAACTTGATCCTATACATCAATCCGAGTTTCTTCTATAGTCCAACTTTGTTTCTCTACCATCAAGCTTCTCCTTTGTTGCTGCTCCAAGCCCCGTCCAAGGTGACCTTGAATACTTTCAGGGATGGGACACCCACAACTTCTCTGGGCAACCTGTTCCAGTGTTCCAGCACTCCCACAGTAAAAAAGGCCTTCCTTTCATCTAATATGTGTAGGAAATCATAAATCTAGGCATAGAAGCTTGGAGTGCAAATTTGAAATTCTTTGGATTTGAAGCACATTTTATATGAATACTGACTTACAGATGACTAAAAGATGTTGATGGGCATTTGAGCTGACAAGTTTTGAAAAAGTGCACGGAAATTAAAATTGAAACCACTAAAATTAAAAACTCCTTGCCATTTTCTTTTTCCTCTCCTATTCAAAATTGCATATGTCAGATATCAGTGCTTCATGCAAACCTCTCAGATGCTCTCAGAGAAAAAGCTTTTCTTTCAGACTAAGTTGCGGTTGACGTAGAACACTAGCAGGAGTGAAAGATTTTCTGGGCATCGGGGCAGCCCGTTCTCCTTGGATTTGTGTGCAGAATGCATTTTATCCAAACTGGAAAATAGATCCCAGCTCTGTTCTATTCATCATTCTTACTTCATCAGGCCAGAAGATTCTGTGAAAAGTAGCCTGTGGACCTTGAAGACAGCGCATGTGAACCAGATGAGAGGTGATAGAGAAGTTGAGGGAGAGAAGAAAGAGCATGAGGCTGAAACCAGAAAGTATTTCTCCACGTGATCATGGAAGATTGCAGGAGCCACTTGGTACTATCAAACCAGCCCGACTTGGCACTGGTGCCACCTTGGGTCTGGGAGCCATGTTGCATATCGTGCATTTTAAGGAGCCAGCTGGCCACACCCAGCCATATGCCCCCAAACACAAACCAAGGCCCTTTTCTCTGGCAAACAAAACTCAGCTGCCCTGCTTCTGGATGGCAGATTGCAGGAACCACTTGGTACTATCAAACCAGCCCAACTTGGCACTGGTGCCACCATGGGTCTGGTCACCATCCTGCCTATTGTAGCTTTTCAGGAGCCAGCCGGTCACTCTCAGCCATAGGCCCCCAAACACAAACCTCGGCCCGTTTCCCTGGCAAACAAAAGTAAGCTGCCCCGCTTCTGGATGGCAGATTGCAGGAGCTACTTAGTACTATCAAATCAGCCCGACTTGGCACAGGTGCCACCTTGGATCTGGGAACCATCCTGTGTATCGTGGATTTTCAGGGGCCAGCCAGCCACTCTCAGCCATATGCCCCCAAAAACAAACCACGGACCTTTTCTCTGGCAAACAAAACTCAACTGCCCCTCTTCTGGATGGCAAATTTTAGGACGCACTTTGTACTACGAAAACCGCCCGACGTGGCACTGGTGCCACCTTGTGTCAGGGAACCATCCTGCATATCGAGCTTTTTAAGGAGCCAGCCGGCCAGGCCCAGCCATATACCCCCAAAAACAAACCACGGACCATTTCTCATGGAAACAAAAATCCGCTGCCCCGCGTCTGGATGGCAGATTGCAGGAGCCACTTTGCACCATCAAACCAGCCCGACTTGGCGCTGGTGCCACCTTGGGTCTGGGAACAATCCTGCGTATCGTACATATTCAGGAACCAGCCGAACACTCCCAGCCACAGGCCCCCAAACACAAACAACGGCCCATTTCCCTGGCAAACAAAACTCAGCTGCCCCGCTTCTGGATGGCAGTTTGCAGGAGCCACTTGGGACTATCAAACCAGCCCGACTTGGCACTGGTGCCACCTTGGGTCTGGGAACCATCCTGCGTATGGTGGATTCTAAGGAGCCAGCCGGCCACTCCCAGCCACAGGCCCCCAACAAAAACCACGGCCCTTTTTTCTGGCAAACAAAACTTAGCTGCCTCACTTCTGGATGGCAGATTGCAGGAGCCACTTGGTGTAATCAAACCAGCCCGACTTGGCACTGGTGCCACCTTGGGTCTGGGAACCATCCTGCGTATCGTGGATTCTAAGGAGCCAGCCGGCCACTCCCAGCCACAGGCCCCCAAACAAAATCAACGGCGCTGTTCCCTGGAAAACAAAACACGCCTGCCAACTTTTTGATGGAGTTTGCAGGAGCCACTTGGTACTATCAAACCAGCCCGACTTGGCACTGGTGCCACCTTGGGTCTGGGAAACATCCTGCGTATCGTGGATTCTTAGGAGCCAGCCGGCCACTCCTAGCCACAGGCCCCCAGACAAAAACCTAGGCCTATTTCTCTGGCAAACAAAAGTAAGCTGCCCCGCTTCTGGATGGCAGATTGCAGGAGACACTTGGTACTATCAAACCAGCCCAACTTGGCACTGGTGCCACCTTGGATCTGGGAACCATGCTGTGTATCGTGGATATTCAGGGGCCAGCCGGCCACTCTCAGCCATATGTCCCCAAACAGAAACCTCGGCCCGTTTCTCTGGCAAACAAAACTCAACTGCCCCTCTTCTGGATGGCAAATTGCAGGATGAACTTGATACTAAAACCGCAGGCCGACTTGGTAGTGGTGACACCTTGGACCTGGGAACCATCATGCGTATCGAGCATTTTAAGGAGCCAGCCGGCCACTCCCAGCAATATGCCCCCAAAAACAATCCACGGAATTTTTCTCTGGCAAACAAAAATCAGCTGCCCCGCTTCTGGATGGCAGATTGCAGGAGCCACTTTGCACCATCAAACCAGCCCGACTTGGCACTGGTGCCACCTTGCATCTGGGAACCATGCTGCCTAGCGTGGATTTTCAGGAGCCAGCCGGCCACTCTCAGCCATAGGCCCCCAAACAAAACCCACGGCCCGTTTCCCTGGCAAACAAAATTAAGCTGCCCCGCTTCTGGATGGCAGATTGCAGGACGCACTTGGTAGTATCAAACCAGCCCGACTTGGCACTGGTGCCACCTTGGGTCTGGGAACCATCCTGCGTATTGTGGGTTCAAAGGAGCCAGCCGGCCACTCCCAGCCACAGGCCCCCAAATACAAACAACGGCGCTTTTCCCTGGAAAACAAAACTCGCCTGACAACTTTTTGATGGCAGATTGCAGGAGCCACTTGGTACTATCAAACCAGCCCAACTTGGCACTGGTGCCACCATGGGTCTGGTCACCATCCTGCCTATCGTAACTTTTCAGGAGCCAGCCGGTCACTCCCAGCCATAGGTCCCCAGTCACAAACCTCGGCCCGTTTCCCTGGCAAACAAAAGTAAGCTGCCCCGCTTCTGGATGGCAGATTGCAGGAGCCACTTGGTACTATCAAACCAGCCCAACTTGGCACTGGTGCCACCTCTGGTCTGGGAACCATGCTGCGTAACACAGATTCTACGGCGCCAGTCGGCCACTCCCAGCCACAAGCTCCCAAACACAAACAACGGCGCTATTCTCTGGCAAACAAAACTCCACTGCCCCTCTTCTGGATGGCAAATTGCAGGACGCACTTGGTACTATAAAAACAGCCCGACTTGGCACTGGTGCCACCTTGGGTCTGGGAACCATCCTGCGTATCGATCTTTTTAATGAGACAGCCGGCCACTCCCAGCCATATGCCCCCAAACACAACCCACGGCCCTTTTCTCTGGCAAACAAAACTCAACTGCACCGCTTCTGGATGGCAGATTGCAGGAGCCACTTGGTACTATCAAACCAGCCCGACTTGGCACTGGTGCCACCTTGGGTCTGGGAACCATCCTGCGTATGGTGGATTCTAAGGAGCCAGCCGGCCACTCCCAGCCACAGGCCCCCAACAAAAACCACGGCCCTTTTTTCTGGCAAACAAAACTTAGCTGCCTCACTTCTGGATGGCAGATTGCAGGAGCCACTTGGTGTAATCAAACCAGCCCGACTTGGCACTGGTGCCACCTTGGGTCTGGGAACCATCCTGCGTATCGTGGATTCTAAGGAGCCAGCCGGCCACTCCCAGCCACAGGCCCCCAAACAAAATCAACGGCGCTGTTCCCCGGAAAACAAAACACGCCTGCCAACTTTTTGATGGAGTTTGCAGGAGCCACTTGGTACTATCAAACCAGCCCGACTTGGCACTGGTGCCACCTTGGGTCTGGGAAACATCCTGCGTATCGTGGATTCTTAGGAGCCAGCCGGCCACTCCTAGCCACAGGCCCCCAGACAAAAACCTAGGCCTATTTCTCTGGCAAACAAAAGTAAGCTGCCCCGCTTCTGGATGGCAGATTGCAGGAGACACTTGGTACTATCAAACCAGCCCAACTTGGCACTGGTGCCACCTTGGATCTGGGAACCATGCTGTGTATCGTGGATATTCAGGGGCCAGCCGGCCACTCTCAGCCATATGTCCCCAAACAGAAACCTCGGCCCGTTTCTCTGGCAAACAAAACTCAACTGCCCCTCTTCTGGATGGCAAATTGCAGGATGAACTTGATACTAAAACCGCAGGCCGACTTGGTAGTGGTGACACCTTGGACCTGGGAACCATCATGCGTATCGAGCATTTTAAGGAGCCAGCCGGCCACTCCCAGCAATATGCCCCCAAAAACAATCCACGGAATTTTTCTCTGGCAAACAAAAATCAGCTGCCCCGCTTCTGGATGGCAGATTGCAGGAGCCACTTTGCACCATCAAACCAGCCCGACTTGGCACTGGTGCCACCTTGCATCTGGGAACCATGCTGCCTAGCGTGGATTTTCAGGAGCCAGCCGGCCACTCTCAGCCATAGGCCCCCAAACAAAACCCACGGCCCGTTTCCCTGGCAAACAAAATTAAGCTGCCCCGCTTCTGGATGGCAGATTGCAGGACGCACTTGGTAGTATCAAACCAGCCCGACTTGGCACTGGTGCCACCTTGGGTCTGGGAACCATCCTGCGTATCATGGATTTTCAGGAGCCAGCCGTCCACTGCCAGCCACAGGCCCCGAAACACAAACAACAGCCTTTTTCTCTGGCAAACAAAATTCAGCTGCCCCGCTTCTGGATGGCAGATTGCAGGAACCACTTGGTACTAACAAACCAGCCCGACTTGGCACTGGTGCCACCTTGGGTCTGGGAACCATCCTGCGTATCGTGGATTCTAAGGAGCCAGCTGGCCACTCCCTGCCACAGGCGCCCAAAACACACACAACGGTGCTTTTCCCTGGAAAACAAAACTCGCCTGCCAAACATTTGATGGCAGATTGCAGGAGCCACTTGGTACTATCAAACCAGCCCAACTTGGCACTGGTGCCACCATGGGTCTGGTCACCATCCTGCCTATCGTAGCTTTTCAGGTGCCAGCCAGCCACCCCCAGCCAGAGGCCCCTAGACAAATATTTCGGCCCGTTTCCCTGGCAAACAAAAGTAAGCTACCCCGCTTCTGGATGGCAGATTGCAGGAGCCACTTTGCACCATCAAACCAGCCCAACTTGGCACTGGTGCCACCTCTGGTCTGGGAACCATCCTGCGTATCGTGGGTTCTAAGGAGCCAGCTGGCCACTCCCAGCCACAGGCCCCCAGACACAAACAACGGCGCTTTTCCCTGGAAAACAAAACTCGCCTGCCAACTTTTTGATGGCAGATTGCCGGAGCCACTTGGTACTATCAAACCAGCCCAACTTGGCACTGGTGCCACCATGGGTCTGGTCACCATCCTGCCTATCGTAGCTTTTCAGGAGCCAGCCGGTCACTCCCAGCCATAGGCCCCCAGACACAAACCTCGGCCCGTTTCCCTGGCAAACAAAAGTAAGCTGCCCCGCTTCTGCATGGCAGATTGCAGGAGCTATTTAGTACTATCAAACCAGCCCGACTTGGCACTGGTGACACCTCTGGTCTGGGAACCATCCTGCCTATCGTGGATTTTCAGGGGCCAGCCGGCCACTCTCAGCCATATGCCCCCAAAAACAAACCACGGCCCTTTTCTCTGGCAAACAAAACTCAACTGCCCCTCTTCTGGATGGCAAATTTTAGGACGCACTTTGTACTACGAAAACCGCCCGACGTGGCACTGGTGCCACCTTGTGTCAGGGAACCATCCTGCATATCGAGCTTTTTAAGGAGCCAGCCGGCCACGCCCAGCCATATACCCCCAAAAACAAACCACGGACCATTTCTCATGGAAACAAAAATCCGCTGCCCCGCGTCTGGATGGCAGATTGCAGGAGCCACTTTGCACCATCAAGCCAGCCCGACTTGGCACTGGTGCCACCTTGGGTCTGGGAACAATCCTGCATATCGTGGATTCTAAGGAGCCAGCCGGCCACTCCCAGCCACAGGCCCCCAAACACAAACAACGGCGCTTTTCCCTGGAAAACAAAACTCGCCTGCCAAATTTTTGATGGCAGATTGCAGGAGCCACTTGGTACTATCAAACCAGCCCAACTTGGTACTGGTGCCACCATGGGTCTGGTCACCATCCTGCCTATCGTAGCTTTTCAGGAGCCAGCCGGTCACTCCCAGCCATAGGCCCCCAGACAAATATCTCGGCCCGTTTCCCTGGCAAACAAAAGTAAGCTGCCCCGCTTCTGGATGGCAGATTACAGCAGCCACATGGTACTATCAAACCAGGCCAACATGGCACTGGTGCCACCTTGGCTCTGGGAACCATCCTGCCTATCGTGGATTTTCAGGCGCCAGTCGGCCACTCTCAGCCATATGCCCCCAAACACATACCACGGCCCTTTGCTCTGGCAAACAAAACTCAACTGCCCCTCTTCTGGATGGCAAATTGCAGGACGCACTTGGTACTACGAAAACAGCCCGACTTGGCAGTGATGCCACCTTGGGTCAGGGAACAATCTTGCGTATCGATCTTTTTAAGGAGCCAGCCGGCCACGTCCAGCCATATACCCCCCAAAAAAAACCACGGAACTTTTCTCCAGCAAACAAAAATCCGCTGCCCCGCGTCTGAATGGCAGATTTCAGGAGCTATTTAGTATTATCAAACCAGACCGACTTGGCACTGGTGCCACCATGATTCTGGTAACCATCCTGCCTATCGTAGCTTTTCAGTAGCCAGCCGGTCACTCCCAGCCATAGGCCCCCAGACACAAACCTCGGCCCGTTTCCCTGGGAAACAAAAGTAAGCTGACTCGCTTCTGGATGGCAGATTGCAGGAGCCACTTGGTACTATCAAACCAGCCCAACTTGGCACTGGTGCCACCTTGGCTCTGGGAACCATCCTGCGTATCCTGGGTTCAAAGGAGGCAGCCGGCCACTCCCAGCCACAGGCCTCTAAAGAAGAACAACGGCGCTTTTCCCTGGATAACAAAAGTCGCCTGACAACTTTTTGATGGCAGATTGCAGGAGCCACTTGGTACTATCAAACCAGCCCAACTTGGCACTGGTGCCACCATGGGTCTGGTCACCATCCTGCCTATCGTAGCTTTTCAGGAGCCAGCCGCTCACTCCCAGCCATAGGCCCCCAGACAAATATCTCGGCCCGTTTCCCTGGCAAACAAAAGTAAGCAGCCCCGCTTCTGGATGGCAGATTGCAGGAGCCACATGGTACTATCAAACCAGGCCAACATGGCACTGGTGCCACCTCTGGTCTGGGAACCATCCTGCGTATCGTGGATTCTAAGGAGCCAGCTGGCCACTGCCAGCCACAGGCCCCCAAACACAAACAACGGTGCTTTTCCCTGGAAAACAAAACTCACCTGCCAACTTTTTGATGGCAGATTGCAGGAGCCACTTGGTACTATCAAACCAGCCCAACTTGGCAACAAGTGGTTCCTGCAATCTAACATCCAGAAGCGGGGCAGCTTACTTTTGTTTGCCAGGGAAATGGACCGTTGTTTGTGTTTGGAGGCATATGGCTGGGAGTGGCCGACTGGCTCCTTAAAATCCACGATACGCAGCATGGTTCCCAGACCAGAGGTGGCACCAGTGCCAAGTCGGGCTGGTTTGATAGTACAAAGTGGCTCCTGCAATCTGCCATCCAGAAGCAGGGCAGCTTACTTTTGTTTGCCAGGGAAACGGGCCGGGCTTTCTGTCTCGGGGCCTATGGCAGGGAGTGACCGGCTGGCTCCTGAAAAGCTACGATAGGCAGGATGGTGACCAGACCCATGGTGGCACCAGTGCCAAGTTGGGCTGGTTTGATAGTACCAAGTGGCTCCTGCAATCTGCCATCAAAAAGTTGGCAGGCGAGTTTTGTTTTCCAGGGAAAAGCGCCATTGTTTGTGTTTGGGGACCTGTGGTTGGGAGTGCCCGGCTGGCTCCTTAGAAACCACGATACGCAGCATGGTTACCAGACAAGAGGTGCCACCAGGGCCAAGTTGTGCTGGTTTGATACTACCAAGTGCGTCCTGCAATCTGCCATCCAGAAGCGGGGCAGCTTACTTTTGTTTGCCACGGAAACGGGCCGTTGTTTCTGTTTGGGGGCCTGTGGCTGGGAGTGGCAGACTGGCTCCTTAGAATCCACAATGCGCAGGATGGGTCCCAGACCAGAAGTGGCACCAGTGCCAAGTCGGACTGGTTTGATAGTACCAAGTGGCTCCTGCAATCTGCCATCCAGAAGCGGGGCAGCTTACTTTTGTTTGCCAGGGAAACGGGCCGAGGTTTGTGACTGGGGACATATGGCTGGGAGTGACCGGCTGGCTCCTGAAAAGTTACGATAGGCAGGATTGTGACCAGACCCATGGTGGCACCAGTGCCAAGTTGGGCTGGTTTGATAGTACCAAGTGGCTCCTGCAATCTGCCATCAAAAAGTCGGCAGGCGAGTTTTGTTTTCCAGGGAAAAGCGCCGTTGTTTGTGTCTGCGGGCCTGTGGCTGGAGTGGCCGGCTGGCTCCTTAGAATCCACGATACGCAGCATGGTTCCCAGACCCAAGGTGGCACCAGTGCCAAGTTGGGCTGGTTTGATAGTACCAAGTGGTTCCTGCAATCTGCCATCAAAAAGATGGCAGGCGAGTTTTGTTTTCCAGGGAAAAGCGTCGTTGTTTGTGTTTGGGGGCCTGTGGCTGGGAGTGGCCGGCTGGCTCCTTAGAATCCACGATACACAGCATGGTTCCCAGACCCAAGGTGGCACCAGTCCCAAGTTGGGCTGGTTTGATAGTACCAAGTGGTTCCTGCAATCTGCCATCCAGAAGCGGGGCAGCTTACTTTTGTTTGCCAGGGAAACGGGCCGAGCTTTGTGTCTGGGGGCCTATGGCTGGGAGTGACCGGCTGGCTCCTGAAAGGCTACGATAGGCAGGATGGTGACCAGACCCATGGTGGCACCAGTGCCAAGTTGGGCTGGTTTGATAGTACCAAGTGGCTCCTGCAATCTGCCATCAAAAACTTGGCAGGCGAGTTTTGTTTCCCAGGGAAAAGCGCCGTTGTTTGTGTTTGGGGGCCTGTGGCTGGGAGTGGCCGGCTGGCTAATTAGAATCCACGCCAGGCAGGATGGTTCCCAGACCAGAGGTGACACCAGTGCCAAGTCGGGCTAGTTTGATGGTGAAAAGTGGCTCCTGCAATCTGCCATCCAGAAGCGGGTTAACTTACTTTTGTTTGCCAGGGAAAAGGGCCGAGGTTTTTGTCTGGGGGCCTATGGCTGGGAGTGACCGGCTGTCTCCTGAAAAGCTACGATAGGCAGGATGGTGACCAGACCCATGGTGGCACCAGTGCCAAGTTGGGCTGGTTTGATAGTACCAAGTGGCTCCTGCAATCTGCCATCAAAAAGTTGGCAGGCGAGTTTGTTATCCAGGGAAAAGCGCCGTTGTTTTTGTTTGGGGGCCTGTGGCTGGGAGTGGCCGGATGGCTAATTAGAATCCACGATACGCAGCATGGTTCCCAGACCAGAGGTGGCACCAGTTCCAAGTTGGGCTGGTTTGATACTACCAAGTGCGTCCTGCAATCTGCCATCCAGAAGCGGGGCAGCTTACTTTTGTTTGCCAGGGAAACGGGCCGAGGTTTTGTCTGGGGGCCTATGGCAGGGAGTGACCGGCTGGCTCCTGAAAAACTACGATAGGCAGGATGGTGACCAGACCCATGGTGGCACCAGTGCCAAGTTGGGCTGGTTTGATAGTACCAAGTGGCTCCTGCAATCTGCCATCAAAATGTTGGCAGGCAAGTTTTGTTTTCCAGGGAAAAGCGCCGTTGTTTTTGTTTGGGGGCCTGTGGCTGGGAGTGGCCGGCTGGCTCCTTAGAATCCACAATACGCAGCATGGTTCCCAGACCCAAGGTGGCACCAGTGCCAAGTTGGGCTGGTTTGATTGTAGCAAATGGTTCCTGCAATCTAACATCCAGAAGCGGGGCAGCTTACTTTTGTTTGCCAGGGAAACGGGCCGAGCTTTGTGTCTGGGGGCCTATGGCTGGGAGTGACCGGCTGGCTCCTGAAAAGCTACGATAGGCAGGATGGTGACCAGACCCATGGTGGCACCAGTGCCATGTTCGGCTGATTTCATAGTACCAAGTGACTTCTGCAATCTGCCATCAAAAAGCTGGCAGGCGAGTTTTGTTTTCCAGGGAAAAGCGCCGTTGTTTTTGTTTGGGGGCCTGTGGCTGGGAGTGGCCGGCTGGCTCCTTAGGATCCACGATACCCAGGATGGTTCCCAGACCAGAGGTGGCACCAGTACCAAGTCGGGCTGGTTTGATAATAACAAGTGGATCCTGCAATCTGCCATCCAGAAGCGGGGCAGCTTACTTTTGTTTGCCAGGGAAACGGGCCGAGCTTTGTGTCTGGGGGCCTATGGCTGGGAGTGACCGGCCGGCTCCTGAAAAGCTACGATAGGCAGGATGGTGACCAGACCCATGGTGGCACCAGTGCCAAGTCGGGCTGGTTTGATAGTACCAAGTGGCTCCTGCAATCTGCCATCCAGACGCGGGGCAGCGGATTTTTGCTTGCTGGAGAAAAGTTCCGTGGGTTTTTTTTGGGGGTATATGGCTGGACGTTGCCGGCTGACTCCTTAAAAACATCGATACGCAGGATGGTTCCCTGACCCAAGGTGGCATCACTGCCAAGTCGGGCTGTTTTCGTAGTACCAAGTGGCTCCTGCAATTTGCCATCCAGAAGAGGGGCAGTTGAGTTTTGTTTACCAGAGAAAAGGGCCGTGGTTTGTGTTTTGGGGCATATGGCTGAGAGTGGCCGGCTGGCGCCTGAAAATCCACGATAAGCAGGATGGTTCCCAGAGCCAAGGTGGCACCAGTGCCATGTTGGCCTGGTTTGATAGTACCATGTGGCTCCTGCAATCTGCCATCCAGAAGCGGGGCAGCTTACTTTTGTTTGCCAGGGAAACGGGCCGAGGTATTTGTCTGGGGGCCTATGGCTGGGAGTGACCGGCTGGCTCCTGAAAAGCTACGATAGGCAGGATGGTGACCAGACCCATGGTGGCACCAGTGCCAAGTTGGGCTGGTTTGATAGTACCAAGTGGCTCCTGCAATCTGCCATCAAAAAGTTGGCAGGCGAGTTTTGTTTTCCAGGGTAACGCGCCGTTGTTTTTGTTTAGAGGCCTGTGGCTGGGAGTGTCCGCCTGTCCTCTTAGAATCTACGTTACGCAGCATGGTTCCCAGAGCCAAGGTGACACCAGTGCCAAGTTGGGCTGGTTTGATAGTAGCAAGTGGTTCCTGCAATCTGCCATCCAGAAGAGGGGCAGCTTACTTTTGTTTGCCAGGGAAACGGGCCGAGGTATTTCTCTGGGGGCCTATGGCAGGGAGTGACCGGCCGGCTCCTGAAAAGCTAAGATAGGCAGGATGTTTACCAGACCCATGATGGCACCAGTGCCAAGTTGGGCTAATTTGATACTACCAAGTGGCTCCTGCAATCTGCCATCCAGAATCGGGGGTGCTTACTTTTGTTTTCCAGGGAAACGGGCCGAGGTTTGTGTCTGGGGGTTTATGGCTGGGAGTGACCGGCTGGCTCCTGAAAAGCTACGATAGGCAGGATGGTGACCAGACCCATGGTGGCACCAGTGCCAAGTTGGGCTGGTTTGATAGTACCAAGTGGCTCCTGCAATCTGCCATCAAAATGTTGGCAGGCGAGTTTTGTTTTCCAGGGAAAAGCGCCGTTGTTTGTGTTTGGGCGCCTGTGGCACGGAGTGGCCGGGTGGCTGCTTAGAATCCACGATACGCAGGATGGTTCCCAGACCCAAGGTGGCACCAGTGCCAAGTCGGGCTGTTTTGACACTACCAAGTGGCTCCTGCAATCTGCCATCCAGAATCGGGGCAGCTTAATTTTGTTTGCCAGGGAAACGGTCCGAGGTTTGTGATGGGGGCCTATGGCTGGGAGTGACCGGCTGGCTCCTGAAATGGTACAATTGGCAGGATGGTTCCCAGACCCATAGTGGCACCAGTGCCAAGTTGGGATGATTTGATAGTACCAAGTGGCTCCTGCAATCTGCCATCAAAAAGCTGGCAGGCGAGTTTTGTTTTCCAGGGAAAAGCGCCGTTGTTTGTATTTGGGGGCCTGTGGCTGGGAGTGGCCGCCTGGCGCCTTAGAATCTACGTTACGCAGCATGGTTCCCAGACCCAAAGTGGCACCAGTGTCAAGTTGGGCTGGTTTGAGAGTACCAAGTGGCTCCTGCAATCTGCCATCCAGAAGCGGGGTAGCTTACTTTTGTTTGCCAGGGAAACGGGCAGAGCTTTCTGTCTGGGGGCCTATGGTTGGGAGTAACCGGCTGGCTCCTGAAAAGCTACGATAGGCAGGATGGTTCCCAGATCCAAGATGGCACCAGTGCCAAGTCGGGGTGGTTTGATGGTGCAACGTGGCTCCTGCAATCTGCCATCCTGACGCGGGGCAGCGGATTTTTGTTTCCAAGAGAAATGGTCCGTGGTTTGTTTTTGGGGCTATATGGCTGGGCGTGGCCTGCTGGCTCCTTAAAAAGCTACGATAGGCAGGATGGTTCCCTGACCCAAGGTGGCACCAGTGCCAAGTCGGGCGGTTTTCGTAGTACAAAGTGCGTCCTAAAATTTGCCATCCTGAAGAGGGGCAGTTGAGTTTTGTTTACCAGAGAAAAGGGCCGTGGTTTGTTTTTGGGGGCATATGGCTGATAGTGGCCGTCTGGCGCCTGAAAATCCACGATAGGCAGGATGGTTCCCAGACCAGAGGTGGCACCAGTGCCAAGTCGGGCTGGTTTGATAGTACTAAATAGCACCTGCAATCTGCCATGCAGAAGCGGGGCAGCTTACTTTTGTTTGCCAGGGAAACGGGCCGAGGTTTGTGTCTGGGGGCCTATGGCTGGGAGTGACCGGCTGGCTCCTGAAAAGCTACGATAGGCAGGATGGTTACCAGACCCATGGTGGCACCAGTGCCAAGTTGGGCTGGTTTGATAGTACCAAGTGGCTCCTGCAATCTGCCATCAAAAAGTTGTCAGGCGAGTTTTGTTTTCCAGGGAAAAGCGCCGTTGTTTGTGTTTGGGGGACTGTTGGTGGGAGTGGCCGGCTGGCTCCTTAGAACACAGGATACGCAGGATGGTTCCCAGACCCAAGGTGGCACCAGTGCCACGTCGGGCTGGTTTGATGGTGAAAAGTGGCTCCTGCAATCTGCCATCCTGAAGCGGGGTAGCTTACTTTTGTGTGCCAGGGAAACGGGCCGAGGTTTATGACTGGGGGCCTAGGGCTAGGAGTGACCGGCTGGCTCCTGAAAAGCAACAATGGGCAGGATGGTTCCCAGACCCAAGGTGGCACCAGTGCCAAGTTGGGCTGGTTTGATGGTACCAACTGGCTCCTGCAATCTGCCATCTAAAAGTTGTCAGGCGAGTTTTGTTTTCCAGGGAAAAGCGCCGTTGATTTTGTTTGGAGGCCTGTGGCTGGCAGTGGCTGCCTGTCGTCTTAGAATCCGGGTTAAACAGCATGGTTCCCAGAGCCAAGGTGGCACCAGTGCCAAGTTGGGCTGGTTTGATGGTGCAAAGTGGCTCCTGAAATCTGCCATCCAGAAGTGCGGTAGCTTACTTTTGTGTGCCAGGGAAACAGGCCGAGGTTTGTGTCTGGGGGCCTATGGCTGGGAGTGACCGGCTGGCTCCTGAAAAGCTACGATAGGCAGGATGGTGACCAGACCCATGGTGGCACCAGTGCCAAGTTGGGCTGATTTGATAGTAGCAAGTGGCTCCTGCAATCTGCCATCAAAATGTTGGCAGGCGAGTTTTGTTTTCCAGGGAAAAGCGCCGTTGTGTGTGTTTTGGGGCCTGTGGCTGGGAGTGGCCAGCTGGCTCCTTAGAATCCACGATACGCAGGATGGTTCCCAGACCCAAGGTGGCACCAGTGCCAAGTCGGGCTGGTTTGTTAGTACCAAGTGGTTCCTGCAATCTGCCATCCAGAAGCGGGGCAGCTGAATTTTGTTTGCCAGAGAAAAAGGCTGTTGTTTGTGTTTCGGGGCCTGTGGCTGGCAGTGGACGGCTGGGTCCTGAAAATCCATGATACGCAGCATGGTTCCCAGACCCAAGGTGGCACCAGTGCCAAGTAGGGCTGGTTTCATAGTACCCAGTGGCTCCTGCAATCTGCCATCCAGAAGAGGGGCAGTTGAGTTTTGTTTTCCAGAGAAAAGGGCCGTGGTTTGTGTTTGGGGCCTATGGCTGAGAGTGACCGGCTGGCTCCTGAAAAGCTACGATAGGCAGGATGGTGACCAGACCCATGGTGGCACCAGTGCCAAGTCGGGCTGGTTTGATAATACTAAATAGCTCCTGCAATCTGCCATCCAGACGCGGGGCAGCGGATTTTTGCTTGCTGGAGAAAAGTTCCGTGGGTTTTTTTTGGGGGTATATGGCTGGACGTTGCCGGCTGACTCCTTAAAAACATCGATACGCAGGATGGTTCCCTGACCCAAGGTGGCATCACTGCCAAGTCGGGCTGTTTTCGTAGTACCAAGTGCGTCCTGCAATTTGCCATCCAGAAGAGGGGCAGTTGAGTTTTGTTTACCAGAGAAAAGGGCCGTGGTTTGTGTTTGGGGGCATATGGCTGAGAGTGGCCGGCTGGCGCCTGAAAATCCACGATAGGCAGGATGGTTCCCAGAGCCAAGGTGGCACCAGTGCCATGTTGGGCTGGTTTGATAGTACCATGTGGCTCCTGCAATCTGCCATCCAGAAGCGGGGCAGCTTACATTTGTTTGCCAGGGAAACGGGCCGAGGTATTTGTCTGGGGGCCTATGGCTGGGAGTGACCGGCTGGCTCCTGAAAAGCTACGATAGGCAGGATGGTGACCAGACCCATGGTGGCACCAGTGCCAAGTTGGGCTGGTTTGATAGTACCAAGTGGCTCCTGCAATCTGCCATCCAGAAGCGGGGTAGCTTACTTTTGTTTGCCAGGGAAACGGGCAGAGCTTTCTTTCTGGGGGCCTATGGTTGGGAGTAACCGGCTGGCTCCTGAAAAGCTACGATAGGCAGGATGGTTCCCAGATCCAAGATGGCACCAGTGCCAAGTCGGGGTGGTTTGATGGTGCAAAGTGGCTCCTGCAATCTGCCATCCTGACGCGGGGCAGCGGATTTTTGTTTCCAAGAGAAATGATCCGTGGTTTGTTTTTGGGGCTATATGGCTGGGCGTGGCCTGCTGGCTCCTTAAAAAGCTACGATAGGCAGGATGGTTCCCTGACCCAAGGTGGCACCAGTGCCAAGTCGGGCGGTATTCGTAGTACAAAGTGCGTCCTAAAATTTGCCATCCAGAAGAGGGGCAGTTGAGTTTTGTTTACCAGAGAAAAGGGCCGTGGTTTGTTTTTGGGGGCATATGGCTGATAGTGGCCGTCTGGCCCCTGAAAATCCACGATAGGCAGGATGGTTCCCAGACCAGAGGTGGCACCAGTGCCAAGTCGGGCTGGTTTGATAGTACTAAATAGCACCTGCAATCTGCCATGCAGAAGCGGGGCAGCTTACTTTTGTTTGCCAGGGAAACGGGCCGAGGTTTGTGTCTGGGGGCCTATGGCTGGGAGTGACCGGCTGGCTCCTGAAAAGCTACGATAGGCAGGATGGTTACCAGACCCATGGTGGCACCAGTGCCAAGTTGGGCTGGTTTGATAGTACCAAGTGGCTCCGGCAATCTGCCATCAAAAAGTTGGCAGGCCAGTTTTGTTTTCCAGGGAAAAGCGCCGTTGTTTGTGTTTGGGGGACTGTGGGTGGGAGTGGCCGGCTGGCTCCTTAGAACACACGATACGCAGGATGGTTCCCAGACCCAAGGTGGCACCAGTGCCACGTCGGGCTGGTTTGATGGTGAAAAGTGGCTCCTGCAATCTGCCATCCTGAAGCGGGGTAGCTTACATTTGTGTGCCAGGGAAACGGGCCGAGGTTTATGACTGGGGGCCTAGGGCTAGAAGTGACCGGCTGGCTCCTGAATAGCAACAATAGGCAGGATGGTTCCCAGACCCAAGGTGGCACCAGTGCCAAGTTGGGCTGGTTTGATGGTACCAACTGGCTCCTGCAATCTGCCATCTAAAAGTTGTCAGGCGAGTTTTGTTTTCCAGGGAAAAGCGCCGTTGATTTTGTTTGGAGGCCTGTGGCTGGCAGTGGCTGCCTGTCGTCTTAGAATCCGGGTTACGCAGCATGGTTCCCAGAGCCAAGGTGGCACCAGTGTCAAGTTGGGCTGGTTTGATAGTACCAAGTGGCTCCTGCAATCTGCCATCCAGAAGCGGGGCAGCTTACTTTTGTTTGCCAGGGAAACGGGCCGAGGTATTTGTCTGGGGACCTATGGCTGGGAGTGACCGGCTGGCTCCTGAAAAGCTACGATAGGCAGGATGGTTCCCTGACCCAAGGTGGCACCAGTGCCAAGTCGGGCGGTTTTCGTATTACAAAGTGCGTCCTAAAATTTGCCATCCAGAAGAGGGGCAGTTGAGTTTTGTTTACCAGAGAAAAGGGCCGTGGTTTGTTTTTGGGGGCATATGGCTGATAGTGGCCGTCTGGCCCCTGAAAATCCACGATAGGCAGGATGGTTCCCAGACCAGAGGTGGCACCAGTGCCAAGTCGGGCTGGTTTGATAGTACTAAATAGCACCTGCAATCTGCCATGCAGAAGCGGGGCAGCTTACTTTTGTTTGCCAGGGAAACGGGCCGAGGTTTGTGTCTGGGGGCCTATGGCTGGGAGTGACCGCCTGGCTCCTGAAAAGCTACGATAGGCAGGATGGTGACCAGACCCATGGTGGCACCAGTGCCAAGTTGGGCTGGTTTGATAGTACCAAGTGGCTCCTGCAATCTGCCATCAAAAAGTTGGCAGGCCAGTTTTGTTTTCCAGGGAAAAGCGCCGTTGTTTGTGTTTGGGGGACTGTGGGTGGGAGTGGCCGGCTGGCTCCTTAGAACACACGATACGCAGGATGGTTCCCAGACCGGAGGTGGCACCAGTGCCACGTCGGGCTGGTTTGATGGTGAAAAGTGGCTCCTGCAATCTGCCATCCTGAAGCGGGGTAGCTTACATTTGTGTGCCAGGGAAACGGGCCGAGGTTTATGACTGGGGGCCTAGGGCTAGAAGTGACCGGCTGGCTCCTGAAAAGCAACAATAGGCAGGATGGTTCCCAGACCCAAGGTGCCACCAGTGCCAAGTTGGGCTGGTTTGATGGTACCAACTGGCTCCTGCAATCTGCCATCTAAATGTTGTCAGGCGAGTTTTGTTTTCCAGGGAAAAGCGCCGTTGATTTTGTTTGGAGGCCTGTGGCTGGCAGTGGCTGCCTGTCGTCTTAGAATCCGGGTTACGCAGCATGGTTCCCAGAGCCAAGGTGGCACCAGTGTCAAGTTGGGCTGGTTTGATTGTACCAAGTGGCTCCTGCAATCTGCCATCCAGAAGCGGGGCAGCTTACTTTTGTTTGCCAGGGAAACGGGCCGAGGTATTTGTCTGGGGACCTATGGCTGGGAGTGACCGGCTGGCTCCTGAAAAGCTACGATAGGCAGGATGGTGACCAGACCCATGGTGGCACCAGTGCCAAGTTGGGCTGGTTTGATAGTACCAAGTTGCTCCTGCTATCTGCCATCAAAAAGTTGGCAGGTCAGTTTTGTTTTCCAGGGAAAAGCGCCGTTGTTTGTGTTTGGGGGACTGTGGCTGGGAGTGGCCGGCTGGCTCCTTAGAACACAGGATACGCAGGATGGTTCCCAGACCCAAGGTGGCACCAGTGCCAAGTCGGGCTGGTTTGATAGCACCAAGTGGCTCCTGCAATCTGCCATCCAGAAGCGGGGCAGCTTACTTTTGTTTTCCAGGGAAACGGACCGAGGTTTTTTTCTGGGGGCCTATGGCTGGGAGTGACCGGCTGGCTCCTGAAAGGCTACGATAGGCAGGATGGTGACCACACCCATGGTGGCACCAGTGCCAAGTTGGGCTGGTTTGATAGTACCAAGTGGCTCCTGCAATCTGCCATCAAAAAGTTGGCAGGCGAGTTTTGTTTTCCAGGGAAAAGCGCCGTTGTGTGTATTTTGGGGCCTGTGGCTGGGAGTGGCCAGCTGGCTCCTTAGAATCCACGATACGCAGGATGGTTCCCAGACCCAAGGTGGCACCAGTGCCAAGTCGGGCTGGTTTGTTAGTACCAAGTGGTTCCTGCAATCTGCCATCCAGAAGCGGGGCAGCTGAATTTTGTTTGCCAGAGAAAAAGGCTGTTGTTTGTGTTTCGGGGCCTGTGGCTGGCAGTGGACGGCTGGCTCCTGAAAATCCATGATACGCAGCATGGTTCCCAGACCCAAGGTGGCACCAGTGCCAAGTAGGACTAGTTTCATAGTACCCAGTGGCTCCTGCAATCTGCCATCCAGAAGAGGGGCAGTTGAGTTTTGTTTTCCAGGGAAAAGGGCCGTGGTTTGTGTTTGGGGCCTATGGCTGAGAGTGACCGGCTGGCCCCTGAAAATCCACGATAGGAAGGATGGTTCCCAGATCCAAGGTGGCAGCAGTGCCATGTTGTGGTGGTGTGATAGTCCCAAGTGGCTCCTGCAATCTGCCATCCCGAAGTGGGGCAGCTGAATTTTGTTTGCCAGAGAAAAAGGCTGTGGTTTTTGTTTGGGGGCCTATGGCTGGGAGTGGCCGGCTGGCTCCTGAAAATCCATGATACGCAGCATGGTTCCCAGACCCAAGGTGGCACCAGTGCCAAGTGGGGCTGGTTTCACAGTGTCAAGTGCCTCCTGCAATCTCCCATCCAGAAGCGGGGCAGCTGAGTTTTGTTTGCCTGTGAAACGGGCCGTTGTTTTTGATTGGGGTCTGTGGCCGAGAATGTTCAGCTGGCTCCTGACAATCCACAATATGCAGGATGGTTCCCAGACCCAAGGTGGCACCAGTGCCAAGTCTTGCTGGTTTGATAGTACCAAGTGGCTCCTGCAATCTGCCATCCAGAAGCGGTGCAGCTGAGTTTTGTTTGCCAGAGGAAAGGGCCGTGGGTTGTGTTTGGGGGCATATGGCTGGGAGTGGCCGGCTGTCTCATTAAAAAGATCGATACGCAGGATGGTTCCCAGACCCAAGGTGGCACCAGTGCCAAGTCGGGCTGTTTTTATAGTACCAAGTGCGTCCTGCAATTTGCCATCCAGAAGAGGGGCAGTTGAGTTTTGTTTGCCAGAGAAAAGCGCCGTTGTTTGTGTTTGGGGGCTTGTGGCTGGGAGTGGCCGACTGGCGCCTTAGAATCTGCGATACGCAGCATGGTTCCCAGACCCAAGGTGGCACCAGTTCCAAGTTGGGCTGGTTTGATAGTACCAAGTGGCTCCTGCAATCTGCCATCCAGAAGCGGGGCAGCTTACTTTTGTTTGCCAGGGAAACGGGCCGAGCTTTGTGTTTGGGGGCCTATGGCTGGGAGTGACCGGCTGGCTCCTGGAAAGCTACAATAGGCAGGATGGTGACCAGACCCATGGTGGCACCAGTGCCAAGTTGGGCTGGTTTGATAGTACCAAGTTGCTCCTGCAATCTGCCATCAAAAAGTTGGCAGGCGAGTTTTGTTTTCCAGGGAAAAGCGCCGTTGTTTGTGTTTGGGGGCCTGTGGCTGGGAGTGGCCGGCTGGCTCCTTAGAATCCACGATACGCAGGATGGTTCCCAGACCCAAGGTGGCACCAGTGCCAAGTCGGGCTGGTTTGATACTACCAAGTGGTTCCTGCAATCTGCCATCCAGAAGCAGGGCAGCTTACTTTTGTTTGCCAGGGAAACGGGCCGTGGGTTTTGTTTGGGGGCATATAGCTGAGAGTGGCCCGCTGGCCCCTGAAAATCCACGCTAGGCAGCATGGTTCCCAGATGCAAGGTGGCACCAGTGCCAAGTCGGGCTGGTTTGATGGTGCAAAGTGGCTCCTGCAATCTGCCATCCAGAAGCGGGGCAGCTGATTTTTGTTTGCCAGAGAAAAATTCCGTGGATTGTTTTTGGGGGCATATTGCTGGGAGTGGCCGGCTGGCTCCTTAAAATGCTCGATACGCATGATGGTTCCCAGGCCCAAGGTGTCACCACTACCAAGTCGGCCTGCGGTTTTAGTATCAAGTTCACCCTGCAATTTGCCATCCAGAAGAGGGGCAGTTGAGTTTTGTTTGCCAGAGAAACGGGCCGAGGTTTCTGTTTGGGGGCATATGGCTGAGAGTGGCCGGCTGGCCCCTGAAAATCCACGATACACAGCATGGTTCCCAGATCCAAGGTGGCACCAGTGCCAAGTTGGGCTGGTTTGATAGTCCCAAGTGTCTCCTGCAATCTGCCATCCAGAAGCGGGGCAGCTTACTTTTGTTTGCCAGAGAAATAGGCCTAGGTTTTTGTTTGGGGGCCTGTGGCTAGGAGTGGCCTGCTGGCTCCTAAGAATCCACGATACGCAGGATGTTTACCAGACCCATGGTGGCACCAGTGCCAAGTTGGGCTGGTTTGATAGTACCAAGTGGCTCCTGCAAACTCCATCAAAAAGTTGGCAGGCGTGTTTTGTTTTCCAGGGAACAGCGCCGTTGATTTTCTTTGGGGGCCTGTGGCTGGGAGTGGCCGGCTGGCTCCTTAGAATCCACGATACGCAGGATGGTTCCCAGACCCAAGGTGACACCAGTGCCAAGTCGGGCTGGTTTGTTAGTACCAAGTGGTTCCTGCAATCTGCCATCCATAAGTGAGGCAGCTAAGTTTTGTTTGCCAGAAAAAAGGGCCGTGGTTTTTGTTGCGGGCCTGTGGCTGGGAGTAGCCGGCTGGCTCCTTAAAATCCACGATAGGCAGGATGGTCCCCAGACCCAAGGTGGTACCAGTGCCAAGTCGGGCTGGTTTGATAGCACCAAGTGGCTCCTGCAATCTGCCATCCAGAAGCGGGGCAGCTTACTTTTGTTTGCCAGGGAAACGGGCCGAGGTAATTGCCTGGGGACCTAGGGCTGGGAGTGACCGGCTGGCTCCTGAAAAGCTACGATAGGCAGGATGGTGACCAGACCCATGGTGGCACCAGTGCCAAGTTGGGCTGGTTTGATAGTACCAAGTTGCTCCTGCAATCTGCCATCAAAAAGTTGGCAGGCGAGTTTTGTTTTCCAGGGAAAAGCGCCGTTGTTTGTGTTTGGGGGACTGTGGCTGGGAGTGGCCGGCTGGCTCCTTAGAACACAGGATACGCAGGATGGTTCCCAGACCCAAGGTGGCACCAGTGCCAAGTCGGGCTGGTTTGATAGCACCAAGTGGCTCCTGCAATCTGCCATCCAGAAGCGGGGCAGCTTACTTTTGTTTTCCAGGGAAACGGACCGAGGTTTTTTTCTGGGGGCCTATGGCTGGGAGTGACCGGCTGGCTCCTGAAAGGCTACGATAGGCAGGATGGTGACCAGACCCATGGTGGCACCAGTGCCAAGTTGGGCTGGTTTGATAGTACCAAGTGGCTCCTGCAATCTGCCATCAAAAAGTTGGCAGGCGAGTTTTGTTTTCCAGGGAAAAGCGCCGTTGTGTGTATTTTGGGGCCTGTGGCTGGGAGTGGCCGGCTGGCTCCTTAGACCACAGGATACGCAGGATGGTTCCCAGACCCAAGGTGGCACCAGTGCCAAGTCGAGCTGGTTTGTTAGTACCAAGTGGTTCCTGCAATCTGCCATCCAGAAGCGGGGCAGCTGAATTTTGTTTGCCAGAGAAAAAGGCTGTTGTTTGTGTTTCGGGGCCTGTGGCTGGCAGTGGACGGCTGGCTCCTGAAAATCCATGATACGCAGCATGGTTCCCAGACCCAAGGTGGCACCAGTGCCAAGTAGGACTAGTTTCATAGTACCCAGTGGCTCCTGCAATCTGCCATCCAGAAGAGGGACAGTTGAGTTTTGTTTTCCAGAGAAAAGGGCCGTGGTTTGTGTTTGGGGCCTATGGCTGAGAGTGACCGGCTGGCCCCTGAAAATCCACGATAGGAAGGATGGTTCCCATATCCAAGGTGGCACCAGTGCCATGTTGTGCTGGTGTGATAGTCCCAAGTGGCTCCTGCAATCTGCCATCCCGAAGTGGGGCAGCTGAATTTTGTTTGCCAGAGAAAAAGGCTGTGGTTTTTGTTTGGGGGCCTATGGCTGGGAGTGGCCGGCTGGCTCCTGAAAATCCATGATACGCAGCATGGTTCCCAGACCCAAGGTGGCACCAGTGCCAAGTGGGGCTGGTTTCACAGTGTCAAGTGCCTCCTGCAATCTCCCATCCAGAAGCGGGGCAGCTGAGTTTTGTTTGCCTGTGAAACGGGCCGTTGTTTTTGATTGGGGTCTGTGGCCGAGAATGTTCAGCTGGCTCCTGACAATCCACAATATGCAGGATGGTTCCCAGACCCAAGGTGGCACCAGTGCCAAGTCTTGCTGGTTTGATAGTACCAAGTGGCTCCTGCAATCTGCCATCCAGAAGCGGTGCAGCTGAGTTTTGTTTGCCAGAGGAAAGGGCCGTGGGTTGTGTTTGGGGGCATATGGCTGGGAGTGGCCGGCTGTCTCATTAAAAAGATCGATACGCAGGATGGTTCCCAGACCCAAGGTGGCACCAGTGCCAAGTCGGGCTGTTTTTATAGTACCAAGTGCGTCCTGCAATTTGCCATCCAGAAGAGGGGCAGTTGAGTTTTGTTTGCCAGAGAAAAGCGCCGTTGTTTGTGTTTGGGGGCTTGTGGCTGGGAGTGGCCGACTGGCGCCTTAGAATCTGCGATACGCAGCATGGTTCCCAGACCCAAGGTGGCACCAGTTCCAAGTTGGGCTGGTTTGATAGTACCAAGTGGCTCCTGCAATCTGCCATCCAGAAGCGGGGCAGCTTACTTTTGTTTGCCAGGGAAACGGGCCGAGCTTTGTGTTTGGGGGCCTATGGCTGGGAGTGACCGGCTGGCTCCTGGAAAGCTACAATAGGCAGGATGGTGACCAGACCCATGGTGGCACCAGTGCCAAGTTGGGCTGGTTTGATAGTACCAAGTTGCTCCTGCAATCTGCCATCAAAAAGTTGGCAGGCGAGTTTTGTTTTCCAGGGAAAAGCGCCGTTGTTTGTGTTTGGGGGCCTGTGGCTGGGAGTGGCCGGCTGGCTCCTTAGAATCCACGATACGCAGGATGGTTCCCAGACCTGAGGTGGCACCAGTGCCAAGTCGGGCTGGTTTGATACTACCAAGTGGTTCCTGCAATCTGCCATCCAGAAGCAGGGCAGCTTACTTTTGTTTGCCAGGGAAACGGGCCGTGGGTTTTGTTTGGGGGCATATAGCTGAGAGTGGCCCGCTGGCCCCTGAAAATCCACGCTAGGCAGCATGGTTCCCAGATGCAAGGTGGCACCAGTGCCAAGTCGGGCTGGTTTGATGGGTCAAAGTGGCTCCTGCAATCTGCCATCCAGAAGCGGGGCAGCTGATTTTTGTTTGCCAGAGAAAAATTCCGTGGATTGTTTTTGGGGGCATATTGCTGGGAGTGGCCGGCTGGCTCCTTAAAATGCTCGATACGCATGATGGTTCCCAGGCCCAAGGTGTCACCACTACCAAGTCGGCCTGCGGTTTTAGTATCAAGTTCACCCTGCAATTTGCCGTCCAGAAGAGGGGCAGTTGAGTTTTGTTTGCCAGAGAAACGGGCCGAGGTTTCTGTTTGGGGACATATGGCTGAGAGTGGCCGGCTGGCCCCTGAAAATCCACGATACACAACATGGTTCCCAGATCCAAGGTGGCACCAGTGCCAAGTTGGGCTGGTTTGATAGTCCCAAGTGTCTCCTGCAATCTGCCATCCAGAAGCGGGGCAGCTTACTTTTGTTTGCCAGAGAAATAGGCCTAGGTTTTGGTTTGGGGGCCTGTGGCTAGGAGTGGCCTGCTGGCTCCTAAGAATCCACGATACGCAGGATGTTTACCAGACCCATGGTGGCACCAGTGCCAAGTTGGGCTGGTTTGATAGTACCAAGTGGCTCCTGCAAACTCCATCAAAAAGTTGGCAGGCGTGTTTTGTTTTCCAGGGAACAGCGCCGTTGATTTTGTTTGGGGGCCTGTGGCTGGGAGTGGCCGGCTGGCTCCTTAGAATCCACGATACGCAGGATGGTTCCCAGACCCAAGGTGACACCAGTGCCAAGTCGGGCTGGTTTGATTACACCAAGTGGCTCCTGCAATCTGCCATCCATAAGTGAGGCAGCTAAGTTTTGTTTGCCAGAAAAAAGGGCCGTGGTTTTTGTTGGGGGCCTGTGGCTGGGAGTAGCCGGCTGGCTCCTTAAAATCCACGATAGGCAGGATGGTCCCCAGACCCAAGGTGACACCAGTGCCAAGTCGGGCTGGTTTGATAGCACCAAGTGGCTCCTGCAATCTGCCATCCAGAAGCGGGGCAGCTTACTTTTGTTTGCCAGGGAAACGGGCCGAGCTTTGTGTCTCGGGGCCTATGGCTGGGAGTGACCGGCTGGCTCCTGAAAAGCTACGATAGGCAGGATGGTGACCAGACCCATGGTGGCACCAGTGCCAAGTTGGGCTGGTTTGATAGTACCAAGTGGCTCCTGCAATCTGCCATCAAAAAGTTGGCAGGCGAGTTTTGTTTTCCAGGGAAAAGCGCCGTTGTTTGTGTTTGGGGGACTGTGGCTGGGAGTGGCCGGCTGGCTCCTTAGAACACAGGATACGCAGGATGGTTCCCAGACCCAAGGTGGCACCAGTGCCAAGTCGGGCTGGTTTGTTAGTACCAAGTGGTTCCTGCAATCTGCCATCCAGAAGTGGGGCAGCTGAATTTTGTTTGCCAGAGAAAAAGGCTGTTGTTTGTGTTTCGGGGCCTGTGGCTGGCAGTGGACGGCTGGCTCCTGAAAATCCATGATACGCAGCATGGTTCCCAGACCCAAGGTGGCACCAGTGCCAAGTAGGGCTGGTTTCATAGTACCCAGTGGCTCCTGCAATCTGCCATCCAGAAGAGGGGCAGTTGAGTTTTGTTTTCCAGAGAAAAGGGCCGTGGTTTGTGTTTGGGGCCTATGGCTGAGAGTGACCGGCCGGCCCCTGAAAATCCACGATAGGAAGGATGATTCCCAGATCCAAGGTGGCACCAGTGCCATGTTGTGCTGGTGTGATAGTCCCAAGTGGCTCCTGCAATCTGCCATCCAGAAGCGGGGCAGCTGAATTTTGTTTGCCAGAGAAAAAGGCTGTGGTTTTTGTTTGGGGGCCTATGGCTGGGAGTGGCCGGCTGGCTCCTGAAAATCCACGATACGCAGCATGGTTCCCAGACCCAAGGTGGCACCAGTGCCAAGTGGGGCTGGTTTCACAGTGTCAAGTGCCTCCTGCAATCTCCCATCCAGAAGCGGGGCAGCTGAGTTTTGTTTGCCTGTGAAACGGGCCATTGTTTTTGATTGGGGTCTGTGGCCGAGAGTGTCCAGCTGGCTCCTGACAATCCACAATACGCAGGATGGTTCCCAGACCCAAGGTGGCACCAGTGCCAAGTCGTGCTGGTTTGATAGTACCAAGTGCGTCCTGCAATTTGCCATCCAGAAGAGGGGCAGTTGAGTTTTGTTTGCCAGAGAAAAGCGCCGTTGTTTGTGTTTGGGGTCTTGTGGCTGGGAGTGGCCGACTGGCGCCTTAGAATCTGCGATACGCAGCATGGTTCCCAGACCCAAGGTGGCACCAGTGCCAAGTCGGGCTGGTTTGATAGTACCAAGTGCGTCCTGCAATTTGCCATCCAGAAGCGGGGCAGCTAAATTTTGTTTGCTAGAGAAAAGGGCTGTGGTTTGTGTTTGGGGGCCTATGGCCGAGAGTGGTAGGCTGGCCCCTGAAAATCAACGATAGGCAGGATGGTTCCCAGATCCAAGGTGGCACCAGTGCCAAGTAAGGCTGGTTGTATGGTTCAAAGTGACTCCTGCAATCTGCCATCCAGAAGCGGGACAGCTGAATTTTTTTTGCCAGAGAAAAGGTCCGTGGTTTCTTTTTGGGGCATACGGCTGGGAATTGCCGGCTGGCTCCTTAAAATGCTCGATACGCAGGATGGTTCCCAGAGCCAAGGTGGCACCACTGCCAAGTCGGGCTCTTTTTGTAGTACCAAGTGCGTCCTGCAATTTGCCATCCAGAAGAGGGGCAGTTGAGTTTTGTTTGCCAGAGAAAAGGGCCGAGGTTTGTGTTTGGGAGCATATGGCTGGGAATGACCGGCTGGCCCCTGAAAATCCACGATACGCCGGATGGTTCCCAGATCCAAGATGGTACCATTACCAAGTCGGGCTGCTTTGATAGTCCCAAGTGGCTCCTGCAAACTGCCACACCAGAAGCGGGGCAGCTGAGTTTTGTTTGCCAGGGAAATGGGCCGTTGTTTGTGTTTGGGGGCCTGTGGCTGGGAGTGTTCGGCTGGTTCCTGAATATGTACGATACGCAGGATTGTTCCCAGATCCAAGGTGGCAGCAGTGCCATGTTGTGCTGGTGTGATAGTCCCAAGTGGCTCCTGCAATCTGCCATCCAGAAGTGGGGCAGCTGATTTTTGCTTGCCAGAGAAAAGGTCCGTGGTTTGTGTTTGGGGGCATATGGCTGAGAGTGGCCGGCTGGCCCCTGAAAATCCACGATACACAGGATGGTTCCCAGATCCAAGGTGGCACCTGTGCCAAGTCGGGCTGATTTGATAGTACTAAGTAGCTCCTGCAATCTGCCATCCAGAAGCGGGGCAGCTTACTTTTGTTTGCCAGGGAAACGGGCCGAGGTTTCTGTTTGGGGGCCTATGGCTGGGAGTGACCGGCTGGCTCCTGAAAAGCTACAATAGGCAGGATGGTTCCCAGAGCCAAGGTGGCACCAGTGCCAAGTTGGGCTGGTTTGATAGTACCAAGTGGCTCCTGCAATCTGCCATCCAGAAGCAGGGCAGCTGAGTTTTGTTTGCCAGAGAAAAGGGCTTGGTTTGTGTTTGGGGGCATATGGCTGTGTGTGGCCAGCTGTCTCATTAAAAAGACCGACACGCAGGATGGTTCCCAGACCCAAGGTGGCACCAGTGCCAAGTCGGGCTGGTTTGATAGTACCAAGTGGCTCCTGCAATCTTCCATGATCACGTGGAGAAATACTTTCTGGTTTCAGCCATATGCTCTTTCTTCTCTCCCTCAACTTCTCTATCACCTCTCATCTGGTTCACATGCGCTGTCTTCAAGGTCCACAGGCTACTTTTCACAGAATCTTCTGGCCTGATGAAGTAAGAATGATGAATAGAACAGAGCTGGGATATATTTTCCAGTTTGGATAAAATGCATTCTGCACACAAATCCAAGGAGAACGTGCTGCCCCAATGCCCAGAAAATCTTTCACTCCTGCTAGTGTTCTACGTCAACCGCAACTTAGTCTGAAAGAAAAGCTTTTTCTCTGAGAGCATCTGAGAGGTTTGCATGAAGCACTGATATCTGACATATGCAATTTTGAATAGGAGAGGAAAAAGAAAATGGCAAGGAGTTTTTAATTTTAGTGGTTTCAATTTTAATTTCCGTGCACTTTTTCAAAACTTGTCAGCTCAAATGCCCATCAACATCTTTTAGTCATCTGTAAGTCAGTATTCATATAAAATGTGCTTCAAATCCAAAGAATTTCAAATTTGCACTCCAAGCTTCTATGCCTAGATTTATGATTTCCTACACATATTAGATGAAAGGAAGGCCTTTTTTACTGTGGGAGTGCTGGAACACTGGAACAGGTTGCCCAGAGAAGTTGTGGGTGTCCCATCCCTGAAAGTATTCAAGGTCACCTTGGACGGGGCTTGGAGCAGCAACAAAGGAGAAGCTTGATGGTAGAGAAACAAAGTTGGACTATAGAAGAAACTCGGATTGAAGTATAGGATCAAGTTTTCTCTCAGCTCTTGGGGTAAATTCAAAGTTGTACAAAATGACATTTATCTGTGCTATTCACTACTGTAACAGAAAGTTTCATGAAAACTGTACAGAAGATAGTAAATTTTAAAAGAGATAAGAATTACAGCATAAAATCCATGGGATAGGTTACAACATGAGACACTCTCTAAGAGAAAATCTCTGTGTTTCAGCACTTCATCGGGGTAAGATTTCATGAAGTGCCAAAGAAGGCGGCAAAATATCATTCGGGACATTATTTACTGGAATTCAGCCTGGCCATTAGTAGGAACTGCCTTTGAACATATCATGTAGATATACCACACACGCTTTCCCTTCACTGAAAAATTACTGTTTACAACAAATAAGCAATTGACGATCAAAATTGATTGAAAGCATCTTAAACATGTCAAGTATTTCATTGTAGATGATCTGTGATCCAAATGCTTCTTCCACCTTCGAGAGGGACAGAAGAATTCTTCCATATCATGATGGTTTAAAATTGTATCAACCAATGTTTTCTGCTGAAAAGATATCATCTATTTTTTTCTATTTTTGGAAGAAAATATTCCTAGACATACAACAGGTGAGAACTAAGTAATTTTAAAGAAACAAATGAAATGAAAATATTCTGTAAATAGAATGAAATGAAAAGCTGTGTTTTAAATAGGAGCTAAATATTAAACAGAATTTTTGTACCAGGCATTTGAATTACTGCACCAGCTCTTTTGCCCATCAAGAGAGGCATTTAGCATTTCAGTCTTTTCCAAGGTGTTCATGATCTGCTATGCTGATCTCTGTGTGTGCCTAGGTGTGTGTGGAGGGGGGGGCATATGAAGGGGAGTGTGTATGTTTGCTTTACAATTGTTGTGGCAGATTCATGCCTCAGCTCCACATTTTGTTTTAAAAAGGTCACACCGAGTGGATATGAAGTTTACTATCAACAAGAGATCGATTCCCAAATCATCCATTTGACTCTCCCTTATAAATCATGTGCTTTGTTGCATATTTTATCAAATATACTTTCAAGCCAGATGGAGGAAGGAGGATGTGGGAATCCCTCCACCATCTTGCAACTTTTATGTAAGTAGGTTTTCAAGAAAATCATCATTTCTCTTTTAAATATGTCTGGAACAGGCATGATGGTAGTGTCAACCTGTTGGAGTTTTTGTTGCTGGAAGAAGTTGTACAAAAGGATTGGTTTTTACATTGACCAGTTACTGAATCAAGCGCAGGAATACATTGGAAATTTAGCTGGGGGTTCCTTTTCCCAGCAGACTACTTCTAGAACGAGCTTGTACACTGAAGCTGACTCTTTTGCTCTCTTTTTGTTTCTTTCCTATTTTCTTGGCTTCTTTGCCACTATCTAGACAATTTTGGAACTTTGTTCCCAACTAAAATGGTTTCAATAGTCTGATTGTGATCATACATTTTTACAAGGAATTTTTAAAATCTTTCCTCGAGTCCAGAAAGTCAAGGACTTAGATCTTTTTCTTCCCTTATCAATATTGCCATGAAATTGATAAATAAAGACCAACTCTTTATTTTTGTTTTTAACCCACGTAGATAATTCCCATCCATTAATCCATTTTGTGGACCAATAGCTGCCATTCTGATGGAAGCTGTCACTTCTTAACAATAGGCATTCTGTGACTATGTTGACTGCACTTTGGGTGAAGATCCTAACTGGTCTTAGATATACATAGGGAGAAATTTGCTCAGCCAGTGTCAGTCTTAAGCATGCGTATCAGAAGATCTTTCTAGAGCTGGGAATTTTCCCATGAAAGGGATTCAGTTAGGGAAGAGACACTTGTGCCAGAGTTTTACATTCTTCTTGAACACTGCTTAAGGAACTTAGATGCCATGTCCATTTGGATCTCTGTCTGCACAGAACTTTGTCATGCCAGCGCTTTGAAATGCATCTTGAAGAGAATTCACTAGCACAGAATGAAAGAGAGTGGAAGGGGTTGGTGGGGCTAACCAGGCCCAACCCCCCTGCCTAAACCAGGATACCTAGAGCCTCTTGCCCAGGATTCTATCTGGGTGTACTTTTAATGTCTTCAAAGATCCAGGCTCCACAATCTTTCTGGGCAGTCTGTGCCGTGGTTCAGTCACCCTGACAGTAAAGAAACATTTACTGATGTTCAAAGGCAATCTCCTGTATTTCAGTGTGTGCCCACTGCCTCTTGTCTTTTCCCTCAGCATCACTGAAAAGACACTGATTCCCTCCCCTTTGCACTATTGCTTCCATATGTATGTGTGATGCCATGTAGAGGTATGTCAAAAACCTCCCTGAAGCCCAGGCAGATAATATTCCCTTCATCTACCAGTCAAGTTGATTCATCAGAGGAGTTTAAAGTGATGTTCAGCATGAAATTCCCCTGAAAAATCATGCTAACTACATTATTTGGTCATCTGTCATGTGCCTGGCAAGGATTTCCAGGAAGAGCTGCTTCATCAACTTCCTGGGGATAAAAAAGAGGCTGGCTGGTTTGTACTATGGCGAGTCCTCTTAATTGCCTTTTTTGAAGATGGGTGTCATTTGCTAACATCCACTCTTTCGCGTCTTTTGTAGTCTACATCTTAGCAAAACGCTTTTCCACTATGTCTGGCTAGGAAAAACTGTGCCAGCACAGAAAACATCTCCCATCGTGTTCTAGAAGTTGCACGGATGTCTGCCAAGTGTTTGGCAGGAAGAAAAGAAAAGTTGTCCAAAACAGCTTCCAATCGAATGTTCCTGTGATTGGAAAAGTCAGGAGAGTGCAAAGGTACTGTTTTCTATCAGTTGGCAAGGTGCGCACACAATCCCAGTGTTGTACAGCTTGCTTCTTCACCTTCCCGAAGCTGCCGCTCTCGCCGGCTGCCGGAGCCCAAGAAGCGGCTTCTTCGCGCAAAGACGATTGTGCCGCTCACAGGGCTCTCCTTAGCGCGGCTTCTGCCGAAAGACGCCCGGCAGCGGCTCTTACCTCCGGAGAGCATCCTACCTTCGTCTTTAGCTCCTCTTCTCATCTACACCTCGGCAAAAAGCTTCTCCACTATGTCTGGCTAGGAAAAACTGTGCCAGCACAGAAAACATCTCCCATCGTGTTCTAGAAGTTGCACGGATGTCTGCCAAGTGTTTGGCAGGAAGAAAAGAAAAGTTGTCCAAAACAGCTTCCAATCGAATGTTCCTGTGATTGGAAAAGTCAGGAGAGTGCAAAGGTACTGTTTTCTACCAGTTGGCAAGGTGCGCACACAATCCCAGTGTTGTACAGCTTGCTTCTTCACCTTCCCGAAGCTGCCGCTCTCGCCGGCTGCCGGAGCCCAAGAAGCGGCTTCTTCGCGCAAAGACGATTGTGCCGCTCACAGTGCTCTCCTTAGCGCGGCTTCTGCCGAAAGACGCCCGGCAGCGGCTCTTACCTCCGGAGAGCATCCTACCTTCGTCTTTCGCGTCTTTTGTAGTCTACATCTTAGCAAAACGCTTTTCCACTATGTCTGGCTAGGAAAAACTGTGCCAGCACAGAAAACATCTCCCATCGTGTTCTAGAAGTTGCACGGATGTCTGCCAAGTGTTTGGCAGGAAGAAAAGAAAAGTTGTCCAAAACAGCTTCCAATCGAATGTTCCTGTGATTGGAAAAGTCAGGAGAGTGCAAAGGTACTGTTTTCTATCAGTTGGCAAGGTGCGCACACAATCCCAGTGTTGTACAGCTTGCTTCTTCACCTTCCCGAAGCTGCCGCTCTCGCCGGCTGCCGGAGCCCAAGAAGCGGCTTCTTCGCGCAAAGACGATTGTGCCGCTCACAGTGCTCTCCTTAGCGCGGCTTCTGCCGAAAGACGCCCGGCAGCGGCTCTTACCTCCGGAGAGCATCCTACCTTCGTCTTTCGCGTCTTTTGTAGTCTACATCTTAGCAAAACGCTTCTCCACTATGTCTGGCTAGGAAAAACTGTGCCAGCACAGAAAACATCTCCCATCGTGTTCTAGAAGTTGCACGGATGTCTGCCAAGTGTTTGGCAGGAAGAAAAGAAAAGTTGTCCAAAACAGCTTCCAATCGAATGTTCCTGTGATTGGAAAAGTCAGGAGAGTGCAAAGGTACTGTTTTCTATCAGTTGGCAAGGTGCGCACACAATCCCAGTGTTGTACAGCTTGCTTCTTCACCTTCCCGAAGCTGCCGCTCTCGCCGGCTGCCGGAGCCCAAGAAGCGGCTTCTTCGCGCAAAGACGATTGTGCCGCTCACAGGGCTCTCCTTAGCGCGGCTTCTGCCGAAAGACGCCCGGCAGCGGCTCTTACCTCCGGAGAGCATCCTACCTTCGTCTTTCGCGTCTTTTGTAGTCTACATCTTAGCAAAACGCTTTTCCACTATGTCTGGCTAGGAAAAACTGTGCCAGCACAGAAAACATCTCCCATCGTGTTCTAGAAGTTGCACGGATGTCTGCCAAGTGTTTGGCAGGAAGAAAAGAAAAGTTGTCCAAAACAGCTTCCAATCGAATGTTCCTGTGATTGGAAAAGTCAGGAGAGTGCAAAGGTACTGTTTTCTATCAGTTGGCAAGGTGCGCACACAATCCCAGTGTTGTACAGCTTGCTTCTTCACCTTCCCGAAGCTGCCGCTCTCGCCGGCTGCCGGAGCCCAAGAAGCGGCTTCTTCGCGCAAAGACGATTGTGCCGCTCACAGTGCTCTCCTTAGCGCGGCTTCTGCCGAAAGACGCCCGGCAGCGGCTCTTACCTCCGGAGAGCATCCTACCTTCGTCTTTCGCGTCTTTTGTAGTCTACATCTTAGCAAAACGCTTTTCCACTATGTCTGGCTAGGAAAAACTGTGCCAGCACAGAAAACATCTCCCATCGTGTTCTAGAAGTTGCACGGATGTCTGCCAAGTGTTTGGCAGGAAGAAAAGAAAAGTTGTCCAAAACAGCTTCCAATCGAATGTTCCTGTGATTGGAAAAGTCAGGAGAGTGCAAAGGTACTGTTTTCTATCAGTTGGCAAGGTGCGCACACAATCCTAGTGTTGTACAGCTTGCTTCTTCACCTTCCCGAAGCTGCCGCTCTCGCCGGCTGCCGGAGCCCAAGAAGCGGCTTCTTCGCGCAAAGACGATTGTGCCGCTCACAGTGCTCTCCTTAGCGCGGCTTCTGCCGAAAGACGCCCGGCAGCGGCTCTTACCTCCGGAGAGCATCCTACCTTCGTCTTTAGCTCCTCTTCTCATCTACACCTCGGCAAAAAGCTTTTCCACTATGTCTGGCTAGGAAAAACTGTGCCAGCACAGAAAACATCTCCCATCGTGTTCTAGAAGTTGCACGGATGTCTGCCAAGTGTTTGGCAGGAAGAAAAGAAAAGTTGTCCAAAACAGCTTCCAATCGAATGTTCCTGTGATTGGAAAAGTCAGGAGAGTGCAAAGGTACTGTTTTCTATCAGTTGGCAAGGCGCGCACACAATCCCAGTGTTGTACAGCTTGCTTCTTCACCTTCCCGAAGCTGCCGCTCTCGCCGGCTGCCGGAGCCCAAGAAGCGGCTTCTTCGCGCAAAGACGATTGTGCCGCTCACAGTGCTCCCCTTAGCGCGGCTTCTGCCGAAAGACGCCCGGCAGCGGCTCTTACCTCCTGAGAGTGGCAGCTTCTGGAATGTGAAGAAGCAAGCTGTACAACACTGGGATTGTGTGCGCACCTTGCCAACTGATAGAAAACAGTACCTTTGCACTCTCCTGACTTTTCCAATCACAGGAACATTCGATTGGAAGCTGTTTTGGACAACTTTTCTTTTCTTCCTCCCAAATACTTGGCAGACATATCTGCAACTTCTAGAAAACGATGGGAGATGTTTTCTGTGCTGGCACGGTTTTTCCTAGCCAGACATAGTGGAAAAGCGTTTTGCTAAGATGTAGACTACATAAGACGCGAAAGACGAAGGTAGGATGCTCTCCGGAGGTAAGAGCCGCTGCCGGGCGTCTTTCGGCAGAAGCCGCGCTAAGGAGAGCCCTGTGAGCGGCACAATCGTCTTTGCGCGAAGAAGCCGCTTCTTCGGTTCCGGGAGCCGGCGAGAGCGGCAGCTTCGGGAAGGTGAAGAAGCAAGCTGTACAACACTGGGATTGTGTGCGCACCTTGCCAACTGATAGAAAACAGTACCTTTGCACTCTCCTGACTTTTCCAATCACAGGAACATTCGATTGGAAGCTGTTTTGGACAACTTTTCTTTTCTTCCTGCCAAACACTTGGCAGACATCCGTGCAACTTCTAGAACACGATGGGAGATGTTTTCTGTGCTGGCACAGTTTTTCCTAGCCAGACATAGTGGAGAAGCGTTTTGCTAAGATGTAGACTACAAAAGACGCGAAAGACGAAGGTAGGATGCTCTCCGGAGGTAAGAGCCGCTGCCGGGCGTCTTTCGGCAGAAGCCGCGCTAAGGAGAGCACTGTGAGCGGCACAATCGTCTTTGCGCGAAGAAGCCGCTTCTTGGGCTCCGGCAGCCGGCGAGAGCGGCAGCTTCGGGAAGGTGAAGAAGCAAGCTGTACAACACTGGGATTGTGTGCGCACCTTGCCAACTGATAGAAAACAGTACCTTTGCACTCTCCTGACTTTTCCAATCACAGGAACATTCGATTGGAAGCTGTTTTGGACAACTTTTCTTTTCTTCCTGCCAAACACTTGGCAGACATCCGTGCAACTTCTAGAACACGATGGGAGATGTTTTCTGTGCTGGCACAGTTTTTCCTAGCCAGACATAGTGGAAAAGCGTTTTGCTAAGATGCAGACTACAAAAGACGCGAAAGACGAAGGTAGGATGCTCTCCGGAGGTAAGAGCCGCTGCCGGGCGTCTCTCGGCAGAAGCCGCGCTAAGGAGAGCACTGTGAGCGGCACAATCGTCTTTGCGCGAAGAAGCCGCTTCTTGGGCTCCGGCAGCCGGCGAGAGCGGCAGCTTCGGGAAGGTGAAGAAGCAAGCTGTACAACACTGGGATTGTGTGCGCACCTTGCCAACTGATAGAAAACAGTACCTTTGCACTCTCCTGACTTTTCCAATCACAGGAACATTCGATTGGAAGCTGTTTTGGACAACTTTTCTTTTCTTCCTGCCAAACACTTGGCAGACATCCGTGCAACTTCTAGAACACGATGGGAGATGTTTTCTGTGCTGGCACAGTTTTTCCTAGCCAGACATAGTGGAGAAGCGTTTTGCTAAGATGTAGACTACAAAAGACGCGAAAGACGAAGGTAGGATGCTCTCCGGAGGTAAGAGCCGCTGCCGGGCGTCTTTCGGCAGAAGCCGCGCTAAGGAGAGCACTGTGAGCGGCACAATCGTCTTTGCGCGAAGAAGCCGCTTCTTGGGCTCCGGCAGCCGGCGAGAGCGGCAGCTTCGGGAAGGTGAAGAAGCAAGCTGTACAACACTGGGATTGTGTGCGCACCTTGCCAACTGATAGAAAACAGTACCTTTGCACTCTCCTGACTTTTCCAATCACAGGAACATTCGATTGGAAGCTGTTTTGGACAACTTTTCTTTTCTTCCTGCCAAACACTTGGCAGACATCCGTGCAACTTCTAGAACACGATGGGAGATGTTTTCTGTGCTGGCACAGTTTTTCCTAGCCAGACATAGTGGAGAAGCGTTTTGCTAAGATGTAGACTACAAAAGACGCGAAAGACGAAGGTAGGATGCTCTCCGGAGGTAAGAGCCGCTGCCGGGCGTCTTTCGGCAGAAGCCGCGCTAAGGAGAGCACTGTGAGCGGCACAATCGTCTTTGCGCGAAGAAGCCGCTTCTTGGGCTCCGGCAGCCGGCGAGAGCGGCAGCTTCGGGAAGGTGAAGAAGCAAGCTGTACAACACTGGGATTGTGTGCGCACCTTGCCAACTGATAGAAAACAGTACCTTTGCACTCTCCTGACTTTTCCAATCACAGGAACATTCGATTGGAAGCTGTTTTGGACAACTTTTCTTTTCTTCCTGCCAAACACTTGGCAGACATCCGTGCAACTTCTAGAACACGATGGGAGATGTTTTCTGTGCTGGCACAGTTTTTCCTAGCCAGACATAGTGGAAAAGCGTTTTGCTAAGATGTAGACGACAACAGAGGCTAAAGAGTGGATGTTAGCAAATGACACCCATCTTCAAAAAAGGCAATTAAGAGGACTCGCCATAGTACAAACCAGCCAGCCTCTTTTTTATCCCCAGGAAGTTGATGAAGCAGCTCTTCCTGGAAATCCTTGCCAGGCACATGACAGATGACCAAATAATGTAGTTAGCATGATTTTTCAGGGGAATTTCATGCTGAACATCACTTTAAACTCCTCTGATGAATCAACTTGACTGGTAGATGAAGGGAATATTATCTGCCTGGGCTTCAGGGAGGTTTTTGACATACCTCTACATGGCATCACACATACATATGGAAGCAATAGTGCAAAGGGGAGGGAATCAATGTCTTTTCAGTGATGCTGAGGGAAAAGACAAGAGGCAGTGGGCACACACTGAAATACAGGAGATTGCCTTTGAACATCAGTAAATGTTTCTTTACTGTCAGGGTGACTGAACCACGGCACAGACTGCCCAGAAAGATTGTGGAGCCTGGATCTTTGAAGACATTAAAAGTACACCCAGATAGAATCCTGGGCAAGAGGCTCTAGGTATCCTGGTTTAGGCAGGGGGGTTGGGCCTGGTTAGCCCCACCAACCCCTTCCACTCTCTTTCATTCTGTGCTAGTGAATTCTCTTCAAGATGCATTTCAAAGCGCTGGCATGACAAAGTTCTGTGCAGACAGAGATCCAAATGGACATGGCATCTAAGTTCCTTAAGCAGTGTTCAAGAAGAATGTAAAACTCTGGCACAAGTGTCTCTTCCCTAACTGAATCCCTTTCATGGGAAAATTCCCAGCTCTAGAAAGATCTTCTGATACACATGCTTAAGACTGACACTGGCTGAGCAAATTTCTCCCTATGTATATCTAAGACCAGTTAGGATCTTCACCCAAAGTGCAGTCAACATAGTCACAGAATGCCTATTGTTAAGAAGTGACAGCTTCCATCAGAATGGCAGCTATTGGTCCACAAAATGGATTAATGGATGGGAATTATCTACGTGGGTTAAAAACAAAAATAAAGAGTTGGTCTTTATTTATCAATTTCATGGCAATATTGATAAGGGAAGAAAAAGATCTAAGTCCTTGACTTTCTGGACTCGAGGAAAGATTTTAAAAATTCCTTGTAAAAATGTATGATCACAATCAGACTATTGAAACCATTTTAGTTGGGAACAAAGTTCCAAAATTGTCTAGATAGTGGCAAAGAAGCCAAGAAAATAGGAAAGAAACAAAAAGAGAGCAAAAGAGTCAGCTTCAGTGTACAAGCTCGTTCTAGAAGTAGTCTGCTGGGAAAAGGAACCCCCAGCTAAATTTCCAATGTATTCCTGCGCTTGATTCAGTAACTGGTCAATGTAAAAACCAATCCTTTTGTACAACTTCTTCCAGCAACAAAAACTCCAACAGGTTGACACTACCATCATGCCTGTTCCAGACATATTTAAAAGAGAAATGATGATTTTCTTGAAAACCTACTTACATAAAAGTTGCAAGATGGTGGAGGGATTCCCACATCCTCCTTCCTCCATCTGGCTTGAAAGTATATTTGATAAAATATGCAACAAAGCACATGATTTATAAGGGAGAGTCAAATGGATGATTTGGGAATCGATCTCTTGTTGATAGTAAACTTCATATCCACTCGGTGTGACCTTTTTAAAACAAAATGTGGAGCTGAGGCATGAATCTGCCACAACAATTGTAAAGCAAACATACACACTCCCCTTCATATGCCCCCCCCTCCACACACACCTAGGCACACACAGAGATCAGCATAGCAGATCATGAACACCTTGGAAAAGACTGAAATGCTAAATGCCTCTCTTGATGGGCAAAAGAGCTGGTGCAGTAATTCAAATGCCTGGTACAAAAATTCTGTTTAATATTTAGCTCCTATTTAAAACACAGCTTTTCATTTCATTCTATTTACAGAATATTTTCATTTCATTTGTTTCTTTAAAATTACTTAGTTCTCACCTGTTGTATGTCTAGGAATATTTTCTTCCAAAAATAGAAAAAAATAGATGATATCTTTTCAGCAGAAAACATTGGTTGATACAATTTTAAACCATCATGATATGGAAGAATTCTTCTGTCCCTCTCGAAGGTGGAAGAAGCATTTGGATCACAGATCATCTACAATGAAATACTTGACATGTTTAAGATGCTTTCAATCAATTTTGATCGTCAATTGCTTATTTGTTGTAAACAGTAATTTTTCAGTGAAGGGAAAGTGTGTGTGGTATATCTACATGATATGTTCAAAGGCAGTTCCTACTAATGGCCAGGCTGAATTCCAGTAAATAATGTCCCGAATGATATTTTGCCGCCTTCTTTGGCACTTCATGAAATCTTACCCCGATGAAGTGCTGAAACAAAGAGATTTTCTCTTAGAGAGTGTCTCATGTTGTAACCTATCCCATGGATTTTATGCTGTAATTCTTATCTCTTTTAAAATTTACTATCTTCTGTACAGTTTTCATGAAACTTTCTGTTACAGTAGTGAATAGCACAGATAAATGTCATTTTGTACAACTTTGAATTTACCCCAAGAGCTGAGAGAAAACTTGATCCTATACTTCAATCCGAGTTTCTTCTATAGTCCGACTTTGTTTCTCTACCATCAAGCTTCTCCTTTGTTGCTGCTCCAAGCCCCGTCCAAGGTGACCTTGAATACTTTCAGGGATGGGACACCCACAACTTCTCTGGGCAACCTGTTCCAGTGTTCCAGCACTCCCACAGTAAAAAAGGCCTTCCTTTCATCTAATATGTGTAGGAAATCATAAATCTAGGCATAGAAGCTTGGAGTGCAAATTTGAAATTCTTTGGATTTGAAGCACATTTTATATGAATACTGACTTACAGATGACTAAAAGATGTTGATGGGCATTTGAGCTGACAAGTTTTGAAAAAGTGCACGGAAATTAAAATTGAAACCACTAAAATTAAAAACTCCTTGCCATTTTCTTTTTCCTCTCCTATTCAAAATTGCATATGTCAGATATCAGTGCTTCATGCAAACCTCTCAGATGCTCTCAGAGAAAAAGCTTTTCTTTCAGACTAAGTTGCGGTTGACGTAGAACACTAGCAGGAGTGAAAGATTTTCTGGGCATCGGGGCAGCCCGTTCTCCTTGGATTTGTGTGCAGAATGCATTTTATCCAAACTGGAAAATAGATCCCAGCTCTGTTCTATTCATCATTCTTACTTCATCAGGCCAGAAGATTCTGTGAAAAGTAGCCTGTGGACCTTGAAGACAGCGCATGTGAACCAGATGAGAGGTGATAGAGAAGTTGAGGGAGAGAAGAAAGAGCATGAGGCTGAAACCAGAAAGTATTTCTCCACGTGATCATGGAAGATTGCAGGAGCCACTTGGTACTATCAAACCAGCCCAACTTGGCACTGGTGCCACCTTGGGTCTGGGAGCCATGTTGCATATCGTGCATTTTAAGGAGCCAGCTGGCCACACCCAGCCATATGCCCCCAAACACAAACCAAGGCCCTTTTCTCTGGCAAACAAAACTCAGCTGCCCTGCTTCTGGATGGCAGATTGCAGGAACCACTTGGTACTATCAAACCAGCCCAACTTGGCACTGGTGCCACCATGGGTCTGGTCACCATCCTGCCTATTGTAGCTTTTCAGGAGCCAGCCGGTCACTCTCAGCCATAGGCCCCCAAACACAAACCTCGGCCCGTTTACCTGGCAAACAAAAGTAAGCTGCCCCGCTTCTGGATGGCAGATTGCAGGAGCTACTTAGTACTATCAAATCAGCCCGACTTGGCACAGGTGCCACCTTGGATCTGGGAACCATCCTGTGTATCGTGGATTTTCAGGGGCCAGCCAGCCACCCTCAGCCATATGCCCCCAAAAACAAACCACGGACTTTTTCTCTGGCAAACAAAACTCAACTGCCCCTCTTCTGGATGGCAAATTTTAGGACGCACTTTGTACTACGAAAACCGCCCGACGTGGCACTGGTGCCACCTTGGCTCTGGGAACCATCCTGCGTATCGAGCATTTTAAGGAGCCAGCCGGCAATTCCCAGCCGTATGCCCCAAAAAGAAACCACGGACCTTTTCTCTGGCAAAAAAAACTCAGCTGTCCCGCTTCTGGATGGCAGATTGCAGGAGTCACTTTGAACCATACAACCAGCCTTACTTGGCACTGGTGCCACCTTGGATCTGGGAACCATCCTGCCTATCGTTGATTTTCAGGGGCCAGACTACCACTCTCGGCCATAGGCCCCCAAACACAAACCACAGCCCTTTTCTCTAGCAAACAAAATTTAGCTGCCCCGCTTCTGGATGGCAAATTGCAGGAGCCACTGGGTACTACAAAAACAGCCCGACTTGGCACTGGTGCCACCTTGCGTCTGGTTACCATGCGGCGTATCGTGCATTTTAAGGAGCCAGGTGGCCACTCCCAGCCATATGCCCCCAAACACAACCCACGGCCCTTTTCTCTGGCAAACAAAACTCAGCTGCCCCGCTTCTGGATGGCAGAGTGCAGGAGACACTTGGTACTATCAAACCAGCCCGACTTGGCACTGGTGCCACCTTTGGTCTGGGAACCATCCTGCGTATTGTGGATTGTCAGGAGACAGCCGACCACTCTCGGCCACAGACCCCAATCAAAAACAAAGGTCCGTTTCCCTGGCAAAAAAAACTCAGCTGCCCCGCTTCTGGATGGGAGATTGCAGGAGGCACTTGACACTGTCAAACGAGCCCCACTTTGTACTGGTGCCACCTTGGGTCTGGGAACCATGCTGCGTATCGTGGATTTTCAGGAGTCAGCCGGCCACTGCCAGCCACAGGCCCCCAAACAAAAACCACAGCCTTTTTCTCTGGCAAACAAAACTCAGCTGCCCCGCTTCTGGATGGCAGATTGCAGGAGCCACTTGGTACTATCAAACCAGCCCGACTTGGCACTGGTGCCACCTTGGGTCTGGGAACCATCCTGCCTATCGTGGATTTTAAGGAGCCAGCCGGCTACTCCCAGCCACAGGCCCCCAACAAAAACCACGGCCCTTTTTTCTCGCAAACAAAACTTAGCTGCCTCACTTCTGGATGGCAGATTGCAGGAGTCACTTGGTGTAATCAAACCAGCCCGACTTGGCACTGGTGCCACCTTGGGTCTGGGAACCATCCTGCGTATCGTGGATTCTAAGGAGCCAGCCGGCCACTCCCAGCCACAGGCCCCCAAACAAAATCAACGGCGCTGTTCCCTGGAAAACAAAACACGCCTGCCAACTTTTTGATGGAGTTTGCAGGAGCCACTTGGTACTATCAAACCAGCCCAACTTGGCACTGGTGCCACCATGGGTCTGGTAAACATCCTGCCTATCGTGGATTCTTAGGAGCCAGCCGGCCACTCCTAGCCACAGGCCCCCAAACAAAAACCTAGGCCTATTTCTCTGGCAAACAAAAGTAAGCTGCCCCGCTTCTGGATGGCAGATTGCAGGAGACACTTGGGACTATCAAACCAGCCCAACTTGGCACTGGTGCCACCTTGGATCTGGGAACCATGCTGTGTATCGTGGATTTTCAGGGGCCAGCCGGCCACTCTCAGCCATATGCCCCCAAACAGAAACCTCGGCCCGTTTCTCTGGCAAACAAAACTCAACTGCCCCTCTTCTGGATGGCAAATTGCAAGATGAACTTGATACTAAAACCGCAGGCCGACTTGGTAGTGGTGACACCTTGGGCCTGGGAACCATCATGCGTATCGAGCATTTTAAGGAGCCAGCCGGCCACTCCCAGCAATATGCCCCCAAAAACAATCCACGGAATTTTTCTCTGGCAAACAAAAATCAGCTGCCCCGCTTCTGGATGGCAGATTGCAGGAGCCACTTTGACCCATCAAACCAGCCCGACTTGGCACTGGTGCCACCTTGCATCCTGGAACCATGCTGCCTAGCGTGGATTTTCAGGGGCCAGCCGGCCACTCTCAGCTATATGCCCCCAAACAAAACCCACGGCCCGTTTCCCTGGCAAACAAAAGTAAGCTGCCCCGCTTCTGGATGGCAGATTGCAGGAACCACTTGGTAGTGTCAAACCAGCCCGACTTGGCACTGGTGCCACCTTGGGTCTGGGAACCATCCTGCGTATCGTGGATTCTAAGGAGCCAGCCGGCCACTCCCAGCCACAGGCCCCCAAACACAAACAACGGCGCTTTTCCCTGGAAAACAAAACTCGCCTGCCAACTTTTTGATGGCAGATTGCAGGAGCAACTTGGTACTATCAAACCAGCCCAACTTGGCACTGGTGCCACCATGGGTCTGGTAACCATCCTGCCTATTGTAGCTTTCCAGGAGCCAGCCGGTCACTCCCAGCCATAGGCCCCCAGTCACAAACCTCGGCCCGTTTCCCTGGCAAACAAAAGTAAGCTGCCCCGCTTCTGGATGGCAGATTGCAGGAGCCACTTGGTACTATCAAACCAGCCCGACTTGGCACTGGTGCCACCTTGGGTCTGGGAACCATGCTGCGTATCGCAGATTCTAAGGCGCCAGTCGGCCACTCCCAGCCACAAGACACCAAACACAAACAACGGCGCTTTTCTCTGGCAAACAAAACTCAACTGCCCCTCTTCTGGATGGCAAATTGCAGGACGCACTTGGTACTATCAAACCAGCACGACTTGGCACTGGTGCCACCTTGGGTCTGGGAACCATCCTGCGTATTGTGGATTGTCAGGAGCCAGCTGGACACTCTCGGCCACAGACCCAAATCAAAAACAACGGCCCGTTTCACAGGCAAACAAAACTCAGCTGCCCCGCTTCTGGATGGGAGATTGCAGGAGGCACTTGACACTGTGAAACCAGCCCCACTTGGCACTGGTGCCACCTTGGGTCTGGGAACCATGCTGCGTATCATGGATTTTCAGGAGCCAGCCGGCCACTCCCAGCCATAGGCCCCCAAACAAAAACCACAGCCTTTTTCTCTGGCAAACAAAATTCAGCTGCCCCGCTCCTGGATGGCAGATTGCAGGAGCCACTTGGGACTATCACACCAGCACAACATGGCACTGGTGCCACCTTGGGTCTGGGAACCATCCTTCCTATCGTGGATTTTCAGGGGCCAGCCGGTCACTCTCAGCCATAGGCCCCAAACACAAACCACGGCCCTTTTCTCTGGAAAACAAAACTCAACTGCCCCTCTTCTGGATGGCAGATTGCAGGAGCCACTGGGTACTATGAAACTAGCCCTACTTGGCACTGGTGCCACCTTGGGTCTGGGAACCATGCTGCGTATCATGGATTTTCAGGAGCCAGCCGTCCACTGCCAGCCACAGGCCCCGAAACACAAACAACAGCCTTTTTCTCTGGCAAACAAAATTCAGCTGCCCCGCTTCTGGATGGCAGATTGCAGGAACCACTTGGTACTAACAAACCAGCCCGACTTGGCACTGGTGCCACCTTGGGTCTGGGAACCATCCTGCGTATCGTGGATTCTAAGGAGCCAGCTGGCCACTCCCAGCCACAGGCCCCAAAATACACACAACGGCGCTTTTCCCTGGAAAACAAAACTCGCCTGCCAACATTTTGATGGCAGATTGCAGGAGCCACTTGGTACTATCAAACCAGCCCAACTTGGCACTGGTGCCACCATGGGTCTGGTCACCATCCTGCCTATCGTAGCTTTTCAGGAGCCAGCCGCTCACTCCCAGCCATAGGCCCCCAGAAAAAAACCTCGGTCCGTTTCCCTGGAAAACAAAAGTAAGCTGCCCCGCTTCTGGATGGCAGATTGCAGGAGCCACTTGGTGCTATCAAACCAGCCCGACTTGGCACTGGTGCCACCTTGGGTCTGGGAACCATCCTGCGTATCCTGTGTTCTAAGGAGCCAGCCGGCCACTCCCAGCCACAGTCCCCCAAACACAAACAACGGCGCTTTTCCCTGGAAAACAAAACTGACCTGCCAACTTTTTGATGGCAGATTGCAGGAGCCACTTGGTACTATCAAACCAGCCCAACTTGGCACTGGTGCCACCATGGGTCTGGTCACCATCCTGCCTATCGTAGCTTTTCAGGAGCCAGCCGGTCACTCCCAGCCATAGGTCCCCAGACAAATACCTCGGCCCGTTTCCCTGGCAAACAAAAGTAAGCTGCCCCGCTTCTGGATGGCAGATTGCAGGAGCCACTTGGTACAATCAAACCAGCCCAACTTGACACTGGTGCCACCTTGGCTCTGGGAACCATGCTGCGTAACCCGGATTCTAAGACGACAGGCAGCCACTGCCAGCCACAGGCCTCCAAACAAAATCAACAGCGCTTTTCCCTGGAAAACAAAACTCGCCTGACAACTTTTAGATGGCAGATTGCAGGAGCCAGTTGGTACCATCAAACCAGCCCAACTTGGCACTGGTGCCACCTTGGGTCTGGGAACCATCCTGCCTATTGTTGCTTTTCAGGAGCCAGCCGGTCACTTCTAGCCCTAGGCCCCCAGTCATAAACCTCGGCCCGTTTCCCTGGCACACAAATGTAAGCTACCCCGCTTCAGGATGGCAGATTGCAGGAGCCACTTTTCACCATCAAACCAGCCTGACGTGGCACTGGTGCCACCTCCGGTCTGGGAACCATCCTGCGTATCGTGTGTTCTAAGGAGCCAGCCGGCCACTCCCACCCACAGTCCCCCAAACACAAACAACGGCGCTTTTCCCTGGAAAACAAAACTGGCCTGCCAACTTTTTGATGGCAGATTGCAGGAGCCACTTGGTACTATCAAACCAGCCCAACTTGGCACTGGTGCCACCATGGGTCTGGTAAACATCCTGCCTATCGTAGCTTTTCAGGAGCCAGGCGGTCACTCCCAGCCATAGGCCCCCAGACACAAACCTCGGCCCGTTTCCCTGGCAAACAAAAGTAAGCTGCCCCGCTTCTGCATGGCAGATTGCAGGTGCTATTTAGTACTATCAAACCAGCCCGACTTGGCACTGGTGCCACCTCTGGTCTGGGAACCATCCTGCCTATCGTGGATTTTCAGGGGCCAGACGGCCACTATCAGCCATATGCCCCCAAAAACAAACCACGGCCCTTTTCTCTGGTAAACAAAACTCAACTGCCCCTCTTCTGGATGGCAAATTTTAGGACGCACTTTGTACTACGAATACCGCCCGACTTGGCACTGGTGCCACCTTGGGTCAGGGAACCATCCTGCCTATCGTAGCTTTTTAAGGAGCCAGCAGGCCACGCCCAGCCATATAGCCCCAAAAACAAACCACGGACCATTTCTCTTGGAAACAAAAATCCGCTGCCCCGCGTCAGGATGGCAGATTGCAGGAGCTATTTAGTATTATCAAACCAGCCCGACTTGGCACTGGTGCCACCATCGGTCTGGTCACCATCCTGCCTATCGTAGCTTTTCAGGAGCCAGCCGGTCACTCTCAGCCATAGGCCCCAAACACAAACCACGGCCCTTTTCTCTGGAAAACAAAATTCAACTGCCCCTCTTCTGGATGGCAGATTGCAGGAGCCACTGGGTACTATGAAACCAGCCCTACTTGGCACTGGTGCCACCTTGGGTCTGGGAACCATGCTGCGTATCATGGATTTTCAGGAGCCAGCCGTCCACTGCCAGCCACAGGCCCCGAAACACAAACAACAGCCTTTTTCTCTGGCAAACAAAATTCAGCTGCCCCGCTTCTGGATGGCAGATTGCAGGAACCACTTGGTACTAACAAACCAGCCCGACTTGGCACTGGTGCCACCTTGGGTCTGGGAACCATCCTGCGTATCGTGGATTCTAAGCAGCCAGCTGGCCACTCCCAGCCACAGGCCCCAAAACACACACAACGGCGCTTTTCCCTGGAAAACAAAACTCGCCTGCCAACTTTTTGATGGCAGATTGCAGGAGCCACTTGGTACTATCAAACCAGCCCAACTTGGCACTGGTGCCACCATGGGTCTGGTCACCATCCTGCCTATCGTAGCTTTTCAGGAGCCAGCCGGTCACTCCCAGCCATAGGCCCCCAGACACAAACCTCGGCCCGTTTCCCTGGCAAACAAAAGTAAGCTGCCCCGCTTCTGGATGGCAGATTGCAGGATCCACTTGTTATTATCAAACCAGCCCGACTTGGTACTGGTGCCACCTCTGGTCTGGGAACCATCCTGGGTATCGTGGATCCTAAGGAGCCAGCCGTCCACTCCCAGCCACAGGCCCCCAAACAAAAACAACGGCGATTTTCCCTGGAAAACAAAACTCGCCTGACAACTTTTTGATGGCAGATTGCAGGAACCACTTGGTACTATCAAACCAGCCCAACTTGGCACTGGTGCCACCTTGGGTCTGGGAACCATGCTGCGTATTGTGGATTCTAAGGAGCCAGCCGGCCACTCCAGCCACAGGCCCGCAGACACAAACAACGGCGCTTTTCCCTGGAAAACAAAACTCGCCTGCCAACATTTTGATGGCAGAGTGCAGGAGCCACTTGGTACTATGAAATCAGCCGAACATGGAACTGGTGCCACCATGGGTCTGGTCACCATCCTGCCTATCGTAGCTTTTCAGGAGCCAGCCGGTCACTCCCAGCCATAGGCCCCCAGACACAAAGCTCGGCCCGTTTCCCTGGCAAACAAAAGTAAGCTGCCCCGCTTCTGGATGGTAGATTGCAGGAACCATTTGCTACAATCAAACCAGCCCAACTTGGCACTGGTGCCACCTCAGGTCTGGGAACCATCCTGCGTATTTTGGATTCTAAGGAGCCAGCCGGCCACTCCCAGCCACAGGCCCCCAAACACAAACAACGGCGCTTTTCCCTGGAAAACAAAACTCGCCTGCCAACATTTTGATGGCAGATTGCAGGAGCCACTTGGTACTATCAAACCAGCCCAACTTGGCACTGGTGCCACCATGGGTCTGGTCACCATCCTGCCTATCGTAGTTTTTCAGGAGCCAGCCGGTCACTCCCTGCCATAGGCCCCCAGAAAAAACCTCGGCCCGTTTCCCTGGCAAACAAAAGTAAGCTGCCCCGCTTCTGGATGGCAGATTGCAGGACGCACTTGGTAGTATCAAACCAGCCCAACTTGGCACTGGTGCCACCTCTGGTCTGGGAACCATGCTGCGTATCGTGGATTCTAATTAGCCATCCGGCCACTCCCAGCCACAGGCCCCCAAACAAAAACAACGGCGCTTTTCCCTGGATAACAAACTCGCCTGCCAACTTTTTGATGGCAGATTGCAGGAGCCACTTGGTACTATCAAACCAGCCCAACTTGGCACTGGTGCCACCATGGGTCTGGTCACCATCCTGCCTATCGTAGCTTTTCAGGAGACAGCCGGTCACTCCCAGCCATAGGCCCCCAGACAAAAACCTCGGCCCTTTTCCCTGGCAAACAAAAGTAAGTTAACCCGCTTCTGGATGGCAGATTGCAGGAGCCACTTTTCACCATCAAACTAGCTCGACTTGGCACTGGTGTCACCTCTGGTCTGGGAACCATCCTGCCTGTCGTGGATTCTAATTAGCCAGCTGGCCACTCCCAGCCACAGGCCCCCAAACACAAACAACGGCGCTTTTCCCTGGGAAACAAAACTCGCCTGCCAAGTTTTTGATGGCAGATTACAGGAGCCACGTGGTACTATCAAACCAGCCCAACTTGGCACTTGTGCCACCATGGGTCTGGTCACCATCCTGCCTATCGTAGCCTTTCAGGAGGCAGCCGGTCACTCCCAGCCATAGGCCCCCAGACACAAACCTCGGCCCGTTTCCCTGGCCAACAAAAGTAAGCTGCCCCGCTTCTGGATGGCAGATTGCAGGAACCACTTGGTACTATCAAACCAGCCCAACTTGGGACTGGTGCCACCTTGGGTCTGGGAACCATCCTGCGTATCGTGGATTCTAAGGAGCCAGCCGGCCACTCCCAGCCACAGGCCCCCAAACACAAACAACGACGCTTTTCCCTGGAAAACAAAACTCGCCTGCCAACTTTTTGATGGCAGATTGCAGGAACCACTTGGTACTATCAAACCAGCCCGACTTGGCACTGGTGCCACCTTGGGTCTGGGAACCATCCTGCGTATCGTGGATTCTAAGGAGCCAGCCGGTCACTCCAAGCCACAGGCCCGCAGACAAAAACAACGGCGCTTTTCCCTGGAAAACAAAACTCGCCTGCCGACTTTTTGATGGCAGATTGCAGGAGCCACTTGGTACTATGAAATCAGCCGAACATGGCACTGGTGCCACCATGGGTCTGGTCACCATCCTGCCTATCGTAGCTTTTCAGGAGCCAGCCGGTCACTCCCAGCCATAGGCCCCCTGACACAAAGCTCGGCCCGTTTCCCTGGCAAACAAAAGTAAGCTGCCCCGCTTCTGGATGGCAGATTGCAGGACGCACTTGGTACTATAAAACCAGCCCGACTTGGCACTGGTGCCACCTCAGGTCTGGGAACCATCCTGCGTATCGTGGATTCTAAGGAGCCAGCCGGCCACTCCCAGCCACAGGCCCCAAAATACACACAACGGCGCTTTTCCCTGGAAAACAAAACTCGCCTGCCAACATTTTGATGGCAGATTGCAGGAGCCACTTGGTACTATCAAACCAGCCCAACTTGGCACTGGTGCCACCATGGGTCTGGTCACCATCCTGCCTATCGTAGCTTTTCAGGAGCCAGCCGGTCACTCCCAGCCATAGGCCCCCAGAAAAAAACCTCGGTCCGTTTCCCTGGAAAACAAAAGTAAGCTGCCCCGCTTCTGGATGGCAGATTGCAGGAGCCACTTGGTGCTATCAAACCAGCCCGACTCGGCACTGGTGCCACCTTGGGTCTGGGAACCATCCTGCGTATCCTGTGTTCTAACGAACCAGCCGGCCACTCCCAGCCACAGTCCCCCAAACACAAACAACGGCGCTTTTCCCTGGAAAACAAAACTGACCTGCCAACTTTTTGATGGCAGATTGCAGGAGCCACTTGGTACAATCAAACCAGCCCAACTTGACACTGGTGCCACCTTCGCTCTGGGAACCATGCTGCGTAACCCGGATTCTAAGACGACAGGCAGCCACTGCCAGCCACAGGCCTCCAAACAAAATCAACGGCGCTTTTCCCTGGAAAACAAAACTCGCCTGACAACTTTTAGATGGCAGATTGCAGGAGCCAGTTGGTACCATCAAACCAGCCCAACTTGGCACTGGTGCCACCTTGGGTCTGGGAACCATCCTGCCTATTTTTGCTTTTCAGGAGCCAGCCGGTCACTTCTAGCCCTAGGCCCCCAGTCATAAACCTCGGCCCGTTTCCCTGGCACACAAATGTAAGCTACCCCGCTTCAGGATGGCAGATTGCAGGAGCCACTTTTCACCATCAAACCAGCCCGACGTGGCACTGGTGCCACCTCCGGTCTGGGAACCATCCTGCGTATCGTGTGTTCTAAGGAGCCAGCCGGCCACTCCCACCCACAGTCCCCCAAACACAAACAACGGCGCTTTTCCCTGGAAAACAAAACTGGCCTGCCAACTTTTTGATGGCAGATTGCAGGAGCCACTTGGTACTATCAAACCAGCCCAACTTGACACTGGTGCCACCATGGGTCCGGTAACCATCCTGCCTATCGTAGCTTTTCAGGAGCCAGGCGGTCACTCCCAGCCATAGGCCCCCAGACACAAACCTCGGCCCGTTTCCCTGGCAAACAAAAGTAAGCTGCCCCGCTTCTGCATGGCAGATTGCAGGTGCTATTTAGTACTATCAAACCAGCCCGACTTGGCACTGGTGCCACCTCTGGTCTGGGAACCATCCTGCCTATCGTGGATTTTCCGGCGCCAGACGGCCACTATCAGCCATATGCCCCCAAAAACAAACCACGGCCCTTTTCTCTGGTAAACAAAACTCAACTGCCCCTCTTCTGGATGGCAAATTTTAGGACGCACTTTGTACTACGAATACCGCCCGACTTGGCACTGGTGCCACCTTGGGTCAGGGAACCATCCTGCCTATCGTAGCTTTTTAAGGAGACAGCAGGCCACGCCCAGCCATATAGCCCCAAAAAAACACCACGGACCATTTCTCTTGGAAACAAAAATCCGCTGCCCCGCGTCAGGATGGCAGATTGCAGGAGCTATTTAGTATTATCAAACCAGCCCGACTTGGCACTGGTGCCACCATCGGTCTGGTCACCATCCTGCCTATCGTAGCTTTTCAGGAGCCAGCCGGTCACTCTCAGCCATAGGCCCCAAACACAAACCACGGCCCTTTTCTCTGGAAAACAAAATTCAACTGCCCCTCTTCTGGATGGCAGATTGCAGGAGCCACTGGGTACTATGAAACCAGCCCTACTTGGCACTGGTGCCACCTTGGGTCTGGGAACCATGCTGCCTATCATGGATTTTCAGGAGCCAGCCGTCCACTGCCAGCCACAGGCCCCGAAACACAAACAACAGCCTTTTTCTCTGGCAAACAAAATTCAGCTGCCCCGCTTCTGGATGGCAGATTGCAGGAACCACTTGGTACTAACAAACCAGCCCGACTTGGCACTGGTGCCACCTTGGGTCTGGGAACCATCCTGCGTATCGTGGATTCTAAGCAGCCAGCTGGCCACTCCCAGCCACAGGCCCCAAAACACACACAACGGCGCTTTTCCCTGGAAAACAAAACTCGCCTGCCAACTTTTTGATGGCAGATTGCAGGAGCCACTTGGTACTATCAAACCAGCCCAACTTGGCACTGGTGCCACCATGGGTCTGGTCACCATCCTGCCTATCGTAGCTTTTCAGGAGCCAGCCGGTCACTCCCAGCCATAGGCCCCCAGACACAAACCTCGGCCCGTTTCCCTGGCAAACAAAAGTAAGCTGCCCCGCTTCTGGATGGCAGATTGCAGGATCCACTTGTTATTATCAAACCAGCCCGACTTGGTACTGGTGCCACCTCTGGTCTGGGAACCATCCTGGGTATCGTGGATCCTAAGGAGCCAGCCGGCCACTCCCAGCCACAGGCCCCCAAACAAAAACAACGGCGATTTTCCCTGGAAAACAAAACTCGCCTGACAACTTTTTGATGGCAGATTGCAGGAACCACTTGGTACTATCAAACCAGCCCAACTTGGCACTGGTGCCACCTTGGGTCTGGGAACCATGCTGCGTATCGTGGATTCTAAGGAGCCAGCCGGCCACTCCAGCCACAGGCCCGCAGACACAAACAACGGCGCTTTTCCCTGGAAAACAAAACTCGCCTGCCAACATTTTGATGGCAGAGTGCAGGATGCATTTGGTACTATGAAATCAGCCCAACTTGGCACTGGTGCCACCATGGGTCTGGTCACCATCCTGCCTATCGTAGCTTTTCAGGAGCCAGCCGGTCACTCCCAGCCATAGGCCCCGAGACAAAAACCTCGGTCCGTTTCCCTGGCAAACAAAAGTAAGCTACCCCGCTTCTGGATGGCAGATTGCAGGACGCACTTGGTACTATCAAACCAGCCCGACTTGGCACTGGTGCCACCTCAGGTCTGGGAACCATCCTGCGTATCTTGGATTCTAATGAGCCAGCCGGCCACTCCCAGCCATAGGCCCCCAAACAAAAACAACGGCGCTTTTCCCTGGAAAACAAAACTCGCCTGCCAACATTTTGATGGCAGATTGCAGGAGCCACTTGGTACTATCAAACCAGCCCAACTTGGCACTGGTGCCACCATGGGTCTGGTCACCATCCTGCCTATCGTAGCTTTTCAGGAGCCAGGCGGTCACTCCCAGCCATAGGCCCCGAGACAAAAACCTCGGTCCGTTTCCCTGGCAAACAAAAGTAAGCTACCCCGCTTCTGGATGGCAGATTGCAGGACGCACTTGGTACTATCAAACCAGCCCGACTTGGCACTGGTGCCACCTCAGGTCTGGGAACCATCCGGCGTATCTTGGATTCTAATGAGCCAGCCGGTCAGTCCCAGCCATAGGCCCCCAGACAAAAACCTCGGCCCGTTTCCCAGGCAAACAAAAGTAAGCTGCCCCGCTTCTGGATGGCAGATTGCAGGAACCACTTGGTAGTATCAAACCAGCCCAACTTGGCACTGGTGGCACCTCTTGTCTGGGAACCATGCTGCGTATCGTGCTTTCTAAGGAGCCAGCCGGCCACTCCCAACCATAGACCCCCAGACACAAACCTCGGCCCTTTTCCCTGGAAAACAAAAGTAAGCTACCCCGATTCTGGATGGCAGATTGCAGGAGCCACTTGGTACTATCAAATCAGCCCAACTTGGCACTGGTGCCACCATGGGTCTGGTAAACATCCTGCCTATCGTAGCTTTTCAGGAGCCAGCCGGCCACTCTCAGCCATATGCCCCCAAAAACAAACCACGGCCCTTTCCTCTGGCAAACATAACTCAACTGCCCCTCTTCTGGATGGCAAATTTTAGGACGCACTTTGTACTACGAAAACCGCCCGACGTGGCACTGGTGCCACCTTGTGTCAGGGAACCATCCTGCATATCGAGCTTTTTAAGGAGCCAGCCGGACACGCCCAGCCATAAACCCCCAAAAACAAACCACGGATCATTTCTCTTGGAAACAAAAATCCGCTGCCCCGCGCCTGGATGGCAGATTGCAGGAGCCACTTTGCACCATCAAACCAGCCCGACTTGGCACTGGTGCCACCTTGGGTCTGGGAACAATCCTGCATATCGTGGATTCTAAGGAGCCAGCCGGCCACTCCCAGCCACAGGCCCCCAAACACAAACAACGGCGCTTTTCCCTGGAAAACAAAATTCGCCTGCCAACTTTTTGATGGCAGATTGCAGGAGCCACTTGGTACTATCAAATCATCCCAACTTGGCACTGGTGCCACTATGGGTCTGGGAACCATCCTGCCTATTGTAGCATTTCAGGAGCCAGCCGGTCACTCCCAGCCATAGTCCCCCAGACACAAACCTCGGACCGTTTCCCTGGCAAACAAAATTAGGCTGCCCCGATTCTGGATGGCAGAGTGCAGGAGCCACTTGGTAGTGTCAAAACAGCCCGACTTGGCACTGGTGCCACCTTGGGTCTGGGAACCATCCTGCGTATCGTGGATTCTAAGCAGCCACCCGGCCACTCCGTGCCACAGGCCCCCAAACACAAACAACGGCGCTTTTCCCTGGAAAACAAAACTCGCCTGCCAACATTTTGATGGCAGATTGCAGGAGCCACTTGGTACTATCAAACAAGCCCAACTTGGCACTGGTGCCGCCATGGGTCTGGTCACCATCCTGCCTATCGTAGCTTTTCAGGAGCCAGCCGGTCACTCCCAGCCATAGGCCCCCAGACACAAACCTCGGCCCGTTTCCCTGGAAAACAAAAGTAAGCTGCCCCGATCCTGGATGGCAGATTGCAGGAGCCACTTGGTACTATGAAATCAGCCCAACTTGGCACTGGTGCCACCATGGGTCTGGTAAACATCCTGCCTATCGTAGCTTTTCAGGAGCCAGCCGGTCACTCCCTGCCATAGGCCCCCAGACACAAACCTCGGCCCGTTTCCCTGGCAAACAAAAGTAACCTGCCCCGCTTTTGGATGGCTGATTGCAGGATGCACTTAGTACTATCAAACCAGCCCGACTTGGCCCAGGTGCCACCTTGGCTCTGGGAACCATCCTGCGTAACGTAGATTCTACGAGGACAGGCGGCCACTCCCTGCCACAGGCCTCTAAACAAAAACAACGGCGCTTTTCCCTGGAAAACAAAACTCGCCTGACAACTTTTTGATGGCAGATTGCAGGAGCCACTTGGTACTATCAAACCAGCCCAACTTGGCACTGGTGCCACCATGGGTCTGGTCACCATCCTGCCTATCGTAGCTTTTCAGGAGCCAGCCGGTCACTCCCAGCCATAGGCCCCCTGACAAATACCTCGTCCCGTTTCCCTGGCAAACCAAAGTAAGCAGCCCCGCTTCTGGATGGCAGATTGCAGGAGCCACATGGTACTATCAAACCAGGCCAACATGGCACTCGTGCCACCTTGGTTCTGGGAACCATCCTGCCTATCGTGGATTTTCAGGGGCCAGCCGGCCACTCTCAGCCATATGCCCCCAAACACATACCACGGCCCTTTTCTCTGGCAAACAAAACTCAACTGCCCCTCTTCTGGATGGCAAATTGCAGGACGCACTTGGTACTACGAAAAGAGCCCGACTTGGCACTGATGCCACCTTGGGTCAGGGAACAATCCTGCGTATCGAGCTTTTAAAGGAGCCAGCCGGCCACGTCCAGCCACATACCCCCAGAAAAAAACCACGGAACGTTTCTCCAGCAAACAAAAATCCGCTGCCCCGCGTCTGGATGGCAGATTGTAGGAGCTATTTAGTATTATCAAACCAGCCCGACTTGGCACTGGTGCCACCATGAGTCTGGTAACCATCCTGCCTATCGTAGCTTTTCAGTAGCCAGCCAGTCACTCCCAGCCATAGGCCCCCAGACAAATACCTCGGCCCGTTTCCCTGGGAAATAAAAGTAAGCTGTCCCGCTTCTGGATGGCAGATTGCAGGAGCCACTTGGTACTATCAAACCAGCCCAACTTGGCACTGGTGCCACCTTGGCTCTGGGAACCATGCTGCGTATCCTGGGTTCAAAGGAGGCAGCCAGCCACTCCCAGCCACAGGCCTCCAAACACAAACAACGGCGCTTTTCCCAGGAAAACAAAACTCGCCTGCCAACTTTTTGATGGCAGATTGCAGGAGCCACTTGGTACTATCAAACCAGCCCAACTTGGCACTGGTGCCACCATGGATCTGGTCACCATCCTGCCTATCGTAGCTTTTCAGGAGCCAGCCGGTCACTCCCAGCCATAGGCCCCGAGTCACAAACCTCGGCCCGTTTCCCTGGCAAACAAAAGTAAGCTACCCCGCTTCTGGATGGCAGATTGCAGGAGCCACTTTGCACCATCAAACTGGCCCGACTTGGCACTGGTGCCACCTCTCGTCTGGGAACCATCCTGCGTATCATGGATTCTAAGGAGCCAGCTGGCCACTCCCAGCCACAGGCCCCCAAACACAAACAATGGCGCTTTTTCCTGGAAAACAAAACTCGCCTGCCAACTTTTTCATGGCAGATTGCAGGAGCCACTTGGTACTATCAAACCAGCCCAACTTGGCACTGGTGCCACCATGGGTCTGGTCACCATCCTGCCTATCGTAGCTTTTCAGGAGCCAGCCGGTCACTCCCAGCCATAGGCCTCCAGACACAAACCTCGGCCCGTTTCCCTGGCAAACAAAAGTAAGCACCCCCGATTCTGGATGGCAGATTGCAGGAGCCACTTGGTACTATCAAACCAGCCCAACTTGGCACTGGTGCCACCATGGGTCAGGCAAACATCCTGCCTATCGTAGCTTTTCAGGAGCCAGCCGGTCACTCCCTGCCATAGGCCCCCAGACACAAACCTCGGCCCGTTTCCCTGGCAAACAAAAGTAAGCTGCCCCGCTTTTGGATGGCAGATTGCAGGATGCAGTTGGTACTATCAAACCAGCCCGACTTGGCCCTGGTGCCACCTTGGCTCTGGGAACCATGCTGCGTAACGTAGATTCTACGAGGTCATGCGGCCACTCCCAGCCACAGGCCTCTAAACAAAAACATCGGCGCTTTTCCCTGGAAAACAAAACTCGCCTGACAACTTTTTGATGGCAGATTGCAGGAGCCACTTGGTACTATCAAACAAGCCCAACTTGGCACTGGTGCCACCATGAGTCTGGTAGCCATCCTGCCTATCGTAGCTTTTCAGTAGCCAGCCAGTCACTCCCAGCCATAGGCCCCCAGACAAATACCTCGGCCCGTTTCCCTGGGAAACAAAAGTAAGCTGACCCGCTTCTGGATGGCAGATTGCAGGAGCCACTTGGTACTATCAAACCAGCCCAATTAGGCACTGGTGCCACCATGGGTCTGGTCACCATCCTGCCTATCGTAGCTTTACAGGACCTAGCCGGCCACTCCCAGCCATAGGCCCCCAGACACAAACCTCGGCCCGTTTCCGTGGCAAACAAAAGTAAGCTGCCCCGCTTCTGGATGGCAGATTGCAGGAGCCACATGGTACCATCAAACCAGCCCGACTTGGCACTGGTGCCACCTCTGGTCTGGGAACCATCCTGCGTATCGTGGATTCTAAGGAGACAGCTGGCCACTCCCAGCCACAGGCCCCCAAACACAAACAACGGAGCTTTTCCCTGGAAAACAAAACTCGCCTGCCAACTTTTTGATGGCAGATTGCAGGAGCCACTTGGTACTATCAAACCAGCCCAACTTGGCACTGGTGCCACCATGGGTCTGGTCACCATCCTGCCTATCGTAGCTTTTCAGGAGCCAGCCGGTCACTCCCAGCCATAGGCCCCCAAACACAAACCTCGGCCCGTTTCCCTGGCAAACAAAAGTAAGTTATCCCGCTTCTGGATGGCAGATTGCAGGAGCCACTTTTCACCATCAAACCAGTCCGACTTGGCACTGCTGCCACCTCTGGTCTGGGAACCATCCTGCGTATCGTGGATTCTAAGGAGCCAGCCGGCCACTCCCACCCACAGGCCCCCAAACAAAAACAACGGCGCTTTTCCCTGGAAAACACAACTCGCCTGCCAACTTTTTGATGGCAGATTGCAGGAGCCACTTGGTACTATCAAACCAGCCCAACTTGGCACTGGTGTCACCATGGGTCTGATCACCATCCTGCCTATCGTTGCTTTTCAGGAGCCAGCCGGTCACTCCCAGCCATAGGCCCTGAGACACAAAGCTCGGCCCGTTTCCCTGGCAAAAAAAAGTAAGCTACCCCGCTTCTGGATGGCAGATTGCAGGAGCCACTTGGTAGTATCAAACCAGCCCGACTTGGCACTGGTGCCACCTTGGGTTGGGAACCATCCGGCGTATCGTGTGTTGAAAGGAGCCAGCCGGCCACTCCCAGCCACAGGCCTCCAAACAAAAACAACGGCGTTTTCCCTGGAAAAGAAAACTCAACTGCCCTTCTTCTGGATGGAAAATATCAGGACGCACTTGGTACTACAAAAACAGCCAAACTTGGCGATGGTGCCACCTTCGATCTGGGAACCATCCTGCGTATCGACCTTCTTAAGGAGCCAGCCGGCCACTCCCAGCCATATGCCCCCAAAAACAAACCACGGACCTTTACTCTGGCAAACAAAGATCCGCTGCCCCGCGTCAGGGTGGCAGATTGCAGGACGCACTTGGTACTATCAAAAAAGCCCGACTTGGCCCTGGTGCCACCTTGAGTCTGGGAACCATCCTGCGCATTGTGGATTGTCAGGAGCCAGTCGACCATTCTCGGCCACAGACCCCAATGAAAAACAACGGCCGGTTCACAGGCAAAAGAACTCAGCTGCCCCGTTTCTGGATGGGAGATTGCATGAGGCACTTGACACTGTCAAACCAGCCCCACTTGGCACTGGTGCCATCTTGGGTCTGGGAACCATGCTGCGTATAATGGATTTTCAGGAGCCAGCCGGCCACTGCCAGCCATAGGCCCCCAGACAAAAACCTCGGCCCGTTTCCCTGGCAAACAAAATTCAGCTGCCCCGCTTCTGGATGGCAGATTGCAGGAACCACTTGGTACTATCAAACCAGCCCGACTTGGCACTGGTGCCATCTTGGGTCTGGGAACCATCCTGCGTATCGTGGATTCTAAGGAGCCAGCCGGCCACTCCCAGCCACAGGCCCGCAAACACAAACAACAGCGCTTTTCCCTGGAAAACAAAACTCGCCTGCCAACTTTTTGATGGCAGATTGCAGGAGCCACTTGGTACTATCAAATCAGCCCAACTTGGCACTGGTGTCACCATGGGTCTGGTCACCATCCTGCCTATCGTAGCATTTCAGGAGCCAGCCGGTCACTCCCGGCCATAGGCCTCCAGACAAAAACCTCGGCCCGTTTCCCTGGCAAAAAAAAGTAAGCTACCCCGCTACTGGATGGCAGATTGCAGGAGCCACTTTGCACCATCAAACTAGCCCGACTTGGCATTGGTGCCACCTCTGGTCTGGGAACCATGCTGCGTATCGTGGATTCTAAGGAGCCAGCCGGCCTCTCCCAGCCACAGGCCCCCAAACACAAACAACGGCGCTTTTTCCTGGAAAAAAAAACTCGCCTGCCAAATTTGATGGCAGATTGCAGGAGCTACTTGGTACTATCAAATCAGCCCAACTTGGCACTGGTGCCACCTCTGGTCAGGTCACCATCCTGCCTATCATAGCTTTTCAGGAGCCAGCCGGTCACTCCCAGCCATAGGCCCCCAGACAAAAACCTCGGCCCGTTTCCCTGGCAAACAAAAGTAAGCTGCCCCGCTTCTGGATGGCAGATTGCAGGACGCACTTGGTAGTATCAAACCAGCCCGACTTGGCACTGGTGCCACCTCTGGTCTGGGAACCATGATGCGTATCGATCTTTTTAAGGAGCCAGCCGGCCACGTCCAGCCATATACCCCCAAAAAAAAACCACGGAACTTTTCTCCAGCAAACAAAAATCCGCTGCCCCGCGTCTGAATGGCAGATTTCAGCAGCTATTTAGTATTATCAAACCAGCCCGACGTGGCACTGGTGCCACCATGAGTCTGGTAACCATCCTTCCTATCGTAGCTTTTCAGTAGCCAGCCGGTCACTCCCAGCCATAGGCCCCCAGACACAAACCTCGGCCCGTTTCCCTGGCAAACAAAAGTAAGCTGCCCCGCTTCTGGATGGCAGATTGCAGGAGCCACTTGGTACTATCAAACCAGCCCGACTTGGCACTGGTGCCACCTTGGCTCTGGGAACCATCCTGCGTATCCTGGGTTCAAAGGAGGCAGCCGGCCACTCCCAGCCACAGGCCTCTAAACAAGAACAACGGCGCTTTTCCCTGGAAAACAAAAGTCGCTTGACAACTTTTTGATGGCAGATTGCAGGAGCCACTTGGTACTATCAAACCAGCCCAACTTGGCACTGGTGCCACCATGGGTCTGGTCACCATCCTGCCTATCGTAGCTTTTCAGGAGCCAGCCGCTCACTCCCAGCCATAGGCCCCCAGACAAATATCTCGGCCCGTTTCCCTGGCAAACAAAAGTAAGCAGCCCCGCTTCTGGATGGCAGATTGCAGGAGCCACATGTTACTATGAAACCAGCCCAACTTGGCACTGGTGCCACCATGGGTCTGGTCACCATCCTGCCTATCGTAGCTTTCCAGGAGCCAGCCGGTCACTCCCATCCATAGGCCCCCAGACACAAAGCTCTACCCGTTTCCCTGGCAAACAAAAGTAAGCTACCCCGCTTCTGGATGGCAGATTGCAGGAGTCACTTTGCACCATCAAACCAGCCCGACTTGGCACTGGTGCCACCTCTGGTCTGGGACCCATCCTGCGTATCGTGGATTCTAAGGAGACAGCTGGCCACTCCCAGCCACAGGCCCCCAAACACAAACAACGGCGCTTTTCCCTGGAAAACAAAACTCGCTTGCCAACTTTTTGATGGCAGATTGCAGGAGCCACTTGGTACTATCACACCACCCCAACTTGGCAACAATTGGTTCCTGCAATCTGACATCCAGAAGCGGGGCAGCTTACTTTTGTTTGCCAGGGAAATGGTCCGTTGTTTTTGTTTGGAGGCGCATGGCTGGGAGTGGCCGACTGGCTCCTTAAAATCCACGATACGCAGCATGGTTCCCAGACCCAAGGTGGCACCAGTGCAAGTCGTGCTGGTTTGATAGTACAAAGTGGCTCCTGCAATCTGCCATCCAGAAGCGGGGCAGCTTACTTTTGTTTGCCAGGGAAACGGGCCGGGCTTTCTGTCTCGGGGCCTATGGCAGGGAGTGACCGGCTGGCTCCTGAAAAGCTACGATAGGCAGGATGGTGACCAGACCCATGGTGGCCCCAGTGCCAAGATGGGTTGGTTTGATAGTACCAAGTGGCTCCTGCAATCTGCCATCAAAAAGTTGGCAGGCGAGTTTTGTTTTCCAGGGAAAAGCGCCATTGTTTGTGTTTGGGGACCTGTGGTTGGGAGTGCCCGGCTGGCTCCTTAGAAACCACGATACACCAGCATGGTTACCAGACAAGAGGTGCCACCAGTGCCAAGTTGTGCTGGTTTGATACTACCAAGTGGTTCCTGCAATCTGCCATCCAGAAGCGGGGCAGCTTACTTTTGTTTGCCACTGGAACGGGCCGTTGTTTGTGTTTGGGGGATTGTGGATGGGAGTGGCCGACTGGCTCCTTAGAATCCACGATACGCAGGATGGGTCCCAGACCAGAGGTGGCACCAGTGCCAAGTCGGGCTGGTTTGATGGTGCAAAGTGGCTCCTGCAATCTGCCATCCAGAAGCGGGGTAGCTTACTTTTGTTTGCCAGGGAAACGGGCCGAGCTTTTTGTCTGGGGGCCTATGGCGGGGAGTGACCGGATGGCTCCTGAAAAGCTAAGATAGGCAGGATGGTGACCAGACCCATGGTGGCACCAGTGCCAAGTTGGGCTGATTTGATAAAACCAAGTGGCTCCTGCAATCTGCCATCAAAAAGTTGGCAGGAGAGTTTTGTTTTCCAGGGAAAAGCGCCGTTGTTTGTGTTTGGGGGCCTGTGGCTGGGAGTGGCCGGCTGGCTCCTTAGAATCCACGATACGCAGCATGGTATCCAGACCCAAGGTGGCACCAGTGCCAAGTTTTGCTGGTTTGATAGTACCAAGTGGTTCCTGCAATCTGCCATCCAGAAGCAGGGCAGCTTACTTTTGTTTGCCAGGGAAACGGGCCGAGGTTTTTGTCTGGGGGCCTATGGCTGGGAGTGACCGGCTGGCTCCTGAAAAGCTACGATAGGCAGGATGGTGACCAGACCCATGGTGGCACCAGTGCCAAGTTGGGCTGATTTGATAGTACCAAGTGGCTCCTGCAATCTGCCGTTAAAATTTGGCAGGCGAGTTTTTATTTTCCAGGGAAAAGCGCCGTTGTTTTTGTTTGGGGGCCTGTGGCTGGGAGTGGCCGGCTGGCTAATTAGAATCCACGATACGCAGGATGGTTCCCAGACCCAAGGTGGCTCCAGTGCCAAGTCGGGCTAGTATGATGGTGCAAAGTGGCTCCTGCAATCTGCCATCCAGAAGCGGGGCAGCTTACTTTTGTTTGCCAGGGAAACGGTCCGAGCTTTGTGTCTCGGGGCCTATGGCTGGGAGTGACCGGCTGGCTCCTGAAAAGCTACGATAGGCAGGATGGTGACCAGACCCATGGTGGCACCAGTGCCAAGTTGGGCTGGTTTGATAGTACCAAGTGGCTCCTGCAATTTGCCATCAAAATGTCGGCAGGCGAGTTTTGTTTTCCAGGGAAAAGCGCCGTTGTTTGTGTTTGGGGGCCTGTGGGTGGGAGTGGCCGGCTGGCTCCTTAGAATCCACGATACGCAGGATGGTTCCCAGACCTGAGGTGGCACCAGTGCCAAGTCGGGCTGGTTTTATAGTACCACGTGCGTCCTGCAATCTGCCATCCAGAAGCGGGGCAGCTTACTTTTGTTTGCCAGGGAAACGGGCCGAGGTTTGTGTCAGGGGGCCTATGGCTGGGAGTGACCGGCTGGCTCCTGAAAAGCTACGATAGGCAGGATGGTGACCAGACCCATGGTGGCACCAGTGCCATGTTCGGCTGATTTCATAGTACCAAGTGGCTCCTGCAATCTGCCATCAAAATTCGGCAGGCGAGTTTTGTTTTCCAGGGAAAAGCGCCGTTGTTTGTGTCTGCGGGCCTGTGGCTGGAGTGGCCGGCTGGCTCCTTAGAATCCACGATACGCAGCATGGTTCCCAGACCCAAGGTGGCACCAGTGCCAAGTTGGGCTGGTTTGATAGTACCAAGTGGTTCCTGCAATCTGCCATGAAAAAGTTGGCAGGCGAGTTTTGTTTTCCAGGGAAAAGCGTCGTTGTTTGTGTTTGGGGGCCTGTGGCTGGGAGTGGCCGGCTGGCTCCTTAGAATCCACGATACGCAGGATGGTTCCCAGACCCAAGGTGGCACCAGTCCCAAGTTGGGCTGGTTTGATAGTACCAAGTGGCTCCTGCAATCTGCCATCCAGAAGCGGGGCAGCTTACTTTTGTTTGCCAGGGAAACGGGCCGAGGTTTGTGTATGAGGGCCTATGGCTGGGAGTGACCGGCTGGCTCCTGAAAGGCTACGATAGGCAGGATGGTGACCAGACCCATGGTGGCACCAGTGCCAAGTTGGGCTGGTTTGATAGTACCAAGTGGCTCCTGCAATCTGCCATCAAAAACTTGGCAGGCGAGTTTTGTTTTCCAGGGAAAAGCGCCGTTGTTTGTGTTTGGGGGCCTGTGGCTGGGAGTGGCCGGCTGTCTAATTAGAATCCACGACAGGCAGGATGGTTCCCAGACCAGAGGTGACACCAGTGCCAAGTCGGGCTAGTTTGATGGTGAAAAGTGGCTCCTGCAATCTGCCATCCAGAAGCGGGTTAACTTACTTTTGTTTGCCAGGGAAAAGGGCCGAGGTTTTTGTCTGGGGGCCTATGGCTGGGAGTGACCGGCTGGCTCCTGAAAAGCTACGATAGGCAGGATGGTGACCAGACCCATGGTGGCACCAGTGCCATGTTCGGCTGATTGCATAGTACCAAGTGGCTCCTGCAATCTGCCATCAAAATGTTGGCAGGCGAGTTTTGTTTTCCAGGGAAAAGCGCCGTTGTTTGTGTCTGCGGGCCTGTGGCTGGAGTGGCCGGCTGGCTCCTTAGAATCCACAATACGCAGCATGGTTCCCAGACCCAAGGTGGCACCAGTGCCAAGTTGGGCTGGTTTGATAGTACCAAGTGGTTCCTGCAATCTGCCATCAAAAAGTTGTCAGGCGAGTTTTGTTTTCCAGGGAAAATCGCCGTTGTTTTTGTTTGGGGGCCTGTGGCTGGGAGTGGCCGGCTGGCTCCTTAGGATCCACGATACCCAGGATGGTTCCCAGACCAGAGGTGGCACCAGTACCAAGTCGGGCTGGTTTGATAATAACAAGTGGATCCTGCAATCTGCCATCCAGAAGCGGGGCAGCTTACTTTTGTTTGGAGGGAAACGGTCCGAGGTTTGTGTCTGGGGGCCTATGGCTGGACTGACCGGCTGGCTCCTGAAAAGCTACAATAGGCAGGATGGTGACCAGACCCATGGTGGCACCAGTGGCAAGTTGGGCTGGTTTGATAGTACCAAGTGGCTCCTGCAATCTGCCATCAAAAAGTTGGCAGGCGAGTTTTGTTTTCCAGGGAAAAGCGCCGTTGTGTGTGTTTTGGGGCCTGTGGCTGGGAGTGGCCAGCTGGCTCCTTAGAATCCACGATACGCAGGATGGTTCCCAGACCCAAGGTGGCACCAGTGCCAAGTCAGGCTGGTTTGTTAGTACCAAGTGGTTCCTGCAATCTGCCATCCAGAAGCGGGGCAGCTGAATTTTGTTTGCCAGAGAAAAAGGCTGTTGTTTGTGTTTCGGGGCCTGTGGCTGGCAGTGGACTGCTTGCTCCTGAAAATCCATGATACGCAGCATGGTTCCCAGACCCAAGGTGGCACCAGTGCCAAGTAGGGCTGGTTTCATAGTACCCAGTGGCTCCTGCAATCTGCCATCCAGAAGAGGGGCAGTTGAATTTTGTTTTCCAGAGAAAAGCGCCGTGGTTTGTGTTTGGGGCCTATGGCTGAGAGTGACCGGCTGGCTCCTGAAAAGCTACGATAGGCAGGATGGTGACCAGACCGATGGTGGCACCAGTGCCAAGTCGGGCTGGTTTGATAATACTAAATAGCTCCTGCAATCTGCCATCCAGACGCGGGGCAGCGGATTTTTGCTTGCTGGAGAAAAGTTCCGTGGGTTTTTTTTGGGGGTATATGGCTGGACGTTGCCGGCTGAATCCTTAAAAACATCGATACGCAGGATGGTTCCCTGACCCAAGGTGGCATCACTGCCAAGTCGGGCTGTTTTCGTAGTACCAAGTGGCTCCTGCAATCTGCCATCCAGAAGCGGGGCAGCTTACTTTTGTTTGCCAGGGAAACGGGCCGAGGTATTTGTCTGGGGGCCTATGGCTGGGAGTGACCGGCTGGCTCCTGAAAAGCTACGATAGGCAGGATGGTGACCAGACCCATGGTGGCACCAGTGCCAAGTTGGGCTGGTTTGATAGTACCAAGTGGCTCCTGCAATCTGCCATCAAAAAGTTGGCAGGCGAGTTTTGTTTTCCAGGGTAACGCGCCGTTGTTTTTGTTTAGAGGCCTGTGGCTGGGAGTGTCCGCCTGTCCTCTTAGAATCTACGTTACGCAGCATGGTTCCCAGAGCCAAGGTGGCACCAGTGCCAAGTTGGGCTGCTTTGATAGTAGCAAGTGGTTCCTGCAATCTGCCATCCAGAAGAGGGGCAGCTTACTTTTGTTTGCAAGGGAAACGGGCCGAGGTGTTTCTCTGGGGGCCTATGGCAGGGAGTGACCGGCCGGCTCCTGAAAAGCTAAGATAGGCAGGATGTTTACCAGACCCATGATGGCACCAGTGCCAAGTTGGGCTAATTTGATACTACCAAGTGGCTCCTGCAATCTGCCATCCTGAATCGGGGGTGCTTACTTTTGTTTTCCAGGGAAACGGGCCGAGGTTTGTGTCTGGGGGTTTATGGCTGGGAGTGACCGGCTGGCTCCTGAAAAGCTACGATAGGCAGGATGGTGACCAGACCCATGGTGGCACCAGTGCCAAGTTGGGCTGGTTTGATAGTACCAAGTGGCTCCTGCAATCTGCCATCAAAATGTTGGCAGGCGAGTTTTGTTTTCCAGGGAAAAGCGCCGTTGTTTGTGTTTGGGCGCCTGTGGCACGGAGTGGCCGGGTGGCTGCTTAGAATCCACGATACGCAGGATGGTTCCCAGACCCAAGGTTGCACCAGTGCCAAGTCGGGCTGTTTTGACACTACAAAGTGGCTCCTGCAATCTGCCATCCAGAATCGGGGCAGCTTAATTTTGTTTGCCAGGGAAACGGTCCGAGGTTTGTGATGGGGGCCTATGGCTGGGAGTGACCGGCTGGCTCCTGAAATGGTACAATTGGCAGGATGGTTCCCAGACCCATAGTGGCACCAGTGCCAAGTTGGGATGATTTGATAGTACCAAGTGGCTCCTGCAATCTGCCATCAAAAAGCTGGCAGGCGAGTTTTGTTTTCCAGGGAAAAGCGCCGTTGTTTGTATTTGGGGGCCTGTGGCTGGGAGTGGCCGCCTGGCGCCTTAGAATCTACGTTACGCAGCATGGTTCCCAGACCCAAAGTGGCACCAGTGTCAAGTTGGGCTGGTTTGATAGTACCAAGTGGCTCCTGCAATCTGCCATCCAGAAGCGGGGTAGCTTACTTTTGTTTGCCAGGGAAACGGGCAGAGCTTTCTGTCTGGGGGCCTATGGTTGGGAGTAACCGGCTGGCTCCTGAAAAGCTACGATAGCCAGGATGGTTCCCAGATCCAAGATGGCACCAGTGCCAAGTCGGGGTGGTTTGATGGTGCAACGTGGCTCCTGCAATCTGCCATCCTGACGCGGGGCAGCGGATTTTTGTTTCCAAGAGAAATGATCCGTGGTTTGTTTTTGGGGCTATATGGCTGGGCGTGGCCTGCTGGCTCCTTAAAAAGCTACGATAGGCAGGATGGTTCCCTGACCCAAGGTGGCACCAGTGCCAAGTCGGGCGGTTTTCGTAGTACAAAGTGCGTCCTAAAATTTGCCATCCAGAAGAGGGGCAGTTGAGTTTTGTTTACCAGAGAAAAGGGCCGTGGTTTGTTTTTGGGGGCATATGGCTGATAGTGGCCGTCTGGCGCCTGAAAATCCACGATAGGCAGGATGGTTCCCAGACCAGAGGTGGCACCAGTGCCAAGTCGGGCTGGTTTGATAGTACTAAATAGCACCTGCAATCTGCCATGCAGAAGCGGGGCAGCTTACTTTTGTTTGCCAGGGAAACGGGCCGAGGTTTTTGTCTGGGGGCCTATGGCTGGGAGTGACCGCCTGGCTCCTGAAAAGCTACGATAGGCAGGATGGTTACCAGACCCATGGTGGCACCAGTGCCAAGTTGGGCTGGTTTGATAGTACCAAGTGGCTCCTGCAATCTGCCATCAAAAAGTTGTCAGGCGAGTTTTGTTTTCCAGGGAAAAGCGCCGTTGTTTGTGTTTGGGGGACTGTTGGTGGGAGTGGCCGGCTGGCTCCTTAGAACACACGATACGCAGGATGGTTCCCAGACCCAAGGTGGCACCAGTGCCACGTCGGGCTGGTTTGATGGTGAAAAGTGGCTCCTGCAATCTGCCATCCTGAAGCGGGGTAGCTTACTTTTGTGTGCCAGGGAAACGGGCCGAGGTTTATGACTGGGGGCCTAGGGCTAGGAGTGACCGGCTGGCTCCTGAAAAGCAACAATAGGCAGGATGGTTCCCAGACCCAAGGTGGCACCAGTGCCAAGTTGGGCTGGTTTGATGGTACCAACTGGCTCCTGCAATCTGCCATCTAAAAGTTGTCAGGCGAGTTTTGTTTTCCAGGGAAAAGCGCCGTTGATTTTGTTTGGAGGCCTGTGGCTGGCAGTGGCTGCCTGTCATCTTAGAATCCGGGTTACGCAGCATGGTTCCCAGAGCCAAGGTGGCACCAGTGCCAAGTTGGGCTGGTTTGATGGTGCAAAGGGGCTCCTGCAATCTGCCATCCAGAAGTGCGGTAGCTTACTTTTGTGTGCCAGGGAAACAGGCCGAGGTTTGTGTCTGGGGGCCTATGGCTGGGAGTGACCGGCTGGCTCCTGAAAAGCTACGATAGGCAGGATGGTGACCAGACCCATGGTGGCACCAGTGCCAAGTTGGGCTGGTTTGATAGTACCAAGTGGCTCCTGCAATCTGCCATCAAAAAGTTGGCAGGCGAGTTTTGTTTTCCAGGGAAAAGCGCCGTTGTGTGTGTTTTGGGGCCTGTGGCTGGGAGTGGCCAGCTGGCTCCTTAGAATCCACGATACGCAGGATGGTTCCCAGACCCAAGGTGGCACCAGTGCCAAGTCGGGCTGGTTTGTTAGTACCAAGTGGTTCCTGCAATCTGCCATCCAGAAGCGGGGCAGCTGAATTTTGTTTGCCAGAGAAAAAGGCTGTTGTTTGTGTTTCGGGGCCTGTGGCTGGCAGTGGACGGCTGGCTCCTGAAAATCCATGATACGCAGCATGGTTCCCAGACCCAAGGTGGCACCAGTGCCAAGTAGGGCTGGTTTCATAGTACCCAGTGGCTCCTGCAATCTGCCATCCAGAAGAGGGGCAGTTGAGTTTTGTTTTCCAGAGAAAAGGGCCGTGGTTTGTGTTTGGGGCCTATGGCTGAGAGTGACCGGCTGGCTCCTGAAAAGCTACGATAGGCAGGATGGTTCCCAGATCCAAGATGGCACCAGTGCCAAGTTGGGGTGGTTTGATGGTGCAAAGTGGCTCCTGCAATCTGCCATCCTGACGCGGGGCAGCGGATTTTTGTTTCCAAGAGAAATGGTCCGTGGTTTGTTTTTGGGGCTATGTGGCTGGGCGTGGCCTGCTGGCTCCTTAAAAAGCTACGATAGGCAGGATGGTTTCCTGACCCAAGGTGGCACCAGTGCCAAGTCGGGCGGTATTCGTAGTACAAAGTGCGTCCTAAAATTTGCCATCCAGAAGAGGGGCAGTTGAGTTTTGTTTACCAGAGAAAAGGGCCGTGGTTTGTTTTTGGGGGCATATGGCTGATAGTGGCCGTCTGGCCCCTGAAAATCCACGATAGGCAGGATGGTTCCCAGACCAGAGGTGGCACCAGTGCCAAGTCGGGCTGGTTTGATAGTACTAAATAGCACCTGCAATCTGCCATGCAGAAGCGGGGCAGCTTACTTTTGTTTGCCAGGGAAACGGGCCGAGGTTTTTGTCTGGGGGCCTATGGCTGGGAGTGACCGCCTGGCTCCTGAAAAGCTACGATAGGCAGGATGGTTACCAGACCCATGGTGGCACCAGTGCCAAGTTGGGCTGGTTTGATAGTACCAAGTGGCTCCTGCAATCTGCCATCAAAAAGTTGGCAGGCCAGTTTTGTTTTCCAGGGAAAAGCGCCGTTGTTTGTGTTTGGGGGACTGTGGGTGGGAGTGGCCGGCTGGCTCCTTAGAACACACGATACGCAGGATGGTTCCCAGACCCAAGGTGGCACCAGTGCCACGTTGGGCTGGTTTGATGGTGAAAAGTGTCTCCTGCAATCTGCCATCCTGAAGCGGGGTAGCTTACATTTGTGTGCCAGGGAAACGGGCCGAGGTTTATGACTGGGGGCCTAGGGCTAGAAGTGACCGGCTGGCTCCTGAAAAGCAACAATAGGCAGGATGGTTCCCAGACCCAAGGTGGCACCAGTGCCAAGTTGGGCTGGTTTGATGGTACCAACTGGCTCCTGCAATCTGCCATCTAAAAGTTGTCAGGCGAGTTTTGTTTTCCAGGGAAAAGCGCCGTTGATTTTGTTTGGAGGCCTGTGGCTGGCAGTGGCTGCCTGTCGTCTTAGAATCCGGGTAACGCAGCATGGTTCCCAGAGCCAAGGTGGCACCAGTGTCAAGTTGGGCTGGTTTGATAGTACCAAGTGGCTCCTGCAATCTGCCATCCAGAAGCGGGGCAGCTTACTTTTGTTTGCCAGGGAAACGGGCCGAGGTATTTGTCTGGGGACCTATGGCTGGGAGTGACCGGCTGGCTCCTGAAAAGCTACGATAGGCAGGATGGTTCCCTGACCCAAGGTGGCACCAGTGCCAAGTCGGGCGGTTTTTGTAGTACAAAGTGCGTCCTAAAATTTGCCATCCAGAAGAGGGGCAGTTGAGTTTTGTTTACCAGAGAAAAGGGCCGTGGTTTGTTTTTGGGGGCATATGGCTGATAGTGGCCGTCTGGCCCCTGAAAATCCACGATAGGCAGGATGGTTCCCAGACCAGAGGTGGCACCAGTGCCAAGTCGGGCTGGTTTGATAGTAATAAATAGCACCTGCAATCTGCCATGCAGAAGCGGGGCAGCTTACTTTTGTTTGCCACGGAAACGGGCCGAGGTTTGTGTCTGGGGGCCTATGGCTGGGAGTGACCGGCTGGCTCCTGAAAAGCTACGATAGGCAGGATGGTGACCAGACCCATGGTGGCACCAGTGCCAAGTTGGGCTGGTTTGATAGTACCAAGTGGCTCCTGCAATCTGCCATCAAAAAGTTGGCAGGCCAGTTTTGTTTTCCAGGGAAAAGCGCCGTTGTTTGTGTTTGGGGGCCTGTGGCTGGGAGTGGCCGGCTGGCTCCTTAGAACACACGATACGCAGGATGGTTCCCAGACCCAAGGTGGCACCAGTGCCACGTTGGGCTGGTTTGATGGTGAAAAGTGGCTCCTGCAATCTGCCATCCTGAAGCGGGGTAGCTTACATTTGTGTGCCAGGGAAACGGGCCGAGGTTTATGACTTTGGGGCCTAGGGCTAGAAGTGACCGGCTGGCTCCTGAAAAGCAACAATAGGCAGGATGGTTCCCAGACCCAAGGTGGCACCAGTGCCAAGTTGGGCTGGTTTGATGGTACCAACTGGCTCCTGCAATCTGCCATCTAAAAGTTGTCAGGCGAGTTTTGTTTTCCAGGGAAAAGCGCCGTTGATTTTGTTTGGAGGCCTGTGGCTGGCAGTGGCTGCCTTTCCTCTTAGAATCCGGGTTATGCAGCATGGTTCCCAGAGCCAAGGTGGCACCAGTGTCAAGTTGGGCTGGTTTGATTGTACCAAGTGGCTCCTGCAATCTGCCATCCAGAAGCGGGGCAGCTTACTTTTGTTTGCCAGGGAAACGGGCCGAGGTATTTGTCTGGGGACCTATGGCTGGGAGTGACCGGCTGGCTCCTGAAAAGCTACGATAGGCAGGATGGTGACCAGACCCATGGTGGCACCAGTGCCAAGTTGGGCTGGTTTGATAGTACCAAGTGGCTCCTGCAATCTGCCATCAAAAAGTTGGCAGGTCAGTTTTGTTTTCCAGGGAAAAGCGCCGTTGTTTGTGTTTGGGGGACTGTGGCTGGGAGTGGCCGGCTGGCTCCTTAGAACACAGGATACGCAGGATGGTTCCCAGACCCAAGGTGGCACCAGTGCCAAGTCGGGCTGGTTTGATAGCACCAAGTGGCTCCTGCAATCTGCCATCCAGAAGCGGGGCAGCTTACTTTTGTTTTCCAGGGAAACGGACCGAGGTTTTTTTCTGGGGGCCTATGGCTGGGAGTGACCGGCTGGCTCCTGAAAAGCTACGATAGGCAGGATGGTGACCAGACCCATGGTGGCACCAGTGCCAAGTTGGGCTGGTTTGATAGTACCAAGTGGCTCCTGCAATCTGCCATCAAAAAGTTGGCAGGCGAGTTTTGTTTTCCAGGGAAAAGCGCCGTTGTGTGTATTTTGGGGCCTGTGGCTGGGAGTGGCCAGCTGGCTCCTTAGAATCCACGATACGCAGGATGGTTCCCAGACCCAAGGTGGCACCAGTGCCAAGTCGGGCTGGTTTGTTAGTACCAAGTGGTTCCTGCAATCTGCCATCCAGAAGCGGGGCAGCTGAATTTTGTTTGCCAGAGAAAAAGGCTGTTGTTTGTGTTTCGGGGCCTGTGGCTGACAGTGGACGGCTGGCTCCTGAAAATCCATGATACGCAGCATGGTTCCCAGACCCAAGGTGGCACCAGTGCCAAGTAGGGCTAGTTTCATAGTACCCAGTGGCTCCTGCAATCTGCCATCCAGAAGAGGGGCAGTTGAGTTTTGTTTTCCAGAGAAAAGGGCCGTGGTTTGTGTTTGGGGCCTATGGCTGAGAGTGACCGGCTGGCCCCTGAAAATCCACGATAGGAAGGATGGTTCCCAGATCCAAGGTGGCAGCAGTGCCATGTTGTGCTGGTGTGATAGTCCCAAGTGGCTCCTGCAATCTGCCATCCAGAAGTGGGGCAGCTGAATTTTGTTTGCCAGAGAAAAAGGCTGTGGTTTTTGTTTGGGGGCCTATGGCTGGGAGTGGCCGGCTGGCTCCTGAAAATCCATGATACGCAGCATGGTTCCCAGACCCAAGGTGGCACCAGTGCCAAGTGGGGCTGGTTTCACAGTGTCAAGTGCCTCCTGCAATCTCCCATCCAGAAGCGGGGCAGCTGAGTTTTGTTTGCCTGTGAAACAGGCCGTTGTTTTTGATTGGGGTCTGTGGCCGAGAATGTTCAGCTGGCTCCTGACAATCCACAATACGCAGGATGGTTCCCAGACCCAAGGTGGCACCAGTGCCAAGTCTTGCTGGTTTGATAGTACCAAGTGGCTCCTGCAATCTGCCATCCAGAAGAGGGGCAGTTGAGTTTTGTTTGCCAGAGGAAAGGGCCGTGGGTTGCGTTTGGGGGCATATGGCTGGGAGTGGCCGGCTGTCTCATTAAAAAGATCGATACGCAGGATGGTTCCCAGACCCAAGGTGGCACCAGTGCCAAGTCGGGCTGTTTTTATAGTACCAAGTGCGTCCTGCAATTTGCCATCCAGAAGAGGGGCAGTTGAGTTTTGTTTGCCAGAGAAAACCGCCGTTGTTTGTGTTTGGGGGCTTGTGGCTGGGAGTGGCCGACTGGCGCCTTAGAATCTGCGATACGCAGCATGGTTCCCAGACCCAAGGTGGCACCAGTTCCAAGTTGGGCTGGTTTGATAGTACCAAGTGGCTCCTGCAATCTGCCATCCAGAAGCGGGGCAGCTTACTTTTGTTTGCCAGGGAAACGGGCCGAGGTTTGTGTTTGGGGGCCTATGGCTGGGAGTGACCGGCTGGCTCCTGGAAAGCTACAATAGGCAGGATGGTGACCAGACCTATGGTGGCACCAGTGCCAAGTTGGGCTGGTTTGATAGTACCAAGTTGCTCCTGCAATCTGCCATCAAAAAGTTGTCAGGCGAGTTTTGTTTTCCAGGGAAAAGCGCCGTTGTTTGTGTTTGGGGGCCTGTGGCTGGGAGTGGCCGGCTGGCTCCTTAGAATCCACGATACGCAGGATGGTTCCCAGACCCAAGGTGGCACCAGTGCCAAGTCGGGCTGGTTTGATACTACCAAGTGGTTCCTGCAATCTGCCATCCAGAAGCAGGGCAGCTTACTTTTGTTTGCCAGGGAAACGGGCCGTGGGTTTTGTTTGGGGGCATATAGCTGAGAGTGGCCCGCTGGCCCCTGAAAATCCACGCTAGGCAGCATGGTTCCCAGATGCAAGGTGGCACCAGTGCCAAGTCGGGCTAGTTTGATGGTGCAAAGTGGCTCCTGCAATCTGCCATCCAGAAGCGGGGCAGCTGATTTTTGTTTGCCAGAGAAAAATTCCGTGGATTGTTTTTGGGGGCATATTGCTGGGAGTGGCCGGCTGGCTCCTTAAAATGCTCGATACGCATGATGGTTCCCAGGCCCAAGGTGTCACCACTACCAAGTCGGCCTGCGGTTTTAGTATCAAGTTCATCCTGCAATTTGCCATCCAGAAGAGGGGCAGTTGAGTTTTGTTTGCCAGAGAAACGGGCCGAGGTTTCTGTTTGGGGACATATGGCTGAGAGTGGCCGGCTGGCCCCTGAAAATCCACGATACACAACATGGTTCCCAGATCCAAGGTGGCACCAGTGCCAAGTTGGGCTGGTTTGATAGTCCCAAGTGTCTCCTGCAATCTGCCATCCAGAAGCGGGGCAGCTTACTTTTGTTTGCCAGAGAAATAGGCCTAGGTTTTTGTTTGGGGGCCTGTGGCTAGGAGTGGCCTGCTGGCTCCTAAGAATCCACGATACGCAGGATGTTTACCAGACCCATGGTGGCACCAGTGCCAAGTTGGGCTGGTTTGATAGTACCAAGTGGCTCCTGCAAACTCCATCAAAAAGTTGGCAGGCGTGTTTTGTTTTCCAGGGAACAGCGCCGTTGATTTTGTTTGGGGGCCTGTGGCTGGGAGTGGCCGGCTGGCTCCTTAGAATCCACGATACGCAGGATGGTTCCCAGACCCAAGGTGCCACCAGTGCCAAGTCGGGCTGGTTTGATTACACCAAGTGGCTCCTGCAATCTGCCATCCATAAGTGAGGCACCTAAGTTTTGTTTGCCAGAAAAAAGGGCCGTGGTTTTTGTTGGGGGCCTGTGGCTGGGAGTAGCCGGCTGGCTCCTTAAAATCCACGATAGGCAGTATGGTTCCCAGACCCAAGGTGGTACCAGTGCCAAGTCGGGCTGGTTTGATAGTACCAAGTGGCTCCTGCAATCTGCCATCCAGAAGCGGGGCAGCTTACTTTTGTTTGCCAGGGAAACGGGCCGAGCTTTGTGTCTCGGGGCCTATGGCAGGGAGTGACCGGCTGGCTCCTGAAAAGCTACGATAGGCAGGATGGTGACCAGACCCATGGTGGCACCAGTGGCAAGTTGGGCTGGTTTGATAGTACCAAGTGGCTCCTGCAATCTGCCATCAAAAAGTTGGCAGGCGAGTTTTGTTTTCCAGGGAAAAGCGCCGTTGTGTGTGTTTTGGGGCCTGTGGCTGGGAGTGGCCAGCTGGCTCCTTAGAATCCACGATACGCAGGATGGTTCCCAGACCCAAGGTGGCACCAGTGCCAAGTCGGGCTGGTTTGATGGTGCAAAGTGGCTCCTGCAATCTGCCATCCAGAAGCGGGGCAGCAGAATTTTGTTTGCCAGAGAAAAAGGCTGTTGTTTGTGTTTCGGGGCCTGTGGCTGGCAGTGGACGGCTGGCTCCTGAAAATCCATGATACGCAGCATGGTTCCCAGACCCAAGGTGGCACCAGTGCCAAGTAGGGCTGGTTTCATAGTACCCAGTGGCTCCTGCAATCTGCCATCCAGAAGAGGGGCAGTTGAGTTTTGTTTTCCAGAGAAAAGGGCCGTGGTTTGTGTTTGGGGCCTATGGCTGAGAGTGACCGGCTGGCCCCTGAAAATCCACGATAGGAAGGATGGTTCCCAGATCCAAGGTGGCAGCAGTGCCATGTTGTGCTGGTGTGATAGTCCCAAGTGGCTCCTGCAATCTGCCATCCAGAAGCGGGGCAGCTTAATTTTGTTTGCCAGAGAAAAAGGCTGTGGTTTTTGTTTGGAGGCCTATGGCTGGGAGTGGCCGGCTGGCTCCTGAAAATCCATGATACGCAGCATGGTTCCCAGACCCAAGGTGGCACCAGTGCCAAGTGGGGCTGGTTTCACAGTGTCAAGTGCCTCCTGCAATCTCCCATCCAGAAGCGGGGCAGCTGAGTTTTGTTTGCCTGTGAAACGGGCCGTTGTTTTTGATTGGGGTCTGTGGCCGAGAGTGTCCAGCTGGCTCCTGACAATCCACAATACGCAGGATGGTTCCCAGACCCAAGGTGGCACCAGTGCCAAGTCGTGCTGGTTTGATAGTACCAAGTGTGTCCTGCAATTTGCCATCCAGAAGAGGGGCAGTTGAGTTTTGTTTGCCAGAGAAAAGCGCCGTTGTTTGTGTTTGGGGTCTTGTGGCTGGGAGTGGCCGACTGGCGCCTTAGAATCTGCGATACGCAGCATGGTTCCCAGACCCAAGGTGGCACCAGTGCCAAGTCGGGCTGGTTTGATAGTACCAAGTGGCTCCTGCAATCTGCCATCCAGAAGCGGGGCAGCTTACTTTTGTTTGCCAGGGAAACGGGCCGAGGTTTGTGTTTGGGGGCCTATGGCTGGGAGTGACCGGCTGGCTCCTGGAAAGCTACAATAGGCAGGATGGTGACCAGACCTATGGTGGCACCAGTGCTAAGTTGGGCTGGTTTGATAGTACCAAGTTGCTCCTGCAATCTGCCATCAAAAAATTGGCAGGCGAGTTTTGTTTTCCAGGGAAAAGCGCCGTTGTTTGTGTTTGGGGGCCTGTGGCTGGGAGTGGCCGGCTGGCTCCTTAGAATCCACGATACGCAGGATGGTTCCCAGACCCAAGGTGGCACCAGTGCCAAGTCGGGCTGGTTTGATACTACCAAGTGGTTCCTGCAATCTGCCATCCAGAAGCAGGGCAGCTTACTTTTGTTTGCCAGGGAAACGGGCCGTGGGTTTTGTTTGGGGGCATATAGCTGAGAGTGGCCCGCTGGCCCCTGAAAATCCACGCTAGGCAGCATGGTTCCCAGATGCAAGGTGGCACCAGTGCCAAGTTGGGCTGGTTTGATGGTGCAAAGTGGCTCCTGCAATCTGCCATCCGGAAGCGGGGCAGCTGATTTTTGTTTGCCAGAGAAAAATTCCGTGGATTGTTTTTGGGGGCATATTGCTGGGAGTGGCCGGCTGGCTCCTTAAAATGCTCGATACGCATGATGGTTCCCAGGCCCAAGGTGTCACCACTACCAAGTCGGCCTGCGGTTTTAATATCAAGTTCATCCTGCAATTTGCCATCCAGAAGAGGGGCAGTTGAGTTTTGTCTGCCAGAGAAACGGGCCGAGGTTTCTGTTTGGGGACATATGGCTGAGAGTGGCCGGCTGGCCCCTGAAAATCCACGATACACAACATGGTTCCCAGATCCAAGGTGGCACCAGTGCCAAGTTGGGCTGGTTTGATAGTCCCAAGTGTCTCCTGCAATCTGCCATCCAGAAGCGGGGCAGCTTACTTTTGTTTGCCAGAGAAATAGGCCTAGGTTTTTGTTTGGGGGCCTGTGGCTAGGAGTGGCCTGCTGGCTCCTAAGAATCCACGATACGCAGGATGTTTACCAGACCCATGGTGGCACCAGTGCCAAGTTGGGCTGGTTTGATAGTACCAAGTGGCTCCTGCAAACTCCATCAAAAAGTTGGCAGGCGTGTTTTGTTTTCCAGGGAACAGCGCCGTTGATTTTGTTTGGGGGCCTGTGGCTGGGAGTGGCCGGCTGGCTCCTTAGAATCCACGATACGCAGGATGGTTCCCAGACCCAAGGTGCCACCAGTGCCAAGTCGGGCTGGTTTGATTACACCAAGTGGCTCCTGCAATCTGCCATCCATAAGTGAGGCACCTAAGTTTTGTTTGCCAGAAAAAAGGGCCGTGGTTTTTGTTGGGGGCCTGTGGCTGGGAGTAGCCGGCTGGCTCCTTAAAATCCACGATAGGCAGGATGGTTCCCAGACCCAAGGTGGCACCAGTGCCAAGTCGGGCTGGTTTGATAGTACCAAGTGGCTCCTGCAATCTGCCATCCAGAAGCGGGGCAGCTGAGTTTTGTTTGCCAGAGAAAAAGGCTGTGGTTTTTGTTTGGGGGCCTGTGGCTGGCAGTGGCCGGCTGGCTCCTGAAAATCCACGATACGCAGCATGGTTCCCAGACCCAAGGTGGCACCAGTACAAAGTGGGGCTCGTTTGACAGTGTCAAGTGTCTCCTGCAATCTCCCATCCAGAAGCGGGGCAGCTGAGTTTTTTTTGCCAGGGAAACGGACCTTTGTTTTTGATTGGGGTCTGTGGCCGAGAGTGGTCGGCTGTCTCGTGACAATCCACAATACGCAGGATGGTTCCCAGACCAAAGGTGCCACCAGTGCCAAGTCGGGCTGGTTTGATAGTACCAAGTGTCTCCTGCACTCTGCCATCCAGAAGCGGGGCAGCTGAGTTTTGTTTGCCAGAGAAAAGGGCCGTGGGTTGTGTTTGGGGGCATATGGCTGGGAGTGGCCACCTGGCTCCTTAAAATGCACGATACGCCGCATGGTAACCAGACGCAAGGTGGCACCAGTGCCAAGTCGGGCTGTTTTTGTAGTACCCAGTGGCTCCTGCAATTTGCCATCCAGAAGCGGGGCAGCTAAATTTTGTTTGCTAGAGAAAAGGGCTGTGGTTTGTGTTTGGGGGCCTATGGCCGAGAGTGGTAGGCTGGCCCCTGAAAATCAACGATAGGCAGGATGGTTCCCAGATCCAAGGTGGCACCAGTGCCAAGTAAGGCTGGTTGTATGGTTCAAAGTGACTCCTGCAATCTGCCATCCAGAAGCGGGACAGCTGAGTTTTTTTTGCCAGAGAAAAGGTCCGTGGTTTCTTTTTGGGGCATACGGCTGGGAATTGCCGGCTGGCTCCTTAAAATGCTCGATACGCAGGATGGTTCCCAGAGCCAAGGTGGCACCACTGCCAAGTCGGGCTCTTTTTGTAGTACCAAGTGCGTCCTGCAATTTGCCATCCAGAAGAGGGGCAGTTGAGTTTTGTTTGCCAGAGAAAAGGGCCGAGGTTTGTGTTTGGGAGCATATGGCTGGGAATGACCGGCTGGCCCCTGAAAATCCACGATACGCCGGATGGTTCCCAGATCCAAGATGGTACCATTACCAAGTCGGGCTGCTTTGATAGTCCCAAGTGTCTCCTGCAAACTGCCATCCAGAAGCGGGGCAGCTGAGTTTTGTTTGCCAGGGAAATGGGCCGTTGTTTGTGTTTGGGGGCCTGTGGCTGGGAGTGTTCGGCTGGTTCCTGAATATGTACGATACGCAGGATTGTTCCCAGATCCAAGGTGGCAGCAGTGCCATGTTGTGCTGGTGTGATAGTCCCAAGTGGCTCCTGCAATCTGCCATCCAGAAGTGGGGCAGCTGATTTTTGTTTGCCAGAGAAAAGGTCCGTGGTTTGTGTTTGGGGGCATATGGCTGAGAGTGGCCGGCTGGCCCCTGAAAATCCACGATACACAGGATGGTTCCCAGATCCAAGGTGGCACCTGTGCCAAGTCGGGCTGATTTGATAGTACTAAGTAGCTCCTGCAATCTGCCATCCAGAAGCGGGGCAGCTTACTTTTGTTTGCCAGGGAAACGGGCCGAGGTTTGTGTTTGGGGGCCTATGGCTGGGAGTGACCGGCTGGCTCCTGAAATGCTACAATAGGCAAGATGGTTCCCAGAGCCAAGGTGGCACCAGTGCCAAGTTGGGCTGGTTTGATAGTACCAAGTGGCTCCTGCAATCTGCCATCCAGAAGCAGGGCAGCTGAGTTTTGTTTGCCAGAGAAAAGGGCTTGGTTTGTGTTTGGGGACATATGGCTGTGTGTGGCCAGCTGGCTCCTTAAAATGCACGATATGCAACATGGCTCCCAGACCCATAGTGGCACCAGTGCCAAGTCGGGCTGGTTTGATAGTACCAAGTGGCTCCTGCAATCTTCCATGATCACGTGGAGAAATACTTTCTGGTTTCATCCCCATGCTCTTTCTTCTCTCCCTCAACTTCTCTATCACCTCTCATCTGGTTCACATGCGCTGTCTTCAAGGTCCACAGGCTACTTTTCACAGAATCTTCTGGCCTGATGAAGTAAGAATGATGAATAGAACAGAGCTGGGATCTATTTTCCAGTTTGGATAAAATGCATTCTGCACACAAATCCAAGGAGAACGTGCTGCCCCAATGCCCAGAAAATCTTTCACTCCTGCTAGTGTTCTACGTCAACCGCAACTTAGTCTGAAAGAAAAGCTTTTTCTCTGAGAGCATCTGAGAGGTTTGCATGAAGCACTGATATCTGACATATGCAATTTTGAATAGGAGAGGAAAAAGAAAATGGCAAGGAGTTTTTAATTTTAGTGGTTTCAATTTTAATTTCCGTGCACTTTTTCAAAACTTGTCAGCTCAAATGCCCATCAACATCTTTTAGTCATCTGTAAGTCAGTATTCATATAAAATGTGCTTCAAATCCAAAGAATTTCAAATTTGCACTCCAAGCTTCTATGCCTAGATTTATGATTTCCTACACATATTAGATGAAAGGAAGGCCTTTTTTACTGTGGGAGTGCTGGAACACTGGAACAGGTTGCCCAGAGAAGTTGTGGGTGTCCCATCCCTGAAAGTATTCAAGGTCACCTTGGACGGGGCTTGGAGCAGCAACAAAGGAGAAGCTTGATGGTAGAGAAACAAAGTTGGACTATAGAAGAAACTCGGATTGAAGTATAGGATCAAGTTTTCTCTCAGCTCTTGGGGTAAATTCAAAGTTGTACAAAATGACATTTATCTGTGCTATTCACTACTGTAACAGAAAGTTTCATGAAAACTGTACAGAAGATAGTAAATTTTAAAAGAGATAAGAATTACAGCATAAAATCCATGGGATAGGTTACAACATGAGACACTCTCTAAGAGAAAATCTCTGTGTTTCAGCACTTCATCGGGGTAAGATTTCATGAAGTGCCAAAGAAGGCGGCAAAATATCATTCGGGACATTATTTACTGGAATTCAGCCTGGCCATTAGTAGGAACTGCCTTTGAACATATCATGTAGATATACCACACACGCTTTCCCTTCACTGAAAAATTACTGTTTACAACAAATAAGCAATTGACGATCAAAATTGATTGAAAGCATCTTAAACATGTCAAGTATTTCATTGTAGATGATCTGTGATCCAAATGCTTCTTCCACCTTCGAGAGGGACAGAAGAATTCTTCCATATCATGATGGTTTAAAATTGTATCAACCAATGTTTTCTGCTGAAAAGATATCATCTATTTTTTTCTATTTTTGGAAGAAAATATTCCTAGACATACAACAGGTGAGAACTAAGTAATTTTAAAGAAACAAATGAAATGAAAATATTCTGTAAATAGAATGAAATGAAAAGCTGTGTTTTAAATAGGAGCTAAATATTAAACAGAATTTTTGTACCAGGCATTTGAATTACTGCACCAGCTCTTTTGCCCATCAAGAGAGGCATTTAGCATTTCAGTCTTTTCCAAGGTGTTCATGATCTGCTATGCTGATCTCTGTGTGTGCCTAGGTGTGTGTGGAGGGGGGGGCATATGAAGGGGAGTGTGTATGTTTGCTTTACAATTGTTGTGGCAGATTCATGCCTCAGCTCCACATTTTGTTTTAAAAAGGTCACACCGAGTGGATATGAAGTTTACTATCAACAAGAGATCGATTCCCAAATCATCCATTTGACTCTCCCTTATAAATCATGTGCTTTGTTGCATATTTTATCAAATATACTTTCAAGCCAGATGGAGGAAGGAGGATGTGGGAATCCCTCCACCATCTTGCAACTTTTATGTAAGTAGGTTTTCAAGAAAATCATCATTTCTCTTTTAAATATGTCTGGAACAGGCATGATGGTAGTGTCAACCTGTTGGAGTTTTTGTTGCTGGAAGAAGTTGTACAAAAGGATTGGTTTTTACATTGACCAGTTACTGAATCAAGCGCAGGAATACATTGGAAATTTAGCTGGGGGTTCCTTTTCCCAGCAGACTACTTCTAGAACGAGCTTGTACACTGAAGCTGACTCTTTTGCTCTCTTTTTGTTTCTTTCCTATTTTCTTGGCTTCTTTGCCACTATCTAGACAATTTTGGAACTTTGTTCCCAACTAAAATGGTTTCAATAGTCTGATTGTGATCATACATTTTTACAAGGAATTTTTAAAATCTTTCCTCGAGTCCAGAAAGTCAAGGACTTAGATCTTTTTCTTCCCTTATCAATATTGCCATGAAATTGATAAATAAAGACCAACTCTTTATTTTTGTTTTTAACCCACGTAGATAATTCCCATCCATTAATCCATTTTGTGGACCAATAGCTGCCATTCTGATGGAAGCTGTCACTTCTTAACAATAGGCATTCTGTGACTATGTTGACTGCACTTTGGGTGAAGATCCTAACTGGTCTTAGATATACATAGGGAGAAATTTGCTCAGCCAGTGTCAGTCTTAAGCATGCGTATCAGAAGATCTTTCTAGAGCTGGGAATTTTCCCATGAAAGGGATTCAGTTAGGGAAGAGACACTTGTGCCAGAGTTTTACATTCTTCTTGAACACTGCTTAAGGAACTTAGATGCCATGTCCATTTGGATCTCTGTCTGCACAGAACTTTGTCATGCCAGTGCTTTGAAATGCATCTTGAAGAGAATTCACTAGCACAGAATGAAAGAGAGTGGAAGGGGTTGGTGGGGCTAACCAGGCCCAACCCCCCTGCCTAAACCAGGATACCTAGAGCCTCTTGCCCAGGATTCTATCTGGGTGTACTTTTAATGTCTTCAAAGATCCAGGCTCCACAATCTTTCTGGGCAGTCTGTGCCGTGGTTCAGTCACCCTGACAGTAAAGAAACATTTACTGATGTTCAAAGGCAATCTCCTGTATTTCAGTGTGTGCCCACTGCCTCTTGTCTTTTCCCTCAGCATCACTGAAAAGACACTGATTCCCTCCCCTTTGCACTATTGCTTCCATATGTATGTGTGATGCCATGTAGAGGTATGTCAAAAACCTCCCTGAAGCCCAGGCAGATAATATTCCCTTCATCTACCAGTCAAGTTGATTCATCAGAGGAGTTTAAAGTGATGTTCAGCATGAAATTCCCCTGAAAAATCATGCTAACTACATTATTTGGTCATCTGTCATGTGCCTGGCAAGGATTTCCAGGAAGAGCTGCTTCATCAACTTCCTGGGGATAAAAAAGAGGCTGGCTGGTTTGTACTATGGCGAGTCCTCTTAATTGCCTTTTTTGAAGATGGGTGTCATTTGCTAACATCCACCCTTTAGCTCCTCTTCTCATCTACACCTCGGCAAAAAGCTTTTCCACTATGTCTGGCTAGGAAAAACTGTGCCAGCACAGAAAACATCTCCCATCGTGTTCTAGAAGTTGCACGGATGTCTGCCAAGTGTTTGGCAGGAAGAAAAGAAAAGTTGTCCAAAACAGCTTCCAATCGAATGTTCCTGTGATTGGAAAAGTCAGGAGAGTGCAAAGGTACTGTTTTCTATCAGTTGGCAAGGTGCGCACACAATCCCAGTGTTGTACAGCTTGCTTCTTCACCTTCCCGAAGCTGCCGCTCTCGCCGGCTGCCGGAGCCCAAGAAGCGGCTTCTTCGCGCAAAGACGATTGTGCCGCTCGCAGGGCTCTCCTTAGCGCGGCTTCTGCCGAAAGACGCCCGGCAGCGGCTCTTACCTCCGGAGAGCATCCTACCTTCGTCTTTCGCGTCTTTTGTAGTCTACATCTTAGCAAAACGCTTCTCCACTATGTCTGGCTAGGAAAAACTGTGCCAGCACAGAAAACATCTCCCATCGTGTTCTAGAAGTTGCACGGATGTCTGCCAAGTGTTTGGCAGGAAGAAAAGAAAAGTTGTCCAAAACAGCTTCCAATCGAATGTTCCTGTGATTGGAAAAGTCAGGAGAGTGCAAAGGTACTGTTTTCTATCAGTTGGCAAGGTGCGCACACAATCCCAGTGTTGTACAGCTTGCTTCTTCACCTTCCCGAAGCTGCCGCTCTCGCCGGCTGCCGGAGCCCAAGAAGCGGCTTCTTCGCGCAAAGACGATTGTGCCGCTCACAGTGCTCTCCTTAGCGCGGCTTCTGCCGAAAGACGCCCGGCAGCGGCTCTTACCTCCGGAGAGCATCCTACCTTCGTCTTTCGCGTCTTTTGTAGTCTACATCTTAGCAAAACGCTTCTCCACTATGTCTGGCTAGGAAAAACTGTGCCAGCACAGAAAACATCTCCCATCGTGTTCTAGAAGTTGCACGGATGTCTGCCAAGTGTTTGGCAGGAAGAAAAGAAAAGTTGTCCAAAACAGCTTCCAATCGAATGTTCCTGTGATTGGAAAAGTCAGGAGAGTGCAAAGGTACTGTTTTCTATCAGTTGGCAAGGTGCGCACACAATCCCAGTGTTGTACAGCTTGCTTCTTCACCTTCCCGAAGCTGCCGCTCTCGCCGGCTGCCGGAGCCCAAGAAGCGGCTTCTTCGCGCAAAGACGATTGTGCCGCTCACAGTGCTCTCCTTAGCGCGGCTTCTGCCGAAAGACGCCCGGCAGCGGCTCTTACCTCCGGACAGCATCCTACCTTCGTCTTTCGCGTCTTATGTAGTCTACAACTCGGCAAAACGCTTTTCCACTATGTCTGGCTAGGAAAAACTGTGCCAGCACAGAAAACATCTCCCATCGTGTTCTAGAAGTTGCACGGATGTCTGCCAAGTGTTTGGCAGGAAGAAAAGAAAAGTTGTCCAAAACAGCTTCCAATCGAATGTTCCTGTGATTGGAAAAGTCAGGAGAGTGCAAAGGTACTGTTTTCTATCAGTTGGCAAGGTGCGCACACAATCCCAGTGTTGTACAGCTTGCTTCTTCACCTTCCCGAAGCTGCCGCTCTCGCCGGCTGCCGGAGCCCAAGAAGCGGCTTCTTCGCGCAAAGACGATTGTGCCGCTCACAGGGCTCTCCTTAGCGCGGCTTCTGCCGAAAGACGCCCGGCAGCGGCTCTTACCTCCGGAGAGCATCCTACCTTCGTCTTTCGCGTCTTTTGTAGTCTACACCTCGGCAAAACGCTTTTCCACTATGTCTGGCTAGGAAAAACTGTGCCAGCACAGAAAACATCTCCCATCGTGTTCTAGAAGTTGCACGGATGTCTGCCAAGTGTTTGGCAGGAAGAAAAGAAAAGTTGTTCAAAACAGCTTCCAATCGAATGTTCCTGTGATTGGAAAAGTCAGGAGAGTGCAAAGGTACTGTTTTCTATCAGTTGGCAAGGTGCGCACACAATCCCAGTGTTGTACAGCTTGCTTCTTCACCTTCCCGAAGCTGCCGCTCTCGCCGGCTGCCGGAGCCCAAGAAGCGGCTTCTTCGCGCAAAGACGATTGTGCCGCTCACAGTGCTCTCCTTAGCGCGGCTTCTGCCGAAAGACGCCCGGCAGCGGCTCTTACCTCCGGAGAGCATCCTACCTTCGTCTTTCGCGTCTTTTGTAGTCTACATCTTAGCAAAACGCTTTTCCACTATGTCTGGCTAGGAAAAACTGTGCCAGCACAGAAAACATCTCCCATCGTGTTCTAGAAGTTGCACGGATGTCTGCCAAGTGTTTGGCAGGAAGAAAAGAAAAGTTGTCCAAAACAGCTTCCAATCGAATGTTCCTGTGATTGGAAAAGTCAGGAGAGTGCAAAGGTACTGTTTTCTATCAGTTGGCAAGGTGCGCACACAATCCCAGTGTTGTACAGCTTGCTTCTTCACCTTCCCGAAGCTGCCGCTCTCGCCGGCTGCCGGAGCCCAAGAAGCGGCTTCTTCGCGCAAAGACGATTGTGCCGCTCACAGTGCTCTCCTTAGCGCGGCTTCTGCCGAAAGACGCCCGGCAGCGGCTCTTACCTCCGGAGAGCATCCTACCTTCGTCTTTCGCGTCTTTTGTAGTCTACACCTCGGCAAAAAGCTTTTCCACTATGTCTGGCTAGGAAAAACTGTGCCAGCACAGAAAACATCTCCCATCGTGTTCTAGAAGTTGCACGGATGTCTGCCAAGTGTTTGGCAGGAAGAAAAGAAAAGTTGTCCAAAACAGCTTCCAATCGAATGTTCCTGTGATTGGAAAAGTCAGGAGAGTGCAAAGGTACTGTTTTCTATCAGTTGGCAAGGTGCGCACACAATCCCAGTGTTGTACAGCTTGCTTCTTCACCTTCCCGAAGCTGCCGCTCTCGCCGGCTGCCGGAGCCCAAGAAGCGATTCTTCGCGCAAAGACGATTGTGCCGCTCACAGTGCTCTCCTTAGCGCGGCTTCTGCCGAAAGACGCCCGGCAGCGGCTCATACCTCCTGAGAGTGGCAGCTTCGGGAAGGTGAAGAAGCAAGCTGTACAACACTGGGATTGTGTGCGCACCTTGCCAACTGATAGAAAACAGTACCTTTGCACTCTCCTGACTTTTCCAATCACAGGAACATTCGATTGGAAGCTGTTTTGGACAACTTTTCTTTTCTTCCTGCCAAACACTTGGCAGACATCCGTGCAACTTCTAGAACACGATGGGAGATGTTTTCTGTGCTGGCACAGTTTTTCCTAGCCAGACATAGTGGAAAAGCGTTTTGCTAAGATGTAGACTACAAAAGACGCGAAAGACGAAGGTAGGATGCTCTCCGGAGGTAAGAGCCGCTGCCGGGCGTCTTTCGGCAGAAGCCGCGCTAAGGAGAGCACTGTGAGCGGCACAATCGTCTTTGCGCGAAGAAGCCGCTTCTTGGGCTCCGGCAGCCGGCGAGAGCGGCAGCTTCGGGAAGGTGAAGAAGCAAGCTGTACAACACTGGGATTGTGTGCGCACCTTGCCAACTGATAGAAAACAGTACCTTTGCACTCTCCTGACTTTTCCAATCACAGGAACATTCGATTGGAAGCTGTTTTGAACAACTTTTCTTTTCTTCCTGCCAAACACTTGGCAGACATCCGTGCAACTTCTAGAACACGATGGGAGATGTTTTCTGTGCTGGCACAGTTTTTCCTAGCCAGACATAGTGGAAAAGCGTTTTGCCGAGGTGTAGACTACAAAAGACGCGAAAGACGAAGGTAGGATGCTCTCCGGAGGTAAGAGCCGCTGCCGGGCGTCTTTCGGCAGAAGCCGCGCTAAGGAGAGCCCTGTGAGCGGCACAATCGTCTTTGCGCGAAGAAGCCGCTTCTTGGGCTCCGGCAGCCGGCGAGAGCGGCAGCTTCGGGAAGGTGAAGAAGCAAGCTGTACAACACTGGGATTGTGTGCGCACCTTGCCAACTGATAGAAAACAGTACCTTTGCACTCTCCTGACTTTTCCAATCACAGGAACATTCGATTGGAAGCTGTTTTGGACAACTTTTCTTTTCTTCCTGCCAAACACTTGGCAGACATCCGTGCAACTTCTAGAACACGATGGGAGATGTTTTCTGTGCTGGCACAGTTTTTCCTAGCCAGACATAGTGGAAAAGCGTTTTGCCGAGGTGTAGACTACAAAAGACGCGAAAGACGAAGGTAGGATGCTCTCCGGAGGTAAGAGCCGCTGCCGGGCGTCTTTCGGCAGAAGCCGCGCTAAGGAGAGCACTGTGAGCGGCACAATCGTCTTTGCGCGAAGAAGCCGCTTCTTGGGCTCCGGCAGCCGGCGAGAGCGGCAGCTTCGGGAAGGTGAAGAAGCAAGCTGTACAACACTGGGATTGTGTGCGCACCTTGCCAACTGATAGAAAACAGTACCTTTGCACTCTCCTGACTTTTCCAATCACAGGAACATTCGATTGGAAGCTGTTTTGGACAACTTTTCTTTTCTTCCTGCCAAACACTTGGCAGACATCCGTGCAACTTCTAGAACACGATGGGAGATGTTTTCTGTGCTGGCACAGTTTTTCCTAGCCAGACATAGTGGAGAAGCGTTTTGCTAAGATGTAGACTACAAAAGACGCGAAAGACGAAGGTAGGATGCTCTCCGGAGGTAAGAGCCGCTGCCGGGCGTCTTTCGGCAGAAGCCGCGCTAAGGAGAGCACTGTGAGCGGCACAATCGTCTTTGCGCGAAGAAGCCGCTTCTTGGGCTCCGGCAGCCGGCGAGAGCGGCAGCTTCGGGAAGGTGAAGAAGCAAGCTGTACAACACTGGGATTGTGTGCGCACCTTGCCAACTGATAGAAAACAGTACCTTTGCACTCTCCTGACTTTTCCAATCACAGGAACATTCGATTGGAAGCTGTTTTGGACAACTTTTCTTTTCTTCCTGCCAAACACTTGGCAGACATCCGTGCAACTTCTAGAACACGATGGGAGATGTTTTCTGTGCTGGCACAGTTTTTCCTAGCCAGACATAGTGGAAAAGCTTTTTGCCGAGGTGTAGACTACATAAGACGCGAAAGACGAAGGTAGGATGCTCTCCGGAGGTAAGAGCCGCTGCCGGGCGTCTTTCGGCAGAAGCCGCGCTAAGGAGAGCACTGTGAGCGGCACAATCGTCTTTGCGCGAAGAAGCCGCTTCTTGGGCTCCGGCAGCCGGCGAGAGCGGCAGCTTCGGGAAGGTGAAGAAGCAAGCTGTACAACACTGGGATTGTGTGCGCACCTTGCCAACTGATAGAAAACAGTACCTTTGCACTCTCCTGACTTTTCCAATCACAGGAACATTCGATTGGAAGCTGTTCTGGACAACTTTTCTTTTCTTCCTGCCAAACACTTGGCAGACATCCGTGCAACTTCTAGAACACGATGGGAGATGTTTTCTGTGCTGGCACAGTTTTTCCTAGCCAGACATAGTGGAAAAGCGTTTTGCTAAGATGTAGACTACAAAAGACGCGAAAGACGAAGGTAGGATGCTCTCCGGAGGTAAGAGCCGCTGCCGGGCGTCTTTCGGCAGAAGCCGCGCTAAGGAGAGCCCTGTGAGCGGCACAATCGTCTTTGCGCGAAGAAGCCGCTTCTTGGGCTCCGGCAGCCGGCGAGAGCGGCAGCTTCGGGAAGGTGAAGAAGCAAGCTGTACAACACTGGGATTGTGTGCGCACCTTGCCAACTGATAGAAAACAGTACCTTTGCACTCTCCTGACTTTTCCAATCACAGGAACATTCGATTGGAAGCTGTTTTGGACAACTTTTCTTTTCTTCCTGCCAAACACTTGGCAGACATCCGTGCAACTTCTAGAACACGATGGGAGATGTTTTCTGTGCTGGCACAGTTTTTCCTAGCCAGACATAGTTGAGAAGCGTTTTGCTAAGATGTAGACTACAAAAGACGCGAAAGACGAAGGTAGGATGCTCTCCGGAGGTAAGAGCCGCTGCCGGGCGTCTTTCGGCAGAAGCTGCGCTAAGGAGAGCACTGTGAGCGGCACAATCGTCTTTGCGCGAAGAAGCCGCTTCTTGGGCTCCGGCAGCCGGCGAGAGCGGCAGCTTCGGGAAGGTGAAGAAGCAAGCTGTACAACACTGGGATTGTGTGCGCACCTTGCCAACTGATAGAAAACAGTACCTTTGCACTCTCCTGACTTTTCCAATCACAGGAACATTCGATTGGAAGCTGTTTTGGACAACTTTTCTTTTCTTCCTGCCAAACACTTGGCAGACATCCGTGCAACTTCTAGAACACGATGGGAGATGTTTTCTGTGCTGGCACAGTTTTTCCTAGCCAGACATAGTGGAAAAGCTTTTTGCCGAGGTGTAGACTACATAAGACGCGAAAGACGAAGGTAGGATGCTCTCCGGAGGTAAGAGCCGCTGCCGGGCGTCTTTCGGCAGAAGCCGCGCTAAGGAGAGCACTGTGAGCGGCACAATCGTCTTTGCGCGAAGAAGCCGCTTCTTGGGCTCCGGCAGCCGGCGAGAGCGGCAGCTTCGGGAAGGTGAAGAAGCAAGCTGTACAACACTGGGATTGTGTGCGCACCTTGCCAACTGATAGAAAACAGTACCTTTGCACTCTCCTGACTTTTCCAATCACAGGAACATTCGATTGGAAGCTGTTTTGGACAACTTTTCTTTTCTTCCTGCCAAACACTTGGCAGACATCCGTGCAACTTCTAGAACACGATGGGAGATGTTTTCTGTGCTGGCACAGTTTTTCCTAGCCAGACATAGTGGAGAAGCGTTTTGCTAAGATGTAGACTACAAAAGACGCGAAAGACGAAGGTAGGATGCTCTCCGGAGGTAAGAGCCGCTGCCGGGCGTCTTTCGGCAGAAGCCGCGCTAAGGAGAGCACTGTGAGCGGCACAATCGTCTTTGCGCGAAGAAGCCGCTTCTTGGGCTCCGGCAGCCGGCGAGAGCGGCAGCTTCGGGAAGGTGAAGAAGCAAGCTGTACAACACTGGGATTGTGTGCGCACCTTGCCAACTGATAGAAAACAGTACCTTTGCACTCTCCTGACTTTTCCAATCACAGGAACATTCGATTGGAAGCTGTTTTGGACAACTTTTCTTTTCTTCCTGCCAAACACTTGGCAGACATCCGTGCAACTTCTAGAACACGATGGGAGATGTTTTCTGTGCTGGCACAGTTTTTCCTAGCCAGACATAGTGGAAAAGCGTTTTGCTAAGATGTAGACTACAAAAGACGCGAAAGACGAAGGTAGGATGCTCTCCGGAGGTAAGAGCCGCTGCCGGGCGTCTCTCGGCAGAAGCCGCGCTAAGGAGAGCCCTGTGAGCGGCACAATCGTCTTTGTGCGAAGAAGCCGCTTCTTCGGCTCCGGGAGCCGGCGAGAGCGGCAGCTTCGGGAAGGTGAAGAAGCAAGCTGTACAACACTGGGATTGTGTGCGCACCTTGCCAACTGATAGAAAACAGTACCTTTGCACTCTCCTGACTTTTCCAATCACAGGAACATTCGATTGGAAGCTGTTTTGGACAACTTTTCTTTTCTTCCTGCCAAACACTTGGCAGACATCCGTGCAACTTCTAGAACACGATGGGAGATGTTTTCTGTGCTGGCACAGTTTTTCCTAGCCAGACATAGTGGAGAAGCGTTTTGCTAAGATGTAGACTACAAAAGACGCGAAAGACGAAGGTAGGATGCTCTCCGGAGGTAAGAGCCGCTGCCGGGCGTCTTTCGGCAGAAGCCGCGCTAAGGAGAGCACTGTGAGCGGCACAATCGTCTTTGCGCGAAGAAGCCGCTTCTTGGGCTCCGGCAGCCGGCGAGAGCGGCAGCTTCGGGAAGGTGAAGAAGCAAGCTGTACAACACTGGGATTGTGTGCGCACCTTGCCAACTGATAGAAAACAGTACCTTTGCACTCTCCTGACTTTTCCAATCACAGGAACATTCGATTGGAAGCTGTTTTGGACAACTTTTCTTTTCTTCCTGCCAAACACTTGGCAGACATCCGTGCAACTTCTAGAACACGATGGGAGATGTTTTCTGTGCTGGCACAGTTTTTCCTAGCCAGACATAGTGGAAAAGCTTTTTGCCGAGGTGTAGATGAGAAGAGGAGCTAAAGAGTGGATGTTAGCAAATGACACCCATCTTCAAAAAAGGCAATTAAGAGGACTCGCCATAGTACAAACCAGCCAGCCTCTTTTTTATCCCCAGGAAGTTGATGAAGCAGCTCTTCCTGGAAATCCTTGCCAGGCACATGACAGATGACCAAATAATGTAGTTAGCATGATTTTTCAGGGGAATTTCATGCTGAACATCACTTTAAACTCCTCTGATGAATCAACTTGACTGGTAGATGAAGGGAATATTATCTGCCTGGGCTTCAGGGAGGTTTTTGACATACCTCTACATGGCATCACACATACATATGGAAGCAATAGTGCAAAGGGGAGGGAATCAGTGTCTTTTCAGTGATGCTGAGGGAAAAGACAAGAGGCAGTGGGCACACACTGAAATACAGGAGATTGCCTTTGAACATCAGTAAATGTTTCTTTACTGTCAGGGTGACTGAACCACGGCACAGACTGCCCAGAAAGATTGTGGAGCCTGGATCTTTGAAGACATTAAAAGTACACCCAGATAGAATCCTGGGCAAGAGGCTCTAGGTATCCTGGTTTAGGCAGGGGGGTTGGGCCTGGTTAGCCCCACCAACCCCTTCCACTCTCTTTCATTCTGTGCTAGTGAATTCTCTTCAAGATGCATTTCAAAGCACTGGCATGACAAAGTTCTGTGCAGACAGAGATCCAAATGGACATGGCATCTAAGTTCCTTAAGCAGTGTTCAAGAAGAATGTAAAACTCTGGCACAAGTGTCTCTTCCCTAACTGAATCCCTTTCATGGGAAAATTCCCAGCTCTAGAAAGATCTTCTGATACGCATGCTTAAGACTGACACTGGCTGAGCAAATTTCTCCCTATGTATATCTAAGACCAGTTAGGATCTTCACCCAAAGTGCAGTCAACATAGTCACAGAATGCCTATTGTTAAGAAGTGACAGCTTCCATCAGAATGGCAGCTATTGGTCCACAAAATGGATTAATGGATGGGAATTATCTACGTGGGTTAAAAACAAAAATAAAGAGTTGGTCTTTATTTATCAATTTCATGGCAATATTGATAAGGGAAGAAAAAGATCTAAGTCCTTGACTTTCTGGACTCGAGGAAAGATTTTAAAAATTCCTTGTAAAAATGTATGATCACAATCAGACTATTGAAACCATTTTAGTTGGGAACAAAGTTCCAAAATTGTCTAGATAGTGGCAAAGAAGCCAAGAAAATAGGAAAGAAACAAAAAGAGAGCAAAAGAGTCAGCTTCAGTGTACAAGCTCGTTCTAGAAGTAGTCTGCTGGGAAAAGGAACCCCCAGCTAAATTTCCAATGTATTCCTGCGCTTGATTCAGTAACTGGTCAATGTAAAAACCAATCCTTTTGTACAACTTCTTCCAGCAACAAAAACTCCAACAGGTTGACACTACCATCATGCCTGTTCCAGACATATTTAAAAGAGAAATGATGATTTTCTTGAAAACCTACTTACATAAAAGTTGCAAGATGGTGGAGGGATTCCCACATCCTCCTTCCTCCATCTGGCTTGAAAGTATATTTGATAAAATATGCAACAAAGCACATGATTTATAAGGGAGAGTCAAATGGATGATTTGGGAATCGATCTCTTGTTGATAGTAAACTTCATATCCACTCGGTGTGACCTTTTTAAAACAAAATGTGGAGCTGAGGCATGAATCTGCCACAACAATTGTAAAGCAAACATACACACTCCCCTTCATATGCCCCCCCCTCCACACACACCTAGGCACACACAGAGATCAGCATAGCAGATCATGAACACCTTGGAAAAGACTGAAATGCTAAATGCCTCTCTTGATGGGCAAAAGAGCTGGTGCAGTAATTCAAATGCCTGGTACAAAAATTCTGTTTAATATTTAGCTCCTATTTAAAACACAGCTTTTCATTTCATTCTATTTACAGAATATTTTCATTTCATTTGTTTCTTTAAAATTACTTAGTTCTCACCTGTTGTATGTCTAGGAATATTTTCTTCCAAAAATAGAAAAAAATAGATGATATCTTTTCAGCAGAAAACATTGGTTGATACAATTTTAAACCATCATGATATGGAAGAATTCTTCTGTCCCTCTCGAAGGTGGAAGAAGCATTTGGATCACAGATCATCTACAATGAAATACTTGACATGTTTAAGATGCTTTCAATCAATTTTGATCGTCAATTGCTTATTTGTTGTAAACAGTAATTTTTCAGTGAAGGGAAAGTGTGTGTGGTATATCTACATGATATGTTCAAAGGCAGTTCCTACTAATGGCCAGGCTGAATTCCAGTAAATAATGTCCCGAATGATATTTTGCCGCCTTCTTTGGCACTTCATGAAATCTTACCCCGATGAAGTGCTGAAACAAAGAGATTTTCTCTTAGAGAGTGTCTCATGTTGTAACCTATCCCATGGATTTTATGCTGTAATTCTTATCTCTTTTAAAATTTACTATCTTCTGTACAGTTTTCATGAAACTTTCTGTTACAGTAGTGAATAGCACAGATAAATGTCATTTTGTACAACTTTGAATTTACCCCAAGAGCTGAGAGAAAACTTGATCCTATACTTCAATCCGAGTTTCTTCTATAGTCCAACTTTGTTTCTCTACCATCAAGCTTCTCCTTTGTTGCTGCTCCAAGCCCTGTCCAAGGTGACCTTGAATACTTTCAGGGATGGGACACCCACAACTTCTCTGGGCAACCTGTTCCAGTGTTCCAGCACTCCCACAGTAAAAAAGGCCTTCCTTTCATCTAATATGTGTAGGAAATCATAAATCTAGGCATAGAAGCTTGGAGTGCAAATTTGAAATTCTTTGGATTTGAAGCACATTTTATATGAATACTGACTTACAGATGACTAAAAGATGTTGATGGGCATTTGAGCTGACAAGTTTTGAAAAAGTGCACGGAAATTAAAATTGAAACCACTAAAATTAAAAACTCCTTGCCATTTTCTTTTTCCTCTCCTATTCAAAATTGCATATGTCAGATATCAGTGCTTCATGCAAACCTCTCAGATGCTCTCAGAGAAAAAGCTTTTCTTTCAGACTAAGTTGCGGTTGACGTAGAACACTAGCAGGAGTGAAAGATTTTCTGGGCATCGGGGCAGCCCGTTCTCCTTGGATTTGTGTGCAGAATGCATTTTATCCAAACTGGAAAATAGATCCCAGCTCTGTTCTATTCATCATTCTTACTTCATCAGGCCAGAAGATTCTGTGAAAAGTAGCCTGTGGACCTTGAAGACAGCGCATGTGAACCAGATGAGAGGTGATAGAGAAGTTGAGGGAGAGAAGAAAGAGCATGAGGCTGAAACCAGAAAGTATTTCTCCACGTGATCATGGAAGATTGCAGGAGCCACTTGGTACTATCAAACCAGCCCAACTTGGCACTGGTGCCACCTTGGATCTGGGAGCCATGTTGCATATCGTGCATTTTAAGGAGCCAGCTGGCCACACCCAGCCATATGCCCCCAAACACAAACCAAGGCCCTTTTCTCTGGCAAACAAAACTCAGCTGCCCTGCTTCTGGATGGCAGATAGCAGGAACCACTTGGTACTATCAAACCAGCCCAACTTGGCACTGGTGCCACCATGGGTCTGGTCACCATCCTGCCTATTGTAGCTTTTCAGGAGCCAGCCGGTCACTCTCAGCCATAGGCCCCCAAACACAAACCTCGGCCCGTTTCCCTGGCAAACAAAAGTAAGCTGCCCCGCTTCTGGATGGCAGATTGCAGGAGCTACTTAGTACTATCAAATCAGCCCGACTTGGCACAGGTGCCACCTTGGATCTGGGAACCATCCTGTGTATCGTGGATTTTCAGGGGCCAGCCAGCCACTCTCAGCCATATGCCCCCAAAAACAAACCACGGCCCTTTTCTCTGGCAAACAAAACTCAACTGCCCCTCTTCTGGATGGCAAATTTTAGGACGCACTTTGTACTACAAAAACCGCCCGACGTGGCACTGGTGCCACCTTGTGTCAGGGAACCATCCTGCATATCGAGCTTTTTAAGGAGCCAGCCGGCCAGGCCCAGCCATATACCCCCAAAAACAAACCACGGACCATTTCTCATGGAAACAAAAATCCGCTGCCCCGCGTCGGGATGGCAGATTGCAGGAGCCACTTTGCACCATCAAACCAGCCCGACTTGGCACTGGTGCCACCTTGGGTCTGGGAACAATCCTGCGTATCGTACATATTCAGGAACCAGCCGAACACTCCCAGCCACAGGCCCCCAAACACAAACAACGGCCCATTTCCCTGGCAAACAAAACTCAGCTGCCCCGCTTCTGGATGGCAGTTTGCAGGAGCCACTTGGGACTATCAAACCAGCCCGACTTGGCACTGGTGCCACCTTGGGTCTGGGAACCATCCTGCATATGGTGGATTCTAAGGAGCCAGCCGGCCACTCCCAGCCACAGGCCCCCAACAAAAACCACGGCCCTTTTTTCTGGCAAACAAAACTTAGCTGCCTCACTTCTGGATGGCAGATTGCAGGAGCCACTTGGTGTAATCAAACCAGCCCGACTTGGCACTGGTGCCACCTTGGGTCTGGGAACCATCCTGCGTATCGTGGATTCTAAGGAGCCAGCCGGCCACTCCCAGCCACAGGCCCCCAAACAAAATCAACGGCGCTGTTCCCTGGAAAACAAAACACGCCTGCCAACTTTTTGATGGAGTTTGCAGGAGCCACTTGGTACTATCAAACCAGCCCGACTTGGCACTGGTGCCACCTTGGGTCTGGGAAACATCCTGCGTATCGTGGATTCTTAGGAGCCAGCCGGCCACTCCTAGCCACAGGCCCCCAAACAAAAACCTAGGCCTATTTCTCTGGCAAACAAAAGTAAGCTGCCCCGCTTCTGGAAGGCAGATTGCAGGAGACACTTGGTACTATCAAACCAGCCCAACTTGGCACTGGTGCCACCTTGGATCTGGGAACCATGCTGTGTATCGTGGATATTCAGGGGCCAGCCGGCCACTCTCAGCCATATGTCCCCAAACAGAAACCTCGGCCCGTTTCTCTGGCAAACAAAACTCAACTGCCCCTCTTCTGGATGGCAAATTGCAGGATGAACTTGATACTAAAACCGCAGGCCGACTTGGCACTGGTGCCACCTTGGGTCTGGGAACCATCCTGCGTATCGAGCATTTTAAGGAGCCAGCCGGCCACTCCCAGCAATATGCCCCCAAAAACAATCCACGGAATTTTTCTCTGGCAAACAAAAATCAGCTGCCCCGCTTCTGGATGGCAGATTGCAGGAGCCACTTTGCACCATCAAACCAGCCCGACTTGGCACTGGTGCCACCATGGATCTGGGAACCACGCTGCCTAGCGTGGATTTTCAGGAGCCAGCCGGCCACTCTCAGCCATAGGCCCCCAAACAAAACCCACGGCCCGTTTCCCTGGCAAACAAAATTAAGCTGCCCCGCTTCTGGATGGCAGATTGCAGGACGCACTTGGTAGTATCAAACCAGCCCGACTTGGCACTGGTGCCACCTTGGGTCTGGGAACCATCCTGCGTATTGTGGGTTCAAAGGAGCCAGCCGGCCACTCCCAGCCACAGGCCCCCAAATACAAACAACGGCGCTTTTCCCTGGAAAACAAAACTCGCCTGACAACTTTTTGATGGCAGATTGCAGGAGCCACTTGGTACTATCAAACCAGCCCAACTTGGCACTGGTGCCACCATGGGTCTGGTCACCATCCTGCCTATCGTAGCTTTTCAGGAGCCAGCCAGCCACCCCCAGCCATAGGTCCCCAGTCACAAACCTCGGCCCGTTTCCCTGGCAAACAAAAGTAAGCTGCCCCGCTTCTGGATGGCAGATTGCAGGAGCCACTTGGTACTATCAAACCAGCCCAACTTGGCACTGGTGCCACCTCTGGTCTGGGAACCATGCTGCGTAACACAGATTCTAAGGCGCCAGTCGGCCACTCCCAGCCACAAGCCCCCAAACACAAACAACGGCGCTATTCTCTGGCAAACAAAACTCCACTGCCCCTCTTCTGGATGGCAAATTGCAGGACGCACTTGGTACTATAAAAACAGCCCGACTTGGCACTGGTGCCACCTTGGGTCTGGGAACCATCCTGCGTATCGATCTTTTTAATGAGACAGCCGGCCACTCCCAGCCATGTGCCCCCAAACACAACCCACGGCCCTTTTCTCTGGCAAACAAAACTCAACTGCACCGCTTCTGGATGGCAGATTGCAGGAGCCACTTGGTACTATCAAACCAGCCCGACTTGGCACTGGTGCCACCCTGGGTCTGGGAACCATCCTGCGTATGGTGGATTCTAAGGAGCCAGCCGGCCACTCCCAGCCACAGGCCCCCAACAAAAACCACGGCCCTTTTTTCTGGCAAACAAAACTTAGCTGCCTCACTTCTGGATGGCAGATTGCAGGAGCCACTTGGTGTAATCAAACCAGCCCGACTTGGCACTGGTGCCACCTCTGGTCTGGGAACCATCCTGCGTATCGTGGATTCTAAGGAGCCAGCCGGCCACTCCCAGCCACAGGCCCCCAAACAAAATCAACGGCGCTGTTCCCTGGAAAACAAAACACGCCTGCCAACTTTTTGATGGAGTTTGCAGGAGCCACTTGGTACTATCAAACCAGCCCGACTTGGCACTGGTGCCACCTTGGGTCTGGGAAACATCCTGCGTATCGTGGATTCTTAGGAGCCAGCCGGCCACTCCTAGCCACAGGCCCCCAGACAAAAACCTAGGCCTATTTCTCTGGCAAACAAAAGTAAGCTGCCCCGCTTCTGGATGGCAGATTGCAGGAGACACTTGGTACTATCAAACCAGCCCAACTTGGCACTGGTGCCACCTTGGATCTGGGAACCATGCTGTGTATCGTGGATATTCAGGGGCCAGCCGGCCACTCTCAGCCATATGTCCCCAAACAGAAACCTCGGCCCGTTTCTCTGGCAAACAAAACTCAACTGCCCCTCTTCTGGATGGCAAATTGCAGGATGAACTTGATACTAAAACCGCAGGCCGACTTGGTAGTGGTGACACCTTGGACCTGGGAACCATCATGCGTATCGAGCATTTTAAGGAGCCAGCCGGCCACTCCCAGCAATATGCCCCCAAAAACAATCCACGGAATTTTTCTCTGGCAAACAAAAATCAGCTGCCCCGCTTCTGGATGGCAGATTGCAGGAGCCACTTTGCACAATCAAACCATCCCGACTTGGCACTGGTGCCACCTTGCATCTGGGAACCATGCTGCCTAGCGTGGATTTTCAGGAGCCAGCCGGCGACTCTCAGCCATAGGCCCCCAAACAAAACCCACGGCCCGTTTCCCTGGCAAACAAAATTAAGCTGCCCCGCTTCTGGATGGCAGATTGCAGGACGCACTTGGTAGTATCAAACCAGCCCGACTTGGCACTGGTGCCACCTTGGGTCTGGGAACCATCCTGCGTATCGTGGATTCTAAGGAGCCAGCCGGCCACTCCCAGCCACAGGCCCCCAAATACAAACAACGGCGCTTTTCCCTGGCAAACAAAACTCGCCTGACAACTTTTTGATGGCAGATTGCAGGAGCCACTTGGTGCTATCAAACCAGCCCAACTTGGCACTGGTGCCACCATGGGTCTGGTCACCATCCTGCCTATCGTAGCTTTTCAGGAGCCAGCCAGCCACCCCCAGCCAGAGGCCCCTAGACAAATATTTCGGCCCGTTTCCCTGGCAAACAAAAGTAAGCTACCCCGCTTCTGGATGGCAGATTGCAGGAGCCACTTTGCACCATCAAACTAGCCCGACTTGGCACTGGTGCCACCTCAGCTCTGGGAACCATCCTGCGTATCGTTCATTGTAAGGAGCCAGCCGGCCACTCCAGCCACAGGCCCCCAGACACAAACAACGGCGCTTTTCCCTGGAAAACAAAACTCGCCTGCCAACTTTTTGATGGCAGATTGCAGGAGCCACTTGCTACTATCAAATCAGCCCAACTTGGCACTGGTGCCACCATGGGTCTGGTCACCATCCTGCCTATCGTAGCTTTTCAGGAGCCAGCCGGTCACTCCCAGCCATAGACCCCCAGACAAAAACTTCGGCCCGTTTCCCTGGCAAACAAAAGTAAGTTATCCCGCTTCTGGATGGCAGATTGCAGGAGCCACTTTTCACCATCAAACCAGCCCGACTTGGCACTGGTGCCACCTCTGGTCTGGGAACCATCCTGCGTATCATGGATTCTAAGCAGCCAGCCGGCCACTCCCAGCCAGAGGCCCCCAAACACAAACAACGGCGCTTTTCCCTGGATAACAAACTCGCCTGCCAACTTTTTGATGGCAGATTGCAGGAGCCACTTGGTACTATCAAACCAGCCCAACTTGGCACTGGTGCCACCATGGGTCTGGTCACCATCCTGCCTATCGTAGCTTTTCAGGAGCCAGCCGGTCACTCCCAGCCATAGGCCCTGAGACACAAACCTCGGCCCGTTTCCCTGGCAAACAAAAGTAAGCTGCCCCGCTTCTGGATGGTAGATTGCAGGACGCACTTGGTACTATCAAACCAGCCCAACTTGGCACTGGTGCCACCTCTGGTCTGGGAACCATCCTGCGTATCGTGGATTCTAAGGAGCCAGCCGGCCACTCCCAGCCACAGGCCCCCAAACACAAACAACGGCGCTTTTCCCTGGAAAACAAAACTCGCCTGCCAACTTTTTGATGGCAGATTGCAGGAGCCACTTGGTACTATCAAATCAGCCCAACTTGGCACTGGTGCCACCATGGGTCTGGTCACCATCCTGCCTATCGTAGCTTTTCAGGAGCCAGCCGGTCACTCCCAGCCATAGGCCCCCAGACACAAACCTCGGCCCGTTTCCCTGGCAAACAAAAGTAAGCTGCCCCGCTTCTGGATGGCAGATTGCAGGAACCACTTTGCACCATCAAACTAGCCCGACTTGGCACTGGTGCCACCTCTGGTCTGGGAACCATGCTGCGTATCGTGGATTCTAAGGAGCCATCCGTCCACTCCCAGCCACAGGCCCCCAAACACAAACAACGGCGCTTTTCCCTGGAAAACAAAACTCGCCTGCCAACTTTTTGATGGCAGATTGCAGGAGCCACTTGGTACTATCAAACCAGCCCAACTTGGCACTGGTGCCACCATGGGTCTGGTCACCATCCTGCCTATCGTAGCTTTTCAGGAGCCAGCCGGTCACTCGCAGCCATAGGCCCCCAGACACAAAGCTCGGCCCGTTTCCCTGGCAAACAAAAGTAAGCTGCCCCGCTTCTGGATGGCAGATTGCAGGACGCACTTGGTAGTATCAAACCAGCCCGACTTGGCACTGGTGCCACCTCTGGTCTGGGAACCATCCTGCGTATCGTGGATTCTAAGCAGCCAGCCGGCCACTCCCAGCCACAGGCCCCCAAACACAAACAACGGCGCTTTTCCCTGGAAAACAAAACTCGCCTGCCAACATTTTGATGGCAGATTGCAGGAGCCACTTGGTACTATCAAATCAGCCCAACTTGGCACTGGTGCCACCATGCGTTTGGTCACCATCCTGCCTATCGTAGCTTTTCAGGAGCCAGACGGTCACTCCCAGCTATAGGCCCCCAGAGACAAACCTCGTCCCGTTTCCCTGGCATACAAAAGTAAGCTGCCCCGCTTCTGGATGGCAGATTGCAGGAACCACTTGGTACTATGAAACCAGCCCGACTTGGCACTGGTGCCACCTCTGGTCTGGGAACCATCCTGCGTATCGTGGTTCTAAGGAGCCATCCGTCCACTCCCAGCCACAGGCCCCCAAACAAAAACAACGGCGCTTTTCCCTGGAAAACAAAACTCGCCTGCCAACTTTTTGATGGCAGATTGCAGGAGCCACTTGGTACTATCAAATCAGCCCAACTTGGCACTGGTGCCACCATGGGTCTGGTCACCATCCTGCCTATCGTAGCTTTTCAGGAGCCAGCCGGTCACTCCCAGCCATAGGCCCCCAGAAAAAATACTCGGCCCGTTTCCCTGGCAAACAAAAGTAAGCTGCCCCGCTTCTGGATGGCAGATTGCAGGAGCCACTTTGCACCATCAAACTAGCCCGACTTGGCACTGGTGCCACCTCTGGTCTGGGAACCATCCTGCGTATCGTGGATTCTAAGGAGCCAGCCGGCCACTCCCACCCACAGGCCCCCAAACACAAACAACGGCGCTTTTCCCTGGAAAACAAAACTCGCCTGCCAGTTTTTTGATGGCAGATTGCAGGAGCCACTTGGTACTATCAAACCAGCCCAACTTGGCACTGGTGCCACCATGGGTCTGGTCACCATCCTGCCTATCGTAGCTTTTCAGGAGCCAGCCGGTCACTCCCAGCCATAGGCCCCCAGACACAAACCTCGGCCCGTTTCCCTGGCAAACAAAAGTAAGCTACCCCGCTTCTGGATGGCAGATTGCAGGACGCACTTGATAGTATCAAACCAGCCCGACTTGGCACTGGTGCCACCTCAGGTCTGGGAACCATGCTGCGTATCGTGGATTCTAATTAGCCATCTGGCCACTCCCACCCACAGGCCCCCAAACAAAAACAACGGCGCTTTTCCCTGGAAAACAAATCTCGCCTGCCAAATTTTGATGGCAGATTGCCGGAGCCACTTGGTACTATCAAATCAGCCCAACTTGACACTGGTGCCACCATGGGTCTGGTCACCATCCTGCCTATCGTAGCTTTTCAGGAGCCAGCCGGTCACTCCCAGCCATAGGCCCCCAGACAAAAACCTTGGCCCGTTTCCCTGGCAAACAAAAGTAAGTTATCCCGCTTCTGGATGGCAGATTGCAGGAGCCACTTTTCACCATCAAACCAGCCCGACTTGGCACTGGTGCCACCTCTGGTCTGGGAACCATCCTGCGTATCGTGGATTCTAAGGAGCCAGCCGGCCACTCCCACCCACAGGCCCCCAAACACAAACAACGGCGCTTTTCCCTGGAAAACAAAACTCGCCTGCCAATTTTTTGATGGCAGATTGCAGGAGCCACTTGGTACTATCAAACCAGCCCAACTTGGCACTGGTGCCACCATGGGTCTGGTCACCATCCTGCCTATCGTAGCTTTTCAGGAGCCAGCCGGTCACTCCCAGCCATAGGCCCCCAGACACAAACCTCGGCCCGTTTCCCTGGCAAACAAAAGTAAGCTACCCCGCTTCTGGATGGCAGATTGCAGGACGCACTTGATAGTGTCAAACCAGCCCGACTTGGCACTGGTGCCACCTCAGGTCTGGGAACCATCCTGCGTATCGTGGATTCTAATTAGCCATCTGGCCACTCCCACCCACAGGCCCCCAAACAAAAACAACGGCGCTTTTCCCTGGAAAACAAACCTCGCCTGCCAAATTTTGATGGCAGATTGCCGGAGCCACTTGGTACTATCAAACCAGCCCAACTTGACACTGGTGCCACCATGGGTCTGGTCACCATCCTGCCTATCGTAGCTTTTCAGGAGCCAGCCGGTCACTCCCAGCCATAGGCCCCCAGACAAAAACCTTGGCCCGTTTCCCTGGCAAACAAAAGTAAGTTATCCCGCTTCTGGATGGCAGATTGCAGGAGCCACTTTTCACCATCAAACCAGCCCGACTTGGCACTGGTGCCACCTCTGGTCTGGGAACCATCCTGCGTATCGTGGATTCTAAGGAGCCAGCCGGCCACTCCCAGCCACAGGCCCCCAAACACAAACCACAGCGCTTTTCCCTGGAAAACAAAACTCGCCTGCCAACTTTTTGATGGCAGATTGCAGGAGCCACTTGGTACTATCAAACCAGCCCAACTTGGCACTGGTGCCACCATGGATCTGGTCACCATCCTGCCTATCGTAGCTTTTCAGGACCTAGCCGGTCACTCCAAGCCATAGGCCCCCAGTCACAAACCTCGGCCCGTTTCCCTGGCAAACAAAAGTAAGCTGCCCCGCTTCTGGATGGCAGATTGCAGGAACCACTTGGTACTATCAAACCAGCCCAACTTGGCACTGGTGCCACCTTGGGTCTGGGAACCATCCTGCGTATCGTGGATTCTAAGGAGCCAGCCGGTCACTCCCAGCCACAGGCCACCAAACACAAACAACGGCGCTTTTCCCTGGAAAACAAAACTCGCCTGCCAACATTTTGATGGCAGATTGCAGGAGCCACTTGCTACTATCAAATCAGCCCAACTTGGCACTGGTGCCACCATGGGTCTGGTCACCATCCTGCCTATCGTAGCTTTTCAGGAGCCAGCCGATCCCTCCCTGCCATAGGCCCCCAGAGAAAAACCTCGGCCCGTTTCCCTGGCAAACAAAAGTAAGCTACCCCGCTTCTGGATGGCAGATTGCAGGAGCCACTTTGCACCATCAAACTAGCCCGACTTGGCACTGGTGCCACCTCAGCTCTGGGAACCATCCTGCGTATCGTTCATTGTAAGGAGCCAGCCGGCCACTCCAGCCACAGGCCCCCAGACACAAACAACGTCGCTTTTCCCTGGAAAACAAAACTCGCCTGCCAACTTTTTGATGGCAGATTGCAGGAGCCACTTGGTACTATCAAATCAGCCCAACTTGGCACTGGTGCCACCATGGGTCTGGTCACCATCCTGCCTATCGTAGCTTTTCAGGAGCCAGCCGGTCACTCCCAGCCATAGGCCCCCAGACACAAACCTCGGCCCGTTTCCCTGGCAAACAAAAGTAAGCTGCCCCGCTTCTGGATGGCAGATTGCAGGAACCACTTTGCACCATCAAACTAGCCCGACTTGGCACTGGTGCCACCTCTGGTCTGGGAACCATCCTGCGTATCGTGGATTCTAAGGAGCCATCCGTCCACTCCTAGCCACAGGCCCCCAAACACAAACAACGGCGCTTTTCCCTGGAAAACAAAACTCGCCTGCCAACTTTTTGATGGCAGATTGCAGGAGCCACTTGGTACTATCAAACCAGCCCAACTTGGCACTGGTGCCACCATGGGTCTGGTCACCATCCTGCCTATCGTAGCTTTTCAGGTGCCAGCCAGCCACCCCCAGCCATAGGCCCCCAGACACAAACCTCGGCCCGTTTCCCTGGCAAACAAAAGTAAGCTGCCCCGCTTCTGGATGGCAGATTGCAGGACGCACTTGGTAGTATCAAACCAGCCCGACTTGGCACTGGTGCCACCTCTGGTCTGGGAACCATCCTGCGTATCGTGGATTCTAAGCAGCCAGCCGGCCACTCCCAGCCACAGGCCCCCAAACACAAACAACGGCGCTTTTCCCTGGATAACAAACTCGCCTGCCAACTTTTTGATGGCAGATTGCAGGAGCCACTTGGTACTATCAAACCAGCCCAACTTGGCACTGGTGCCACCATGGGTCTGGTCACCATCCTGCCTATCGTAGCTTTTCAGGAGCCAGGCGGTCACTCCCAGCCATAGGCCCCCAGACACAAACCTCGGCCCGTTTCCCTGGCAAACAAAAGTAAGCTGCCCCGCTTCTGGATGGCAGATTGCAGGAACCACTTGGTAGTATGAAACCAGCCCGACTTGGCACTGGTGCCACCTCTGGTCTGGGAACCATCCTGCGTATCGTGGTTCTAAGGAGCCATCCGTCCACTCCCAGCCACAGGCCCCCAAACAAAAACAACGGCGCTTTTCCCTGGAAAACAAAACTCGCCTGCCAACATTTTGATGGCAGATTGCAGGAGCCACTTGGTACTATCAAATCAGCCCAACTTGGCACTGGTGCCACCATGGGTCTGGTCACCATCCTGCCTATCGTAGCTTTTCAGGAGCCAGCCGGTCACTCGCAGCCATAGGCCCCCAGAAACAATACTCGGCCCGTTTCCCTGGCAAACAAAAGTAAGCTACCCCGCTTCTGGATGGCAGATTGCAGGAGCCACTTTGCACCATCAAACTGGCCCGACTTGGCACTGGTGCGACCTCTGGTCTGGGAACCATCCTGCGTATCGTGGATTCTAAGGAGCCAGCCGGTCACTCCCACCCACAGGCCCCCAAACACAAACAACCGCACTTTTCCCTGGAAAACAAAACTCGCCTGCCAACATTTTGATGGCAGATTGCAGGAGCCACTTGGTACTATCAAACCAGCCCAACTTGGCACTGGTGCCACCATGGGTCTGGTCACCATCCTGCCTATCGTAGCTTTTCAGGAGCCAGCCGGTCACTCCCAGCCATAGGCCCCCAGACAAAAACCTCGGCCCGTTTCCCTGGCAAACAAAAGTAAGTTATCCCGCTTCTGGATGGCAGATTGCAGGAGCCACTTTTCACCATCAAACCAGCCCGACTTGGCACTGGTGCCACCTCTGGTCTGGGAACCATCCTGCGTATCGTGGATTCTAAGGAGCCAGCCGGCCACTCCCAGCCACAGGCCCCCAAACACAAACAACGGCGCTTTTCCCTGGATAACAAACTCGCCTGCCAACTTTTTGATGGCAGATTGCAGGAGCCACTTGGTACTATCAAACCAGCCCAACTTGGCACTGGTGCCACCATGGGTCTGGTCACCATCCTGCCTATCGTAGCTTTTCAGGAGCCAGCCGGTCACTCCCAGCCATAGGCCCTGAGACACAAACCTCGGCCCGTTTCCCTGGCAAACAAAAGTAAGCTGCCCCGCTTCTGGATGGCAGATTGCAGGACGCACTTGGTACTATCAAACCAGCCCAACTTGGCACTGGTGCCACCTCTGGTCTGGGAACCATGCCGCGTATCGTGGATTCTAAGGAGCCAGCCGGCCACTCCCAGCCACAGGCCCCCAAACAGAAACAACGGCGCTTTTCCCTGGAAAACAAAACTCGCCTGCCAACTTTTTGATGGCAGATTCCAGGAGCCACTTGGTACTATCAAACCAGCCCAACTTGGCACTGGTGCCACCATGGGTCTGGTCACCATCCTGCCTATCGTAGCTTTTCAGGAGCCAGCCGGTCACTCCCAGCCATAGGCCCCCAGACACAAACCTCGGCCCGTTTCCCTGGCAAACAAAAGTAAGTTACCCCGCTTCTGGATGGCAGATTGCAGGAACCACTTTGCACCATCAAACTAGCCCGACTTGGCACTGGTGCCACCTCTGGTCTGGGAACCATGCTGCGTATCGTGGATTCTAAGGAGCCAGCCGGCCACTCCCAGACACAGGCCCCCAAACACAAACAACGGCGCTTTTCCCTGGAAAACAAAACTCGCCTGCCAACTTTTTGATGGCAGATTGCAGGAGCCACTTGGTACTATCAAACCAGCCCAACTTGGCACTGGTGCCACCATGGGTCTGGTCACCATCCTGCCTATCGTAGCTTTTCAGGAGCCAGCCGGTCACTCGCAGCCATAGGCCCCCAGACACAAAGCTCGGCCCGTTTCCCTGGCAAACAAAAGTAAGCTGCCCCGCTTCTGGATGGCAGATTGCAGGACGCACTTGGTAGTATCAAACCAGCCCGACTTGGCACTGGTGCCACCTCTGGTCTGGGAACCATCCTGCGTATCGTGGATTCTAAGCAGCCAGCCGGCCACTCCCAGCCACAGGCCCCCAAACAAAAACAACGGCGCTTTTCCCTGGAAAACAAAACTCGCCTGCCAACTTTTTGATGGCAGATTGCAGGAGCCACTTGGTACTATCAAATCAGCCCAACTTGGCACTGGTGCCACCATGCGTTTGGTCACCATCCTGCCTATCGTAGCTTTTCAGGAGCCAGACGGTCACTCCCAGCTATACGCCCCCAGACAAAAACCTCGGCCCGTTTCCCTGGCATACAAAAGTAAGCTGCCCCGCTTCTGGATGGCAGATTGCAGGAACACCTTGGTACTATCAAACCAGCCCGACTAGGCACTGGTGCCACCTCTGGTCTGGGAACCATCCTGCGTATCGTGGTTCTAAGGAGCCATCCGTCCACTCCCAGCCACAGGCCCCCAAACAAAAACAACGGCGCTTTTCCCTGGAAAACAAAACTCGCCTGCCAACTTTTTGATGGCAGATTGCAGGAGCCACTTGGTACTATCAAACCAGCCCAACTTGGCACTGGTGCCACCATGGATCTGGTCACCATCCTGCCTATCGTAGCTTTTCAGGAGCCAGCCGGTCCCTCCCTGCCATAGGCCCCCAGAGAAAAACCTCGGCCCGTTTCCCTGGCAAACAAAAGTAAGCTACCCCGCTTCTGGATGGCAGATTGCAGGAACCACTTTGCACCATCAAACTAGCCCGACTTGGCACTGGTGCCACCTCAGGTCTGGGAACCATCCTGCGTATCGTTCATTGTAAGGAGCCAGCCGGCCACTCCAGCCACAGGCCCCCAGACACAAACAACGGCGCTTTTCCCTGGAAAACAAAACTCGCCTGCCAACTTTTAGATGGCAGATTGCAGGAGCCACTTGGTACTATCAAATCAGCCCAACTTGGCACTGGTGCCACCATGGGTCTGGTCACCATCCTGCCTATCGTAGCTTTTCAGGACCTAGCAGGTCACTCCCAGCCATATGCGCCCAGACACAAATCTCGGCCCGTTTCCCTGGCAAACAAAAGTAAGCTGCCCCGCTTCTGGATGGCAGATTGCAGGAGCCACTTTACACCATCAAACCAGCCCAACTTGGCACTGGTGCCACCTCTGGTCTGGGAACCATGCTGCGTATCGTGGATTCTAAGGAGCCATCCGTCCACTCCCAGCCACAGGCCCCCAAACACAAACAACGGCGCTTTTCCCTGGAAAACAAAACTCGCCTGCCAACATTTTGATGGCAGATTGCAGGAGCCACTTGCTACTATCAAATCAGCCCATCTTGGCACTGGTGCCACCATGGGTCTGGTCACCATCCTGCCTATCGTAGCTGTTCAGGCGCCAGCCGGTCACTCCCAGCCATAGGCCCCCAGAGAAATCCTCGGCCCGTTTGCCTGGCAAACAAAAGTAAGCTGCCCCGCTTCTGGATGGCAGATTGCAGGAGCCACTTTACACCATCAAACCAGCCCAACTTGGCACTGGTGCCACCTTGGCTCTGGGAACCATCCTGCGTATCGTGGATTCTAAGCAGCCAGCCGGCCACTCCCAGCCACAGGCCCCCAAACAAAAACAACGGCGCTTTTCCCTGGAAAACAAAACTCGCCTGACAACTTTTTGATGGCAGATTGCAGGAGCCACTTGGTACTATCAAATCAGCCCAACTTGGCACTGGTGCCACCATGCGTTTGGTCACCATCCTGCCTATCGTAGCTTTTCAGGAGCCAGACGGTCACTCCCAGCTATACGCCCCCAGACAAAAACCTCGGCCCGTTTCCCTGGCATACAAAAGTAAGCTGCCCCGCTTCTGGATGGCAGATTGCAGGAACACCTTGGTACTATCAAACCAGCCCGACTTGGCACTGGTGCCACCTCTGGTCTGGGAACCATCCTGCGTATCGTGGTTCTAAGGAGCCATCCGTCCACTCCCAGCCACAGGCCCCCAAACAAAAACAACGGCGCTTTTCCCTGGAAAACAAAACTCGCCTGCCAACTTTTTGATGGCAGATTGCAGGAGCCACTTGGTACTATCAAACCAGCCCAACTTGGCACTGGTGCCACCATGGATCTGGTCACCATCCTGCCTATCGTAGCTTTTCAGGACCTAGCTGGTCACTCCAAGCCATAGGCGCCCAGACAAAAAGCTCGGCCCGTTTCCCTGGCAAACAAAGTAAGATGCCCCGCTTCTGGATGGCAGATTGCAGGAACCACTTGGTACTATCAAACCAGCCCGACTTGGCACTGGTGCCACCTTGGGTCTGGGAACCATCCTGCGTATCGTGGATTCTAAGGAGCCAGCCGGTCACTCCCAGCCACAGGCCCCCAAACACAAACAACGGCGCTTTTCCCTGGAAAACAAAACTCGCCTGCCAACATTTTGATGGCAGATTGCAGGAGCCACTTGGTACTATCAAATCAGCCCAACTTGGCACTGGTGCCACCATGGGTCTGGTCACCATCCTGCCTATCGTAGCTTTTCAGGAGCCAGCCGGTCCCTCCCTGCCATAGGCCCCCAGAGAAAAACCTCGGCCCGTTTCCCTGGCAAACAAAAGTAAGCTACCCCGCTTCTGGATGGCAGATTGCAGGAACCACTTTGCACCATCAAACTAGCCCGACTTGGCACTGGTGCCACCTCAGGTCTGGGAACCATCCTGCGTATCGTTCATTGTAAGGAGCCAGCCGGCCACTCCAGCCACAGGCCCCCAGACACAAACAACGGCGCTTTTCCCTGGAAAACAAAACTCGCCTGCCAAATTTTAGATGGCAGATTGCAGGAGCCACTTGGTACTATCAAATCAGCCCAACTTGGCACTGGTGCCACCATGGGTCTGGTCACCATCCTGCCTATCGTAGCTTTTCAGGACCTAGCAGGTCACTCCCAGCCATATGCGCCCAGACACAAATCTCGGCCCGTTTCCCTGGCAAACAAAAGTAAGCTGCCCCGCTTCTGGATGGCAGATTGCAGGAGCCACTTTGCACCATCAAACCAGCCCGACTTGGCACTGGTGCCACCTCTGGTCTGGGAACCATGCTGCGTATCGTGGATTCTAAGGAGCCATCCGTCCACTCCCAGCCACAGGCCCCCAAACACAAACAACGGCGCTTTTCCCTGGAAAACAAAACTCGCCTGCCAACATTTTGATGGCAGATTGCAGGAGCCACTTGCTACTATCAAATCAGCCCATCTTGGCACTGGTGCCACCATGGGTCTGGTCACCATCCTGCCTATCGTAGCTGTTCAGGCGCCAGCCGGTCACTCCCAGCCATAGGCCCCCAGAGAAATCCTCGGCCCGTTTGCCTGGCAAACAAAAGTAAGCTACCCCGCTTCTGGATGGCAGATTGCAGGAGCCACTTTACACCATCAAACCAGCCCAACTTGGCACTGGTGCCACCTCTGGTCTGGGAACCATGCTGCGTATCGTGGATTCCAATTAGCAAGCCGGCCACTCCCAGCCACAGGCCTCCAAACACAAACAACGGCGCTTTTCCCTGGAAAACAAAACTCGCCTGCCAACTTTTTGATGGCAGATTGCAGGAGCCACTTGGTACTATCAAACCAGCCCAACTTGGCACTGGTGCCACCATGGGTCTGGTCACCATCCTGCCTATCGTAGCTTTTCAGGACCTAGACGGTCACTCCCAGCTATACGCCCCCAGACAAAAACCTCGGCCCGTTTACCTGGCAAACAAAAGTAAGCTGCCCCGCTTCTGGATGGCAGATTGCAGGATCCACTAGGTATTATCAAACCAGCCCGACTTGGCACTGGTGCCACCTCAGGTCTGGGAACCATCCTGCGTATCGTGGATTCTAAGGAGCCAGCCGGCCACTCCCAGCCACAGGCCCCCAAACACAAACAACGGCGCTTTTCCCTGGAAAACAAAACTCGCCTGCCAACATTTTGATGGCAGATTGCAGGAGCCACTTGGTACTATCAAACCAGCCCAACTTGGCACTGGTGCCACCATGGGTCTGGTCACCATCCTGCCTATCGTAGCTTTTCAGGAGCCAGCCGGTCACTCCAAGCCATAGGCCCCCAGACAAAAACCTCGGCCCGTTTCCCTGGCATACAAAAATAAGCTGCCCCGCTTCTGGATGGCAGATTGCAGGAGCCACTTTGCACCATCAAACCAGCCCGACTTGGCACTGGTGCCACCTCTGGTCTGGGAACCATGCTGCGTATCGTGGATTCTAAGGAGCCAGCCGGCCACTCCCAGCCACAGGCCCCCAAACACAAACAACGGCGCTTTTCCCTGGATAACAAACTCGCCTGCCAACTTTTTGATGGCAGATTGCAGGAGCCACTTGGTACTATCAAATCAGCCCAACTTGGGACTGGTGCCACCATGGGTCTGGTCACCATCCTGCTTATCGTAGCTTTTCAGGAGCCAGCCGGTCACTCCCAGCCATAGGCCCCCAGACACAAACCTCGGCCCGTTTCCCTGGCAAACAAAAGTAAGCTACCCCGCTTCTGGATGGCAGATTGCAGGACGCACTTGGTACTATCAAACCAGCCCGACTTGGCACTGGTGCCACCTTGGGTCTTGGAACCATCCTGCGTATCGTGGATTCTAAGGAGCCAGCCGGTCACTCCCAGCCACAGGCCCCCAAACACAAACCACAGCGCTTTTCCCTGGAAAACAAAACCCGCCTGCCGACATTTTGATGGCAGATTGCAGGAGCCACTTGCTACTATCAAATCAGCCCAACTTGGCACTGGTGCCACCATGGGTCTGGTCACCATCCTGCCTATCGTAGCTTTTCAGGAGCCAGCCGGTCACTCCCAGCCATAGGCCCCCAGACACAAAGCTCGGCCCGTTTCCCCGGCAAAAAAAAGTAAGCTGCCCCGCTTCTGGATGGCAGATTGTAGGACGCACTTGGTACTATCAAACCAGCCCGACTTGGCACTGGTGCCACCTCGGGTCTGGGAACCATCCTGCGTATCGTGGATTCTAAGGAGCCAGCCGGCCACTCCCAGCCATAGGCACCCAAACACAAACAACGGCGCTTTTCCCTGGAAAACAAAACTCGCCTGCCAACTTTTTGATGGCAGATTGCAGGAGCCACTTGGTACTATCAAACCAGCTCAAGTTGGCACTGGTGCCACCATGGGTCTGCTCACCATCCTGCCTATCGTAGCTTTTCAGGAGCCAGCCGGTCACTCGCAGCCATAGGCCCCCAGACACAAACCTCGGCCCGTTTCCCTGGCAAACAAAAGTAAGCTGCCCCGCTTCTGCATGGCAGATTGCAGGAGCTATTTAGTACTATCAAACCAGCCCGACTTGGCACTGGTGCCACCTCAGGTCTGGGAACCATCCTGCGTATCGTGGATTCTAAGGAGCCAGCCGGCCACTCCCAGCCACAGGCCCCCAAACACAAACAACGGCGCTTTTCCCTGGAAAACAAAACTCGCCTGCCAAATTTTGATGGCAGATTGCAGGAGCCACTTGGTACTATCAAATCAGCCCAACTTGGGACTGGTGCCACCATGGGTCTGGTCACCATCCTGCCTATCGTAGCTTTTCAGGAGCCAGCCGGTCACTCCCAGCCATAGGCCCCCAGACAAAATCCTCGGCCCGTTTCCCTGGCAAACAAAAGTAAGCTGCCCTGCTTCTGGATGGCAGATTGCAGGAACCACTTGGTACTATCAAACCTGCAAAACTTGGCACTGGTGCCACCTTGGGTCTGGATACCATGCTGCGTATCGTGGATTCTAAGGAGCCAGCCGGCCACTCCCAGCCACAGGCCCCCAAACACAAACAACGGCGCTTTTCCCTGCGAAACAAAACTCTCCTGCCAACTTTTTGATGGGAGATTGCAGGAGCCACTTGGTTTTATCAAATCAGACCAACTTGGGACTGGTGCCACCATGGGTCTGGTCACCATCCTGCCTATCGTAGCTTTTCAGGAGCCAGCCGGTCACTCCCAGCCATAGGCCCCCAGACACAAAACTCTGCCCGTTTCCCTGACAAACAAAAGTAAGTTATCCCGCTTCTGGATGGCAGATTGCCGGAGCCACTTGGTACTATCAAACCAGCCCGACTTGGTACTGGTGCCACCATGGGTCTGGTCACCATCCTGCCTATCGTGGATTCTAAGGAGCCATCCGTCCACTCCCAGCCACAGGCCCCCAAACAAAATCAACGGCGCTTTTCCCGGGAAAACAAAACTCGTCTGCCAACATTTTGATGGCAGATTGCAGGACGCACTTGGTACTATCAAACCAGCCCAACTTGGCACTGGTGCCACCTTGGGTCTGGGAACCATGCTGCGTATCGTGGATTATAAGGAGCCAGCCGGCCACTCCCAGCCACAGGCCCCCAAACACAAACCACAGCGCTTTTCCCTGGAAAACAAAATTCGCCGGCCAACTTTTTGATGGCAGATTGCAGGAGCCACTTGGTACTATCAAATCAGCCCAACTTGGCACTGGTGCCACCATGGGTCTGGTCACCATCCTGCTTATCGTAGCTTTTCAGGAGCCAGCCGGTCACTCCCAGCCATAGGCGCCCAGACACAATGCTCTGCCCTTTTCCCTGGCAAACCAAAGTAAGCTGCCCCGCTTCTGGATGGCAGATTGCAGGAACCACTTGGTACTATAAAACCAGCCCGACTTGGCACTGGTGCCACCTCTGGTCTGGGAACCATGCTGCGTATCGTGGATTCTAAGGAGCCAGCCGGCCACTCCCAGCCACAGGCCCCCAAACAAAAACAACGGCGCTTTTCCCTGGAAAACAAAACTCGCCTGCCAAGTTTTTGATGGCAGATTGCAGGAGCCACTTGCTGCTATCAAATCAGCCCAACTTGGCACTGGTGCCACCATGGGTCTGGTCACCATCCTGCCTATCGTAGCTTTTCAGGAGCCAGCCGGTCACTCCCAGTCATAGGCCCCCAGACACAAAGCTCGGCCCGTTTCCCTGGCAAACAAAAGTAAGCTGCCCCGCTTCTGGATGGCAGATTGTAGGACGCACTTGGTACTATCAAACCAGCCCGACTTGGCACTGGTGCCACCTCTGGTCTGGGAACTATGGTGCGTATCGTGGATTCTAAGGAGCCAGCCGGCCACTCCCAGCCATAGGCACCCAAACACAAACAACGGCGCTTTTCCCTGGAAAACAAAACTCGCCTGCCAACTTTTTGATGGCAGATTGCAGGAGCCACTTGGTACTATCAAACCAGCTCAACTTGGCACTGGTGCCACCATGGATCTGCTCACCATCCTGCCTATCGTAGCTTTTCAGGAGCCAGACGGTCACTCGCAGCCATAGGCCCCCAGACAAAAACCTCGGCCCGTTTCCCTGGCAAACAAAAGTAAGCCTCCCCGCTTCTGCATGGCAGATTGCAGGAGCTATTTAGTACTATCAAACCAGCCCGACTTGGCACTGGTGCCACCTCAGGTCTGGGAACCATCCTGCGTATCGTGGATTCTAAGGAGCCAGCCGGCCACTCCCAGCCACAGGCCCCCAAACACAAACAACGGCGCTTTTCCCTGGAAAACAAAACTCGCCTGCCAAATTTTGACAGCAGATTGCAGGAGCCACTTGGTACTATCAAATCAGCCCAACTTGGGACTGGTGCCACCATGGGTCTGGTCACCATCCTGCCTATCGTAGCTTTTCAGGAGCCAGCCGGTCACTCCCAGCCATAGGCCCCCAGACAAAAACCTCGGCCCGTTTCCCTGGCAAACAAAAGTAAGCTGCCCTGCTTCTGGATGGCAGATTGCAGGAACCACTTGGTACTATCAAACCAGCCCAACTTGGCACTGGTGCCACCTTGGGTCTGGGAACCATGCTGCGTATCGTGGATTATAAGGAGCCAGCCGGCCACTCCCAGCCACAGGCCCCCAAACACAAACCACAGCGCTTTTCCCTGGAAAACAAAATTCGCCGGCCAACTTTTTGATGGCAGATTGCAGGAGCCACTTAGTACTATCAAATCAGCCCAACTTGGCACTGGTGCCACCATGGGTCTGGTCACCATCCTGCCTATCGTAGCTTTTCAGGAGCCAGCCGGTCACTCCCAGCCATAGGCGCCCAGACACAATGCTCTGCCCTTTTCCCTGGCAAACCAAAGTAAGCTGCCCCGCTTCTGGATGGCAGATTGCAGGAACCACTTGGTACTATAAAACCAGCCCGACTTGGCACTGGTGCCACCTCTGGTCTGGGAACCATGCTGCGTATCGTGGATTCTAAGGAGCCAGCCGGCCACTCCCAGCCACAGGCCCCCAAACAAAAACAACGGCGCTTTTCCCTGGAAAACAAAACTCGCCTGCCAAATTTTTGATGGCAGATTGCAGGAGCCACTTGCTGCTCTCAAATCAGCCCAACTTGGCACTGGTGCCACCATGGGTCTGGTCACCATCCTGCCTATCGTAGCTTTTCAGGAGCCAGCCGGTCACTCCCAGTCATTGGCCCCCAGACACAAAGCTCGGCCCGTTTCCCTGGCAAACAAAAGTAAGCTGCCCCGCTTCTGGATGGCAGATTGTAGGACGCACTTGGTACTATCAAACCAGCCCGACTTGGCACTGGTGCCACCTCTGGTCTGGGAACTATGGTGCGTATCGTGGATTCTAAGGAGCCAGCCGGCCACTCCCAGCCATAGGCACCCAAACACAAACAACGGCGCTTTTCCCTGGAAAACAAAACTCGCCTGCCAAATTTTGACGGCAGATTGCAGGAGCCACTTGGTACTATCAAATCAGCCCAACTTGGCACTGGTGCCACCATGGGTCTGGTCACCATCCTGCCTATCGTAGCTTTTCAGGAGCCAGCCGGTCACTCCCAGCCATAGGCCCCCAGACAAAAACCTCGGACCGTTTCCCTGGCAAACAAAAGTAAGCTGCCCCGCTTCTGGATGGCAGATTGCAGGAACCACTTGGTACTATCAAACCAGCCCAACTTGGCACTGGTGCCACCTTGGGTCTGGGAACCATGCTGCGTATCGTGGATTATAAGGAGCCAGCCGGCCACTCCCAGCCACAGGCCCCCAAACACAAACCACAGCGCTTTTCCCTGGAAAACAAAATTCGCCGGCCAACTTTTTGATGGCAGATTGCAGGAGCCACTTGGTACTATCAAATCAGCCCAACTTGGCACTGGTGCCACCATGGGTCTGGTCACCATCCTGCTTATCGTAGCTTTTCAGGAGCCAGCCGGTCACTCCCAGCCATAGGCGCCCAGACACAATGCTCTGCCCTTTTCCCTGGCAAACCAAAGTAAGCTGCCCCGCTTCTGGATGGCAGATTGCAGGAACCACTTTTCAACATCAAATAGCCCGACTTGGAACTGGAGCCACCTCTGGTCTGGGAACCATGCTGCGTATCGTGGATTCTAAGGAGCCAGCCGGCCACTCCCAGCCACAGGCCCCCAAACACAAACAACGGCGCTTTTCCCTGGAAAAAAAAACTCGCCTGACAACATTTTGATGGCAGATTGCAGGAGCCACTTGCTACTATCAAATCAGCCCAACTTGGGACTGGTGCCACCATGGGTCTGGTCACCATCCTGCCTATCGTAGCTTTTCAGGAGCCAGCCGGTCACTCCCAGCCATAGGCTCCCAGACAAAAACCTCGGCCCGTTTCCCTGGCAAACAAAAGTAAGCTGCCCCGCTTCTGGATGGCAGATTGCAGGAACCACTTGGTACTATAAAACCAGCCCGACTTGGCACTGGTGCCACCTCTGGTCTGGGAACCATGCTGCGTATCGTGGATTCTAAGGAGCCAGCCGGCCACTCCCAGCCAAAGGCCCCCAAACACAAACAACGGCGCTTTTCCCTGGAAAACAAAACTCGCCTGCCAACTTTTTGATGGCAGATTGCAGGAGCCACTTGGTACTATAAAACCAGCCCAACTTGGCACTTGTGCCACCATGGGTCTGGTCACCATCCTGCCTATCGTAGCTTTTCAGGACCTAGCCGGTCACTCCCAGCCATAGGCCCCCAGACGCAAAGCTCGACCCGTTTCCCTGGCAAACAAAAGCAAGCTGTCCCGCTTCTGGATGGTAGATTGCAGGACGCACTCGGCACTATCAAACCAGCCCGACTTGGCACTGGTGCCACCTCTGGTCTGGGAACCATCCTGCGTATCGTGGATTCTAAGGAGCCAGCCGGCCACTCCCAGCCATAGGCACCCAAACACAAACAACGGCGCTTTTCCCTGGAAAACAAAACTCGCCTGCCAACTTTTTGATGGCAGATTGCAGGAGCCACTTGGTACTATCAAACCAGCTCAAGTTGGCACTGGTGCCACCATGGGTCTGCTCACCATCCTGCCTATCGTAGCTTTTCAGGAGCCAGCCGGTCACTCCCAGCCATAGGCCCCCAGACACAAACCTCGGCCCGTTTCCCTGGCAAACAAAAGTAAGCTGCCCCGCTTCTGCATGGCAGATTGCAGGAGCTATTTAGTACTATCAAACCAGCCCGACTTGGCACTGGTGCCACCTCAGGTCTGGGAACCATCCTGCGTATCGTGGATTCTAAGGAGCCAGCCGGCCACTCCCAGCCACAGGCCCCCAAACACAAACAACGGCGCTTTTCCCTGGAAAACAAAACTCGCCTGCCAAATTTTGACGGCAGATTGCAGGAGCCACTTGGTACTATCAAATCAGCCCAACTTGGGACTGGTGCCACCATGGGTCTGGTCACCATCCTGCCTATCGTAGCTTTTCAGGAGCCAGCCGGTCACTCCCAGCCATAGGCCCCCAGACAAAATCCTCGGCCCGTTTCCCTGGCAAACAAAAGTAAGCTGCCCTGCTTCTGGATGGCAGATTGCAGGAACCACTTGGTACTATCAAACCAGCAAAACTTGGCACTAGTGCCACCTTGGGTCTGGATACCATGCTGCGTATCGTGGATTCTAAGGAGCCAGCCGGCCACTCCCAGCCACAGGCCCCCAAACACAAACAACGGCGCTTTTCCCTGGGAAACAAAACTCTCCTGCCAACTTTTTGATGGGAGATTGCAGGAGCCACTTGGTTTTATCAAATCAGACCAACGTGGCACTGGTGCCACCATGGGTCTGGTCACCATCCTGCCTATCGTAGCTTTTCAGGAGCCAGCCGGTCACTCCCAGCCATAGGCCCCCAGACACAAAGCTCTGCCCGTTTCCCTGACAAACAAAAGTAAGTTATCCCGCTTCTGGATGGCAGATTGCCGGAGCCACTTGGTACTATCAAACCAGCCCGACTTGGCACTGGTGCCACCATGGGTCTGGTCACCATCCTGCCTATCGTGGATTCTAATTAGCCATCCGTCCACTCCCAGCCACAGGCCCCCAAACATAAACAACGGCGCTTTTCCCTGGAAAACAAAACTCGTCTGCCAACTTTTTGATGGCAGATTGCCAGAGCCACTTGCTACTATCAAACCAGCCCAACTTGGCACTGGTGCCACCTTGGGTCTGGGAACCATGCTGCGTATCGTGGATTATAAGGAGCCAGCCGGCCACTCCCAGCCACAGGCCCCCAAACACAAACCACAGCGCTTTTCCCTGGAAAACAAAATTCGCCGGCCAACTTTTTGATGGCAGATTGCAGGAGCCACTTGGTACTATCAAATCAGCCCAACTTGGCACTGGTGCCACCATGGGTCTGGTCACCATCCTGCTTATCGTAGCTTTTCAGGAGCCAGCCGGTCACTCCCAGCCATAGGCGCCCAGACACAATGCTCTGCCCTTTTCCCTGGCAAACCAAAGTAAGCTGCCCCGCTTCTGGATGGCAGATTGCAGGAACCACTTGGTACTATAAAACCAGCCCGACTTGGCACTGGTGCCACCTCTGGTCTGGGAACCATGCTGCGTATCGTGGATTCTAAGGAGCCAGCCGGCCACTCCCAGCCACAGGCCCCCAAACAAAAACAACGGCGCTTTTCCCTGGAAAACAAAACTCGCCTGCCAAATTTTTGATGGCAGATTGCAGGAGCCACTTGGTACTATCAAACCAGCCCAACTTGACACTGGTGCCACCATGGGTCTGGTCACCATCCTGCCTATCTTAGCTTTTCAGGAGCCAGCCGGTCACTCCCAGCCATAGGCCCCCAGACACAAAGCTCGGCCCGTTTCCCTGGCAAACAAAAGTAAGCTGCCCCGCTTCTGGATGGCAGATTGCAGGAGCCACTTGGTACTATCAAACCAGCCCAACTTGGCACTGGTGCCACCTTGGGTCTGGGAACCATCCTGCGTATCGTGGATTCTAAGGAGCCAGCCGGTCACTCCCAGCCACAGGCCCCCAAACACCAACCACAGCGCTTTTCCCTGGAAAACAAAACCCGCCTGCCGACATTTTGATGGCAGATTGCAGGAGCCACTTGCTGCTATCAAATCAGCCCAACTTGGCACTGGTGCCACCATGGGTCTGGTCACCATCCTGCCTATCGTAGCTTTTCAGGAGCCAGCCGGTCACTCCCAGTCATAGGCCCCCAGACACAAAGCTCAGCCCGTTTCCCTGGCAAACAAAAGTAAGCTGCCCCGCTTCTGGATGGCAGATTGTAGGACGCACTTGGTACTATCAAACCAGCCCGACTTGGCACTGGTGCCACTGCTGGTCTGGGAACTATGGTGCGTATCGTGGATTCTAAGGAGCCAGCCGGCCACTCCCAGCCATAGGCACCCAAACACAAACAACGGCGCTTTTCCCTGGAAAACAAAACTCGCCTGCCAACATTTTGATGGCAGATTGCAGGAGCCACTTGGTACTATCAAACCAGCTCAACTTGGCACTGGTGCCACCATGGGTCTGCTCACCATCCTGCCTATCGTAGCTTTTCAGGAGCCAGACGGTCACTCGCAGCCATAGGCCCCCAGACAAAAACCTCGGCCCGTTTCCCTGGCAAACAAAAGTAAGCTGCCCCGCTTCTGCATGGCAGATTGCAGGAGCTATTTAGTACTATCAAACCAGCCCGACTTGGCACTGGTGCCACCTCAGGTCTGGGAACCATCCTGCGTATCGTGGATTCTAAGGAGCCAGCCGGCCACTCCCAGCCACAGTCCCCCAAACACAAACAACGGCGCTTTTCCCTGGAAAACAAAACTCGCCTGCCAAATTTTGACGGCAGATTGCAGGAGCCACTTGGTACTATCAAATCAGCCCAACTTGGGACTGGTGCCACCATGGGTCTGGTCACCATCCTGCCTATCGTAGCTTTTCAGGAGCCAGCCGGTCACTCCCAGCCATAGGCCCCCAGACAAAAACCTCGGCCCGTTTCCCTGGCAAACAAAAGTAAGCTGCCCTGCTTCTGGATGGCAGATTGCAGGAGCCACTTGGTACTATCAAACCAGCCCAACTTGGCACTGGTGCCACCTCTGGTCTGGGAACCATGGTGCGTATCGTGGATTATAAGGAGCCAGCCGGCCACTCCCAGCCACAGGCCCCCAAACACAAACCACAGCGCTTTTCCCTGGAAAACAAAATTCGCCGGCCAACTTTTTGATGGCAGATTGCAGGAGCCACTTGGTACTATCAAATCAGCCCAACTTGGCACTGGTGCCACCATGGGTCTGGTCACCATCCTGCTTATCGTAGCTTTTCAGGAGCCAGCCGGTCACTCCCAGCCATAGGCGCCCAGACACAATGCTCTGCCCTTTTCCCTGGCAAACCAAAGTAAGCTGCCCCGCTTCTGGATGGCAGATTGCAGGAACCACTTTTCACCATCAAATAGCCCGACTTGGAACTGGAGCCACCTCTGGTCTGGGAACCATGCTGCGTATCGTGGATTCTAAGGAGCCAGCCGGCCACTCCCAGCCACAGGCCCCCAAACAAAAACAACGGCGCTTTTCCCTGGAAAACAAAACTCGCCTGACAACTTTTTGATGGCAGATTGCAGGAGCCACTTGCTACTATCAAATCAGCCCAACTTGGCACTGGTGCCACCATGGGTCTGCTCACCATCCTGCCTATCGTAGCTTTTCAGGACCTAGCCGGTCACTCCCAGCCATAGGCCCCCAGACACAAAGCTCGACCCGTTTCCCTGGCAAACAAAAGCAAGCTGTCCCGCTTCTGGATGGCAGATTGCAGGACGCACTCGGCACTATCAAACCAGCCCGACTTGGCACTGGTGCCACCTCTGGTCTGGGAACCATCCTGCGTATCGTGGATTCTAAGGAGCCAGCCGGCCACTCCCAGACATAGGCACCCAAACACAAACAACGGCGCTTTTCCCTGGAAAACAAAACTCGCCTGCCAACTTTTTGATGGCAGATTGCAGGAGCAACTTGGTACTATCAAACCAGCCCAACTTGGCACTTGTGCCACCATGGGTCTGCTCACCATTCTGCCTAACGTAGCTTTTCAGGAGCCAGCCGCTCACTCCCAGCCATAGGCCCCCAGACAAAAAGCTCGGCCCGTTTCCCTGGCAAACAAAAGTAAGCTGCCCCGCTTCTGGATGGCAGATTGCAGGAACCACTTGGTACTATCAAACCAGCCCGACTTGGCACTGGTGCCACCTCAGGTCTGGGAACCATCCTGCGTATCGTGGATTCTAAGGAGCCAGCCGTCCACTCCCAGCCACAGGCCCCCAAACACAAACAACGGCGCTTTTCCCTGGAAAACAAAACTTGCCTGCCGACATTTTGATGGCAGATTGCAGGAGCCACTTGGTACTATCAAACCAGCCCAACTTGGCACTGGTGCCACCATGGGTCTGGTCACCATCCTGCCTATCGTAGCTTTTCAGGAGCCAGCCGGTCACTCCCAGCCATAGGCCCCGAGACACAAAGCTCGGCCCTTTTCCCTGGCAAACAAAAGTAATCTGCCCTGCTTCTGGATGGCAGATTGCAGGAACCACTTGGTAGTATCAAACCAGCCCGACTTGGCACTGGTGCCACCTTGGGTCTGGGAACCGTGCTGCGTATCGTGGATTCTAAGGAGCCAGCCGGCCACTCCCAGCCACAGGCCCCCAAACACAAACAACGGCACTTTTCCCTGGAAAACAAAACTCGCCTGCCAAATTTTGACGGCAGATTGCAGGAGCCACTTGGTACTATCAAATCAGCCCCACTTGGGACTGGTGCCAGCACGGGTCTGGTCACCATCCTGCCTATCGTAGCTTTTCAGGAGCCAGCCGGTCACTCCCAGCCATAGGCCCCCAGACAAAAACCTCGGACCGTTTCCCTGGCAAACAAAAGTAAGCTGCCCTGCTTCTGGATGGCAGATTGCAGGTACCACTTGGTACTATCAAACCAGCAAAACTTGGCACTGGTGCCACCTTGGGTCTGGATACCATGCTGCGTATCGTGGATTCTAAGGAGCCAGCCGGCCACTCCCAGCCACAGGCCCCCAAACACAAACAACGGCGCTTTTCCCTGGAAAACAAAACTCTCCTGCCAACTTTTTGATGGCAGATTGCAGGAGCCACTTGGTTTTATCAAATCAGCCCAACTTGGCACTGGTGCCACCATGGGTCTGGTCACCATCCTGCCTATCGTAGCTTTTCAGGAGCCAGCCGGTCACTCGCAGCCATAGGCCCCCAGACAAAAACTCGGCCCATTTCCCTGGCAAACAAAAGTAAGCTACCCCGCTTCTGGATGGCAGATTGCAGGAGCCACTCTGCACCATCAAACTAGCCCGTCTTGGCACTGGTGCCACCTCTGGTCTGGGAACCATCCTGCGCATCGTGGATTTTAAGGAGCCAGTCGGCCACTCCCAGACATACGCCTCCAAACACAAACAACGGTCCGTTTCCCTGGCAAAGAAAAGTAAGCTGCCCCGCTTCTGGATGTCAGATTGCAGGAACCACTTGTTGCCAAGTTGGGCTGATTTGATAGTACCAAGTGGCTCCTGCAATCTTCCATCAAAAAGTTGGCAAGCGAGTTTTGTTTTCCAGGGAAAAGCGCCGTTGTTTGTGTTTGGGGGCCTGTGGCTGGGAGTGGCCAGCTGTCTCCTTAGAATCCACGATACGCAGGATGGGTCCCAGACCAGAGGTGGCACCAGTGCCAAGTCGGGCTGGTTTGATGGTGCAAAGTGACTCCTGCAATCTGCCATCCAGAAGCGGGGTAGCTTACTTTTGTTTGCCAGGGAAACGGGCAGAGCTTTGTGTCTGGGGGCCTATGGCTGGGAGTGACCGGCTGCCTCCTGAAAAGCTACGATAGGCAGGATGGTGACCAGACCCATGGTGGCACCAGTGCCAAGTTGGGCTGGTTTGATAGTACCAAGTGGCTCCTGCAATCTGCCATCAAAAAGTTGGCAGGCGAGTTTTGTTTTCCAGGGAAAAGCGCCGTTGTTTGTGTTTGGGGGCCTGTGGCTGGGAGTGGCCAGCTGGCTCCTTAGAATCCACGATACGCAGGATGGTTCCCAGACCAGAGGTGGCACCAGTGCCAAGTCGGGCTGGTTTGATGGTACAAAGTGGCTCCTGCAATCTGCCATCCAGAAGCGGGGTAGCTTACTTTTGTTTGCCAGGGAAACGGGCCGAGGTTTGTGACTGGGGGCCTATGGCTGGGAGTGACCGGCTGGCGCCTGAAAAGCTACGATAGGCAGGATGGTGACCAGACCCATGGTGGCACCAGTGTCAAGTTGGGCTGGTTTGATAGTACCAAGTGGCTCCTGCAATCTGCCATCAAAAAGTTGGCAGGCGAGTTTTGTTTTCCAGGGAAAAGCGCCGTTGTTTGTGTTTGGAGGCCTGTGGCTGGGAGTGGCCGGCTGCCTCCTTTGAACCCAGGATACGCAGGATGGTTCCCAGAGCCAAGGTGGCGCCAGTGCCACGTTGGGCTGGTTTGATAGTACCAAGCGGCTCCTGCAATCTGCCATCCAGAAGCGGGACAGCTTAATTTTGTTTCCCTGAGAAACGGGCCGAGGTATTTGTCTGGGGGCCTATGGCTGGGAGTGACTGGCTGGCTACTGAAAAGCTACGATAGGCAGGATGGTTACCAAACTCATGGTGGCACCAGTGCCAAGTCGGGCTGGTTTGATAATACTAAATAGCTCCTGCAATCTGCCATCCAGACGGGGGGCAGCGGAATTTTGTTTGCTGGAGAAAAGTTCCGTGGTTTTTTTTTGGGGGTATATGGCTGGACGTGGCCGGCTGGCTCCTTAAAAGATCGATACGCAGGATTGTTCCCTGACCCAAGGTGGCATCAGTGCCAAGTCGGGCTGTTTTCGTAGTACCAAGTGCGTCCTGCAATTTGCCATCCAGAAGAGGGGCAGTTGAGTTTTGTTTGCCAGAGAAAAGGGCCGTGGTATATGTTTGGGGGCATATGGTTGAGAGTGGCCGGCTGGCCCCTGAAAATCCACGATAAGCAGGATGGTTCCCACACCAGAGGTGTCACCAGTGCCAAGTCGGGGTGGTTTGATAGTACTAAATAGCTCCTGCAATCTGCCATGCAGAAGCGGGGCAGCTTACTTTTGTTTGCCAGGGAAACGGGCCGAGATATTTGTCTGGGGGCCTATGGCTGGGAGTGAGCGGCTGGCTCCTGAAAAGCTACGATAGGCAGGATGGTGACCAGACCCATGGTGGCACCAGTGCCAAGTTGGGCTGGTTTGATAGTACCAAGTGGCTCCTGCAATCTGCCATCAAAAAGTTGTCAGGCGAGTTTTGTTTTCCAGGGAAAAGCGCCGTTGTTCTTGTTTAGAGGCCTGTGGCTGGGAGTGGCCGGCTGCCTCCTTTGAACCGAGGATACGCAGGATGGTTCCCAGACCCAAGGTGGCACCAGTGCCAAGTTGGGCTGGTTTGATAGTACCAAGTGGCTCCTGCAATCTGCCATCCAGAAGCGGGGTAGCTTACTTTTGTTTGCCAGGGAAACGGGCCGAAATATTTGTCTAGGGGCCTCTGGCTGGGGGTGACTGGGTGGCACCTGAAAAGCTACGATAGGCAGGATGGTGACCAGACCCATGGTGGCACCAGTGCCAAGTTGGGCTGATTTGATAAAACCAAGTAGCTCCTGCAATCTGCCATCAAATGTTTGGCAGGCGAGTTTTGTTTTCCAGGGAAAAGCACCGTTGTGTGTGTTTTGGGGCCTGTGGCTGGGAGTGGCCAGCTGGCTCCTTAGAATCCACGATACGCAGGACGGTTCCCAGACCCAAGGTGGCACCAGTGCCAAGTCGGGCTGGTTTGATAGTACCAAGTGGTTCCTGCAATCTGCCATCCAGAAGCGGGGCAGCTGAATTTTGTTTGCCAGAGAAAAAGGCTGTTGTTTGTGTTTCAGGGCCTGTGGCTGGCAGTGGCCGGCTGGCTCCTGAAAATCCATGATACGCAGCATGGTTCCCAGACCCAAGGTGGCACCAGTGCCAAGTAGGGCTGGTTTCATAGTACCCAGTGGCTCCTGCAATCTCCCATCAGGAAGAGGGGCAGTTGAGTTTTGTTTTCCAGGGAAAAGGGCCGTGGTTTGTGTTTGGGGCCTATGGCTGAGAGTGACCGGCTGGCCCCTCAAAATCCACGATAGGAAGGATGGTTCCCAGATCCAAGGTGGCAGCAGTGCCATGTTGTGCTGGTGTGATAGTCCCAAGTGGCTCCTGCAATCTGCCATCCAGAAGCGGGGCAGCTGAATTTTGTTTGCCAGAGAAAAATGCTGTGGATTGTGTTTGGGGGCCTGTGGCTGGGAGTGGCCGGCTGGCTCCTGAAAATCCATGATACGCAGCATGGTTCCCAGACCCAAGGTGGCACCAGTGCCAAGTTGGGCTGGTTTGATAGTACCAAGTGCGTCCTGCAATTTGCCATCCAGAAGAGGGGCAGTTGAGTTTTGTTTGCCAGAGAATAGCGCCGTTGTTTGTGTTTGGGGGCTTGTGGCTGGGAGTGGCCGACTGGCGCCTTAGAATCTGTGTTACGCAGCATGGTTCCCAGACCAGAGGTGGCACCAGTGCCAAGTTGGGCTGGTTTGATAGTACCAAGTGGCTCCTGCAATCTGCCATCCAGAAGCGGGGCAGCTTACTTTTGTTTGCCAGTGAAACGGGCCGAGGTTTGTGACTTGGGACCTATGGCTGGGAGTGGCCGGCTGGCTCCTTTGAACCCACGATACGCAGGATGGTTCCCAGACCCAAGGTGGCACCAGTGCCAAGTCGGGCTGGTTTGATACTACCAAGTGCGTCCTGCAATCTGCCATCCAGAAGCGGGGCAGCTTAATTTTGTTTGCCAGGGAAACGGGCCGTGGGTTTTGTATGGGGGCCTATGGCTGAGAGTGGCCGGCTGGCTCCTGAAAATCCACGCTAGGCAGCATGGTTCCCAGATGCAAGCTGGCACCAGTGCCAAGTCGGGCTGGTTTGATGGTGCAAAGTGGCTCCTGCAATCTGCCATCCAGAAGCGGGGCAGCTGATTTTTGTTTGCCAGAGAAAAATTCCGTGGATTGTTTTTGGGGGCATATTGCTGGGAGTGGCCGGCTGGCTCCTTAAAATGCTCGATACGCATGATGGTTCCCAGGCCCAAGGTGTCACCACTACCAAGTCGGCCTGCGGTTTTAGTATCAAGTTCATCCTGCAATTTGCCATCCAGAAGAGGGGCAGTTGAGTTTTGTTTGCCAGAGAAACGGGCCGAGGTTTCTGTTTGGGGACATATGGCTGAGAGTGGCCGGGTGGCCCCTGAATATCCACGATACACAGCATGGTTCCCAGATCCAAGGTGGCACCAGTGCCAAGTTGGGCTGGTTTGATAGTACCAAGTGTCTCCTGCAATCTGCCATCCAGAAGCGGGGCAGCTTACTTTTGTTTGCCAGAGAAATAGGCCAAGGTTTTTGTCTGGGGGCCTGTGGCTAGGAGTGGCCGGCTGGCTCCTAAGAATCCACGATACGCAGGATGTTTCCCAGACCCAAGGTGGCACCAGTGCCAAGTCGGGCTGGTTTGATAGTACCAAGTGGCTCCTGCAAACTCCATCAAAATGTTGGCAGACGTGTTTTGTTTTCCAGGGAACAGCGCCGTTGATTTTGTTTGGGGGCCTGTGGCTGGGAGTGGCCGGCTGGCTCCTTAGAATCCACGATACGCAGGATGGTTCCCAGACCCAAGGTGGCACCAGTGCCAAGTCGGGCTGGTTTGATTACACCAAGTGGCTCCTGCAATCTGCCATCCAGAAGTGAGGCAGCTAAGTTTTGTTTGCCAGAAAAAAGGGCCGTGGTTTTTGTTGGGGGCCTGTGGCTGGGAGTAGCCGGCTGGCTCCTTAAAATCCACGATAGGCTGGATGGTTCCCAGACCCAAGGTGGCACCAGTGCCAAGTCGGGCTGGTTTGATAGTACCAAGTGGCTCCTGCAATCTGCCATCCAGAAGCGGTGCAGTTGAGTTTTGTTTGCCAGAGAAAAGGGCCGTGGGTTGTGTTTGGGGGCATATGGCTGGGAGTGGCCGGCTGTCTCATTAAAAAGATCGATACGCAGGATGGTTCCCAGACCCAAGGTGGCACCAGTGCCAAGTAGGGCTGATTTTATAGTACCAAGTGCGTCCTGCAATTTGCCATCCAGAAGAGGGGCAGTGGAGTTTTGTTTGCCAGAGAATAGCGCCGTTGTTTCTGTTTGGGGGCTTGTGACTGGGAGTGGCCGACTGGCGCCTTAGAATCTGTCTTACGCAGCATGGTTCCCAGACCAGAGGTGGCACCAGTGCCAAGTTGGGCTGGTTTGATAGTACCAAGTGGCTCCTGCAATCTGCCATCAAAAAGTTGGCAGGCGAGTTTTGTTTTCCAGGGAAAAGCGCCGTTGTTTGTATTTGGGGGCCTGTGGCTGGGAGTGGCCGGCTGGCTCCTTTGAACCCACGATACGCAGGATGGTTCCCAGACCCAAGGTGGCACCAGTGCCAAGTCGGGCTGGTTTGATACTACCAAGTGCGTCCTGCAATCTGCCATCCAGAAGCGGGGCAGCTTAATTTTGTTTGCCAGGGAAACGGGCCGTGGGTTTTGTTTGGGGGCCTATGGCTGAGAGTGGCCGGCTGGCTCCTGAAAATCCACGCTAGGCAGCATGGTTCCCAGATGCAAGGTGGCACCAGTGCCAAGTCGGGCTGGTTTGATGGTGCAAAGTGGCTCCTGCAATCTGCCATCCAGAAGCGGGGCAGCTGATTTTTGTTTGCCAGAGAAAAATTCCGTGGATTGTTTTTAGGGGCATATTGCTGGGAGTGGCCGGCTGGCTCCTTAAAATGCTCGATACGCCTGATGGTTCCCAGGTCCAAGGTGTCACCACTACCAAGTCGGCCTGCGGTTTTAGTATCAAGTTCATCCTGCAATTTGCCATCCAGAAGAGGGGCAGTTGAGTTTTGTTTGCCAGAGAACAGGGCCGAGGTTTCTGTTTGGGGACATATGGCTGAGAGTGGCCGGCTGGCCCCTGAATATCCACGATACACAGCATGGTTCCCAGATCCAAGGTGGCACCAGTGCCAAGTTGGGCTGGTTTGATAGTACCAAGTGTCTCCTGCAATCTGCCATCCAGAAGCGGGGCAGCTTAATTTTGTTTGCCAGAGAAATAGGCCTAGGTTTTTGTTTGGGGGCCTGTGGCTAGGAGTGGCCGGCTGGCTCCTAAGAATCCACGATACGCAGGATGTTTCCCAGACCCAAGGTGGCACCAGTGCCAAGTCGGGCTGGTTTGATAGTACCAAGTGGCTCCTGCAAACTCCATCAAAAAGTTGGCAGGCGTGTTTTGTTTTCCAGGGAAAAGCGCCGTTGATTTTGTTTGGGGGCCTGTGGCTGGGAGTGGCCGGCTGGCTCCTTAGAATCCACGATACGCAGGATGGTTCCCAGACCCGAGGTGGCACCAGTGCCAAGTCGGGCTGGTTTGATTACACCAAGTGGCTCCTGCAATCTGCCATCCAGAAGTGAGGCAGCTAAGTTTTGTTTGCCAGAAAAAAGGGCCGTGGTTTTTGTTGGGGGCCTGTGGCTGGGAGTGGCCGGCTGGCTCCTTAGAATCCACCATACGCAGGATGGTTCCCAGACCCAAGGTGGCACCAGTGCCAAGTCGGGCTGGTTTGATACTACCAAGTGGCTCCTGCAAACTGCCATCCAGAAGCGGGGCCGCTGAGTTTTGTTTGCCAGGGAAATGGGCCGTTGTTTGTGTTTGGGGGCCTTTGGCTGGGAGTGTTCGGCTGGTTCCTGAATATGTACGATACGCAGGATTGTTCCCAGACCCAAGGTGGCACCAGTGCCAAGTCGGGCTGGTTTGATGGTGCAAAGTGGCTCCTGCAATCTGCCATCCAGACGCGGGGCAGCGGATTTTTGTTTCCATGAGAAATGGTCCGTGGTTTGTTTTTGGGGGTATATGGCTGGGCCTGGCCGGCTGGCTCCTTAAAAAGCTCGATATGCAGGATGGTTCCCTGACACAAGGTGGCACCAGTGCCACGTCGGGCGGTTTTGTAGTACAAAGTGCGTCCTAAAATTTGCCATCCAGAAGAGGGGCAGTTGAGTTTTGTTTGCCAGAGAAAAGGTCCGTGGTTTGTTTTTGGGGGCATATGGCTGAGAGTGGCTGGCTGGCCCCTGAAAATCCACGATACACAGGTTGGTTCCCAGATCCAAGGTGGCACCTGTGCCAAGTCGGGCTGATTTGATAGTACTAAGTAGCTCCTGCAATCTGCCATCCAGAAGCGGGGCAGCTTACTTTTGTTTGCCAGGTAAACGGGCCGAGGTTTGTGTTTGGGGGCCTATGGCTGAGAGTGACCGGCTGGCTCCTGAAAAGCTACAATAGGCAGGATGGTGACCAGACCCATGGTGGCACCAGTGCCAAGTTGGGCTGGTTTGATAGTACCAAGTGGTTCCTGCAATCTGCCATCCAGAAGCAGGGCAGCTGAGTTTTGTTTGCCAGAGAAAAGGGCCTTGGTTTGTGTTTGGGGGCATATGGCCGGGTGTGGCCAGCTGGCTCCTTAAAATGCACGATATGCAACATGGCTCCCAGACCCAAGGTGGCACCAGTGCCAAGTTGGGCTGGTTTGATAGTACCAAGTGGCTCCTGCAATCTTCCATGATCACGTGGAGAAATACTTTCTGGTTTCAGCCTCATGCTCTTTCTTCTCTCCCTCAACTTCTCTATCACCTCTCATCTGGTTCACATGCACTGTCTTCAAGGTCCACAGGCTACTTTTCACAGAATCTTCTGGCCTGATGAAGTAAGAATGATGAATAGAACAGAGCTGGGATCTATTTTCCAGTTTGGATAAAATGCATTCTGCACACAAATCCAAGGAGAACGGGCTGCCCCGATGCCCAGAAAATCTTTCACTCCTGCTAGTGTTCTACGTCAACCGCAACTTAGTCTGAAAGAAAAGCTTTTTCTCTGAGAGCATCTGAGAGGTTTGCATGAAGCACTGATATCTGACATATGCAATTTTGAATAGGAGAGGAAAAAGAAAATGGCAAGGAGTTTTTAATTTTAGTGGTTTCAATTTTAATTTCCGTGCACTTTTTCAAAACTTGTCAGCTCAAATGCCCATCAACATCTTTTAGTCATCTGTAAGTCAGTATTCATATAAAATGTGCTTCAAATCCAAAGAATTTCAAATTTGCACTCCAAGCTTCTATGCCTAGATTTATGATTTCCTACACATATTAGATGAAAGGAAGGCCTTTTTTACTGTGGGAGTGCTGGAACACTGGAACAGGTTGCCCAGAGAAGTTGTGGGTGTCCCATCCCTGAAAGTATTCAAGGTCACCTTGGACGGGGCTTGGAGCAGCAACAAAGGAGAAGCTTGATGGTAGAGAAACAAAGTCGGACTATAGAAGAAACTCGGATTGAAGTATAGGATCAAGTTTTCTCTCAGCTCTTGGGGTAAATTCAAAGTTGTACAAAATGACATTTATCTGTGCTATTCACTACTGTAACAGAAAGTTTCATGAAAACTGTACAGAAGATAGTAAATTTTAAAAGAGATAAGAATTACAGCATAAAATCCATGGGATAGGTTACAACATGAGACACTCTCTAAGAGAAAATCTCTTTGTTTCAGCACTTCATCGGGGTAAGATTTCATGAAGTGCCAAAGAAGGCGGCAAAATATCATTCGGGACATTATTTACTGGAATTCAGCCTGGCCATTAGTAGGAACTGCCTTTGAACATATCATGTAGATATACCACACACACTTTCCCTTCACTGAAAAATTACTGTTTACAACAAATAAGCAATTGACGATCAAAATTGATTGAAAGCATCTTAAACATGTCAAGTATTTCATTGTAGATGATCTGTGATCCAAATGCTTCTTCCACCTTCGAGAGGGACAGAAGAATTCTTCCATATCATGATGGTTTAAAATTGTATCAACCAATGTTTTCTGCTGAAAAGATATCATCTATTTTTTTCTATTTTTGGAAGAAAATATTCCTAGACATACAACAGGTGAGAACTAAGTAATTTTAAAGAAACAAATGAAATGAAAATATTCTGTAAATAGAATGAAATGAAAAGCTGTGTTTTAAATAGGAGCTAAATATTAAACAGAATTTTTGTACCAGGCATTTGAATTACTGCACCAGCTCTTTTGCCCATCAAGAGAGGCATTTAGCATTTCAGTCTTTTCCAAGGTGTTCATGATCTGCTATGCTGATCTCTGTGTGTGCCTAGGTGTGTGTGGAGGGGGGGGCATATGAAGGGGAGTGTGTATGTTTGCTTTACAATTGTTGTGGCAGATTCATGCCTCAGCTCCACATTTTGTTTTAAAAAGGTCACACCGAGTGGATATGAAGTTTACTATCAACAAGAGATCGATTCCCAAATCATCCATTTGACTCTCCCTTATAAATCATGTGCTTTGTTGCATATTTTATCAAATATACTTTCAAGCCAGATGGAGGAAGGAGGATGTGGGAATCCCTCCACCATCTTGCAACTTTTATGTAAGTAGGTTTTCAAGAAAATCATCATTTCTCTTTTAAATATGTCTGGAACAGGCATGATGGTAGTGTCAACCTGTTGGAGTTTTTGTTGCTGGAAGAAGTTGTACAAAAGGATTGGTTTTTACATTGACCAGTTACTGAATCAAGCGCAGGAATACATTGGAAATTTAGCTGGGGGTTCCTTTTCCCAGCAGACTACTTCTAGAACGAGCTTGTACACTGAAGCTGACTCCTTTGCTCTCTTTTTGTTTCTTTCCTATTTTCTTGGCTTCTTTGCCACTATCTAGACAATTTTGGAACTTTGTTCCCAACTAAAATGGTTTCAATAGTCTGATTGTGATCATACATTTTTACAAGGAATTTTTAAAATCTTTCCTCGAGTCCAGAAAGTCAAGGACTTAGATCTTTTTCTTCCCTTATCAATATTGCCATGAAATTGACAAATAAAGACCAACTCTTTATTTTTGTTTTTAACCCACGTAGATAATTCCCATCCATTAATCCATTTTGTGGACCAATAGCTGCCATTCTGATGGAAGCTGTCACTTCTTAACAATAGGCATTCTGTGACTATGTTGACTGCACTTTGGGTGAAGATCCTAACTGGTCTTAGATATACATAGGGAGAAATTTGCTCAGCCAGTGTCAGTCTTAAGCATGCGTATCAGAAGATCTTTCTAGAGCTGGGAATTTTCCCATGAAAGGGATTCAGTTAGGGAAGAGACACTTGTGCCAGAGTTTTACATTCTTCTTGAACACTGCTTAAGGAACTTAGATGCCATGTCCATTTGGATCTCTGTCTGCACAGAACTTTGTCATGCCAGTGCTTTGAAATGCATCTTGAAGAGAATTCACTAGCACAGAATGAAAGAGAGTGGAAGGGGTTGGTGGGGCTAACCAGGCCCAACCCCCCTGCCTAAACCAGGATACCTAGAGCCTCTTGCCCAGGATTCTATCTGGGTGTACTTTTAATGTCTTCAAAGATCCAGGCTCCACAATCTTTCTGGGCAGTCTGTGCCGTGGTTCAGTCACCCTGACAGTAAAGAAACATTTACTGATGTTCAAAGGCAATCTCCTGTATTTCAGTGTGTGCCCACTGCCTCTTGTCTTTTCCCTCAGCATCACTGAAAAGACACTGATTCCCTCCCCTTTGCACTATTGCTTCCATATGTATGTGTGATGCCATGTAGAGGTATGTCAAAAACCTCCCTGAAGCCCAGGCAGATAATATTCCCTTCATCTACCAGTCAAGTTGATTCATCAGAGGAGTTTAAAGTGATGTTCAGCATGAAATTCCCCTGAAAAATCATGCTAACTACATTATTTGGTCATCTGTCATGTGCCTGGCAAGGATTTCCAGGAAGAGCTGCTTCATCAACTTCCTGGGGATAAAAAAGAGGCTGGCTGGTTTGTACTATGGCGAGTCCTCTTAATTGCCTTTTTTGAAGATGGGTGTCATTTGCTAACATCCACTCTTTAGCTCCTCTTCTCATCTACACCTCGGCAAAAAGCTTCTCCACTATGTCTGGCTAGGAAAAACTGTGCCAGCACAGAAAACATCTCCCATCGTGTTCTAGAAGTTGCACGGATGTCTGCCAAGTGTTTGGCAGGAAGAAAAGAAAAGTTGTCCAAAACAGCTTCCAATCGAATGTTCCTGTGATTGGAAAAGTCAGGAGAGTGCAAAGGTACTGTTTTCTATCAGTTGGCAAGGTGCGCACACAATCCCAGTGTTGTACAGCTTGCTTCTTCACCTTCCCGAAGCTGCCGCTCTCGCCGGCTGCCGGAGCCCAAGAAGCGGCTTCTTCGCGCAAAGACGATTGTGCCGCTCACAGTGCTCTCCTTAGCGCGGCTTCTGCCGAAAGACGCCCGGCAGCGGCTCTTACCTCCGGAGAGCATCCTACCTTCGTCTTTAGCTCCTCTTCTCATCTACACCTCGGCAAAAAGCTTCTCCACTATGTCTGGCTAGGAAAAACTGTGCCAGCACAGAAAACATCTCCCATCGTGTTCTAGAAGTTGCACGGATGTCTGCCAAGTGTTTGGCAGGAAGAAAAGAAAAGTTGTCCAAAACAGCTTCCAATCGAATGTTCCTGTGATTGGAAAAGTCAGGAGAGTGCAAAGGTACTGTTTTCTATCAGTTGGCAAGGTGCGCACACAATCCCAGTGTTGTACAGCTTGCTTCTTCACCTTCCCGAAGCTGCCGCTCTCGCCGGCTGCCGGAGCCCAAGAAGCGGCTTCTTCGCGCAAAGACGATTGTGCCGCTCACAGTGCTCTCCTTAGCGCAGCTTCTGCCGAAAGACGCCCGGCAGCGGCTCTTACCTCCGGAGAGCATCCTACCTTCGTCTTTCGCGTCTTTTGTAGTCTACATCTTAGCAAAACGCTTCTCCACTATGTCTGGCTAGGAAAAACTGTGCCAGCACAGAAAACATCTCCCATCGTGTTCTAGAAGTTGCACGGATGTCTGCCAAGTGTTTGGCAGGAAGAAAAGAAAAGTTGTCCAAAACAGCTTCCAATCGAATGTTCCTGTGATTGGAAAAGTCAGGAGAGTGCAAAGGTACTGTTTTCTATCAGTTGGCAAGGTGCGCACACAATCCCAGTGTTGTACAGCTTGCTTCTTCACCTTCCCGAAGCTGCCGCTCTCGCCGGCTGCCGGAGCCCAAGAAGCGGCTTCTTCGCGCAAAGACGATTGTGCCGCTCACAGTGCTCTCCTTAGCGCGGCTTCTGCCGAAAGACGCCCGGCAGCGGCTCTTACCTCCGGAGAGCATCCTACCTTCGTCTTTCGCGTCTTTTGTAGTCTACATCTTAGCAAAACGCTTCTCCACTATGTCTGGCTAGGAAAAACTGTGCCAGCACAGAAAACATCTCCCATCGTGTTCTAGAAGTTGCACGGATGTCTGCCAAGTGTTTGGCAGGAAGAAAAGAAAAGTTGTCCAAAACAGCTTCCAATCGAATGTTCCTGTGATTGGAAAAGTCAGGAGAGTGCAAAGGTACTGTTTTCTATCAGTTGGCAAGGTGCGCACACAATCCCAGTGTTGTACAGCTTGCTTCTTCACCTTCCCGAAGCTGCCGCTCTCGCCGGCTGCCGGAGCCCAAGAAGCGGCTTCTTCGCGCAAAGACGATTGTGCCGCTCACAGTGCTCTCCTTAGCGCGGCTTCTGCCGAAAGACGCCCGGCAGCGGCTCTTACCTCCGGAGAGCATCCTACCTTCGTCTTTCGCGTCTTATGTAGTCTACACCTCGGCAAAAAGCTTTTCCACTATGTCTGGCTAGGAAAAACTGTGCCAGCACAGAAAACATCTCCCATCGTGTTCTAGAAGTTGCACGGATGTCTGCCAAGTGTTTGGCAGGAAGAAAAGAAAAGTTGTCCAAAACAGCTTCCAATCGAATGTTCCTGTGATTGGAAAAGTCGGGAGAGTGCAAAGGTACTGTTTTCTATCAGTTGGCAAGGTGCGCACACAATCCCAGTGTTGTACAGCTTGCTTCTTCACCTTCCCGAAGCTGCCGCTCTCGCCGGCTGCCGGAGCCCAAGAAGCGGCTTCTTCGCGCAAAGACGATTGTGCCGCTCACAGGGCTCTCCTTAGCGCGGCTTCTGCCGAAAGACGCCCGGCAGCGGCTCTTACCTCCGGAGAGCATCCTACCTTCGTCTTTCGCGTCTTTTGTAGTCTACACCTCGGCAAAACGCTTTTCCACTATGTCTGGCTAGGAAAAACTGTGCCAGCACAGAAAACATCTCCCATCGTGTTCTAGAAGTTGCACGGATGTCTGCCAAGTGTTTGGCAGGAAGAAAAGAAAAGTTGTTCAAAACAGCTTCCAATCGAATGTTCATGTGATTGGAAAAGTCAGGAGAGTGCAAAGGTACTGTTTTCTATCAGTTGGCAAGGTGCGCACACAATCCCAGTGTTGTACAGCTTGCTTCTTCACCTTCCCGAAGCTGCCGCTCTCGCCGGCTGCCGGAGCCCAAGAAGCGGCTTCTTCGCGCAAAGACGATTGTGCCGCTCACAGTGCTCTCCTTAGCGCGGCTTCTGCCGAAAGACGCCCGGCAGCGGCTCTTACCTCCGGAGAGCATCCTACCTTCGTCTTTCGCGTCTTTTGTAGTCTACATCTTAGCAAAACGCTTTTCCACTATGTCTGGCTAGGAAAAACTGTGCCAGCACAGAAAACATCTCCCATCGTGTTCTAGAAGTTGCACGGATGTCTGCCAAGTGTTTGGCAGGAAGAAAAGAAAAGTTGTCCAAAACAGCTTCCAATCGAATGTTCCTGTGATTGGAAAAGTCAGGAGAGTGCAAAGGTACTGTTTTCTATCAGTTGGCAAGGTGCGCACACAATCCCAGTGTTGTACAGCTTGCTTCTTCACCTTCCCGAAGCTGCCGCTCTCGCCGGCTGCCGGAGCCCAAGAAGCGGCTTCTTCGCGCAAAGACGATTGTGCCGCTCACAGTGCTCTCCTTAGCGCGGCTTCTGCCGAAAGACGCCCGGCAGCGGCTCTTACCTCCGGAGAGCATCCTACCTTCGTCTTTCGCGTCTTATGTAGTCTACACCTCGGAAAAAGCTTTTCCACTATGTCTGGCTAGGAAAAACTGTGCCAGCACAGAAAACATCTCCCATCGTGTTCTAGAAGTTGCACGGATGTCTGCCAAGTGTTTGGCAGGAAGAAAAGAAAAGTTGTCCAAAACAGCTTCCAATCGAATGTTCCTGTGATTGGAAAAGTCAGGAGAGTGCAAAGGTACTGTTTTCTATCAGTTGGCAAGGTGCGCACACAATCCCAGTGTTGTACAGCTTGCTTCTTCACCTTCCCGAAGCTGCCGCTCTCGCCGGCTGCCGGAGCCCAAGAAGCGGCTTCTTCACGCAAAGACGATTGTGCCGCTCACAGTGCTCTCCTTAGCGCGGCTTCTGCCGAAAGACGCCCGGCAGCGGCTCTTACCTCCGGAGAGCATCCTACCTTCGTCTTTCGCGTCTTTTGTAGTCTACATCTTAGCAAAACGCTTTTCCACTATGTCTGGCTAGGAAAAACTGTGCCAGCACAGAAAACATCTCCCATCGTGTTCTAGAAGTTGCACGGATGTCTGCCAAGTGTTTGGCAGGAAGAAAAGAAAAGTTGTCCAAAACAGCTTCCAATCGAATGTTCCTGTGATTGGAAAAGTCAGGAGAGTGCAAAGGTACTGTTTTCTATCAGTTGGCAAGGTGCGCACACAATCCCAGTGTTGTACAGCTTGCTTCTTCACCTTCCCGAAGCTGCCGCTCTCGCCGGCTCCCGGAGCCCAAGAAGCGGCTTCTTCGCGCAAAGACGATTGTGCCGCTCACAGTGCTCTCCTTAGCGCGGCTTCTGCCGAAAGACGCCCGGCAGCGGCTCTTACCTCCGGAGAGCATCCTACCTTCGTCTTTCGCGTCTTTTGTAGTCTACATCTTAGCAAAACGCTTCTCCACTATGTCTGGCTAGGAAAAACTGTGCCAGCACAGAAAACATCTCCCATCGTGTTCTAGAAGTTGCACGGATGTCTGCCAAGTGTTTGGCAGGAAGAAAAGTTGTCCAAAACAGCTTTCAATCGAATGTTCCTGTGATTGGAAAAGTCAGGAGAGTGCAAAGGTACTGTTTTCTATCAGTTGGCAAGGTGCGCACACAATCCCAGTGTTGTACAGCTTGCTTCTTCACCTTCCCGAAGCTGCCGCTCTCGCCGGCTGCCGGAGCCCAAGAAGCGGCTTCTTCGCGCAAAGACGATTGTGCCGCTCACAGGGCTCTCCTTAGCGCGGCTTCTGCCGAAAGACGCCCGGCAGCGGCTCTTACCTCCGGAGAGCATCCTACCTTCGTCTTTCGCGTCTTTTGTAGTCTACACCTCGGCAAAACGCTTTTCCACTATGTCTGGCTAGGAAAAACTGTGCCAGCACAGAAAACATCTCCCATCGTGTTCTAGAAGTTGCACGGATGTCTGCCAAGTGTTTGGCAGGAAGAAAAGAAAAGTTGTTCAAAACAGCTTCCAATCGAATGTTCATGTGATTGGAAAAGTCAGGAGAGTGCAAAGGTACTGTTTTCTATCAGTTGGCAAGGTGCGCACACAATCCCAGTGTTGTACAGCTTGCTTCTTCACCTTCCCGAAGCTGCCGCTCTCGCCGGCTGCCGGAGCCCAAGAAGCGGCTTCTTCGCGCAAAGACGATTGTGCCGCTCATAGTGCTCTCCTTAGCGCGGCTTCTGCCGAAAGACGCCCGGCAGCGGCTCTTACCTCCGGAGAGCATCCTACCTTCGTCTTTCGCGTCTTTTGTAGTCTACACCTCGGCAAAACGCTTTTCCACTATGTCTGGCTAGGAAAAACTGTGCCAGCACAGAAAACATCTCCCATCGTGTTCTAGAAGTTGCACGGATGTCTGCCAAGTGTTTGGCAGGAAGAAAAGAAAAGTTGTCCAAAACAGCTTCCAATCGAATGTTCCTGTGATTGGAAAAGTCAGGAGAGTGCAAAGGTACTGTTTTCTATCAGTTGGCAAGGTGCGCACACAATCCCAGTGTTGTACAGCTTGCTTCTTCACCTTCCCGAAGCTGCCGCTCTCGCCGGCTGCCGGAGCCCAAGAAGCGGCTTCTTCGCGCAAAGACGATTGTGCCGCTCACAGTGCTCTCCTTAGCGCGGCTTCTGCCGAAAGACGCCCGGCAGCGGCTCTTACCTCCGGAGAGCATCCTACCTTCGTCTTTCGCGTCTTATGTAGTCTACACCTCGGCAAAAAGCTTTTCCACTATGTCTGGCTAGGAAAAACTGTGCCAGCACAGAAAACATCTCCCATCGTGTTCTAGAAGTTGCACGGATGTCTGCCAAGTGTTTGGCAGGAAGAAAAGAAAAGTTGTCCAAAACAGCTTCCAATCGAATGTTCCTGTGATTGGAAAAGTCAGGAGAGTGCAAAGGTACTGTTTTCTATCAGTTGGCAAGGTGCGCACACAATCCCAGTGTTGTACAGCTTGCTTCTTCACCTTCCCGAAGCTGCCGCTCTCGCCGGCTGCCGGAGCCCAAGAAGCGGCTTCTTCGCGCAAAGACGATTGTGCCGCTCACAGGGCTCTCCTTAGCGCGGCTTCTGCCGAAAGACGCCCGGCAGCGGCTCTTACCTCCGGAGAGCATCCTACCTTCGTCTTTCGCGTCTTTTGTAGTCTACACCTCGGCAAAACGCTTTTCCACTATGTCTGGCTAGGAAAAACTGTGCCAGCACAGAAAACATCTCCCATCGTGTTCTAGAAGTTGCACGGATGTCTGCCAAGTGTTTGGCAGGAAGAAAAGAAAAGTTGTTCAAAACAGCTTCCAATCGAATGTTCATGTGATTGGAAAAGTCAGGAGAGTGCAAAGGTACTGTTTTCTATCAGTTGGCAAGGTGCGCACACAATCCCAGTGTTGTACAGCTTGCTTCTTCACCTTCCCGAAGCTGCCGCTCTCGCCGGCTGCCGGAGCCCAAGAAGCGGCTTCTTCGCGCAAAGACGATTGTGCCGCTCATAGTGCTCTCCTTAGCGCGGCTTCTGCCGAAAGACGCCCGGCAGCGGCTCTTACCTCCGGAGAGCATCCTACCTTCGTCTTTCGCGTCTTTTGTAGTCTACACCTCGGCAAAACGCTTTTCCACTATGTCTGGCTAGGAAAAACTGTGCCAGCACAGAAAACATCTCCCATCGTGTTCTAGAAGTTGCACGGATGTCTGCCAAGTGTTTGGCAGGAAGAAAAGAAAAGTTGTCCAAAACAGCTTCCAATCGAATGTTCCTGTGATTGGAAAAGTCAGGAGAGTGCAAAGGTACTGTTTTCTATCAGTTGGCAAGGTGCGCACACAATCCCAGTGTTGTACAGCTTGCTTCTTCACCTTCCCGAAGCTGCCGCTCTCGCCGGCTGCCGGAGCCCAAGAAGCGGATTCTTCGCGCAAAGACGATTGTGCCGCTCACAGTGCTCTCCTTAGCGCGGCTTCTGCCGAAAGACGCCCGGCAGCGGCTCTTACCTCCGGAGAGCATCCTACCTTCGTCTTTCGCGTCTTTTGTAGTCTACACCTCGGCAAAAAGCTTTTCCACTATGTCTGGCTAGGAAAAACTGTGCCAGCACAGAAAACATCTCCCATCGTGTTCTAGAAGTTGCACGGATGTCTGCCAAGTGTTTGGCAGGAAGAAAAGAAAAGTTGTCCAAAACAGCTTCCAATCGAATGTTCCTGTGATTGGAAAAGTCAGGAGAGTGCAAAGGTACTGTTTTCTATCAGTTGGCAAGGTGCGCACACAATCCCAGTGTTGTACAGCTTGCTTCTTCACCTTCCCGAAGCTGCCGCTCTCGCCGGCTGCCGGAGCCCAAGAAGCGGCTTCTTCGCGCAAAGACGATTGTGCCGCTCACAGTGCTCTCCTTAGCGCGGCTTCTGCCGAAAGACGCCCGGCAGCGGCTCTTACCTCCGGAGAGCATCCTACCTTCGTCTTTCGCGTCTTTTGTAGTCTACATCTTAGCAAAACGCTTTTCCACTATGTCTGGCTAGGAAAAACTGTGCCAGCACAGAAAACATCTCCCATCGTGTTCTAGAAGTTGCACGGATGTCTGCCAAGTGTTTGGCAGGAAGAAAAGAAAAGTTGTCCAAAACAGCTTCCAATCGAATGTTCCTGTGATTGGAAAAGTCAGGAGAGTGCAAAGGTACTGTTTTCTATCAGTTGGCAAGGTGCGCACACAATCCCAGTGTTGTACAGCTTGCTTCTTCACCTTCCCGAAGCTGCCGCTCTCGCCGGCTGCCGGAGCCCAAGAAGCGGCTTCTTCGCGCAAAGACGATTGTGCCGCTCACAGTGCTCTCCTTAGCGCGGCTTCTGCCGAAAGACGCCCGGCAGCGGCTCTTACCTCCGGAGAGCATCCTACCTTCGTCTTTCGCGTCTTTTGTAGTCTACACCTCGGCAAAACGCTTTTCCACTATGTCTGGCTAGGAAAAACTGTGCCAGCACAGAAAACATCTCCCATCGTGTTCTAGAAGTTGCACGGATGTCTGCCAAGTGTTTGGCAGAAAGAAAAGAAAAGTTGTCCAAAACAGCTTCCAATCGAATGTTCCTGTGATTGGAAAAGTCAGGAGAGTGCAAAGGTACTGTTTTCTATCAGTTGGCAAGGTGCGCACACAATCCCAGTGTTGTACAGCTTGCTTCTTCACCTTCCCGAAGCTGCCACTCTCAGGAGGTAAGAGCCGCTGCCGGGCGTCTTTCGGCAGAAGCCGCGCTAAGGAGAGCCCTGTGAGCGGCACAATCGTCTTTGCGCGAAGAAGCCGCTTCTTCGGTTCCGGGAGCCGGCGAGAGCGGCAGCTTCGGGAAGGTGAAGAAGCAAGCTGTACAACACTGGGATTGTGTGCGCACCTTGCCAACTGATAGAAAACAGTACCTTTGCACTCTCCTGACTTTTCCAATCACATGAACATTCGATTGGAAGCTGTTTTGGACAACTTTTCTTTTCTTCCTGCCAAACACTTGGCAGACATCCGTGCAACTTCTAGAACACGATGGGAGATGTTTTCTGTGCTGGCACAGTTTTTCCTAGCCAGACATAGTGGAAAAGCGTTTTGCTAAGATGTAGACTACAAAAGACGCGAAAGACGAAGGTAGGATGCTCTCCGGAGGTAAGAGCCGCTGCCGGGCGTCTTTCGGCAGAAGCCGCGCTAAGGAGAGCCCTGTGAGCGGCACAATCGTCTTTGCGCGAAGAAGCCGCTTCTTCGGTTCCGGGAGCCGGCGAGAGCGGCAGCTTCGGGAAGGTGAAGAAGCAAGCTGTACAACACTGGGATTGTGTGCGCACCTTGCCAACTGATAGAAAACAGTACCTTTGCACTCTCCTGACTTTTCCAATCACAGGAACATTCGATTGGAAGCTGTTTTGGACAACTTTTCTTTTCTTCCTGCCAAACACTTGGCAGACATCCGTGCAACTTCTAGAACACGATGGGAGATGTTTTCTGTGCTGGCACAGTTTTTCCTAGCCAGACATAGTGGAAAAGCGTTTTGCTAAGATGTAGACTACAAAAGACGCGAAAGACGAAGGTAGGATGCTCTCCGGAGGTAAGAGCCGCTGCCGGGCGTCTTTCGGCAGAAGCCGCGCTAAGGAGAGCCCTGTGAGCGGCACAATCGTCTTTGCGCGAAGAAGCCGCTTCTTGGGCTCCGGCAGCCGGCGAGAGCGGCAGCTTCGGGAAGGTGAAGAAGCAAGCTGTACAACACTGGGATTGTGTGCGCACCTTGCCAACTGATAGAAAACAGTACCTTTGCACTCTCCTGACTTTTCCAATCACATGAACATTCGATTGGAAGCTGTTTTGGACAACTTTTCTTTTCTTCCTGCCAAACACTTGGCAGACATCCGTGCAACTTCTAGAACACGATGGGAGATGTTTTCTGTGCTGGCACAGTTTTTCCTAGCCAGACATAGTGGAAAAGCGTTTTGCCGAGGTGTAGATGAGAAGAGGAGCTAAAGACGAAGGTAGGATGCTCTCCGGAGGTAAGAGCCGCTGCCGGGCGTCTTTCGGCAGAAGCCGCGCTAAGGAGAGCACTGTGAGCGGCACAATCGTCTTTGCGCGAAGAAGCCGCTTCTTGGGCTCCGGCAGCCGGCGAGAGCGGCAGCTTCGGGAAGGTGAAGAAGCAAGCTGTACAACACTGGGATTGTGTGCGCACCTTGCCAACTGATAGAAAACAGTACCTTTGCACTCTCCTGACTTTTCCAATCACAGGAACATTCGATTGGAAGCTGTTTTGGACAACTTTTCTTTTCTTCCTGCCAAACACTTGGCAGACATCCGTGCAACTTCTAGAACACGATGGGAGATGTTTTCTGTGCTGGCACAGTTTTTCCTAGCCAGACATAGTGGAAAAGCTTTTTGCCGAGGTGTAGATGAGAAGAGGAGCTAATGAGTGGATGTTAGCAAATGACACCCATCTTCAAAAAAGGCAATTAAGAGGACTCGCCATAGTACAAACCAGCCAGCCTCTTTTTTATCCCCAGGAAGTTGATGAAGCAGCTCTTCCTGGAAATCCTTGCCAGGCACATGACAGATGACCAAATAATGTAGTTAGCATGATTTTTCAGGGGAATTTCATGCTGAACATCACTTTAAACTCCTCTGATGAATCAACTTGACTGGTAGATGAAGGGAATATTATCTGCCTGGGCTTCAGGGAGGTTTTTGACATACCTCTACATGGCATCACACATACATATGGAAGCAATAGTGCAAAGGGGAGGGAATCAATGTCTTTTCAGTGATGCTGAGGGAAAAGACAAGAGGCAGTGGGCACACACTGAAATACAGGAGATTGCCTTTGAACATCAGTAAATGTTTCTTTACTGTCAGGGTGACTGAACCACGGCACAGACTGCCCAGAAAGATTGTGGAGCCTGGATCTTTGAAGACATTAAAAGTACACCCAGATAGAATCCTGGGCAAGAGGCTCTAGGTATCCTGGTTTAGGCAGGGGGGTTGGGCCTGGTTAGCCCCACCAACCCCTTCCACTCTCTTTCATTCTGTGCTAGTGAATTCTCTTCAAGATGCATTTCAAAGCACTGGCATGACAAAGTTCTGTGCAGACAGAGATCCAAATGGACATGGCATCTAAGTTCCTTAAGCAGTGTTCAAGAAGAATGTAAAACTCTGGCACAAGTGTCTCTTCCCTAACTGAATCCCTTTCATGGGAAAATTCCCAGCTCTAGAAAGATCTTCTGATACGCATGCTTAAGACTGACACTGGCTGAGCAAATTTCTCCCTATGTATATCTAAGACCAGTTAGGATCTTCACCCAAAGTGCAGTCAACATAGTCACAGAATGCCTATTGTTAAGAAGTGACAGCTTCCATCAGAATGGCAGCTATTGGTCCACAAAATGGATTAATGGATGGGAATTATCTACGTGGGTTAAAAACAAAAATAAAGAGTTGGTCTTTATTTATCAATTTCATGGCAATATTAATAAGGGAAGAAAAAGATCTAAGTCCTTGACTTTCTGGACTCGAGGAAAGATTTTAAAAATTCCTTGTAAAAATGTATGATCACAATCAGACTATTGAAACCATTTTAGTTGGGAACAAAGTTCCAAAATTGTCTAGATAGTGGCAAAGAAGCCAAGAAAATAGGAAAGAAACAAAAAGAGAGCAAAAGAGTCAGCTTCAGTGTACAAGCTCGTTCTAGAAGTAGTCTGCTGGGAAAAGGAACCCCCAGCTAAATTTCCAATGTATTCCTGCGCTTGATTCAGTAACTGGTCAATGTAAAAACCAATCCTTTTGTACAACTTCTTCCAGCAACAAAAACTCCAACAGGTTGACACTACCATCATGCCTGTTCCAGACATATTTAAAAGAGAAATGATGATTTTCTTGAAAACCTACTTACATAAAAGTTGCAAGATGGTGGAGGGATTCCCACATCCTCCTTCCTCCATCTGGCTTGAAAGTATATTTGATAAAATATGCAACAAAGCACATGATTTATAAGGGAGAGTCAAATGGATGATTTGGGAATCGATCTCTTGTTGATAGTAAACTTCATATCCACTCGGTGTGACCTTTTTAAAACAAAATGTGGAGCTGAGGCATGAATCTGACACAACAATTGTAAAGCAAACATACACACTCCCCTTCATATGCCCCCCCCTCCACACACACCTAGGCACACACAGAGATCAGCATAGCAGATCATGAACACCTTGGAAAAGACTGAAATGCTAAATGCCTCTCTTGATGGGCAAAAGAGCTGGTGCAGTAATTCAAATGCCTGGTACAAAAATTCTGTTTAATATTTAGCTCCTATTTAAAACACAGCTTTTCATTTCATTCTATTTACAGAATATTTTCATTTCATTTGTTTCTTTAAAATTACTTAGTTCTCACCTGTTGTATGTCTAGGAATATTTTCTTCCAAAAATAGAAAAAAATAGATGATATCTTTTCAGCAGAAAACATTGGTTGATACAATTTTAAACCATCATGATATGGAAGAATTCTTCTGTCCCTCTCGAAGGTGGAAGAAGCATTTGGATCACAGATCATCTACAATGAAATACTTGACATGTTTAAGATGCTTTCAATCAATTTTGATCGTCAATTGCTTATTTGTTGTAAACAGTAATTTTTCAGTGAAGGGAAAGTGTGTGTGGTATATCTACATGATATGTTCAAAGGCAGTTCCTACTAATGGCCAGGCTGAATTCCAGTAAATAATGTCCCGAATGATATTTTGCCGCCTTCTTTGGCACTTCATGAAATCTTACCCCGATGAAGTGCTGAAACAAAGAGATTTTCTCTTAGAGAGTGTCTCATGTTGTAACCTATCCCATGGATTTTATGCTGTAATTCTTATCTCTTTTAAAATTTACTATCTTCTGTACAGTTTTCATGAAACTTTCTGTTACAGTAGTGAATAGCACAGATAAATGTCATTTTGTACAACTTTGAATTTACCCCAAGAGCTGAGAGAAAACTTGATCCTATACTTCAATCCGAGTTTCTTCTATAGTCCAACTTTGTTTCTCTACCATCAAGCTTCTCCTTTGTTGCTGCTCCAAGCCCCGTCCAAGGTGACCTTGAATACTTTCAGGGATGGGACACCCACAACTTCTCTGGGCAACCTGTTCCAGTGTTCCAGCACTCCCACAGTAAAAAAGGCCTTCCTTTCATCTAATATGTGTAGGAAATCATAAATCTAGGCATAGAAGCTTGGAGTGCAAATTTGAAATTCTTTGGATTTGAAGCACATTTTATATGAATACTGACTTACAGATGACTAAAAGATGTTGATGGGCATTTGAGCTGACAAGTTTTGAAAAAGTGCACGGAAATTAAAATTGAAACCACTAAAATTAAAAACTCCTTGCCATTTTCTTTTTCCTCTCCTATTCAAAATTGCATATGTCAGATATCAGTGCTTCATGCAAACCTCTCAGATGTTCTCAGAGAAAAAGCTTTTCTTTCAGACTAAGTTGCGGTTGACGTAGAACACTAGCAGGAGTGAAAGATTTTCTGGGCATCGGGGCAGCCCGTTCTCCTTGGATTTGTGTGCAGAATGCATTTTATCCAAACTGGAAAATAGATCCCAGCTCTGTTCTATTCATCATTCTTACTTCATCAGGCCAGAAGATTCTGTGAAAAGTAGCCTGTGGACCTTGAAGACAGCGCATGTGAACCAGATGAGAGGTGATAGAGAAGTTGAGGGAGAGAAGAAAGAGCATGAGGCTGAAACCAGAAAGTATTTCTCCACGTGATCATGGAAGATTGCAGGAGCCACTTGGTACTATCAAACCAGCCCAACTTGGCACTGGTGCCACCTTGGGTCTGGGAGCCATGTTGCATATCGTGCATTTTAAGGAGCCAGCTGGCCACACCCAGCCATATGCCCCCAAACACAAACCAAGGCCCTTTTCTCTGACAAACAAAACTCAGATGCCCTGCTTCTGGATGGCAGATTGCAGGAACCATTTGGTACTATCAAACCAGCCCAACTTGGCACTGGTGCCACCATGGGTCTGGTCACCATCCTGCCTATTGTAGCTTTTCAGGAGCCAGCCAGTCACTCTCAGCCATAGGCCCCCAAACACAAACCTCGGCCCGTTTCCCTGGCAAACAAAAGTAAGCTGTCCCGCTTCTGGATGGCAGATTGCAGGAGCTACTTTGTACTATCAAATCAGCCCGACTTGGCACAGGTGCCACCTTGGATCTGGGAACCATCCTGTGTATCGTGGATTTTCAGGGGCCAGCCAGCCACTCTCAGCCATATGCCCCCAAAAACAAACCACGGACCTTTTCTCTGGCAAACAAAACTCAACTGCCCCTCTTCTGGATGGCAAATTTTAGGACGCACTTTGTACTACGAAAACCGCCCGACGTGGCACTGGTGCCACCTTGTGTCAGGGAACCATCCTGCATATCGAGCTTTTTAAGGAGCCAGCCGGCCAGGCCCAGCCATATACCCCCAAAAACAAACCACGGACCATTTCTCATGGAAACAAAAATCTGCTGCCCCGCGTCTGGATGGCAGATTGCAGGAGCCACTTTGCACCATCAAACCAGCCCGACTTGGCACTGGTGCCACCTTGGGTCTGGGAACAATCCTGCGTATCGTACATATTCAGGAACCAGCCGAACACTCCCAGCCACAGGCCCCCAAACACAAACAACGGCCCATTTCCCTGGCAAACAAAACTCAGCTGCCCCGCTTCTGGATGGCAGTTTGCAGGAGCCACTTGGTAGTATCAAACCAGCCCGACTTGGCACTGGTGCCACCTTGGGTCTGGGAACCATCCTGCGTATGGTGGATTCTAAGGAGCCAGCCGGCCACTCCCAGCCACAGGCCCCCAACAAAAACCACGGCCCTTTTTTCTGGCAAACAAAACTTAGCTGCCTCACTTCTGGATGGCAGATTGCAGGAGCCACTTGGTGTAATCAAACCAGCCCGACTTGGCACTGGTGCCACCTTGGGTCTGGGAACCATCCTGCGTATCGTGGATTCTAAGGAGCCAGCCGGCCACTCCCAGCCACAGGCCCCCAAACAAAATCAACGGCGCTGTTCCCTGGAAAACAAAACACGCCTGCCAACTTTTTGATGGAGTTTGCAGGAGCCACTTGGTACTATCAAACCAGCCCGACTTGGCACTGGTGCCACCTTGGGTCTGGGAAACATCCTGCGTATCGTGGATTCTTAGGAGCCAGCCGGCCACTCCTAGCCACAGGCCCCCAGACAAAAACCTAGGCCTATTTCTCTGGCAAACAAAAGTAAGCTGCCCCGCTTCTGGATGGCAGATTGCAGGAGACACTTGGTACTATCAAACCAGCCCAACTTGGCACTGGTGCCACCTTGGATCTGGGAACCATGCTGTGTATCGTGGATATTCAGGGGCCAGCCGGCCACTCTCAGCCATATGTCCCCAAACAGAAACCTCGGCCCGTTTCTCTGGCAAACAAAACTCAACTGCCCCTCTTCTGGATGGTAAATTGCAGGATGAACTTGATACTAAAACCGCAGGCCGACTTGGTAGTGGTGACACCTTGGACCTGGGAACCATCATGCGTATCGAGCATTTTAAGGAGCCAGCCGGCCACTCCCAGCAATATGCCCCCAAAAACAATCCACGGAATTTTTCTCTGGCAAACAAAAATCAGCTGCCCCGCTTCTGGATGGCAGATTGCAGGAGCCACTTTGCACCATCAAACCAGCCCGACTTGGCACTGGTGCCAGCTTGCATCTGGGAACCATGCTGCCTAGCGTGGATTTTCAGGAGCCAGCCGGCCACTCTCAGCCATAGGCCCCCAAACAAAACCCACGGCCCGTTTCCCTGGCAAACAAAATTAAGCTGCCCCGCTTCTGGATGGCAGATTGCAGGACGCACTTGGTAGTATCAAACCAGCCCGACTTGGCACTGGTGCCACCTTGGGTCTGGGAACCATCCTGCGTATCATGGATTTTCAGGAGCCAGCCGTCCACTGCCAGCCACAGGTCCCGAAACACAAACAACAGCCTTTTTCTCTGGCAAACAAAAGTAAGCTGCCCCGCTTCTGGATGGCAGATTGCAGGAACCACTTGGTACTTACAAACCAGCCCGACTTGGCACTGGTGCCACCTTGGGTCTGGGAACCATCCTGCGTATGGTGGATTCTAAGGAGCCAGCTGGCCACTCCCAGCCACAGGCCCCAAAACACACACAACGGTGCTTTTCCCTGGAAAACAAAACTCGCCTGCCAAACATTTGATGGCAGATTGCAGGAGCCACTTGGTACTATCAAACCAGCCCAACTTTGCACTGGTGCCACCATGGGTCTGGTCACCATCCTGCCTATCGTAGCTTTTCAGGTGCCAGCCAGCCACCCCCAGCCATAGGCCCCTAGACAAATATTTCGGCCCGTTTCCATGGCAAACAAAAGTAAGCTGCCCCGCTTCTGGATGGCAGATTGCAGGAGCCACTTTGCACCATCAAACCAGTCCAACTTGGCACTGGTGCCACCTCTGGTCTGGGAACCATCCTGCGTATCGTGGGTTCTAAGGAGCCAGCTGGCCACTCCCAGCCACAGGCCCCCAAACACAAACAACGGCGCTTTTCCCTGGAAAACAAAACTCGCCTGCCAACTTTTTGATGGCAGATTGCCGGAGCCACTTGGTACTATCAAACCAGCCCAACTTGGCACTGGTGCCACCATGGGTCTGGTCACCATCCTGCCTATCGTAGCTTTTCAGGAGCCAGCCGGTCACTCCCAGCCATAGGCCCCCAGACACAAACCTCGGCCCGTTTCCCTGGCAAACAAAAGTAAGCTGCCCCGCTTCTGCATGGCAGATTGCAGGAGCTATTTAGTACTATCAAACCAGCCCGACTTGGCACTGGTGACACCTCTGGTCTGGGAACCATCCTGCCTATCGTGGATTTTCAGGGGCCAGCCGGCCACTCTCAGCCATATGCCCCCAAAAACAAACCACGGCCCTTTTCTCTGGCAAACAAAACTCAACTGCCCCTCTTCTGGATGGCAAATTTTAGGACGCACTTTGTACTACGAAAACCGCCCGACGTGGCACTGGTGCCACCTTGTGTCAGGGAACCATCCTGCATATCGAGCTTTTTAAGGAGCCAGCCGGCCACGCCCAGCCATATACCCCCAAAAACAAACCACGGACCATTTCTCATGGAAACAAAAATCCGCTGCCCCGCGTCTGGATGGCAGATTGCAGGAGCCACTTTGCACCATCAAACCAGCCCGACTTGGCACTGGTGCCACCTTGGGTCTGGGAACAATCCTGCATATCGTGGATTCTAAGGAGCCAGCCGGCCACTCCCAGCCACAGGCCCGCAAACACAAACAACGGCGCTTTTCCCTGGAAAACAAAACTCGCCTGCCAACTTTTTGATGGCAGATTGCAGGAGCCACTTGGTACTATCAAATCATCCCAACTTGGCACTGGTGCCACTATGGGTCTGGGAACCATCCTGCCTATTGTAGCATTTCAGGAGCCAGCCGGTCACTCCCAGCCATAGTCCCCCAGACACAAACCTCGGACCGTTTCCCTGGCAAACAAAATTAAGCTGCCCCGATTCTGGATGGCAGATTGCAGGAGCCACTTGGTAGTGTCAAACCAGCCCGACTTGGCACTGGTGCCACCTTGGGTCTGGGAACCATCCTGCGTATCGTGGATTCTAAGCAGCCACCCGGCCACTCTGAGCCACAGGCGCCCAAACACAAACAACGGCGCTTTTCCCTGGAAAACAAAACTCGCCTGCCAACATTTTGATGGCAGATTGCAGGAGCCACTTGGTGCTATCAAACCAGCCCAACTTGGCACTGGTGCCACCATGGGTCTGGTCACCATCCTGCCTATCGTAGCTTTTCAGGAGCCAGGCGGTCACTCCCAGCCATAGACCCCCAGACACAAACCTCGGCCCGTTTCCCTGGAAAACAAAAGTAAGCTGCCCCGATTCTGGATGGCAGATTGCAGGAGCCACTTGGTACTATCAAATCAGCCCAACTTGGCACTGGTGCCACCATGGGTCTGGTAAACATCCTGCCTATCGTAGCTTTTCAGGAGCCAGCCGGTCACTCCCTGCCATAGGCCCCCAGACACAAACCTCGGCCCGTTTCCCTGGCAAACAAAAGTAAACTGCCCCGCTTTTGGATGGCAGATTGCAGGATGCATTTGGTACTATCAAACCTGCCCGACTTGGCCCTCGTGCCACCTTGGCTCTGGGAACCATGCTGCGTAACGTAGATTCTACGAGGACAGGCGGCCACTCCCAGCCACAGGCCTCTAAACAAAAACAACGGCGCTTTTCCCTGGAAAACAAAACTCGCCTGCCAACTTTTTGATGGCAGATTGCAGGAGCCACTTGGTACTATCAAACCAGCGCAACTTGGTACTGGTGCCACCATGGGTCTGGTCACCATCCTGCCTATCGTAGCTTTTCAGGAGCCAGCCGGTCACTCCCAGCCATAGGCCCCCAGACAAATATCTCGGCCCGTTTCCCTGGCAAACAAAAGTAAGCTGCCCCGCTTCTGGATGGCAGATTACAGCAGCCACATGGTACTATCAAACCAGGCCAACATGGCACTGGTGCCACCTTGGCTCTGGGAACCATCCTGCCTATCGTGGATTTTCAGGGGCCAGCCGGCCACTCTCAGCCATATGCCCCCAAACACATACCACGGCCCTTTGCTCTGGCAAACAAAACTCAACTGCCCCTCTTCTGGATGGCAAATTGCAGGACGCACTTGGTACTACGAAAACAGCCCGACTTGACAGTGATGCCACCTTGGGTCAGGGAACAATCCTGCGTATCGATCTTTTTAAGGAGCCAGCCGGCCACGTCCAGCCATATACCCCCAAAATAAAACCACGGAACTTTTCTCCAGCAAACAAAAATCCGCTGCCCCGCGTCTGAATGGCAGATTTCAGGAGCTATTTAGTATTATCAAACCAGCCCGACTTGGCACTGGTGCCACCATGAGTCTGGTAACCATCCTGCCTATCGTAGCTTTTCAGTAGCCAGCCGGTCACTCCCAGCCATAGGCCCCCAGACACAAACCTCGGCCCATTTCCCTGGGAAACAAAAGTAAGCTGACCCGCTTCTGGATGGCAGATTGCAGGAGCCACTTGGTACTATCAAACCAGCCCAACTTGGCACTGGTGCCACCTTGGCTCTGGGAACCATCCTGCGTATCCTGGGTTCAAAGGAGGCAGCCGGCCACTCCCAGCCACAGGCCTCTAAACAAGAACAACGGCGCTTTTCCCTGGAAAACAAAAGTCGCCTGACAACTTTTTGATGGCAGATTGCAGGAGCCACTTGGTACTATCAAACCAGCCCAACTTGGCACTGGTGCCACCATGGGTCTGGTCACCATCCTGCCTATCGTAGCTTTTCAGGAGCCAGCCGCTCACTCCCAGCCATAGGCCCCCAGACAAATATCTCGGCCCGTTTCCCTGGCAAACAAAAGTAAGCAGCCCCGCTTCTGGATGGCAGATTGCAGGAGCCACATGGTACTATCAAACCAGCCCAACTTGGCACTGGTGCCACCTCTGGTCTGGGAACCATCCTGCGTATCGTGGGTTCTAAGGAGCCAGCTGGCCACTCCCAGCCACAGGCCCCCAAACACAAACAACGGCGCTTTTCCCTGGAAAACAAAACTCGCCTGCCAACTTTTTGATGGCAGATTGCCGGAGCCACTTGGTACTATCAAACCAGCCCAACTTGGCACTGGTGCCACCATGGGTCTGGTCACCATCCTGCCTATCGTAGCTTTTCAGGAGCCAGGCGGTCACTCCCAGCCATAGGCCCCCAGACACAAACCTCGGCCCGTTTCCCTGGCAAACAAAAGTAAGCTGCCCCGCTTCTGCATGGCAGATTGCAGGAGCTATTTAGTACTATCAAACCAGCCCGACTTGGCACTGGTGACACCTCTGGTCTGGGAACCATCCTGCCTATCGTGGATTTTCAGGGGCCAGCCGGCCACTCTCAGCCATATGCCCCCAAAAACAAACCACGGCCCTTTTCTCTGGCAAACAAAACTCAACTGCCCCTCTTCTGGATGGCAAATTTTAGGACGCACTTTGTACTACGAAAACCGCCCGACGTGGCACTGGTGCCACCTTGTGTCAGGGAACCATCCTGCATATCGAGCTTTTTAAGGAGCCAGCCGGCCACGCCCAGCCATATACCCCCAAAAACAAACCACGGACCATTTCTCATGGAAACAAAAATCCGCTGCCCCGCGTCTGGATGGCAGATTGCAGGAGCCACTTTGCACCATCAAACCAGCCCGACTTGGCACTGGTGCCACCTTGGGTCTGGGAACAATCCTGCATATCGTGGATTCTAAGGAGCCAGCCGGCCACTCCCAGCCACAGGCCCCCAAACACAAACAACGGCGCTTTTCCCTGGAAAACAAAACTCGCCTGCCAGCTTTTTGATGGCAGATTGCAGGAGCCACTTGGTACTATCAAATCATCCCAACTTGGCACTGGTGCCACTATGGGTCTGGGAACCATCCTGCCTATTGTAGCATTTCAGGAGCCAGCCGGTCACTCCCAGCCATAGTCCCCCAGACACAAACCTCGGACCGTTTCCCTGGCAAACAAAATTAAGCTGCCCCGATTCTGGATGGCAGATTGCAGGAGCCACTTGGTAGTGTCAAACCAGCCCGACTTGGCACTGGTGCCACCTTGGGTCTGGGAACCATCCTGCGTATCGTGGATTCTAAGGAGCCAGCCGGCCACTCTGAGCCACAGGCGCCCAAACACAAACAACGGCGCTTTTCCCTGGAAAACAAAACTCGCCTGCCAACATTTTGATGGCAGATTGCAGGAGCCACTTGGTGCTATCAAACCAGCCCAACTTGGCACTGGTGCCACCATGGGTCTGGTCACCATCCTGCCTATCGTAGCTTTTCAGGAGCCAGGCGGTCACTCCCAGCCATAGACCCCCAGACACAAACCTCGGCCCGTTTCCCTGGAAAACAAAAGTAAGCTGCCCCGATTCTGGATGGCAGATTGCAGGAGCCACTTGGTACTATCAAATCAGCCCAACTTGGCACTGGTGCCACCATGGGTCTGGTAAACATCCTGCCTATCGTAGCTTTTCAGGAGCCAGCCGGTCACTCCCTGCCATAGGCCCCCAGACACAAACCTCGGCCCGTTTCCCTGGCAAACAAAAGTAAACCGCCCCGCTTTTGGATGGCAGATTGCAGGATGCATTTGGTACTATCAAACCTGCCCGACTTGGCCCTCGTGCCACCTTGGCTCTGGGAACCATGCTGCGTAACGTAGATTCTACGAGGACAGGCGGCCACTCCCAGCCACAGGCCTCTAAACAAAAACAACGGCGCTTTTCCCTGGAAAACAAAACTCGCCTGCCAAATTTTTGATGGCAGATTGCAGGAGCCACTTGGTACTATCAAACCAGCCCAACTGTGTACTGGTGCCACCATGGGTCTGGTCACCATCCTGCCTATCGTAGCTTTTCAGGAGCCAGCCGGTCACTCCCAGCCATAGGCCCCCAGACAAATATCTCGGCCCGTTTCCCTGGCAAACAAAAGTAAGCTGCCCCGCTTCTGGATGGCAGATTACAGCAGCCACATGGTACTATCAAACCAGGCCAACATGGCACTGGTGCCACCTTGGCTCTGGGAACCATCCTGCCTATCGTGGATTTTCAGGGGCCAGCCGGCCACTCTCAGCCATATGCCCCCAAACACATACCACGGCCCTTTGCTCTGGCAAACAAAACTCAACTGCCCCTCTTCTGGATGGCAAATTGCAGGACGCACTTGGTACTACGAAAACAGCCCGACTTGACAGTGATGCCACCTTGGGTCAGGGAACAATCCTGCGTATCGATCTTTTTAAGGAGCCAGCCGGCCACGTCCAGCCATATACCCCCAAAATAAAACCACGGAACTTTTCTCCAGCAAACAAAAATCCGCTGCCCCGCGTCTGAATGGCAGATTTCAGGAGCTATTTAGTATTATCAAACCAGCCCGACTTGGCACTGGTGCCACCATGAGTCTGGTAACCATCCTGCCTATCGTAGCTTTTCAGTAGCCAGCCGGTCACTCCCAGCCATAGGCCCCCAGACACAAACCTCGGCCCGTTTCCCTGGGAAACAAAAGTAAGCTGACCCGCTTCTGGATGGCAGATTGCAGGAGCCACTTGGTACTATCAAACCAGCCCAACTTGGCACTGGTGCCACCTTGGCTCTGGGAACCATCCTGCGTATCCTGGGTTCAAAGGAGGCAGCCGGCCACTCCCAGCCACAGGCCTCTAAACAAGAACAACGGCGCTTTTCCCTGGAAAACAAAAGTCGCCTGACAACTTTTTGATGGCAGATTGCAGGAGCCACTTGGTACTATCAAACCAGCCCAACTTGGCACTGGTGCCACCATGGGTCTGGTAAACATCCTGCCTATCGTAGCTTTTCAGGAGCCAGCCGCTCACTCCCAGCCATAGCCCCCCAGACAAATATCTCGGCCCGTTTCCCTGGCAAACAAAAGTAAGCAGCCCCGCTTCAGGATGGCAGATTGCAGGAGCCACATGGTACTATCAAACCAGCCCAACTTGGCACTGGTGCCACCTCTGGTCTGGGAACCATCCTGCGTATCGTGGGTTCTAAGGAGCCAGCTGGCCACTCCCAGCCACAGGCCCCCAAACACAAACAACGGCGCTTTTCCCTGGAAAACAAAACTCGCCTGCCAACTTTTTGATGGCAGATTGCCGGAGCCACTTGGTACTATCAAACCAGCCCAACTTGGCACTGGTGCCACCATGGGTCTGGTCACCATCCTGCCTATCGTAGCTTTTCAGGAGCCAGCCGGTCACTCCCAGCCATAGGCCCCCAGACACAAACCTCGGCCCGTTTCCCTGGCAAACAAAAGTAAGCTGCCCCGCTTCTGCATGGCAGATTGCAGGAGCTATTTAGTACTATCAAACCAGCCCGACTTGGCACTGGTGACACCTCTGGTCTGGGAACCATCCTGCCTATCGTGGATTTTCAGGGGCCAGCCGGCCACTCTCAGCCATATGCCCCCAAAAACAAACCACGGCCCTTTTCTCTGGCAAACAAAACTCAACTGCCCCTCTTCTGGATGGCAAATTTTAGGACGCACTTTGTACTACGAAAACCGCCCGACGTGGCACTGGTGCCACCTTGTGTCAGGGAACCATCCTGCATATCGAGCTTTTTAAGGAGCCAGCCGGCCACGCCCAGCCATATACCCCCAAAAACAAACCACGGACCATTTCTCATGGAAACAAAAATCCGCTGCCCCGCGTCTGGATGGCAGATTGCAGGAGCCACTTTGCACCATCAAACCAGCCCGACTTGGCACTGGTGCCACCTTGGGTCTGGGAACAATCCTGCATATCGTGGATTCTAAGGAGCCAGCCGGCCACTCCCAGCCACAGGCCCCCAAACACAAACAACGGCGCTTTTCCCTGGAAAACAAAACTCGCCTGCCAGCTTTTTGATGGCAGATTGCAGGAGCCACTTGGTACTATCAAATCATCCCAACTTGGCACTGGTGCCACTATGGGTCTGGGAACCATCCTGCCTATTGTAACATTTCAGGAGCCAGCCAGTCACTCCCAGCCATAGTCCCCCAGACACAAACCTCGGACCGTTTCCCTGGCAAACAAAATTAAGCTGCCCCGATTCTGGATGGCAGATTGCAGGAGCCACTTGGTAGTGTCAAACCAGCCCGACTTGGCACTGGTGCCACCTTGGGTCTGGGAACCATCCTGCGTATCGTGGATTCTAAGGAGCCACCTGGCAACTCTGAGCCACAGGCGCCCAAACACAAACGGCGCTTTTCCCTGGAAAACAAAACTCGCCTGCCAACATTTTGATGGCAGATTGCAGGAGCCACTTGGTGCTATCAAACCAGCCCAACTTGGCACTTGTGCCACCATGGGTCTGGTCACCATCCTGCCTATCGTAGCTTTTCAGGAGCCAGGCGGTCACTCCCAGCCATAGACCCCCAGACACAAACCTCGGCCCGTTTTCCTGGAAAACAAAAGTAAGCTGCCCCGATTCTGGATGGCAGATTGCAGGAGCCACTTGGTACTATCAAATCAGCCCAACTTGGCACTGGTGCCACCATGGGTCTGGTAAACATCCTGCCTATCGTAGCTTTTCAGGAGCCAGCCGGTCACTCCCTGCCATAGGCCCCCAGACACAAACCTCGGCCCGTTTCCCTGGGAAACAAAAGTAAACTGCCCCGCTTTTGGATGGCAGATTGCAGGATGCATTTGGTACTATCAAACCTGCCCGACTTGGCCCTCGTGCCACCTTGGCTCTGGGAACCATGCTGCGTAACGTAGATTCTACGAGGACAGGCGGCCACTCCCAGCCACAGGCCTCTAAACAAAAACAACGGCGCTTTTCCCTGGAAAACAAAACTCGCCTGCCAAATTTTTGATGGCAGATTGCAGGAGCCACTTGGTACTATCAAACCAGCGCAACTTGGTACTGGTGCCACCATGGGTCTGGTCACCATCCTGCCTATCGTAGCTTTTCAGGAGCCAGCCGGTCACTCCCAGCCATAGGCCCCCAGACAAATATCTCGGCCCGTTTCCCTGGCAAACAAAAGTAAGCTGCCCCGCTTCTGGATGGCAGATTACAGCAGCCACATAGTACTATCAAACCAGGCCAACATGGCACTGGTGCCACCTTGGCTCTGGGAACCATCCTGCCTATCGTGGATTTTCAGGGGCCAGCCGGCCACTCTCAGCCATATGCCCCCAAACACATACCACGGCCCTTTGCTCTGGCAAACAAAACTCAACTGCCCCTCTTCTGGATGGCAAATTGCAGGACGCACTTGGTACTACGAAAACAGCCCGACTTGACAGTGATGCCACCTTGGGTCAGGGAACAATCCTGCGTATCGATCTTTTTAAGGAGCCAGCCGGCCACGTCCAGCCATATACCCCCAAAATAAAACCACGGAACTTTTCTCCAGCAAACAAAAATCCGCTGCCCCGCGTCTGAATGGCAGATTTCAGGAGCTATTTAGTATTATCAAACCAGCCCGACTTGGCACTGGTGCCACCATGAGTCTGGTAACCATCCTGCCTATCGTAGCTTTTCAGTAGCCAGCCGGTCACTCCCAGCCATAGGCCCCCAGACACAAACCTCGGCCCGTTTCCCTGGGAAACAAAAGTAAGCTGACCCGCTTCTGGATGGCAGATTGCAGGAGCCACTTGGTACTATCAAACCAGCCCAACTTGGCACTGGTGCCACCTTGGCTCTGGGAACCATCCTGCGTATCCTGGGTTCAAAGGAGGCAGCCGGCCACTCCCAGCCACAGGCCTCTAAACAAGAACAACGGCGCTTTTCCCTGGAAAACAAAAGTCGCCTGACAACTTTTTGATGGCAGATTGCAGGAGCCACTTGGTACTATCAAATCAGCCCAACTTGGCACTGGTGCCACCATGGGTCTGGTAAACATCCTGCCTATCGTAGCTTTTCAGGAGCCAGCCGGTCACTCCCTGCCATAGGCCCCCAGACACAAACCTCGGCCCGTTTCCCTGGGAAACAAAAGTAAACTGCCCCGCTTTTGGATGGCAGATTGCAGGATGCATTTGGTACTATCAAACCTGCCCGACTTGGCCCTCGTGCCACCTTGGCTCTGGGAACCATGCTGCGTAACGTAGATTCTACGAGGACAGGCGGCCACTCCCAGCCACAGGCCTCTAAACAAAAACAACGGCGCTTTTCCCTGGAAAACAAAACTCGCCTGCCAAATTTTTGATGGCAGATTGCAGGAGCCACTTGGTACTATCAAACCAGCGCAACTTGGTACTGGTGCCACCATGGGTCTGGTCACCATCCTGCCTATCGTAGCTTTTCAGGAGCCAGCCGGTCACTCCCAGCCATAGGCCCCCAGACAAATATCTCGGCCCGTTTCCCTGGCAAACAAAAGTAAGCTGCCCCGCTTCTGGATGGCAGATTACAGCAGCCACATGGTACTATCAAACCAGGCCAACATGGCACTGGTGCCACCTTGGCTCTGGGAACCATCCTGCCTATCGTGGATTTTCAGGGGCCAGCCGGCCACTCTCAGCCATATGCCCCCAAACACATACCACGGCCCTTTGCTCTGGCAAACAAAACTCAACTGCCCCTCTTCTGGATGGCAAATTGCAGGACGCACTTGGTACTACGAAAACAGCCCGACTTGACAGTGATGCCACCTTGGGTCAGGGAACAATCCTGCGTATCGATCTTTTTAAGGAGCCAGCCGGCCACGTCCAGCCATATACCCCCAAAATAAAACCACGGAACTTTTCTCCAGCAAACAAAAATCCGCTGCCCCGCGTCTGAATGGCAGATTTCAGGAGCTATTTAGTATTATCAAACCAGCCCGACTTGGCACTGGTGCCACCATGAGTCTGGTAACCATCCTGCCTATCGTAGCTTTTCAGTAGCCAGCCGGTCACTCCCAGCCATAGGCCCCCAGACAAAATCCTCGGCCTGTTTCCCTGGGAAACAAAAGTAAGCTGACCCGCTTCTGGATGGCAGATTGCAGGAGCCACTTGGTACTATCAAACCAGCCCGACTTGGCACTGGTGCCACCTTGGCTCTGGGAACCATCCTGCGTATCCTGGGTTCAAAGGAGGCAGCCGGCCACTCCCAGCCACAGGCCTCTAAACAAGAACAACGGCGCTTTTCCCTGGAAAACAAAAGTCGCCTGACAACTTTTTGATGGCAGATTGCAGGAGCCACTTGGTACTATCAAATCAGCCCAACTTGGCACTGGTGCCACCATGGGTCTGGTAAACATCCTGCCTATCGTAGCTTTTCAGGAGCCAGCCGCTCACTCCCTGCCATAGGCCCCCAGACACAAACCTCGGCCCGTTTCCCTGGCAAACAAAAGTAAACTGCCCCGCTTTTGGATGGCAGATTGCAGGATGCATTTGGTACTATCAAACCTGCCCGACTTGGCCCTCGTGCCACCTTGGCTCTGGGAACCATGCTGCGTAACGTAGATTCTACGAGGACAGGCGGCCACTCCCAGCCACAGGCCTCTAAACAAAAACAACGGCGCTTTTCCCTGGAAAACAAAACTCGCCTGCCAAATTTTTGATGGCAGATTGCAGGAGCCACTTGGTACTATCAAACCAGCCCAACTGTGTACTGGTGCCACCATGGGTCTGGTCACCATCCTGCCTATCGTAGCTTTTCAGGAGCCAGCCGCTCACTCCCAGCCATAGGCCCCCAGACAAATATCTCGGCCCGTTTCCCTGGCAAACAAAAGTAAGCTGCCCCGCTTCTGGATGGCAGATTACAGCAGCCACATGGTACTATCAAACCAGGCCAACATGGCACTGGTGCCACCTTGGCTCTGGGAACCATCCTGCCTATCGTGGATTTTCAGGGGCCAGCCGGCCACTCTCAGCCATATGCCCCCAAACACATACCACGGCCCTTTGCTCTGGCAAACAAAACTCAACTGCCCCTCTTCTGGATGGCAAATTGCAGGACGCACTTGGTACTACGAAAACAGCCCGACTTGACAGTGATGCCACCTTGGGTCAGGGAACAATCCTGCGTATCGATCTTTTTAAGGAGCCAGCCGGCCACGTCCAGCCATATACCCCCAAAATAAAACCACGGAACTTTTCTCCACCAAACAAAAATCCGCTGCCCCGCGTCTGAATGGCAGATTTCAGGAGCTATTTAGTATTATCAAACCAGCCCGACTTGGCACTGGTGCCACCATGAGTCTGGTAACCATCCTGCCTATCGTAGCTTTTCAGTAGCCAGCCGGTCACTCCCAGCCATAGGCCCCCAGACAAAATCCTCGGCCTGTTTCCCTGGGAAACAAAAGTAAGCTGACCCGCTTCTGGATGGCAGATTGCAGGAGCCACTTGGTACTATCAAACCAGCCCAACTTGGCACTGGTGCCACCTTGGCTCTGGGAACCATCCTGCGTATCCTGGGTTCAAAGGAGGCAGCCGGCCACTCCCAGCCACAGGCCTCTAAACAAGAACAACGGCGCTTTTCCCTGGAAAACAAAAGTCGCCTGACAACTTTTTGATGGCAGATTGCAGGAGCCACTTGGTACTATCAAACCAGCCCAACTTGGCACTGGTGCCACCATGGGTCTGGTCACCATCCTGCCTATCGTAGCTTTTCAGGAGCCAGCCGCTCACTCCCAGCCATAGGCCCCCAGACAAATATCTCGGCCCGTTTCCCTGGCAAACAAAAGTAAGCAGCCCCGCTTCTGGATGGCAGATTGCAGGAGCCACATGGTACTATCAAACCAGGCCAACATGGCACTGGTGCCACCTCTGGTCTGGGAACCATCCTGCGTATCGTGGATTCTAAGGAGCCAGCTGGCCACTCCCAGCCACAGGCCCCCAAACACAAACAACGGTGCTTTTCCCTGGAAAACAAAACTCACCTGCCAACTTTTTGATGGCAGATTGCAGGAGCCACTTGGTACTATCAAACCAGCCCAACTTGGCACTGGTGCCACCATGGGTCTGGTCACCATCCTGCCTATCGTAGCTTTTCAGGAGCCAGCCGGTCACTCCCAGCCATAGGCCCCCAGACACAAACCTCGGCCCGTTTCCCTGGCAAACAAAAGTAAGCTGCCCCGCTTCTGCATGGCAGATTGCAGGAGCTATTTAGTACTATCAAACCAGCCCGACTTGGCACTGGTGACACCTCTGGTCTGGGAACCATCCTGCCTATCGTGGATTTTCAGGGGCCAGCCGGCCACTCTCAGCCATATGCCCCCAAAAACAAACCACGGCCCTTTTCTCTGGCAAACAAAACTCAACTGCCCCTCTTCTGGATGGCAAATTTTAGGACGCACTTTGTACTACGAAAACCGCCCGACGTGGCACTGGTGCCACCTTGTGTCAGGGAACCATCCTGCATATCGAGCTTTTTAAGGAGCCAGCCGGCCACGCCCAGCCATATACCCCCAAAAACAAACCACGGACCATTTCTCATGGAAACAAAAATCCGCTGCCCCGCGTCTGGATGGCAGATTGCAGGAGCCACTTTGCACCATCAAACCAGCCCGACTTGGCACTGGTGCCACCTTGGGTCTGGGAACAATCCTGCATATCGTGGATTCTAAGGAGCCAGCCGGCCACTCCCAGCCACAGGCCCCCAAACACAAACAACGGCGCTTTTCCCTGGAAAACAAAACTCGCCTGCCAGCTTTTTGATGGCAGATTGCAGGAGCCACTTGGTACTATCAAATCATCCCAACTTGGCACTGGTGCCACTATGGGTCTGGGAACCATCCTGCCTATTGTAACATTTCAGGAGCCAGCCAGTCACTCCCAGCCATAGTCCCCCAGACACAAACCTCGGACCGTTTCCCTGGCAAACAAAATTAAGCTGCCCCGATTCTGGATGGCAGATTGCAGGAGCCACTTGGTAGTGTCAAACCAGCCCGACTTGGCACTGGTGCCACCTTGGGTCTGGGAACCATCCTGCGTATCGTGGATTCTAAGGAGCCACCTGGCAACTCTGAGCCACAGGCGCCCAAACACAAACGGCGCTTTTCCCTGGAAAACAAAACTCGCCTGCCAACATTTTGATGGCAGATTGCAGGAGCCACTTGGTGCTATCAAACCAGCCCAACTTGGCACTTGTGCCACCATGGGTCTGGTCACCATCCTGCCTATCGTAGCTTTTCAGGAGCCAGGCGGTCACTCCCAGCCATAGACCCCCAGACACAAACCTCGGCCCGTTTTCCTGGAAAACAAAAGTAAGCTGCCCCGATTCTGGATGGCAGATTGCAGGAGCCACTTGGTACTATCAAATCAGCCCAACTTGGCACTGGTGCCACCATGGGTCTGGTAAACATCCTGCCTATCGTAGCTTTTCAGGAGCCAGCCGGTCACTCCCTGCCATAGGCCCCCAGACACAAACCTCGGCCCGTTTCCCTGGGAAACAAAAGTAAACTGCCCCGCTTTTGGATGGCAGATTGCAGGATGCATTTGGTACTATCAAACCTGCCCGACTTGGCCCTCGTGCCACCTTGGCTCTGGGAACCATGCTGCGTAACGTAGATTCTACGAGGACAGGCGGCCACTCCCAGCCACAGGCCTCTAAACAAAAACAACGGCGCTTTTCCCTGGAAAACAAAACTCGCCTGCCAAATTTTTGATGGCAGATTGCAGGAGCCACTTGGTACTATCAAACCAGCGCAACTTGGTACTGGTGCCACCATGGGTCTGGTCACCATCCTGCCTATCGTAGCTTTTCAGGAGCCAGCCGGTCACTCCCAGCCATAGGCCCCCAGACAAATATCTCGGCCCGTTTCCCTGGCAAACAAAAGTAAGCTGCCCCGCTTCTGGATGGCAGATTACAGCAGCCACATAGTACTATCAAACCAGGCCAACATGGCACTGGTGCCACCTTGGCTCTGGGAACCATCCTGCCTATCGTGGATTTTCAGGGGCCAGCCGGCCACTCTCAGCCATATGCCCCCAAACACATACCACGGCCCTTTGCTCTGGCAAACAAAACTCAACTGCCCCTCTTCTGGATGGCAAATTGCAGGACGCACTTGGTACTACGAAAACAGCCCGACTTGACAGTGATGCCACCTTGGGTCAGGGAACAATCCTGCGTATCGATCTTTTTAAGGAGCCAGCCGGCCACGTCCAGCCATATACCCCCAAAATAAAACCACGGAACTTTTCTCCAGCAAACAAAAATCCGCTGCCCCGCGTCTGAATGGCAGATTTCAGGAGCTATTTAGTATTATCAAACCAGCCCGACTTGGCACTGGTGCCACCATGAGTCTGGTAACCATCCTGCCTATCGTAGCTTTTCAGTAGCCAGCCGGTCACTCCCAGCCATAGGCCCCCAGACACAAACCTCGGCCCGTTTCCCTGGGAAACAAAAGTAAGCTGACCCGCTTCTGGATGGCAGATTGCAGGAGCCACTTGGTACTATCAAACCAGCCCAACTTGGCACTGGTGCCACCTTGGCTCTGGGAACCATCCTGCGTATCCTGGGTTCAAAGGAGGCAGCCGGCCACTCCCAGCCACAGGCCTCTAAACAAGAACAACGGCGCTTTTCCCTGGAAAACAAAAGTCGCCTGACAACTTTTTGATGGCAGATTGCAGGAGCCACTTGGTACTATCAAATCAGCCCAACTTGGCACTGGTGCCACCATGGGTCTGGTAAACATCCTGCCTATCGTAGCTTTTCAGGAGCCAGCCGGTCACTCCCTGCCATAGGCCCCCAGACACAAACCTCGGCCCGTTTCCCTGGCAAACAAAAGTAAACTGCCCCGCTTTTGGATGGCAGATTGCAGGATGCATTTGGTACTATCAAACCTGCCCGACTTGGCCCTCGTGCCACCTTGGCTCTGGGAACCATGCTGCGTAACGTAGATTCTACGAGGACAGGCGGCCACTCCCAGCCACAGGCCTCTAAACAAAAACAACGGCGCTTTTCCCTGGAAAACAAAACTCGCCTGCCAAATTTTTGATGGCAGATTGCAGGAGCCACTTGGTACTATCAAACCAGCGCAACTTGGTACTGGTGCCACCATGGGTCTGGTCACCATCCTGCCTATCGTAGCTTTTCAGGAGCCAGCCGGTCACTCCCAGCCATAGGCCCCCAGACAAATATCTCGGCCCGTTTCCCTGGCAAACAAAAGTAAGCTGCCCCGCTTCTGGATGGCAGATTACAGCAGCCACATGGTACTATCAAACCAGGCCAACATGGCACTGGTGCCACCTTGGCTCTGGGAACCATCCTGCCTATCGTGGATTTTCAGGGGCCAGCCGGCCACTCTCAGCCATATGCCCCCAAACACATACCACGGCCCTTTGCTCTGGCAAACAAAACTCAACTGCCCCTCTTCTGGATGGCAAATTGCAGGACGCACTTGGTACTACGAAAACAGCCCGACTTGACAGTGATGCCACCTTGGGTCAGGGAACAATCCTGCGTATCGATCTTTTTAAGGAGCCAGCCGGCCACGTCCAGCCATATACCCCCAAAATAAAACCACGGAACTTTTCTCCAGCAAACAAAAATCCGCTGCCCCGCGTCTGAATGGCAGATTTCAGGAGCTATTTAGTATTATCAAACCAGCCCGACTTGGCACTGGTGCCACCATGAGTCTGGTAACCATCCTGCCTATCGTAGCTTTTCAGTAGCCAGCCGGTCACTCCCAGCCATAGGCCCCCAGACAAAATCCTCGGCCTGTTTCCCTGGGAAACAAAAGTAAGCTGACCCGCTTCTGGATGGCAGATTGCAGGAGCCACTTGGTACTATCAAACCAGCCCGACTTGGCACTGGTGCCACCTTGGCTCTGGGAACCATCCTGCGTATCCTGGGTTCAAAGGAGGCAGCCGGCCACTCCCAGCCACAGGCCTCTAAACAAGAACAACGGCGCTTTTCCCTGGAAAACAAAAGTCGCCTGACAACTTTTTGATGGCAGATTGCAGGAGCCACTTGGTACTATCAAATCAGCCCAACTTGGCACTGGTGCCACCATGGGTCTGGTAAACATCCTGCCTATCGTAGCTTTTCAGGAGCCAGCCGCTCACTCCCTGCCATAGGCCCCCAGACACAAACCTCGGCCCGTTTCCCTGGCAAACAAAAGTAAACTGCCCCGCTTTTGGATGGCAGATTGCAGGATGCATTTGGTACTATCAAACCTGCCCGACTTGGCCCTCGTGCCACCTTGGCTCTGGGAACCATGCTGCGTAACGTAGATTCTACGAGGACAGGCGGCCACTCCCAGCCACAGGCCTCTAAACAAAAACAACGGCGCTTTTCCCTGGAAAACAAAACTCGCCTGCCAAATTTTTGATGGCAGATTGCAGGAGCCACTTGGTACTATCAAACCAGCCCAACTGTGTACTGGTGCCACCATGGGTCTGGTCACCATCCTGCCTATCGTAGCTTTTCAGGAGCCAGCCGCTCACTCCCAGCCATAGGCCCCCAGACAAATATCTCGGCCCGTTTCCCTGGCAAACAAAAGTAAGCTGCCCCGCTTCTGGATGGCAGATTACAGCAGCCACATGGTACTATCAAACCAGGCCAACATGGCACTGGTGCCACCTTGGCTCTGGGAACCATCCTGCCTATCGTGGATTTTCAGGGGCCAGCCGGCCACTCTCAGCCATATGCCCCCAAACACATACCACGGCCCTTTGCTCTGGCAAACAAAACTCAACTGCCCCTCTTCTGGATGGCAAATTGCAGGACGCACTTGGTACTACGAAAACAGCCCGACTTGACAGTGATGCCACCTTGGGTCAGGGAACAATCCTGCGTATCGATCTTTTTAAGGAGCCAGCCGGCCACGTCCAGCCATATACCCCCAAAATAAAACCACGGAACTTTTCTCCACCAAACAAAAATCCGCTGCCCCGCGTCTGAATGGCAGATTTCAGGAGCTATTTAGTATTATCAAACCAGCCCGACTTGGCACTGGTGCCACCATGAGTCTGGTAACCATCCTGCCTATCGTAGCTTTTCAGTAGCCAGCCGGTCACTCCCAGCCATAGGCCCCCAGACAAAATCCTCGGCCTGTTTCCCTGGGAAACAAAAGTAAGCTGACCCGCTTCTGGATGGCAGATTGCAGGAGCCACTTGGTACTATCAAACCAGCCCAACTTGGCACTGGTGCCACCTTGGCTCTGGGAACCATCCTGCGTATCCTGGGTTCAAAGGAGGCAGCCGGCCACTCCCAGCCACAGGCCTCTAAACAAGAACAACGGCGCTTTTCCCTGGAAAACAAAAGTCGCCTGACAACTTTTTGATGGCAGATTGCAGGAGCCACTTGGTACTATCAAACCAGCCCAACTTGGCACTGGTGCCACCATGGGTCTGGTCACCATCCTGCCTATCGTAGCTTTTCAGGAGCCAGCCGCTCACTCCCAGCCATAGGCCCCCAGACAAATATCTCGGCCCGTTTCCCTGGCAAACAAAAGTAAGCAGCCCCGCTTCTGGATGGCAGATTGCAGGAGCCACATGGTACTATCAAACCAGGCCAACATGGCACTGGTGCCACCTCTGGTCTGGGAACCATCCTGCGTATCGTGGATTCTAAGGAGCCAGCTGGCCACTCCCAGCCACAGGCCCCCAAACACAAACAACGGTGCTTTTCCCTGGAAAACAAAACTCACCTGCCAACTTTTTGATGGCAGATTGCAGGAGCCACTTGGTACTATCAAACCAGCCCAACTTGGCACTGGTGCCACCATGGGTCTGGTCACCATCCTGCCTATCGTAGCTTTTCAGGAGCCAGCCGGTCACTCCCAGCCATAGGCCCCCAGACACAAAGCTCTACCCGTTTCCCTGGCAAACAAAAGTAAGCTACCCCGCTTCTGGATGGCAGATTGCAGGAGTCACTTTGCACCATCAAACCAGCCCGACTTGGCACTGGTGCCACCTCTGGTCTGGGACCCATCCTGCGTATCGTGGATTCTAAGGAGACAGCTGGCCACTCCCAGCCACAGGCCCCCAAACACAAACAACGGCGCTTTTCCCTGGAAAACCAAACTCGCTTGCCAACTTTTTGATGGCAGATTGCAGGAGCCACTTGGTACTATCAAACCACCCCAACTTGGCAACAAGTGGTTCCTGCAATCTGACATCCAGAAGCGGGGCAGCTTACTTTTGTTTGCCAGGGAAATGGACCGTTGTTTGTGTTTGGAGGCGTATGGCTGGGAGTGGCCGACTGGCTCCTTAAAATCCACGATACGCAGCATGGTTCCCAGACCAGAGGTGGCACCAGTGCCAAGTCGGGCTGGTTTGATAGTACAAAGTGGCTCCTGCAATCTGCCATCCAGAAGCGGGGCAGCTTACTTTTGTTTGCCAGGGAAACGGGCCGGGCTTTCTGTCTCGGGGCCTATGGCAGGGAGTGACCGGCTGGCTCCTGAAAAGCTACGATAGGCAGGATGGTGACCAGACCCATGGTGGCACCAGTGCCAAGTTGGGCTGGTTTGATAGTACCAAGTGGCTCCTGCAATCTGCCATCAAAAAGTTGTCAGGCGAGTTTTGTTTTCCAGGGAAAAGCGCCATTGTTTGTGTTTGGAGACCTGTGGTTGGGAGTGCCCGGCTGGCTCCTTAGAAACCACGATACGCAGCATGGTTACCAGACAAGAGGTGCCACCAGTGCCAAGTTGTGCTGGTTTGATACTACCAAGTGGTTCCTGCAATCTGCCATCCAGAAGTGGGGCAGCTTACTTTTGTTTGCCACGGAAACGGGCCGTTGTTTGTGTTTGGGGGCCTGTGGCTGGGAGTGGCCGACTGGCTCCTTAGAATCCACGATACGCAGGATGGGTCCCAGACCAGAGGTGGCACCAGTGCCAAGTCGGGCTGGTTTGATAGTACCAAGTGGCTCCTGCAATCTGCCATCCAGAAGCGGGGCAGCTTACTTTTGTTTGCCAGGGAAACGGGCCGAGGTTTGTGACTGGGGACCTATGGCTGGGAGTGACCGGCTAGGTCCTGAAAAGTTACGATAGGCAGGATTGTGACCAGACCCATGGTGGCACCAGTGCCAAGTTGGGCTGGTTTGATAGTACCAAGTGGCTCCTGTAATCTGCCATCAAATAGTTGGTAGGCGAGTTTTGTTTTCCAGGGAAAAGCGCCGTTGTTTGTGTTTGGGGGCCTGTGGTAGGGAGTGGCCGGGTGGCTAATTAGAATCCACGATACGCAGGATGGTTCCCAGACCAGAGGTGGCACCAGTGCCAAGACGGGCTAGTTTGATGGTGCAAAGTGGCTCCTGCAATCTGCCATCCAGAAGCGGGGTAGCTTACTTTTGTTTGCCAGGGAAACGTGCCGAGCTTTTTCTCTGGGGGCCTATGGCGGGGAGTGACCGGCTGGCTCCTGAAAAGCTAAGATAGGCAGGATGGTGACCAGACCCATGGTGGCACCAGTGCCAAGTTGGGCTGATTTGATAAAACCAAGTGGCTCCTGCAATCTGCCATCAAAAAGTTGGCAGGAGAATTTTGTTTTCCAGGGAAAAGCGCCGTTGTTTGTGTTTGGGGGCCTGTGGCCGGGAGTGGCCGGCTGGCTCCTTAGAATCCACGATACGCAGCATGGTATCCAGACCCAAGGTGGCACCAGTGCCAAGTTTTGCTGGTTTGATAGTACCAAGTGGTTCCTGCAATCTGCCATCCAGAAGCAGGGCAGCTTACTTTTGTTTGCCAGGGAAACGGGCCGAGGTTTTTGTCTGGGGGCCTATGGCTGGGAGTGACCGGCTGGCTCCTGAAAAGCTACGATAGGCAGGATGGTGACCAGACCGATGGTGGCACCAGTCCCAAGTTGGGCTGATTTGATAGTACCAAGTGGCTCCTGCAATCTGCCGTCAAAATTTGGCAGGCGAGTTTTTATTTTCCAGGGAAAAGCGCCGTTGTTTGTGTTTGGGGGCCTGTGGCTGGGAGTGGCCGGCTGGCTGCTTAGAATCCACGATACGCAGGATGGTTCCCAGACCCAAGGTGGCACCAGTGCCAAGTCGGGCTAGTATGATGGTGCAAAGTGGCTCCTGCAATCTGCCATCCAGAAGCGGGGCAGCTTACTTTTGTTTGCCAGGGAAACGGTCCGAGCTTTGTGTCTCGGGGCCTATGGCTGGGAGTGACCGGCTGGCTCCTGAAAAGCTACGATAGGCAGGATGGTGACCAGACCCATGGTGGCACCAGTGCCAAGTTGGGCTGGTTTGATAGTACCAAGTGGCTCCTGCAATCTGCCATCAAAATGTCGGCAGGCGAGTTTTGTTTTCCAGGGAAAAGCGCCGTTGTTTGTGTTTGGGGGCCTGTGGCTGGGAGTGGCCGGCTGGCTCCTTAGAATCCACGATACGCAGGATGGTTCCCAGACCTGAGGTGGCACCAGTGCCAAGTCGTCCTGGTTTTATAGTACCAAGTGCGTCCTGCAATCTGCCATCCAGAAGCGGGGCAGCTTACTTTTGTTTGCCAGGGAAACGGGCCGAGCATTTTGTCTGGGGGCCTATGGCTGGGAGTGAGCGGTTGGCTCCTGAAAAGCTACGATAGGCAGGATGGTGAGCAGACCCATGGTGGCACAAGTGCCAAGTTGGGCTGGTTTGATAGCACCAAGTGGCTCCTGCAATCTGCCATCAAAAAGTTGGCAGGCGAGTTTTGTTTTCCAGGGAAAAGCGCCGTTGTTTGTGTTTGGGTGCCTGTGGCTGGGAGTGGCCGGCTGGCTCCTTAGAATCCACGATACGCAGGATGGTTCCCAGACCCAAGGTGGCACCAGTGCCAAGTCGGGCTGGTTTGATAGTACCAAGTGCGTCCTACAATCTGCCATCCAGAAGCGGGGCAGCTTACTTTTGTTTGCCAGGGAAACGGGTCGAGTTTTGTGTCTGGGGGCCTATGGCAGGGAGTGACCGGCTAGGTCCTGAAAAGCTAAGATAGGCAGGATGGTGACCAGACCCATGGTGGCACAAGTGCCAAGTTGGGCTGGTTTGATAGTACCAAGTGGCTCCTGCAATCTGCCATCAAAAAGTTGGCAGGCGAGTTTTGTTTTCCAGGGAAAAGCGCCGTTGTTTGTGTTTGGGGGCCTTTGGCTGGGAGTGGCCGGCTGGCTCCTTAGAATCCACGATACGCAGCATGGTTCCCAGACCAGAGGTGGCACCAGTGCCAAGTCGGGCTGGTTTTATAGTACCAAGTGGTTCCTGCAATCTGCCATCCAGAAGCGGGGCAGCTTACTTTTGTTTGCCAGGGAAACGGGCCGAGGTTTTTGTCTGGGAGCCTATGGCTGGGAGTGACCGGCTGGCTCCTGAAAAGCTACGATAGGCAGGATGGTGACCAGACCCATGGTGGCACCAGTGCCAAGTTGGGCTGATTTGATAGTACCAAGTGGCTCCTGCAATCTGCCATCAAAAAGTTGGCAGGCGAGTTTTGTTTTCCAGGGAAAAGCGCCGTTGTTTGTGTTTGGGGGCCTGTGGCTGGGAGTGGCCGGCTGGCTCCTTAGAATCCACGATACGCAGCATGGTTCCCAGACCAGAGGTGGCACCAGTTCCAAGTCGGGCTATTTGATGGTGAAAAGTGGTTCCTGCAATCTGCCATCCAGAAGCGGGGCAGCTTACTTTGGTTTGCCAGGGAAAAGGGCAGAGCTTTGTGTCTGGGCGCCTATGGCTGGGAGTGACCGGCTGGCTCCTGAAAAGCTACGATAGGCAGGATGGTGACCAGACCCATGGTGGCACCAGTGCCAAGTTGGGCTGATTTGATAGTACCAAGTGGCTCCTGCAATCTGCCATCAAAAAGTTGGCCGGCGAATTTTGTTTTCCAGGGAAAAGCGCTGTGGTTTGTGTTTGGGGGCCTGTGGCTGGGAGTGGCCGGCTGGCTCCTTATAATCCACGATACGCAGCATGGTTCCCAGACCCAAGGTGGCACCAGTGCCAAGTTGGGCTGGTTTGATAGTACCAAGTGGCTCTGGCAATCTGCCATCAAAAAGTTGGCAGACGAGTTTTGTTTTCCAGGGAAAAGCGCCGTTGTTTTTGTTTGGGGGCCTGTGGCTGGGAGTGGACGGATGGCTAATTAGAATCCACGATACGCAGGATGGTTCCCAGACCAGAGGTGGCACCAGTGCCAAGTCGGGCTGGTTTGATAGTACCAAGTGGTTCCTGCAATCTGCCATCCAGAAGCGGGATAACTTACTTTTGTTTGTCAGGGAAACGGGCCGAGATTTCTGTCTGGGGGCCTATGGCTGGGAGTGACCGGCTGGCTCCTGAAAAGCTACGATAGGCAGGATGGTGACCAGACCCATGGTGGCACCAGTGCCAAGTTGGTCTGATTTGATAAAACCAAGTGGCTCCTGCAATCTCCCATCAAATGTTGGCAGGAGAGTTTTGTTTTCCAGGGAAAAGCGCCGTTGTTTGTGTTTGGGGGCCTGTGGCTGGGAGTGGCCGGCTGGCTCCTTAGAATCCACGATACGCAGCATGGTATCCAGACCCAAGGTGGCACCAGTGCCAAGTCGGGCTGGTTTGATAGTACCAAGTGGTTCCTGCAATCTGCCATCCAGAAGCAGGGCAGCTTACTTTTGTTTGCCAGGGAAACGGGCCGAGGTTTTTGTCTGGTGGCCTATGGCTGGGAGTGACCGGCTGCCTCCTGAAAAGCTACGATAGGCAGGATGGTGACCAGACCCATGGTGGCACCAGTCCCAAGTTGGGCTGATTTGATAGTACCAAGTGGCTCCTGCAGTCTGCCGTCAAAATTTGGCAGGCGAGTTTTGTTTTCCAGGGAAAAGCGCCGTTGTTTTTGTTTGGGGGCCTATGGCTGGGAGTGGCCGGCTGGCTCCTTAGAATCCACGATACGCAGCATGGTTCCCAGACCCAAGGTGGCACCAGTGCCAAGTCGGGCTAGTTTGATGGTGCAAAGTGGCTCCTGCAATCTGCCATCCAGAAGCGGGGCAGCTTACTTTTGTTTGCCAGGGAAACGGGCCGAGTTTTTGTCTGGGGGCCTATGGCTGGGAATGACCGTCTGGCTCCTGAAAAGCTACGATAGGCAGGATGGTGAGCAGACCCATGGTGGCACCAGTGCCAAGTTGAGCTGGTTTGATAGTACCAAGTGGCTCCTGCAATCTGCCATCAAAATGTTGGCAGGCGAGTTTTGTTTTCCAGGGAAAAGCGCCGTTGTTTGTGTTTGGGTGCCTATGGCTGGGAGTGGCCGGCTGGCTCCTTAGAATCCACGATACGCACCATGGTTCCCAGACCAGAGGTGGCACCAGTGCCAAGTCGGGCTGGTTTGATAGTACCAAGTGCGTCCTACAATCTGCCATCCAGAAGCGGGGCAGCTTACTTTTGTTTGCCAGGGAAACGGGCCGAGGTTTATGTCTGGGGGCCTATGGCTGGGAGTGACCGGCTGGCTCCTGAAAAGCTACGATAGGCAGGATGGTGACCAGACCCATGGTGGCACCAGTGCCAAGTTGGACTGATTTGATAGTAGCAAGTGGCTCCTGCAATCTGCCATCAAAATGTTGGCAGGCGGGTTTAGTTTTCCAGGGAAAAGCGCTGTGGTTTGTGTTTGGGGGCCTGTGGCTGGGAGTGACCGGCTGGCTCCTTAGAATCCACGATACGCAGGATGGTTCCCAGATCCAAGGTGGCACCAGTGCCAAGTTGGGCTGGTTTGATAGTACCAAGTGGCTCCTGCAATCTGCCATCCAGAAGCGGGGCAGCTTACTTTTGTTTGCCAGGGAAACGGGCCGAGCTTTGTGTCTGCGAGCCTATGACTGGTAGTGACCGGCTAGGTCCTGAAAAGCTAAGATAGGCAGGATGGTGACCAGACCCATGGTGGCACCAGTGCCAAGTTGAGCTGGTTTGATAGTAGCAAGTGGCTCCTGCAATCTGCCATCAAAAAGTTGGCAGGCGAGTTTTGTTTTCCAGGGAAAAGCGCCGTTGTTTGTGTTTGGGGGCCTTTGGCTGGGAGTGGCCGGCTGGCTCCTTAGAATCCCCGATACGCAGCATGGTTCCCAGACCAGAGGTGGCACCAGTGCCAAGTCGGGCTGGTTTTATAGTACCAAGTGGTTCCTGCAATCTGCCATCCAGAAGCGGGGCAGCTGACTTTTGTTTGCCAGGGAAACGGGCCGAGGTTTTGTCTGGGGGCCTATGGCTGGGAGTGACCGCCTGGCTCCTGAAAAGCTACGATAGGCAGGATGGTGACCCGACCAGAGGTGGCACCAGTGGCAAGTTGGGCTGATTTGATAGTACCAAGTAGCTCCTGCAATCTGCCATCAAATTTGGCAGGCGAGTTTTGTTTTCCAGGAAAAAGCGCCGTTGTTTGTGTTTGGGGGCCTGTGGCTGGGAGTGGCCGGCTGGCTCCTTAGAATCCACGATACGCAGCATGGTTCCCAGACCAGAGGTGGCACCAGTGCCAAGTTGGGCTAGTATGATGGTGCAAAGTGGCTCCTGCAATCTGCCATCCAGAAGCAGGGCAGCTTACTTTTGTTTGCCAGGGAAACGGTCCGAGCTTTTTGTCTCGGGGCCTATGGCTGGGAGTGACCGGCTGGCTCCTGAAAAGCTACGATAGGCAGGATGGTGACCAGACCCATGGTGGCACCAGTGCCAAGTTGGGCTGGTTTGATAGTACCAAGTGGCTCCTGCAATCTGCCATCAAAATGTCGGCAGGCGAGTTTTGTTTTCCAGGGAAAAGCGCCGTTGTTTGTGTTTGGGGGCCTGTGGCTGGGAGTGGCCGGCTGGCTCCTTAGAATCCACGATACGCAGGATGGTTCCCAGACCTGAGGTGGCACCAGTGCCAAGTCGGGCTGGTTTTATAGTACCAAGTGCGTCCTGCAATCTGCCATCCAGAAGCGGGGCAGCTTACTTTTGTTTGCCAGGGAAACGGGCCGAGCTTTGTGTCAGGGGGCCTATGGCTGGGAGTGACCGGCTGGCTCCTGAAAAGCTACGATAGGCAGGATGGTGACCAGACCCATGGTGGCACCAGTGCCATGTTCGGCTGATTTCATAGTACCAAGTGGCTCCTGCAATCTGCCATCAAAAAGTCGGCAGGCGAGTTTTGTTTTCCAGGGAAAAGTGCCGTTGTTTGTGTCTGCGGGCCTGTGGCTGGAGTGACCGGCTGGCTCCTTAGAATCCACGATACGCAGGATGGTTCCCAGACCCAAGGTGGCACCAGTGCCAAGTCGGGCTGGTTTGATAGTACCAAGTGGTTCCTGCAATCTGCCATCAAAAAGTTGGCAGGCGAGTTTTGTTTTCCAGGGAAAAGCGTCGTTGTTTGTGTTTGGGGGCCTGTGGCTGGGAGTGGCCGGCTGGCTCCTTAGAATCCACGATACGCAGGATGGTTCCCAGACCCAAGGTGGCACCAGTCCCAAGTTGGGCTGGTTTGATAGTACCAAGTGGTTCCTGCAATCTGCCATCCAGAAGCGGGGCAGCTTACTTTTGTTGGCCAGGGAAACGGGCCGAGGTTTGTGTCTGGGGGCCTATGGCTGGGAGTGACCGGCTGCCTCCTGAAAGGCTACGATAGGCAGGATGGTGACCAGACCCATGGTGGCACCAGTGCCAAGTTGGGCTGGTTTGATAGTACCAAGTGGCTCCTGTAATCTGCCATCAAAAACTTGGCAGGCGAGTTTTGTTTCCCAGGGAAAAGCGCCGTTGTTTGTGTTTGGGGGCCTGTGGCTGGGAGTGGCCGGCTGGCTAATTAGAATCCACGACAGGCAGGATGGTTCCCAGACCAGAGGTGACACCAGTGCCAAGTCGGGCTAGTTTGATGGTGAAAAGTGGCTCCTGCAATCTGCCATCCAGAAGCGGGTTAACTTACTTTTGTTTGCCAGGGAAAAGGGCCGAGGTTTTTGTCTGGGGGCCTATGGCTGGGAGTGACCGGCTGTCTCCTGAAAAGCTACGATAGGCAGGATGGTGACCAGACCCATGGTGGCACCAGTGCCAAGTTGGGCTGGTTTGATAGTACCAAGTGGCTCCTGCAATGTGCCATCAAAAAGTTGGCAGGCGAGTTTGTTATCCAGGGAAAAGCGCCGTTGTTTTTGTTTGGGGGCCTGTGGCTGGGAGTGGCCGGATGGCTAATTAGAATCCACGATACGCAGCATGGTTCCCAGACCTGAGGTGGCACCAGTGCCAAGTTGGGCTGGTTTGATACTACCAAGTGCGTCCTGCAATCTGCCATCCAGAAGCGGGGCAGCTTACTTTTGTTTGCCAGGGAAACGGGCCGAGGTTTTGTCTGGGGGCCTATGGCAGGGAGTGACCGGCTGGCTCCTGAAAAACTACGATAGGCAGGATGGTGACCAGACCCATGGTGGCACCAGTGCCAAGTTGGGCTGGTTTGATAGTACCAAGTGGCTCCTGCAATCTGCCATCAAAATGTTGGCAGGCGAGTTTTGTTTTCCAGGGAAAAGCGTCGTTGTTTGTGTTTGGGGGCCTGTGGCTGGGAGTGGCCGGCTGGCTCCTTAGAATCCAAAATACGCAGGATGGCTCCCAGACCTGAGGTGGCACCAGTGCCAAGTTGGGCTGGTTTGATTGTAGCAAATGGTTCCTGCAATCTGCCATCCAGAAGCGGGGCAGCTTACTTTTGTTTGCCAGGGAAACGGGCCGAGCTTTGTGTCTGGGGGCCTATGGCTGGGAGTGACCGGCTGGCTCCTGAAAAGCTACGATAGGCAGGATGGTGAGCAGACCCATGGTGGCACCAGTGCCCTGTTCGGCTGATTTCATAGTACCAAGTGGCTCCTGCACTCTGCCATCAAAATTTTGGCAGGCGAGTTTTGTTTTCCAGGGAAAAGCGCCGTTGTTTGTGTCGGCGGGCCTGTGGCTGGAGTGGCCGGCTGGCTCCTTAGAATCCACAATCCGCAGCATGGTTCCCAGACCCAAGGTGGCACCAGTGCCAAGTTGGGCTGGTTTGATAGTACCAAGTGGTTCCTGCAATCTGCCATCAAAAAGTTGTCAGGCGAGTTTTGTTTTCCAGGGAAAATCGCCCTTGTTTTTGTTTGGGGGCCTGTGGCTGGGAGTGGCCGGCTGGCTCCTTAGGATCCACGATACCCAGGATGGTTCCCAGACCAGAGGTGGCACCAGTACCAAGTCGGGCTGGTTTGATAATAACAAGTGGATCCTGCAATCTGCCATCCAGAAGCGGGGCAGCTTACTTTTGTTTGCCAGGGAAACGGGCCGAGGTTTGTGTCTCAGGGCCTATGGCTGGGAGTGACCGGCTGGCTCCTGAAAAGCTACGATAGGCAGGATGGTGACCAGACCCATGGTGGCACCAGTGCCAAGTTGGGCTGGTTTGATAGTACCAAGTGGCTCCTGCAATCTGCCATCAAAATGTCGGCAGGCGAGTTTTGTTTTCCAGGGAAAAGCGCCGTTGTTTGTGTTTGGGGGCCTGTGGCTGGGAGTGGCCGGCTGGCTCCTTAGAATCCACGATACGCAGGATGGTTCCCAGACCTGAGGTGGCACCAGTGCCAAGTCGGGCTGGTTTTATAGTACCAAGTGCGTCCTGCAATCTGCCATCCAGAAGCGGGGCAGCTTACTTTTGTTTGCCAGGGAAACGGGCCGAGCTTTGTGTCAGGGGGCCTATGGCTGGGAGTGACCGGCTGGCTCCTGAAAAGCTACGATAGGCAGGATGGTGACCAGACCCATGGTGGCACCAGTGCCATGTTCGGCTGATTTCATAGTACCAAGTGGCTCCTGCAATCTGCCATCAAAATTCGGCAGGCGAGTTTTGTTTTCCAGGGAAAAGCGCCGTTGTTTTGGTCTGCGGGCCTGTGGCTTGGAGTGACCGGCTTGCTCCTTAGAATCCACGATACGCAGGATGGTTCCCAGACCCAAGGTGGCACCAGTGCCAAGTCGGGCTGGTTTGATAGTACCAAGTGGTTCCTGCAATCTGCCATCAAAAAGTTGGCAGGCGAGTTTTGTTTTCCAGGGAAAAGCGTCGTTGTTTGTGTTTGGGGGCCTGTGGCTGGGAGTGGCCGGCTGGCTCCTTAGAATCCACGATACGCAGGATGGTTCCCAGACCCAAGGTGGCACCAGTGCCAAGTCGGGCTGGTTTGTTAGTACCAAGTGGTTCCTGCAATCTGCCATCCAGAAGCGGGGCAGCTGAATTTTGTTTGCCAGAGAAAAAGGCTGTTGTTTGTGTTTCGGGGCCTGTGGCTGGCAGTGGACGGCTGGCTCCTGAAAATCCATGATACGCAGCATGGTTCCCAGACCCAAGGTGGCACCAGTGCCAAGTAGGGCTGGTTTCATAGTACCCAGTGGCTCCTGCAATCTGCCATCCAGAAGAGGGGCAGTTGAATTTTGTTTTCCAGAGAAAAGGGCCGTGGTTTGTGTTTGGGGCCTATGGCTGAGAGTGACCGGCTGGCTCCTGAAAAGCTACGATAGGCAGGATGGTGACCAGACCGATGGTGGCACCAGTGCCAAGTCGGGCTGGTTTGATAATACTAAATAGCTCCTGCAATCTGCCATCCTGACGCGGGGCAGCGGATTTTTGTTTCCAAGAGAAATGGTCCGTGGTTTGTTTTTGGGGCTATATGGCTGGGCGTGGCCTGCTGGCTCCTTAAAAAGCTACGATAGGCAGGATGGTTCCCTGACCCAAGGTGGCACCAGTGCCAAGTCGGGCGGTATTCGTAGTACAAAGTGCGTCCTAAAATTTGCCATCCAGAAGAGGGGCAGTTGAGTTTTGTTTACCAGAGAAAAGGGCCGTGGTTTGTTTTTGGGGGCATATGGCTGATAGTGGCCGTCTGGCGCCTGAAAATCCACGATAGGCAGGATGGTTCCCAGACCAGAGGTGGCACCAGTGCCAAGTCGGGCTGGTTTGATAGTACTAAATAGCACCTGCAATCTGCCATGCAGAAGCGGGGCAGCTTACTTTTGTTTGCCAGGGAAACGGGCCGAGGTTTGTGTCTGGGGGCCTATGGCTGGGAGTGACCGCCTGGCTCCTGAAAAGCTACGATAGGCAGGATGGTTACCAGACCCATGGTGGCACCAGTGCCAAGTTGGGCTGGTTTGATAGTACCAAGTGGCTCCTGCAATCTGCCATCAAAAAGTTGGCAGGCCAGTTTTGTTTTCCAGGGAAAAGCGCCGTTGTTTGTGTTTGGGGGACTGTGGGTGGGAGTGGCCGGCTGGCTCCTTAGAACACACGATACGCAGGATGGTTCCCAGACCGGAGGTGGCACCAGTGCCACGTCGGGCTGGTTTGATGGTGAAAAGTGGCTCCTGCAATCTGCCATCCTGAAGCGGGGCAGCTTACTTTTGTTTGCCAGGGAAACGGGCCGAGCTTTGTGTCAGGGGGCCTATGGCTGGGAGTGACCGGCTGGCTCCTGAAAAGCTACGATAGGCAGGATGGTGACCAGACCCATGGTGGCACCAGTGCCATGTTCGGCTGATTTCATAGTACCAAGTGGCTCCTGCAATCTGCCATCAAAAAGTCGGCAGGCGAGTTTTGTTTTCCAGGGAAAAGCGCCGTTGTTTTTGTCTGCGGGCCTGTGGCTTGGAGTGACCGGCTGGCTCCTTAGAATCCACGATACGCAGGATGGTTCCCAGACCCAAGGTGGCACCAGTGCCAAGTCGGGCTGGTTTGATAGTACCAAGTGGTTCCTGCAATCTGCCATCAAAAAGTTGGCAGGCGAGTTTTGTTTTCCAGGGAAAAGCGTCGTTGTTTGTGTTTGGGGGCCTGTGGCTGGGAGTGGCCGGCTGGCTCCTTAGGATCCACGATACCCAGGATGGTTCCCAGACCAGAGGTGGCACCAGTACCAAGTCGGGCTGGTTTGATAATAACAAGTGGATCCTGCAATCTGCCATCCAGAAGTGGGGCAGCTTACTTTTGTTTGCCAGGGAAACGGGCCGAGGTTTGTGTCTGGGGGCCTATGGCTGGGAGTGACCGGCTGGCTCCTGAAAAGCTACGATAGGCAGGATGGTGACCAGACCCATGGTGGCACCAGTGCCAAGTTGGGCTGGTTTGATAGTACCAAGTGGCTCCTGCAATCTGCCATCAAAAAGTTGGCAGGCGAGTTTTGTTTTCCAGGGAAAAGCGCCGTTGTGTGTGTTTTGGGGCCTGTGGCTGGGAGTGGCAAGCTGGCTGCTTAGAATCCACGATACGCAGGATGGTTCCCAGACCCAAGGTGGCACCAGTGCCAAGTCGGGCTGGTTTGTTAGTACCAAGTGGTTCCTGCAATCTGCCATCCAGAAGCGGGGCAGCTGAATTTTGTTTGCCAGAGAAAAAGGCTGTTGTTTGTGTTTCGGGGCCTGTGGCTGGCAGTGGACGGCTGGCTCCTGAAAATCCATGATACGCAGCATGGTTCCCAGACCCAAGGTGGCACCAGTGCCAAGTAGGGCTGGTTTCATAGTACCCAGTGGCTCCTGCAATCTGCCATCCAGAAGAGGGGCAGTTGAATTTTGTTTTCCAGAGAAAAGGGCCGTGGTTTGTGTTTGGGGCCTATGGCTGAGAGTGACCGGCTGGCTCCTGAAAAGCTACGATAGGCAGGATGGTGACCAGACCGATGGTGGCACCAGTGCCAAGTCGGGCTGGTTTGATAATACTAAATAGCTCCTGCAATCTGCCATCCTGACGCGGGGCAGCGGATTTTTTTTTCCAAGAGAAATGGTCCGTGGTTTGTTTTTGGGGCTATATGGCTGGGCGTGGCCTGCTGGCTCCTTAAAAAGCTACGATAGGCAGGATGGTTCCCTGACCCAAGGTGGCACCAGTGCCAAGTCGGGCGGTATTCGTAGTACAAAGTGCGTCCTAAAATTTGCCATCCAGAAGAGGGGCAGTTGAGTTTTGTTTACCAGAGAAAAGGGCCGTGGTTTGTTTTTGGGGGCATATGGCTGATAGTGGCCGTCTGGCGCCTGAAAATCCACGATAGGCAGGATGGTTCCCAGACCAGAGGTGGCACCAGTGCCAAGTCGGGCTGGTTTGATAGTACTAAATAGCACCTGCAATCTGCCATGCAGAAGCGGGGCAGCTTACTTTTGTTTGCCAGGGAAACGGGCCGAGGTTTGTGTCTGGGGGCCTATGGCTGGGAGTGACCGCCTGGCTCCTGAAAAGCTACGATAGGCAGGATGGTTACCAGACCCATGGTGGCACCAGTGCCAAGTTGGGCTGGTTTGATAGTACCAAGTGGCTCCTGCAATCTGCCATCAAAAAGTTGGCAGGCCAGTTTTGTTTTCCAGGGAAAAGCGCCGTTGTTTGTGTTTGGGGGACTGTGGGTGGGAGTGGCCGGCTGGCTCCTTAGAACACACGATACGCAGGATGGTTCCCAGACCGGAGGTGGCACCAGTGCCACGTCGGGCTGGTTTGATGGTGAAAAGTGGCTCCTGCAATCTGCCATCCTGAAGCGGGGTAGCTTACATTTGTGTGCCAGGGAAACGGGCCGAGGTTTATGACTGGGGGCCTAGGGCTAGAAGTGACCGGCTGGCTCCTGAAAAGCAACAATAGGCAGGATGGTTCCCAGACCCAAGGTGGCACCAGTGCCAAGTTGGGCTGGTTTGATGGTACCAACTGGCTCCTGCAATCTGCCATCTAAAAGTTGTCAGGCGAGTTTTGTTTTCCAGGGAAAAGCGCCGTTGATTTTGTTTGGAGGCCTGTGGCTGGCAGTGGCTGCCTGTGGTCTTAGAATCCGGGTTACGCAGCATGGTTCCCAGAGCCAAGGTGGCACCAGTGTCAAGTTGGGCTGGTTTGATTGTACCAAGTGGCTCCTGCAATCTGCCATCCAGAAGCGGGGCAGCTTACTTTTGTTTGCCAGGGAAACGGGCCGAGGTATTTGTCTGGGGACCTATGGCTGGGAGTGACCGGCTGGCTCCTGAAAAGCTACGATAGGCAGGATGGTGACCAGACCCATGGTGGCACCAGTGCCAAGTTGGGCTGGTTTGATAGTACCAAGTGGCTCCTGCAATCTGCCATCAAAAAGTTGGCAGGTCAGTTTTGTTTTCCAGGGAAAAGCGCCGTTGTTTGTGTTTGGGGGACTGTGGCTGGGAGTGGCCGGCTGGCTCCTTAGAACACAGGATAGGCAGGATGGTTCCCAGACCCAAGGTGGCACCAGTGCCAAGTCGGGCTGGTTTGATAGCACCAAGTGGCTCCTGCAATCTGCCATCCAGAAGCGGGGCAGCTTACTTTTGTTTTCCAGGGAAACGGACCGAGGTTTTTTTCTGGGGGCCTATGGCTGGGAGTGAGCGGCTGGCTCCTGAAAAGCTACGATAGGCAGGATGGTGACCAGACCCATGGTGGCACCAGTGCCATGTTCGGCTGATTTCATAGTACCAAGTGGCTCCTGCAATCTGCCATCAAAATGTTGGCAGGCGAGTTTTGTTTTCCAGGGAAAAGCGCCGTTGTGTGTATTTTGGGGCCTGTGGCTGGGAGTGGCCGGCTGGCTCCTTAGAATCCACGATACGCAGGATGGTTCCCAGACCTGAGGTGGCACCAGTGCCAAGTCGGGCTGGTTTTATAGTACCAAGTGCGTCCTGCAATCTGCCATCCAGAAGCGGGGCAGCTTACTTTTGTTTGCCAGGGAAACGGGCCGAGCTTTGTGTCAGGGGGCCTATGGCTGGGAGTGACCGGCTGGCTCCTGAAAAGCTACGATAGGCAGGATGGTGACCAGACCCATGGTGGCACCAGTGCCATGTTCGGCTGATTTCATAGTACCAAGTGGCTCCTGCAATCTGCCATCAAAAAGTCGGCAGGCGAGTTTTGTTTTCCAGGGAAAAGCGCCGTTGTTTTTGTCTGCGGGCCTGTGGCTTGGAGTGACCGGCTGGCTCCTTAGAATCCACGATACGCAGGATGGTTCCCAGACCCAAGGTGGCACCAGTGCCAAGTCGGGCTGGTTTGATAGTACCAAGTGGTTCCTGCAATCTGCCATCAAAAGTTGGCAGGCGAGTTTTGTTTTCCAGGGAAAAGCGTCGTTGTTTGTGTTTGGGGGCCTGTGGCTGGGAGTGGCCGGCTGGCTCCTTAGAATCCACGATACGCAGGGTGGTTCCCAGACCCAAGGTGGCACCAGTCCCAAGTTGGGCTGGTTTGATAGTACCAAGTGGTTCCTGCAATCTGCCATCCAGAAGCGGGGCAGCTTACTTTTGTTGGCCAGGGAAACGGGCCGAGGTTTGTGTCTGGGGGCCTATGGCTGGGAGTGACCGGCTGCCTCCTGAAAGGCTACGATAGGCAGGATGGTGACCAGACCCATGGTGGCACCAGTGCCAAGTTGGGCTGGTTTGATAGTACCACGTGGCTCCTGTAATCTGCCATCAAAAACTTGGCAGGCGAGTTTTGTTTCCCAGGGAAAAGCGCCGTTGTTTGTGTTTGGGGGCCTGTGGCTGGGAGTGGCCGGCTGGCTAATTAGAATCCACGACAGGCAGGATGGTTCCCAGACCAGAGGTGACACCAGTGCCAAGTCGGGCTAGTTTGATGGTGAAAAGTGGCTCCTGCAATCTGCCATCCAGAAGCGGGTTAACTTACTTTTGTTTGCCAGGGAAAAGGGCCGAGGTTTTTGTCTGGGGGCCTATGGCTGGGAGTGACCGGCTGGCTCCTGAAAAGCTACGATAGGCAGGATGGTGACCAGACCCATGGTGGCACCAGTGCCAAGTTGGGCTGGTTTGATAGTACCAAGTGGCTCCTGCAATCTGCCATCAAAAAGTTGGCAGGCGAGTTTGTTATCCAGGGAAAAGCGCCGTTGTTTTTGTTTGGGGGCCTGTGGCTGGGAGTGGCCGGATGGCTAATTAGAATCCACGATACGCAGCATGGTTCCCAGACCTGAGGTGGCACCAGTGCCAAGTTGGGCTGGTTTGATAGTACCAAGTGGTTCCTGCAATCTGCCATCAAAAAGTTGTCAGGCGAGTTTTGTTTTCCAGGGAAAATCGCCGTTGTTTTTGTTTGGGGGCCTGTGGCTGGGAGTGGCCGGCTGGCTCCTTAGCATCCACGATACCCAGGATGGTTCCCAGACCAGAGGTGGCACCAGTACCAAGTCGGGCTGGTTTGATAATAACAAGTGGATCCTGCAATCTGCCATCCAGAAGCGGGGCAGCTTACTTTTGTTTGCCAGGGAAACGGGCCGAGGTTTGTGTCTGGGGGCCTATGGCTGGGAGTGACCGGCTGGCTCCTGAAAAGCTACGATAGGCAGGATGGTGACCAGACCCATGGTGGCACCAGTGCCAAGTTGGGCTGGTTTGATAGTACCAAGTGGCTCCTGCAATCTGCCATCAAAAAGTTGGCAGGCGAGTTTTGTTTTCCAGGGAAAAGCGCCGTTGTTTGTGTTTTGGGGCCTGTGGCTGGGAGTGGCCAGCTGGCTGCTTAGAATCCACGATACGCAGGATGGTTCCCAGACCCAAGGTGGCACCAGTGCCAAGTCGGGCTGGTTTGTTAGTACCAAGTGGTTCCTGCAATCTGCCATCCAGAAGCGGGGCAGCTGAATTTTGTTTGCCAGAGAAAAAGGCTGTTGTTTGTGTTTCGGGGCCTGTGGCTGGCAGTGGACGGCTGGCTCCTGAAAATCCATGATACGCAGCATGGTTCCCAGACCCAAGGTGGCACCAGTGCCAAGTAGGGCTGGTTTCATAGTACCCAGTGGCTCCTGCAATCTGCCATCCAGAAGAGGGGCAGTTGAATTTTGTTTTCCAGAGAAAAGGGCCGTGGTTTGTGTTTGGGGCCTATGGCTGAGAGTGACCGGCTGGCTCCTGAAAAGCTACGATAGGCAGGATGGTGACCAGACCGATGGTGGCACCAGTGCCAAGTCGGGCTGGTTTGATAATACTAAATAGCTCCTGCAATCTGCCATCCTGACGCGGGGCAGCGGATTTTTGTTTCCAAGAGAAATGGTCCGTGGTTTGTTTTTGGGGCTATATGGCTGGGCGTGCCCTGCTGGCTCCTTAAAAAGCTACGATAGGCAGGATGGTTCCCTGACCCAAGGTGGCACCAGTGCCAAGTCGGGCGGTATTCGTAGTACAAAGTGCGTCCTAAAATTTGCCATCCAGAAGAGGGGCAGTTGAGTTTTGTTTACCAGAGAAAAGGGCCGTGGTTTGTTTTTGGGGGCATATGGCTGATAGTGGCCGTCTGGCGCCTGAAAATCCACGATAGGCAGGATGGTTCCCAGACCAGAGGTGGCACCAGTGCCAAGTCGGGCTGGTTTGATAGTACTAAATAGCACCTGCAATCTGCCATGCAGAAGCGGGGCAGCTTACTTTTGTTTGCCAGGGAAACGGGCCGAGGTTTGTGTCTGGGGGCCTATGGCTGGGAGTGACCGCCTGGCTCCTGAAAAGCTACGATAGGCAGGATGGTTACCAGACCCATGGTGGCACCAGTGCCAAGTTGGGCTGGTTTGATAGTACCAAGTGGCTCCTGCAATCTGCCATCAAAAAGTTGGCAGGCCAGTTTTGTTTTCCAGGGAAAAGCGCCGTTGTTTGTGTTTGGGGGACTGTGGGTGGGAGTGGCCGGCTGGCTCCTTAGAACACACGATACGCAGGATGGTTCCCAGACCGGAGGTGGCACCAGTGCCACGTCGGGCTGGTTTGATGGTGAAAAGTGGCTCCTGCAATCTGCCATCCTGAAGCGGGGTAGCTTACATTTGTGTGCCAGGGAAACGGGCCGAGGTTTATGACTGGGGGCCTAGGGCTAGAAGTGACCGGCTGGCTCCTGAAAAGCAACAATAGGCAGGATGGTTCCCAGACCCAAGGTGGCACCAGTGCCAAGTTGGGCTGGTTTGATGGTACCAACTGGCTCCTGCAATCTGCCATCTAAAAGTTGTCAGGCGAGTTTTGTTTTCCAGGGAAAAGCGCCGTTGATTTTGTTTGGAGGCCTGTGGCTGGCAGTGGCTGCCTGTGGTCTTAGAATCCGGGTTACGCAGCATGGTTCCCAGAGCCAAGGTGGCACCAGTGTCAAGTTGGGCTGGTTTGATTGTACCAAGTGGCTCCTGCAATCTGCCATCCAGAAGCGGGGCAGCTTACTTTTGTTTGCCAGGGAAACGGGCCGAGGTATTTGTCTGGGGACCTATGGCTGGGAGTGACCGGCTGGCTCCTGAAAAGCTACGATAGGCAGGATGGTGACCAGACCCATGGTGGCACCAGTGCCAAGTTGGGCTGGTTTGATAGTACCAAGTGGCTCCTGCAATCTGCCATCAAAAAGTTGGCAGGTCAGTTTTGTTTTCCAGGGAAAAGCGCCGTTGTTTGTGTTTGGGGGACTGTGGCTGGGAGTGGCCGGCTGGCTCCTTAGAACACAGGATACGCAGGATGGTTCCCAGACCCAAGGTGGCACCAGTGCCAAGTCGGGCTGGTTTGATAGCACCAAGTGGCTCCTGCAATCTGCCATCCAGAAGCGGGGCAGCTTACTTTTGTTTTCCAGGGAAACGGACCGAGGGTTTTTTCTGGGGGCCTATGGCTGGGAGTGAGCGGCTGGCTCCTGAAAAGCTACGATAGGCAGGATGGTGACCAGACCCATGGTGGCACCAGTGCCAAGTTGGGCTGGTTTGATAGTACCAAGTGGCTCCTGCAATCTGCCATCAAAATGTTGGCAGGCGAGTTTTGTTTTCCAGGGAAAAGCGCCGTTGTGTGTATTTTGGGGCCTGTGGCTGGGAGTGGCCAGCTGGCTCCTTAGAATCCACGATACGCAGGATGGTTCCCAGACCCAAGGTGGCACCAGTGCCAAGTCGGGCTGGTTTGTTAGTACCAAGTGGTTCCTGCAATCTGCCATCCAGAAGCGGGGCAGCTGAATTTTGTTTGCCAGAGAAAAAGGCTGTTGTTTGTGTTTCGGGGCCTGTGGCTGGCAGTGGACGGCTGGCTCCTGAAAATCCATGATACGCAGCATGGTTCCCAGACCCAAGGTGGCACCAGTGCCAAGTAGGGCTAGTTTCATAGTACCCAGTGGCTCCTGCAATCTGCCATCCAGAAGAGGGGCAGTTGAGTTTTGTTTTCCAGAGAAAAGGGCCGTGGTTTGTGTTTGGGGCCTATGGCTGAGAGTGACCGGCTGGCCCCTGAAAATCCACGATAGGAAGGATGGTTCCCAGACCCAAGGTGGCACCAGTGCCATGTTGTGCTGGTGTGATAGTCCCAAGTGGCTCCTGCAATCTGCCATCCAGAAGCGGGGCAGCTGAATTTTGTTTGCCAGAGAAAAAGGCTGTGGTTTTTGTTTGGGGGCCTATGGCTGGGAGTGGCCGGCTGGCTCCTGAAAATCCATGATACGCAGCATGGTTCCCAGACCCAAGGTGGCACCAGTGCCAAGTGGGGCTGGTTTCACAGTGTCAAGTGCCTCCTGCAATCTCCCATCCAGAAGCGGGGCAGCTGAGTTTTGTTTGCCTGTGAAACGGGCCGTTGTTTTTGATTGGGGTCTGTGGCCGAGAGTGTCCAGCTGGCTCCTGACAATCCACAATACGCAGGATGGTTCCCAGACCCAAGGTGGCACCAGTGCCAAGTCGTGCTGGTTTGATAGTACCAAGTGCGTCCTGCAATTTGCCATCCAGAAGAGGGGCAGTTGAGTTTTGTTTGCCAGAGAAAAGCGCCGTTGTTTGTGTTTGGGGTCTTGTGGCTGGGAGTGGCCGACTGGCGCCTTAGAATCTGCGATACGCAGCATGGTTCCCAGACCCAAGGTGGCACCAGTGCCAAGTCAGGCTGGTTTGATAGTACCAAGTGGCTCCTGCAATCTGCCATCCAGAAGCGGGGCAGCTTACTTTTGTTTGCCAGGGAAACGGGCCGAGGTTTGTGACTGGGGGCCTATGGCTGGGAGTGACCGGCTGGCTCCTGAAAAGCTACAATAGGCAGGATGGTTACCAGACCCATGGTGGCACCAGTGCCAAGTTGGGCTGGTTTGATAGTACCAAGTTGCTCCTGCAATCTGCCATCAAAAAGTTGGCAGGCGAGTTTTGTTTTCCAGGGAAAAGCGCCGTTGTTTGTATTTGGGGGCCTGTGGCTGGGAGTGGCCGGCTGGCTCCTTAGAATCCACGATACGCAGGATGGTTCCCAGACCCAAGGTGGCACCAGTGCCAAGTCGGGCTGGTTTGACACTACCAAGTGGTTCCTGCAATCTGCCATCCAGAAGCGGGGCAGCTTACTTTTGTTTGCCAGGGAAACGGGCCGTGGGTTTTGTTTGGGGGCATATAGCTGAGAGTGGCCGGCTGGCCCCTGAAAATCCACGCTAGGCAGCATGGTTCCAGGATGCAAGGTGGCACCAGTGCCAAGTCGGGCTGGTTTGATGGGTCAAAGTGGCTCCTGCAATCTGCCATCCAGAAGCGGGGCAGCTGATTTTTGTTTGCCAGAGAAAAATTCCGTGGATTGTTTTTGGGGGCATATTGCTGGGAGTGGCCGGCTGGCTCCTTAAAATGCTCGATACGCATGATGGTTCCCAGGCCCAAGGTGTCACCACTACCAAGTCGGCCTGCGGTTTTAGTATCAAGTTCATCTTGCAATTTGCCATCCAGAAGAGGGGCAGTTGAGTTTTGTTTGCCAGAGAAACGGGCCGAGGTTTCTGTTTGGGGGCATATGGCTGAGAGTGGCCGGCTGGCCCCTGAAAATCCACGATACACAGCATGGTTCCCAGATCCAAGGTGGCACCAGTGCCAAGTTGGGCTGGTTTGATAGTCCCAAGTGTCTCCTGCAATCTGCCATCCAGAAGCGGGGCAGCTTACTTTTGTTTGCCAGAGAAATAGGCCTAGGTTTTTGTTTGGGGGCCTGTGGCTAGGAGTGGCCGGCTGGCTCCTAAGAATCCACGATACGCAGGAAGTTTACCAGACCCATGGTGGCACCAGTGCCAAGTTGGGCTGGTTTGATAGTACCAAGTGGCTCCTGCAAACTCCATCAAAAAGTTGGCAGGCGTGTTTTGTTTTCCAGGGAACAGCGCCGTTGATTTTGTTTGGGGGCCTGTGGCTGGGAGTGGCCGGCTGGCTCCTTAGAATCCACGATACGCAGGATGGTTCCCAGACCGGAGGTGGCACCAGTGCCACGTCGGGCTGGTTTGATGGTGAAAAGTGGCTCCTGCAATCTGCCATCCTGAAGCGGGGTAGCTTACATTTGTGTGCCAGGGAAACGGGCCGAGGTTTATGACTGGGGGCCTAGGGCTAGAAGTGACCGGCTGGCTCCTGAAAAGCAACAATAGGCAGGATGGTTCCCAGACCCAAGGTGGCACCAGTGCCAAGTTGGGCTGGTTTGATGGTACCAACTGGCTCCTGCAATCTGCCATCTAAAAGTTGTCAGGCGAGTTTTGTTTTCCAGGGAAAAGCGCCGTTGATTTTGTTTGGAGGCCTGTGGCTGGCAGTGGCTGCCTGTGGTCTTAGAATCCGGGTTACGCAGCATGGTTCCCAGAGCCAAGGTGGCACCAGTGTCAAGTTGGGCTGGTTTGATTGTACCAAGTGGCTCCTGCAATCTGCCATCCAGAAGCGGGGCAGCTTACTTTTGTTTGCCAGGGAAACGGGCCGAGGTATTTGTCTGGGGACCTATGGCTGGGAGTGACCGGCTGGCTCCTGAAAAACTACGATAGGCAGGATGGTGACCAGACCCATGGTGGCACCAGTGCCAAGTTGGGCTGGTTTGATAGTACCAAGTGGCTCCTGCAATCTGCCATCAAAAAGTTGGCAGGTCAGTTTTGTTTTCCAGGGAAAAGCGCCGTTGTTTGTGTTTGGGGGACTGTGGCTGGGAGTGGCCGGATGGCTCCTTAGAACACAGGATACGCAGGATGGTTCCCAGACCCAAGGTGGCACCAGTGCCAAGTCGGGCTGGTTTGATAGCAAGAAGTGGCTCCTGCAATCTGCCATCCAGAAGCGGGGCAGCTTACTTTTGTTTTCCAGGGAAACGGACCGAGGTTTTTTTCTGGGGGCCTATGGCTGGGAGTGAGCGGCTGGCTCCTGAAAAGCTACGATAGGCAGGATGGTGACCAGACCCATGGTGGCACCAGTGCCAAGTTGGGCTGGTTTGATAGTACCAAGTGGCTCCTGCAATCTGCCATCAAAATGTTGGCAGGCGAGTTTTGTTTTCCAGGGAAAAGCGCCGTTGTGTGTATTTTGGGGCCTGTGGCTGGGAGTGGCCAGCTGGCTCCTTAGAATCCACGATACGCAGGATGGTTCCCAGACCCAAGGTGGCACCAGTGCCAAGTCGGGCTGGTTTGATGGTACCAACTGGCTCCTGCAATCTGCCATCTAAAAGTTGTCAGGCGAGTTTTGTTTTCCAGGGAAAAGCGCCGTTGATTTTGTTTGGAGGCCTGTGGCTGGCAGTGGCTGCCTGTGGTCTTAGAATCCGGGTTACGCAGCATGGTTCCCAGAGCCAAGGTGGCACCAGTGTCAAGTTGGGCTGGTTTGATTGTACCAAGTGGCTCCTGCAATCTGCCATCCAGAAGCGGGGCAGCTTACTTTTGTTTGCCAGGGAAACGGGCCGAGGTATTTGTCTGGGGACCTATGGCTGGGAGTGACCGGCTGGCTCCTGAAAAGCTACGATAGGCAGGATGGTGACCAGACCCATGGTGGCACCAGTGCCAAGTTGGGCTGGTTTGATAGTACCAAGTGGCTCCTGCAATCTGCCATCAAAAAGTTGGCAGGTCAGTTTTGTTTTCCAGGGAAAAGCGCCGTTGTTTGTGTTTGGGGGACTGTGGCTGGGAGTGGCCGGCTGGCTCCTTAGAACACAGGACACGCAGGATGGTTCCCAGACCCAAGGTGGCACCAGTGCCAAGTCGGGCTGGTTTGATAGCACCAAGTGGCTCCTGCAATCTGCCATCCAGAAGCGGGGCAGCTTACTTTTGTTTTCCAGGGAAACGGACCGAGGTTTTTTTCTGGGGGCCTATGGCTGGGAGTGAGCGGCTGGCTCCTGAAAAGCTACGATAGGCAGGATGGTGACCAGACCCATGGTGGCACCAGTGCCAAGTTGGGCTGGTTTGATAGTACCAAGTGGCTCCTGCAAACTCCATCAAAAAGTTGGCAGGCGTGTTTTGTTTTCCAGGGAACAGCGCCGTTGATTTTGTTTGGGGGCCTGTGGCTGGGAGTGGCCGGCTGGCTCCTTAGAATCCACGATACGCAGGATGGTTCCCAGACCGGAGGTGGCACCAGTGCCACGTCGGGCTGGTTTGATGGTGAAAAGTGGCTCCTGCAATCTGCCATCCTGAAGCGGGGTAGCTTACATTTGTGTGCCAGGGAAACGGGCCGAGGTTTATGACTGGGGGCCTAGGGCTAGAAGTGACCGGCTGGCTCCTGAAAAGCAACAATAGGCAGGATGGTTCCCAGACCCAAGGTGGCACCAGTGCCAAGTTGGGCTGGTTTGATGGTACCAACTGGCTCCTGCAATCTGCCATCTAAAAGTTGTCAGGCGAGTTTTGTTTTCCAGAGAAAAGCGCCGTTGATTTTGTTTGGAGGCCTGTGGCTGGCAGTGGCTGCCTGTCGTCTTAGAATCCGGGTTACGCAGCATGGTTCCCAGAGCCAAGGTGGCACCAGTGTCAAGTTGGGCTGGTTTGATTGTACCAAGTGGCTCCTGCAATCTGCCATCCAGAAGCGGGGCAGCTTACTTTTGTTTGCCAGGGAAACGGGCCGAGGTATTTGTCTGGGGACCTATGGCTGGGAGTGACCGGCTGGCTCCTGAAAAGCTACGATAGGCAGGATGGTGACCAGACCCATGGTGGCACCAGTGCCAAGTTGGGCTGGTTTGATAGTACCAAGTGGCTCCTGCAATCTGCCATCAAAAAGTTGGCAGGTCAGTTTTGTTTTCCAGGGAAAAGCGCCGTTGTTTGTGTTTGGGGGACTGTGGCTGGGAGTGGCCGGCTGGCTCCTTAGAACACAGGATACGCAGGATGGTTCCCAGACCCAAGGTGGCACCAGTGCCAAGTCGGGCTGGTTTGATAGCACCAAGTGGCTCCTGCAATCTGCCATCCAGAAGCGGGGCAGCTTACTTTTGTTTTCCAGGGAAACGGACCGAGGTTTTTTTCTGGGGGCCTATGGCTGGGAGTGACCGGCTGGCTCCTGAAAAGCTACGATAGGCAGGATGGTGACCAGACCCATGGTGGCACCAGTGCCAAGTTGGGCTGGTTTGATAGTACCAAGTGGCTCCTGCAATCTGCCATCAAAATGTTGGCAGGCGAGTTTTGTTTTCCAGGGAAAAGCGCCGTTGTGTGTATTTTGGGGCCTGTGGCTGGGAGTGGCCAGCTGGCTCCTTAGAATCCACGATACGCAGGATGGTTCCCAGACCCAAGGTGGCACCAGTGCCAAGTCGGGCTGGTTTGTTAGTACCAAGTGGTTCCTGCAATCTGCCATCCAGAAGCGGGGCAGCTGAATTTTGTTTGCCAGAGAAAAAGGCTGTTGTTTGTGTTTCGGGGCCTGTGGCTGGCAGTGGACGGCTGGCTCCTGAAAATCCATGATACGCAGCATGGTTCCCAGACCCAAGGTGGCACCAGTGCCAAGTAGGGCTAGTTTCATAGTACCCAGTGGCTCCTGCAATCTGCCATCCAGAAGAGGGGCAGTTGAGTTTTGTTTTCCAGAGAAAAGGGCCGTGGTTTGTGTTTGGGGCCTATGGCTGAGAGTGACCGGCTGGCCCCTGAAAATCCACGATAGGAAGGATGGTTCCCAGATCCAAGGTGGCACCAGTGCCATGTTGTGCTGGTGTGATAGTCCCAAGTGGCTCCTGCAATCTGCCATCCAGAAGCGGGGCAGCTGAATTTTGTTTGCCAGAGAAAAAGGCTGTGGTTTTTGTTTGGGGGCCTATGGCTGGGAGTGGCCGGCTGGCTCCTGAAAATCCATGATACGCAGCATGGTTCCCAGACCCAAGGTGGCACCAGTGCCAAGTGGGGCTGGTTTCACAGTGTCAAGTGCCTCCTGCAATCTCCCATCCAGAAGCGGGGCAGCTGAGTTTTGTTTGCCTGTGAAACGGGCCGTTGTTTTTGATTGGGGTCTGTGGCCGAGAGTGTCCAGCTGGCTCCTGACAATCCACAATACGCAGGATGGTTCCCAGACCCAAGGTGGCACCAGTGCCAAGTCGTGCTGGTTTGATAGTACCAAGTGCGTCCTGCAATTTGCCATCCAGAAGAGGGGCAGTTGAGTTTTGTTTGCCAGAGAAAAGCGCCGTTGTTTGTGTTTGGGGTCTTGTGGCTGGGAGTGGCCGACTGACGCCTTAGAATCTGCGATACGCAGCATGGTTCCCAGACCCAAGGTGGCACCAGTGCCAAGTCGGGCTGGTTTGATAGCACCAAGTGGCTCCTGCAATCTGCCATCCAGAAGCGGGGCAGCTTACTTTTGTTTTCCAGGGAAACGGACCGAGGTTTTTTTCTGGGGGCCTATGGCTGGGAGTGACCGGCTGGCTCCTGAAAAGCTACGATAGGCAGGATGGTGACCAGACCCATGGTGGCACCAGTGCCAAGTTGGGCTGGTTTGATAGTACCAAGTGGCTCCTGCAATCTGCCATCAAAATGTTGGCAGGCGAGTTTTGTTTTCCAGGGAAAAGCGCCGTTGTGTGTATTTTGGGGCCTGTGGCTGGGAGTGGCCAGCTGGCTCCTTAGAATCCACGATACGCAGGATGGTTCCCAGACCCAAGGTGGCACCAGTGCCAAGTCGGGCTGGTTTGTTAGTACCAAGTGGTTCCTGCAATCTGCCATCCAGAAGCGGGGCAGCTGAATTTTGTTTGCCAGAGAAAAAGGCTGTTGTTTGTGTTTCGGGGCCTGTGGCTGGCAGTGGACGGCTGGCTCCTGAAAATCCATGATACGCAGCATGGTTCCCAGACCCAAGGTGGCACCAGTGCCAAGTAGGGCTAGTTTCATAGTACCAAGTGGCTCCTGCAATCTGCCATCCAGAAGCGGGGCAGCTTACTTTTGTTTGCCAGGGAAACGGGCCGAGGTTTGTGACTGGGGGCCTATGGCTGAGAGTGACCGGCTGGCTCCTGGAAAGCTACAATAGGCAGGATGGTGACCAGACCCATGGTGGCACCAGTGCCAAGTTGGGCTGGTTTGATAGTACCAAGTGGCTCCTGCAATCTGCCATCAAAAAGTTGGCAGGCGAGTTTTGTTTTCCAGGGAAAAGCGCCGTTGTTTGTATTTGGGGGCCTGTGGCTGGGAGTGGCCGGCTGGCTCCTTAGAATCCACGATACGCAGGATGGTTCCCAGACCCAAGGTGGCACCAGTGCCAAGTCGGGCTGGTTTGACACTACCAAGTGGTTCCTGCAATCTGCCATCCAGAAGCGGGGCAGCTTACTTTTGTTTGCCAGGGAAACGGGCCGTGGGTTTTGTTTGGGGGCATATAGCTGAGAGTGGCCGGCTGGCCCCTGAAAATCCACGCTAGGCAGCATGGTTCCAGGATGCAAGGTGGCACCAGTGCCAAGTCGGGCTGGTTTGATGGGTCAAAGTGGCTCCTGCAATCTGCCATCCAGAAGCGGGGCAGCTGATTTTTGTTTGCCAGAGAAAAATTCCGTGGATTGTTTTTGGGGGCATATTGCTGGGAGTGGCCGGCTGGCTCCTTAAAATGCTCGATACGCATGATGGTTCCCAGGCCCAAGGTGTCACCACTACCAAGTCGGCCTGCGGTTTTAGTATCAAGTTCATCTTGCAATTTGCCATCCAGAAGAGGGGCAGTTGAGTTTTGTTTGCCAGAGAAACGGGCCGAGGTTTCTGTTTGGGGGCATATGGCTGAGAGTGGCCGGCTGGCCCCTGAAAATCCACGATACACAGCATGGTTCCCAGATCCAAGGTGGCACCAGTGCCAAGTTGGGCTGGTTTGATAGTCCCAAGTGTCTCCTGCAATCTGCCATCCAGAAGCGGGGCAGCTTACTTTTGTTTGCCAGAGAAATAGGCCTAGGTTTTTGTTTGGGGGCCTGTGGCTAGGAGTGGCCGGCTGGCTCCTAAGAATCCACGATACGCAGGATGTTTACCAGACCCATGGTGGCACCAGTGCCAAGTTGGGCTGGTTTGATAGTACCAAGTGGCTCCTGCAAACTCCATCAAAAAGTTGGCAGGCGTGTTTTGTTTTCCAGGGAACAGCGCCATTGATTTTGTTTGGGGGCCTGTGGCTGGGAGTGGCCGGCTGGCTCCTTAGAATCCACGATACGCAGGATGGTTCCCAGACCCAAGGTGGCACCAGTGCCAAGTCGGGCTGGTTTGATTACACCAAGTGGCTCCTGCAATCTGCCATCCAGAAGTGAGGCAGCTAAGTTTTGTTTGCGAGAAAAAAGGGCCGTGGTTTTTGTTGGGGGCCTGTGGCTGGGAGTAGCCGGCTGGCTCCTTAAAATCCACGATAGGCAGGATGGTTCCCAGACCCAAGGTGGCACCAGTGCCAAGTCGGGCTGGTTTGATAGTACCAAGTGGCTCCTGCAATATGCCATCCAGAAGCGGGGCAGCTGAGTTTTGTTTGCCAGAGAAAAAGGCTGTGGTTTTTGTTTGGGGGCCTGTGGCTGGCAGTGGCCGGCTGACTCCTGAAAATCCACGATACGCAGCATGGTTCCCAGACCCAAGGTGGCACCAGTACAAAGTGGGGCTCGTTTGACAGTGTCAAGTGCCTCCTGCAATCTCCCATCCAGAAGCGGGGCAGCTGAGTTTTTTTTGCCAGGGAAACGGACCTTTGTTTTTGATTGGGGTCTGTGGCCGAGAGTGATCGGCTGTCTCCTGACAATCCACAATACGCAGGATGGTTCCCAGACCAAAGGTGGCACCAGTGCCAAGTCGGGCTGGTTTGATAGTACCAAGTGTCTCCTGCACTCTGCCATCCAGAAGCGGGGCAGCTGAATTTTGTTTGCCAGAGAAAAGGGCCGTGGGTTGTGTTTGGGGGCATATGGCTGGGAGTGGCCACCTGGCTCCTTAAAATGCACGATACGCCGCATGGTAACCAGACGGAAGGTGGCACCAGTGCCAAGTCGGGCTGTTTTTGTAGTACCCAGTGGCTCCTGCAATTTGCCATCCAGAAGCGGGGCAGCTAAATTTTGTTTGCTAGAGAAAAGGGCTGTGGTTTGTGTTTGGGGGCCTATGGCCGAGAGTGGTAGGCTGGCCCCTGAAAATCAACGATAGGCAGGATGGTTCCCAGATCCAAGGTGGCACCAGTGCCAAGTAAGGCTGGTTGTATGGTTCAAAGTGACTCCTGCAATCTGCCATCCAGAAGCGGGACAGCTGAGTTTTTTTTGCCAGAGAAAAGGTCCGTGGTTTCTTTTTGGGGCATACGGCTGGGAATTGCCGGCTGGCTCCTTAAAATGCTCGATACGCAGGATGGTTCCCAGAGCCAAGGTGGCACCAGTGCCACGTCGGGCGGTTTTCGTAGTACAAAGTGCGTCCTAAAATTTGCCATCCAGAAGAGGGGCAGTTGAGTTTTGTTTGCCAGAGAAAAGGTCCGTGGTTTGTTTTTGGGGGCATATGGCTGAGAGTGGCTGGCTGGCCCCTGAAAATCCACGATACACAGGATGGTTCCCAGATCCAAGGTGGCACCTGTGCCAACTCGGGCTGATTTGATAGTACTAAGTAGCTCCTGCAATCTGCCATCCAGAAGCGGGGCAGCTTACTTTTGTTTGCCAGGGAAACGGGCCGAGGTTTGTGTTTGGGGGCCTATGGCTGAGAGTGACCGGCTGGCTCCTGAAAAGCTACAATAGGCAGGATGGTGACCAGACCCATGGTGGCACCAGTGCCAAGTTGGGCTGGTTTGATAGTACCAAGTGGTTCCTGCAATCTGCCATCCAGAAGCAGGGCAGCTGAGTTTTGTTTGCCAGAGAAAAGGGCCTTGGTTTGTGTTTGGGGGCATATGGCTGGGTGTGGCCAGCTGGCTCCTTAAAATGCACGATATGCAACATGGCTCCCAGACCCAAGGTGGCACCAGTGCCAAGTTGGGCTGGTTTGATAGTACCAAGTGGCTCCTGCAATCTTCCATGATCACGTGGAGAAATACTTTCTGGTTTCAGCCTCATGCTCTTTCTTCTCTCCCTCAACTTCTCTATCACCTCTCATCTGGTTCACATGCGCTGTCTTCAAGGTCCACAGGCTACTTTTCACAGAATCTTCTGGCCTGATGAAGTAAGAATGATGAATAGAACAGAGCTGGGATCTATTTTCCAGTTTGGATAAAATGCATTCTGCACACAAATCCAAGGAGAACGGGCTGCCCCGATGCCCAGAAAATCTTTCACTCCTGCTAGTGTTCTACGTCAACCGCAACTTAGTCTGAAAGAAAAGCTTTTTCTCTGAGAGCATCTGAGAGGTTTGCATGAAGCACTGATATCTGACATATGCAATTTTGAATAGGAGAGGAAAAAGAAAATGGCAAGGAGTTTTTAATTTTAGTGGTTTCAATTTTAATTTCCGTGCACTTTTTCAAAACTTGTCAGCTCAAATGCCCATCAACATCTTTTAGTCATCTGTAAGTCAGTATTCATATAAAATGTGCTTCAAATCCAAAGAATTTCAAATTTGCACTCCAAGCTTCTATGCCTAGATTTATGATTTCCTACACATATTAGATGAAAGGAAGGCCTTTTTTACTGTGGGAGTGCTGGAACACTGGAACAGGTTGCCCAGAGAAGTTGTGGGTGTCCCATCCCTGAAAGTATTCAAGGTCACCTTGGACGGGGCTTGGAGCAGCAACAAAGGAGAAGCTTGATGGTAGAGAAACAAAGTTGGACTATAGAAGAAACTCGGATTGAAGTATAGGATCAAGTTTTCTCTCAGCTCTTGGGGTAAATTCAAAGTTGTACAAAATGACATTTATCTGTGCTATTCACTACTGTAACAGAAAGTTTCATGAAAACTGTACAGAAGATAGTAAATTTTAAAAGAGATAAGAATTACAGCATAAAATCCATGGGATGGGTTACAACATGAGACACTCTCTAAGAGAAAATCTCTTTGTTTCAGCACTTCATCGGGGTAAGATTTCATGAAGTGCCAAAGAAGGCGGCAAAATATCATTCGGGACATTATTTACTGGAATTCAGCCTGGCCATTAGTAGGAACTGCCTTTGAACATATCATGTAGATATACCACACACACTTTCCCTTCACTGAAAAATTACTGTTTACAACAAATAAGCAATTGACGATCAAAATTGATTGAAAGCATCTTAAACATGTCAAGTATTTCATTGTAGATGATCTGTGATCCAAATGCTTCTTCCACCTTCGAGAGGGACAGAAGAATTCTTCCATATCATGATGGTTTAAAATTGTATCAACCAATGTTTTCTGCTGAAAAGATATCATCTATTTTTTTCTATTTTTGGAAGAAAATATTCCTAGACATACAACAGGTGAGAACTAAGTAATTTTAAAGAAACAAATGAAATGAAAATATTCTGTAAATAGAATGAAATGAAAAGCTGTGTTTTAAATAGGAGCTAAATATTAAACAGAATTTTTGTACCAGGCATTTGAATTACTGCACCAGCTCTTTTGCCCATCAAGAGAGGCATTTAGCATTTCAGTCTTTTCCAAGGTGTTCATGATCTGCTATGCTGATCTCTGTGTGTGCCTAGGTGTGTGTGGAGGGGGGGGCATATGAAGGGGAGTGTGTATGTTTGCTTTACAATTGTTGTGGCAGATTCATGCCTCAGCTCCACATTTTGTTTTAAAAAGGTCACACCGAGTGGATATGAAGTTTACTATCAACAAGAGATCGATTCCCAAATCATCCATTTGACTCTCCCTTATAAATCATGTGCTTTGTTGCATATTTTATCAAATATACTTTCAAGCCAGATGGAGGAAGGAGGATGTGGGAATCCCTCCACCATCTTGCAACTTTTATGTAAGTAGGTTTTCAAGAAAATCATCATTTCTCTTTTAAATATGTCTGGAACAGGCATGATGGTAGTGTCAACCTGTTGGAGTTTTTGTTGCTGGAAGAAGTTGTACAAAAGGATTGGTTTTTACATTGACCAGTTACTGAATCAAGCGCAGGAATACATTGGAAATTTAGCTGGGGGTTCCTTTTCCCAGCAGACTACTTCTAGAACGAGCTTGTACACTGAAGCTGACTCTTTTGCTCTCTTTTTGTTTCTTTCCTATTTTCTTGGCTTCTTTGCCACTATCTAGACAATTTTGGAACTTTGTTCCCAACTAAAATGGTTTCAATAGTCTGATTGTGATCATACATTTTTACAAGGAATTTTTAAAATCTTTCCTCGAGTCCAGAAAGTCAAGGACTTAGATCTTTTTCTTCCCTTATCAATATTGCCATGAAATTGATAAATAAAGACCAACTCTTTATTTTTGTTTTTAACCCACGTAGATAATTCCCATCCATTAATCCATTTTGTGGACCAATAGCTGCCATTCTGATGGAAGCTGTCACTTCTTAACAATAGGCATTCTGTGACTATGTTGACTGCACTTTGGGTGAAGATCCTAACTGGTCTTAGATATACATAGGGAGAAATTTGCTCAGCCAGTGTCAGTCTTAAGCATGCGTATCAGAAGATCTTTCTAGAGCTGGGAATTTTCCCATGAAAGGGATTCAGTTAGGGAAGAGACACTTGTGCCAGAGTTTTACATTCTTCTTGAACACTGCTTAAGGAACTTAGATGCCATGTCCATTTGGATCTCTGTCTGCACAGAACTTTGTCATGCCAGTGCTTTGAAATGCATCTTGAAGAGAATTCACTAGCACAGAATGAAAGAGAGTGGAAGGGGTTGGTGGGGCTAACCAGGCCCAACCCCCCTGCCTAAACCAGGATACCTAGAGCCTCTTGCCCAGGATTCTATCTGGGTGTACTTTTAATGTCTTCAAAGATCCAGGCTCCACAATCTTTCTGGGCAGTCTGTGCCGTGGTTCAGTCACCCTGACAGTAAAGAAACATTTACTGATGTTCAAAGGCAATCTCCTGTATTTCAGTGTGTGCCCACTGCCTCTTGTCTTTTCCCTCAGCATCACTGAAAAGACACTGATTCCCTCCCCTTTGCACTATTGCTTCCATATGTATGTGTGATGCCATGTAGAGGTATGTCAAAAACCTCCCTGAAGCCCAGGCAGATAATATTCCCTTCATCTACCAGTCAAGTTGATTCATCAGAGGAGTTTAAAGTGATGTTCAGCATGAAATTCCCCTGAAAAATCATGCTAACTACATTATTTGGTCATCTGTCATGTGCCTGGCAAGGATTTCCAGGAAGAGCTGCTTCATCAACTTCCTGGGGATAAAAAAGAGGCTGGCTGGTTTGTACTATGGCGAGTCCTCTTAATTGCCTTTTTTGAAGATGGGTGTCATTTGCTAACATCCACTCTTTAGCTCCTCTTCTCATCTACACCTCGGCAAAAAGCTTTTCCACTATGTCTGGCTAGGAAAAACTGTGCCAGCACAGAAAACATCTCCCATCGTGTTCTAGAAGTTGCACGGATGTCTGCCAAGTGTTTGGCAGGAAGAAAAGAAAAGTTGTCCAAAACAGCTTCCAATCGAATGTTCCTGTGATTGGAAAAGTCAGGAGAGTGCAAAGGTACTGTTTTCTATCAGTTGGCAAGGTGCGCACACAATCCCAGTGTTGTACAGCTTGCTTCTTCACCTTCCCGAAGCTGCCGCTCTCGCCGGCTGCCGGAGTCCAAGAAGCGGCTTCTTCGCGCAAAGACGATTGTGCCGCTCACAGTGCTCTCCTTAGCGCGGCTTCTGCCGAAAGACGCCCGGCAGCGGCTCTTACCTCCGGAGAGCATCCTACCTTCGTCTTTAGCTCCTCTTCTCATCTACACCTCGGCAAAACGCTTTTCCACTATGTCTGGCTAGGAAAAACTGTGCCAGCACAGAAAACATCTCCCATCGTGTTCTAGAAGTTGCACGGATGTCTGCCAAGTGTTTGGCAGGAAGAAAAGAAAAGTTGTCCAAAACAGCTTCCAATCGAATGTTCATGTGATTGGAAAAGTCAGGAGAGTGCAAAGGTACTGTTTTCTATCAGTTGGCAAGGTGCGCACACAATCCCAGTGTTGTACAGCTTGCTTCTTCACCTTCCCGAAGCTGCCGCTCTCGCCGGCTGCCGGAGCCCAAGAAGCGGCTTCTTCGCGCAAAGACGATTGTGCCGCTCACAGGGCTCTCCTTAGCGCGGCTTCTGCCGAAAGACGCCCGGCAGCGGCTCTTACCTCCGGAGAGCATCCTACCTTCGTCTTTCGCGTCTTTTGTAGTCTACATCTTAGCAAAACGCTTTTCCACTATGTCTGGCTAGGAAAAACTGTGCCAGCACAGAAAACATCTCCCATCGTGTTCTAGAAGTTGCACGGATGTCTGCCAAGTGTTTGGCAGGAAGAAAAGAAAAGTTGTCCAAAACAGCTTCCAATCGAATGTTCCTGTGATTGGAAAAGTCAGGAGAGTGCAAAGGTACTGTTTTCTATCAGTTGGCAAGGTGCGCACACAATCCCAGTGTTGTACAGCTTGCTTCTTCACCTTCCCGAAGCTGCCGCTCTCGCTGGCTCCCGGAACCGAAGAAGCGGCTTCTTCGCGCAAAGACGATTGTGCCGCTCACAGGGCTCTCCTTAGCGCGGCTTCTGCCGAAAGACGCCCGGCAGCGGCTCTTACCTCCGGAGAGCATCCTACCTTCGTCTTTCGCGTCTTTTGTAGTCTACATCTTAGCAAAACGCTTTTCCACTATGTCTGGCTAGGAAAAACTGTGCCAGCACAGAAAACATCTCCCATCGTGTTCTAGAAGTTGCACGGATGTCTGCCAAGTGTTTGGCAGGAAGAAAAGAAAAGTTGTCCAAAACAGCTTCCAATCGAATGTTCCTGTGATTGGAAAAGTCAGGAGAGTGCAAAGGTACTGTTTTCTATCAGTTGGCAAGGTGCGCACACAATCCCAGTGTTGTACAGCTTGCTTCTTCACCTTCCCGAAGCTGCCGCTCTCGCCGGCTGCCGGAGCCCAAGAAGCGGCTTCTTCGCGCAAAGACGATTGTGCCGCTCACAGTGCTCTCCTTAGCGCGGCTTCTGCCGAAAGACGCCCGGCAGCGGCTCTTACCTCCGGAGAGCATCCTACCTTCGTCTTTCGCGTCTTATGTAGTCTACACCTCGGCAAAACGCTTTTCCACTATGTCTGGCTAGGAAAAACTGTGCCAGCACAGAAAACATCTCCCATCGTGTTCTAGAAGTTGCACGGATGTCTGCCAAGTGTTTGGCAGGAAGAAAAGAAAAGTTGTCCAAAACAGCTTCCAATCGAATGTTCCTGTGATTGGAAAAGTCAGGAGAGTGCAAAGGTACTGTTTTCTATCAGTTGGCAAGGTGCGCACACAATCCCAGTGTTGTACAGCTTGCTTCTTCACCTTCCCGAAGCTGCCACTCTCAGGCGGTAAGAGCCGCTGCCGGGCGTCTTTCGGCAGAAGCCGCGCTAAGGAGAGCACTGTGAGCGGCACAATCGTCTTTGCGCGAAGAAGCCGCTTCTTCGGTTCCGGGAGCCGGCGAGAGCGGCAGCTTCGAGAAGGTGAAGAAGCAAGCTGTACAACACTGGGATTGTGTGCGCACCTTGCCAACTGATAGAAAACAGTACCTTTGCACTCTCCTGACTTTTCCAATCACAGGAACATTCGATTGGAAGCTGTTTTGGACAACTTTTCTTTTCTTCCTGCCAAACACTTGGCAGACATCCGTGCAACTTCTAGAACACGATGGGAGATGTTTTCTGTGCTGGCACAGTTTTTCCTAGCCAGACATAGTGGAAAAGCTTTTTGCCGAGGTGTAGACTACATAAGACGCGAAAGACGAAGGTAGGATGCTCTCCGGAGGTAAGAGCCGCTGCCGGGCGTCTTTCGGCAGAAGCCGCGCTAAGGAGAGCACTGTGAGCGGCACAATCGTCTTTGCGCGAAGAAGCCGCTTCTTGGGCTCCGGCAGCCGGCGAGAGCGGCAGCTTCGGGAAGGTGAAGAAGCAAGCTGTACAACACTGGGATTGTGTGCGCACCTTGCCAACTGATAGAAAACAGTACCTTTGCACTCTCCTGACTTTTCCAATCACAGGAACATTCGATTGGAAGCTGTTTTGGACAACTTTTCTTTTCTTCCTGCCAAACACTTGGCAGACATCCGTGCAACTTCTAGAACACGATGGGAGATGTTTTCTGTGCTGGCACAGTTTTTCCTAGCCAGACATAGTGGAAAAGCTTTTTGCCGAGGTGTAGACTACATAAGACGCGAAAGACGAAGGTAGGATGCTCTCCGGAGGTAAGAGCCGCTGCCGGGCGTCTTTCGGCAGAAGCCGCGCTAAGGAGAGCCCTGTGAGCGGCACAATCGTCTTTGCGCGAAGAAGCCGCTTCTTCGGTTCCGGGAGCCGGCGAGAGCGGCAGCTTCGGGAAGGTGAAGAAGCAAGCTGTACAACACTGGGATTGTGTGCGCACCTTGCCAACTGATAGAAAACAGTACCTTTGCACTCTCCTGACTTTTCCAATCACAGGAACATTCGATTGGAAGCTGTTTTGGACAACTTTTCTTTTCTTCCTGCCAAACACTTGGCAGACATCCGTGCAACTTCTAGAACACGATGGGAGATGTTTTCTGTGCTGGCACAGTTTTTCCTAGCCAGACATAGTGGAAAAGCGTTTTGCTAAGATGTAGACTACAAAAGACGCGAAAGACGAAGGTAGGATGCTCTCCGGAGGTAAGAGCCGCTGCCGGGCGTCTTTCGGCAGAAGCCGCGCTAAGGAGAGCCCTGTGAGCGGCACAATCGTCTTTGCGTGAAGAAGCCGCTTCTTGGGCTCCGGCAGCCGGCGAGAGCGGCAGCTTCGGGAAGGTGAAGAAGCAAGCTGTACAACACTGGGATTGTGTGCGCACCTTGCCAACTGATAGAAAACAGTACCTTTGCACTCTCCTGACTTTTCCAATCACATGAACATTCGATTGGAAGCTGTTTTGGACAACTTTTCTTTTCTTCCTGCCAAACACTTGGCAGACATCCGTGCAACTTCTAGAACACGATGGGAGATGTTTTCTGTGCTGGCACAGTTTTTCCTAGCCAGACATAGTGGAAAAGCGTTTTGCCGAGGTGTAGATGAGAAGAGGAGCTAAAGACGAAGGTAGGATGCTCTCCGGAGGTAAGAGCCGCTGCCGGGCGTCTTTCGGCAGAAGCCGCGCTAAGGAGAGCACTGTGAGCGGCACAATCGTCTTTGCGCGAAGAAGCCGCTTCTTGGGCTCCGGCAGCCGGCGAGAGCGGCAGCTTCGGGAAGGTGAAGAAGCAAGCTGTACAACACTGGGATTGTGTGCGCACCTTGCCAACTGATAGAAAACAGTACCTTTGCACTCTCCTGACTTTTCCAATCACAGGAACATTCGATTGGAAGCTGTTTTGGACAACTTTTCTTTTCTTCCTGCCAAACACTTGGCAGACATCCGTGCAACTTCTAGAACACGATGGGAGATGTTTTCTGTGCTGGCACAGTTTTTCCTAGCCAGACATAGTGGAAAAGCTTTTTGCCGAGGTGTAGATGAGAAGAGGAGCTAAAGAGTGGATGTTAGCAAATGACACCCATCTTCAAAAAAGGCAATTAAGAGGACTCGCCATAGTACAAACCAGCCAGCCTCTTTTTTATCCCCAGGAAGTTGATGAAGCAGCTCTTCCTGGAAATCCTTGCCAGGCACATGACAGATGACCAAATAATGTAGTTAGCATGATTTTTCAGGGGAATTTCATGCTGAACATCACTTTAAACTCCTCTGATGAATCAACTTGACTGGTAGATGAAGGGAATATTATCTGCCTGGGCTTCAGGGAGGTTTTTGACATACCTCTACATGGCATCACACATACATATGGAAGCAATAGTGCAAAGGGGAGGGAATCAGTGTCTTTTCAGTGATGCTGAGGGAAAAGACAAGAGGCAGTGGGCACACACTGAAATACAGGAGATTGCCTTTGAACATCAGTAAATGTTTCTTTACTGTCAGGGTGACTGAACCACGGCACAGACTGCCCAGAAAGATTGTGGAGCCTGGATCTTTGAAGACATTAAAAGTACACCCAGATAGAATCCTGGGCAAGAGGCTCTAGGTATCCTGGTTTAGGCAGGGGGGTTGGGCCTGGTTAGCCCCACCAACCCCTTCCACTCTCTTTCATTCTGTGCTAGTGAATTCTCTTCAAGATGCATTTCAAAGCACTGGCATGACAAAGTTCTGTGCAGACAGAGATCCAAATGGACATGGCATCTAAGTTCCTTAAGCAGTGTTCAAGAAGAATGTAAAACTCTGGCACAAGTGTCTCTTCCCTAACTGAATCCCTTTCATGGGAAAATTCCCAGCTCTAGAAAGATCTTCTGATACGCATGCTTAAGACTGACACTGGCTGAGCAAATTTCTCCCTATGTATATCTAAGACCAGTTAGGATCTTCACCCAAAGTGCAGTCAACATAGTCACAGAATGCCTATTGTTAAGAAGTGACAGCTTCCATCAGAATGGCAGCTATTGGTCCACAAAATGGATTAATGGATGGGAATTATCTACGTGGGTTAAAAACAAAAATAAAGAGTTGGTCTTTATTTATCAATTTCATGGCAATATTGATAAGGGAAGAAAAAGATCTAAGTCCTTGACTTTCTGGACTCGAGGAAAGATTTTAAAAATTCCTTGTAAAAATGTATGATCACAATCAGACTATTGAAACCATTTTAGTTGGGAACAAAGTTCCAAAATTGTCTAGATAGTGGCAAAGAAGCCAAGAAAATAGGAAAGAAACAAAAAGAGAGCAAAAGAGTCAGCTTCAGTGTACAAGCTCGTTCTAGAAGTAGTCTGCTGGGAAAAGGAACCCCCAGCTAAATTTCCAATGTATTCCTGCGCTTGATTCAGTAACTGGTCAATGTAAAAACCAATCCTTTTGTACAACTTCTTCCAGCAACAAAAACTCCAACAGGTTGACACTACCATCATGCCTGTTCCAGACATATTTAAAAGAGAAATGATGATTTTCTTGAAAACCTACTTACATAAAAGTTGCAAGATGGTGGAGGGATTCCCACATCCTCCTTCCTCCATCTGGCTTGAAAGTATATTTGATAAAATATGCAACAAAGCACATGATTTATAAGGGAGAGTCAAATGGATGATTTGGGAATCGATCTCTTGTTGATAGTAAACTTCATATCCACTCGGTGTGACCTTTTTAAAACAAAATGTGGAGCTGAGGCATGAATCTGACACAACAATTGTAAAGCAAACATACACACTCCCCTTCATATGCCCCCCCCTCCACACACACCTAGGCACACACAGAGATCAGCATAGCAGATCATGAACACCTTGGAAAAGACTGAAATGCTAAATGCCTCTCTTGATGGGCAAAAGAGCTGGTGCAGTAATTCAAATGCCTGGTACAAAAATTCTGTTTAATATTTAGCTCCTATTTAAAACACAGCTTTTCATTTCATTCTATTTACAGAATATTTTCATTTCATTTGTTTCTTTAAAATTACTTAGTTCTCACCTGTTGTATGTCTAGGAATATTTTCTTCCAAAAATAGAAAAAAATAGATGATATCTTTTCAGCAGAAAACATTGGTTGATACAATTTTAAACCATCATGATATGGAAGAATTCTTCTGTCCCTCTCGAAGGTGGAAGAAGCATTTGGATCACAGATCATCTACAATGAAATACTTGACATGTTTAAGATGCTTTCAATCAATTTTGATCGTCAATTGCTTATTTGTTGTAAACAGTAATTTTTCAGTGAAGGGAAAGTGTGTGTGGTATATCTACATGATATGTTCAAAGGCAGTTCCTACTAATGGCCAGGCTGAATTCCAGTAAATAATGTCCCGAATGATATTTTGCCGCCTTCTTTGGCACTTCATGAAATCTTACCCCGATGAAGTGCTGAAACAAAGAGATTTTCTCTTAGAGAGTGTCTCATGTTGTAACCTATCCCATGGATTTTATGCTGTAATTCTTATCTCTTTTAAAATTTACTATCTTCTGTACAGTTTTCATGAAACTTTCTGTTACAGTAGTGAATAGCACAGATAAATGTCATTTTGTACAACTTTGAATTTACCCCAAGAGCTGAGAGAAAACTTGATCCTATACTTCAATCCGAGTTTCTTCTATAGTCCAACTTTGTTTCTCTACCATCAAGCTTCTCCTTTGTTGCTGCTCCAAGCCCCGTCCAAGGTGACCTTGAATACTTTCAGGGATGGGACACCCACAACTTCTCTGGGCAACCTGTTCCAGTGTTCCAGCACTCCCACAGTAAAAAAGGCCTTCCTTTCATCTAATATGTGTAGGAAATCATAAATCTAGGCATAGAAGCTTGGAGTGCAAATTTGAAATTCTTTGGATTTGAAGCACATTTTATATGAATACTGACTTACAGATGACTAAAAGATGTTGATGGGCATTTGAGCTGACAAGTTTTGAAAAAGTGCACGGAAATTAAAATTGAAACCACTAAAATTAAAAACTCCTTGCCATTTTCTTTTTCCTCTCCTATTCAAAATTGCATATGTCAGATATCAGTGCTTCATGCAAACCTCTCAGATGTTCTCAGAGAAAAAGCTTTTCTTTCAGACTAAGTTGCGGTTGACGTAGAACACTAGCAGGAGTGAAAGATTTTCTGGGCATCGGGGCAGCCCGTTCTCCTTGGATTTGTGTGCAGAATGCATTTTATCCAAACTGGAAAATAGATCCCAGCTCTGTTCTATTCATCATTCTTACTTCATCAGGCCAGAAGATTCTGTGAAAAGTAGCCTGTGGACCTTGAAGACAGCGCATGTGAACCAGATGAGAGGTGATAGAGAAGTTGAGGGAGAGAAGAAAGAGCATGAGGCTGAAACCAGAAAGTATTTCTCCACGTGATCATGGAAGATTGCAGGAGCCACTTGGTACTATCAAACCAGCCCAACTTGGCACTGGTGCCACCTTGGGTCTGGGAGCCATGTTGCATATCGTGCATTTTAAGGAGCCAGCTGGCCACACCCAGCCATATGCCCCCAAACACAAACCAAGGCCCTTTTCTCTGGCAAACAAAACTCAGCTGCCCTGCTTCTGGATGGCAGATTGCAGGAACCACTTGGTACTATCAAACCAGCCCAACTTGGCACTGGTGCCACCATGGGTCTGGTCACCATCCTGCCTATTGTAGCTTTTCAGGAGCCAGCCGGTCACTCTCAGCCATAGGCCCCCAAACACAAACCTCGGCCCGTTTCCCTGGCAAACAAAAGTAAGCTGCCCCGCTTCTGGATGGCAGATTGCAGGAGCTACTTAGTACTATCAAATCAGCCCGACTTGGCACAGGTGCCACCTTGGATCTGGGAACCATCCTGTGTATCGTGGATTTTCAGGGGCCAGCCAGCCACTCTCAGCCATATGCCCCCAAAAACAAACCACGGACCTTTTCTCTGGTAAACAAAACTCAACTGCCCCTCTTCTGGATGGCAAATTTTAGGACGCACTTTGTACTACGAAAACCGCCCGACGTGGCACTGGTGCCACCTTGTGTCAGGGAACCATCCTGCATATCGAGCTTTTTAAGGAGCCAGCCGGCCAGGCCCAGCCATATACCCCCAAAAACAAACCACGGACCATTTCTCATGGAAACAAAAATCCGCTGCCCCGCGTCTGGATGGCAGATTGCAGGAGCCACTTTGCACCATCAAACCAGCCCGACTTGGCACTGGTGCCACCTTGGGTCTGGGAACAATCCTGCGTATCGTACATATTCAGGAACCAGCCGAACACTCCCAGCCACAGGCCCCCAAACACAAACAACGGCCCATTTCCCTGGCAAACAAAACTCAGCGGCCCCGCTTCTGGATGGCAGTTTGCAGGAGCCACTTGGGACTATCAAACCAGCCCGACTTGGCACTGGTGCCACCTTGGGTCTGGGAACCATCCTGCGTATGGTGGATTCTAAGGAGCCAGCCGGCCACTCCCAGCCACAGGCCCCCAACAAAAACCACGGCCCTTTTTTCTGGCAAACAAAACTTAGCTGCCTCACTTCTGGATGGCAGATTGCAGGAGCCACTTGGTGTAATCAAACCAGCCCGACTTGGCACTGGTGCCACCTTGGGTCTGGGAACCATCCTGCGTATCGTGGATTCTAAGGAGCCAGCCGGCCACTCCCAGCCACAGGCCCCCAAACAAAATCAACGGCGCTCTTCCCTGGAAAACAAAACACGCCTGCCAACTTTTTGATGGAGTTTGCAGGAGCCACTTGGTACTATCAAACCAGCCCGACTTGGCACTTGTGCCACCTTGGGTCTGGGAAACATCCTGCGTATCGTGGATTCTTAGGAGCCAGCCGGCCACTCCTAGCCACAGGCCCCCAGACAAAAACCTAGGCCTATTTCTCTGGCAAACAAAAGTAAGCTGCCCCGCTTCTGGATGGCAGATTGCAGGAGACACTTGGTACTATCAAACCAGCCAAACTTGGCACTGGTGCCACCTTGGATCTGGGAACCATGCTGTGTATCGTGGATATTCAGGGGCCAGCCGGCCACTCTCAGCCATATGTCCCCAAACAGAAACCTCGGCCCGTTTCTCTGGCAAACAAAACTCAACTGCCCCTCTTCTGGATGGCAAATTGCAGGATGAACTTGATACTAAAACCGCAGGCCGACTTGGTAGTGGTGACACCTTGGACCTGGGAACCATCATGCGTATCGAGCATTTTAAGGAGCCAGCCGGCCACTCCCAGCAATATGCCCCCAAAAACAATCCACGGAATTTTTCTCTGGCAAACAAAAATCAGCTGCCCCACTTCTGGATGGCAGATTGCAGGAGCCACTTTGCACCATCAAACCAGCCCGACTTGGCACTGGTGCCACCTTGCATCTGGGAACCATGCTGCCTAGCGTGGATTTTCAGGAGCCAGCCGGCCACTCTCAGCCATAGGCCCCCAAACAAAACCCACGGCCCATTTCCCTGGCAAACAAAATTAAGCTGCCCCGCTTCTGGATGGCAGATTGCAGGACGCACTTGGTAGTATCAAACCAGCCCGACTTGGCACTGGTGCCACCTTGGGTCTGGGAACCATCCTGCGTATTGTGGGTTCAAAGGAGCCAGCCGGCCACTCCCAGCCACAGGCCCCCAAATACAAACAACGGCGCTTTTCCCTGGAAAACAAAACTCGCCTGCCAACTTTTTGATGGCAGATTGCAGGAGCCACTTGGTACTATCAAACCAGCCCGACTTGGCACTGGTGCCACCTTGGGTCTGGGAGCCATGTTGCATATCGTGCATTTTAAGGAGCCAGCTGGCCACTCCCAGCCATATGCCCCCAAACACAAACCAAGGCCCTTTTCTCTGGCAAACAAAACTCAGATGCCCTGCTTCTGGATGGCAGATTGCAGGAACCATTTGGTACTATCAAACCAGCCCAACTTGGCACTGGTGCCACCATGGGTCTGGTCACCATCCTGCCTATTGTAGCTTTTCAGGAGCCAGCCGGTCACTCTCAGCCATAGGCCCCCAAACACAAACCTCGGCCCGTTTCCCTGGCAAACAAAAGTAAGCTGTCCCGCTTCTGGATGGCAGATTGCAGGAGCTACTTAGTACTATCAAATCAGCCCGACTTGGCACAGGTGCCACCTTGGATCTGGGAACCATCCTGTGTATCGTGGATTTTCAGGGGCCAGCCAGCCACTCTCAGCCATATGCCCCCAAAAACAAACCACGGACCTTTTCTCTGGCAAACAAAACTCAACTGCCCCTCTTCTGGATGGCAAATATTAGGACGCACTTTGTACTATGAAAACCGCCCGACGTGGCACTGGTGCCACCTTGTGTCAGGGAACCATCCTGCATATCGAGCTTTTTAAGGAGCCAGCCGGCCAGGCCCAGCCATATACCCCCAAAAACAAACCACGGACCATTTCTCATGGAAATAAAAATCCGCTGCCCCGCGTCTGGATGGCAGATTGCAGGAGCCACTTTGCACCATCAAACCAGCCCGACTTGGCACTGGTGCCACCTTGGGTCTGGGAACAATCCTGCGTATCGTACATATTCAGGAACCAGCCGAACACTCCCAGCCACAGGCCCCCAAACACAAACAACGGCCCATTTCCCTGGCAAACAAAACTCAGCTGCCCCGCTTCTGGATGGCAGTTTGCAGGAGCCACTTGGTACTATCAAACCAGCCCGACTTGGCACTGGTGTCACCTTGGGTCTGGGAACCATCCTGCGTATGGTGGATTCTAAGGAGCCAGCCGGCCACTCCCAGCCACAGGCCCCCAACAAAACCACGGCCCTTTTTTCTGGCAAACAAAACTTAGCTGCCTCACTTCTGGATGGCAGATTGCAGGAGCCACTTGGTGTAATCAAACCAGCCCGACTTGGCACTGGTGCCACCTTGGGTCTGGGAACCATCCTGCGTATCGTGGATTCTAAGGAGCCAGCCGGCCACTCCCAGCCACAGGCCCCCAAACAAAATCAACGGCGCTGTTCCCTGGAAAACAAAACTCGCCTGCCAACTTTTTGATGGAGTTTGCAGGAGCCACTTGGTACTATCAAACCAGCCCGAGTTGGCACTGGTGCCACCTTGGGTCTGGGAAACATCCTGCGTATCGTGGATTCTTAGGAGCCAGCCGGCCACTCCTAGCCACAGGCCCCCAGACAAAAACCTAGGCCTATTTCTCTGGCAAACAAAAGTAAGCTGCCCCGCTTCTGGATGGCAGATTGCAGGAGACACTTGGTACTATCAAACCAGCCCAACTTGGCACTGGTGCCACCTTGGATCTGGGAACCATGCTGTGTATCGTGGATATTCAGGGGCCAGCCGGCCACTCTCAGCCATATGTCCCCAAACAGAAACCTCGGCCCGTTTCTCTGGCAAACAAAACTCAACTGCCCCTCTTCTGGATGGCAAATTGCAGGATGAACTTGATACTAAAACCGCAGGCCGACTTGGTAGTGGTGACACCTTGGACCTGGGAACCATCATGCGTATCGAGCATTTTAAGGAGCCAGCCGGCCACTCCCAGCAATATGCCCCCAAAAACAATCCACGGAATTTTTCTCTGGCAAACAAAAATCAGCTGCCCCGCTTCTGGATGGCAGATTGCAGGAGCCACTTTGCACCATCAAACCAGCCCGACTTGGCACTGGTGCCACCTTGCATCTGGGAACCATGCTGCCTAGCGTGGATTTTCAGGAGCCAGCCGGCCACTCTCAGCCATAGGCCCCCAAACAAAACCCACGGCCCGTTTCCCTGGCAAACAAAATTAAGCTGCCCCGCTTCTGGATGGCAGATTGCAGGACGCACTTGGTAGTATCAAACCAGCCCGACTTGGCACTGGTGCCACCTTGGGTCTGGGAACCATCCTGCGTATTGTGGGTTCAAAGGAGCCAGCCGGCCACTCCCAGCCACAGGCCCCCAAATACAAACAACGGCGTTTTTCCCTGGAAAACAAAACTCGCCTGACAACTTTTTGATGGCAGATTGCAGGAGCCACTTGGTACTATCAAACCAGCCCAACTTGGCACTGGTGCCACCATGGGTCTGGTCACCATCCTGCCTATCGTAGCTTTTCAGGAGCCAGCCGGTCACTCCCAGCCATAGGTCCTCAGTCACAAACCTCGGCCCGTTTCCCTGGCAAACAAAAGTAAGCTGCCCCGCTTCTGGATGGCAGATTGCAGGAGCCACTTGGTACTATCAAACCAGCCCAACTTGGCACTGGTGCCACCTCTGGTCTGGGAACCATGCTGCGTAACACAGATTCTAAGGCGCCAGTCGGCCACTCCCAGCCAAAAGCCCCCAAACACAAACAACGGCGCTATTCTCTGGCAAACAAAACTCCACTGCCACTCTTCTGGATGGCAAATTGCAGGACGCACTTGGTACTATAAAAACAGCCCGACTTGGCACTGGTGCCACCTTGGGTCTGGGAACCATCCTGCGTATCGATCTTTTTAATGAGACAGCCGGCCACGCCCAGCCATATGCCCCCAAACACAACCCACGGCCCTTTTCTCTGGCAAACAAAACTCAACTGCACCGCTTCTGGATGGCAGATTGCAGGAGCCACTTGGTACTATCAAACCAGCCCGACTTGGCACTGGTGCCACCTTGGGTCTGGGAACCATCCAGCCTATCGTGGATTTTAAGGAGCCAGCCGGCTACTCCCAGCCACAGGCCCCCAACAAAAACCACGGCCATTTTTTCTGGCAAACAAAACTTAGCTGCCTCACTTCTGGATGGCAGATTGCAGGAGCCACTTGGTGTAATCAAACCAGCCCGACTTGGCACTGGTGCCACCTTGGGTCTGGGAACCATCCTGCGTATCGTGGATTCTAAGGAGCCAGCCGGCCACTCCCAGCCACAGGTCCCCAAACAAAATCAACGGCGCTGTTCCCTGGAAAACAAAACACGTCTGCCAACATTTTGATGGAGTTTGCAGGAGCCACTTGGTACTATCAAACCAGCCCGACTTGGCACTGGTGCCACCTTGGGTCTGGGAAACATCCTGCGTATCGTGGATTCTAAGGAGCCAGCCGGCCACTCCTAGCCACAGGCCCCCAGACAAAAACCTAGGCCTATTTCTCTGGCAAACAAAAGTAAGCTGCCCCGCTTCTGGATGGCAGATTGCAGGAGACACTTGGTACTATCAAACCAGCCCAACTTGGCACTGGTGCCACCTTGGATCTGGGAACCATGCTGTGTATCGTGGATATTCAGGGGCCACCCGGCCACTCTCAGCCATATGTCCCCAAACAGAAACCTCGGCCCGTTTCTCTGGCAAACAAAACTCAACTGCCCCTCTTCTGGATGGCAAATTGCAGGATGAACTTGATACTAAAACCGCAGGCCGACTTGGTAGTGGTGACACCTTGGACCTGGGAACCATCATGCGTATCGAGCATTTTAAGGAGCCAGCCGGCCACTCCCAGCAATATGCCCCCAAAAACAATCCACGGAATTTTTCTCTGGCAAACAAAAATCAGCTGCCCCGCTTCTGGATGGCAGATTGCAGGAGCCACTTTGCACCATCAAACCAGCCCGACTTGGCACTGGTGCCACCTTGCATCTGGGAACCATGCTGCCTAGCGTGGATTTTCAGGAGCCAGCCGGCCACTCTCAGCCATAGGCCCCCAAACAAAACCCACGGCCCGTTTCCCTGGCAAACAAAATTAAGCTGCCCCGCTTCTGGATGGCAGATTGCAGGACGCACTTGGTAGTATCAAACCAGCCCGACTTGGCACTGGTGCCACCTTGGGTCTGGGAACCATCCTGCGTATTGTGGGTTCAAAGGAGCCAGCCGGCCACTCCCAGCCACAGGCCCCCAAATACAAACAACGGCGCTTTTCCCTGGAATACAAAACTCGCCTGACAACTTTTTGATGGCAGATTGCAGGAGCCACTTGGTACTATCAAACCAGCCCAACTTGGCACTGGTGCCACCATGGGTCTGGTCACCATCCTGCCTATCGTAGCTTTTCAGGAGCCAGCCGCTCACTCCCAGCCATAGGTCCCCAGTCACAAACCTCGGCCCGTTTCCCTGGCAAACAAAAGTAAGCTGCCCCACTTCTGGATGGCAGATTGCAGGAGCCACTTGGTACTATCAAACCAGCCCAACTTGGCACTGGTGCCACCTCTGGTCTGGGAACCATGCTGCGTAACACAGATTCTAAGGCGCCAGTCGGCCACTCCCAGCCAAAAGCCCCCAAACACAAACAACGGCGCTATTCTCTGGCAAACAAAACTCCACTGCCCCTCTTCTGGATGGCAAATTGCAGGACGCACTTGGTACTATAAAAACAGCCCGACTTGGCACTGGTGCCACCTTGGGTCTGGGAACCATCCTGCGTATCGATCTTTTTAATGAGACAGCCGGCCACGCCCAGCCATATGCCCCCAAACACAACCCACGGCCCTTTTCTCTGGCAAACAAAACTCAACTGCACCGCTTCTGGATGGCAGATTGCAGGAGCCACTTGGTACTATCAAACCAGCCCGACTTGGCACTGGTGCCACCTTGGGTCTGGGAACCATCCAGCCTACCGTGGATTTTAAGGAGCCAGCCGGCTACTCCCAGCCACAGGCCCCCAACAAAAACCACGGCCATTTTTTCTGGCAAACAAAACTTAGCTGCCTCACTTCTGGATGGCAGATTGCAGGAGCCACTTGGTGTAATCAAACCAGCCCGACTTGGCACTGGTGCCACCTTGGGTCTGGGAACCATCCTGCGTATCGTGGATTCTAAGGAGCCAGCCGGCCACTCCCAGCCACAGGTCCCCAAACAAAATCAACGGCGCTGTTCCCTGGAAAACAAAACACGTCTGCCAACATTTTGATGGAGTTTGCAGGAGCCACTTGGTACTATCAAACCAGCCCGACTTGGCACTGGTGCCACCTTGGGTCTGGGAAACATCCTGCGTATCGTGGATTCTAAGGAGCCAGCCGGCCACTCCTAGCCACAGGCCCCCAGACAAAAACCTAGGCCTATTTCTCTGGCAAACAAAAGTAAGCTGCCCCGCTTCTGGATGGCAGATTGCAGGAGACACTTGGTACTATCAAACCAGCCCAACTTGGCACTGGTGCCACCTTGGATCTGGGAACCATGCTGTGTATCGTGGATATTCAGGGGCCACCCGGCCACTCTCAGCCATATGTCCCCAAACAGAAACCTCGGCCCGTTTCTCTGGCAAACAAAACTCAACTGCCCCTCTTCTGGATGGCAAATTGCAGGATGAACTTGATACTAAAACCGCAGGCCGACTTGGTAGTGGTGACACCTTGGGCCTGGGAACCATCATGCGTATCGAGCATTTTTAGGAGCCAGCCGGCCACTCCCAGCAATATGCCCCCAAAAACAATCCACGGAATTTTTCTCTGGCAAACAAAAATCAGCTGCCCCGCTTCTGGATGGCAGATTGCAGGAGCCACTTTGCACCATCAAACCAGCCCGACTTGGCACTGGTGCCACCTTGCATCTGGGAACCATGCTGCCTAGCGTGGATTTTCAGGAGCCAGCCGGCCACTCTCAGCCATAGGCCCCCATACAAAACCCACGGCCCGTTTCCCTGGCAAACAAAATTAAGCTGCCCCGCTTCTGGATGGCAGATTGCAGGACGCACTTGGTAGTATCAAACCAGCCCGACTTGGCACTGGTGCCACCTTGGGTCTGGGAACCATGCTGCGTATCATGGATTTTCAGGAGCCAGCCGTCCACTGCCAGCCAAAGGCCCCGAAACACAAACAACAGCCTTTTTCTCTGGCAAACAAAAGTAAGCTGCCCCGCTTCTGGATGGCAGATTGCAGGAACCACTTGGTACTAACAAACCAGCCCGACTTGGCACTGGTGCCACCTTGGGTCTGGGAACCATCCTGCGTATGGTGGATTCTAAGGAGCCAGCTGGCCACTCCCAGCCACAGGCCCCAAAACACACACAACGGTGCTTTTCCCTGGAAAACAAAACTCGCCTGCCAAACATTTGATGGCAGATTGCAGGAGCCACTTGGTACTATCAAACCAGCCCAACTTGGCACTGGTGCCACCATGGGTCTGGTCACCATCCTGCCTATCGTAGCTTTTCAGGTGCCAGCCAGCCACCCCCAGCCATAGGCCCCTAGACAAATATTTCGGCCCGTTTCCCTGGCAAACAAAAGTAAGCTGCCCCGCTTCTGGATGGCAGATTGCAGGAGCCACTTTGCACCATCAAACCAGTCCAACTTGGCACTGGTGCCACCTCTGGTCTGGGAACCATCCTGCGTATCGTGGGTTCTAAGGAGCCAGCTGGCCACTCCCAGCCACAGGCCCCCAAACACAAACAACGGCGCTTTTCCCTGGAAAACAAAACTCGCCTGCCAACTTTTTGATGGCAGATTGCCGGAGCCACTTGGTACTATCAAACCAGCCCAACTTGGCACTGGTGCCACCATGGGTCTGGTCACCATCCTGCCTATCGTAGCTTTTCAGGAGCCAGCCGGTCACTCCCAGCCATAGGCCCCCAGACACAAACCTCGGCCCGTTTCCCTGGCAAACAAAAGTAAGCTGCCCCGCTTCTGCATGGCAGATTGCAGGAGCTATTTAGTACTATCAAACCAGCCCGACTTGGCACTGGTGACACCTCTGGTCTGGGAACCATCCTGCCTATCGTGGATTTTCAGGGGCCAGCCGGCCACTCTCAGCCATATGCCCCCAAAAACAAACCACGGCCCTTTTCTCTGGCAAACAAAACTCAACTGCCCCTCTTCTGGATGGCAAATTTTAGGACGCACTTTGTACTACGAAAACCGCCCGACGTGGCACTGGTGCCACCTTGTGTCAGGGAACCATCCTGCATATCGAGCTTTTTAAGGAGCCAGCCGGCCAGGCCCAGCCATATACCCCCAAAAACAAACCACGGACCATTTCTCATGGAAACAAAAATCCGCTGCCCCGCGTCTGGATGGCAGATTGCAGGAGCCACTTTGCACCATCAAACCAGCCCGACTTGGCACTGGTGCCACCTTGGGTCTGGGAACAATCCTGCATATCGTGGATTCTAAGGAGCCAGCCGGCCACTCCCAGCCACAGGCCCGCAAACACAAACAACGGCGCTTTTCCCTGGAAAACAAAACTCGCCTGCCAAATTTTTGATGGCAGATTGCAGGAGCCACTTGGTATAATCAAATCATCCCAACTTGGCACTGGTGCCACTATGGGTCTGGGAACCATCCTGCCTATTGTAGCATTTCAGGAGCCAGCCGGTCACTCCCAGCCATAGTCCCCCAGACACAAACCTCGGACCGTTTCCCTGGCAAACAAAATTAAGCTGCCCCGATTCTGGATGGCAGATTGCAGGAGCCACTTGGTAGTGTCAAACCAGCCCGACTTGGCACTGGTGCCACCTTGGGTCTGGGAACCATCCTGCGTATCGTGGATTCTAAGCAGCCACCCGGCCACTCTGAGCCACAGGCGCCCAAACACTAACAACGGCGCTTTTCCCTGGAAAACAAAACTCGCCTGCCAACATTTTGATGGCAGATTGCAGGAGCCACTTGGTGCTATCAAACCAGCCCAACTTGGCACTGGTGCCACCATGGGTCTGGTCACCATCCTGCCTATCGTAGCTTTTCAGGAGCCAGGCGGTCACTCCCAGCCATAGACCCCCAGACACAAACCTCGGCCCGTTTCCCTGGAAAACAAAAGTAAGCTGCCCCGCTTCTGGATGGCAGATTGCAGGAGCCACTTGGTACTATCAAATCAGCCCAACTTGGCACTGGTGCCACCATGGGTCTGGTCACCATCCTGCCTATCGTAGCTTTTCAGGAGCCAGCCGGTCACTCCCAGCCATAGGCCCCCTGACACAAACCTCGGCCCGTTTCCCTGGCAAACAAAAGTAAACTGCCCCGCTTCTGGATGGCAGATTGCAGGACGCACTTGGTACTATAAAAACAGCCCGACTTGGCACTGGTGCCACCTTGGGTCTGGGAACCATCCTGCGTATCGATCTTTTTAATGAGACAGCCGGCCACTCCCAGCCATATGCCCCCAAACACAACCCACGGCCCTTTTCTCTGGCAAACAAAACTCAACTGCACCGCTTCTGGATGGCAGATTGCAGGAGCCACTTGGTACTATCAAACCAGCCCGACTTGGCACTGGTGCCACCTTGGGTCTGGGAACCATCCTGCGTATGGTGGATTCTAAGGAGCCAGCCGGCCACTCCCAGCCACAGGCCCCCAACAAAAACCACGGCCCTTTTTTCTGGCAAACAAAACTTAGCTGCCTCACTTCTGGATGGCAGATTGCAGGAGCCACTTGGTGTAATCAAACCAGCCCGACTTGGCACTGGTGCCACCTTGGGTCTGGGAACCATCCTGCGTATCGTGGATTCTAAGGAGCCAGCCGGCCACTCCCAGCCACAGGCCCCCAAACAAAATCAACGGCGCTGTTCCCTGGAAAACAAAACTCGCCTGCCAACTTTTTGATGGAGTTTGCAGGAGCCACTTGGTACTATCAAACCAGCCCGAGTTGGCACTGGTGCCACCTTGGGTCTGGGAAACATCCTGCGTATCGTGGATTCTTAGGAGCCAGCCGGCCACTCCTAGCCACAGGCCCCCAGACAAAAACCTCGGCCCGTTTCTCTGGCAAACAAAAGTAAGCTGCCCCTCTTCTGGATGGCAAATTGCAGGATGAACTTGATACTAAAACCGCAGGCCGACTTGGTAGTGGTGACACCTTGGGCCTGGGAACCATCATGCGTATCGAGCATTTTAAGGAGCCAGCCGGCCACTCCCAGCAATATGCCCCCAAAAACAATCCACGGAATTTTTCTCTGGCAAACAAAAATCAGCTGCCCCGCTTCTGGATGGCAGATTGCAGGAGCCACTTTGCACCATCAAACCAGCCCGACTTGGCACTGGTGCCACCTTGCATCTGGGAACCATGCTGCCTAGCGTGGATTTTCAGGAGCCAGCCGGCCACTCTCAGCCATAGGCCCCCATACAAAACCCACGGCCCGTTTCCCTGGCAAACAAAATTAAGCTGCCCCGCTTCTGGATGGCAGATTGCAGGACGCACTTGATAGTATCAAACCAGCCCGACTTGGCACTGGTGCCACCTTGGGTCTGTGAACCATCCTGCGTATCATGGATTTTCAGGAGCCAGCCGTCCACTGCCAGCCACAGGCCCCGAAACACAAACAACAGCCTTTTTCTCTGGCAAACAAAAGTAAGCTGCCCCGCTTCTGGATGGCAGATTGCAGGAACCACTTGGTACTAACAAACCAGCCCGACTTGGCACTGGTGCCACCTTGGGTCTGGGAACCATCCTGCGTATGGTGGATTCTAAGGAGCCAGCTGGCCACTCCCAGCCACAGGCCCCAAAACACACACAACGGTGCTTTTCCCTGGAAAACAAAACTCGCCTGCCAAACATTTGATGGCAGATTGCAGGAGCCACTTGGTACTATCAAACCAGCCCAACTTGGCACTGGTGCCACCATGGGTCTGGTCACCATCCTGCCTATCGTAGCTTTTCAGGTGCCAGCCAGCCACCCCCAGCCATAGGCCCCTAGACAAATATTTCGGCCCGTTTCCCTGGCAAACAAAAGTAAGCTGCCCCGCTTCTGGATGGCAGATTGCAGGAGCCACTTTGCACCATCAAACCAGTCCAACTTGGCACTGGTGCCACCTCTGGTCTGGGAACCATCCTGCGTATCGTGGGTTCTAAGGAGCCAGCTGGCCACTCCCAGCCACAGGCCCCCAAACACAAACAACGGCGCTTTTCCCTGGAAAACAAAACTCGCCTGCCAACTTTTTGATGGCAGATTGCCGGAGCCACTTGGTACTATCAAACCAGCCCAACTTGGCACTGGTGCCACCATGGGTCTGGTCACCATCCTGCCTATCGTAGCTTTTCAGGAGCCAGCCGGTCACTCCCAGCCATAGGCCCCCAGACACAAACCTCGGCCCGTTTCCCTGGCAAACAAAAGTAAGCTGCCCCGCTTCTGCATGGCAGATTGCAGGAGCTATTTAGTACTATCAAACCAGCCCGACTTGGCACTGGTGACACCTCTGGTCTGGGAACCATCCTGCCTATCGTGGATTTTCAGGGGCCAGCCGGCCACTCTCAGCCTTATGCCCCCAAAAACAAACCACGGCCCTTTTCTCTGGCAAACAAAACTCAACTGCCCCTCTTCTGGATGGCAAATTTTAGGACGCACTTTGTACTACGAAAACCGCCCGACGTGGCACTGGTGCCACCTTGTGTCAGGGAACCATCCTGCATATCGAGCTTTTTAAGGAGCCAGCCGGCCAGGCCCAGCCATATACCCCCAAAAACAAACCACGGACCATTTCTCATGGAAACAAAAATCCGCTGCCCCGCGTCTGGATGGCAGATTGCAGGAGCCACTTTGCACCATCAAACCAGCCCGACTTGGCACTGGTGCCACCTTGGGTCTGGGAACCATCCTGCATATCGTGGATTCTAAGGAGCCAGCCGGCCACTCCCAGCCACAGGCCCGCAAACACAAACAACGGCGCTTTTCCCTGGAAAACAAAACTCGCCTGCCAAATTTTTGATGGCAGATTGCAGGAGCCACTTGGTACTATCAAATCATCCCAACTTGGCACTGGTGCCACTATGGGTCTGGGAACCATCCTGCCTATTGTAGCATTTCAGGAGCCAGCCGGTCACTCGCAGCCATAGTCCCCCAGACACAAACCTCGGACCGTTTCCCTGGCAAACAAAATTAAGCTGCCCCGATTCTGGATGGCAGATTGCAGGAGCCACTTGGTAGTGTCAAACCAGCCCGACTTGGCACTGGTGCCACCTTGGGTCTGGGAACCATCCTGCGTATCGTGGATTCTAAGCAGCCACCCGGCCACTCTGAGCCACAGGCGCCCAAACACTAACAACGGCGCTTTTCCCTGGAAAACAAAACTCGCCTGCCAACATTTTGATGGCAGATTGCAGGAGCCACTTGGTGCTATCAAACCAGCCCAACTTGGCACTGGTGCCACCATGGGTCTGGTCACCATCCTGCCTATCGTAGCTTTTCAGGAGCCAGGCGGTCACTCCCAGCCATAGACCCCCAGACACAAACCTCGGCCCGTTTCCCTGGAAAACAAAAGTAAGCTGCCCCGCTTCTGGATGGCAGATTGCAGGAGCCACTTGGTACTATCAAATCAGCCCAACTTGGCACTGGTGCCACCATGGGTCTGGTCACCATCCTGCCTATCGTAGCTTTTCAGGAGCCAGCCGGTCACTCCCAGCCATAGGCCCCCTGACACAAACCTCGGCCCGTTTCCCTGGCAAACAAAAGTAAACTGCCCCGCTTCTGGATGGCAGATTGCAGGACGCACTTGGTACTATAAAAACAGCCCGACTTGGCACTGGTGCCACCTTGGGTCTGGGAACCATCCTGCGTATCGAACTTTTTAATGAGACAGCCGGCCACTCCCAGCCATATGCCCCCAAACACAACCCACGGCCCTTTTCTCTGGCAAACAAAACTCAACTGCACCGCTTCTGGATGGCAGATTGCAGGAGCCACTTGGTACTATCAAACCAGCCCGACTTGGCACTGGTGCCACCTTGGGTCTGGGAACCATCCTGCGTATGGTGGATTCTAAGGAGCCAGCCGGCCACTCCCAGCCACAGGCCCCCAACAAAAACCACGGCCCTTTTTTCTGGCAAACAAAACTTAGCTGCCTCACTTCTGGATGGCAGATTGCAGGAGCCACTTGGTGTAATCAAACCAGCCCGACTTGGCACTGGTGCCACCTTGGGTCTGGGAACCATCCTGCGTATCGTGGATTCTAAGGAGCCAGCCGGCCACTCCCAGCCACAGGCCCCCAAACAAAATCAACGGCGCTGTTCCCTGGAAAACAAAACTCGCCTGCCAACTTTTTGATGGAGTTTGCAGGAGCCACTTGGTACTATCAAACCAGCCCGAGTTGGCACTGGTGCCACCTTGGGTCTGGGAAACATCCTGCGTATCGTGGATTCTTAGGAGCCAGCTGGCCACTCCTAGCCACAGGCCCCCAGACAAAAACCTCGGCCCGTTTCTCTGGCAAACAAAAGTAAGCTGCCCCTCTTCTGGATGGCAAATTGCAGGATGAACTTGATACTAAAACCGCAGGCCGACTTGGTAGTGGTGACACCTTGGGCCTGGGAACCATCATGCGTATCGAGCATTTTAAGGAGCCAGCCGGCCACTCCCAGCAATATGCCCCCAAAAACAATCCACGGAATTTTTCTCTGGCAAACAAAAATCAGCTGCCCCGCTTCTGGATGGCAGATTGCAGGAGCCACTTTGACCCATCAAACCAGCCCGACTTGGCACTGGTGCCACCTTGCATCTGGGAACCATGCTGCCTAGCGTGGATTTTCAGGAGCCAGCCGGCCACTCTCAGCCATAGGCCCCCATACAAAACCCACGGCCCGTTTCCCTGGCAAACAAAATTAAGCTGCCCCGCTTCTGGATGGCAGATTGCAGGACGCACTTGGTAGTATCAAACCAGCCCGACTTGGCACTGGTGCCACCTTGGGTCTGGGAACCATCCTGCGTATCATGGATTTTCAGGAGCCAGCCGTCCACTGCCAGCCACAGGCCCCGAAACACAAACAACAGCCTTTTTCTCTGGCAAACAAAAGTAAGCTGCCCCGCTTCTGGATGGCAGATTGCAGGAACCACTTGGTACTAACAAACCAGCCCGACTTGGCACTGGTGCCACCTTGGGTCTGGGAACCATCCTGCGTATGGTGGATTCTAAGGAGCCAGCTGGCCACTCCCAGCCACAGGCCCCAAAACACACACAACGGTGCTTTTCCCTGGAAAACAAAACTCGCCTGCCAAACATTTGATGGCAGATTGCAGGAGCCACTTGGTACTATCAAACCAGCCCAACTTGGCACTGGTGCCACCATGGGTCTGGTCACCATCCTGCCTATCGTAGCTTTTCAGGTGCCAGCCAGCCACCCCCAGCCATAGGCCCCTAGACAAATATTTCGGCCCGTTTCCCTGACAAACAAAAGTAAGCTGCCCCGCTTCTGGATGGCAGATTGCAGGAGCCACTTTGCACCATCAAACCAGTCCAACTTGGCACTGGTGCCACCTCTGGTCTGGGAACCATCCTGCGTATCGTGGGTTCTAAGGAGCCAGCTGGCCACTCCCAGCCACAGGCCCCCAAACACAAACAACGGCGCTTTTCCCTGGAAAACAAAACTCGCCTTCCAACTTTTTGATGGCAGATTGCCGGAGCCACTTGGTACTATCAAACCAGCCCAACTTGGCACTGGTGCCACCATGGGTCTGGTCACCATCCTGCCTATCGTAGCTTTTCAGGAGCCAGCCGGTCACTCCCAGCCATAGGCCCCCAGACACAAACCTCGGCCCGTTTCCCTGGCAAACAAAAGTAAGCTGCCCCGCTTCTGCATGGCAGATTGCAGGAGCTATTTAGTACTATCAAACCAGCCCGACTTGGCACTGGTGACACCTCTGGTCTGGGAACCATCCTGCCTATCGTGGATTTTCAGGGGCCAGCCGGCCACTCTCAGCCATATGCCCCCAAAAACAAACCACGGCCCTTTTCTCTGGCAAACAAAACTCAACTGCCCCTCTTCTGGATGGCAAATTTTAGGACGCACTTTGTACTACGAAAACCGCCCGACGTGGCACTGGTGCCACCTTGTGTCAGGGAACCATCCTGCATATCGAGCTTTTTAAGGAGCCAGCCGGCCACGCCCAGCCATATACCCCCAAAACAAACCACGGACCATTTCTCATGGAAACAAAAATCCGCTGCCCCGCGTCTGGATGGCAGATTGCAGGAGCCACTTTGCACCATCAAACCAGCCCGACTTGGCACTGGTGCCACCTTGGGTCTGGGAACCATCCTGCATATCGTGGATTCTAAGGAGCCAGCCGGCCACTCCCAGCCACAGGCCCCCAAACACAAACAACGGCGCTATTCCCTGGAAAACAAAACTCGCCTGCCAGCTTTTTGATGGCAGATTGCAGGAGCCACTTGGTACTATCAAATCATCCCAACTTGGCACTGGTGCCACTATGGGTCTGGGAACCATCCTGCCTATTGTAGCATTTCAGGAGCCAGCCGGTCACTCCCAGCCATAGTCCCCCAGACACAAACCTCGGACCGTTTCCCTGGCAAACAAAATTAAGCTGCCCCGATTCTGGATGGCAGATTGCAGGAGCCACTTGGTAGTGTCAAACCAGCCCGACTTGGCACTGGTGCCACCTTGGGTCTGGGAACCATCCTGCGTATCGTGGATTCTAAGCAGCCACCCGGCCACTCTGAGCCACAGGCGCCCAAACACTAACAACGGCGCTTTTCCCTGGAAAACAAAACTCGCCTGCCAACATTTTGATGGCAGATTGCAGGAGCCACTTGGTGCTATCAAACCAGCCCAACTTGGCACTGGTGCCACCATGGGTCTGGTCACCATCCTGCCTATCGTAGCTTTTCAGGAGCCAGGCGGTCACTCCCAGCCATAGGCCCCCAGACACAAACCTCGGCCCGTTTCCCTGGAAAACAAAAGTAAGCTGCCCCGATTCTGGATGGCAGATTGCAGGAGCCACTTGGTACTATCAAATCAGCCCAACTTGGCACTGGTGCCACCATGGGTCTGGTAAACATCCTGCCTATCGTAGCTTTTCAGGAGCCAGCCGGTCACTCCCTGCCATAGGCCCCCAGACACAAACCTCGGCCCGTTTCCCTGGCAAACAAAAGTAAACTGCCCCGCTTTTGGATGGCAGATTGCAGGATGCATTTGGTACTATCAAACCTGCCCGGCTTGGCCCTCGTGCCACCTTGGCTCTGGGAACCATGCTGCGTAACGTAGATTCTACGAGGACAGGCGGCCACTCCCAGCCACAGGCCTCTAAACAAAAACAACGGCGCTTTTCCCTGGAAAACAAAACTCGCCTGCCAAATTTTTGATGGCAGATTGCAGGAGCCACTTGGTACTATCAAACCAGCCCAACTGTGTACTGGTGCCACCATGGGTCTGGTCACCATCCTGCCTATCGTAGCTTTTCAGGAGCCAGCCGGTCACTCCCAGCCATAGGCCCCCAGACAAATATCTCGGCCCGTTTCCCTGGCAAACAAAAGTAAGCTGCCCCGCTTCTGGATGGCAGATTACAGCAGCCACATGGTACTATCAAACCAGGCCAACATGGCACTGGTGCCACCTTGGCTCTGGGAACCATCCTGCCTATCGTGGATTTTCAGGGGCCAGCCGGCCACTCTCAGCCATATGCCCCCAAACACATACCACGGCCCTTTGCTCTGGCAAACAAAACTCAACTGCCCCTCTTCTGGATGGCAAATTGCAGGACGCACTTGGTACTACGAAAACAGCCCGACTTGACAGTGATGCCACCTTGGGTCAGGGAACAATCCTGCGTATCGATCTTTTTAAGGAGCCAGCCGGCCACGTCCAGCCATATACCCCCAAAATAAAACCACGGAACTTTTCTCCAGCAAACAAAAATCCGCTGCCCCGCGTCTGAATGGCAGATTTCAGGAGCTATTTAGTATTATCAAACCAGCCCGACTTGGAACTGGTGCCACCATGAGTCTGGTAACCATCCTGCCTATCGTAGCTTTTCAGTAGCCAGCCGGTCACTCCCAGCCATAGGCCCCCAGACACAAACCTCGGCCCGTTTCCCTGGGAAACAAAAGTAAGCTGACCCGCTTCTGGATGGCAGATTGCAGGAGCCACTTGGTACTATCAAACGAGCCCAACTTGGCACTGGTGCCACCTTGGCTCTGGGAACCATCCTGCGTATCCTGGGTTCAAAGGAGGCAGCCGGCCACTCCCAGCCACAGGCCTCTAAACAAGAACAACGGCGCTTTTCCCTGGAAAACAAAAGTCGCCTGACAACATTTTGATGGCAGATTGCAGGAGCCACTTGGTACTATCAAACCAGCCCAACTTGGCACTGGTGCCACCATGGGTCTGGTCACCATCCTGCCTATCGTAGCTTTTCAGGAGCCAGCCGCTCACTCCCAGCCATAGGCCCCCAGACAAATATCTCGGCCCGTTTCCCTGGCAAACAAAAGTAAGCAGCCCCGCTTCTGGATGGCAGATTGCAGGAGCCACATGGTACTATCAAACCAGCCCAACTTGGCACTGGTGCCACCTCTGGTCTGGGAACCATCCTGCGTATCGTGGGTTCTAAGGAGCCAGCTGGCCACTCCCAGCCACAGGCCCCCAAACACTAACAACGGCGCTTTTCCCTGGAAAACAAAACTCGCCTGCCAACTTTTTGATGGCAGATTGCTTGAGCCACTTGGTACTATCAAACCAGCCCAACTTGGCACTGGTGCCACCATGGGTCTGGTCACCATCCTGCCTATCGTAGCTTTTCAGGAGCCAGCCGGTCACTCCCAGCCATAGGCCCCCAGACACAAACCTCGGCCCGTTTCCCTGGCAAACAAAAGTAAGCTGCCCCGCTTCTGCATGGCAGATTGCAGGAGCTATTTAGTACTATCAAACCAGCCCGACTTGGCACTGGTGACACCTCTGGTCTGGGAACCATCCTGCCTATCGTGGATTTTCAGGGGCCAGCCGGCCACTCTCAGCCATATGCCCCCAAAAACAAACCACGGCCCTTTTCTCTGGCAAACAAAACTCAACTGCCCCTCTTCTGGATGGCAAATTTTAGGACGCACTTTGTACTACGAAAACCGCCCGACGTGGCACTGGTGCCACCTTGTGTCAGGGAACCATCCTGCATATCGAGCTTTTTAAGGAGCCAGCCGGCCACGCCCAGCCATATACCCCCAAAAACAAACCACGGACCATTTCTCATGGAAACAAAAATCCGCTGCCCCGCGTCTGGATGGCAGATTGCAGGAGCCACTTTGCACCATCAAACCAGCCCGACTTGGCACTGGTGCCACCTTGGGTCTGGGAACAATCCTGCATATCGTGGATTCTAAGGAGCCAGCCGGCCACTCCCAGCCACAGGCCCCCAAACACAAACAACGGCGCTTTTCCCTGGAAAACAAAACTCGCCTGCCAGCTTTTTGATGGCAGATTGCAGGAGCCACTTGGTACTATCAAATCATCCCAACTTGGCACTGGTGCCACTATGGGTCTGGGAACCATCCTGCCTATTGTAGCATTTCAGGAGACAGCCGGTCACTCCCAGCCATAGTCCCCCAGACACACACCTCGGACCGTTTCCCTGGCAAACAAAATTAAGCTGCCCCGATTCTGGATGGCAGATTGCAGGAGCCACTTGGGAGTGTCAAACCAGCCCGACTTGGCACTGGTGCCACCTTGGGTCTGGGAACCATCCTGCGTATCGTGGATTCTAAGCAGCCACCCGGCCACTCTGAGCCACAGGCGCCCAAACACAAACAACGGCGCTTTTCCCTGGAAAACAAAACTCGCCTGCCAACATTTTGATGGCAGATTGCAGGAGCCACTTGGTGCTATCAAACCAGCCCAACTTGGCACTGGTGCCACCTTGGGTCTGGTCACCATCCTGCCTATCGTAGCTTTTCAGGAGCCAGGCGGTCACTCCCAGCCATAGACCCCCAGACACAAACCTCGGCCCGTTTCCCTGGAAAACAAAAGTAAGCTGCCCCGATTCTGGATGGCAGATTGCAGGAGCCACTTGGTACTATCAAATCAGCCCAACTTGGCACTGGTGCCACCATGGGTCTGGTAAACATCCTGCCTATCGTAGCTTTTCAGGAGCCAGCCGGTCACTCCCTGCCATAGGCCCCCAGACACAAACCTCGGCCCGTTTCCCTGGCAAACAAAAGTAAACTGCCCCGCTTTTGGATGGCAGATTGCAGGATGCATTTGGTACTATCAAACCTGCCCGACTTGGCCCTCGTGCCACCTTGGCTCTGGGAACCATGCTGCGTAACGTAGATTCTACGAGGACAGGCGGCCACTCCCAGCCACAGGCCTCTAAACAAAAACAACGGCGCTTTTCCCTGGAAAACAAAACTCGCCTGCCAAATTTTTGATGGCAGATTGCAGGAGCCACTTGGTACTATCAAACCAGCCCAACTGTGTACTGGTGCCACCATGGGTCTGGTCACCATCCTGCCTATCGTAGCTTTTCAGGAGCCAGCCGGTCACTCCCAGCCATAGGCCCCCAGACAAATATCTCGGCCCGTTTCCCTGGCAAACAAAAGTAAGCTGCCCCGCTTCTGGATGGCAGATTACAGCAGCCACATGGTACTATCAAATCAGGCCAACATGGCACTGGTGCCACCTTGGCTCTGGGAACCATCCTGCCTATCGTGGATTTTCAGGGGCCAGCCGGCCACTCTCAGCCATATGCCCCCAAACACATACCACGGCCCTTTGCTCTGGCAAACAAAACTCAACTGCCCCTCTTCTGGATGGCAAATTGCAGGACGCACTTGGTACTACGAAAACAGCCCGACTTGACAGTGATGCCACCTTGGGTCAGGGAACAATCCTGCGTATCGATCTTTTTAAGGAGCCAGCCGGCCACGTCCAGCCATATACCCCCAAAATAAAACCACGGAACTTTTCTCCAGCAAACAAAAATCCGCTGCCCCGCGTCTGAATGGCAGATTTCAGGAGCTATTTAGTATTATCAAACCAGCCCGACTTGGCACTGGTGCCACCATGAGTCTGGTAACCATCCTGCCTATCGTATCTTTTCAGTAGCCAGCCGGTCACTCCCAGCCATAGGCCCCCAGACACAAACCTCGGCCCGTTTCCCTGGGAAACAAAAGTAAGCTGACCCGCTTCTGGATGGCAGATTGCAGGAGCCACTTGGTACTATCAAACCAGCCCAACTTGGCACTGGTGCCACCTTGGCTCTGGGAACCATCCTGCGTATCCTGGGTTCAAAGGAGGCAGCCGGCCACTCCCAGCCACAGGCCTCTAAACAAGAACAACGGCGCTTTTCCCTGGAAAACAAAAGTCGCCTGACAAATTTTTGATGGCAGATTGCAGGAGCCACTTGGTACTATCAAACCAGCCCAACTTGGCACTGGTGCCACCATGGGTCTGGTCACCATCCTGCCTATCGTAGCTTTTCAGGAGCCAGCCGCTCACTCCCAGCCATAGGCCCCCAGACAAATATCTCGGCCCGTTTCCCTGGCAAACAAAAGTAAGCTGCCCCGCTTCTGGATGGCAGATTGCAGGAGCCACATGGTACTATCAAACCAGCCCAACTTGGCACTGGTGCCACCTCTGGTCTGGGAACCATCCTGCGTATCGTGGGTTCTAAGGAGCCAGCTGGCCACTCCCAGCCACAGGCCCCCAAACACAAACAACGGCGCTTTTCCCTGGAAAACAAAACTCGCCTGCCAACTTTTTGATGGCAGATTGCCGGAGCCACTTGGTACTATCAAACCAGCCCAACTTGGCACTGGTGCCACCATGGGTCTGGTCACCATCCTGCCTATCGTAGCTTTTCAGGAGCCAGCCGGTCACTCCCAGCCATAGGCCCCCAGACACAAACCTCGGCCCGTTTCCCTGGCAAACAAAAGTAAGCTGCCCCGCTTCTGCATGGCAGATTGCAGGAGCTATTTAGTACTATCAAACCAGCCCGACTTGGCACTGGTGACACCTCTGGTCTGGGAACCATCCTGCCTATCGTGGATTTTCAGGGGCCAGCCGGCCACTCTCAGCCATATGCCCCCAAAAACAAACCACGGCCCTTTTCTCTGGCAAACAAAACTCAACTGCCCCTCTTCTGGATGGCAAATTTTAGGACGCACTTTGTACTACGAAAACCGCCCGACGTGGCACTGGTGCCACCTTGTGTCAGGGAACCATCCTGCATATCGAGCTTTTTAAGGAGCCAGCCGGCCACGCCCAGCCATATACCCCCAAAAACAAACCACGGACCATTTCTCATGGAAACAAAAATCCGCTGCCCCGCGTCTGGATGGCAGATTGCAGGAGCCACTTTGCACCATCAAACCAGCCCGACTTGGCACTGGTGCCACCTTGGGTCTGGGAACAATCCTGCATATCGTGGATTCTAAGGAGCCAGCCGGCCACTCCCAGCCACAGGCCCCCAAACACAAACAACGGCGCTTTTCCCTGGAAAACAAAACTCGCCTGCCAGCTTTTTGATGGCAGATTGCAGGAGCCACTTGGTACTATCAAATCATCCCAACTTGGCACTGGTGCCACCTTGGGTCTGGGAACCATCCTGCCTATTGTAGCATTTCAGGAGCCAGCCGGTCACTCGCAGCCATAGTCCCCCAGACACAAACCTCGGACCGTTTCCCTGGCAAACAAAATTAAGCTGCCCCGATTCTGGATGGCAGATTGCAGGAGCCACTTGGGAGTGTCAAACCAGCCCGACTTGGCACTGGTGCCACCTTGGGTCTGGGAACCATCCTGCGTATCGTGGATTCTAAGCAGCCACCCGGCCACTCTGAGCCACAGGCGCCCAAACAAAAACAACGGCGCTTTTCCCTGGAAAACAAAACTCGCCTGCCAACATTTTGATGGCAGATTGCAGGAGCCACTTGGTGCTATCAAACCAGCCCAACTTGGCACTGGTGCCACCATGGGTCTGGTCACCATCCTGCCTATCGTAGCTTTTCAGGAGCCAGGCGGTCACTCCCAGCCATAGACCCCCAGACACAAACCTCGGCCCGTTTCCCTGGAAAACAAAAGTAAGCTGCCCCGATTCTGGATGGCAGATTGCAGGAGCCACTTGGTACTATCAAATCAGCCCAACTTGGCACTGGTGCCACCATGGGTCTGGTAAACATCCTGCCTATCGTAGCTTTTCAGGAGCCAGCCGGTCACTCCCTGCCATAGGCCCCCAGACACAAACCTCGGCCCGTTTCCCTGGCAAACAAAAGTAAACTGCCCCGCTTTTGGATGGCAGATTGCAGGATGCATTTGGTACTATCAAACCTGACCGACTTGGCCCTCGTGCCACCTTGGCTCTGGGAACCATGCTGCGTAACGTAGATTCTACGAGGACAGGCGGCCACTCCCAGCCACAGGCCTCTAAACAAAAACAACGGCGCTTTTCCCTGGAAAACAAAACTCGCCTGCCAAATTTTTGATGGCAGATTGCAGGAGCCACTTGGTACTATCAAACCAGCCCAACTGTGTACTGGTGCCACCATGGGTCTGGTCACCATCCTGCCTATCGTAGCTTTTCAGGAGCCAGCCGGTCACTCCCAGCCATAGGCCCCCAGACAAATATCTCGGCCCGTTTCCCTGGCAAACAAAAGTAAGCTGCCCCGCTTCTGGATGGCAGATTACAGCAGCCACATGGTACTATCAAACCAGGCCAACATGGCACTGGTGCCACCTTGGCTCTGGGAACCATCCTGCCTATCGTGGATTTTCAGGGGCCAGCCGGCCACTCTCAGCCATATGCCCCCAAACACATACCACGGCCCCTTGCTCTGGCAAACAAAACTCAACTGCCCCTCTTCTGGATGGCAAATTGCAGGACGCACTTGGTACTACGAAAACAGCCCGACTTGACAGTGATGCCACCTTGGGTCAGGGAACAATCCTGCGTATCGATCTTTTTAAGGAGCCAGCCGGCCACGACCAGCCATATACCCCCAAAATAAAACCACGGAACTTTTCTCCAGCAAACAAAAATCCGCTGCCCCGCGTCTGAATGGCAGATTTCAGGAGCTATTTAGTATTATCAAACCAGCCCGACTTGGCACTGGTGCCACCATGAGTCTGGTAACCATCCTGCCTATCGTAGCTTTTCAGTGGCCAGCCGGTCACTCCCAGCCACAGGCCCCAAAATACACACAACGGCGCTTTTCCCTGGAAAACAAAACTCGCCTGCCAACATTTTGATGGCAGATTGCAGGAGCCACTTGGTACTATCAAACCAGCCCAACTTGGCACTGGTGCCACCATGAGTCTGGTAACCATCCTGCCTATCGTAGCTTTTCAGTAGCCAGCCGGTCACTCCCAGCCATAGGCCCCCAGACACAATCCTCGGCCTGTTTCCCTGGGAAACAAAAGTAAGCTGACCCGCTTCTGGATGGCAGATTGCAGGAGCCACTTGGTACTATCAAACCAGCCCAACTTGGCACTGGTGCCACCTTGGCTCTGGGAACCATCCTGCGTATCCTGGGTTCAAAGGAGACAGCCGGCCACTCCCAGCCACAGGCCTCTAAACAAGAACAACGGCGCTTTTCCCTGGAAAACAAAAGTCGCCTGACAACTTTTTGATGGCAGATTGCAGGAGCCACTTGGTACTATCAAACCAGCCCAACTTGGCACTGGTGCCACCATGGGTCTGGTCACCATCCTGCCTATCGTAGCTTTTCAGGAGCCAGCCGCTCACTCCCATCCGTAGGCCCCCAGACAAATATCTCGGCCCGTTTCCCTGGCAAACAAAAGTAAGCAGCCCCGCTTCTGGATGGCAGATTGCAGGAGCCACATGGTAATATCAAACCAGGCCAACATGGCACTGGTGCCACCTCTGGTCTGGGAACCATCCTGCGTATCGTGGATTCTAAGGAGCCAGCTGGCCACTCCCAGCCACAGGCCCCCAAACACAAACAACGGTGCTTTTCCCTGGAAAACAAAACTCACCTGCCAACTTTTTGATGGCAGATTGCAGGCGCCACTTGGTACTATCAAACCAGCCCAACTTGGCACTGGTGCCACCATGGGTCTGGTCACCATCCTGCCTATCGTAGCTTTTCAGGAGCCAGCCGGTCACTCCCAGCCATAGGCCCCCAGACACAAAGCTCTACCCGTTTCCCTGGCAAACAAAAGTAAGCTACCCGCTTCTGGATGGCAGATTGCAGGAGTCACTTTGCACCATCAAACCAGCCCGACTTGGCACTGGTGCCACCTCTGGTCTGGGACCCATCCTGCGTATCGTGGATTCTAAGGAGACAGCTGGCCACTCCCAGCCACAGGCCCCCAAACACAAACAACGGCGCTTTTCCCTGGAAAACAAAACTCGCTTGCCAACTTTTTGATGGCAGATTGCAGGAGCCACTTGGTACTATCAAACCACCCCAACTTGGCAACAAGTGGTTCCTGCAATCTGACATCCAGAAGCGGGGCAGCTTACTTTTGTTTGCCAGGGAAATGGACCGTTGTTTGTGTTTGGAGGCGTATGGCTGGGAGTGGCCGACTGGCTCCTTAAAATCCACGATACGCAGCATGGTTCCCAGACCAGAGGTGGCACCAGTGCCAAGTCGGGCTGGTTTGATAGTACAAAGTGGCTCCTGCAATCTGCCATCCAGAAGCGGGGCAGCTTACTTTTGTTTGCCAGGGAAACGGGCCAGGCTTTCTGTCTCGGGGCCTATGGCAGGGAGTGACCGGCTGGCTCCTGAAAAGCTACGATAGGCAGGATGGTGACCAGACCCATGGTGGCACCAGTGCCAAGTTGGGCTGGTTTGATAGTACCAAGTGGCTCCTGCAATCTGCCATCAAAAAGTTGTCAGGCGAGTTTTGTTTTCCAGGGAAAAGCGCCATTGTTTTTGTTTGGGGACCTGTGGTTGGGAGTGCCCGGCTGGCTCCTTAGAAACCACGATACGCAGCATGGTTACCAGACAAGAGGTGCCACCAGTGCCAAGTTGTGCTGGTTTGATACTACCAAGTGGTTCCTGCAATCTGCCATCCAGAAGTGGGGCAGCTTACTTTTGTTTGTCACGGAAACGGGCCGTTGTTTGTGTTTGGGGGCCTGTGGCTGGGAGTGGCCGACTGGCTCCTTAGAATCCACGATACGCAGGATGGGTCCCAGACCAGAGGTGGCACCAGTGCCAAGTCGGGCTGGTTTGATAGTACCAAGTGGCTCCTGCAATCTGCCATCCAGAAGCGGGGCAGCTTACTTTTGTTTGCCAGGGAAACGGGCCAGGTTTGTGACTGGGGACCTATGGCTGGGAGTGACCGGCTAGGTCCTGAAAAGTTACCATAGGCAGGATTGTGACCAGACCCATGGTGGCACCAGTGCCAAGTTGGGCTGGTTTGATAGTACCAAGTGGCTCCTGTAATCTGCCATCAAATAGTTGGTAGGCGAGTTTTGTTTTCCAGGGAAAAGCGCCGTTGTTTGTGTTTGGGGGCCTGTGGTAGGGAGTGGCCGGGTGGCTAATTAGAATCCACGATACGCAGGATGGTTCCCAGACCAGAGGTGGCACCAGTGCCAAGACGGGCTAGTTTGATGGTGCAAAATGGCTCCTGCAATCTGCCATCCAGAAGCGGGGTAGCTTACTTTTGTTTGCCAGGGAAACGGCCCGAGCTTTTTGTCTGGGGGCCTATGGCGGGGAGTGACCGGCTGGCTCCTGAAAAGCTAAGATAGGCAGGATGGTGACCAGACCCATGGTGGCACCAGTGCCAAGTTGGGCTGATTTGATAAAACCAAGTGGCTCCTGCAATCTGCCATCAAAAAGTTGGCAGGAGAATTTTGTTTTCCAGGGAAAAGCGCCGTTGTTTGTGTTTGGGGGCCTGTGGCCGGGAGTGGCCGGCTGGCTCCTTAGAATCCACGATACGCAGCATGGTATCCAGACCCAAGGTGGCACCAGTGCCAAGTTTTGCTGGTTTGATAGTACCAAGTGGTTCCTGCAATCTGCCATCCAGAAGCAGGGCAGCTTACTTTTGTTTGCCAGGGAAACGGGCCGAGGTTTTTGTCTGGGGGCCTATGGCTGGGAGTGACCGGCTGGCTCCTGAAAAGCTACGATAGGCAGGATGGTGACCAGACCCATGGTGGCACCAGTCCCAAGTTGGGCTGATTTGATAGTACCAAGTGGCTCCTGCAATCTGCCGTCAAAATTTGGCAGGCGAGTTTTTATTTTCCAGGGAAAAGCGCCGTTGTTTGTGTTTGGGGGCCTGTGGCTGGGAGTGGCCGGCTGGCTGCTTAGAATCCACGATACGCAGGATGGTTCCCAGACCCAAGGTGGCACCAGTGCCAAGTCGGGCTAGTATGATGTTGCAAAGTGGCTCCTGCAATCTGCCATCCAGAAGCGGGGCAGCTTACTTTTGTTTGCCAGGGAAACGGTCCGAGCTTTGTGTCAGGGGGCCTATGGCTGGGAGTGACCGGCTGGCTCCTGAAAAGCTACGATAGGCAGGATGGTGACCAGACCCATGGTGGCACCAGTGCCATGTTCGGCTGATTTCATAGTACCAAGTGGCTCCTGCAATCTGCCATCAAAAAGTCGGCAGGCGAGTTTTGTTTTCCAGGGAAAAGCGCCGTTGTTTGTGTCTGCGGGCCTGTGGCTGGAGTGACCGGCTGGCTCCTTAGAATCCACGATACGCAGGATGGTTCCCAGACCCAAGGTGGCACCAGTGCCAAGTCGGGCTGGTTTGATAGTACCAAGTGGTTCCTGCAATCTGCCATCAAAAAGTTGGCAGGCGAGTTTTGTTTTCCAGGGAAAAGCGTCGTTGTTTGTGTTTGGGGGCCTGTGGCTGGGAGTGGCCGGCTGGCTCCTTAGAATCCACGATACGCAGGATGGTTCCCAGACCCAAGGTGGCACCAGTCCCAAGTTGGGCTGGTTTGATAGTACCAAGTGGTTCCTGCAATCTGCCATCCAGAAGCGGGGCAGCTTACTTTTGTTGGCCAGGGAAACGGGCCGAGGTTTGTGTCTGGGGGCCTATGGCTGGGAGTGACCGGCTGCCTCCTGAAAGGCTACGATAGGCAGGATGGTGACCAGACCCATGGTGGCACCAGTGCCAAGTTGGGCTGGTTTGATAGTACCAAGTGGCTCCTGTAATCTGCCATCAAAAACTTGGCAGGCGAGTTTTGTTTCCCAGGGAAAAGCGCCGTTGTTTGTGTTTGGGGGCCTGTGGCTGGGAGTGGCCGGCTGGCTAATTAGAATCCACGACAGGCAGGATGGTTCCCAGACCAGAGGTGACACCAGTGCCAAGTCGGGCTAGTTTGATGGTGAAAAGTGGCTCCTGCAATCTGCCATCCAGAAGCGGGTTAACTTACTTTTGTTTGCCAGGGAAAAGTGCCGAGGTTTTTGTCTGGGGGCCTATGGCTGGGAGTGACCGGCTGTCTCCTGAAAAGCTACGATAGGCAGGATGGTGACCAGACCCATGGTGGCACCAGTGCCAAGTTGGGCTGGTTTGATAGTACCAAGTGGCTCCTGCAATCTGCCATCAAAAAGTTGGCAGGCGAGTTTGTTATCCAGGGAAAAGCGCCGTTGTTTTTGTTTGGGGGCCTGTGGCTGGGAGTGGCCGGATGGCTAATTAGAATCCACGATACGCAGCATGGTTCCCAGACCTGAGGTGGCACCAGTGCCAAGTTGGGCTGGTTTGATACTACCAAGTGCGTCCTGCAATCTGCCATCCAGAAGCGGGGCAGCTTACTTTTGTTTGCCAGGGAAACGGGCCGAGGTTTTGTCTGGGGGCCTATGGCAGGGAGTGACCGGCTGGCTCCTGAAAAACTACGATAGGCAGGATGGTGAGCAGACCCATGGTGGCACCAGTGCCAAGTTGGGCTGGTTTGATAGTACCAAGTGGCTCCTGCAATCTGCCATCAAAATGTTGGCAGGCGAGTTTTGTTTTCCAGGGAAAAGCGCCGTTGTTTGTGTTTGGGGGCCTGTGGCTGGGAGTGGCCGGCTGGCTCCTTAGAATCCAAAATACGCAGGATGGTTCCCAGACCTGAGGTGGCACCAGTGCCAAGTTGGGCTGGTTTGATTGTAGCAAATGGTTCCTGCAATTTACCATCCAGAAGCGGGGCAGCTTACTTTTGTTTGCCAGGGAAACGGGCCGAGCTTTGTGTCTGGGGGCCTATGGCTGGGAGTGACCGGCTGGCTCCTGAAAAGCTACGATAGGCAGGATGGTGACCAGACCCATGGTGGCACCAGTGCCATGTTCGGCTGATTTCATAGTACCAAGTGGCTCCTGCACTCTGCCATCAAAATGTTGGCAGGCGAGTTTTGTTTTCCAGGGAAAAGCGCCGTTGTTTGTGTCTGCGGGCCTGTGGCTGGAGTGGCCGGCTGGCTCCTTAGAATCCACAATACGCAGCATGGTTCCCAGACCCAAGGTGGCACCAGTGCCAAGTTGCGCTGGTTTGATAGTACCAAGTGGTTCCTGCAATCTGCCATCCAGAAGCGGGGCAGCTTACTTTTGTTTGCCAGGGAAACGGGCCGAGGTTTTTGTCTGCGAGCCTATGACTGGTAGTGACCGGCTAGGTCCTGAAAAGCTAAGATAGGCAGGATGGTGACCAGACCCATGGTGGCACCAGTGCCAAGTTGAGCTGGTTTGATAGTACCAAGTGGCTCCTGCAATCTGCCATCAAAAAGTTGGCAGGCGAGTTTTGTTTTCCAGGGAAAAGCGCCGTTGTTTGTGTTTGGGGGCCTTTGGCTGGGAGTGGCCGGCTGGCTCCTTAGAATCCCCGATACGCAGCATGGTTCCCAGACCAGAGGTGGCACCAGTGCCAAGTCGGGCTGGTTTTATAGTACCAAGTGGTTCCTGCAATCTGCCATCCAGAAGCGGGGCAGCTGACTTTTGTTTGCCAGGGAAACGGGCCGAGGTTTTTGTCTGGGGGCCTATGGCTGGGAGTGACCGCCTGGCTCCTGAAAAGCTACGATAGGCAGGATGGTGACCCGACCAGAGGTGGCACCAGTGCCAAGTTGGGCTGATTTGATAGTACCAAGTAGCTCCTGCAATCTGCCATCAAATTTGGCAGGCGAGTTTTGTTTTCCAGGAAAAAGCGCCGTTGTTTGTGTTTGGGGGCCTTTGGCTGGGAGTGGCCGGCTGGCTCCTTAGAATCCACGATACGCAGCATGGTTCCCAGACCAGAGGTGGCACCAGTGCCAAGTTGGGCTAGTATGATGGTGCAAAGTGGCTCCTGCAATCTGCCATCCAGAAGCAGGGCAGCTTACTTTTGTTTGCCAGGGAAACGGTCCGAGCTTTGTGTCTCGGGGCCTATGGCTGGGAGTGACCGGCTGGCTCCTGAAGAGCTACGATAGGCAGGATGGTGACCAGACCCATGGTGGCACCAGTGCCAAGTTGGGCTGGTTTGATAGTACCAAGTGGCTCCTGCAATCTGCCATGAAAATGTCGGCAGGCGAGTTTTGTTTTCCAGGGAAAAGCGCCGTTGTTTGTGTTTGGGGGCCTGTGGCTGGGAGTGGCCGGCTGGCTCCTTAGAATCCACGATACGCAGGATGGTTCCCAGACCTGAGGTGGCACCAGTGCCAAGTCGGGCTGGTTTTATAGTACCAAGTGCGTCCTGCAATCTGCCATCCAGAAGCGGGGCAGCTTACTTTTGTTTGCCAGGGAAACGGGCCGAGCTTTGTGTCAGGGGGCCTATGGCTGGGAGTGACCGGCTGGCTCCTGAAAAGCTACGATAGGCAGGATGGTGACCAGACCCATGGTGGCACAAGTGCCATGTTCGGCTGATTTCATAGTACCAAGTGGCTCCTGCAATCTGCCATCAAAAAGTCGGCAGGCGAGTTTTGTTTTCCAGGGAAAAGCGCCGTTGTTTGTGTCTGCGGGCCTGTGGCTGGAGTGACCGGCTGGCTCCTTAGAATCCACGATACGCAGGATGGTTCCCAGACCCAAGGTGGCACCAGTGCCAAGTCGGGCTGGTTTGATAGTACCAAGTGGTTCCTGCAATCTGCCATCAAAAAGTTGGCAGGCGAGTTTTGTTTTCCAGGGAAAAGCGTCGTTGTTTGTGTTTGGGGGCCTGTGGCTGGGAGTGGCCGGCTGGCTCCTTAGAATCCACGATACGCAGGATGGTTCCCAGACCCAAGGTGGCACCAGTCCCAAGTTGGGCTGGTTTGATAGTACCAAGTGTTTCCTGCAATCTGCCATCCAGAAGCGGGGCAGCTTACTTTTGTTGGCCAGGGAAACGGGCCGAGGTTTGTGTCTGGGGGCCTATGGCTGGGAGTGACCGGCTGCCTCCTGAAAGGCTACGATAGGCAGGATGGTGACCAGACCCATGGTGGCACCAGTGCCAAGTTGGGCTGGTTTGATAGTACCAAGTGGCTCCTGTAATCTGCCATCAAAAACTTGGCAGGCGAGTTTTGTTTCCCAGGGAAAAGCGCCGTTGTTTGTGTTTGGGGGCCTGTGGCTGGGAGTGGCCGGCTGGCTAATCAGAATCCACGACAGGCAGGATGGTTCCCAGACCAGAGGTGACACCAGTGCCAAGTCGGGCTAGTTTGATGGTGAAAAGTGGCTCCTGCAATCTGCCATCCAGAAGCGGGTTAACTTACTTTTGTTTGCCAGGGAAAAGCGCCGTTGTTTTTGTTTGGGGGCCTGTGGCTGGGAGTGGCCGGATGGCTAATTAGAATCCACGATACGCAGCATGGTTCCCAGACCTGAGGTGGCACCAGTGCCAAGTTGGGCTGGTTTGATACTACCAAGTGCGTCCTGCAATCTGCCATCCAGAAGCGGGGCAGCTTACTTTTGTTTGCCAGGGAAACGGGCCGAGGTTTTGTCTGGGGGCCTATGGCAGGGAGTGACCGGCTGGCTCCTGAAAAACTACGATAGGCAGGATGGTGACCAGACCCATGGTGGCACCAGTGCCAAGTTGGGCTGGTTTGATAGTACCAAGTGGCTCCTGCAATCTGCCATCAAAATGTTGGCAGGCGAGTTTTGTTTTCCAGGGAAAAGCGCCGTTGTTTGTGTTTGGGGGCCTGTGGCTGGGAGTGGCCGGCTGGCTCCTTAGAATCCAAAATACGCAGGATGGTTCCCAGACCTGAGGTGGCACCAGTGCCAAGTTGGGCTGGTTTGATTGTAGCAAATGGTTCCTGCAATCTACCATCCAGAAGCGGGGCAGCTTACTTTTGTTTGCCAGGGAAACGGGCCGAGCTTTGTGTCTGGGGGCCTATGGCTGGGAGTGACCGGCTGGCTCCTGAAAAGCTACGATAGGCAGGATGGTGACCAGACCCATGGTGGCACCAGTGCCATGTTCGGCTGATTTCATAGTACCAAGTGGCTCCTGCACTCTGCCATCAAAATGTTGGCAGGCGAGTTTTGTTTTCCAGGGAAAAGCGCCGTTGTTTGTGTCTGCGGGCCTGTGGCTGGAGTGGCCGGCTGGCTCCTTAGAATCCACAATACGCAGCATGGTTCCCAGACCCAAGGTGGCACCAGTGCCAAGTTGGGCTGGTTTGATAGTACCAAGTGGTTCCTGCAATCTGCCATCAAAAAGTTGTCAGGCGAGTTTTGTTTTCCAGGGAAAATCGCCGTTGTTTTTGTTTGGGGGCCTGTGGCTGGGAGTGGCCGGCTGGCTCCTTAGGATCCACGATACCCAGGATGGTTCCCAGACCAGAGGTGGCACCAGTACCAAGTCGGGCTGGTTTGATAATAACAAGTGGATCCTGCAATCTGCCATCCAGAAGCGGGGCAGCTTACTTTTGTTTGCCAGGGAAACGGTCCGAGGTTTGTGTCTGGGGGCCTATGGCTGGGAGTGACCGGCTGGCTCCTGAAAAGCTACGATAGGCAGGATGGTGACCAGACCCATGGTGGCACCAGTGCCAAGTTGGGCTGGTTTGATAGTACCAAGTGGCTCCTGCAATCTGCCATCAAAAAGTTGGCAGGCGAGTTTTGTTTTCCAGGGAAAAGCGCCGTTGTGTGTGTTTTGGGGCCTGTGGCTGGGAGTGGCCAGCTGGCTGCTTAGAATCCACGATACGCAGCATGGTTCCCAGACCCAAGGTGGCACCAGTGCCAAGTCGGGCTGGTTTGTTAGTACCAAGCTGTTCCTGCAATCTGCCATCCAGAAGCGGGGCAGCTGAATTTTGTTTGCCAGAGAAAAAGGCTGTTGTTTGTGTTTCGGGGCCTGTGGCTGGCAGTGGACGGCTGGCTCCTGAAAATCCATGATACGCAGCATGGTTCCCAGACCCAAGGTGGCACCAGTGCCAAGTAGGGCTGGTTTCATAGTACCCAGTGGCTCCTGCAATCTGCCATCCAGAAGAGGGGCAGTTGAATTTTGTTTTCCAGAGAAAAGGGCCGTGGTTTGTGTTTGGGGCCTATGGCTGAGAGTGACCGGCTGGCTCCTGAAAAGCTACGATAGGCAGGATGGTGACCAGACCGATGGTGGCACCAGTGCCAAGTCGGGCTGGTTTGATAATACTAAATAGCTCCTGCAATCTGCCATCCTGACGCGGGGCAGCGGATTTTTGTTTCCAAGAGAAATGGTCCGTGGTTTGTTTTTGGGGCTATATGGCTGGGCGTGGCCTGCTGGCTCCTTAAAAAGCTACGATAGGCAGGATGGTTCCCTGACCCAAGGTGGCACCAGTGCCAAGTCGGGCGGTATTCGTAGTACAAAGTGCGTCCTAAAATTTGCCATCCAGAAGAGGGGCAGTTGAGTTTTGTTTACCAGAGAAAAGGGCCGTGGTTTGTTTTTGGGGGCATATGGCTGATAGTGGCCGTCTGGCGCCTGAAAATCCACGATAGGCAGGATGGTTCCCAGACCAGAGGTGGCACCAGTGCCAAGTCGGGCTGGTTTGATAGTACTAAATAGCACCTGCAATCTGCCATGCAGAAGCGGGGCAGCTTACTTTTGTTTGCCAGGGAAACGGGCCGAGGTTTGTGTCTGGGGGCCTATGGCTGGGAGTGACCGCCTGGCTCCTGAAAAGCTACGATAGGCAGGATGGTTACCAGACCCATGGTGGCACCAGTGCCAAGTTGGGCTGGTTTGTTAGTACCAAGTGGCTCCTGCAATCTGCCATCAAAAAGTTGGCAGGCCAGTTTTGTTTTCCAGGGAAAAGCGCCGTTGTTTGTGTTTGGGGGACTGTGGGTGGGAGTGGCCGGCTGGCTCCTTAGAACACAGGATACGCAGGATGGTTCCCAGACCGGAGGTGGCACCAGTGCCACGTCGGGCTGGTTTGATGGTGAAAAGTGGCTCCTGCAATCTGCCATCCTGAAGCGGGGTAGCTTACTTTTGTGTGCCAGGGAAACGGGCCGAGGTTTATGACTGGGGGCCTAGGGCTAGAAGTGACCGGCTGGCTCCTGAAAAGCAACAATAGGCAGGATGGTTCCCAGACCCAAGGTGGCACCAGTGCCAAGTTGGGCTGGTTTGATGGTACCAACTGGCTCCTGCAATCTGCCATCTAAAAGTTGTCAGGCGAGTTTTGTTTTCCAGGGAAAAGCGCCGTTGATTTTGTTTGGAGGCCTGTGGCTGGCAGTGGCTGCCTGTCGTCTTAGAATCCGGGTTACGCAGCATGGTTCCCAGAGCCAAGGTGGCACCAGTGTCAAGTTGGGCTGGTTTGATTGTACCAAGTGGCTCCTGCAATCTGCCATCCAGAAGCGGGGCAGCTTACTTTTGTTTGCCAGGGAAACGGGCCGAGGTATTTGTCTGGGGACCTATGGCTGGGAGTGACCGGCTGGCTCCTGAAAAGCTACGATAGGCAGGATGGTGACCAGACCCATGGTGGCACCAGTGCCAAGTTGGGCTGGTTTGATAGTACCAAGTGGCTCCTGCAATCTGCCATCAAAAAGTTGGCAGGTCAGTTTTGTTTTCCAGGGAAAAGCGCCGTTGTTTGTGTTTGGGGGACTGTGGCTGGGAGTGGCCGGCTGGCTCCTTAGAACACAGGATACGCAGGATGGTTCCCAGACCCAAGGTGGCACCAGTGCCAAGTCGGGCTGGTTTGATAGCACCAAGTGGCTCCTGCAATCTGCCATCCAGAAGCGGGTCAGCTTACTTTTGTTTTCCAGGGAAACGGACCGAGGTTTTTTTCTGGGGGCCTATGGCTGGGAGTGATCGGCTGGCTCCTGAAAAGCTACGATAGGCAGGATGGTGACCAGACCCATGGTGGCACCAGTGCCAAGTTGGGCTGGTTTGATAGTACCAAGTGGCTCCTGCAATCTGCCATCAAAATGTTGGCAGGCGAGTTTTGTTTTCCAGGGAAAAGCGCCGTTGTGTGTATTTTGGGGCCTGTGGCTGGGAGTGGCCAGCTGGCTCCTTAGAATCCACGATACGCAGGATGGTTCCCAGACCCAAGGTGGCACCAGTGCCAAGTCGGGCTGGTTTGTTAGTACCAAGTGGTTCCTGCAATCTGCCATCCAGAAGCGGGGCAGCTGAATTTTTTTTGCCAGAGAAAAAGGCTGTTGTTTGTGTTTCGGGGCCTGTGGCTGGCAGTGGACGGCTGGCTCCTGAAAATCCATGATACGCAGCATGGTTCCCAGACCCAAGGTGGCACCAGTGCCAAGTAGGGCTAGTTTCATAGTACCCAGTGGCTCCTGCAATCTGCCATCCAGAAGAGGGGCAGTTGAGTTTTGTTTTCCAGAGAAAAGGGCCGTGGTTTGTGTTTGGGGCCTATGGCTGAGAGTGACCGGCTGGCCCCTGAAAATCCACGATAGGAAGGATGGTTCCCAGATCCAAGCTGGCAGCAGTGCCATGTTGTGCTGGTGTGATAGTCCCAAGTGGCTCCTGCAATCTGCCATCCAGAAGCGGGGCAGCTGAATTTTGTTTGCCAGAGAAAAAGGCTGTGGTTTTTGTTTGGGGGCCTATGGCTGGGAGTGGCCGGCTGGCTCCTGAAAATCCATGATACGCAGCATGGTTCCCAGACCCAAGGTGGCACCAGTGCCAAGTGGGGCTGGTTTCACAGTGTCAAGTGCCTCCTGCAATCTCCCATCCAGAAGCGGGGCAGCTGAGTTTTGTTTGCCTGTGAAACGGGCCGTTGTTTTTGATTGGGGTCTGTGGCCGAGAGTGTCCAGCTGGCTCCTGACAATCCACAATACGCAGGATGGTTCCCAGACCCAAGGTGGCACCAGTGCCAAGTCGTGCTGGTTTGATAGTACCAAGGGCGTCCTGCAATTTGCCATCCAGAAGAGGGGCAGTTGAGTTTTGTTTGCCAGAGAAAAGCGCCGTTGTTTGTGTTTGGGGTCTTGTGGCTGGGAGTGGCCGACTGGCGCCTTAGAATCTGCGATACGCAGCATGGTTCCCAGACCCAAGGTGGCACCAGTGCCAAGTCGGGCTGGTTTGATAGTACCAAGTGGCTCCTGCAATCTGCCATCCAGAAGCGGGGCAGCTTACTTTTGTTTGCCAGGGAAACGGGCCGAGGTTTGTGACTGGGGGCCTATGGCTGGGAGTGACCGGCTGGCTCCTGGAAAGCTACAATAGGCAGGATGGTTACCAGACCCATGGTGGCACCAGTGCCAAGTTGGGCTGGTTTGATAGTACCAAGTTGCTCCTGCAATCTGCCATCAAAAAGTTGGCAGGCGAGTTTTGTTTTCCAGGGAAAAGCGCCGTTGTTTGTATTTGGGGGCCTGTGGCTGGGAGTGGCCGGCTGGCTCCTTAGAATCCACGATACGCAGGATGGTTCCCAGACCCAAGGTGGCACCAGTGCCAAGTCGGGCTGGTTTGATACTACCAAGTGGTTCCTGCAATCTGCCATCCAGAAGCGGGGCAGCTTACTTTTGTTTGCCAGGGAAACGGGCCGTGGGTTTTGTTTGGGGGCATATAGCTGAGAGTGGCCGGCTGGCCCCTGAAAATCCACGCTAGGCAGCATGGTTCCCAGATGCAAGGTGGCACCAGTGCCAAGTCGGGCTGGTTTGATGGGTCAAAGTGGCTCCTGCAATCTGCCATCCAGAAGCGGGGCAGCTGAATTTTGTTTGCCAGAGAAAAATTCCGTGGATTGTTTTTGGGGGCATATTGCTGGGAGTGGCCGGCTGGCTCCTTAAAATGCTCGATACGCATGATGGTTCCCAGGCCCAAGGTGTCACCACTACCAAGTCGGCCTGCGGTTTTAGTATCAAGTTCATCTTGCAATTTGCCATCCAGAAGAGGGGCAGTTGAGTTTTGTTTGCCAGAGAAACGGGCCGAGGTTTCTGTTTGGGGGCATATGGCTGAGAGTGGCCGGCTGGCCCCTGAAAATCCACGATACACAGCATGGTTCCCAGATCCAAGGTGGCACCAGTGCCAAGTTGGGCTGGTTTGATAGTCCCAAGTGTCTCCTGCAATCTGCCATCCAGAAGCGGGGCAGCTTACTTTTGTTTGCCAGAGAAATAGGCCTAGGTTTTTGTTTGGGGGCCTATGGCTGGGAGTGGCCGGCTGGCTCCTGAAAATCCATGATACGCAGCATGGTTCCCAGACCGAAGGTGGCACCAGTGCCAAGTGGGGCTGGTTTCACAGTGTCAAGTGCCTCCTGCAATCTCCCATCCAGAAGCGGGGCAGCTGAGTTTTGTTTGCCTGTGAAACGGGCCGTTGTTTTTGATTGGGGTCTGTGGCCGAGAGTGTCCAGCTGGCTCCTGACAATCCACAATACGCAGGATGGTTCCCAGACCCAAGGTGGCACCAGTGCCAAGTCGTGCTGGTTTGATAGTACCAAGTGCGTCCTGCAATTTGCCATCCAGAAGAGGGGCAGTTGAGTTTTGTTTGCCAGAGAAAAGCGCCGTTGTTTGTGTTTGGGGTCTTGTGGCTGGGAGTGGCCGACTGGCGCCTTAGAATCTGCGATACGCAGCATGGTTCCCAGACCCAAGGTGGCACCAGTGCCAAGTCGGGCTGGTTTGATAGTACCAAGTGGCTCCTGCAATCTGCCATCCAGAAGCGGGGCAGCTTACTTTTGTTTGCCAGGGAAACGGGCCGAGGTTTGTGACTGGGGGCCTGTGGCTGGGAGTGACCGGCTGGCTCCTGGAAAGCTACAATAGGCAGGATGGTTACCAGACCCATGGTGGCACCAGTGCCAAGTTGGGCTGGTTTGATAGTACCAAGTGGCTCCTGCAATCTGCCATGAAAATGTCGGCAGGCGAGTTTTGTTTTCCAGGGAAAAGCGCCGTTGTTTGTGTTTGGGGGCCTGTGGCTGGGAGTGGCCGGCTGGCTCCTTAGAATCCACGATACGCAGGATGGTTCCCAGACCCAAGGTGGCACCAGTGCCAAGTCGGGCTGGTTTGATACTACCAAGTGGTTCCTGCAATCTGCCATCCAGAAGCGGGGCAGCTTACTTTTGTTTGCCAGGGAAACGGGCCGTGGGTTTTGTTTGGGGGCATATAGCTGAGAGTGGCCGGCTGGCCCCTGAAAATCCACGCTAGGCAGCATGGTTCCCAGATGCAAGGTGGCACCAGTGCCAAGTCGGGCTGGTTTGATGGGTCAAAGTGGCTCCTGCAATCTGCCATCCAGAAGCGGGGCAGCTGATTTTTGTTTGCCAGAGAAAAATTCCGTGGATTGTTTTTGGGGGCATATGGCTGGGAGTGGCCGGCTGGCTCCTTAAAATGCTCGATACGCATGATGGTTCCCAGGCCCAAGGTGTCACCACTACCAAGTCGGCCTGCGGTTTTAGTATCAAGTTCATCTTGCAATTTGCCATCCAGAAGAGGGGCAGTTGAGCTTTGTTTGCCAGAGAAACGGGCCGAGGTTTCTGTTTGGGGGCATATGGCTGAGAGTGGCCGGCTGGCCCCTGAAAATCCACGATACACAGCATGGTTCCCCGATCCAAGGTGGCACCAGTGCCAAGTTGGGCTGGTTTGATAGTCCCAAGTGTCTCCTGCAATCTGCCATCCAGAAGCGGGGCAGCTTACTTTTGTTTGCCAGAGAAATAGGCCTAGGTTTTTGTTTGGGGGCCTGTGGCTAGGAGTGGCCGGCTGGCTCCTAAGAATCCACGATACGCAGGATGTTTACCAGACCCATGGTGGCACCAGTGCCAAGTTGGGCTGGTTTGATAGTACCAAGTGGCTCCTGCAAACTCCATCAAAAAGTTGGCAGGCGTGTTTTGTTTTCCAGGGAACAGCGCCGTTGATTTTGTTTGGGGGCCTGTGGCTGGGAGTGGCCGGCTGGCTCCTTAGAATCCACGATACGGAGGATGGTTCCCAGACCCAAGGTGGCACCAGTGCCAAGTCGGGCTGGTTTGATTACACCAAGTGACTCCTGCAATCTGCCAACCAGAAGTGAGGCAGCTAAGTTTTGTTTGCGAGAAAAAAGGGCCGTGGTTTTTGTTGGGGGCCTGTGGCTGGGAGTAGCCGGCTGGCTCCTTAAAATCCACGATAGGCAGGATGGTTCCCAGATCCAAGGTGGCACCAGTGCCAAGTCGGGCTGGTTTGATAGTACCAAGTGGCTCCTGCAATCTGCCATCCAGAAGCGGGGCAGCTGAGTTTTGTTTGCCAGAGAAAAAGGCTGTGGTTTTTGTTTGGGGGCCTGTGGCTGGCAGTGGCCGGCTGGCTCCTGAAAATCCACGATACGCAGCATGGTTCCCAGACCCAAGGTGGCACCAGTACAAAGTGGGGCTCGTTTGACAGTGTCAAGTGCCTCCTGCAATCTCTCATCCAGAAGCGGGGCAGCTGAGTTTTTTTTGCCAGGGAAACGGACCTTTGTTTTTGATTGGGGTCTGTGGCCGAGAGTGGTCGGCTGTCTCCTGACAATCCACAATACGCAGGATGGTTCCCAGACCAAAGGTGGCACCAGTGCCAAGTCGGGCTGGTTTGATAGTACCAAGTGTCTCCTGCACTCTGCCATCCAGAAGCGGGGCAGCTGAGTTTTGTTTGCCAGAGAAAAGGGCCGTGGGTTTTGTTTGGGGGCATATGGCTGGGAGTGGCCACCTGGCTCCTTAAAATGCACGATACGCCGCATGGTAACCAGACGCAAGATGGCACCAGTGCCAAGTCGGGCTGTTTTTGTAGTACCCAGTGGCTCCTGCAATTTGCCATCCAGAAGCGGGGCAGCTAAATTTTGTTTGCTAGAGAAAAGGGCTGTGGTTTGTGTTTGGGGGCCTATGGCCGAGAGTGGTAGTCTGGCCCCTGAAAATCAACGATAGGCAGGATGGTTCCCAGATCCAAGGTGGCACCAGTGCCAAGTAAGGCTGGTTGTATGGTTCAAAGTGACTCCTGCAATCTGCCATCCAGAAGCGGGACAGCTGAGTTTTTTTTGCCAGAGAAAAGGTCCGTGGTTTCTTTTTGGGGCATACGGCTGGGAATTGCCGGCTGGCTCCTTAAAATGCTCGATACGCAGGATGGTTCCCAGAGCCAAGGTGGCACCAGTGCCACGTCGGGCGGTTTTCGTAGTACAAAGTGCGTCCTAAAATTTGCCATCCAGAAGAGGGGCAGTTGAGTTTTGTTTGCCAGAGAAAAGGTCCGTGGTTTGTTTTTGGGGGCATATGGCTGAGAGTGGCTGGCTGGCCCCTGAAAATCCACGATACACAGGATGGTTCCCAGATCCAAGGTGGCACCTGTGCCAAGTCGGGCTGATTTGATAGTACTAAGTAGCTCCTGCAATCTGCCATCCAGAAGCGGGGCAGCTTACTTTTGTTTGCCAGGGAAACGGGCCGAGGTTTGTGTTTGGGGGCCTATGGCTGAGAGTGACCGGCTGGCTCCTGAAAAGCTACAATAGGCAGGATGGTGACCAGACCCATGGTGGCACCAGTGCCAAGTTGGGCTGGTTTGATAGTACCAAGTGGTTCCTGCAATCTGCCATCCAGAAGCAGGGCAGCTGAGTTTTGTTTGCCAGAGAAAAGGGCCTTGGTTTGTGTTTGGGGGCATATGGCTGGGTGTGGCCAGCTGGCTCCTTAAAATGCACGATATGCAACATGGCTCCCAGACCCAAGGTGGCACCAGTGCCAAGTTGGGCTGGTTTGATAGTACCAAGTGGCTCCTGCAATCTTCCATGATCACGTGGAGAAATACTTTCTGGTTTCAGCCTCATGCTCTTTCTTCTCTCCCTCAACTTCTCTATCACCTCTCATCTGGTTCACATGCGCTGTCTTCAAGGTCCACAGGCTACTTTTCACAGAATCTTCTGGCCTGATGAAGTAAGAATGATGAATAGAACAGAGCTGGGATCTATTTTCCAGTTTGGATAAAATGCATTCTGCACACAAATCCAAGGAGAACGGGCTGCCCCGATGCCCAGAAAATCTTTCACTCCTGCTAGTGTTCTACGTCAACCGCAACTTAGTCTGAAAGAAAAGCTTTTTCTCTGAGAGCATCTGAGAGGTTTGCATGAAGCACTGATATCTGACATATGCAATTTTGAATAGGAGAGGAAAAAGAAAATGGCAAGGAGTTTTTAATTTTAGTGGTTTCAATTTTAATTTCCGTGCACTTTTTCAAAACTTGTCAGCTCAAATGCCCATCAACATCTTTTAGTCATCTGTAAGTCAGTATTCATATAAAATGTGCTTCAAATCCAAAGAATTTCAAATTTGCACTCCAAGCTTCTATGCCTAGATTTATGATTTCCTACACATATTAGATGAAAGGAAGGCCTTTTTTACTGTGGGAGTGCTGGAACACTGGAACAGGTTGCCCAGAGAAGTTGTGGGTGTCCCATCCCTGAAAGTATTCAAGGTCACCTTGGACGGGGCTTGGAGCAGCAACAAAGGAGAAGCTTGATGGTAGAGAAACAAAGTCGGACTATAGAAGAAACTCGGATTGAAGTATAGGATCAAGTTTTCTCTCAGCTCTTGGGGTAAATTCAAAGTTGTACAAAATGACATTTATCTGTGCTATTCACTACTGTAACAGAAAGTTTCATGAAAACTGTACAGAAGATAGTAAATTTTAAAAGAGATAAGAATTACAGCATAAAATCCATGGGATAGGTTACAACATGAGACACTCTCTAAGAGAAAATCTCTTTGTTTCAGCACTTCATCGGGGTAAGATTTCATGAAGTGCCAAAGAAGGCGGCAAAATATCATTCGGGACATTATTTACTGGAATTCAGCCTGGCCATTAGTAGGAACTGCCTTTGAACATATCATGTAGATATACCACACACACTTTCCCTTCACTGAAAAATTACTGTTTACAACAAATAAGCAATTGACGATCAAAATTGATTGAAAGCATCTTAAACATGTCAAGTATTTCATTGTAGATGATCTGTGATCCAAATGCTTCTTCCACCTTCGAGAGGGACAGAAGAATTCTTCCATATCATGATGGTTTAAAATTGTATCAACCAATGTTTTCTGCTGAAAAGATATCATCTATTTTTTTCTATTTTTGGAAGAAAATATTCCTAGACATACAACAGGTGAGAACTAAGTAATTTTAAAGAAACAAATGAAATGAAAATATTCTGTAAATAGAATGAAATGAAAAGCTGTGTTTTAAATAGGAGCTAAATATTAAACAGAATTTTTGTACCAGGCATTTGAATTACTGCACCAGCTCTTTTGCCCATCAAGAGAGGCATTTAGCATTTCAGTCTTTTCCAAGGTGTTCATGATCTGCTATGCTGATCTCTGTGTGTGCCTAGGTGTGTGTGGAGGGGGGGGCATATGAAGGGGAGTGTGTATGTTTGCTTTACAATTGTTGTGGCAGATTCATGCCTCAGCTCCACATTTTGTTTTAAAAAGGTCACACCGAGTGGATATGAAGTTTACTATCAACAAGAGATCGATTCCCAAATCATCCATTTGACTCTCCCTTATAAATCATGTGCTTTGTTGCATATTTTATCAAATATACTTTCAAGCCAGATGGAGGAAGGAGGATGTGGGAATCCCTCCACCATCTTGCAACTTTTATGTAAGTAGGTTTTCAAGAAAATCATCATTTCTCTTTTAAATATGTCTGGAACAGGCATGATGGTAGTGTCAACCTGTTGGAGTTTTTGTTGCTGGAAGAAGTTGTACAAAAGGATTGGTTTTTACATTGACCAGTTACTGAATCAAGCGCAGGAATACATTGGAAATTTAGCTGGGGGTTCCTTTTCCCAGCAGACTACTTCTAGAACGAGCTTGTACACTGAAGCTGACTCTTTTGCTCTCTTTTTGTTTCTTTCCTATTTTCTTGGCTTCTTTGCCACTATCTAGACAATTTTGGAACTTTGTTCCCAACTAAAATGGTTTCAATAGTCTGATTGTGATCATACATTTTTACAAGGAATTTTTAAAATCTTTCCTCGAGTCCAGAAAGTCAAGGACTTAGATCTTTTTCTTCCCTTATCAATATTGCCATGAAATTGATAAATAAAGACCAACTCTTTATTTTTGTTTTTAACCCACGTAGATAATTCCCATCCATTAATCCATTTTGTGGACCAATAGCTGCCATTCTGATGGAAGCTGTCACTTCTTAACAATAGGCATTCTGTGACTATGTTGACTGCACTTTGGGTGAAGATCCTAACTGGTCTTAGATATACATAGGGAGAAATTTGCTCAGCCAGTGTCAGTCTTAAGCATGCGTATCAGAAGATCTTTCTAGAGCTGGGAATTTTCCCATGAAAGGGATTCAGTTAGGGAAGAGACACTTGTGCCAGAGTTTTACATTCTTCTTGAACACTGCTTAAGGAACTTAGATGCCATGTCCATTTGGATCTCTGTCTGCACAGAACTTTGTCATGCCAGTGCTTTGAAATGCATCTTGAAGAGAATTCACTAGCACAGAATGAAAGAGAGTGGAAGGGGTTGGTGGGGCTAACCAGGCCCAACCCCCCTGCCTAAACCAGGATACCTAGAGCCTCTTGCCCAGGATTCTATCTGGGTGTACTTTTAATGTCTTCAAAGATCCAGGCTCCACAATCTTTCTGGGCAGTCTGTGCCGTGGTTCAGTCACCCTGACAGTAAAGAAACATTTACTGATGTTCAAAGGCAATCTCCTGTATTTCAGTGTGTGCCCACTGCCTCTTGTCTTTTCCCTCAGCATCACTGAAAAGACACTGATTCCCTCCCCTTTGCACTATTGCTTCCATATGTATGTGTGATGCCATGTAGAGGTATGTCAAAAACCTCCCTGAAGCCCAGGCAGATAATATTCCCTTCATCTACCAGTCAAGTTGATTCATCAGAGGAGTTTAAAGTGATGTTCAGCATGAAATTCCCCTGAAAAATCATGCTAACTACATTATTTGGTCATCTGTCATGTGCCTGGCAAGGATTTCCAGGAAGAGCTGCTTCATCAACTTCCTGGGGATAAAAAAGAGGCTGGCTGGTTTGTACTATGGCGAGTCCTCTTAATTGCCTTTTTTGAAGATGGGTGTCATTTGCTAACATCCACTCTTTAGCCTCTGTTGTCGTCTACATCTTCGCAAAACGCTTTTCCACTATGTCTGGCTAGGAAAAACTGTGCCAGCACAGAAAACATCTCCCATCGTGTTCTAGAAGTTGCACGGATGTCTGCCAAGTGTTTGGCAGGAAGAAAAGAAAAGTTGTCCAAAACAGCTTCCAATCGAATGTTCCTGTGATTGGAAAAGTCAGGAGAGTGCAAAGGTACTGTTTTCTATCAGTTGGCAAGGTGCGCACACAATCCCAGTGTTGTACAGCTTGCTTCTTCACCTTCCCGAAGCTGCCGCTCTCGCCGGCTGCCGGAGCCCAAGAAGCGGCTTCTTCGCGCAAAGACGATTGTGCCGCTCACAGGGCTCTCCTTAGCGCGGCTTCTGCCGAAAGACGCCCGGCAGCGGCTCTTACCTCCGGAGAGCATCCTACCTTCGTCTTTAGCTCCTCTTCTCATCTACACCTCGGCAAAAAGCTTTTCCACTATGTCTGGCTAGGAAAAACTGTGCCAGCACAGAAAACATCTCCCATCGTGTTCTAGAAGTTGCACGGATGTCTGCCAAGTGTTTGGCAGGAAGAAAAGAAAAGTTGTCCAAAACAGCTTCCAATCGAATGTTCCTGTGATTGGAAAAGTCAGGAGAGTGCAAAGGTACTGTTTTCTATCAGTTGGCAAGGTGCGCACACAATCCCAGTGTTGTACAGCTTGCTTCTTCACCTTCCCGAAGCTGCCGCTCTCGCCGGCTGCCGGAGCCCAAGAAGCGGCTTCTTCGCGCAAAGACGATTGTGCCGCTCACAGTGCTCTCCTTAGCGCGGCTTCTGCCGAAAGACGCCCGGCAGCGGCTCTTACCTCCGGAGAGCATCCTACCTTCGTCTTTCGCGTCTTTTGTAGTCTACATCTTAGCAAAACGCTTTTCCACTATGTCTGGCTAGGAAAAACTGTGCCAGCACAGAAAACATCTCCCATCGTGTTCTAGAAGTTGCACGGATGTCTGCCAAGTGTTTGGCAGGAAGAAAAGAAAAGTTGTCCAAAACAGCTTCCAATCGAATGTTCCTGTGATTGGAAAAGTCAGGAGAGTGCAAAGGTACTGTTTTCTATCAGTTGGCAAGGTGCGCACACAATCCCAGTGTTGTACAGCTTGCTTCTTCACCTTCCCGAAGCTGCCACTCTCAGGAGGTAAGAGCCGCTGCCGGGCGTCTTTCGGCAGAAGCCGCGCTAAGGGGAGCACTGTGAGCGGCACAATCGTCTTTGCGCGAAGAAGCCGCTTCTTGGGCTCCGGCAGCCGGCGAGAGCGGCAGCTTCGGGAAGGTGAAGAAGCAAGCTGTACAACACTGGGATTGTGTGCGCACCTTGCCAACTGATAGAAAACAGTACCTTTGCACTCTCCTGACTTTTCCAATCACAGGAACATTCGATTGGAAGCTGTTTTGGACAACTTTTCTTTTCTTCCTGCCAAACACTTGGCAGACATCCGTGCAACTTCTAGAACACGATGGGAGATGTTTTCTGTGCTGGCACAGTTTTTCCTAGCCAGACATAGTGGAAAAGCTTTTTGCCGAGGTGTAGACTACATAAGACGCGAAAGACGAAGGTAGGATGCTCTCCGGAGGTAAGAGCCGCTGCCGGGCGTCTTTCGGCAGAAGCCGCGCTAAGGAGAGCACTGTGAGCGGCACAATCGTCTTTGCGCGAAGAAGCCGCTTCTTGGGCTCCGGCAGCCGGCGAGAGCGGCAGCTTCGGGAAGGTGAAGAAGCAAGCTGTACAACACTGGGATTGTGTGCGCACCTTGCCAACTGATAGAAAACAGTACCTTTGCACTCTCCTGACTTTTCCAATCACAGGAACATTCGATTGGAAGCTGTTTTGGACAACTTTTCTTTTCTTCCTGCCAAACACTTGGCAGACATCCGTGCAACTTCTAGAACACGATGGGAGATGTTTTCTGTGCTGGCACAGTTTTTCCTAGCCAGACATAGTGGAAAAGCGTTTTGCTAAGATGTAGACTACAAAAGACGCGAAAGACGAAGGTAGGATGCTCTCCGGAGGTAAGAGCCGCTGCCGGGCGTCTTTCGGCAGAAGCCGCGCTAAGGAGAGCATAGTGAGCGGCACAATCGTCTTTGCGCGAAGAAGCCGCTTCTTGGGCTCCGGCAGCCGGCGAGAGCGGCAGCTTCGGGAAGGTGAAGAAGCAAGCTGTACAACACTGGGATTGTGTGCGCACCTTGCCAACTGATAGAAAACAGTACCTTTGCACTCTCCTGACTTTTCCAATCACAGGAACATTCGATTGGAAGCTGTTTTGGACAACTTTTCTTTTCTTCCTGCCAAACACTTGGCAGACATCCGTGCAACTTCTAGAACACGATGGGAGATGTTTTCTGTGCTGGCACAGTTTTTCCTAGCCAGACATAGTGGAAAAGCGTTTTGCTAAGATGTAGACTACAAAAGACGCGAAAGACGAAGGTAGGATGCTCTCCGGAGGTAAGAGCCGCTGCCGGGCGTCTTTCGGCAGAAGCCGCGCTAAGGAGAGCACTGTGAGCGGCACAATCGTCTTTGCGCGAAGAAGCCGCTTCTTGGGCTCCGGCAGCCGGCGAGAGCGGCAGCTTCGGGAAGGTGAAGAAGCAAGCTGTACAACACTGGGATTGTGTGCGCACCTTGCCAACTGATAGAAAACAGTACCTTTGCACTCTCCTGACTTTTCCAATCACAGGAACATTCGATTGGAAGCTGTTTTGGACAACTTTTCTTTTCTTCCTGCCAAACACTTGGCAGACATCCGTGCAACTTCTAGAACACGATGGGAGATGTTTTCTGTGCTGGCACAGTTTTTCCTAGCCAGACATAGTGGAAAAGCGTTTTGCTAAGATGTAGACTACAAAAGACGCGAAAGACGAAGGTAGGATGCTCTCCGGAGGTAAGAGCCGCTGCCGGGCGTCTTTCGGCAGAAGCCGCGCTAAGGAGAGCACTGTGAGCGGCACAATCGTCTTTGCGCGAAGAAGCCGCTTCTTGGGCTCCGGCAGCCGGCGAGAGCGGCAGCTTCGGGAAGGTGAAGAAGCAAGCTGTACAACACTGGGATTGTGTGCGCACCTTGCCAACTGATAGAAAACAGTACCTTTGCACTCTCCTGACTTTTCCAATCACAGGAACATTCGATTGGAAGCTGTTTTGGACAACTTTTCTTTTCTTCCTGCCAAACACTTGGCAGACATCCGTGCAACTTCTAGAACACGATGGGAGATGTTTTCTGTGCTGGCACAGTTTTTCCTAGCCAGACATAGTGGAAAAGCGTTTTGCTAAGATGTAGACGACAACAGAGGCTAAAGGGTGGATGTTAGCAAATGACACCCATCTTCAAAAAAGGCAATTAAGAGGACTCGCCATAGTACAAACCAGCCAGCCTCTTTTTTATCCCCAGGAAGTTGATGAAGCAGCTCTTCCTGGAAATCCTTGCCAGGCACATGACAGATGACCAAATAATGTAGTTAGCATGATTTTTCAGGGGAATTTCATGCTGAACATCACTTTAAACTCCTCTGATGAATCAACTTGACTGGTAGATGAAGGGAATATTATCTGCCTGGGCTTCAGGGAGGTTTTTGACATACCTCTACATGGCATCACACATACATATGGAAGCAATAGTGCAAAGGGGAGGGAATCAGTGTCTTTTCAGTGATGCTGAGGGAAAAGACAAGAGGCAGTGGGCACACACTGAAATACAGGAGATTGCCTTTGAACATCAGTAAATGTTTCTTTACTGTCAGGGTGACTGAACCACGGCACAGACTGCCCAGAAAGATTGTGGAGCCTGGATCTTTGAAGACATTAAAAGTACACCCAGATAGAATCCTGGGCAAGAGGCTCTAGGTATCCTGGTTTAGGCAGGGGGGTTGGGCCTGGTTAGCCCCACCAACCCCTTCCACTCTCTTTCATTCTGTGCTAGTGAATTCTCTTCAAGATGCATTTCAAAGCGCTGGCATGACAAAGTTCTGTGCAGACAGAGATCCAAATGGACATGGCATCTAAGTTCCTTAAGCAGTGTTCAAGAAGAATGTAAAACTCTGGCACAAGTGTCTCTTCCCTAACTGAATCCCTTTCATGGGAAAATTCCCAGCTCTAGAAAGATCTTCTGATACGCATGCTTAAGACTGACACTGGCTGAGCAAATTTCTCCCTATGTATATCTAAGACCAGTTAGGATCTTCACCCAAAGTGCAGTCAACATAGTCACAGAATGCCTATTGTTAAGAAGTGACAGCTTCCATCAGAATGGCAGCTATTGGTCCACAAAATGGATTAATGGATGGGAATTATCTACGTGGGTTAAAAACAAAAATAAAGAGTTGGTCTTTATTTATCAATTTCATGGCAATATTGATAAGGGAAGAAAAAGATCTAAGTCCTTGACTTTCTGGACTCGAGGAAAGATTTTAAAAATTCCTTGTAAAAATGTATGATCACAATCAGACTATTGAAACCATTTTAGTTGGGAACAAAGTTCCAAAATTGTCTAGATAGTGGCAAAGAAGCCAAGAAAATAGGAAAGAAACAAAAAGAGAGCAAAAGAGTCAGCTTCAGTGTACAAGCTCGTTCTAGAAGTAGTCTGCTGGGAAAAGGAACCCCCAGCTAAATTTCCAATGTATTCCTGCGCTTGATTCAGTAACTGGTCAATGTAAAAACCAATCCTTTTGTACAACTTCTTCCAGCAACAAAAACTCCAACAGGTTGACACTACCATCATGCCTGTTCCAGACATATTTAAAAGAGAAATGATGATTTTCTTGAAAACCTACTTACATAAAAGTTGCAAGATGGTGGAGGGATTCCCACATCCTCCTTCCTCCATCTGGCTTGAAAGTATATTTGATAAAATATGCAACAAAGCACATGATTTATAAGGGAGAGTCAAATGGATGATTTGGGAATCGATCTCTTGTTGATAGTAAACTTCATATCCACTCGGTGTGACCTTTTTAAAACAAAATGTGGAGCTGAGGCATGAATCTGCCACAACAATTGTAAAGCAAACATACACACTCCCCTTCATATGACCCCCCTCCACACACACCTAGGCACACACAGAGATCAGCATAGCAGATCATGAACACCTTGGAAAAGACTGAAATGCTAAATGCCTCTCTTGATGGGCAAAAGAGCTGGTGCAGTAATTCAAATGCCTGGTACAAAAATTCTGTTTAATATTTAGCTCCTATTTAAAACACAGCTTTTCATTTCATTCTATTTACAGAATATTTTCATTTCATTTGTTTCTTTAAAATTACTTAGTTCTCACCTGTTGTATGTCTAGGAATATTTTCTTCCAAAAATAGAAAAAAATAGATGATATCTTTTCAGCAGAAAACATTGGTTGATACAATTTTAAACCATCATGATATGGAAGAATTCTTCTGTCCCTCTCGAAGGTGGAAGAAGCATTTGGATCACAGATCATCTACAATGAAATACTTGACATGTTTAAGATGCTTTCAATCAATTTTGATCGTCAATTGCTTATTTGTTGTAAACAGTAATTTTTCAGTGAAGGGAAAGTGTGTGTGGTATATCTACATGATATGTTCAAAGGCAGTTCCTACTAATGGCCAGGCTGAATTCCAGTAAATAATGTCCCGAATGATATTTTGCCGCCTTCTTTGGCACTTCATGAAATCTTACCCCGATGAAGTGCTGAAACAAAGAGATTTTCTCTTAGAGAGTGTCTCATGTTGTAACCTATCCCATGGATTTTATGCTGTAATTCTTATCTCTTTTAAAATTTACTATCTTCTGTACAGTTTTCATGAAACTTTCTGTTACAGTAGTGAATAGCACAGATAAATGTCATTTTGTACAACTTTGAATTTACCCCAAGAGCTGAGAGAAAACTTGATCCTATACTTCAATCCGAGTTTCTTCTATAGTCCAACTTTGTTTCTCTACCATCAAGCTTCTCCTTTGTTGCTGCTCCAAGCCCCGTCCAAGGTGACCTTGAATACTTTCAGGGATGGGACACCCACAACTTCTCTGGGCAACCTGTTCCAGTGTTCCAGCACTCCCACAGTAAAAAAGGCCTTCCTTTCATCTAATATGTGTAGGAAATCATAAATCTAGGCATAGAAGCTTGGAGTGCAAATTTGAAATTCTTTGGATTTGAAGCACATTTTATATGAATACTGACTTACAGATGACTAAAAGATGTTGATGGGCATTTGAGCTGACAAGTTTTGAAAAAGTGCACGGAAATTAAAATTGAAACCACTAAAATTAAAAACTCCTTGCCATTTTCTTTTTCCTCTCCTATTCAAAATTGCATATGTCAGATATCAGTGCTTCATGCAAACCTCTCAGATGCTCTCAGAGAAAAAGCTTTTCTTTCAGACTAAGTTGCGGTTGACGTAGAACACTAGCAGGAGTGAAAGATTTTCTGGGCATCGGGGCAGCCCGTTCTCCTTGGATTTGTGTGCAGAATGCATTTTATCCAAACTGGAAAATAGATCCCAGCTCTGTTCTATTCATCATTCTTACTTCATCAGGCCAGAAGATTCTGTGAAAAGTAGCCTGTGGACCTTGAAGACAGCGCATGTGAACCAGATGAGAGGTGATAGAGAAGTTGAGGGAGAGAAGAAAGAGCATGAGGCTGAAACCAGAAAGTATTTCTCCACGTGATCATGGAAGATTGCAGGAGCCACTTGGTACTATCAAACCAGCCCAACTTGGCACTGGTGCCACCTTGGGTCTGGGAGCCATGTTGCATATCGTGCATTTTAAGGAGCCAGCTGGCCACACCCAGCCATATGCCCCCAAACACAAACCAAGGCCCTTTTCTCTGGCAAACAAAACTCAGCTGCCCTGCTTCTGGATGGCAGATTGCAGGAACCACTTGGTACTATCAAACCAGCCCAACTTGGCACTGGTGCCACCATGGGTCTGGTCACCATCCTGCCTATTGTAGCTTTTCAGGAGCCAGCCGGTCACTCTCAGCCATAGGCCCCCAAACACAAACCTCAGCCCGTTTCCCTGGCAAACAAAAGTAAGCTGCCCCGCTTCTGGATGGCAGATTGCAGGAGCTACTTAGTACTATCAAATCAGCCCGACTTGGCACAGGTGCCACCTTGGATCTGGGAACCATCCTGTGTATCGTGGATTTTCAGGGGCCAGCCAGCCACTCTCAGCCATATGCCCCCAAAAACAAACCACGGACCTTTTCTCTGGCAAACAAAACTCAACTGCCCCTCTTCTGGATGGCAAATTTTAGGACGCACTTTGTACTACGAAAACCGCCCGACGTGGCACTGGTGCCACCTTGTGTCAGGGAACCATCCTGCATATCGAGCTTTTTAAGGAGCCAGCCGGCCACGCCCAGCCATATACCCCCAAAAACAAACCACGGATCATTTCTCATGGAAACAAAAATCCGCTGCCCCGCGTCTGGATGGCAGATTGCAGGAGCCACTTTGCACCATCAAACCAGCCCGACTTGGCACTGGTGCCACCTTGGGTCTGGGAACAATCCTGCGTATCGTACATATTCAGGAACCAGCCGAACACTCCCAGCCACAGGCCCCCAAACACAAACAACGGCCCATTTCCCTGGCAAACAAAACTCAGCTGCCCCGCTTCTGGATGGCAGTTTGCAGGAGCCACTTGGGACTATCAAACCAGCCCGACTTGGCACTGGTGCCACCTTGGGTCTGGGAACCATCCTGCGTATGGTGGATTCTAAGGAGCCAGCCGGCCACTCCCAGCCACAGGCCCCCAACAAAAACCACGGCCCTTTTTTCTGGCAAACAAAACTTAGCTGCCTCACTTCTGGATGGCAGATTGCAGGAGCCACTTGGTGTAATCAAACCAGCCCAACTTGGCACTGGTGCCACCTTGGGTCTGGGAACCATCCTGCGTATCGTGGATTCTAAGGAGCCAGCCGGCCACTCCCAGCCACAGGCCCCCAAACACAAACAACGGCGCTGTTCCCTGGAAAACAAAACACGCCTGCCAACATTTTGATGGAGTTTGCAGGAGCCACTTGGTACTATCAAACCAGCCCGACTTGGCACTGGTGCCACCTTGGGTCTGGGAAACATCCTGCGTATCGTGGATTCTTAGGAGCCAGCCGGCCACTCCTAGCCACAGGCCCCCAGACAAAAACCTAGGCCTATTTCTCTGGCAAACAAAAGTAAGCTGCCCCGCTTCTGGATGGCAGATTGCAGGAGACACTTGGTACTATCAAACCAGCCCAACTTGGCACTGGTGCCACCTTGGATCTGGGAACCATGCTGTGTATCGTGGATATTCAGGGGCCAGCCGGCCACTCTCAGCCATATGTCCCCAAACAGAAACCTCGGCCCGTTTCTCTGGCAAACAAAACTCAACTGCCCCTCTTCTGGATGGCAAATTGCAGGATGAACTTGATACTAAAACCGCAGGCCGACTTGGTAGTGGTGACACCTTGGACCTGGGAACCATCATGCGTATCGAGCATTTTAAGGAGCCAGCCGGCCACTCCCAGCAATATGCCCCCAAAAACAATCCACGGAATTTTTCTCTGGCAAACAAAAATCAGCTGCCCCGCTTCTGGATGGCAGATTGCAGGAGCCACTTTGCACCATCAAACCAGCCCGACTTGGCACTGGTGCCACCTTGCATCTGGGAACCATGCTGCCTAGCGTGGATTTTCAGGAGCCAGCCGGCCACTCTCAGCCATAGGCCCCCAAACAAAACCCAGGGCCCGTTTCCCTGGCAAACAAAATTAAGCTGCCCCGCTTCTGGATGGCAGATTGCAGGACGCACTTGGTAGTATCAAACCAGCCCGACTTGGCACTGGTGCCACCTTGGGTCTGGGAACCATGCTGCGTATCATGGATTTTCAGGAGCCAGCCGTCCACTGCCAGCCACAGGCCCCGAAACACAAACAACAGCCTTTTTCTCTGGCAAACAAAATTCAGCTGCCCCGCTTCTGGATGGCAGATTGCAGGAACCACTTGGTACTAACAAACCAGCCTGACTTGGCACTGGTGCCACCTTGGGTCTGGGAACCATCCTGCGTATCGTGGATTCTAAGGAGCCAGCTGGGCACTCCCAGCCACAGGCCCCAAAACACACACAACGGTGGTTTTCCCTGGAAAACAAAACTCGCCTGCCAAACATTTGATGGCAGATTGCAGGAGCCACTTGGTACTATCAAACCAGCCCAACTTGGCACTGGTGCCACCATGGGTCTGGTCACCATCCTGCCTATCGTAGCTTTTCAGGTGCCAGCCAGCCACCCCCAGCCAGAGGCCCCTAGACAAATATTTCGGCCCGTTTCCCTGGCAAACAAAAGTAAGCTACCCCGCTTCTGGATGGCAGATTGCAGGAGCCACTTTGCACCATCAAACCAGCCCAACTTGGCACTGGTGCCACCTCTGGTCTGGGAACCATCCTGCGTATCGTGGGTTCTAAGGAGCCAGCTGGTCACTCCCAGCCACAGGCCCCCAAACACAAACAACGGTGCTTTTCCCTGGAAAACAAAACTCGCCTGCCAACTTTTTGATGGCAGATTGCCGGAGCCACTTGGTACTATCAAACCAGCCCAACTTGGCACTGGTGCCACCATGGGTCTGGTCACCATCCTGCCTATCGTAGCTTTTCAGGAGCCAGCCGGTCACTCCCAGCCATAGACTCCCAAACACAAACCTCGGCCCGTTTCCCTGGCAAACAAAAGTAAGCTGCCCCGCTTCTGCATGGCAGATTGCAGGAGCTATTTAGTACTATCAAACCAGCCCGACTTGGCACTGGTGACACCTCTGGTCTGGGAACCATCCTGCCTATCGTGGATTTTAAGGGGCCAGCCGGCCACTCTCAGCCATATGCCCCCAAAAACAAACCACGGACCTTTTCTCTGGCAAACAAAACTCAACTGCCCCTCTTCTGGATGGCAAATTTTAGGACGCACTTTGTACTACGAAAACCGCCCGACGTGGCACTGGTGCCACCTTGTGTCAGGGAACCATCCTGCATATCGAGCTTTTTAAGGAGCCAGCCGGCCACGCCCAGCCATATACCCCCAAAAACAAACCACGGACCATTTCTCATGGAAACAAAAATCCGCTGCCCCGCGTCTGGATGGCAGATTGCAGGAGCCACTTTGCACCATCAAACCAGCCCGACTTGGCACTGGTGCCACCTTGGGTCTGGGAACAATCCTGCATATCGTGGATTCTAAGGAGCCAGCCGGCCACTCCCAGCCACAGGCCCCCAAACACAAACAACGGCACTTTTCCCTGGAAAACAAAACTCGCCTGCCAGCTTTTTGATGGCAGATTGCAGGAGCCACTTGGTACTATCAAATCATCCCAACTTGGCACTGGTGCCACCTTGGGTCTGGGAACCATCCTGCCTATTGTAGCATTTCAGGAGCCAGCCGGTCACTCCCAGCCATAGTCCCCCAGACACAAACCTCGGACCGTTTCCCTGGCAAACAAAATTAAGCTGCCCCGATTCTGGATGGCAGATTGCAGGAGCCACTTGGTAGTGTCAAACCAGCCCGACTTGGCACTGGTGCCACCTTGGGTCTGGGAACCATCCTGCGTATCGTGGATTCTAAGCAGCCACCCGGCCACTCTGAGCCACAGGCGCCCAAACAAAAACAACGGCGCTTTTCCCTGGAAAACAAAACTCGCCTGCCAACATTTTGATGGCAGATTGCAGGAGCCACTTGGTGCTATCAAACCAGCCCAACTTGGCACTGGTGCCACCATGGGTCTGGTCACCATCCTGCCTATCGTAGCTTTTCAGGAGCCAGCCGGTCACTCCCAGCCATAGACCCCCAGACACAAACCTCGGCCCGTTTCCCTGGCAAACAAAAGTAAGCTGCCCCGCTTCTGGATGGCAGATTGCAGGAGCTACTTAGTACTATCAAATCAGCCCGACTTGGCACTGGTGACACCTCTGGTCTGGGAACCATCCTGTGTATCGTGGATTTTCAGGGGCCAGCCAGCCACTCTCAGCCATATGCCCCCAAAAACAAACCACGGACCTTTTCTCTGGCAAACAAAACTCAACTGCCCCTCTTCTGGATGGCAAATTTTAGGACGCACTTTGTACTACGAAAACCGCCCGACGTGGCACTGGTGCCACCTTGTGTCAGGGAACCATCCTGCATATCGAGCTTTTTAAGGAGCCAGCCGGCCAGGCCCAGCCATATACCCCCAAAAACAAACCACGGACCATTTCTCATGGAAACAAAAATCCGCTGCCCCGCGTCTGGATGGCAGATTGCAGGAGCCACTTTGCACCATCAAACCAGCCCGACTTGGCACTGGTGCCACCTTGGGTCTGGGAACAATCCTTCGTATCGTACATATTCAGGAACCAGCCGAACACTCCCAGCCACAGGCCCCCAAACACAAACAACGGCCCATTTCCCTGGCAAACAAAACTCAGCTGCCCCGCTTCTGGATGGCAGTTTGCAGGAGCCACTTGGGACTATCAAACCAGCCCGACTTGGCACTGGTGCCACCTTGGGTCTGGGAACCATCCTGCGTATGGTGGATTCTAAGGAGCCAGCCGGCCACTCCCAGCCACAGGCCCCCAACAAAAACCACGGCCCTTTTTTCTGGCAAACAAAACTTAGCTGCCTCACTTCTGGATGGCAGATTGCAGGAGCCACTTGGTGTAATCAAACCAGCCCAACTTGGCACTGGTGCCACCTTGGGTCTGGGAACCATCCTGCGTATCGTGGATTCTAAGGAGCCAGCCGGCCACTCCCAGCCACAGGCCCCCAAACACAAACAACGGCGCTGTTCCCTGGAAAACAAAACACGCCTGCCAACTTTTTGATGGAGTTTGCAGGAGCCACTTGGTACTATCAAACCAGCCCGACTTGGCACTGGTGCCACCTTGGGTCTGGGAAACATCCTGCGTATCGTGGATTCTTAGGAGCCAGCCGGCCACTCCTAGCCACAGGCCCCCATACAAAAACCTAGGCCTATTTCTCTGGCAAACAAAAGTAAGCTGCCCCGCTTCTGGATGGCAGATTGCAGGAGACACTTGGGACTATCAAACCAGCCCAACTTGGCACTGGTGCCACCTTGGATCTGGGAACCATGCTGTGTATCGTGGATATTCAGGGGCCAGCCGGCCACTCTCAGCCATATGTCCCCAAACAGAAACCTCGGCCCGTTTCTCTGGCAAACAAAACTCAACTGCCCCTCTTCTGGATGGCAAATTGCAGGATGAACTTGATACTAAAACCGCAGGCCGACTTGGTAGTGGTGACACCTTGGACCTGGGAACCATCATGCGTATCGAGCATTTTAAGGAGCCAGCCGGCCACTCCCAGCAATATGCCCCCAAAAACAATCCACGGAATTTTTCTCTGGCAAACAAAAATCAGCTGCCCCGCTTCTGGATGGCAGATTGCAGGAGCCACTTTGCACCATCAAACCAGCCCGACTTGGCACTGGTGCCACCTTGCATCTGGGAACCATGCTGCCTAGCGTGGATTTTCAGGAGCCAGCCGGCCACTCTCAGCCATAGGCCCCCAAACAAAACCCACGGCCCGTTTCCCTGGCAAACAAAATTAAGCTGCCCCGCTTCTGGATGGCAGATTGCAGGACGCACTTGGTAGTATCAAACCAGCCCGACTTGGCACTGGTGCCACCTTGGGTCTGGGAACCATCCTGCGTATTGTGGGTTCAAAGGAGCCAGCCGGCCACTCCCAGCCACAGGCCCCCAAATACAAACAACGGCGCTTTTCCCTGGAAAACAAAACTCGCCTGACAACTTTTTGATGGCAGATTGCAGGAGCCACTTGGTACTATCAAACCAGCCCAACTTGGTACTGGTGCCACCATGGGTCTGGTCACCATCATGTCTATCATAGCTTTTCAGGAGCCAGCCGGTCACTCCCAGCCATAGGTCCCCAGTCACAAACCTCGGCCCGTTTCCCTGGCAAACAAAAGTAAGCTGCCCCGCTTCTGGATGGCAGATTGCAGGAGCCACTTGGTACTATCAAACCAGCCCAACTTGGCACTGGTGCCACCTCTGGTCTGGGAACCATGCTGCGTAACACAGATTCTACGGCGCCAGTCGGCCACTCCCAGCCACAAGCTCCCAAACACAAACAACGGCGCTATTCTCTGGCAAACAAAACTCCACTGCCCCTCTTCTGGATGGCAAATTGCAGGACGCACTTGGTACTATAAAAACAGCCCGACTTGGCACTGGTGCCACCTTGGGTCTGGGAACCATCCTGCGTATCGATCTTTTTAATGAGACAGCCGGCCACTCCCAGCCATATGCCCCCAAACACAACCCACGGCCCTTTTCTCTGGCAAACAAAACTCAACTGCACCGCTTCTGGATGGCAGATTGCAGGAGCCACTTGGTACTATCAAACCAGCCCGACTTGGCACTGGTGCGACCTTGGGTCTGGGAACCATCCTGCGTATGGTGGATTCTAAGGAGCCAGCCGGCCACTCCCAGCCACAGGCCCCCAACAAAAACCACGGCCCTTTTTTCTGGCAAACAAAACTTAGCTGCCTCACTTCTGGATGGCAGATTGCAGGAGCCACTTGGTGTAATCAAACGAGCCCGACTTGGCACTGGTGCCACCTTGGGTCTGGGAACCATCCTGCGTATCGTGGATTCTAAGGAGCCAGCCGGCCACTCCCAGCCACAGGCCCCCAAACACAAACCTCGGCCCGTTTCCCTGGCAAACAAAAGTAAGCTGCCCCGCTTCTGCATGGCAGATTGCAGGAGCTATTTAGTACTATCAAACCAGCCCGACTTGGCACTGGTGACACCTCTGGTCTGGGAACCATCCTGCCTATCGTGGATTTTAAGGGGCCAGCCGGCCACTCTCAGCCATATGCCCCCAAAAACAAACCACGGCCCTTTTCTCTGGCAAACAAAACTCAACTGCCCCTCTTCTGGATGGCAAATTTTAGGACGCACTTTGTACTACGAAAACCGCCCGACGTGGCACTGGTGCCACCTTGTGTCAGGGAACCATCCTGCATATCGAGCTTTTTAAGGAGCCAGCCGGCCACGCCCAGCCATATACCCCCAAAAACAAACCACGGACCATTTCTCATGGAAACAAAAATCCGCTGCCCCGCGTCTGGATGGCAGATTGCAGGAGCCACTTTGCACCATCAAACCAGCCCGACTTGGCACTGGTGCCACCTTGGGTCTGGGAACAATCCTGCATATCGTGGATTCTAAGGAGCCAGCCGGCCACTCCCAGCCACAGGCCCCCAAACACAAACAACGGCACTTTTCCCTGGAAAACAAAACTCGCCTGCCAGCTTTTTGATGGCAGATTGCAGGAGCCACTTGGTACTATCAAATCATCCCAACTTGGCACTGGTGCCACCTTGGGTCTGGGAACCATCCTGCCTATTGTAGCATTTCAGGAGCCAGCCGGTCACTCCCAGCCATAGTCCCCCAGACACAAACCTCGGACCGTTTCCCTGGCAAACAAAATTAAGCTGCCCCGATTCTGGATGGCAGATTGCAGGAGCCACTTGGTAGTGTCAAACCAGCCCGACGTGGCACTGGTGCCACCTTGGGTCTGGGAACCATCCTGCGTATCGTGGATTCTAAGCAGCCACCCGGCCACTCTGAGCCACAGGCGCCCAAACACAAACAACGGCGCTTTTCCCTGGAAAACAAAACTCGCCTGCCAACATTTTGATGGCAGATTGCAGGAGCCACTTGGTGCTATCAAACCAGCCCAACTTGGCACTGGTGCCACCATGGGTCTGGTCACCATCCTGCCTATCGTAGCTTTTCAGGAGCCAGCCGGTCACTCCCAGCCATAGACCCCCAGACACAAACCTCGGCCCGTTTCCCTGGCAAACAAAAGTAAGCTGCCCCGCTTCTGGATGGCAGATTGCAGGAGCTACTTAGTACTATCAAATCAGCCCGACTTGGCACTGGTGACACCTCTGGTCTGGGAACCATCCTGTGTATCGTGGATTTTCAGGGGCCAGCCAGCCACTCTCAGCCATATGCCCCCAAAAACAAACCACGGACCTTTTCTCTGGCAAACAAAACTCAACTGCCCCTCTTCTGGATGGCAAATTTTAGGACGCACTTTGTACTACGAAAACCGCCCGACGTGGCACTGGTGCCACCTTGTGTCAGGGAACCATCCTGCATATCGAGCTTTTTAAGGAGCCAGCCGGCCAGGCCCAGCCATATACCCCCAAAAACAAACCACGGACCATTTCTCATGGAAACAAAAATCCGCTGCCCCGCGTCTGGATGGCAGATTGCAGGAGCCACGTTGCACCATCAAACCAGCCCGACTTGGCACTGGTGCCACCTTGGGTCTGGGAACAATCCTACGTATCGTGGATTCTTAGGAGCCAGCCGGCCACTCCTAGCCACAGGCCCCCATACAAAAACCTAGGCCTATTTCTCTGGCAAACAAAAGTAAGCTGCCCCGCTTCTGGATGGCAGATTGCAGGAGACACTTGGGACTATCAAACCAGCCCAACTTGGCACTGGTGCCACCTTGGATCTGGGAACCATGCTGTGTATCGTGGATATTCAGGGGCCAGCCGGCCACTCTCAGCCATATGTCCCCAAACAGAAACCTCGGCCCGTTTCTCTGGCAAACAAAACTCAACTGCCCCTCTTCTGGATGGCAAATTGCAGGATGAACTTGATACTAAAACCGCAGGCCGACTTGGTAGTGGTGACACCTTGGACCTGGGAACCATCATGCGTATCGAGCATTTTAAGGAGCCAGCCGGCCACTCCCAGCAATATGCCCCCAAAAACAATCCACGGAATTTTTCTCTGGCAAACAAAAATCAGCTGCCCCGCTTCTGGATGGCAGATTGCAGGAGCCACTTTGCACCATCAAACCAGCCCGACTTGGCACTGGTGCCACCTTGCATCTGGGAACCATGCTGCCTAGCGTGGATTTTCAGGAGCCAGCCGGCCACTCTCAGCCATAGGCCCCCAAACAAAACCCACGGCCCGTTTCCCTGGCAAACAAAATTAAGCTGCCCCGCTTCTGGATGGCAGATTGCAGGACGCACTTGGTAGTATCAAACCAGCCCGACTTGGCACTGGTGCCACCTTGGGTCTGGGAACCATCCTGCGTATTGTGGGTTCAAAGGAGCCAGCCGGCCACTCCCAGCCACAGGCCCCCAAATACAAACAACGGCGCTTTTCCCTGGAAAACAAAACTCGCCTGACAACTTTTTGATGGCAGATTGCAGGAGCCACTTGGTACTATCAAACCAGCCCAACTTGGCACTGGTGCCACCATGGGTCTGGTCACCATCATGTCTATCATAGCTTTTCAGGAGCCAGCCGGTCACTCCCAGCCATAGGTCCCCAGTCACAAACCTCGGCCCGTTTCCCTGGCAAACAAAAGTAAGCTGCCCCGCTTCTGGATGGCAGATTGCAGGAGCCACTTGGTACTATCAAACCAGCCCAACTTGGCACTGGTGCCACCTCTGGTCTGGGAACCATGCTGCGTAACACAGATTCTACGGCGCCAGTCGGCCACTCCCAGCCACAAGCTCCCAAACACAAACAACGGCGCTATTCTCTGGCAAACAAAACTCCACTGCCCCTCTTCTGGATGGCAAATTGCAGGACGCACTTGGTACTATAAAAACAGCCCGACTTGGCACTGGTGCCACCTTGGGTCTGGGAACCATCCTGCGTATCGATCTTTTTAATGAGACAGCCGGCCACTCCCAGCCATATGCCCCCAAACACAACCCACGGCCCTTTTCTCTGGCAAACAAAACTCAACTGCACCGCTTCTGGATGGCAGATTGCAGGAGCCACTTGGTACTATCAAACCAGCCCGACTTGGCACTGGTGCGACCTTGGGTCTGGGAACCATCCTGCGTATGGTGGATTCTAAGGAGCCAGCCGGCCACTCCCAGCCACAGGCCCCCAACAAAAACCACGGCCCTTTTTTCTGGCAAACAAAACTTAGCTGCCTCACTTCTGGATGGCAGATTGCAGGAGCCACTTGGTGTAATCAAACCAGCCCGACTTGGCACTGGTGCCACCTTGGGTCTGGGAACCATCCTGCGTATCGTGGATTCTAAGGAGCCAGCCGGCCACTCCCAGCCACAGGCCCCCAAACAAAATCAACGGCGCTGTTCCCTGGAAAACAAAACACGCCTGCCAACTTTTTGATGGAGTTTGCAGGAGCCACTTGGTACTATCAAACCAGCCCGACTTGGCACTGGTGCCACCTTGGGTCTGGGAAACATCCTGCGTATCGTGGATTCTAAGGAGCCAGCCGGCCACTCCTAGCCACAGGCCCCCAGACAAAAACCTTGGCCTATTTCTCTGGCAAACAAAAGTAAGCTGCCCCGCTTCTGGATGGCAGATTGCAGGAGACACTTGGTACTATCAAACCAGCCCAACTTGGCACTGGTGCCACCTTGGATCTGGGAACCATGCTGTGTATCGTGGATATTCAGGGGCCAGCCGGCCACTCTCAGCCATATGTCCCCAAACAGAAACCTCGGCCCGTTTCTCTGGCAAACAAAACTCAACTGCCCCTCTTCTGGATGGCAAATTGCAGGATGAACTTGATACTAAAACCGCAGGCCGACTTGGTAGTGGTGACACCTTGGACCTGGGAACCATCATGCGTATCGAGCATTTTAAGGAGCCAGCCGGCCACTCCCAGCAATATGCCCCCAAAAACAATCCACGGAATTTTTCTCTGGCAAACAAAAATCAGCTGCCCCGCTTCTGGATGGCAGATTGCAGGAGCCACTTTGCACCATCAAACCAGCCCGACTTGGCACTGGTGCCACCTTGCATCTGGGAACCATGCTGCCTAGCGTGGATTTTCAGGAGCCAGCCGGCCACTCTCAGCCATAGGCCCCCAAACAAAACCCACGGCCCGTTTCCCTGGCAAACAAAATTAAGCTGCCCCGCTTCTGGATGGCAGATTGCAGGACGCACTTGGTAGTATCAAACCAGCCCGACTTGGCACTTGTGCCACCTTGGGTCTGGGAACCATCCTGCGTATTGTGGGTTCAAAGGAGCCAGCCGGCCACTCCCAGCCACAGGCCCCCAAATACAAACAACGGCGCTTTTCCCTGGAAAACAAAACTCGCCTGACAACTTTTTGATGGCAGATTGCAGGAGCCACTTGGTACTATCAAACCAGCCCAACTTGGCACTGGTGCCACCATGGGTCTGGTCACCATCCTGCCTATCGTAGCTTTTCAGGAGCCAGCCGGTCACTCCCAGCCATAGGTCCCCAGTCACAAACCTCGGCCCGTTTCCCTGGCAAACAAAAGTAAGCTGCCCCGCTTCTGCATGGCAGATTGCAGGAGCTATTTAGTACTATCAAACCAGCCCGACTTGGCACTGGTGACACCTCTGGTCTGGGAACCATCCTGTCTATGATGGATTTTCAGGGGCCAGCCGGCCACTCTCAGCCATATGCCCCCAAAAACAAACCACGGCCCTTTTCTCTGGCAAACAAAACTCAACTGCCCCTCTTCTGGATGGCAAATTTTAGGACGCACTTTGTACTACGAAAACCGCCCGACGTGGCACTGGTGCCACCTTGTGTCAGGGAACCATCCTGCATATCGAGCTTTTTAAGGAGCCAGCCGGCCACGCCCAGCCATATACCCCCAAAAACAAACCGCGGACCATTTCTCATGGAAACAAAAATCCGCTGCCCCGCGTCTGGATGGCAGATTGCAGGAGCCACTTTGCACCATCAAACCAGCCCGACTTGGCACTGGTGCCACCTTGGGTCTGGGAACAATCCTGCATATCGTGGATTCTAAGGAGCCAGCCGGCCACTCCCAGCCACAGGCCCCCAAACACAAACAACGGCGCTTTTCCCTGGAAAACAAAACTCGCCTGCCAGCTTTTTGATGGCAGATTGCAGGAGCCACTTGGTACTATCAAATCATCCCAACTTGGCACTGGTGCCACTATGGGTCTGGGAACCATCCTGCCTATTGTAGCATTTCAGGAGCCAGCCGGTCACTCCCAGCCATAGTCCCCCACACACAAACCTCGGACCGTTTCCCTGGCAAACAAAATTAAGCTGCCCCGATTCTGGATGGCAGATTGCAGGAGCCACTTGGTAGTGTCAAACCAGCCCGACTTGGCACTGGTGCCACCTTGGGTCTGGGAACCATCCTGCGTATCGTGGATTCTAAGCAGCCACCCGGCTACTCTGAGCCACAGGCGCCCAAACACAAACAACGGCGCTTTTCCCTGGAAAACAAAACTCGCCTGCCAACATTTTGATGGCAGATTGCAGGAGCCACTTGGTGCTATCAAACCAGCCCAACTTGGCACTGGTGCCACCATGGGTCTGGTCACCATCCTGCCTATCGTAGCTTTTCAGGAGCCAGCCGGTCACTCCCAGCCATAGACCCCCAGACACAAACCTCGGCCCGTTTCCCTGGCAAACAAAAGTAAACTGCCCCGCTTTTGGATGGCAGATTGCAGGATGCATTTGGTACTATCAAACCTGCCCGACTTGGCCCTCGTGCCACCTTGGATCTGGGAACCATGCTGCGTAACGTAGATTCTACGAGGACAGGCGGCCACTCCCAGCCACAGGCCTCTAAACAAAAACAACGGCGCTTTTCCCTGGAAAACAAAACTCGCCTGCCAAATTTTTGATGGCAGATTGCAGGAGCCACTTGGTACTATCAAACCAGCCCAACTTGGTACTGGTGCCACCATGGGTCTGGTCACCATCCTGCCTATCGTAGCTTTTCAGGAGCCAGCCGGTCACTCCCAGCCATAGGCCCCCAGACAAATATCTCGGCCCGTTTCCCTGGCAAACAAAAGTAAGCTGCCCCGCTTCTGGATGGCAGATTACAGCAGCCACATGGTACTATCAAACCAGGCCAACATGGCACTGGTGCCACCTTGGCTCTGGGAACCATCCTGCCTATCGTGGATTTTCAGGCGCCAGCCGGCCACTCTCAGCCATATGCCCCAAAACACAAACCACGGCCCTTTTCTCTGGTAAACAAAACTCAACTGCCCCTCTTCTGGATGGCAAATTGCAGGAGCCACTTGGTACTACGAAAACAGCCCGACTTGGCAGTGATGCCACCTTGGGTCAGGGAACAATCCTGCGTATCGATCTTTTTAAGGAGCCAGCCGGCCACGTCCAGCCATATACCCCCCAAAAAAAACCACGGAACTTTTCTCCAGCAAACAAAAATCCGCTGCCCCGCGTCTGAATGGCAGATTTCAGGAGCTATTTAGTATTATCAAACCAGCCCGACTTGGCACTGGTGCCACCATGAGTCTGGTAACCATCCTGCCTATCGTAGCTTTTCAGTAGCCAGCCGGTCACTCCCAGCCATAGGCCCCCAAACAAAACCCACGGCCCGTTTCCCTGGCAAACAAAATTAAGCTGCCCCGCTTCTGGATGGCAGATTGCAGGACGCACTTGGTAGTATCAAACCAGCCCGACTTGGCACTGGTGCCACCTTGGGTCTGGGAACCATCCTGCGTATCCTGGGTTCAAAGGAGGCAGCCGGCCACTCCCAGCCACAGGCCTCTAAACAAGAACAACGGCGCTTTTCCCTGGAAAACAAAAGTCGCCTGACAACTTTTTGATGGCAGATTGCAGGAGCCACTTGGTACTATCAAACCAGCCCAACTTGGCACTGGTGCCACCATGGGTCTGGTCACCATCCTGCCTATCGTAGCTTTTCAGGAGCCAGCCGCTCACTCCCAGCCATAGGCCCCCAGACAAATATCTCGGCCCGTTTCCCGGGCAAACAAAAGTAAGCAGCCCCGCTTCTGGATGGCAGATTGCAGGAGCCACATGGTACTATCAAACCAGGCCAACATGGCACTGGTGCCACCTCTGGTCTGGGAACCATCCTGCGTATGGTGGATTCTAAGGAGCCAGCTGGCCACTCCCAGCCACAGGCCCCCAAACACAAACAACGGTGCTTTTCCCTGGAAAACAAAACTCACCTGCCAACATTTTGATGGCAGATTGCAGGAGCCACTTGGTACTATCAAACCAGCCCAACTTGGCACTGGTGCCACCATGGGTCTGGTCACCATCCTGCCTATCGTAGCTTTTCAGGAGCCAGCCGGTCACTCCCAGCCATAGGCCCCCAGACACAAACCTCGGCCCGTTTCCCTGGCAAACAAAAGTAAGCTACCCCGCTTCTAGATGGCAGATTGCAGGAGTCACTTTGCACCATCAAACCAGCCCGACTTGGCACTGGTGCCACCTCTGGTCTGGGACCCATCCTGCGTATCGTGGATTCTAAGGAGACAGCTGGCCACTCCCAGCCACAGGCCCCCACACACAAACAACGGCGCTTTTCCCTGGAAAACAAAACTCGCTTGCCAACTTTTTGATGGCAGATTGCAGGAGCCACTTGGTACTATCAAACCACCCCAACTTGGCAACAAGTGGTTCCTGCAATCTGACATCCAGAAGCGGGGCAGCTTACTTTTGTTTGCCAGGGAAATGGACCGTTGTTTGTGTTTGGAGGCGTATGGCTGGGAGTGGCCGACTGGCTCCTTAAAATCCACGATAGGCAGGATGGTTCCCAGACCCAAGGTGGCACCAGTGCCAAGTCGGGCTGGTTTGATAGTACAAAGTGGCTCCTGCAATCTGCCATCCAGAAGCGGGGCAGCTTACTTTTGTTTGCCAGGGAAACGGGCCGGGCTTTCTGTCTCGGGGCCTATGGCAGGGAGTGACCGCCTGGCTCCTGAAAAGCTACGATAGGCAGGATGGTGACCAGACCCATGGTGGCACCAGTGCCAAGTTGGGCTGGTTTGATAGTACCAAGTGGCTCCTGCAATCTGCCATCAAAAAGTTGGCAGGCGAGTTTTGTTTTCCAGGGAAAAGCGCCATTGGGTGTGTTTGGGGACCTGTGGTTGGGAGTGCCCGGCTGGCTCCTTAGAAACCACGATACGCAGCATGGTTACCAGACAAGAGGTGCCACCAGTGCCAAGTTGTGCTGGTTTGATACTACCAAGTGGTTCCTGTAATCTGCCATCCAGAAGCGGGGCAGCTTACTTTTGTTTGCCACGGAAACGGGCCGTTGTTTGTGTTTGGGGGCCTGTGGCTGGGAGTGGCCGACTGGCTCCTTAGAATCCACGATACGCAGGATGGGTCCCAGACCAGAGGTGGCACCAGTGCCAAGTCGGGCTGGTTTGATAGTACCAAGTGGCTCCTGCAATCTGCCATCCAGAAGCGGGGCAGCTTACTTTTGTTTGCCAGGGAAACGGGCCGAGGTTTGTGACTGGGGACCTATGGCTGGGAGTGACCGGCTGGCTCCTGAAAAGTTACGATAGGCAGGATTTTGACCAGACCCATGGTGGCACCAGTGCCAAGTTGGGCTGGTTTGATAGTACCAAGTGGCTCCTGTAATCTGCCATCAAATAGTTGGTAGGCGAGTTTTGTTTTCCAGGGAAAAGCGCAGATGTTTGTGTTTGGGGGCCTGTGGTAGGGAGTGGCCGGCTGGCTAATTAGAATCCACGATACGCAGGATGGTTCCCAGACCAGAGGTGGCACCAGTGCCAAGACGGGCTAGTTTGATGGTGCAAAGTGGCTCCTGCAATCTGCCATCCAGAAGCGGGGTAGCTTACTTTTGTTTGCCAGGGAAACGGGCCGAGCTTTTTGTCTGGGGGCCTATGGCGGGGAGTGACCGGCTGGCTCCTGAAAAGATAAGATAGGCAGGATGGTGACCAGACCCATGGTGGCACCAGTGCCAAGTTGGGCTGATTTGATAAAACCAAGTGGCTCCTGCAATCTGCCATCAAAAAGTTGGCAGGAGAGTTTTGTTTTCCAGGGAAAAGCGCCGTTGTTTGTGTTTGGGGGCCTGTGGCTGGGAGTGGCCGGCTGGCTCCTTAGAATCCACGATACGCAGCATGGTATCCAGACCCAAGGTGGCACCAGTGCCAAGTTTTGCTGGTTTGATAGTACCAAGTGGTTCCTGCAATCTGCCATCCAGAAGCAGGGCAGCTTACTTTTGTTTGCCAGGGAAACGGGCCTTGGTTTGTGTTTGGGGGCCTATGGCTGGGAGTGACCGGCTGGCTCCTGAAAAGCTACGATAGGCAGGATGGTGACCAGACCCATGGTGGCACCATTCCCAAGTTGGGCTGATTTGATAGTACCAAGTGGCTCCTGCAATCTGCCGTCAAAATTTGGCAGGCGAGTTTTTATTTTCCAGGGAAAAGCGCCGTTGTTTGTGTTTGGGGGCCTGTGGCTGGGAGTGGCCGGCTGGCTGCTTAGAATCCACGATACGCAGGATGGTTCCCAGACCCAAGGTGGCACCAGTGCCAAGTTTTGCTGGTTTGATAGTACCAAGTGGTTCCTGCAATCTGCCATCCAGAAGCAGGGCAGCTTTCTTTTGTTTGCCAGGGAAACGGGCCGAGGTTTTTGTCTGGGGGCCTATGGCTGGGAGTGACCGGCTGGCTCCTGAAAAGCTACGATAGGCAGGATGGTGACCAGACCGATGGTGGCACCAGTGCCAAGTCGGGCTGGTTTGATAATACTAAATAGCTCCTGCAATCTGCCATCCAGACGCGGGGCAGCGGATTTTTGCTTGCTGGAGAAAAGTTCCGTGGGTTTATTTTGGGGGTATATGGCTGGACGTTGCCGGCTGACTCCTTAAAAACATCGATACGCAGGATGGTTCCCTGACCCAAGGTGGCATCACTGCCAAGTCGGGCTGTTTTCGTAGTACCAAGTGGCTCCTGCAATTTGCCATCCAGAAGAGGGGCAGTTGAGTTTTGTTTACCAGAGAAAAGGGCCGTGGTTTGTGTTTTGGGGCATATGGCTGAGAGTGGCCGGCTGGCGCCTGAAAATCCACGATAGGCAGGATGGTTCCCAGAGCCAAGGTGGCACCAGTGCCATGTTGGCCTGGTTTGATAGTACCATGTGTCTCCTGCAATCTGCCATCCAGAAGCGGGGCAGCTTACTTTTGTTTGCCAGGGAAACGGGCCGAGGTATTTGTCTGGGGGCCTATGGCTGGGAGTGACCGGCTGGCTCCTGAAAAGCTACGATAGGCAGGATGGTGACCAGACCCATGGTGGCACCAGTGCCAAGTTGGGCTGGTTTGATAGTACCAAGTGGCTCCTGCAATCTGCCATCAAAAAGTTGGCAGGCGAGTTTTGTTTTCCAGGGTAACGCGCCGTTGTTTTTGTTTAGAGGCCTGTGGCTGGGAGTGTCCGCCTGTCCTCTTAGAATCTACGTTACGCAGCATGGTTCCCAGAGCCAAGGTGGCACCAGTGCCAAGTTGGGCTAGTTTGATAGTAGCAAGTGGTTCCTGCAATCTGCCATCCAGAAGAGGGGCAGCTTACTTTTGTTTGCCAGGGAAACGGGCCGAGGTATTTCTCTGGGGGCCTATGGCAGGGAGTGACCGGCCGGCTCCTGAAAAGCTAAGATAGGCAGGATGTTTACCAGACCCATGATGGCACCAGTGCCAAGTTGGGCTAATTTGATACTAACAAGTGGCTCCTGCAATCTGCCATCCAGAATCGGGGGTGCTTACTTTTGTTTTCCAGGGAAACGGGCCGACGTTTGTGTCTGGGGGTTTATGGCTGGGAGTGACCGGCTGGCTCCTGAAAAGCTACGATAGGCAGGATGGTGACCAGACCCATGGTGGCACCAGTGCCAAGTTGGGCTGGTTTGATAGTACCAAGTGGCTCCTGCAATCTGCCATCAAAATGTTGGCAGGCGAGTTTTGTTTTCCAGGGAAAAGCGCCGTTGTTTGTGTTTGGGCGCCTGTGGCACGGAGTGGCCGGGTGGCTGCTTAGAATCCACGATACGCAGGATGGTTCCCAGACCCAAGGTGGCACCAGTGCCAAGTCGGGCTGTTTTGACACTACCAAGTGGCTCCTGCAATCTGCCATCCAGAATCGGGGCAGCTTAATTTTGTTTGCCAGGGAAACGGTCCGAGGTTTGTGATGGGGGCCTATGGCTGGGAGTGACCGGCTGGCTCCTGAAATGGTACAATTGGCAGGATGGTTCCCAGACCCATAGTGGCACCAGTGCCAAGTTGGGATGATTTGATAGTACCAAGTGGCTCCTGCAATCTGCCATCAAAAAGCTGGCAGGCGAGTTTTGTTTTCCAGGGAAAAGCGCCGTTGTTTTTATTTGGGGGCCTGTGGCTGGGAGTGGCCGCCTAGCGCCTTAGAATCTACGTTACGCAGCATGGTTCCCAGACCCAAAGTGGCACCAGTGTCAAGTTGGGCTGGTTTGATAGTACCAAGTGGCTCCTGCAATCTGCCATCCAGAAGCGGGGTAGCTTAATTTTGTTTGCCAGGGAAACGGGCAGAGCTTTCTGTCTGGGGGCCTATGGTTGGGAGTAACCGGCTGGCTCCTGAAAAGCTACGATAGGCAGGATGGTTCCCAGATCCAAGATGGCACCAGTGCCAAGTCGGGGTGGTTTGATGGTGCAACGTGGCTCCTGCAATCTGCCATCCTGACGCGGGGCAGCGGATTTTTGTTTCCAAGAGAAATGGTCCGTGGTTTTTTTTTGGGGCTATATGGCTGGGCGTGGCCTGCTGGCTCCTTAAAAAGCTACGATAGGCAGGATGGTTCCCTGACCCAAGGTGGCACCAGTGCCAATTCGGGCGGTTTTCGTAGTACAAAGTGCGTCCTAAAATTTGCCATCCAGAAGAGGGGCAGTTGAGTTTTGTTTGCCAGAGAAAAGGGCCGTGGTTTGTTTTTGGGGGCATATGGCTGAGAGTGGCCGGCTGGCGCCTGAAAATCCACGATAGGCAGGATGGTTCCCAGACCAGAGGTGGCACCAGTGCCAAGTCGGGCTGGTTTGATAGTACTAAATAGCACCTGCAATCTGCCATGCAGAAGCGGGGCAGCTTACTTTTGTTTGCCAGGGAAACGGGCCGAGGTTTGTGTCTGGGGGCCTATGGCTGAGAGTGACCGCCTGGCTCCTGAAAAGCTACGATAGGCAGGATGGTTACCAGACCCATGGTGGCACCAGTGCCAAGTTGGGCTGGTTTGATAGTACCAAGTGGCTCCTGCAATCTGCCATCAAAAAGTTGTCAGGCGAGTTTTGTTTTCCAGGGAAAAGCGCCGTTGTTTGTGTTTGGGGGACTGTTGGTGGGAGTGGCCGGCTGGCTCCTTAGAACACACGATACGCAGGATGGTTCCCAGACCCAAGGTGGCACCAGTGCCACGTCGGGCTGGTTTGATGGTGAAAAGTGGCTCCTGCAATCTGCCATCCTGAAGCGGGGTAGCTTACTTTTGTGTGCCAGGGAAACGGGCCGAGGTTTATGACTGGGGGCCTAGGGCTAGGAGTGACCGGCTGGCTCCTGAAAAGCAACAATAGGCAGGATGGTTCCCAGACCCAAGGTGGCACCAGTGCCAAGTTGGGCTGGTTTGATGGTACCAACTTGCTCCTGCAATCTGCCATCTAAAAGTTGTCAGGCGAGTTTTGTTTTCCAGGGAAAAGCGCCGTTGATTTTGTTTGGAGGCCTGTGGCTGGCAGTGGCTGCCTGTCGTCTTAGAATCCGGGTTACGCAGCATGGTTCCCAGAGCCAAGGTGGCACCAGTGCCAAGTTGGGCTGGTTTATGGTGCAAAGTGGCTCCTGCAATCTGCCATCCAGATGTGCGGTAGATTACTTTTGTGTGCCAGGGAAACAGGCTGAGCTTTGTGTCTGGGGGCCTATGGCTGGGAGTGACCGGCTGGCTCCTGAAAAGCTACGATAGGCAGGATGGTGACCAGACCCATGGTGGCACCAGTGCCAAGTTGGGCTGGTTTGATAGTACCAAGTGGCTCCTGCAATCTGCCATCAAAAAGTTGGCAGGCGAGTTTTGTTTTCCAGGGAAAAGCGCCGTTGTGTGTGTTTTGGGGCCTGTGGCTGGGAGTGGCCAGCTGGCTCCTTAGAATCCACGATACGCAGGATGGTTCCCAGACCCAAGGTGGCACCAGTGCCAAGTCGGGCTGGTTTGTTAGTACCAAGTGGTTCCTGCAATCTGCCATCCAGAAGCGGGGCAGCTGAATTTTGTTTGCCAGAGAAAAAGGCTGTTGTTTGTGTTTCGGGGCCTGTGGCTGGCAGTGGACGGCTGGCTCCTGAAAATCCATGATACGCAGCATGGTTCCCAGACCCAAGGTGGCACCAGTTCCAAGTAGGGCTGGTTTCATAGTACCCAGTGGCTCCTGCAATCTGCCATCCAGAAGAGGGGCAGTTGAGTTTTGTTTTCCAGAGAAAAGGGCCGTGGTTTGTGTTTGGGGCCTATGGCTGAGAGTGACCGGCTGGCTCCTGAAAAGCTACGATAGGCAGGATGGTGACCAGACCCATGGTGGCACCAGTGCCAAGTCGGGCTGGTTTGATAATACTAAATAGCTCCTGCAATCTGCCATCCAGACGCGGGGCAGCGGATTTTTGCTTGCTGGAGAAAAGTTCCGTGGGTTTTTTTTGGGGGTATATGGCTGGACGTTGCCGGCTGACTCCTTAAAAACATCGATACGCAGGATGGTTCCCTGACCCAAGGTGGCATCACTGCCAAGTCGGGCTGTTTTCGTAGTACCAAGTGGCTCCTGCAATTTGCCATCCAGAAGAGGGGCAGTTGAGTTTTGTTTACCAGAGAAAAGGGCCGTGGTTTGTGTTTGGGGGCATATGGCTGAGAGTGGCCGGCTGGCGCCTGAAAATCCACGATAGGCAGGATGGTTCCCAGAGCCAAGGTGGCACCAGTGCCATGTTGGCCTGGTTTGATAGTACCATGTGGCTCCTGCAATCTGCCATCCAGAAGCGGGGCAGCTTACATTTGTTTGCCAGGGAAACGGGCCGAGGTATTTGTCTGGGGGCCTATGGCTGGGAGTGACCGCCTGGCTCCTGAAAAGCTACGATAGGCAGGATGGTGACCAGACCCATGGTGGCACCAGTGCCAAGTTGGGCTGGTTTGATAGTACCAAGTGGCTCCTGCAAACTGCCATCCAGAAGCGGGGTAGCTTACTTTTGTTTGCCAGGGAAACGGGCAGAGCTTTCTGTCTGGGGGCCTATGGTTGGGAGTAACCGGCTGGCTCCTGAAAAGCTACGATAGGCAGGATGGTTCCCAGATCCAAGATGGCACCAGTGCCAAGTCGGGGTGGTTTGATGGTGCAAAGTGGCTCCTGCAATCTGCCATCCTGACGCGGGGCAGCGGATTTTTGTTTCCAAGAGAAATGGTCCGTGGTTTGTTTTTGGGGCTATATGGCTGGGCGTGGCCTGCTGGCTCCTTAAAAAGCTACGATAGGCAGGATGGTTCCCTGACCCAAGGTGGCACCAGTGCCAAGTCGGGCGGTATTCGTAGTACAAAGTGCGTCCTAAAATTTGCCATCCAGAAGAGGGGCAGTTGAGTTTTGTTTACCAGAGAAAAGGTCCGTGGTTTGTTTTTGGGGGCATATGGCTGATAGTGGCCGTCTGGCCCCTGAAAATCCACGATAGGCAGGATGGTTCCCAGACCAGAGGTGGCACCAGTGCCAAGTCGGGCTGGTTTGATAGTACTAAATAGCACCTGCAATCTGCCATGCAGAAGCGGGGCAGCTTACTTTTGTTTGCCAGGGAAACGGGCCGAGGTTTGTGTCTGGGGGCCTATGGCTGGGAGTGACCGGCTGGCTCCTGAAAAGCTACGATAGGCAGGATGGTTACCAGACCCATGGTGGCACCAGTGCCAAGTTGGGCTGGTTTGATAGTACCAAGTGGCTCCTGCAATCTGCCATCAAAAAGTTGGCAGGCCAGTTTTGTTTTCCAGGGAAAAGCGCCGTTGTTTGTGTTTGGGGGACTGTGGGTGGGAGTGGCCGGCTGGCTCCTTAGAACACACGATACGCAGGATGGTTCCCAGACCCAAGGTGGAACCAGTGCCACGTCGGGCTGGTTTGATGGTGAAAAGTGGCTCCTGCAATCTGCCATGCAGAAGCGGGGTAGCTTACATTTGTGTGCCAGGGAAACGGGCCGAGGTTTATGACTGGGGGCCTAGGGCTAGAAGTGACCGGCTGGCTCCTGAAAAGCAACAATAGGCAGGATGGTTCCCAGACCCAAGGTGGCACCAGTGCCAAGTTGGGCTGGTTTGATGGTACCAACTGGCTCCTGCAATCTGCCATCTAAAAGTTGTCAGGCGAGTTTTGTTTTCCAGGGAAAAGCGCCGTTGATTTTGTTTGGAGGCCTGTGGCTGGCAGTGGCTGCCTGTCGTCTTAGAATCCGGGTTACGCAGCATGGTTCCCAGAGCCAAGGTGGCACCAGTGTCAAGTTGGGCTGGTTTGATAGTACCAAGTGGCTCCTGCAATCTGCCATCCAGAAGCGGGGCAGCTTACTTTTGTTTGCCAGGGAAACGGGCCGAGGTATTTGTCTGGGGACCTATGGCTGGGAGTGACCGGCTGGCTCCTGAAAAGCTACGATAGGCAGGATAGTTCCCTGACCCAAGGTGGCACCAGTGCCAAGTCGGGCGGTTTTCGTAGTACAAAGTGCGTCCTAAAATTTGCCATCCAGAAGAGGGGCAGTTGAGTTTTGTTTACCAGAGAAAAGGGCCGTGGTTTGTTTTTGGGGGCATATGGCTGATAGTGGCCGTCTGGCCCCTGAAAACCCACGTTAGGCAGGATGGTTCCCAGACCAGAGGTGGCACCAGTGCCAAGTCGGGCTGGTTTGATAGTACTAAATAGCACCTGCAATCTGCCATGAAGAAGCGGGGCAGCTTACTTTTGTTTTCCAGGGAAACGGGCCGAGGTTTGTGTCTGGGGGCCTATGGCTGGGAGTGACCGCCTGGCTCCTGAAAAACTACGATAGGCAGGATGGTGACCAGACCCATGGTGGCACCAGTGCCAAGTTGGGCTGGTTTGATAGTACCAAGTGGCTCCTGCAATCTGCCATCAAAAAGTTGTCAGGCGAGTTTTGTTTTCCAGGGAAAAGCGCCGTTGTTTGTGTTTGGGGGACTGTTGGTGGGAGTGGCCGGCTGGCTCCTTAGAACACACGATACGCAGGATGGTTCCCAGACCCAAGGTGGCACCAGTGCCACGTCGGGCTGGTTTGATGGTGAAAAGTGGCTCCTGCAATCTGCCATCCTGAAGCGGGGTAGCTTACTTTTGTGTGCCAGGGAAACGGGCCGAGGTTTATGACTGGGGGCCTAGGGCTAGGAGTGACCGGCTGGCTCCTGAAAAGCAACAATAGGCAGGATGGTTCCCAGACCCAAGGTGGCACCAGTGCCAAGTTGGGCTGGTTTGATGGTACCAACTTGCTCCTGCAATCTGCCATCTAAAAGTTGTCAGGCGAGTTTTGTTTTCCAGGGAAAAGCGCCGTTGATTTTGTTTGGAGGCCTGTGGCTGGCAGTGGCTGCCTGTCGTCTTAGAATCCGGGTTACGCAGCATGGTTCCCAGAGCCAAGGTGGCACCAGTGCCAAGTTGGGCTGGTTTATGGTGCAAAGTGGCTCCTGCAATCTGCCATCCAGATGTGCGGTAGATTACTTTTGTGTGCCAGGGAAACAGGCTGAGCTTTGTGTCTGGGGGCCTATGGCTGGGAGTGACCGGCTGGCTCCTGAAAAGCTACGATAGGCAGGATGGTGACCAGACCCATGGTGGCACCAGTGCCAAGTTGGGCTGGTTTGATAGTACCAAGTGGCTCCTGCAATCTGCCATCAAAAAGTTGGCAGGCGAGTTTTGTTTTCCAGGGAAAAGCGCCGTTGTGTGTGTTTTGGGGCCTGTGGCTGGGAGTGGCCAGCTGGCTCCTTAGAATCCACGATACGCAGGATGGTTCCCAGACCCAAGGTGGCACCAGTGCCAAGTCGGGCTGGTTTGTTAGTACCAAGTGGTTCCTGCAATCTGCCATCCAGAAGCGGGGCAGCTGAATTTTGTTTGCCAGAGAAAAAGGCTGTTGTTTGTGTTTCGGGGCCTGTGGCTGGCAGTGGACGGCTGGCTCCTGAAAATCCATGATACGCAGCATGGTTCCCAGACCCAAGGTGGCACCAGTTCCAAGTAGGGCTGGTTTCATAGTACCCAGTGGCTCCTGCAATCTGCCATCCAGAAGAGGGGCAGTTGAGTTTTGTTTTCCAGAGAAAAGGGCCGTGGTTTGTGTTTGGGGCCTATGGCTGAGAGTGACCGGCTGGCTCCTGAAAAGCTACGATAGGCAGGATGGTGACCAGACCCATGGTGGCACCAGTGCCAAGTCGGGCTGGTTTGATAATACTAAATAGCTCCTGCAATCTGCCATCCAGACGCGGGGCAGCGGATTTTTGCTTGCTGGAGAAAAGTTCCGTGGGTTTTTTTTGGGGGTATATGGCTGGACGTTGCCGGCTGACTCCTTAAAAACATCGATACGCAGGATGGTTCCCTGACCCAAGGTGGCATCACTGCCAAGTCGGGCTGTTTTCGTAGTACCAAGTGGCTCCTGCAATTTGCCATCCAGAAGAGGGGCAGTTGAGTTTTGTTTACCAGAGAAAAGGGCCGTGGTTTGTGTTTGGGGGCATATGGCTGAGAGTGGCCGGCTGGCGCCTGAAAATCCACGATAGGCAGGATGGTTCCCAGAGCCAAGGTGGCACCAGTGCCATGTTGGCCTGGTTTGATAGTACCATGTGGCTCCTGCAATCTGCCATCCAGAAGCGGGGCAGCTTACATTTGTTTGCCAGGGAAACGGGCCGAGGTATTTGTCTGGGGGCCTATGGCTGGGAGTGACCGCCTGGCTCCTGAAAAGCTACGATAGGCAGGATGGTGACCAGACCCATGGTGGCACCAGTGCCAAGTTGGGCTGGTTTGATAGTACCAAGTGGCTCCTGCAAACTGCCATCCAGAAGCGGGGTAGCTTACTTTTGTTTGCCAGGGAAACGGGCAGAGCTTTCTGTCTGGGGGCCTATGGTTGGGAGTAACCGGCTGGCTCCTGAAAAGCTACGATAGGCAGGATGGTTCCCAGATCCAAGATGGCACCAGTGCCAAGTCGGGGTGGTTTGATGGTGCAAAGTGGCTCCTGCAATCTGCCATCCTGACGCGGGGCAGCGGATTTTTGTTTCCAAGAGAAATGGTCCGTGGTTTGTTTTTGGGGCTATATGGCTGGGCGTGGCCTGCTGGCTCCTTAAAAAGCTACGATAGGCAGGATGGTTCCCTGACCCAAGGTGGCACCAGTGCCAAGTCGGGCGGTATTCGTAGTACAAAGTGCGTCCTAAAATTTGCCATCCAGAAGAGGGGCAGTTGAGTTTTGTTTACCAGAGAAAAGGTCCGTGGTTTGTTTTTGGGGGCATATGGCTGATAGTGGCCGTCTGGCCCCTGAAAATCCACGATAGGCAGGATGGTTCCCAGACCAGAGGTGGCACCAGTGCCAAGTCGGGCTGGTTTGATAGTACTAAATAGCACCTGCAATCTGCCATGCAGAAGCGGGGCAGCTTACTTTTGTTTGCCAGGGAAACGGGCCGAGGTTTGTGTCTGGGGGCCTATGGCTGGGAGTGACCGGCTGGCTCCTGAAAAGCTACGATAGGCAGGATGGTTACCAGACCCATGGTGGCACCAGTGCCAAGTTGGGCTGGTTTGATAGTACCAAGTGGCTCCTGCAATCTGCCATCAAAAAGTTGGCAGGCCAGTTTTGTTTTCCAGGGAAAAGCGCCGTTGTTTGTGTTTGGGGGACTGTGGGTGGGAGTGGCCGGCTGGCTCCTTAGAACACACGATACGCAGGATGGTTCCCAGACCCAAGGTGGAACCAGTGCCACGTCGGGCTGGTTTGATGGTGAAAAGTGGCTCCTGCAATCTGCCATGCAGAAGCGGGGTAGCTTACATTTGTGTGCCAGGGAAACGGGCCGAGGTTTATGACTGGGGGCCTAGGGCTAGAAGTGACCGGCTGGCTCCTGAAAAGCAACAATAGGCAGGATGGTTCCCAGACCCAAGGTGGCACCAGTGCCAAGTTGGGCTGGTTTGATGGTACCAACTGGCTCCTGCAATCTGCCATCTAAAAGTTGTCAGGCGAGTTTTGTTTTCCAGGGAAAAGCGCCGTTGATTTTGTTTGGAGGCCTGTGGCTGGCAGTGGCTGCCTGTCGTCTTAGAATCCGGGTTACGCAGCATGGTTCCCAGAGCCAAGGTGGCACCAGTGTCAAGTTGGGCTGGTTTGATAGTACCAAGTGGCTCCTGCAATCTGCCATCCAGAAGCGGGGCAGCTTACTTTTGTTTGCCAGGGAAACGGGCCGAGGTATTTGTCTGGGGACCTATGGCTGGGAGTGACCGGCTGGCTCCTGAAAAGCTACGATAGGCAGGATAGTTCCCTGACCCAAGGTGGCACCAGTGCCAAGTCGGGCGGTTTTCGTAGTACAAAGTGCGTCCTAAAATTTGCCATCCAGAAGAGGGGCAGTTGAGTTTTGTTTACCAGAGAAAAGGGCCGTGGTTTGTTTTTGGGGGCATATGGCTGATAGTGGCCGTCTGGCCCCTGAAAACCCACGTTAGGCAGGATGGTTCCCAGACCAGAGGTGGCACCAGTGCCAAGTCGGGCTGGTTTGATAGTACTAAATAGCACCTGCAATCTGCCATGAAGAAGCGGGGCAGCTTACTTTTGTTTTCCAGGGAAACGGGCCGAGGTTTGTGTCTGGGGGCCTATGGCTGGGAGTGACCGCCTGGCTCCTGAAAAACTACGATAGGCAGGATGGTGACCAGACCCATGGTGGCACCAGTGCCAAGTTGGGCTGGTTTGATAGTACCAAGTGGCTCCTGCAATCTGCCATCAAAAAGTTGGCAGGCCAGTTTTGTTTTCCAGGGAAAAGCGCCGTTGTTTGTGTTTGGGGGACTGTGGCTGGGAGTGGCCGGCTGGCTCCTTAGAACACACGATACGCAGGATGGTTCCCAGACCCAAGGTGGCACCAGTGCCAAGTCCGGCTGGTTTGTTAGTACCAAGTGGTTCCTGCAATCTGCCATCCAGAAGCGGGGCAGCTGAATTTTGTTTGCCAGAGAAAGAGGCTGTTGTTTGTGTTTCGGGGCCTGTGGCTGGCAGTGGACGGCTGGCTCCTGAAAATCCATGATACGCAGCATGGTTCCCAGACCCAAGGTGGCACCAGTGCCAAGTAGGGCTAGTTTCATAGTACCCAGTGGCTCCTGCAATCTGCCATCCAGAAGAGGGGCAGTTGAGTTTTATTTTCCAGAGAAAAGGGCCGTGGTTTGTGTTTGGGGCCTATGGCTGAGAGTGACTGGCTGGCCCCTGAAAATCCACGATAGGAAGGATGGTTCCCAGATCCAAGGTGGCAGCAGTGCCATGTTGTGCTGGTGTGATAGTCCCAAGTGGCTCCTGCAATCTGCCATCCAGAAGTGGGGCAGCTGAATTTTGTTTGCCAGAGAAAAAGGCTGTGGTTTTTGTTTGGGGGCCTATGGCTGGGAGTGGCCGGCTGGCTCCTGAAAATCCATGATACGCAGCATGGTTCCCAGACCCAAGGTGGCACCAGTGCCAAGTGGGGCTGGTTTCACAGTGTCAAGTGCCTCCTGCAATCTCCCATCCAGAAGCGGGGCAGCTGAGTTTTGTTTGCCTGTGAAACGGGCCGATGTTTTTGATTGGGGTCTGTGGCCGAGAATGTTCAGCTGGCTCCTGACAATCCACAATACGCAGGATGGTTCCCAGACCCAAGGTCGCACCAGTGCCAAGTCTTGCTGGTTTGATAGTACCAAGTGGCTCCTGCAATCTGCCATCCAGAAGCGGTGCAGCTGAGTTTTGTTTGCCAGAGGAAAGGGCCGTGGGTTGTGTTTGGGGGCATATGGCTGGGAGTGGCCGGCTGTCTCATTAAAAAATCGATACGCAGGATGGTTCCCAGACCCAAGGTGGCACCAGTGCCAAGTCGGGCTGTTTATATAGTACCAAGTGCGTCCTGAAATTTGCCATCCAGAAGAGGGGCAGTGGAGTTTTGTTTGCCAGAGAATAGCGCCGTTGTTTGTGTTTGGGGGCTTGTGGCTGGGAGTGGCCGACTGGCGCCTTAGAATCTGCGTTACGCAGCATGGTTCCCAGACCAGAGGTGGCACCAGTGCCATGTTGGCCTGGTTTGATAGTACCAAGTGGCTCCTGCAATCTGCCATCCAGAAGCGGGGCAGCTTACTTTTGTTTGCCAGGGAAACGGGCCGAGGTTTGTGTCTGGGGGCCTATGGCTGAGAGTGACCGCCTGGCTCCTGAAAAGCTACGATAGGCAGGATGGTTACCAGACCCATGGTGGCACCAGTGCCAAGTTGGGCTGGTTTGATAGTACCAAGTGGCTCCTGCAATCTGCCATCAAAAAGTTGTCAGGCGAGTTTTGTTTTCCAGGGAAAAGCGCCGTTGTTTGTGTTTGGGGGACTGTTGGTGGGAGTGGCCGGCTGGCTCCTTAGAACACACGATACGCAGGATGGTTCCCAGACCCAAGGTGGCACCAGTGCCACGTCGGGCTGGTTTGATGGTGAAAAGTGGCTCCTGCAATCTGCCATCCTGAAGCGGGGTAGCTTACTTTTGTGTGCCAGGGAAACGGGCCGAGGTTTATGACTGGGGGCCTAGGGCTAGGAGTGACCGGCTGGCTCCTGAAAAGCAACAATAGGCAGGATGGTTCCCAGACCCAAGGTGGCACCAGTGCCAAGTTGGGCTGGTTTGATGGTACCAACTGGCTCCTGCAATCTGCCATCTAAAAGTTGTCAGGCGAGTTTTGTTTTCCAGGGAAAAGCGCCGTTGATTTTGTTTGGAGGCCTGTGGCTGGCAGTGGCTGCCTGTCGTCTTAGAATCCGGGTTACGCAGCATGGTTCCCAGAGCCAAGGTGGCACCAGTGCCAAGTTGGGCTGGTTTATGGTGCAAAGTGGCTCCTGCAATCTGCCATCCAGAAGTGCGGTAGCTTACTTTTGTGTGCCAGGGAAACAGGCTGAGCTTTGTGTCTGGGGGCCTATGGCTGGGAGTGACCGGCTGGCTCCTGAAAAGCTACGATAGGCAGGATGGTGACCAGACCCATGGTGGCACCAGTGCCAAGTTGGGCTGGTTTGATAGTACCAAGTGGCTCCTGCAATCTGCCATCAAAAAGTTGGCAGGCGAGTTTAGTTTTCCAGGGAAAAGCGCCGTTGTGTGTGTTTTGGGGCCTGTGGCTGGGAGTGGCCAGCTGGCTCCTTAGAATCCACGATACGCAGGATGGTTCCCAGACCCAAGGTGGCACCAGTGCCAAGTCGGGCTGGTTTGTTAGTACCAAGTGGTTCCTGCAATCTGCCATCCAGAAGCGGGGCAGCTGAATTTTGTTTGCCAGAGAAAAAGGCTGTTGTTTGTGTTTCGGGGCCTGTGGCTGGCAGTGGACGGCTGGCTCCTGAAAATCCATGATACGCAGGATGGTTCCCAGACCCAAGGTGGCACCAGTTCCAAGTAGGGCTGGTTTCATAGTACCCAGTGGCTCCTGCAATCTGCCATCCAGAAGAGGGGCAGTTGAGTTTTGTTTTCCAGAGAAAAGGGCCGTGGTTTGTGTTTGGGGCCTATGGCTGAGAGTGACCGGCTGGCTCCTGAAAAGCTACGATAGGCAGGATGGTGACCAGACCCATGGTGGCACCAGTGCCAAGTCGGGCTGGTTTGATAATACTAAATAGCTCCTGCAATCTGCCATCCAGACGCGGGGCAGCGGATTTTTGCTTGCTGGAGAAAAGTTCCGTGGGTTTTTTTTGGGGGTATATGGCTGGACGTTGCCGGCTGACTCCTTAAAAACATCGATACGCAGGATGGTTCCCTGACCCAAGGTGGCATCACTGCCAAGTCGGGCTGTTTTCGTAGTACCAAGTGGCTCCTGCAATTTGCCATCCAGAAGAGGGGCAGTTGAGTTTTGTTTACCAGAGAAAAGGGCCGTGGTTTGTGTTTGGGGGCATATGGCTGAGAGTGGCCGGCTGGCGCCTGAAAATCCACGATAGGCAGGATGGTTCCCAGAGCCAAGGTGGCACCAGTGCCATGTTGGCCTGGTTTGATAGTACCATGTGGCTCCTGCAATCTGCCATCCAGAAGCGGGGCAGCTTACATTTGTTTGCCAGGGAAACGGGCCGAGGTATTTGTCTGGGGGCCTATGGCTGGGAGTGACCGCCTGGCTCCTGAAAAGCTACGATAGGCAGGATGGTGACCAGACCCATGGTGGCACCAGTGCCAAGTTGGGCTGGTTTGATAGTACCAAGTGGCTCCTGCAAACTGCCATCCAGAAGCGGGGTAGCTTACTTTTGTTTGCCAGGGAAACGGGCAGAGCTTTCTGTCTGGGGGCCTATGGTTGGGAGTAACCGGCTGGCTCCTGAAAAGCTACGATAGGCAGGATGGTTCCCAGATCCAAGATGGCACCAGTGCCAAGTCGGGGTGGTTTGATGGTGCAAAGTGGCTCCTGCAATCTGCCATCCTGACGCGGGGCAGCGGATTTTTGTTTCCAAGAGAAATGGTCCGTGGTTTGTTTTTGGGGCTATATGGCTGGGCGTGGCCTGCTGGCTCCTTAAAAAGCTACGATAGGCAGGATGGTTCCCTGACCCAAGGTGGCACCAGTGCCAAGTCGGGCGGTATTCGTAGTACAAAGTGCGTCCTAAAATTTGCCATCCAGAAGAGGGGCAGTTGAGTTTTGTTTACCAGAGAAAAGGTCCGTGGTTTGTTTTTGGGGGCATATGGCTGATAGTGGCCGTCTGGCCCCTGAAAATCCACGATAGGCAGGATGGTTCCCAGACCAGAGGTGGCACCAGTGCCAAGTCGGGCTGGTTTGATAGTACTAAATAGCACCTGCAATCTGCCATGCAGAAGCGGGGCAGCTTACTTTTGTTTGCCAGGGAAACGGGCCGAGGTTTGTGTCTGGGGGCCTATGGCTGGGAGTGACCGGCTGGCTCCTGAAAAGCTACGATAGGCAGGATGGTTACCAGACCCATGGTGGCACCAGTGCCAAGTTGGGCTGGTTTGATAGTACCAAGTGGCTCCTGCAATCTGCCATCAAAAAGTTGGCAGGCCAGTTTTGTTTTCCAGGGAAAAGCGCCGTTGTTTGTGTTTGGGGGACTGTGGGTGGGAGTGGCCGGCTGGCTCCTTAGAACACACGATACGCAGGATGGTTCCCAGACCCAAGGTGGAACCAGTGCCACGTCGGGCTGGTTTGATGGTGAAAAGTGGCTCCTGCCATCTGCCATCCTGAAGCGGGGTAGCTTACATTTGTGTGCCAGGGAAACGGGCCGAGGTTTATGACTGGGGGCCTAGGGCTAGAAGTGACCGGCTGGCTCCTGAAAAGCAACAATAGGCAGGATGGTTCCCAGACCCAAGGTGGCACCAGTGCCAAGTTGGGCTGGTTTGATGGTACCAACTGGCTCCTGCAATCTGCCATCTAAAAGTTGTCAGGCGAGTTTTGTTTTCCAGGGAAAAGCGCCGTTGATTTTGTTTGGAGGCCTGTGGCTGGCAGTGGCTGCCTGTCGTCTTAGAATCCGGGTTACGCAGCATGGTTCCCAGAGCCAAGGTGGCACCAGTGTCAAGTTGGGCTGGTTTGATAGTACCAAGTGGCTCCTGCAATCTGCCATCCAGAAGCGGGGCAGCTTACTTTTGTTTGCCAGGGAAACGGGCCGAGGTATTTGTCTGGGGACCTATGGCTGGGAGTGACCGCCTGGCTCCTGAAAAACTACGATAGGCAGGATGGTGACCAGACCCATGGTGGCACCAGTGCCAAGTTGGGCTGGTTTGATAGTACCAAGTGGCTCCTGCAATCTGCCATCAAAAAGTTGGCAGGCCAGTTTTGTTTTCCAGGGAAAAGCGCCGTTGTTTGTGTTTGGGGGACTGTGGCTGGGAGTGGCCGGCTGGCTCCTTAGAACACACGATACGCAGGATGGTTCCCAGACCCAAGGTGGCACCAGTGCCAAGTCCGGCTGGTTTGTTAGTACCAAGTGGTTCCTGCAATCTGCCATCCAGAAGCGGGGCAGCTGAATTTTGTTTGCCAGAGAAAGAGGCTGTTGTTTGTGTTTCGGGGCCTGTGGCTGGCAGTGGACGGCTGGCTCCTGAAAATCCATGATACGCAGCATGGTTCCCAGACCCAAGGTGGCACCAGTGCCAAGTAGGGCTAGTTTCATAGTACCAAGTGGCTCCTGCAATCTGCCATCCAGAAGCGGGGCAGCTTACTTTTGTTTGCCAGGGAAACGGGCCGAGGTTTGTGTCTGGGGGCCTATGGCTGGGAGTGACCGGCTGGCTCCTGAAAAGCTACGATAGGCAGGATGGTGACCAGACCCATGGTGGCACCAGTGCCAAGTTGGGCTGATTTGATAGTACCAAGTGGCTCCTGCAATCTGCCATGAAAAAGTTGGCAGGCGAGTTTTGTTTTCCAGGGAAAAGCGCCGTTGTTTCTGTTTGGGGGCCTGTGGCTGGGAGTGGCCGGCTGGCTCCTTAGAATCCACGATACGCGGCATGGTTCCCAGACCAGAGGTGGCACCAGTGCCAAGTTGGGCTGGTTTGATAGTACCAAGTGCGTCCTGCAATCTGCCATCCAGAAGCGGGGCAGCTTACTTTTGTCTGCCAGGGAAACGGGCCGAGGTTTGTGTCTCAGGGCCTATGGCTGGGAGTGACCGCCTGGCTCCTGAAAAGCTACGATAGGCAGGATGGTGACCAGACCCATGGTGGCACCAGTGCCAAGTTGGGCTGGTTTGATAGTACCAAGTGGCTCCTGCAATCTGCCATCAAAAAGTTGGCAGGCGAGTTTGTTATCCAGGGAAAAGCGCCGTTGTTTGTGTTTGGGGGCCTGTGGGTGGGAGTGGCCGGCTGGCTCCTTAGAATCCACGATACGCAGGATGGTTCCCAGACCAGAGGTGGCACCAGTGCCAAGTCGGGCTGGTTTGATGGTGAAAAGTGGCTCCTGCAATCTGCCATCCAGAAGCGGGATAACTTACTTTTGTTTGCCAGGGAAACGGGCCGAGGTTTGTGTCTGGGGGCCTATGGCTGGGAGTGACCGGCTGGCTCCTGAAAAGCTACGATAGGCAGGATGGTGACCAGACCCATGGTGGCACCAGTGCCAAGTTGGGCTGGTTTGATAGTACCAAGTGGCTCCTGCAATCTGCCATCAAAATGTTGGCAGGCGAGTTTTGTTTTCCAGGGAAAAGTGCCGTTGTTTGTGTTTGGGGGCCTGTGGCTGGGAGTGGCCGGCTGGCTCCTTAGAATCCACGATACGCAGGATGGTTCCCAGACCAGAGGTCGCACCAGTGCCAAGTCGGGCTAGTTTGATGGTGCAAAGTGGCTCCTGCAATCTGCCATCCAGAAGCGGGGTAGCTTACTTTTGTTTACCAGGGAAACGGGCCGAGTTTTGTGTCTGGGGGCATATGGCTGCGAGTGACCGGCTGGCTCCTGAAAAGCTACGATAGGCAGGATGGTGACCAGACCCATGGTGGCACCAGTGCCAAGTTGGGCTGGTTTGATAGTACCAAGTGGCTCCTGCAATCTGCCATCAAAAAGTTGGCAGGCGAGTTTTGTTTTCCAGGGAAAAGCGCCGTTGTTTGTGTCTGGGGGCCTGTGGCTGGGAGTGGCCGGCTGGCTCCTTACAAGGAACGATACGCAGGATGGTTCCCAGACCTGAGGTGGCACCAGTGCCAAGTCGGGCTAGTTTGATGGTGCAAAGTGGCTCCTGCAATCTGCCATCCAGAAGCGGGGTAGCTTACTTTTGTTTGCCAGGGAAACGGGCCGAGGTTTTTCTCTGGGGGCCTATGGCAGGGAGGGACCGGCTGGCTCCTGAAAAGCTACGATAGGCAGGATGGTGACCAGACCCATGGTGGCACCAGTGCCAAGTTGGGCTGATTTGATAGTAGCAAGTGGCTCCTGCAATCTGCCATCAAAATGTTGGCAGGCGAGTTTTGTTTTCCAGGGAAAAGCGCCGTTGTTTGTGTTTGGTGGCCTGTGGCTGGGAGTGACCGGCTGGCTCCTTAGAATCCACAATACGCAGGATGGTTCCCAGACCCAAGGTGGCACCAGTGCCAAGTTGGGCTGGTTTGATAGTACCAAGTGGTTCCTGCAATCTGCCATCCAGAAGCGGGGCAGCTTACTTTTGTTTGCCAGGGAAACGGGCCGAGGTTTTTCTCTGGGGGACTATGGCTTGGAGTGACCGGCTAGGTCCTGAAAAGCTACGATAGGCAGGATGGTGACCAGATCCATGGTGGCACCAGTGCCAAGTTGGGCTGGTTTGATAGTACCAAGTGGCTCCTGCAATCTGCCATCAAAAAGTTGGCAGGCGAGTTTTGTTTTCCAGGGAAAATCGCTGTGGTTTGTGTTTGGGGGCCTGTGGCTGGGAGTGGCCGGCTGGCTCCTTAGAATCCACGATACGCAGGATGGTTCCCAGACCAGAGGTGGCACCAGTGCCAAGTCGGGCTGGTTTGATGGTGAAAAGTGGCTCCTGCAATCTGCCATCCAGAAGCGGGATAACTTACTTTTGTTTGCCAGGGAAACGGGCCAAGGTTTTTGTCTGGGGGCCTATGGCTGGGAGTGACCGGCTGGCTCCTGAAAAGCTACGATAGGCAGGATGGTGACCAGACCCATGGTGGCACCAGTGTCAAGTTGGGCTGGTTTGATAGTACCAAGTGGCTCCGGCAATCTGCCATCAAAATTTGGCAGGCGAGGTTTGTTTTCCAGGGAAAAGCGCCGTTGTTTTTGTTTGGGGGGCTGTGGGTGGGAGTGGCCAGATGGCTAATTAGAATCCACGATACGCAGCATGGTTCCCAGACCTGAGGTGGCACCAGTGCCAAGTCGGGCTGGTTTGATACTATCAAGTGCGTCCTGCAATCTGCCATCCAGAAGCGGGGTAGCTTATTTTGTTTGCCAGGGAAACGGGCCGAGGTTTGTGTCTGGGGGCCTATGGCTGCGAGTGACCGGCTGGCTCCTGAAAAGCTACGATAGGCAGGATGGTGACCAGACCCATGGTGGCACCAGTGTCAAGTTGGGCTGGTTTGATAGTACCAAGTGGCTCCTGCAATCTGCCATCAAAAAATTGGCAGGCGAGTTTTGTTTTCCAGGGAAAAGCGCCGTTGTTTTTGTTTGGAGGCCTGTGGGTGGGAGTGACCGGCTGGCTCCTTGGAATCCACGATACGCAGGATGGTTCCCAGACCAGAGGTGGCACCAGTGCCAAGTCGGGCTAGTTTGATGGTGCAAAGTGGCTCCTGCAATCTGCCATCCAGAAGCGGGGCAGCTTACTTTTGTTTGCCAGGGAAACGGGCCGAGTATTGTTTCTGGGGGCCTATGGCTGCGAGTGACCGGCTGGCTCCTGAAAAGCTACGATAGGCAGGATGGTGACCAGACCCATGGTGGCACCAGTGCCAAGTTGGGCTGATTTGATAGTACCAAGTGGCTCCTGCAATCTGCCATCAAAAAGTTGGCAGGCGAGTTTTGTTTTCCAGGGAAAATCGCTGTGGTTTGTGTTTGGGGGCCTGTGGCTGGGAGTGGACGGATGGCTCCTCAGAACCACGATACGCAGCATGGTTCCCAGACCAGAGGTGGCACCAGTGCCCAGTCGGGCTGGTTTGATAGTACCAAGTGGTTCCTGCAATCTGCCATCCAGAAGCGGGGCAGCTTACTTTTGTATGCCAGGGAAACGGGCCGAGGTTTTTGTCTGGGGGCCTATAGCTGGGAGTGACCGTCTGGCTCCTGAAAAGCTACGATAGGCAGGATGGTGACCAAACACATCGTGGCACCAGTGCCAAGTTGGGCTGATTTGATAGTACCAAGTGGCTCCTGCAATCTGCCATCAAAATGTTGGCAGGCGAGTTTTGTTTTCCAGGGAAAAGCGCCGTTGATTGTGTTTGGGGGCCTGTGGCTGGGAGTGGCCGGCTGGCTCCTTAGAATCCACGATACGCAGGATGGTTCCCAGACCAGAGGTGGCACCAGTGCCAAGTCGGGCTGGTTTGATACTACCAAGTGCGTCCTGCAATCTGCCATCCAGAAGCGGGGCAGCTTACTTTTGTTTGCCAGGGAAACGGGCCGAGGTTTTTGTCTGGGGGCCTATGGCTGGGAGTGACCGGCTGGCTCCTGAAAAGCTACGATAGGCAGGATGGTGACCAGACCCATGGTGGCACCAGTGCCAAGTTGGGCTGGTTTGATAGTACCAAGTGGCTCCTGCAATCTGCCATCAAAAAGTTGGCAGGCGAGTTTTGTTTTCCAGGGAAAAGTGCTGTTGTTTTTGTTTGGGGGCCTGTGGGTGGGAGTGACCGGCTGGCTCCTTAGAATCCACGATACGCAGGATGGTTCCCAGACCAGAGGTGGCACCAGTGCCAAGTCGGGCTAGTTTGATGGTGCAAAGTGGCTCCTGCAATCTGCCATCCAGAAGCGGGGTAGCTTACTTTTGTTTGCCAGGGAAACGGGCCGAGTTTTGTGTCTGGGGGCCTATGGCTGCGAGTGACCGGCTGGCTCCTGAAAAGCTACGATAGGCAGGATGGTGACCAGACCCATGGTGGCACCAGTGCCAAGTTGGGCTGATTTGATAGTAGCAAGTGGCTCCTGCAATCTGCCATCAAAAAGTTGGCAGGCGAGTTTTGTTTTCCAGGGAAAAGCGCCGTTGTTTGTGTCTGGGGGCCTGTGGCTGGAGTGGCCGGCTGGCTCCTTACAATGAACGATACGCAGGATGGTTCCCAGAGCTGAGGTGGCACCAGTGCCAAGTCGGGCTAGTTTGATGGTGCAAAGTGGCTCCTGCAATCTGCCATCCAGAAGCGGGGTAGCTTACTTTTGTTTGCCAGGGAAACGGGCCGAAATATTTGTCTAGGGGCCTCTGGCTGGGGGTGGCTGGCTGGCTCCTGAAAAGCTACGATAGGCAGGATGGTGACCAGACCCATGGTGGCACCAGTGCCAAGTCGGGCTGGTTTGATAGTACCAAGTGGCTCCTGCAATATGCCATCAAAAATTGTCAGGCGAGTTTTGTTTTCCAGGGAAAAGCGCCGTTGTTTGTATTTGGGGGCCTGTGGCTGGGAGTGGCCGGCTGGCTCCTTTGAACCCACAATACGCAGGATGGTTCCCAGACCCAAGGTGGCACCAGTGCCAAGTCGGGCTGGTTTGATACTACCAAGTGCGTCCTGCAATCTGCCATCCAGAAGCGGGGCAGCTTAATTTTGTTTGCCAGGGAAACGGGCCGTGGGTTTTGTTTGGGGGCCTATGGCTGAGAGTGGCCGGCTGGCTCCTGAAAATCCACGCTAGGCAGCATGGTTCCCAGATGCAAGGTGGCACCAGTGCCAAGTCGGGCTGGTTTGATGGTGCAAAGTGGCTCCTGCAATCTGCCATCCAGAAGCGGGGCAGCTGATTTTTGTTTGCCAGAGAAAAATTCCGTGGATTGTTTTTGGGGGCATATTGCTGGGAGTGGCCGGCTGGCTCCTTAAAATGCTCGATACGCATGATGGTTCCCAGGTCCAAGGTGTCACCACTACCAAGTCGGCCTGCGGTTTTAGTATCAAGTTCATCCTGCAATTTGCCATCCAGAAGAGGGGCGGTTGAGTTTTGTTTGCCAGAGAAACGGGCCGAGGTTTCTGTTTGGGGACATATGGCTGAGAGTGGCCGGCTGGCCCCTGAATATCCACGATACACAGCATGGTTCCCAGATCCAAGGTGGCACCAGTGCCAAGTTGGGCTGGTTTGATAGTACCAAGTGTCTCCTGCAATCTGCCATCCAGAAGCGGGGCAGCTTACTTTTGTTTGCCAGAGAAATAGGCCTAGGTTTTTGTCTGGGGGCCTGTGGCTAGGAGTGGCCGGCTGGCTCCTAAGAATCCACGATACGCAGGATGTTTCCCAGACCCAAGGTGGCACCAGTGCCAAGTCGGGCTGGTTTGATAGTACCAAGTGGCTCCTGCAAACTCCATCAAAAAGTTGGCAGGCGTGTTTTGTTTTCCAGGGAACAGCGCCGTTGATTTTGTTTGGGGGCCTGTGGCTGGGAGTGGCCGGCTGGCTCCTTAGAATCCACGATACGCAGGATGGTTCCCAGACCCAAGGTGGCACCAGTGCCAAGTTGGGCTGGTTTGATTACACCAAGTGGCTCCTGCAATCTGCCATCCAGAAGTGAGGCAGCTAAGTTTTGTTTGCCAGAAAAAAGGGCCGTGGTTTTTGTTGGGGGCCTGTGGCTGGGAGTGGCCGGCTGGCTCCTTAGAATCCACCATACGCAGGATGGTTCCCAGACCCAAGGTGGCACCAGTGCCAAGTCGGGCTGGTTTGATAGTACCAAGTGGCTCCTGCAATCTGCCATCCAGAAGCGGTGCAGTTGAGTTTTGTTTGCCAGAGAAAAGGGCCGTGGGTTGTGTTTGGGGGCATATGGCTGGGAGTGGCTGGCCGTCTCATTAAAAAGATCGATACGCAGCATGGTTCCCAGACCCAAGGTGGCACCAGTGCCAAGTCGGGCTGTTTTTATAGTACCAAGTGCGTCCTGCAATTTGCCATCCAGAAGAGGGGCAGTGGAGTTTTTTTTGCCAGAGAATAGCGCCGTTGTTTGTGTTTGGGGGCTTGTGGCTGGGAGTGGCCGACTGGCGCCTTAGAATCTGTGTTACGCAGCATGGTTCCCAGACCAGAGGTGGCACCAGTGCCAAGTTGGGCTGGTTTGATAGTACCAAGTGGCTCCTGCAATCTGCCATCAAAAAGTTGTCAGGCGAGTTTTGTTTTCCAGGGAAAAGCGCCGTTGTTTGTATTTGGGGGCCTGTGGCTGGGAGTGGCCGGCTGGCTCCTTTGAACCCACGATACGCAGGATGGTTCCCAGACCCAAGGTGGCACCAGTGCCAAGTCGGGCTGGTTTGATAGTACCAAGTGCGTCCTGCAATCTGCCATCCAGAAGCGGGGCAGCTTAATTTTGTTTGCCAGGGAAACGGGCCGTGGGTTTTGTTTGGGGGCCTATGGCTGAGAGTGGCCGGCTGGCTCCTGAAAATCCACGCTAGGCAGCATGGTTCCCAGATGCAAGGTGGCACCAGTGCCAAGTCGGGCTGGTTTGATGGTGCAAAGTGGCTCCTGCAATCTGCCATCCAGAAGCGGGGCAGCTGATTTTTGTTTGCCAGAGAAAAATTCCGTGGATTGTTTTTGGGGGCATATTGCTGGGAGTGGCCGGCTGGCTCCTTAAAATGCTCGATACGCATGATGGTTCCCAGGTCCAAGGTGTCACCACTACCAAGTCGGCCTGCGGTTTTAGTATCAAGTTCATCCTGCAATTTGCCATCCAGAAGAGGGGCGGTTGAGTTTTGTTTGCCAGAGAAACGGGCCGAGGTTTCTGTTTGGGGACATATGGCTGAGAGTGGCCGGCTGGCCCCTGAATATCCACGATACACAGCATGGTTCCCAGATCCAAGGTGGCACCAGTGCCAAGTTGGGCTGGTTTGATAGTACCAAGTGTCTCCTGCAATCTGCCATCCAGAAGCGGGGCAGCTTACTTTTGTTTGCCAGAGAAATAGGCCTAGGTTTTTGTCTGGGGGCCTGTGGCTAGGAGTGGCCGGCTGGCTCCTAAGAATCCACGATACGCAGGATGTTTCCCAGACCCAAGGTGGCACCAGTGCCAAGTCGGGCTGGTTTGATAGTACCAAGTGGCTCCTGCAAACTCCATCAAAAAGTTGGCAGGCGTGTTTTGTTTTCCAGGGAACAGCGCCGTTGATTTTGTTTGGGGGCCTGTGGCTGGGAGTGGCCGGCTGGCTCCTTAGAATCCACGATACGCAGGATGGTTCCCAGACCCAAGGTGGCACCAGTGCCAAGTCGGGCTGGTTTGATTACACCAAGTGGCTCCTGCAATCTGCCATCCAGAAGTGAGGCAGCTAAGTTTTGTTTGCCAGAAAAAAGGGCCGTGGTTTTTGTTGGGGGCCTGTGGCTGGGAGTGGCCGGCTGGCTCCTTAGAATCCACCATACGCAGGATGGTTCCCAGACCCAAGGTGGCACCAGTGCCAAGTCGGGCTGGTTTGATAGTCCCAAGTGGCTCCTGCAAACTGCCATCCAGAAGCGGGGTAGCTGAGTTTTGTTTGCCAGGGAAATGGGCCGTTGTTTGTGTTTGGGGGCCTGTGGCTGGGAGTGTTCGGCTGGTTCCTGAATATGTACGATACGCAGGATTGTTCCCAGACCCAAGGTGGCACCAGTGCCAAGTCGGGCTGGTTTGATGGTGCAAAGTGGCTCCTGCAATCTGCCATCCAGACGCGGGGCAGCGGATTTTTGTTTCCATGAGAAATGATCCGTCGTTTGTTTTTGGGGTTATATGGCTGGGCCTGGCCGGCTGGCTCCTTAAAAAGCTCGATATGCAGGATGGTTCCCTGACACAAGGTGGCACCAGTGCCACGTCGGGCGGTTTTCGTAGTACAAAGTGCGTCCTAAAATTTGCCATCCAGAAGAGGGGCAGTTGAGTTTTGTTTGCCAGAGAAAAGGTCCGTGGTTTGTTTTTGGGGGCATATGGCTGAGAGTGGCTGGCTGGCCCCTGAAAATCCACGATACACAGGATGGTTCCCAGATCCAAGGTGGCACCTGTGCCAAGTCGGGCTGATTTGATAGTACTAAGTAGCTCCTGCAATCTGCCATCCAGAAGCGGGACAGCTTACTTTTGTTTGCCAGGGAAACGGGCCGAGGTTTGTGTTTGGGGGCCTATGGCTGAGAGTGACCGGCTGGCTCCTGAAAAGCTACAATAGGCAGGATGGTGACCAGACCCATGGTGGCACCAGTGCCAAGTTGGGCTGGTTTGATAGTACCAAGTGGTTCCTGCAATCTGCCATCCAGAAGCAGGGCAGCTGAGTTTTGTTTGCCAGAGAAAAGGGCCTTGGTTTGTGTTTGGGGGCATATGGCTGGGTGTGGCCAGCTGGCTCCTTAAAATGCACGATATGCAACATGGCTCCCAGACCCAAGGTGGCACCAGTGCCAAGTTGGGCTGGTTTGATAGTACCAAGTGGCTCCTGCAATCTTCCATGATCACGTGGAGAAATACTTTCTGGTTTCAGCCTCATGCTCTTTCTTCTCTCCCTCAACTTCTCTATCACCTCTCATCTGGTTCACATGCGCTGTCTTCAAGGTCCACAGGCTACTTTTCACAGAATCTTCTGGCCTGATGAAGTAAGAATGATGAATAGAACAGAGCTGGGATCTATTTTCCAGTTTGGATAAAATGCATTCTGCACACAAATCCAAGGAGAACGTGCTGCCCCAATGCCCAGAAAATCTTTCACTCCTGCTAGTGTTCTACGTCAACCGCAACTTAGTCTGAAAGAAAAGCTTTTTCTCTGAGAGCATCTGAGAGGTTTGCATGAAGCACTGATATCTGACATATGCAATTTTGAATAGGAGAGGAAAAAGAAAATGGCAAGGAGTTTTTAATTTTAGTGGTTTCAATTTTAATTTCCGTGCACTTTTTCAAAACTTGTCAGCTCAAATGCCCATCAACATCTTTTAGTCATCTGTAAGTCAGTATTCATATAAAATGTGCTTCAAATCCAAAGAATTTCAAATTTGCACTCCAAGCTTCTATGCCTAGATTTATGATTTCCTACACATATTAGATGAAAGGAAGGCCTTTTTTACTGTGGGAGTGCTGGAACACTGGAACAGGTTGCCCAGAGAAGTTGTGGGTGTCCCATCCCTGAAAGTATTCAAGGTCACCTTGGACGGGGCTTGGAGCAGCAACAAAGGAGAAGCTTGATGGTAGAGAAACAAAGTTGGACTATAGAAGAAACTCGGATTGAAGTATAGGATCAAGTTTTCTCTCAGCTCTTGGGGTAAATTCAAAGTTGTACAAAATGACATTTATCTGTGCTATTCACTACTGTAACAGAAAGTTTCATGAAAACTGTACAGAAGATAGTAAATTTTAAAAGAGATAAGAATTACAGCATAAAATCCATGGGATAGGTTACAACATGAGACACTCTCTAAGAGAAAATCTCTTTGTTTCAGCACTTCATCGGGGTAAGATTTCATGAAGTGCCAAAGAAGGCGGCAAAATATCATTCGGGACATTATTTACTGGAATTCAGCCTGGCCATTAGTAGGAACTGCCTTTGAACATATCATGTAGATATACCACACACACTTTCCCTTCACTGAAAAATTACTGTTTACAACAAATAAGCAATTGACGATCAAAATTGAATGAAAGCATCTTAAACATGTCAAGTATTTCATTGTAGATGATCTGTGATCCAAATGCTTCTTCCACCTTCGAGAGGGACAGAAGAATTCTTCCATATCATGATGGTTTAAAATTGTATCAACCAATGTTTTCTGCTGAAAAGATATCATCTATTTTTTTCTATTTTTGGAAGAAAATATTCCTAGACATACAACAGGTGAGAACTAAGTAATTTTAAAGAAACAAATGAAATGAAAATATTCTGTAAATAGAATGAAATGAAAAGCTGTGTTTTAAATAGGAGCTAAATATTAAACAGAATTTTTGTACCAGGCATTTGAATTACTGCACCAGCTCTTTTGCCCATCAAGAGAGGCATTTAGCATTTCAGTCTTTTCCAAGGTGTTCATGATCTGCTATGCTGATCTCTGTGTGTGCCTAGGTGTGTGTGGAGGGGGGGGCATATGAAGGGGAGTGTGTATGTTTGCTTTACAATTGTTGTGGCAGATTCATGCCTCAGCTCCACATTTTGTTTTAAAAAGGTCACACCGAGTGGATATGAAGTTTACTATCAACAAGAGATCGATTCCCAAATCATCCATTTGACTCTCCCTTATAAATCATGTGCTTTGTTGCATATTTTATCAAATATACTTTCAAGCCAGATGGAGGAAGGAGGATGTGGGAATCCCTCCACCATCTTGCAACTTTTATGTAAGTAGGTTTTCAAGAAAATCATCATTTCTCTTTTAAATATGTCTGGAACAGGTATGATGGTAGTGTCAACCTGTTGGAGTTTTTGTTGCTGGAAGAAGTTGTACAAAAGGATTGGTTTTTACATTGACCAGTTACTGAATCAAGCGCAGGAATACATTGGAAATTTAGCTGGGGGTTCCTTTTCCCAGCAGACTACTTCTAGAACGAGCTTGTACACTGAAGCTGACTCTTTTGCTCTCTTTTTGTTTCTTTCCTATTTTCTTGGCTTCTTTGCCACTATCTAGACAATTTTGGAACTTTGTTCCCAACTAAAATGGTTTCAATAGTCTGATTGTGATCATACATTTTTACAAGGAATTTTTAAAATCTTTCCTCGAGTCCAGAAAGTCAAGGACTTAGATCTTTTTCTTCCCTTATCAATATTGCCATGAAATTGATAAATAAAGACCAACTCTTTATTTTTGTTTTTAACCCACGTAGATAATTCCCATCCATTAATCCATTTTGTGGACCAATAGCTGCCATTCTGATGGAAGCTGTCACTTCTTAACAATAGGCATTCTGTGACTATGTTGACTGCACTTTGGGTGAAGATCCTAACTGGTCTTAGATATACATAGGGAGAAATTTGCTCAGCCAGTGTCAGTCTTAAGCATGCGTATCAGAAGATCTTTCTAGAGCTGGGAATTTTCCCATGAAAGGGATTCAGTTAGGGAAGAGACACTTGTGCCAGAGTTTTACATTCTTCTTGAACACTGCTTAAGGAACTTAGATGCCATGTCCATTTGGATCTCTGTCTGCACAGAACTTTGTCATGCCAGCGCTTTGAAATGCATCTTGAAGAGAATTCACTAGCACAGAATGAAAGAGAGTGGAAGGGGTTGGTGGGGCTAACCAGGCCCAACCCCCCTGCCTAAACCAGGATACCTAGAGCCTCTTGCCCAGGATTCTATCTGGGTGTACTTTTAATGTCTTCAAAGATCCAGGCTCCACAATCTTTCTGGGCAGTCTGTGCCGTGGTTCAGTCACCCTGACAGTAAAGAAACATTTACTGATGTTCAAAGGCAATCTCCTGTATTTCAGTGTGTGCCCACTGCCTCTTGTCTTTTCCCTCAGCATCACTGAAAAGACACTGATTCCCTCCCCTTTGCACTATTGCTTCCATATGTATGTGTGATGCCATGTAGAGGTATGTCAAAAACCTCCCTGAAGCCCAGGCAGATAATATTCCCTTCATCTACCAGTCAAGTTGATTCATCAGAGGAGTTTAAAGTGATGTTCAGCATGAAATTCCCCTGAAAAATCATGCTAACTACATTATTTGGTCATCTGTCATGTGCCTGGCAAGGATTTCCAGGAAGAGCTGCTTCATCAACTTCCTGGGGATAAAAAAGAGGCTGGCTGGTTTGTACTATGGCGAGTCCTCTTAATTGCCTTTTTTGAAGATGGGTGTCATTTGCTAACATCCACTCTTTAGCTCCTCTTCTCATCTACACCTCGGCAAAAAGCTTTTCCACTATGTCTGGCTAGGAAAAACTGTGCCAGCACAGAAAACATCTCCCATCGTGTTCTAGAAGTTGCACGGATGTCTGCCAAGTGTTTGGCAGGAAGAAAAGAAAAGTTGTCCAAAACAGCTTCCAATCGAATGTTCCTGTGATTGGAAAAGTCAGGAGAGTGCAAAGGTACTGTTTTCTATCAGTTGGCAAGGTGCGCACACAATCCCAGTGTTGTACAGCTTGCTTCTTCACCTTCCCGAAGCTGCCGCTCTCGCCGGCTGCCGGAGCCCAAGAAGCGGCTTCGCGCAAAGACGATTGTGCCGCTCACAGTGCTCTCCTTAGCGCGGCTTCTGCCGAAAGACGCCCGGCAGCGGCTCTTACCTCCGGAGAGCATCCTACCTTCGTCTTTCGCGTCTTTTGTAGTCTACATCTTAGCAAAACGCTTTTCCACTATGTCTGGCTAGGAAAAACTGTGCCAGCACAGAAAACATCTCCCATCGTGTTCTAGAAGTTGCACGGATGTCTGCCAAGTGTTTGGCAGGAAGAAAAGAAAAGTTGTCCAAAACAGCTTCCAATCGAATGTTCCTGTGATTGGAAAAGTCAGGAGAGTGCAAAGGTACTGTTTTCTATCAGTTGGCAAGGTGCGCACACAATCCCAGTGTTGTACAGCTTGCTTCTTCACCTTCCCGAAGCTGCCGCTCTCGCCGGCTGCCGGAGCCCAAGAAGCGGCTTCTTCGCGCAAAGACGATTGTGCCGCTCACAGTGCTCTCCTTAGCGCGGCTTCTGCCGAAAGACGCCCGGCAGCGGCTCTTACCTCCGGAGAGCATCCTACCTTCGTCTTTCGCGTCTTTTGTAGTCTACATCTTAGCAAAACGCTTTTCCACTATGTCTGGCTAGGAAAAACTGTGCCAGCACAGAAAACATCTCCCATCGTGTTCTAGAAGTTGCACGGATGTCTGCCAAGTGTTTGGCAGGAAGAAAAGAAAAGTTGTCCAAAACAGCTTCCAATCGAATGTTCCTGTGATTGGAAAAGTCAGGAGAGTGCAAAGGTACTGTTTTCTATCAGTTGGCAAGGTGCGCACACAATCCCAGTGTTGTACAGCTTGCTTCTTCACCTTCCCGAAGCTGCCGCTCTCGCCGGCTGCCGGAGCCCAAGAAGCGGCTTCTTCGCGCAAAGACGATTGTGCCGCTCACAGTGCTCTCCTTAGCGCGGCTTCTGCCGAAAGACGCCCGGCAGCGGCTCTTACCTCCGGAGAGCATCCTACCTTCGTCATTCGCGTCTTATGTAGTCTACATCTTAGCAAACCGCTTTTCCACTATGTCTGGCTAGGAAAAACCGTGCCAGCCCAGAAAACATCTCCCATCGTTTTCTAGAAGTTGCAGATATGTCTGCCAAGTGTTTGGGAGGAAGAAAAGAAAAGTTGTCCAAAACAGCTTCCAATCGAATGTTCCTGTGATTGGAAAAGTCAGGAGAGTGCAAAGGTACTGTTTTCTATCAGTTGGCAAGGTGCGCACACAATCCCAGTGTTGTACAGCTTGTTTCTTCACCTTCCCGAAGCTGCCGCTCTCGCCGGCTGCCGGGGCCCAAGAAGCGGCTTCTTCGCGCAAAGACGATTGTGCCGCTCACAGTGCTCCCCTTAGCGCGGCTTCTGCCGAAAGACGCCCGGCAGCGGCTCTTACCTCCTGAGAGTGGCAGCTTCGGGAAGGTGAAGAAGCAAGCTCTACAACACTGGGATTGTGTGCGCACCTTGCCAACTGATAGAAAACAGTACCTTTGCACTCTCCTGACTTTTCCAATCACAGGAACATTCGATTGGAAGCTGTTTTGGACAACTTTTCTTTTCTTCCTGCCAAACACTTGGCAGACATCCGTGCAACTTCTAGAACACGATGGGAGATGTTTTCTGTGCTGGCACAGTTTTTCCTAGCCAGACATAGTGGAAAAGCGTTTTGCTAAGATGTAGACTACAAAAGACGCGAAAGACGAAGGTAGGATGCTCTCCGGAGGTAAGAGCCGCTGCCGGGCGTCTTTCGGCAGAAGCCGCGCTAAGGAGAGCACTGTGAGCGGCACAATCGTCTTTGCGCGAAGAAGCCGCTTCTTGGGCTCCGGCAGCCGGCGAGAGCGGCAGCTTCGGGAAGGTGAAGAAGCAAGCTGTACAACACTGGGATTGTGTGCGCACCTTGCCAACTGATAGAAAACAGTACCTTTGCACTCTCCTGACTTTTCCAATCACAGGAACATTCGATTGGAAGCTGTTTTGGACAACTTTTCTTTTCTTCCTGCCAAACACTTGGCAGACATCCGTGCAACTTCTAGAACACGATGGGAGATGTTTTCTGTGCTGGCACAGTTTTTCCTAGCCAGACATAGTGGAAAAGCGTTTTGCTAAGATGTAGACTACAAAAGACGCGAAAGACGAAGGTAGGATGCTCTCCGGAGGTAAGAGCCGCTGCCGGGCGTCTTTCGGCAGAAGCCGCGCTAAGGAGAGCACTGTGAGCGGCACAATCGTCTTTGCGCGAAGAAGCCGCTTCTTGGGCTCCGGCAGCCGGCGAGAGCGGCAGCTTCGGGAAGGTGAAGAAGCAAGCTGTACAACACTGGGATTGTGTGCGCACCTTGCCAACTGATAGAAAACAGTACCTTTGCACTCTCCTGACTTTTCCAATCACAGGAACATTCGATTGGAAGCTGTTTTGGACAACTTTTCTTTTCTTCCTGCCAAACACTTGGCAGACATCCGTGCAACTTCTAGAACACGATGGGAGATGTTTTCTGTGCTGGCACAGTTTTTCCTAGCCAGACATAGTGGAAAAGCGTTTTGCTAAGATGTAGACTACAAAAGACGCGAAAGACGAAGGTAGGATGCTCTCCGGAGGTAAGAGCCGCTGCCGGGCGTCTTTCGGCAGAAGCCGCGCTAAGGAGAGCACTGTGAGCGGCACAATCGTCTTTGCGCGAAGAAGCCGCTTCTTGGGCTCCGGCAGCCGGCGAGAGCGGCAGCTTCGGGAAGGTGAAGAAGCAAGCTGTACAACACTGGGATTGTGTGCGCACCTTGCCAACTGATAGAAAACAGTACCTTTGCACTCTCCTGACTTTTCCAATCACAGGAACATTCGATTGGAAGCTGTTTTGGACAACTTTTCTTTTCTTCCTGCCAAACACTTGGCAGACATCCGTGCAACTTCTAGAACACGATGGGAGATGTTTTCTGTGCTGGCACAGTTTTTCCTAGCCAGACATAGTGGAAAAGCGTTTTGCTAAGATGTAGACTACAAAAGACGCGAAAGACGAAGGTAGGATGCTCTCCGGAGGTAAGAGCCGCTGCCGGGCGTCTTTCGGCAGAAGCCGCGCTAAGGAGAGCACTGTGAGCGGCACAATCGTCTTTGCGCGAAGAAGCCGCTTCTTGGGCTCCGGCAGCCGGCGAGAGCGGCAGCTTCGGGAAGGTGAAGAAGCAAGCTGTACAACACTGGGATTGTGTGCGCACCTTGCCAACTGATAGAAAACAGTACCTTTGCACTCTCCTGACTTTTCCAATCACAGGAACATTCGATTGGAAGCTGTTTTGGACAACTTTTCTTTTCTTCCTGCCAAACACTTGGCAGACATCCGTGCAACTTCTAGAACACGATGGGAGATGTTTTCTGTGCTGGCACAGTTTTTCCTAGCCAGACATAGTGGAAAAGCGTTTTGCTAAGATGTAGACTACAAAAGACGCGAAAGACGAAGGTAGGATGCTCTCCGGAGGTAAGAGCCGCTGCCGGGCGTCTTTCGGCAGAAGCCGCGCTAAGGAGAGCACTGTGAGCGGCACAATCGTCTTTGCGCGAAGAAGCCGCTTCTTGGGCTCCGGCAGCCGGCGAGAGCGGCAGCTTCGGGAAGGTGAAGAAGCAAGCTGTACAACACTGGGATTGTGTGCGCACCTTGCCAACTGATAGAAAACAGTACCTTTGCACTCTCCTGACTTTTCCAATCACAGGAACATTCGATTGGAAGCTGTTTTGGACAACTTTTCTTTTCTTCCTGCCAAACACTTGGCAGACATCCGTGCAACTTCTAGAACACGATGGGAGATGTTTTCTGTGCTGGCACAGTTTTTCCTAGCCAGACATAGTGGAAAAGCGTTTTGCTAAGATGTAGACTACAAAAGACGCGAAAGACGAAGGTAGGATGCTCTCCGGAGGTAAGAGCCGCTGCCGGGCGTCTTTCGGCAGAAGCCGCGCTAAGGAGAGCACTGTGAGCGGCACAATCGTCTTTGCGCGAAGAAGCCGCTTCTTGGGCTCCGGCAGCCGGCGAGAGCGGCAGCTTCGGGAAGGTGAAGAAGCAAGCTGTACAACACTGGGATTGTGTGCGCACCTTGCCAACTGATAGAAAACAGTACCTTTGCACTCTCCTGACTTTTCCAATCACAGGAACATTCGATTGGAAGCTGTTTTGGACAACTTTTCTTTTCTTCCTGCCAAACACTTGGCAGACATCCGTGCAACTTCTAGAACACGATGGGAGATGTTTTCTGTGCTGGCACAGTTTTTCCTAGCCAGACATAGTGGAAAAGCTTTTTGCCGAGGTGTAGATGAGAAGAGGAGCTAAAGAGTGGATGTTAGCAAATGACACCCATCTTCAAAAAAGGCAATTAAGAGGACTCGCCATAGTACAAACCAGCCAGCCTCTTTTTTATCCCCAGGAAGTTGATGAAGCAGCTCTTCCTGGAAATCCTTGCCAGGCACATGACAGATGACCAAATAATGTAGTTAGCATGATTTTTCAGGGGAATTTCATGCTGAACATCACTTTAAACTCCTCTGATGAATCAACTTGACTGGTAGATGAAGGGAATATTATCTGCCTGGGCTTCAGGGAGGTTTTTGACATACCTCTACATGGCATCACACATACATATGGAAGCAATAGTGCAAAGGGGAGGGAATCAGTGTCTTTTCAGTGATGCTGAGGGAAAAGACAAGAGGCAGTGGGCACACACTGAAATACAGGAGATTGCCTTTGAACATCAGTAAATGTTTCTTTACTGTCAGGGTGACTGAACCACGGCACAGACTGCCCAGAAAGATTGTGGAGCCTGGATCTTTGAAGACATTAAAAGTACACCCAGATAGAATCCTGGGCAAGAGGCTCTAGGTATCCTGGTTTAGGCAGGGGGGTTGGGCCTGGTTAGCCCCACCAACCCCTTCCACTCTCTTTCATTCTGTGCTAGTGAATTCTCTTCAAGATGCATTTCAAAGCGCTGGCATGACAAAGTTCTGTGCAGACAGAGATCCAAATGGACATGGCATCTAAGTTCCTTAAGCAGTGTTCAAGAAGAATGTAAAACTCTGGCACAAGTGTCTCTTCCCTAACTGAATCCCTTTCATGGGAAAATTCCCAGCTCTAGAAAGATCTTCTGATACGCATGCTTAAGACTGACACTGGCTGAGCAAATTTCTCCCTATGTATATCTAAGACCAGTTAGGATCTTCACCCAAAGTGCAGTCAACATAGTCACAGAATGCCTATTGTTAAGAAGTGACAGCTTCCATCAGAATGGCAGCTATTGGTCCACAAAATGGATTAATGGATGGGAATTATCTACGTGGGTTAAAAACAAAAATAAAGAGTTGGTCTTTATTTATCAATTTCATGGCAATATTGATAAGGGAAGAAAAAGATCTAAGTCCTTGACTTTCTGGACTCGAGGAAAGATTTTAAAAATTCCTTGTAAAAATGTATGATCACAATCAGACTATTGAAACCATTTTAGTTGGGAACAAAGTTCCAAAATTGTCTAGATAGTGGCAAAGAAGCCAAGAAAATAGGAAAGAAACAAAAAGAGAGCAAAAGAGTCAGCTTCAGTGTACAAGCTCGTTCTAGAAGTAGTCTGCTGGGAAAAGGAACCCCCAGCTAAATTTCCAATGTATTCCTGCGCTTGATTCAGTAACTGGTCAATGTAAAAACCAATCCTTTTGTACAACTTCTTCCAGCAACAAAAACTCCAACAGGTTGACACTACCATCATACCTGTTCCAGACATATTTAAAAGAGAAATGATGATTTTCTTGAAAACCTACTTACATAAAAGTTGCAAGATGGTGGAGGGATTCCCACATCCTCCTTCCTCCATCTGGCTTGAAAGTATATTTGATAAAATATGCAACAAAGCACATGATTTATAAGGGAGAGTCAAATGGATGATTTGGGAATCGATCTCTTGTTGATAGTAAACTTCATATCCACTCGGTGTGACCTTTTTAAAACAAAATGTGGAGCTGAGGCATGAATCTGCCACAACAATTGTAAAGCAAACATACACACTCCCCTTCATATGCCCCCCCCTCCACACACACCTAGGCACACACAGAGATCAGCATAGCAGATCATGAACACCTTGGAAAAGACTGAAATGCTAAATGCCTCTCTTGATGGGCAAAAGAGCTGGTGCAGTAATTCAAATGCCTGGTACAAAAATTCTGTTTAATATTTAGCTCCTATTTAAAACACAGCTTTTCATTTCATTCTATTTACAGAATATTTTCATTTCATTTGTTTCTTTAAAATTACTTAGTTCTCACCTGTTGTATGTCTAGGAATATTTTCTTCCAAAAATAGAAAAAAATAGATGATATCTTTTCAGCAGAAAACATTGGTTGATACAATTTTAAACCATCATGATATGGAAGAATTCTTCTGTCCCTCTCGAAGGTGGAAGAAGCATTTGGATCACAGATCATCTACAATGAAATACTTGACATGTTTAAGATGCTTTCATTCAATTTTGATCGTCAATTGCTTATTTGTTGTAAACAGTAATTTTTCAGTGAAGGGAAAGTGTGTGTGGTATATCTACATGATATGTTCAAAGGCAGTTCCTACTAATGGCCAGGCTGAATTCCAGTAAATAATGTCCCGAATGATATTTTGCCGCCTTCTTTGGCACTTCATGAAATCTTACCCCGATGAAGTGCTGAAACAAAGAGATTTTCTCTTAGAGAGTGTCTCATGTTGTAACCTATCCCATGGATTTTATGCTGTAATTCTTATCTCTTTTAAAATTTACTATCTTCTGTACAGTTTTCATGAAACTTTCTGTTACAGTAGTGAATAGCACAGATAAATGTCATTTTGTACAACTTTGAATTTACCCCAAGAGCTGAGAGAAAACTTGATCCTATACTTCAATCCGAGTTTCTTCTATAGTCCAACTTTGTTTCTCTACCATCAAGCTTCTCCTTTGTTGCTGCTCCAAGCCCCGTCCAAGGTGACCTTGAATACTTTCAGGGATGGGACACCCACAACTTCTCTGGGCAACCTGTTCCAGTGTTCCAGCACTCCCACAGTAAAAAAGGCCTTCCTTTCATCTAATATGTGTAGGAAATCATAAATCTAGGCATAGAAGCTTGGAGTGCAAATTTGAAATTCTTTGGATTTGAAGCACATTTTATATGAATACTGACTTACAGATGACTAAAAGATGTTGATGGGCATTTGAGCTGACAAGTTTTGAAAAAGTGCACGGAAATTAAAATTGAAACCACTAAAATTAAAAACTCCTTGCCATTTTCTTTTTCCTCTCCTATTCAAAATTGCATATGTCAGATATCAGTGCTTCATGCAAACCTCTCAGATGCTCTCAGAGAAAAAGCTTTTCTTTCAGACTAAGTTGCGGTTGACGTAGAACACTAGCAGGAGTGAAAGATTTTCTGGGCATTGGGGCAGCACGTTCTCCTTGGATTTGTGTGCAGAATGCATTTTATCCAAACTGGAAAATAGATCCCAGCTCTGTTCTATTCATCATTCTTACTTCATCAGGCCAGAAGATTCTGTGAAAAGTAGCCTGTGGACCTTGAAGACAGCGCATGTGAACCAGATGAGAGGTGATAGAGAAGTTGAGGGAGAGAAGAAAGAGCATGAGGCTGAAACCAGAAAGTATTTCTCCACGTGATCATGGAAGATTGCAGGAGCCACTTGGTACTATCAAACCAGCCCAACTTGGCACTGGTGCCACCTTGGGTCTGGGAGCCATGTTGCATATCGTGCATTTTAAGGAGCCAGCTGGCCACACCCAGCCATATGCCCCCAAACACAAACCAAGGCCCTTTTCTCTGGCAAACAAAACTCAGCTGCCCTGCTTCTGGATGGCAGATTGCAGGAACCACTTGGTACTATCAAACCAGCCCAACTTGGCACTGGTGCCACCATGGGTCTGGTCACCATCCTGCCTATTGTAGCTTTTCAGGAGCCAGCCGGTCACTCTCAGCCATAGGCCCCCAAACACAAACCTCGGCCCGTTTCCCTGGCAAACAAAAGTAAGCTGTCCCGCTTCTGGATGGCAGATTGCAGGAGCTACTTAGTACTATCAAACCAGCCCGACTTGGCACAGGTGCCACCTTGGATCTGGGAACCATCCTGTGTATCGTGGATTTTCAGGGGCCAGCCAGCCACTCTCAGCCATATGCCCCCAAAAACAAACCACGGACCTTTTCTCTGGCAAACAAAACTCAACTGCCCCTCTTCTGGATGGCAAATTTTAGGACGCACTTTGTACTACGAAAACCGCCCGACGTGGCACTGGTGCCACCTTGTGTCAGGGAACCATCCTGCATATCGAGCTTTTTAAGGAGCCAGCCGGCCAGGCCCAGCCATATACCCCCAAAAACAAACCACGGACCATTTCTCATGGAAACAAAAATCCGCTGCCCCGCGTCTGGATGGCAGATTGCAGGAGCCACTTTGCACCATCAAACCAGCCCGACTTGGCACTGGTGCCACCTTGGGTCTGGGAACAATCCTGCGTATCGTACATATTCAGGAACCAGCCGAACACTCCCAGCCACAGGCCCCCAAACACAAACAACGGCCCATTTCCCTGGCAAACAAAACTCAGCTACCCCGCTTCTGGATGGCAGTTTGCAGGAGCCACTTGGGACTATCAAACCAGCCCGACTTGGCACTGGTGCCACCTTGGGTCTGGGAACCATCCTGCGTATGGTGGATTCTAAGGAGCCAGCCGGCCACTCCCAGCCACAGGCCCCCAACAAAAACCACGGCCCTTTTTTCTGGCAAACAAAACTTAGCTGCCTCACTTCTGGATGGCAGATTGCAGGAGCCACTTGGTGTAATCAAACCAGCCCGACTTGGCACTGGTGCCACCTTGGGTCTGGGAACCATCATGCGTATCGTGGATTCTAAGGAGCCAGCCGGCCACTCCCAGCCACAGGCCCCCAAACAAAATCAACGGCGCTGTTCCCTGGAAAACAAAACACGCCTGCCAACTTTTTGATGGAGTTTGCAGGAGCCACTTGGTACTATCAAACCAGCCCGACTTGGCACTGGTGCCACCTTGGGTCTGGGAAACATCCTGCGTATCGTGGATTCTTAGGAGCCAGCCGGCCACTCCTAGCCACAGGCCCCCAGACAAAAACCTAGGCCTATTTCTCTGGCAAACAAAAGTAAGCTGCCCCGCTTCTGGATGCCAGATTGCAGGAGACACTTGGGACTATCAAACCAGCCCAACTTGGCACTGGTGCCACCTTGGATCTGGGAACCATGCTGTGTATCGTGGATATTCAGGGGCCAGCCGGCCACTCTCAGCCATATGTCCCCAAACAGAAACCTCGGCCCGTTTCTCTGGCAAACAAAACTCAACTGCCCCTCTTCTGGATGGCAAATTGCAGGATGAACTTGATACTAAAACCGCAGGCCGACTTGGTAGTGGTGACACCTTGGACCTGGGAACCATCATGCGTATCGAGCATTTTAAGGAGCCAGCCGGCCACTCCCAGCAATATGCCCCCAAAAACAATCCACGGAATTTTTCTCTGGCAAACAAAAATCAGCTGCCCCGCTTCTGGATGGCAGATTGCAGGAGCCACTTTGCACCATCAAACCAGCCCGACTTGGCACTGGTGCCACCTTGCATCTGGGAACCATGCTGCCTAGCGTGGATTTTCAGGAGCCAGCCGGCCACTCTCAGCCATAGGCCCCCAAACAAAACCCACGGCCCGTTTCCCTGGCAAACAAAATTAAGCTGCCCCGCTTCTGGATGGCAGATTGCAGGACGCACTTGGTAGTATCAAACCAGCCCGACTTGGCACTGGTGCCACCTTGGGTCTGGGAACCATCCTGCGTATCGTGGGTTCAAAGGAGCCAGCCGGCCACTCCCAGCCACAGGCCCCCAAATACAAACAACGGCGCTTTTCCCTGGAAAACAAAACTCGCCTGACAACTTTTTGATGGCAGATTGCAGGAGCCACTTGGTACTATCAAACCAGCCCAACTTGGCACTGGTGCCACCATGGGTCTGGTCACCATCCTGCCTATCGTAGCTTTTCAGGAGCCAGCCGGTCACTCCCAGCCATAGGTCCCCAGTCACAAACCTCGGCCCGTTTCCCTGGCAAACAAAAGTAAGCTGCCCCGCTTCTGGATGGCAGATTGCAGGAGCCACTTGGTACTATCAAACCAGCCCAACTTGGCACTGGTGCCACCTCTGGTCTGGGAACCATGCTGCGTAACACAGATTCTAAGGCGCCAGTCGGCCACTCCCAGCCACAAGCCCCCAAACACAAACAACGGCGCTATTCTCTGGCAAACAAAACTCCACTGCCCCTCTTCTGGATGGCAAATTGCAGGACGCACTTGGTACTATAAAAACAGCCCGACTTGGCACTGGTGCCACCTTGGGTCTGGGAACCATGCTGCGTATCGATCTTTTTAATGAGACAGCCACCCACTCCCAGCCATATGCCCCCAAACACAACCCACGGCCCTTTTCTCTGGCAAACAAAACTCAACTGCACCGCTTCCGGATGGCAGATTGCAGGAGCCACTTGGTACTATCAAACCAGCCCGACTTGGCACTGGTGCCACCTTGGGTCTGGGAACCATCCTGCGTATGGTGGATTCTAAGGAGCCAGCCGGCCACTCCCAGCCACAGGCCCCCAACAAAAACCACGGCCCTTTTTTCTGGCAAACAAAACTTAGCTGCCTCACTTCTGGATGGCAGATTGCAGGAGCCACTTGGTGTAATCAAACCAGCCCAACTTGGCACTGGTGCCACCTTGGGTCTGGGAACCATCCTGCGTATCGTGGATTCTAAGGAGCCAGCCGGCCACTCCCAGCCACAGGCCCCCAAACAAAATCAACGGCGCTGTTCCCTGGAAAACAAAACACGCCTGCCAACTTTTTGATGGAGTTTGCAGGAGCCACTTGGTACTATCAAACCAGCCCGACTTGGCACTGGTGCCACCTTGGGTCTGGGAAACATCCTGCGTATCGTGGATTCTTAGGAGCCAGCCGGCCACTCCTAGCCACAGGCCCCCAGACAAAAACCTAGGCCTATTTCTCTGGCAAACAAAAGTAAGCTGCCCCGCTTCTGGATGGCAGATTGCAGGAGACACTTGGTACTATCAAACCAGCCCAACTTGGCACTGGTGCCACCTTGGATCTGGGAACCATGCTGTGTATCGTGGATATTCAGGGGCCAGCCGGCCACTCTCAGCCATATGTCCCCAAACAGAAACCTCGGCCCGTTTCTCTGGCAAACAAAACTCAACCGCCCCTCTTCTGGATGGCAAATTGCAGGATGAACTTGATACTAAAACCGCAGGCCGACTTGGTAGTGGTGACACCTTGGACCTGGGAACCATCATGCGTATCGAGCATTTTAAGGAGCCAGCCGGCCACTCCCAGCAATATGCCCCCAAAAACAATCCACGGAATTTTTCTCTGGCAAACAAAAATCAGCTGCCCCGCTTCTGGATGGCAGATTGCAGGAGCCACTTTGCACCATCAAACCAGCCCGACTTGGCACTGGTGCCACCTTGCATCTGGGAACCATGCTGCCTAGCGTGGATTTTCAGGAGCCAGCCGGCCACTCTCAGCCATAGGCCCCCAAACAAAACCCACGGCCCGTTTCCCTGGCAAACAAAATTAAGCTGCCCCGCTTCTGGATGGCAGATTGCAGGACGCACTTGGTAGTATCAAACCAGCCCGACTTGGCACTGGTGCCACCTTGGGTCTGGGAACCATCCTGCGTATCGTGGGTTCAAAGGAGCCAGCCGGCCACTCCCAGCCACAGGCCCCCAAATACAAACAACGGCGCTTTTCCCTGGAAAACAAAACTCGCCTGACAACTTTTTGATGGCAGATTGCAGGAGCCACTTGGTACTATCAAACCAGCCAGACTTGGCACTGGTGCCACCATGGGTCTGGTCACCATCCTGCCTATCGTAGCTTTTCAGGAGCCAGCCAGCCACCCCCAGCCAGAGGCCCCTAGACAAATATTTCGGCCCGTTTCCCTGGCAAACAAAAGTAAGCTACCCCGCTTCTGGATGGCAGATTGCAGGAGCCACTTTGCACCATCAAACTAGCCCGACTTGGCACTGGTGCCACCTCTGGTCTGGGAACCATGCTGCGTATCGTGGTTCTAAGGAGCCATCCGTCCACTCCCAGCCACAGGCCCCCAAACACAAACAACGGCGCTTTTCCCTGGAAAACAAAACTCGCCTGCCAACTTTTTGATGGCAGATTGCAGGAGCCACTTGGTACTATCAAATCAGCCCAACTTGGCACTGGTGCCACCATGGGTCTGGTCACCATCCTGCCTATCGTAGCTTTTCAGGAGCCAGCCGGTCACTCGCAGCCATAGGCCCCCAGACAAAAACCTCGGCCCGTTTCCCTGGCAAACAAAAGTAAGCTGCCCCGCTTCTGTATGGCAGATTGCAGGACGCACTTGGTAGTATCAAACCAGCCCGACTTGGCACTGGTGCCACCTCTGGTCTGGGAACCATGCTGCGTATCGTGGATTCTAAGCAGCCAGCCGGCCACTCCCAGCCACAGGCCCCCAAACACAAACAACGGCGCTTTTCCCTGGAAAACAAAACTCGCCTGCCAACATTTTGATGGCAGATTGCAGGAGCCACTTGGTACTATCAAATCAGCCCAACTTGGCACTGGTGCCACGATGCGTTTGGTCACCATCCTGCCTATCGTAGCTTTTCAGGAGCCAGACGGTCACTCCCAGCTATAGGCCCCCAGACAAAAACCTCGGCCCGTTTCCCTGGCATACAAAAGTAAGCTGCCCCGCTTCTGGATGGCAGATTGCAGGAACCACTTGGTACTATCAAACCAGCCCGACTTGGCACTGGTGCCACCTCTGGTCTGGGAACCATGCTGCGTATCGTGGTTCTAAGGAGCCATCCGTCTACTCCCAGCCACAGGCCCCCAAACACAAACAACGGCGCTTTTCCCTGGAAAACAAAACTCGCCTGCCAATTTTTTGATGGCAGATTGCAGGAGCCACTTGGTACTATCAAACCAGCCCAACTTGGCACTGGTGCCACCATGGGTCTGGTCACCATCCTGCCTATCGTAGCTTTTCAGGAGCCAGCCGGTCACTCGCAGCCATAGGCCCCCAGAAACAATACTCGGCCCGTTTCCCTGGCAAACAAAAGTAAGCTGCCCCGCTTCTGGATGGCAGATTGCAGGAGCCACTTTGCACCATCAAACTAGCCCGACTTGGCAGTGGTGCCACCTCTGGTCTGGGAACCATCCTGCGTATCGTGGATTCTAAGGAGCCAGCCGGTCACTCCCAGCCACAGGCCACCAAACACAAACAACGGCGCTTTTCCCTGGAAAACAAAACTCGCCTGCCAACATTTTGATGGCAGATTGCAGGAGCCACTTGCTACTATCAAATCAGCCCAACTTGGCACTGGTGCCACCATGGGTCTGGTCACCATCCTGCCTATCGTAGCTTTTCAGGAGCCAGCCGGTCCCTCCCTGCCATAGGCCCCCAGAGAAAAACCTCGGCCCGTTTCCCTGGCAAACAAAAGTAAGCTACCCCGCTTCTGGATGGCAGATTGCAGGAGCCACTTTGCACCATCAAACTAGCCCGACTTGGCACTGGTGCCACCTCAGGTCTGGGAACCATCCTGCGTATCGTTCCTTGTAAGGAGCCAGCCGGCCACTCCCAGCCACAGGCCCCCAGACACAAACAACGGCGCTTTTCCCTGGAAAACAAAACTCGCCTGCCAACTTTTTGATGGCAGATTGCAGGAGCCACTTGGTACTATCAAACCAGCCCAACTTGGCACTGGTGCCACCATGGGTCTGGTCACCATCCTGCCTATCGTAGCTTTTCAGGAGCCAGCCGGTCACTCGCAGCCATATGCCCCCAGACACAAAACTCGGCCCGTTTCCCTGGTAAACAAAAGTAAGCTACCCCGCTTCTGGATGGCAGATTGCAGGAGCCACTTTGCACCATCAAACTGGCCCGACTTGGCACTGGTGCGACCTCTGGTCTGGGAACCATCCTGCGTATCGTGGATTCTAAGGAGCCAGCTGGCCACTCCCAGCCACAGGCCCCCAAACACAAACAACGGCACTTTTCCCTGGAAAACAAAACTCGCCTGACAACTTTTTGATGGCAGATTGCAGGAGCCACTTGGTACTATCAAACCAGCCCAACTTGGCACTGGTGCCACCATGGGTCTGGTCACCATCCTGCCTATCGTAGCTTTTCAGGAGCCAGCCGGTCACTCCCAGCCATAGGCCCCCAGACAAAAACCTCGGCCCGTTTCCCTGGCAAACAAAAGTAAGTTATCCCGCTTCTGGATGGCAGATTGCAGGAGCCACTTTTCACCATCAAACCAGCCCGACTTGGCACTGGTGCCACCTCTGGTCTGGGAACCATCCTGCGTATCGTGGATTCTAAGGAGCCAGCCGGCCACTCCCACCCACAGGCCCCCAAACACAAACAACGGCGCTTTTCCCTGGATAACAAACTCGCCTGCCAACTTTTTGATGGCAGATTGCAGGAGCCACTTGGTACTATCAAACCAGCCCAACTTGGCACTGGTGCCACCATGGGTCTGGTCACCATCCTGCCTATCGTAGCTTTTCAGGAGCCAGCCGGTCACTCCCAGCCATAGGCCCCCAGACAAAAACCTCGGCCCGTTTCCCTGGCAAACAAAAGTAAGCTGCCCCGCTTCTGGATGGCAGATTGCAGGACGCACTTTGTAGTATCAAACGAGCCCGACTTGGCACTGGTGCCACCTCTGGTCTGGGAACCATCCTGCGTATCGTGGATTCTAAGCAGCCAGCCGGCCACTCCCAGCCACAGGCCCCCAAACACAATCAACGGCGCTTTTCCCTGGAAAACAAAACTCGCCTGCCAACATTTTGATGGCAGATTGCAGGAGCCACTTGGTACTATCAAATCAGCCCAACTTGGCACTGGTGCCACGATGCGTTTGGTCACCATCCTGCCTATCGTAGCTTTTCAGGAGCCAGACGGTCACTCCCAGCTATACGCCCCCAGACAAAAACCTCGGCCCGTTTCCCTGGCATACAAAAGTAAGCTGCCCCGCTTCTGGATGGCAGATTGCAGGAACCACTTGGTACTATCAAACCAGCCCGACTTGGCACTGGTGCCACCTCTGGTCTGGGAACCATGCTGCGTATCGTGGTTCTAAGGAGCCATCCGTCCACTCCCAGCCACAGGCCCCCAAACACAAACAACGGCGCTTTTCCCTGGAAAACAAAACTCGCCTGCCAATTTTTTGATGGCAGATTGCAGGAGCCACTTGGTACTATCAAACCAGCCCAACTTGGCACTGGTGCCACCATGGGTCTGGTAACCATCCTGCCTATCGTAGCTTTTCAGGAGCCAGCCGGTCACTCGCAGCCATAGGCCCCCAGAAACAATACTCGGCCCGTTTCCCTGGCAAACAAAAGTAAGCTGCCCCGCTTCTGGATGGCAGATTGCAGGAGCCACTTTGCACCATCAAACTAGCCCGACTTGGCACTGGTGCCACCTCTGGTCTGGGAACCATCCTGCGTATCGTGGATTCTAAGGAGCCAGCCGGCCACTCCCACCCACAGGCCTCCAAACAAAAACAACGGCGCTTTTCCCTGGAAAACAAAACTCGCCTGCCAATTTTTTGATGGCAGATTGCAGGAGCCACTTGGTACTATCAAACCAGCCCAACTTGGCACTGGTGCCACCATGGGTCTGGTCACCATCCTGCCTATCGTAGCTTTTCAGGAGCCAGCCGGTCACTCGCAGCCATAGGCCCCCAGACACAAACCTCGGCCCGTTTCCCTGGCAAACAAAAGTAAGCTACCCCGCTTCTGGATGGCAGATTGCAGGACGCACTTGATAGTATCAAACCAACCCGACTTGGCACTGGTGCCACCTCTGGTCTGGGAACCATGCTGCGTATCGTGGATTCTAATTAGCCATCTGGCCACTCCCACCCACAGGCCCCCAAACAAAAACAACGGCGCTTTTCCCTGGAAAACAAACCTCGCCTGCCAAATTTTGATGGCAGATTGCCGGAGCCACTTGGTACTATCAAACCAGCCCAACTTGACACTGGTGCCACCATGGGTCTGGTCACCATCCTGCCTATCGTAGCTTTTCAGGAGCCAGCCGGTCACTCCCAGCCATAGGCCCCCAGACAAAAACCTTGGCCCGTTTCCCTGGCAAACAAAAGTAAGTTATCCCGCTTCTGGATGGCAGATTGCAGGAGCCACTTTTCACCATCAAACCAGCCCGACTTGGCACTGGTGCCACCTCTGGTCTGGGAACCATCCTGCGTATCGTGGATTCTAAGGAGCCAGCCGGCCACTCCCAGCCACAGGCCCCCAAACACAAACCACAGCGCTTTTCCCTGGAAAACAAAACTCGCCTGCCAACTTTTTGATGGCAGATTGCAGGAGCCACTTGGTACTATCAAACCAGCCCAACTTGGCACTGGTGCCACCTTGGATCTGGGAACCATGCTGTGTATCGTGGATATTCAGGGGCCAGCCGGCCACTCTCAGCCATATGTCCCCAAACAGAAACCTCGGCCCGTTTCTCTGGCAAACAAAACTCAACTGCCCCTCTTCTGGATGGCAAATTGCAGGATGAACTTGATACTAAAACCGCAGGCCGACTTGGTAGTGGTGACACCTTGGACCTGGGAACCATCATGCGTATCGAGCATTTTAAGGAGCCAGCCGGCCACTCCCAGCAATATGCCCCCAAAAACAATCCACGGAATTTTTCTCTGGCAAACAAAAATCAGCTGCCCCGCTTCTGGATGGCAGATTGCAGGAGCCACTTTGCACCATCAAACCAGCCCGACTTGGCACTGGTGCCACCTTGCATCTGGGAACCATGCTGCCTAGCGTGGATTTTCAGGAGCCAGCCGGCCACTCTCAGCCATAGGCCCCCAAACAAAACCCACGGCCCGTTTCCCTGGCAAACAAAATTAAGCTGCCCCGCTTCTGGATGGCAGATTGCAGGACGCACTTGGTAGTATCAAACCAGCCCGACTTGGCACTGGTGCCACCTTGGGTCTGGGAACCATCCTGCGTATCGTGGGTTCAAAGGAGCCAGCCGGCCACTCCCAGCCACAGGCCCCCAAATACAAACAACGGCGCTTTTCCCTGGAAAACAAAACTCGCCTGACAACTTTTTGATGGCAGATTGCAGGAGCCACTTGGTACTATCAAACCAGCCCAACTTGGCACTGGTGCCACCATGGGTCTGGTCACCATCCTGCCTATCGTAGCTTTTCAGGAGCCAGCCGGTCACTCCCAGCCATAGGTCCCCAGTCACAAACCTCGGCCCGTTTCCCTGGCAAACAAAAGTAAGCTGCCCCGCTTCTGCATGGCAGATTGCAGGAGCCACTTGGTACTATCAAACCAGCCCAACTTGGCACTGGTGCCACCTCTGGTCTGGGAACCATGCTGCGTAACACAGATTCTAAGGCGCCAGTCGGCCACTCCCAGCCACAAGCCCCCAAACACAAACAACGGCGCTATTCTCTGGCAAACAAAACTCCACTGCCCCTCTTCTGGATGGCAAATTGCAGGACGCACTTGGTACTATAAAAACAGCCCGACTTGGCACTGGTGCCACCTTGGGTCTGGGAACCATGCTGCGTATCGATCTTTTTAATGAGACAGCCAGCCACTCCCAGCCATATGCCCCCAAACACAACCCACGGCCCTTTTCTCTGGCAAACAAAACTCAACTGCACCGCTTCTGGATGGCAGATTGCAGGAGCCACTTGGTACTATCAAACCAGCCCGACTTGGCACTGGTGCCACCTTGGGTCTGGGAACCATCCTGCGTATGGTGGATTCTAAGGAGCCAGCCGGCCACTCCCAGCCACAGGCCCCCAACAAAAACCACGGCCCTTTTTTCTGGCAAACAAAACTTAGCTGCCTCACTTCTGGATGGCAGATTGCAGGAGCCACTTGGTGTAATCAAACCAGCCCAACTTGGCACTGGTGCCACCTTGGGTCTGGGAACCATCCTGCGTATCGTGGATTCTAAGGAGCCAGCCGGCCACTCCCAGCCACAGGCCCCCAAACAAAATCAACGGCGCTGTTCCCTGGAAAACAAAACACGCCTGCCAACTTTTTGATGGAGTTTGCAGGAGCCACTTGGTACTATCAAACCAGCCCGACTTGGCACTGGTGCCACCTTGGGTCTGGGAAACATCCTGCGTATCGTGGATTCTTAGGAGCCAGCCGGCCACTCCTAGCCACAGGCCCCCAGACAAAAACCTAGGCCTATTTCTCTGGCAAACAAAAGTAAGCTGCCCCGCTTCTGGATGGCAGATTGCAGGAGACACTTGGTACTATCAAACCAGCCCAACTTGGCACTGGTGCCACCTTGGATCTGGGAACCATGCTGTGTATCGTGGATATTCAGGGGCCAGCCGGCCACTCTCAGCCATATGTCCCCAAACAGAAACCTCGGCCCGTTTCTCTGGCAAACAAAACTCAACCGCCCCTCTTCTGGATGGCAAATTGCAGGATGAACTTGATACTAAAACCGCAGGCCGACTTGGTAGTGGTGACACCTTGGACCTGGGAACCATCATGCGTATCGAGCATTTTAAGGAGCCAGCCGGCCACTCCCAGCAATATGCCCCCAAAAACAATCCACGGAATTTTTCTCTGGCAAACAAAAATCAGCTGCCCCGCTTCTGGATGGCAGATTGCAGGAGCCACTTTGCACCATCAAACCAGCCCGACTTGGCACTGGTGCCACCTTGCATCTGGGAACCATGCTGCCTAGCGTGGATTTTCAGGAGCCAGCCGGCCACTCTCAGCCATAGGCCCCCAAACAAAACCCACGGCCCGTTTCCCTGGCAAACAAAATTAAGCTGCCCCGCTTCTGGATGGCAGATTGCAGGACGCACTTGGTAGTATCAAACCAGCCCGACTTGGCACTGGTGCCACCTTGGGTCTGGGAACCATCCTGCGTATCGTGGGTTCAAAGGAGCCAGCCGGCCACTCCCAGCCACAGGCCCCCAAATACAAACAACGGCGCTTTTCCCTGGAAAACAAAACTCGCCTGACAACTTTTTGATGGCAGATTGCAGGAGCCACTTGGTACTATCAAACCAGCCCGACTTGGCACTGGTGCCACCATGGATCTGGTCACCATCCTGCCTATCGTAGCTTTTCAGGAGCCAGCCAGCCACCCCCAGCCAGAGGCCCCTAGACAAATATTTCGGCCCGTTTCCCTGGCAAACAAAAGTAAGCTACCCCGCTTCTGGATGGCAGATTGCAGGAGCCACTTTGCACCATCAAACTAGCCCGACTTGGCACTGGTGCCACCTCAGCTCTGGGAACCATCCTGCGTATCGTTCATTGTAAGGAGCCAGCCGGCCACTCCAGCCACAGGCCACCAAACACAAACAACGGCGCTTTTCCCTGGAAAACAAAACTCGCCTGCCAACTTTTTGATGGCAGATTGCAGGAGCCACTTGCTACTATCAAACCAGCCCAACTTGGCACTGGTGCCACCATGGGTCTGGTCACCATCCTGCCTATCGTAGCTTTTCAGGAGCCAGCCGGTCACTCGCAGCCATAGGCCCCCAGACACAAAACTCGGCCCGTTTCCCTGGCAAACAAAAGTAAGCTACCCCGCTTCTGGATGGCAGATTGCAGGAGCCACTTTGCACCATCAAACTAGCCCGACTTGGCACTGGTGCCACCTCTGGTCTGGGAACCATCCTGCGTATCGTGGATTCTAAGGAGCCAGCCGGTCACTCCCACCCACAGGCCCCCAAACACAAACAACGGCACTTTTCCCTGGAAAACAAAACTCGCCTGCCAACTATTTGATGGCAGATTGCAGGAGCCACTTGGTACTATCAAACCAGCCCAACTTGGCACTGGTGCCACCATGGGTCTGGTCACCATCCTGCCTATCGTAGCTTTTCAGGAGCCAGCCGGTCACTCCCAGCCATAGGCCCCCAGACAAAAACCTCGGCCCGTTTCCCTGGCAAACAAAAGTAAGCTGCCCCGCTTCTGGATGGCAGATTGCAGGACGCACTTGGTAGTATCAAACCAGCCCGACTTGGCACTGGTGCCACCTCTGGTCTGGGAACCATCCTGCGTATCGTGGATTCTAAGCAGCCAGCCGGCCACTCCCAGCCACAGGCCCCCAAACACAATCAACGGCGCTTTTCCCTGGAAAACAAAACTCGCCTGCCAACATTTTGATGGCAGATTGCAGGAGCCACTTGGTACTATCAAATCAGCCCAACTTGGCACTGGTGCCACGATGCGTTTGGTCACCATCCTGCCTATCGTAGCTTTTCAGGAGCCAGACGGTCACTCCCAGCTATAGGCCCCCAGACAAAAACCTCGGCCCGTTTCCCTGGCATACAAAAGTAAGCTGCCCCGCTTCTGGATGGCAGATTGCAGGAACCACTTGGTACTATCAAACCAGCCCGACTTGGCACTGGTGCCACCTCTGGTCTGGGAACCATGCTGCGTATCGTGGTTCTAAGGAGCCATCCGTCTACTCCCAGCCACAGGCCCCCAAACACAAACAACGGCGCTTTTCCCTGGAAAACAAAACTCGCCTGCCAACTTTTTGATGGCAGATTGCAGGAGCCACTTGGTACTATCAAACCAGCCCAACTTGGCACTGGTGCCACCATGGGTCTGGTCACCATCCTGCCTATCGTAGCTTTTCAGGAGCCAGCCGGTCACTCGCAGCCATAGGCCCCCAGAAACAATACTCGGCCCGTTTCCCTGGCAAACAAAAGTAAGCTGCCCCGCTTCTGGATGGCAGATTGCAGGAGCCACTTTGCACCATCAAACTAGCCCGACTTGGCAGTGGTGCCACCTCTGGTCTGGGAACCATCCTGCGTATCGTGGATTCTAAGGAGCCAGCCGGTCACTCCCAGCCACAGGCCACCAAACACAAACAACGGCGCTTTTCCCTGGAAAACAAAACTCGCCTGCCAACATTTTGATGGCAGATTGCAGGAGCCACTTGCTACTATCAAATCAGCCCAACTTGGCACTGGTGCCACCATGGGTCTGGTCACCATCCTGCCTATCGTAGCTTTTCAGGAGCCAGCCGGTCCCTCCCTGCCATAGGCCCCCAGAGAAAAACCTCGGCCCGTTTCCCTGGCAAACAAAAGTAAGCTACCCCGCTTCTGGATGGCAGATTGCAGGAGCCACTTTGCACCATCAAACTAGCCCGACTTGGCACTGGTGCCACCTCAGGTCTGGGAACCATCCTGCGTATCGTTCCTTGTAAGGAGCCAGCCGGCCACTCCCAGCCACAGGCCCCCAGACACAAACAACGGCGCTTTTCCCTGGAAAACAAAACTCGCCTGCCAACTTTTTGATGGCAGATTGCAGGAGCCACTTGGTACTATCAAACCAGCCCAACTTGGCACTGGTGCCACCATGGGTCTGGTCACCATCCTGCCTATCGTAGCTTTTCAGGAGCCAGCCGGTCACTCGCAGCCATATGCCCCCAGACACAAAACTCGGCCCGTTTCCCTGGTAAACAAAAGTAAGCTACCCCGCTTCTGGATGGCAGATTGCAGGAGCCACTTTGCACCATCAAACTGGCCCGACTTGGCACTGGTGCGACCTCTGGTCTGGGAACCATCCTGCGTATCGTGGATTCTAAGGAGCCAGCTGGCCACTCCCAGCCACAGGCCCCCAAACACAAACAACGGCACTTTTCCCTGGAAAACAAAACTCGCCTGACAACTTTTTGATGGCAGATTGCAGGAGCCACTTGGTACTATCAAACCAGCCCAACTTGGCACTGGTGCCACCATGGGTCTGGTCACCATCCTGCCTATCGTAGCTTTTCAGGAGCCAGCCGGTCACTCCCAGCCATAGGCCCCCAGACAAAAACCTCGGCCCGTTTCCCTGGCAAACAAAAGTAAGTTATCCCGCTTCTGGATGGCAGATTGCAGGAGCCACTTTTCACCATCAAACCAGCCCGACTTGGCACTGGTGCCACCTCTGGTCTGGGAACCATCCTGCGTATCGTGGATTCTAAGGAGCCAGCCGGCCACTCCCACCCACAGGCCCCCAAACACAAACAACGGCGCTTTTCCCTGGATAACAAACTCGCCTGCCAACTTTTTGATGGCAGATTGCAGGAGCCACTTGGTACTATCAAACCAGCCCAACTTGGCACTGGTGCCACCATGGGTCTGGTCACCATCCTGCCTATCGTAGCTTTTCAGGAGCCAGCCGGTCACTCCCAGCCATAGGCCCCCAGACAAAAACCTCGGCCCGTTTCCCTGGCAAACAAAAGTAAGCTGCCCCGCTTCTGGATGGCAGATTGCAGGACGCACTTTGTAGTATCAAACGAGCCCGACTTGGCACTGGTGCCACCTCTGGTCTGGGAACCATCCTGCGTATCGTGGATTCTAAGCAGCCAGCCGGCCACTCCCAGCCACAGGCCCCCAAACACAATCAACGGCGCTTTTCCCTGGAAAACAAAACTCGCCTGCCAACATTTTGATGGCAGATTGCAGGAGCCACTTGGTACTATCAAATCAGCCCAACTTGGCACTGGTGCCACGATGCGTTTGGTCACCATCCTGCCTATCGTAGCTTTTCAGGAGCCAGACGGTCACTCCCAGCTATACGCCCCCAGACAAAAACCTCGGCCCGTTTCCCTGGCATACAAAAGTAAGCTGCCCCGCTTCTGGATGGCAGATTGCAGGAACCACTTGGTACTATCAAACCAGCCCGACTTGGCACTGGTGCCACCTCTGGTCTGGGAACCATGCTGCGTATCGTGGTTCTAAGGAGCCATCCGTCCACTCCCAGCCACAGGCCCCCAAACACAAACAACGGCGCTTTTCCCTGGAAAACAAAACTCGCCTGCCAATTTTTTGATGGCAGATTGCAGGAGCCACTTGGTACTATCAAACCAGCCCAACTTGGCACTGGTGCCACCATGGGTCTGGTAACCATCCTGCCTATCGTAGATTTTCAGGAGCCAGCCGGTCACTCGCAGCCATAGGCCCCCAGAAACAATACTCGGCCCGTTTCCCTGGCAAACAAAAGTAAGCTGCCCCGCTTCTGGATGGCAGATTGCAGGAGCCACTTTGCACCATCAAACTAGCCCGACTTGGCACTGGTGCCACCTCTGGTCTGGGAACCATGCTGCGTATCGTGGATTCTAAGGAGCCAGCCGGCCACTCCCACCCACAGGCCTCCAAACAAAAACAACGGCGCTTTTCCCTGGAAAACAAAACTCGCCTGCCAATTTTTTGATGGCAGATTGCAGGAGCCACTTGGTACTATCAAACCAGCCCAACTTGGCACTGGTGCCACCATGGGTCTGGTCACCATCCTGCCTATCGTAGCTTTTCAGGAGCCAGCCGGTCACTCGCAGCCATAGGCCCCCAGACACAAACCTCGGCCCGTTTCCCTGGCAAACAAAAGTAAGCTACCCCGCTTCTGGATGGCAGATTGCAGGACGCACTTGATAGTATCAAACCAGCCCGACTTGGCACTGGTGCCACCTCAGGTCTGGGAACCATGCTGCGTATCGTGGATTCTAATTAGCCATCTGGCCACTCCCACCCACAGGCCCCCAAACAAAAACAACGGCGCTTTGCCCTGGAAAACAAACCTCGCCTGCCAAATTTTGATGGCAGATTGCCGGAGCCACTTGCTACTACCAAACCAGCCCAACTTGACACTGGTGCCACCATGGGTCTGGTCACCATCCTGCCTATCGTAGCTTTTCAGGAGCCAGCCGGTCACTCCCAGCCATAGGCCCCCAGACAAAAACCTTGGCCCGTTTCCCTGGCAAACAAAAGTAAGTTATCCCGCTTCTGGATGGCAGATTGCAGGAGCCACTTTTCACCATCAAACCAGCCCGACTTGGCACTGGTGCCACCTCTGGTCTGGGAACCATCCTGCGTATCGTGGATTCTAAGGAGCCAGCCGGCCACTCCCAGCCACAGGCCCCCAAACACAAACCACAGCGCTTTTCCCTGGAAAACAAAACTCGCCTGCCAACTTTTTGATGGCAGATTGCAGGAGCCACTTGGTACTATCAAACCAGCCCAACTTGGCACTGGTGCCACCATGGATCTGGTCACCATCCTGCCTATCGTAGCTTTTCAGGACCTAGCCGGTCACTCCCAGCCATAGGCCCCCAGAGAAAAACCTCGGCCCGTTTCCCTGGCAAACAAAAGTAAGCTGCCCCGCTTCTGGATGGCAGATTGCAGGAACCACTTGGTACTATCAAACCAGCCCAACTTGGCACTGGTGCCACCTTGGGTCTGGGAACCATCCTGCGTATCGTGGATTCTAAGGAGCCAGCCGGTCACTCCCAGCCACAGGCCACCAAACACAAACAACGGCGCTTTTCCCTGGAAAACAAAACTCGCCTGCCAACATTTTGATGGCAGATTGCAGGAGCCACTTGCTACTATCAAATCAGCCCAACTTGGCACTGGTGCCACCATGGGTCTGGTCACCATCCTGCCTATCGTAGCTTTTCAGGAGCCAGCCGGTCCCTCCCTGCCATAGGCCCCCAGAGAAAAACCTCGGCCCGTTTCCCTGGCAAACAAAAGTAAGCTACCCCGCTTCTGGATGGCAGATTGCAGGAGCCACTTTGCACCATCAAACTAGCCCGACTTGGCACTGGTGCCACCTCAGGTCTGGGAACCATCCTGCGTATCGTTCCTTGTAAGGAGCCAGCCGGCCACTCCCAGCCACAGGCCCCCAAACACAAACAACGGCGCTATTCTCTGGCAAACAAAACTCCACTGCCCCTCTTCTGGATGGCAAATTTCAGGACGCACTTGGTACTATATAAACAGTCCGACTTGGCACTGGTGCCACCTTGGGTCTGGGAACCATCCTGCGTATCGATCTTTTTAATGAGACAGCCGGCCACTCCCAGCCATATGCCCCCAAACACAACCCACGGCCCTTTCCTCTGGCAAACAAAACTCAGCTGCACCGCTTCTGGATGGCAGGTTGCAGGAGCCACTTGGTACTATCAAACCAGCAAGACTTGGCACTGGTGCGACCTTGGGTCTGGGAACCATCCTGCGTATTGTGGATTGTCAGGAGCCAGCTGAACATTCTCGGCCACAGACCCCAATCAAAAACAACGGCCCGTTTCACAGGCAAACAAAACTCAGCTGCCCCGCTTCTGGATGGGAGATTGCAGGAGGCACTTGACACTGTGAAACCAGCCCCACTTGGCACTGGTGCCACCTTGGGTCTGGGAACCATGCTGCGTATCATGGATTTTCAGGAGCCAGCCGGCCACTCCCAGCCATAGGCCCCCAAACAAAAACCACAGCCTTTTTCTCTGGCAAACAAAATTCAGCTGCCCCACTTCTGGATGGCAGATTGCAGGAGCCACTTGGGACTATCACACCAGCACAACATGTCACTGCTGCCACCTTGGATCTGGGAACCATCCTTCCTATCGTGGATTTTCAGGGGCCAGCCGGTCACTCTCAGCCATAGGCCCAAACACAAACCACGGCCCTTTTCTCTGGAAAACAAAACTCAACTGCCCCTCTTCTGGATGGCAGATTGCAGGAGCCACTGGGTACTATGAAACTAGCCCTACTTGGCACTGGTGCCACCTTGGGTCTGGGAATCATGCTGCGTATCATGGATTTTCAGGAGCCAGCCGTCCACTGCCAGCCACAGGCCCCGAAACACAAACAACAGCCTCTTTCTCTGGCAAACAAAATTCAGCTGCCCCGCTTCTGGATGGCAGATTGCAGGAGCCACTTTGCACCATCAAACTAGCCCGACTTGGCACTGGTGCCACCTCAGGTCTGGGAACCATCCTGCGTATCGTTCCTTGTAAGGAGCCAGCCGGCCACTCCCAGCCACAGGCCCCCAGACACAAACAACGGCGCTTTTCCCTGGAAAACAAAACTCGCCTGCCAACTTTTTGATGGCAGATTGCAGGAGCCACTTGGTACTATCAAACCAGCCCAACTTGGCACTGGTGCCACCATGGGTCTGGTCACCATCCTGCCTATCGTAGCTTTTCAGGAGCCAGCCGGTCACTCGCAGCCATATGCCCCCAGACACAAAACTCGGCCCGTTTCCCTGGTAAACAAAAGTAAGCTACCCCGCTTCTGGATGGCAGATTGCAGGAGCCACTTTGCACCATCAAACTGGCCCGACTTGGCACTGGTGCGACCTCTGGTCTGGGAACCATCCTGCGTATCGTGGATTCTAAGGAGCCAGCTGGCCACTCCCAGCCACAGGCCCCCAAACACAAACAACGGCACTTTTCCCTGGAAAACAAAACTCGCCTGACAACTTTTTGATGGCAGATTGCAGGAGCCACTTGGTACTATCAAACCAGCCCAACTTGGCACTGGTGCCACCATGGGTCTGGTCACCATCCTGCCTATCGTAGCTTTTCAGGAGCCAGCCGGTCACTCCCAGCCATAGGCCCCCAGACAAAAACCTCGGCCCGTTTCCCTGGCAAACAAAAGTAAGTTATCCCGCTTCTGGATGGCAGATTGCAGGAGCCACTTTTCACCATCAAACCAGCCCGACTTGGCACTGGTGCCACCTCTGGTCTGGGAACCATCCTGCGTATCGTGGATTCTAAGGAGCCAGCCGGCCACTCCCACCCACAGGCCCCCAAACACAAACAACGGCGCTTTTCCCTGGATAACAAACTCGCCTGCCAACTTTTTGATGGCAGATTGCAGGAGCCACTTGGTACTATCAAACCAGCCCAACTTGGCACTGGTGCCACCATGGGTCTGGTCACCATCCTGCCTATCGTAGCTTTTCAGGAGCCAGCCGGTCACTCCCAGCCATAGGCCCCCAGACAAAAACCTCGGCCCGTTTCCCTGGCAAACAAAAGTAAGCTGCCCCGCTTCTGGATGGCAGATTGCAGGACGCACTTTGTAGTATCAAACGAGCCCGACTTGGCACTGGTGCCACCTCTGGTCTGGGAACCATCCTGCGTATCGTGGATTCTAAGCAGCCAGCCGGCCACTCCCAGCCACAGGCCCCCAAACACAATCAACGGCGCTTTTCCCTGGAAAACAAAACTCGCCTGCCAACATTTTGATGGCAGATTGCAGGAGCCACTTGGTACTATCAAATCAGCCCAACTTGGCACTGGTGCCACGATGCGTTTGGTCACCATCCTGCCTATCGTAGCTTTTCAGGAGCCAGACGGTCACTCCCAGCTATACGCCCCCAGACAAAAACCTCGGCCCGTTTCCCTGGCATACAAAAGTAAGCTGCCCCGCTTCTGGATGGCAGATTGCAGGAACCACTTGGTACTATCAAACCAGCCCGACTTGGCACTGGTGCCACCTCTGGTCTGGGAACCATGCTGCGTATCGTGGTTCTAAGGAGCCATCCGTCCACTCCCAGCCACAGGCCCCCAAACACAAACAACGGCGCTTTTCCCTGGAAAACAAAACTCGCCTGCCAATTTTTTGATGGCAGATTGCAGGAGCCACTTGGTACTATCAAACCAGCCCAACTTGGCACTGGTGCCACCATGGGTCTGGTAACCATCCTGCCTATCGTAGATTTTCAGGAGCCAGCCGGTCACTCGCAGCCATAGGCCCCCAGAAACAATACTCGGCCCGTTTCCCTGGCAAACAAAAGTAAGCTGCCCCGCTTCTGGATGGCAGATTGCAGGAGCCACTTTGCACCATCAAACTAGCCCGACTTGGCACTGGTGCCACCTCTGGTCTGGGAACCATGCTGCGTATCGTGGATTCTAAGGAGCCAGCCGGCCACTCCCACCCACAGGCCTCCAAACAAAAACAACGGCGCTTTTCCCTGGAAAACAAAACTCGCCTGCCAATTTTTTGATGGCAGATTGCAGGAGCCACTTGGTACTATCAAACCAGCCCAACTTGGCACTGGTGCCACCATGGGTCTGGTCACCATCCTGCCTATCGTAGCTTTTCAGGAGCCAGCCGGTCACTCGCAGCCATAGGCCCCCAGACACAAACCTCGGCCCGTTTCCCTGGCAAACAAAAGTAAGCTACCCCGCTTCTGGATGGCAGATTGCAGGACGCACTTGATAGTATCAAACCAGCCCGACTTGGCACTGGTGCCACCTCAGGTCTGGGAACCATGCTGCGTATCGTGGATTCTAATTAGCCATCTGGCCACTCCCACCCACAGGCCCCCAAACAAAAACAACGGCGCTTTGCCCTGGAAAACAAACCTCGCCTGCCAAATTTTGATGGCAGATTGCCGGAGCCACTTGCTACTACCAAACCAGCCCAACTTGACACTGGTGCCACCATGGGTCTGGTCACCATCCTGCCTATCGTAGCTTTTCAGGAGCCAGCCGGTCACTCCCAGCCATAGGCCCCCAGACAAAAACCTTGGCCCGTTTCCCTGGCAAACAAAAGTAAGTTATCCCGCTTCTGGATGGCAGATTGCAGGAGCCACTTTTCACCATCAAACCAGCCCGACTTGGCACTGGTGCCACCTCTGGTCTGGGAACCATCCTGCGTATCGTGGATTCTAAGGAGCCAGCCGGCCACTCCCAGCCACAGGCCCCCAAACACAAACCACAGCGCTTTTCCCTGGAAAACAAAACTCGCCTGCCAACTTTTTGATGGCAGATTGCAGGAGCCACTTGGTACTATCAAACCAGCCCAACTTGGCACTGGTGCCACCATGGATCTGGTCACCATCCTGCCTATCGTAGCTTTTCAGGACCTAGCCGGTCACTCCCAGCCATAGGCCCCCAGAGAAAAACCTCGGCCCGTTTCCCTGGCAAACAAAAGTAAGCTGCCCCGCTTCTGGATGGCAGATTGCAGGAACCACTTGGTACTATCAAACCAGCCCAACTTGGCACTGGTGCCACCTTGGGTCTGGGAACCATCCTGCGTATCGTGGATTCTAAGGAGCCAGCCGGTCACTCCCAGCCACAGGCCACCAAACACAAACAACGGCGCTTTTCCCTGGAAAACAAAACTCGCCTGCCAACATTTTGATGGCAGATTGCAGGAGCCACTTGCTACTATCAAATCAGCCCAACTTGGCACTGGTGCCACCATGGGTCTGGTCACCATCCTGCCTATCGTAGCTTTTCAGGAGCCAGCCGGTCCCTCCCTGCCATAGGCCCCCAGAGAAAAACCTCGGCCCGTTTCCCTGGCAAACAAAAGTAAGCTACCCCGCTTCTGGATGGCAGATTGCAGGAGCCACTTTGCACCATCAAACTAGCCCGACTTGGCACTGGTGCCACCTCAGGTCTGGGAACCATCCTGCGTATCGTTCCTTGTAAGGAGCCAGCCGGCCACTCCCAGCCACAGGCCCCCAAACACAAACAACGGCGCTATTCTCTGGCAAACAAAACTCCACTGCCCCTCTTCTGGATGGCAAATTTCAGGACGCACTTGGTACTATATAAACAGTCCGACTTGGCACTGGTGCCACCTTGGGTCTGGGAACCATCCTGCGTATCGATCTTTTTAATGAGACAGCCGGCCACTCCCAGCCATATGCCCCCAAACACAACCCACGGCCCTTTCCTCTGGCAAACAAAACTCAGCTGCACCGCTTCTGGATGGCAGGTTGCAGGAGCCACTTGGTACTATCAAACCAGCAAGACTTGGCACTGGTGCGACCTTGGGTCTGGGAACCATCCTGCGTATTGTGGATTGTCAGGAGCCAGCTGAACATTCTCGGCCACAGACCCCAATCAAAAACAACGGCCCGTTTCACAGGCAAACAAAACTCAGCTGCCCCGCTTCTGGATGGGAGATTGCAGGAGGCACTTGACACTGTGAAACCAGCCCCACTTGGCACTGGTGCCACCTTGGGTCTGGGAACCATGCTGCGTATCATGGATTTTCAGGAGCCAGCCGGCCACTCCCAGCCATAGGCCCCCAAACAAAAACCACAGCCTTTTTCTCTGGCAAACAAAATTCAGCTGCCCCACTTCTGGATGGCAGATTGCAGGAGCCACTTGGGACTATCACACCAGCACAACATGTCACTGCTGCCACCTTGGATCTGGGAACCATCCTTCCTATCGTGGATTTTCAGGGGCCAGCCGGTCACTCTCAGCCATAGGCCCAAACACAAACCACGGCCCTTTTCTCTGGAAAACAAAACTCAACTGCCCCTCTTCTGGATGGCAGATTGCAGGAGCCACTGGGTACTATGAAACTAGCCCTACTTGGCACTGGTGCCACCTTGGGTCTGGGAATCATGCTGCGTATCATGGATTTTCAGGAGCCAGCCGTCCACTGCCAGCCACAGGCCCCGAAACACAAACAACAGCCTCTTTCTCTGGCAAACAAAATTCAGCTGCCCCGCTTCTGGATGGCAGATTGCAGGAACCACTTGGTACTAACAAACCAGCCGGACTTGGCACTGGTGCCACCTTGGGTCTGGGAACCATCCTGCGTATCGTGTGTTCTAAGGAGCCAGCCGGCCACTCCCAGCCACAGTCCCCCAAACACAAACAACGGCGCTTTTCCCTGGAAAACAAAACTGGCCTGCCAACTTTTTGATGGCAGATTGCAGGAGCCACTTGGTACTATCAAACCAGCCCAACTTGGCACTGGTGCCACCATGGGTCTGGTCACCATCCTGCCTATCGTAGTTTTTCAGGAGCCAGGCGGTCACTCCCAGCCATAGGCCCCCAGACACAAACCTCGGCCCGTTTCCCTGGAAAACAAAAGTAAGCTGCCCCGCTTCTTCATGGCAGATTGCAGGTGCTATTTAGTACTATCAAACCAGCCCGACTTGGCACTGGTGCCACCTCTGGTCTGGGAACCATCCTGCCTATCGTGGATTTTCAGGGGCCAGACGGCCACTATCAGCCATATGCCCCCAAAAACAAACCACGGCCCTTTTCTCTGGTAAACAAAACTCAACTGCCCCTCTTCTGGATGGCAAATTTTAGGACGCACTTTGTACTACGAAAACCGCCCGACTTGGCACTGGTGCCACCTTGGGTCAGGGAACTATCCTGCCTATCGTAGCTTTTCAGGAGCCAGCCGGTCACTCCCAGCCATAGGTCCCCAGACAAATACCTCGGCCCGTTTCCCTGGCAAACAAAAGTAAGCTGCCCCGCTTCTGGATGGCAGATTGCAGGAGCCACTTTGTAGTGTCAAAACAGCCCGACTTGGCACTGGTGCCACCTTGGGTCTGGGAACCATGCTGCGTAACCCGGATTCTAAGACGACAGGCAGCCACTGCCAGCCACAGGCCTCCAAACAAAATCAACGGCGCTTTTCCCTGGAAAACAAAACTCGCCTGACAACTTTTAGATGGCAGATTGCAGGAGCCAGTTGGTACCATCAAACCAGCCCAACTTGGCACTGGTGCCACCTTGGGTCTGGGAACCATCCTGCCTATTGTTGCTTTTCAGGAGCCAGCCAGTCACTCCTAGCCCTAGGCCCCCAGTCATAAACCTCGGCCCGTTTCCCTGGCACACAAATGTAAGCTACCCCGCTTCAGGATGGCAGATTGCAGGAGTCACTTTTCACCATCAAACCAGCCCGACGTGGCACTGGTTCCACCTTGGGTCTGGGAACCATCCTGCGTATCGTGTGTTCTAAGGAGCCAGCCGGCCACTCCCACCCACAGTCCCCCAAACACAAACAACGGCGCTTTTCCCTGGAAAACAAAACTGGCCTGCCAACTTTTTGATGCCAGATTGCAGGAGCCACTTGGTACTATCAAACCAGCCCAACTTGGCACTGGTGCCACCATGGGTCTGGTAACCATCCTGCCTATCGTAGCTTTTCAGGAGCCAGCCGGTCACTCCCAGCTATAGGCCCCCAGACACAAACCTCGGCCCGTTTCCCTGGCAAACAAAAGTAAGCTACCCCGCTTCTGCATGGCAGATTGCAGGTGCTATTTAGTACTATCAAACCAGCCCGACTTGGCACTGGTGCCACCTCTGGTCTGGGAACCATCCTGCCTATCGTGGATTTTCAGGGGCCAGACGGCCACTATCAGCCATATGCCCCCAAAAACAAACCACGGACCTTTTCTCTGGTAAACAAAACTCAACTGCCCCTCTTCTGGATGGCAAATTTTAGGACGCACTTTGTACTACGAATACCGCCCGACTTGGCACTGGTGCCACCTTGGGTCAGGGAACCATCCTGCCTATCGTAGCTTTTTAAGGAGCCAGCAGGCCACGCCCAGCCATATAGCCCCAAAAACAAACCACGGACCATTTCTCTTGGAAACAAAAATCCGCTGCCCCGCGTCAGGATGGCAGATTGCAGGAGCCACTTTGCACCATCAAACCACCCCGACTTGGCACTGGTGCCATCTTGGATCTGGGAACCATCCTGCCTATCGTAGCTTTTCAGGAGCCAGCCGGTTACTCCCAACCATAGGCCCCCAGACAGAAAGCTCTGCCCGTTTCCCTGGCAAACAAAAGTAAGCTACCCCGCTTCTGGATGGCAGATTGCAGGAGCCACTTGGTACTATCAAACCAGCCCAACTTGGCACTGGTGCCACCATGGGTCTGGTCACCATCCTGCCTATCGTAGCTTTTCAGGAGCCAGGCGGTCACTCCCAGCCATAGGCCCCCAGACAAATACCTCGGCCCGTTTCCCTGGCAAACAAATGTAAGCTGCCCCGCTTCTGGATGGCAGATTGCAGGAGCCACATGGTACTATCAAACCAGGCCAACATGGCACTGGTGCCACCTTGGCTCTGGGAACCATCCTGCCTATCGTGGATTTTCAGGCGCCAGCCGGCCACTCTCAGCCATATGCCCCCAAACACAAACCACGGCCCTTTTCTCTGGTAAACAAAACTCAACTGCCCCTCTTCTGGATGGCAAATTGCAGGACGCACTTGGTACTACGAAAACAGCCCGACTTGGCAGTGATGCCACCTTGGGTCAGGGAACCATCCTGCGTATCGATGTTTTTAAGGAGTCAGCCGGCAACGTCCAGCCATATACCCCCAAAAAAAACCCACGGAACTTTTCTCCAGCAAGCAAAAATCCGCTGCCCCGCGTCTGGATGGCAGATTGCAGGAGCTATTTAGTATTATCAAACCAGCCCGACTTGGCACTGGTGCCACCATGGGTCTGGTCACCATCCTGCCTATCGTAGCTTTTCAGGAGCCAGCCGGTCACTCTCAGCCATAGGCCCCAAACACAAACCACGGCCCTTTTCTCTGGAAAACAAAACTCAACTGCCCCTCTTCTGGATGGCAGATTGCAGGAGCCACTGGGTACTATGAAACCAGCCCTACTTGGCACTGGTGCCACCTTGGGTCTGGGAACCATCCTGCGTATCATGGATTTTCAGGAGCCAGCCGTCCACTGCCAGCCACAGGCCCCGAAACACAAACAAAAGCCTTTTTCTCTGGCAAACAAAATTCAGCTGCCCCGCTTCTGGATGGCAGATTGCAGGAACCACTTGGTACTAACAAACCAGCCCGACTTGGCACTGGTGCCACCTTGGGTCTGGGAACCATCCTGCGTATCGTGGATTCTAAGGAGCCAGCTGGCCACTCCCAGCCACAGGCCCCAAAACACACACAACGGCGCTTTTCCCTGGAAAACAAAACTGGCCTGCCAACTTTTTGATGGCAGATTGCAGGAGCCACTTGGTACTATCAAACCAGCCCAACTTGGCACTGGTGCCACCATGGGTCTGGTCACCATCCTGCCTATCGTAGCTTTTCAGGAGCCAGCCGGTCACTCCCAGCCATAGGCCCCCAGACACAAAGCTCAGCCTGTTTCCCTGGCACACAAAAGTAAGCTACCGCACTTCTGGATGGCAGATTGCAGGAGCCACTTTGCACCATAAACCAGCCCAACTTGGCACTGGTGCCACCTTGGCTCTGGGAACCATGCTGCGTAACCCGGATTCTAAGACGACAGGCAGCCACTGCCAGCCACAGGCCTCCAAACAAAATCAACGGCGCTTTTCCCTGGAAAACAAAACTCGCCTGACAACTTTTAGATGGCAGATTGCAGGAGCCAGTTGGTACCATCAAACCAGCCCAACTTGGCACTGGTGCCACCTTGGGTCTGGGAACCATCCTGCCTATTGTTGCTTTTCAGGAGCCAGCCGGTCACTCCTAGCCCTAGGCCCCCAGTCATAAACCTCGGCCCGTTTCCCTGGCACACAAAAGTAAGCTACCCCGCTTCAGGATGGCAGATTGCAGGAGCCACTTTTCACCATCAAACCAGCCCGACGTGGCACTGGTGCCACCTTGGGTCTGGGAACCATCCTGCGTATCGTGTGTTCTAAGGAGCCAGCCGGCCACTCCCACCAACAGTCCCCCAAACACAAACAACGGCGCTTTTCCCTGGAAAACAAAACTCGCCTGACAACTTTTTGATGGCAGATTGCAGGAGCCACTTGGTGCTATCAAACCAGCCCAACTTGGCACTGGTGCCACCATGGGTCTGGTCACCATCCTGCCTATCGTAGCTTTTCAGGAGCCAGGCGGTCACTCTCAGCCATAGGCCCCCAGACACAAACCTCGGCCCGTTTCCCTGGCAAACAAAAGTAAGCTGCCCCGCTTCTGCATGGCAGATTGCAGGTGCTATTTAGTACTATCAAACCAGCCCGACTTGGCACTGGTGCCACCTCTGGTCTGGGAACCATCCTGCCTATCGTGGATTTTCAGGCGCCAGCCGGCCACTCTCAGCCATATGGCCCCAAAAACAAACCACGGCCCTTTTCTCTGGCAAACAAAACTCAACTGCCCCTCTTCTGGATGGCAAATTTTAGGACGCACTTTGTACTACGAAAACCGCCCGACTTGGCACTGGTGCCACCTTGGGTCAGGGAACCATCCTGCCTATCGTAGCTTTTTAAGGAGCCAGCAGGCCACGCCCAGCCATATAGCCCCAAAAACAAACCACGGACCATTTCTGTTGGAAACAAAAATCCGCTGCCCCGCGTCAGGATGGCAGATTGCAGGAGCCACGTTGCACCATCAAACCACCCCGACTTGGCACTGGTGCCATCTTGGATCTGGGAACCATCCTGCCTATCGTAGCTTTTCAGGAGCCAGCCGGTTACTCCCAACCATAGGCCCCCAGACAGAAAGCTCTGCCCGTTTCCCTGGCAAACAAAATTAAGCTACCCCGCTTCTGGATGGCAGATTGCAGGAGCCACTTGGTACTATCAAACCAGCCCAACTTGACACTGGTGCCACTTTGGGTCTGGGAACCATGCTGCGTAACGTAGATTCTAAGGCGCCAGGCGGCCACTCCCAGCCACAGGCCCCCAAATACAAACAACGGCGCTTTTCCCTGGAAAACAAAACTCGCCTGCCAGCTTTTTGATGGCAGATTGCAGGAGCCACTTGGTACTATCAAATCATCCCAACTTGGCACTGGTGCCACTATGGGTCTGGGAACCATCCTGCCAATTGTACCATTTCAGGAGCCAGCCGGTCACTCCCAGCCATAGGCCCCCATCACAAACCTCGGACCGTTTCCCTGGCAAACAAAATTAAGCTGCCCCGATTCTGGATGGCAGATTGCAGGAGCCACTTGGTAGTGTCAAAACAGCCCGACTTGGCACTGGTGCCACCTTGGGTCTGGGAACCATCCTGCGTATCGTGGATTCTAAGCAGCCAGCCGGCCACTCCGTGCCACAGGCGCCCAAACACAAACAACGGCGCTTTTCCCTGGAAAACAAAACTCGCCTGCCAACATTTTGATGGCAGATTGCAGGAGCCACTTGGTACTATCAAACCAGCCCAACTTGGCACTGGTGCCACCATGGGTCTGGTCACCATCCTGCCTATCGTAGCTTTTCAGGAGCCAGCCGGTCACTCCCAGCCATAAACCCCCAGACACAAACGTCGGCCCGTTTCCCTGGAAAACAAAAGTAAGCACCCCCGATTCTGGATGGCAGATTGCAGGAGCCACTTGTTAGTATCAAATTAGCCCAACTTGGCACTGGTGCCATCATGGGTCTGGTAAACATCCTGCCTATCTTAGCTTTTCAGGAGCCGGCCGGTCACTCCCTGCCATAGGCCCCCAGAGAAATACCTCGGCCCGTTTCCCTGGCAAACAAAAGTAAGCTGCCCCTCTTCTGGATGGCAGATTGCAGGAACCACTTGCTACTATCAAACCAGCCCAACTTGGCACTGGTGCCACCTTGGCTCTGGGAACCATGCTGCGTAACGTAGATTCTAAGAGGACAGGCGGACACTCCCAGCCACAGGCCTCTAAACAAAAACAACGGCGCGTTACCCTGGAAAACAAAACTCGCCTGCCAACTTTTTGATGGCAGATTGCAGGAGCCACTTGGTACTATCAAACCAGCCCAACTTGGCACTGGTGCCACCTTGGGTCTGGAAACCATCCTGCCTATTGTTGCTTTTCAGGAGCCAGCCGGTCACTTCTAGCCCTAGGCCCCCAGTCATAAACCTCGGCCCGTTTCCCTGGCACACAAATGTAAGCTACCCCGCTTCAGGATGGCAGATTGCAGGAGCCACTTTTCACCATCAAACCAGGCCAACATGGCACTGGTGCCACCTTGGCTCTGGGAACCATCCTGCGTATCGTGTGTTCTAAGGAGCCAGCCGGCCACTCCCACCCACAGTCCCCCAAACACAAACAACGGCGCTTTTCCCTGGAAAACAAAACTGGCCTGCCAACTTTTTGATGGCAGATTGCAGGAGCCACTTGGTACTATCAAACCAGCCCAACTTGGCACTGGTGCCACCATGGGTCTGGTAACCATCCTGCCTATCGTAGCTTTTCAGTAGCCAGCCGGTCACTCCCAGCTATAGGCCCCCAGACACAAACCTCGGCCCGTTTCCCTGGCAAACAAAAGTAAGCTGCCCCGCTTCTGCATGGCAGATTGCAGGTGCTATTTAGTACTATCAAACCAGCCCGACTTGGCACTGGTGCCACCTCTGGTCTGGGAACCATCCTGCCTATCGTGGATTTTCAGGGGCCAGACGGCCACTATCAGCCATATGCCCCCAAAAACAAACCACGGACCTTTTCTCTGGTAAACAAAACTCAACTGCCCCTCTTCTGGATGGCAAATTTTAGGACGCACTTTGTACTACGAATACCGCCCGACTTGGCACTGGTGCCACCTTGGGTCAGGGAACCATCCTGCCTATCGTAGCTTTTTAAGGAGCCAGCAGGCCACGCCCAGCCATATAGCCCCAAAAACAAACCACGGACCATTTCTCTTGGAAACAAAAATCCGCTGCCCCGCGTCAGGATGGCAGATTGCAGGAGCCACTTTGCACCATCAAACCACCCCGACTTGGCACTGGTGCCATCTTGGATCTGGGAACCATCCTGCCTATCGTAGCTTTTCAGGAGCCAGCCGGTTACTCCCAACCATAGGCCCCCAGACAGAAAGCTCTGCCCGTTTCCCTGGCAAACAAAAGTAAGCTACCCCGCTTCTGGATGGCAGATTGCAGGAGCCACTTGGTACTATCAAACCAGCCCAACTTGGCACTGGTGCCACCATGGGTCTGGTCACCATCCTGCCTATCGTAGCTTTTCAGGAGCCAGGCGGTCACTCCCAGCCATAGGCCCCCAGACAAATACCTCGGCCCGTTTCCCTGGCAAACAAATGTAAGCTGCCCCGCTTCTGGATGGCAGATTGCAGGAGCCACATGGTACTATCAAACCAGGCCAACATGGCACTGGTGCCACCTTGGCTCTGGGAACCATCCTGCCTATCGTGGATTTTCAGGCGCCAGCCGGCCACTCTCAGCCATATGCCCCCAAACACAAACCACGGCCCTTTTCTCTGGTAAACAAAACTCAACTGCCCCTCTTCTGGATGGCAAATTGCAGGACGCACTTGGTACTACGAAAACAGCCCGACTTGGCAGTGATGCCACCTTGGGTCAGGGAACCATCCTGCGTATCGATGTTTTTAAGGAGTCAGCCGGCAACGTCCAGCCATATACCCCCAAAAAAAACCCACGGAACTTTTCTCCAGCAAGCAAAAATCCGCTGCCCCGCGTCTGGATGGCAGATTGCAGGAGCTATTTAGTATTATCAAACCAGCCCGACTTGGCACTGGTGCCACCATGGGTCTGGTCACCATCCTGCCTATCGTAGCTTTTCAGGAGCCAGCCGGTCACTCTCAGCCATAGGCCCCAAACACAAACCACGGCCCTTTTCTCTGGAAAACAAAACTCAACTGCCCCTCTTCTGGATGGCAGATTGCAGGAGCCACTGGGTACTATGAAACCAGCCCTACTTGGCACTGGTGCCACCTTGGGTCTGGGAACCATCCTGCGTATCATGGATTTTCAGGAGCCAGCCGTCCACTGCCAGCCACAGGCCCCGAAACACAAACAACAGCCTTTTTCTCTGGCAAACAAAATTCAGCTGCCCCGCTTCTGGATGGCAGATTGCAGGAACCACTTGGTACTAACAAACCAGCCCGACTTGGCACTGGTGCCACCTTGGGTCTGGGAACCATCCTGCGTATCGTGGATTCTAAGGAGCCAGCTGGCCACTCCCAGCCACAGGCCCCAAAACACACACAACGGCGCTTTTCCCTGGAAAACAAAACTGGCCTGCCAACTTTTTGATGGCAGATTGCAGGAGCCACTTGGTACTATCAAACCAGCCCAACTTGGCACTGGTGCCACCATGGGTCTGGTCACCATCCTGCCTATCGTAGCTTTTCAGGAGCCAGCCGGTCACTCCCAGCCATAGGCCCCCAGACACAAAGCTCAGCCTGTTTCCCTGGCACACAAAAGTAAGCTACCGCACTTCTGGATGGCAGATTGCAGGAGCCACTTTGCACCATAAACCAGCCCAACTTGGCACTGGTGCCACCTTGGCTCTGGGAACCATGCTGCGTAACCCGGATTCTAAGACGACAGGCAGCCACTGCCAGCCACAGGCCTCCAAACAAAATCAACGGCGCTTTTCCCTGGAAAACAAAACTCGCCTGACAACTTTTAGATGGCAGATTGCAGGAGCCAGTTGGTACCATCAAACCAGCCCAACTTGGCACTGGTGCCACCTTGGGTCTGGGAACCATCCTGCCTATTGTTGCTTTTCAGGAGCCAGCCGGTCACTCCTAGCCCTAGGCCCCCAGTCATAAACCTCGGCCCGTTTCCCTGGCACACAAAAGTAAGCTACCCCGCTTCAGGATGGCAGATTGCAGGAGCCACTTTTCACCATCAAACCAGCCCGACGTGGCACTGGTGCCACCTTGGGTCTGGGAACCATCCTGCGTATCGTGTGTTCTAAGGAGCCAGCCGGCCACTCCCACCAACAGTCCCCCAAACACAAACAACGGCGCTTTTCCCTGGAAAACAAAACTCGCCTGACAACTTTTTGATGGCAGATTGCAGGAGCCACTTGGTGCTATCAAACCAGCCCAACTTGGCACTGGTGCCACCATGGGTCTGGTCACCATCCTGCCTATCGTAGCTTTTCAGGAGCCAGGCGGTCACTCTCAGCCATAGGCCCCCAGACACAAACCTCGGCCCGTTTCCCTGGCAAACAAAAGTAAGCTGCCCCGCTTCTGCATGGCAGATTGCAGGTGCTATTTAGTACTATCAAACCAGCCCGACTTGGCACTGGTGCCACCTCTGGTCTGGGAACCATCCTGCCTATCGTGGATTTTCAGGCGCCAGCCGGCCACTCTCAGCCATATGGCCCCAAAAACAAACCACGGCCCTTTTCTCTGGCAAACAAAACTCAACTGCCCCTCTTCTGGATGGCAAATTTTAGGACGCACTTTGTACTACGAAAACCGCCCGACTTGGCACTGGTGCCACCTTGGGTCAGGGAACCATCCTGCCTATCGTAGCTTTTTAAGGAGCCAGCAGGCCACGCCCAGCCATATAGCCCCAAAAACAAACCACGGACCATTTCTGTTGGAAACAAAAATCCGCTGCCCCGCGTCAGGATGGCAGATTGCAGGAGCCACGTTGCACCATCAAACCACCCCGACTTGGCACTGGTGCCATCTTGGATCTGGGAACCATCCTGCCTATCGTAGCTTTTCAGGAGCCAGCCGGTTACTCCCAACCATAGGCCCCCAGACAGAAAGCTCTGCCCGTTTCCCTGGCAAACAAAATTAAGCTACCCCGCTTCTGGATGGCAGATTGCAGGAGCCACTTGGTACTATCAAACCAGCCCAACTTGACACTGGTGCCACTTTGGGTCTGGGAACCATGCTGCGTAACGTAGATTCTAAGGCGCCAGGCGGCCACTCCCAGCCACAGGCCCCCAAATACAAACAACGGCGCTTTTCCCTGGAAAACAAAACTCGCCTGCCAGCTTTTTGATGGCAGATTGCAGGAGCCACTTGGTACTATCAAATCATCCCAACTTGGCACTGGTGCCACTATGGGTCTGGGAACCATCCTGCCAATTGTACCATTTCAGGAGCCAGCCGGTCACTCCCAGCCATAGGCCCCCATCACAAACCTCGGACCGTTTCCCTGGCAAACAAAATTAAGCTGCCCCGATTCTGGATGGCAGATTGCAGGAGCCACTTGGTAGTGTCAAAACAGCCCGACTTGGCACTGGTGCCACCTTGGGTCTGGGAACCATCCTGCGTATCGTGGATTCTAAGCAGCCAGCCGGCCACTCCGTGCCACAGGCGCCCAAACACAAACAACGGCGCTTTTCCCTGGAAAACAAAACTCGCCTGCCAACATTTTGATGGCAGATTGCAGGAGCCACTTGGTACTATCAAACCAGCCCAACTTGGCACTGGTGCCACCATGGGTCTGGTCACCATCCTGCCTATCGTAGCTTTTCAGGAGCCAGCCGGTCACTCCCAGCCATAAACCCCCAGACACAAACGTCGGCCCGTTTCCCTGGAAAACAAAAGTAAGCACCCCCGATTCTGGATGGCAGATTGCAGGAGCCACTTGTTAGTATCAAATTAGCCCAACTTGGCACTGGTGCCATCATGGGTCTGGTAAACATCCTGCCTATCTTAGCTTTTCAGGAGCCGGCCGGTCACTCCCTGCCATAGGCCCCCAGAGAAATACCTCGGCCCGTTTCCCTGGCAAACAAAAGTAAGCTGCCCCTCTTCTGGATGGCAGATTGCAGGAACCACTTGCTACTATCAAACCAGCCCAACTTGGCACTGGTGCCACCTTGGCTCTGGGAACCATGCTGCGTAACGTAGATTCTAAGAGGACAGGCGGACACTCCCAGCCACAGGCCTCTAAACAAAAACAACGGCGCGTTACCCTGGAAAACAAAACTCGCCTGCCAACTTTTTGATGGCAGATTGCAGGAGCCACTTGGTACTATCAAACCAGCCCAACTTGGCACTGGTGCCACCTTGGGTCTGGAAACCATCCTGCCTATTGTTGCTTTTCAGGAGCCAGCCGGTCACTTCTAGCCCTAGGCCCCCAGTCATAAACCTCGGCCCGTTTCCCTGGCACACAAATGTAAGCTACCCCGCTTCAGGATGGCAGATTGCAGGAGCCACTTTTCACCATCAAACCAGGCCAACATGGCACTGGTGCCACCTTGGCTCTGGGAACCATCCTGCGTATCGTGTGTTCTAAGGAGCCAGCCGGCCACTCCCACCCACAGTCCCCCAAACACAAACAACGGCGCTTTTCCCTGGAAAACAAAACTGGCCTGCCAACTTTTTGATGGCAGATTGCAGGAGCCACTTGGTACTATCAAACCAGCCCAACTTGGCACTGGTGCCACCATGGGTCTGGTAACCATCCTGCCTATCGTAGCTTTTCAGGAGCCAGCCGGTCACTCCCAGCTATAGGCCCCCAGACACAAACCTCGGCCCGTTTCCCTGGCAAACAAAAGTAAGCTGCCCCGCTTCTGCATGGCAGATTGCAGGTGCTATTTAGTACTATCAAACCAGCCCGACTTGGCACTGGTGCCACCTCTGGTCTGGGAACCATCCTGCCTATCGTGGATTTTCAGGGGCCAGACGGCCACTATCAGCCATATGCCCCCAAAAACAAACCACGGACCTTTTCTCTGGTAAACAAAACTCAACTGCCCCTCTTCTGGATGGCAAATTTTAGGACGCACTTTGTACTACGAATACCGCCCGACTTGGCACTGGTGCCACCTTGGGTCAGGGAACCATCCTGCCTATCGTAGCTTTTTAAGGAGCCAGCAGGCCACGCCCAGCCATATAGCCCCAAAAACAAACCACGGACCATTTCTCTTGGAAACAAAAATCCGCTGCCCCGCGTCAGGATGGCAGATTGCAGGAGCCACTTTGCACCATCAAACCACCCCGACTTGGCACTGGTGCCATCTTGGATCTGGGAACCATCCTGCCTATCGTAGCTTTTCAGGAGCCAGCCGGTTACTCCCAACCATAGGCCCCCAGACAGAAAGCTCTGCCCGTTTCCCTGGCAAACAAAAGTAAGCTACCCCGCTTCTGGATGGCAGATTGCAGGAGCCACTTGGTACTATCAAACCAGCCCAACTTGGCACTGGTGCCACCATGGGTCTGGTCACCATCCTGCCTATCGTAGCTTTTCAGGAGCCAGGCGGTCACTCCCAGCCATAGGCCCCCAGACAAATACCTCGGCCCGTTTCCCTGGCAAACAAATGTAAGCTGCCCCGCTTCTGGATGGCAGATTGCAGGAGCCACATGGTACTATCAAACCAGGCCAACATGGCACTGGTGCCACCTTGGCTCTGGGAACCATCCTGCCTATCGTGGATTTTCAGGCGCCAGCCGGCCACTCTCAGCCATATGCCCCCAAACACAAACCACGGCCCTTTTCTCTGGTAAACAAAACTCAACTGCCCCTCTTCTGGATGGCAAATTGCAGGACGCACTTGGTACTACGAAAACCGCCCGACTTGGCACTGGTGCCACCTTGGGTCAGGGAACCATCCTGCGTATCGATGTTTTTAAGGAGTCAGCCGGCAACGTCCAGCCATATACCCCCAAAAAAAACCCACGGAACTTTTCTCCAGCAAGCAAAAATCCGCTGCCCCGCGTCTGGATGGCAGATTGCAGGAGCTATTTAGTATTATCAAACCAGCCCGACTTGGCACTGGTGCCACCATGGGTCTGGTCACCATCCTGCCTATCGTAGCTTTTCAGGAGCCAGCCGGTCACTCTCAGCCATAGGCCCCAAACACAAACCACGGCCCTTTTCTCTGGAAAACAAAACTCAACTGCCCCTCTTCTGGATGGCAGATTGCAGGAGCCACTGGGTACTATGAAACCAGCCCTACTTGGCACTGGTGCCACCTTGGGTCTGGGAACCATCCTGCGTATCATGGATTTTCAGGAGCCAGCCGTCCACTGCCAGCCACAGGCCCCGAAACACAAACAACAGCCTTTTTCTCTGGCAAACAAAATTCAGCTGCCCCGCTTCTGGATGGCAGATTGCAGGAACCACTTGGTACTAACAAACCAGCCCGACTTGGCACTGGTGCCACCTTGGGTCTGGGAACCATCCTGCGTATCGTGGATTCTAAGGAGCCAGCTGGCCACTCCCAGCCACAGGCCCCAAAACACACACAACGGCGCTTTTCCCTGGAAAACAAAACTGGCCTGCCAACTTTTTGATGGCAGATTGCAGGAGCCACTTGGTACTATCAAACCAGCCCAACTTGGCACTGGTGCCACCATGGGTCTGGTCACCATCCTGCCTATCGTAGCTTTTCAGGAGCCAGCCGGTCACTCCCAGCCATAGGCCCCCAGACACAAAGCTCAGCCTGTTTCCCTGGCACACCAAAGTAAGCTACCGCACTTCTGGATGGCAGATTGCAGGAGCCACTTTGCACCATAAACCAGCCCAACTTGGCACTGGTGCCACCTTGGCTCTGGGAACCATGCTGCGTAACCCGGATTCTAAGACGACAGGCAGCCACTGCCAGCCACAGGCCTCCAAACAAAATCAACGGCGCTTTTCCCTGGAAAACAAAACTCGCCTGACAACTTTTAGATGGCAGATTGCAGGAGCCAGTTGGTACCATCAAACCAGCCCAACTTGGCACTGGTGCCACCTTGGGTCTGGGAACCATCCTGCCTATTGTTGCTTTTCAGGAGCCAGCCGGTCACTCCTAGCCCTAGGCCCCCAGTCATAAACCTCGGCCCGTTTCCCTGGCACACAAATGTAAGCTACCCCGCTTCAGGATGGCAGATTGCAGGAGCCACTTTTCACCATCAAACCAGCCCGACGTGGCACTGGTGCCACCTTGGGTCTGGGAACCATCCTGCGTATCGTGTGTTCTAAGGAGCCAGCCGGCCACTCCCACCAACAGTCCCCCAAACACAAACAACGGCGCTTTTCCCTGGAAAACAAAACTCGCCTGACAACTTTTTGATGGCAGATTGCAGGAGCCACTTGGTGCTATCAAACCAGCCCAACTTGGCACTGGTGCCACCATGGGTCTGGTCACCATCCTGCCTATCGTAGCTTTTCAGGAGCCAGGCGGTCACTCTCAGCCATAGGCCCCCAGACACAAACCTCGGCCCGTTTCCCTGGCAAACAAAAGTAAGCTGCCCCGCTTCTGCATGGCAGATTGCAGGTGCTATTTAGTACTATCAAACCAGCCCGACTTGGCACTGGTGCCACCTCTGGTCTGGGAACCATCCTGCCTATCGTGGATTTTCAGGCGCCAGCCGGCCACTCTCAGCCATATGCCCCCAAAAACAAACCACGGCCCTTTTCTCTGGCAAACAAAACTCAACTGCCCCTCTTCTGGATGGCAAATTTTAGGACGCACTTTGTACTACGAAAACCGCCCGACTTGGCACTGGTGCCACCTTGGGTCAGGGAACCATCCTGCCTATCGTAGCTTTTTAAGGAGCCAGCAGGCCACGCCCAGCCATATAGCCCCAAAAACAAACCACGGACCATTTCTGTTGGAAACAAAAATCCGCTGCCCCGCGTCAGGATGGCAGATTGCAGGAGCCACGTTGCACCATCAAACCACCCCGACTTGGCACTGGTGCCATCTTGGATCTGGGAACCATCCTGCCTATCGTAGCTTTTCAGGAGCCAGCCGGTTACTCCCAACCATAGGCCCCCAGACAGAAAGCTCTGCCCGTTTCCCTGGCAAACAAAATTAAGCTACCCCGCTTCTGGATGGCAGATTGCAGGAGCCACTTGGTACTATCAAACCAGCCCAACTTGACACTGGTGCCACTTTGGGTCTGGGAACCATGCTGCGTAACGTAGATTCTAAGGCGCCAGGCGGCCACTCCCAGCCACAGGCCCCCAAATACAAACAACGGCGCTTTTCCCTGGAAAACAAAACTCGCCTGCCAGCTTTTTGATGGCAGATTGCAGGAGCCACTTGGTACTATCAAATCATCCCAACTTGGCACTGGTGCCACTATGGGTCTGGGAACCATCCTGCCAATTGTACCATTTCAGGAGCCAGCCGGTCACTCCCAGCCATAGGCCCCCATCACAAACCTCGGACCGTTTCCCTGGCAAACAAAATTAAGCTGCCCCGATTCTGGATGGCAGATTGCAGGAGCCACTTGGTAGTGTCAAAACAGCCCGACTTGGCACTGGTGCCACCTTGGGTCTGGGAACCATCCTGCGTATCGTGGATTCTAAGCAGCCAGCCGGCCACTCCGTGCCACAGGCGCCCAAACACAAACAACGGCGCTTTTCCCTGGAAAACAAAACTCGCCTGCCAACATTTTGATGGCAGATTGCAGGAGCCACTTGGTACTATCAAACCAGCCCAACTTGGCACTGGTGCCACCATGGGTCTGGTCACCATCCTGCCTATCGTAGCTTTTCAGGAGCCAGCCGGTCACTCCCAGCCATAAACCCCCAGACACAAACGTCGGCCCGTTTCCCTGGAAAACAAAAGTAAGCACCCCCGATTCTGGATGGCAGATTGCAGGAGCCACTTGTTAGTATCAAATTAGCCCAACTTGGCACTGGTGCCATCATGGGTCTGGTAAACATCCTGCCTATCTTAGCTTTTCAGGAGCCGGCCGGTCACTCCCTGCCATAGGCCCCCAGAGAAATACCTCGGCCCGTTTCCCTGGCAAACAAAAGTAAGCTGCCCCTCTTCTGGATGGCAGATTGCAGGAACCACTTGCTACTATCAAACCAGCCCAACTTGGCACTGGTGCCACCTTGGCTCTGGGAACCATGCTGCGTAACGTAGATTCTAAGAGGACAGGCGGACACTCCCAGCCACAGGCCTCTAAACAAAAACAACGGCGCGTTACCCTGGAAAACAAAACTCGCCTGCCAACTTTTTGATGGCAGATTGCAGGAGCCACTTGGTACTATCAAACCAGCCCAACTTGGCACTGGTGCCACCATGGGTCTGGTCACCATCCTGCCTATCGTAGCTTTTCAGGAGCCAGCCGGTCACTCCCAGCCATAGGCCCCCAGACAAATACCTCGGCCCGTTTCCCTGGCAAACAAAAGTAAGCTGCCCCGCTTCTGGATGGCAGATTGCAGGAGACACATGGTACTATCAAACCAGGCCAACATGGCACTGGTGCCACCTTGGCTCTGGGAACCATCCTGCCTATCGTGGATTTTCAGGCGCCAGCCGGCCACTCTCAGCCATATGCCCCAAAACACAAACCACGGCCCTTTTCTCTGGTAAACAAAACTCAACTGCCCCTCTTCTGGATGGCAAATTGCAGGAGCCACTTGGTACTACGAAAACAGCCCGACTTGGCAGTGATGCCACCTTGGGTCAGGGAACCATCCTGCGTATCGATGTTTTTAAGGAGTCAGCCGGCAACGTCCAGCCATATACCCCCAAAATAAACCCACGGAACTTTTCTCCAGCAAGCAAAAATCCGCTGCCCCGCGTCTGGATGGCAGATTGCAGGAGCTATTTAGTATTATCAAACCAGCCCGACTTGGCACTGGTGCCACCATCGGTCTGGTCACCATCCTGCCTATCGTAGCTTTTCAGTAGCCAGCCGGTCACTCCCAGCCATAGGCCCCCAGACAAAAACCTCTGCCCGTTTCCCTGGCAAACAAAAGTAAGCTGCCCTGCTTCTGGATGGCAGATTGCAGGAACCACTTGGTACTATCAAACCAGCAAAACTTGGCACTGGTGCCACCTTGGGTCTGGGAACCATCCTGCGTATCGTGGATTCTAAGCAGCCAGCCGGCCACTCCCAGCCACAGGCCCCCAAACACAAACAACGGCGCTTTTCCCTGGAAAATAAAAACTCGCCTGCCAAATTTTGACGGCAGATTGCAGGAGCCACTTGGTACTATCAAATCAGCCCAACTTCGGAATGGTGCCACCATGGGTCTGGTCACCATCCTGCCTATCGTAGCTTTTCAGGAGCCAGCCGGTCACTCCCAGCCATAGGCCCCCAGACAAAAACCTCGGCCCGTTTCCCTGGCAAACAAAAGTAAGCTGCCCTGCTTCTGGATGGCAGATTGCAGGAACCACTTGGTACTATCAAACCAGCAAAACTTGGCACTGGTGCCACCTTGGGTCTGGATACCATGCTGCGTATCGTGGATTCTAAGGAGCCAGCCGGCCACTCCCAGCCACAGGCCCCCAAACACAAACAACGGCGCTTTTCCCTGGAAAACAAAACTCTCCTGCCAACTTTTTGATGGCAGATTGCAGGAGCCACTTGGTTTTATCAAATCAGCCCAACTTGGCACTGGTGCCACCATGGGTCTGGTCACCATCCTGCCTATCTTATCTTTTCAGGAGCCAGCCGGTCACTCCCCGCCATAGGCCCCCAGACAAAAAGCTCGGCCCGTTTCCCTGGCAAACAAAAGTAAGCTACCCCGCTTCTGGATGGCAGATTGCAGGAGCCACTTTGCACCATCAAACTAGCCCGTCTTGGCACTGGTGCCACCTCTGGTCTGGGAAACATCCTGCGTATCGTGGATTCTAATTAGCCAGCCGGCCACTCCCTACCACAGGCCCCCAAACACAAACATCTGCGCTTTTCCCTGGAAAACAAAACTCGCCTACCAACTATTTGATGGCAGATTACAGGAGCCACTTGGTACTATCAAACCAGCCCAACTTGGCACTGGTGCCACCATGGGTCTGGTCACAATCCTGCCTATCGTAACTTTTCAGGAGCCAGCCGGTCACTCCCAGCCATAGGTCCCCAGTCACAAACCTCGGCCCGTTTCCCTGGCAAACAAAAGTAAGCTGCCCCGCTTCTGGATGGCAGATTGCAGGAGCCACTTGGTACTATCAAACCAGCCCGACTTGGCACTGGTGCCACCTCTGGTCTGGGACCCATCCTGCGTATCGTTGATTCTAAGGAGCCAGTCGGCCACTCCCAGCCACAGGCCCCCAAACACAAACAACGGCCCGTTTCCGTGGCAAACAAAAGTAAGCTGCCCCGCTTCTGGATGGCAGATTGCAGGAACCACTTGCTACTATCAAACCAGCCCAACTTGGCACTGGTGGCACCTCTTGTCTGGTAACCATGCTGCGTATCGTGGTTTCTAAGGAGCCAGCCGGGCACTCCCAACCACAGGTCCCCAAACACACACAATGGCGCTTTTCCCTGGAAAACAAAACTCGCCTGCCGACTTTTTGATGGCAGATTGCAGGAGCCACTTGGTACTATCAAACCAGCCCAACTTGGCACTGGTGCCACCATGGGTCTGGTCACCATCCTGCCTATCGTAGCTTTTCAGGAGCCAGGCGGTCACTCCCTGCCATAGGCCCCGAGACAGAAAGCCCGGCCCGTTTCCCTGGCAAACAAAAGTAAGCTGCCCCGCTTCTGGATGGCAGATTGCAGGAGCCACTTTGTACTATCAAACCAGCCCGACTTGGCACTGGTGCCACCTTGGGTCTGGGAACCATCCTGCCTATCGTGGATTTTAAGGAGCCAGTCGGCCACTCCCAGCCATATGCCTCCAAACACAACCAACGGTCCATTTCCCTGGCAAACAAAAGTAAGCTGCCCCGCTTCTGGATGTCAGATTGCAGGAACCACTTGTGGCCAAGTTGGGGTGGTTTGATAGTACCAAGTGGCTCCTGCAATCTGCCATCAAAAAGTTGGCAAGCGAGTTTTGTTTTCCAGGGAAAAGCGCCGTTGTTTGTGTTTGGGGGCCTGTGGCTGGGAGTGGCCAGCTGTCTCCTTAGAATCCACGATACGCAGGATGGGTCCCAGACCAGAGGTGGCACCAGTGCCAAGTCGGGCTGGTTTGATGGTGCAAAGTGACTCCTGCAATCTGCCATCTAGAAGCGGGGTAGCTTACTTTTGTTTGCCAGGGAAACGGGCCGAGGTTTGTGTCTGGGGGCCTATGGCTGGGAGTGACCGGCTGGCTCCTGAAAAGCTACGATAGGCAGGATGGTGACCAGACCCATGGTGGCACCAGTGCCAAGTTGGGCTGGTTTGATAGTACCAAGTGGCTCCTGCAATCTGCCATCCAGAAGCGGGGCAGCTTACTTTTGTTTGCCAGGGAAACTGGCCGAGATATTTGTCTGGGGGCCTATGGCTGGGAGTGAGCGGCTGGCTCCTGAAAAGCTACGATAGGCAGGATGGTGACCAGACCCATGGTGGCACCAGTGCCAAGTTGGGCTGGTTTGATAGTACCAAGTGGCTCCTGCAATCTGCCATCAAAAAGTTGTCAGGCGACTTTTGTTTTCCAGGGAAAAGCGCCGTTGTTCTTGTTTAGAGGCATGTGTCTGGGAGTGGCCGGCTGCCTCCTTTGAACCCAGGATACGCAGGATGGTTCCCAGAGCCAAGGTGGCACCAGTGCCAAGTTGGGCTGGTTTGATAGTACCAAGTGGCTCCTGCAATCTGCCATCCAGAAGCGGGTCAGCTTACTTTTGTTTCCCAGGGAAACGGGCCGAGGTTTGTGTCTGGGGGCCTATGGCTGGGAGTGACCGGCTGGCTACTGAAAAGCTACGATAGGCAGGATGGTTACCAGACTCATGGTGGCACCAGTGCCAAGTCGGGCTGGTTTGATAATACTAAATAGCTCCTGAAATCTGCCATTCAGACGCGGGGTAGCGGATTTTTGTTTGCTGGAGAAAAGTTCCGTGGTTTTTTTTGGGGGGTATATGGCTGGACGTGGCCGGCTGGCTCCTTAAAAAGATCGATACGCAGGATTGTTCCCTGACCCAAGGTGGCATCACTGCCAAGTCGGGCTGTTTTCGTAGTACCAAGTGCGTCCTGCAATTTGCCATCCAGAAGAGGGGCAGTTGAGTTTTGTTTACCAGAGAAAAGGGCCGTGGTTTGTGTTTTGGGGCATATGGCTGAGAGTGGCCGGCTGGCGCCTGAAAATCCACGATAGGAGGGATGGTTCCCAGAGCCAAGGTGGCACCAGTGCCATGTTGGCCTGGTTTGATAGTACCATGTGGCTGCTGTAATCTGCCATCCAGAAGCGGGGCAGCTTACTTTTGTTTGCCAGGGAAACGGGCCGAGGTTTGTGACTGGGGACCTATGGCTGGGAGTGACCGGCTGGCTCCTGAAAAGCTACGATAGGCAGGATGGTGACCAGACCCATGGTGGCACCAGTACCAAGTTGGGCTGGTTTGATAGTACCAAGTGGCTCCTGCAATCTGCCATCAAAAATTTGGCAGGCGAGTTTTGTTTTCCAGGGAAAAGCGCCGTTGTTTTTGTTTAGAGGCCTGTGGCTGGGAGTGGCCGCCTGTCCTCGTAGAATCTACGTTACGCAGCATGGTGCCCAGATCCAAGGTGGCACGAGGGCCAAGTCGGGCAGGTTTGATAGTACCAAATGCATCCTGCAATCTGCCATCCAAAAGCGGGGCGGTTTACTTTTGTTTGCCAGGGAAACGGGCCGAGGTTTGTGTCTGGGGGCCTATGGCAGGGAGTGACCGGCTGGCTCCTGAAGAGCTACGATAGGCAGGATGTTTACCAGACCCATGGTGGCACCAGTGCCAAGTTGGGCTGATTTGATAGTACCAAGTGGCTCCTGCAATCTGCCATCCAGAATCGGGGCAGCTTACTTTTGTTTTCCAGGGAAACGGGCCGAGGTTTGTGTCTGGGGGTCTATGGCTGGGAGTGACCGGCTGGCTCCTGAAAAGCTACGATAGGCAGGATGGTGACCAGTCCCATGGTGGCACCAGTGCCAAGTTGGGCTGGTTTGATAGCACCAAGTGGCTCCTGCAATCTGCCATCAAAATGTTGGCAGGCGAGTTTTGTTTTCCAGGGAAAAGCGCCGTTGTTTGTGTTTGGGCGCCTGTGGCTCAGAGTGGCCGGGTGGCTGCTTAGAATCCACGATACGCAGGATGGTTCCCAGACCCAAGGTGGCACCAGTGCCAAGTCGGGCTGGTTTGACACTACCAAGTGGCTCCTGCAATCTGCCATCCAGAATCGGGGCAGCTTAATTTTGTTTGCCAGGGAAACGGTCCGAGGTTTGTGTCTGGGGGACTATGGCTGGGAGTGACCGGCTGGCTCCTGAAATGCTACAATAGGCAGGATGGTTCCCACACCCATAGTGGCACCAGTGCCAAGTTGGGATGATTTGATAGTACCAAGTGGCTCCTGCAATCTGCCATCAAAAAGCTGGCAGGCGAGTTTTGTTTTCCAGGGAAAAGCGCCGTTGTTTGTGTTTGGGGGCCTGTGGCTGGGAGTGGCCGGCTGGCTCCTTAGAATCCACGATATGCAGGATTGTTCCCAGACCCAAGGTGGCACCAGTGCCAAGTCGGGCTGGTTTGATGGTGCAAAGTGGCTCCTGCAATCTGCCATCCAGACGCGGGGCAGCGGATTTTTGTTTCCATGAGAAATGGTCCGTGGTTTGTTTTTGGGGGTATATGGCTGGGCGTGGCCGGCTGGCTCCTTAAAAAGCTCGATATGCAGGATGGTTCCCTGACACAAGGTGGCACCAGTGCCACGTTGGGCGGTTTTCGTAGTACAAAGTGCGTCCTAAAATTTGCCATCCAGAAGAGGGGCAGTTGAGTTTTGTTTGCCAGAGAAAAGGGCCGTGGTTTGTTTTTGGGGGCATATGGCTGAGAGTGGCCGGCTGGCCCCTGAAAATCCATCATAGGCAGGATGGTTCCCAGACCAGAGGTGTCACCAGTGCCAAGTCGGGCTGGTTTGATAGTACTAAATAGCTCCTGCAATCTGCCATGCAGAAGCAGGGCAGCTTACTTTTGTTTGCCAGGGAAACGGGCCGAGGTTTGTGTTTGGGGGCCTATGGCTGGGAGTGACCGGCTGGCTCCTGAAAAGCTACAATAGGCAGGATGGTTCCCACACCCATAGTGGCACCAGTGCCAAGTTGGGCTGGTTTGATAGTACCAAGTGGCTCCGGCAATCTGCCATCAAAAAGTTGGCAGGCGAGTTTTGTTTTCCAGGGAAAAGCGCCGTTGTTTGTGTTTGGGGGCCTGTGGCTGGGAGTGGCCAGCTGGCTCCTTAGAACCCACGATACGCAGGATGGTTCCCAGACCAGAGGTGGCACCAGTGCCAAGTTGGGCTGGTTTGATGGTGCAAAGTGGCTCCTGCAATCTGCCATCCAGAAGCGGGGTAGCTTACTTTTGTTTGCCAGGGAAACGGGCCGAAATATTTGTCTAGGGGCCTCTGGCTGGGGGTGGCTGGCTGGCACCTGAAAAGCTACGATAGGCAGGATGGTGACCAGACCCATGGTGGCACCAGTGCCAAGTTGGGCTGGTTTGATTGTACCAAGTGGCTCCTGCAATCTGCCATCAAATGTTTGGCAGGCGAGTTTTGTTTTCCAGGGAAAAGCACCGTTGTGTGTGTTTTGGGGCCTGCGGCTGGGAGTGGCCAGCTGGCTCCTTAGAATCCACGATACGCAGGATGGTTCCCAGACCCAAGGTGGCACCAGTGCCAAGTCGGGCTGGTTTGTTAGTACCAAGTGGTTCCTGCAATCTGCCATCCAGAAGCGGGGCAGCTGAATTTTGTTTGCCAGAGAAAAAGGCTGTTGTTTGTGTTTCGGGGCCTGTGGCTGGCAGTGGACGGCTGGCTCCTGAAAATCCATGATACGCAGCATGGTTCCCAGACCCAAGGTGGCACCAGTGCCAAGTCGGGCTGGTTTGATACTACCAAGTGCGTCCTGCAATCTGCCATCCAGAAGCGGGGCAGCTTAATTTTGTTTGCCAGGGAAACGGGCCGTGGGTTTTGTATGGGGGCCTATGGCTGAGAGTGGCCGTCTGGCTCCTGAAAATCCACGCTAGGCAGCATGGTTCCCAGATGCAAGGTGGCACCAGTGCCAAGTCGGGCTGGTTTGATGGTGCAAAGTGGCTCCTGCAATCTGCCATCCAGAAGCGGGGCAGCTGATTTTTGTTTGCCAGAGAAAAATTCCGTGGATTGTTTTTGGGGGCATATTGCTGGGAGTGGCCGGCTGGCTCCTTAAAATGCTCGATACGCATGATGGTTCCCAGGTCCAAGGTGTCACCACTACCAAGTCGGCCTGCGGTTTTAGTATCAAGTTCATCCTGCAATTTGCCATCCAGAAGAGGGGCAGTTGAGTTTTGTTTGCCAGAGAAACGGGCCGAGGTTTCTGTTTGGGGACATATGGCTGAGAGTGGCCGGGTGGCCCCTGAATATCCACGATACACAGCATGGTTCCCAGATCCAAGGTGGCACCAGTGCCAAGTTGGGCTGGTTTGATAGTCCCAAGTGTCTCCTGCAATCTGCCATCCAGAAGCGGGGCAGCTTACTTTTGTTTGCCAGAGAAATAGGCCTAGGTTTTTGTCTGGGGGCCTGTGGCTAAGAGTGGCCGGCTGGCTCCTTAGAATCCACGATACGCAGGATGTTTCCCAGACCCAAGGTGGCACCAGTGCCAAGTCGGGCTGGTTTGATAGTGCCAAGTGGCTCCTGCAAACCCCATCAAAATGTTGGCAGACGTGTTTTGTTTTCCAGGGAACAGCGCCGTTGATTTTGTTTGGGGACCTGTGGCTGGGAGTGGCCGGCTGGCTCCTTAGAATCCACGATACGCAGGATGGTTCCCAGACCCAAGGTGGCACCAGTGCCAAGTCGGGCTGGTTTGATTACACCAAGTGGCTCCTGCAATCTGCCATCCAGAAGTGAGGCAGCTAAGTTTTGTTTGCCAGAAAAAAGGGCCGTGGTTTTTGTTGGGGGCCTGTGGCTGGGAGTGGCCGGCTGGCTCCTTAGAATCCACCATACGCAGGATGGTTCCCAGACCCAAGGTGGCACCAGTGCCAAGTCGGGCTGGTTTGATAGTACCAAGTGGCTCCTGCAAACTGCCATCCAGAAGCGGTGCAGTTGAGTTTTGTTTGCCAGAGAAAAGGGCCGTGGGTTGTGTTTGGGGGCATATGGCTGGGAGTGGCCGGCTGTCTCATTAAAAAGATCGATACGCAGGATGGTTCCCAGACCCAAGGTGGCACCAGTGCCAAGTCGGGCTGTTTTTATAGTACCAAGTGCGTCCTGCAATTTGCCATCCAGAAGAGGGGCAGTGGAGTTTTGTTTGCCAGAGAATAGCGCCGTTGTTTGTGTTTGGGGGCTTGTGGCTGGGAGTGGCCGACTGGCGCCTTAGAATCTGTGTTACGCAGCATGGTTCCCAGACCAGAGGTGGCACCAGTGCCAAGTTGGGCTGGTTTGATAGTACAAAGTGGCTCCTGCAATCTGCCATCCAGAAGTGGGGCAGCTTACTTTTGTTTGCCAGGGAAACGGGCCGAGGTTTGTGACTGGGGACCTATGGCTGGGAGTGACCGGCTGGCTCCTGAAAAGCTACGATAGGCAGGATGGTGACCAGACCCATGGTGGCACCAGTGCCAAGTTGGGCTGGTTTGATAGTACCAAGTGGCTCCTGCAATCTGCCATCAAAAAGTTGTCAGGCGAGTTTTGTTTTCCAGGGAAAAGCGCCGTTGTTTGTATTTGGGGGCCTGTGGCTGGGAGTGGCCGGCTGGCTCCTTTGAACCCACAATACGCAGGATGGTTCCCAGACCCAAGGTGGCACAAGTGCCAAGTCGGGCTGGTTTGATACTACCAAGTGCGTCCTGCAATCTGCCATCCAGAAGCGGGGCAGCTTAATTTTGTTTGCCAGGGAAACGGGCCGTGGGTTTTGTTTGGGGGCCTATGGCTGAGAGTGGCCGGCTGGCTCCTGAAAATCCACGCTAGGCAGCATGGTTCCCAGATGCAAGGTGGCACCAGTGCCAAGTCGGGCTGGTTTGATGGTGCAAAGTGGCTCCTGCAATCTGCCATCCAGAAGCGGGGCAGCTGATTTTTGTTTGCCAGAGAAAAATTCCGTGGATTGTTTTTGGGGGCATATTGCTGGGAGTGGCCGGCTGGCTCCTTAAAATGCTCGATACGCATGATGGTTCCCAGGTCCAAGGTGTCACCACTACCAAGTCGGCCTGCGGTTTTAGTATCAAGTTCATCCTGCAATTTGCCATCCAGAAGAGGGGCAGTTGAGTTTTGTTTGCCAGAGAAACGGGCCGAGGTTTCTGTTTGGGGACATATGGCTGAGAGTGGCCGGCTGGCCCCTGAATATCCACGATACACAGCATGGTTCCCAGATCCAAGGTGGCACCAGTGCCAAGTTGGGCTGGTTTGATAGTACCAAGTGTCTCCTGCAATCTGCCATCCAGAAGCGGGGCAGCTTACTTTTGTTTGCCAGAGAAATAGGCCTAGGTTTTTGTCTGGGGGCCTGTGGCTAGGAGTGGCCGGCTGGCTCCTAAGAATCCACGATACGCAGGATGTTTCCCAGACCCAAGGTGGCACCAGTGCCAAGTCGGGCTGGTTTGATAGTACCAAGTGGCTCCTGCAAACTCCATCAAAAAGTTGGCAGGCGTGTTTTGTTTTCCAGGGAACAGCGCCGTTGATTTTGTTTGGGGGCCTGTGGCTGGGAGTGGCCGGCTGGCTCCTTAGAATCCACGATACGCAGGATGGTTCCCAGACCCAAGGTGGCACCAGTGCCAAGTCGGGCTGGTTTGATTACACCAAGTGGCTCCTGCAATCTGCCATCCAGAAGTGAGGCAGCTAAGTTTTGTTTGCCAGAAAAAAGGGCCGTGGTTTTTGTTGGGGGCCTGTGGCTGGGAGTGGCCGGCTGGCTCCTTAGAATCCACCATACGCAGGATGGTTCCCAGACCCAAGGTGGCACCAGTGCCAAGTCGGGCTGGTTTGATAGTACCAAGTGGCTCCTGCAATCTGCCATCCAGAAGCGGTGCAGTTGAGTTTTGTTTGCCAGAGAAAAGGGCCGTGGGTTGTGTTTGGGGGCATATGGCTGGGAGTGGCCGGCTGTCTCATTAAAAAGATCGATACGCAGGATGGTTCCCAGACCCAAGGTGGCACCAGTGCCAAGTCGGGCTGTTTTTATAGTACCAAGTGCGTCCTGCAATTTGCCATCCAGAAGAGGGGCAGTGGAGTTTTGTTTGCCAGAGAATAGCGCCGTTGTTTGTGTTTGGGAGCTTGTGGCTGGGAGTGGCCGACTGGCGCCTTAGAATCTGTGTTACGCAGCATGGTTCCCAGACCAGAGGTGGCACCAGTGCCAAGTTGGGCTGGTTTGATAGTACCAAGTGGCTCCTGCAATCTGCCATCCAGAAGCGGGGCAGCTTACTTTTGTTTGCCAGGGAAACGGGCCGAGGTTTGTGACTGGGGACCTATGGGTGGGAGTGACCGGCTGGCTCCTGAAAAGCTATGATAGGCAGGATGGTGACCAGACCCATGGTGGCACCAGTGCCAAGTTGGGCTGGTTTGATAGTACCAAGTGGCTCCTGCAATCTGCCATCAAAAAGTTGTCAGGCGAGTTTTGTTTTCCAGGGAAAAGCGCCGTTGTTTGTATTTGGGGGCCTGTGGCTGGGAGTGGCCGGCTGGCTCCTTTGAACCCACAATACGCAGGATGGTTCCCAGACCCAAGGTGGCACCAGTGCCAAGTCGGGCTGGTTTGATACTACCAAGTGCGTCCTGCAATCTGCCATCCAGAAGCGGGGCAGCTTAATTTTGTTTGCCAGGGAAACGGGCCGTGGGTTTTGTTTGGGGGCCTATGGCTGAGAGTGGCCGGCTGGCTCCTGAAAATCCACGCTAGGCAGCATGGTTCCCAGATGCAAGGTGGCACCAGTGCCAAGTCGGGCTGGTTTGATGGTGCAAAGTGGCTCCTGCAATCTGCCATCCAGAAGCGGGGCAGCTGATTTTTGTTTGCCAGAGAAAAATTCCGTGGATTGTTTTTGGGGGCATATTGCTGGGAGTGGCCGGCTGGCTCCTTAAAATGCTCGATACGCATGATGGTTCCCAGGTCCAAGGTGTCACCACTACCAAGTCGGCCTGCGGTTTTAGTATCAAGTTCATCCTGCAATTTGCCATCCAGAAGAGGGGCAGTTGAGTTTTGTTTGCCAGAGAAACGGGCCGAGGTTTCTGTTTGGGGACATATGGCTGAGAGTGGCCGGCTGGCCCCTGAATATCCACGATACACAGCATGGTTCCCAGATCCAAGGTGGCACCAGTGCCAAGTTGGGCTGGTTTGATAGTACCAAGTGTCTCCTGCAATCTGCCATCCAGAAGCGGGGCAGCTTACTTTTGTTTGCCAGAGAAATAGGCCTAGGATTTTGTCTGGGGGCCTGTGGCTAGGAGTGGCCGGCTGGCTCCTAAGAATCCACGATACGCAGGATGTTTCCCAGACCCAAGGTGGCACCAGTGCCAAGTCGGGCTGGTTTGATAGTACCAAGTGGCTCCTGCAAACTCCATCAAAAAGTTGGCAGGCGTGTTTTGTTTTCCAGGGAACAGCGCCGTTGTTTGTGTTTGGGGACCTGTGGCTGGGAGTGGCCGGCTGGCTCCTTAGAATCCACGATACGCAGGATGGTTCCCAGACCCAAGGTGGCACCAGTGCCAAGTTGGGCTGGTTTGATTACACCAAGTGGCTCCTGCAATCTGCCATCCAGAAGTGAGGCAGCTAAGTTTTGTTTGCCAGAAAAAAGGGCCGTGGTTTTTGTTGGGGGCCTGTGGCTGGGAGTGGCCGGCTGGCTCCTTAGAATCCACCATACGCAGGATGGTTCCCAGACCCAAGGTGGCACCAGTGCCAAGTCGGGCTGGTTTGATAGTCCCAAGTGGCTCCTGCAAACTGCCATCCAGAAGCGGGGCAGCTGAGTTTTGTTTGCCAGGGAAATGGGCCGTTGTTTGTGTTTGGGGGCCTGTGGCTGGGAGTGTTCGGCTGGTTCCTGAATATGTACGATACGCAGGATTGTTCCCAGACCCAAGGTGGCACCAGTGCCAAGTCGGGCTGGTTTGATGGTGCAAAGTGGCTCCTGCAATCTGCCATCCAGACGCGGGGCAGCGGATTTTTGTTTCCATGAGAAATGGTCCGTGGTTTGTTTTTGGGGGTATATGGCTGGGCCTGGCCGGCTGGCTCCTTAAAAAGCTCGATATGCAGGATGGTTCCCTGACACAAGGTGGCACCAGTGCCACGTCGGGCGGTTTTCGTAGTACAAAGTGCGTCCTAAAATTTGCCATCCAGAAGAGGGGCAGTTGAGTTTTGTTTGCCAGAGAAAAGGGCCGTGGTTTGTTTTTGGGGGCATATGGCTGAGAGTGGCTGGCTGGCCCCTGAAAATCCACGATACACAGGATGGTTCCCAGATCCAAGGTGGCACCTGTGCCAAGTCGGGCTGATTTGATAGTACTAAGTAGCTCCTGCAATCTGCCATGCAGAAGCGGGGCAGCTTACTTTTGTTTGCCAGGGAAACGGGCCGAGGTTTGTGTTTGGGGGCCTATGGCTGAGAGTGACCGGCTGGCTCCTGAAAAGCTACAATAGGCAGGATGGTGACCAGACCCATGGTGGCACCAGTGCCAAGTTGGGCTGGTTTGATAGTACCAAGTGGTTCCTGCAATCTGCCATCCAGAAGCAGGGCAGCTGAGTTTTGTTTGCCAGAGAAAAGGGCCTTGGTTTGTGTTTGGGGGCATATGGCTGGGTGTGGCCAGCTGGCTCCTTAAAATGCACGATATGCAACATGGCTCCCAGACCCAAGGTGGCACCAGTGCCAAGTTGGGCTGGTTTGATAGTACCAAGTGGCTCCTGCAATCTTCCATGATCACGTGGAGAAATACTTTCTGGTTTCAGCCTCATGCTCTTTCTTCTCTCCCTCAACTTCTCTATCACCTCTCATCTGGTTCACATGCGCTGTCTTCAAGGTCCACAGGCTACTTTTCACAGAATCTTCTGGCCTGATGAAGTAAGAATGATGAATAGAACAGAGCTGGGATCTATTTTCCAGTTTGGATAAAATGCATTCTGCACACAAATCCAAGGAGAACGGGCTGCCCCGATGCCCAGAAAATCTTTCACTCCTGCTAGTGTTCTACGTCAACCGCAACTTAGTCTGAAAGAAAAGCTTTTTCTCTGAGAGCATCTGAGAGGTTTGCATGAAGCACTGATATCTGACATATGCAATTTTGAATAGGAGAGGAAAAAGAAAATGGCAAGGAGTTTTTAATTTTAGTGGTTTCAATTTTAATTTCCGTGCACTTTTTCAAAACTTGTCAGCTCAAATGCCCATCAACATCTTTTAGTCATCTGTAAGTCAGTATTCATATAAAATGTGCTTCAAATCCAAAGAATTTCAAATTTGCACTCCAAGCTTCTATGCCTAGATTTATGATTTCCTACACATATTAGATGAAAGGAAGGCCTTTTTTACTGTGGGAGTGCTGGAACACTGGAACAGGTTGCCCAGAGAAGTTGTGGGTGTCCCATCCCTGAAAGTATTCAAGGTCACCTTGGACGGGGCTTGGAGCAGCAACAAAGGAGAAGCTTGATGGTAGAGAAACAAAGTCGGACTATAGAAGAAACTCGGATTGAAGTATAGGATCAAGTTTTCTCTCAGCTCTTGGGGTAAATTCAAAGTTGTACAAAATGACATTTATCTGTGCTATTCACTACTGTAACAGAAAGTTTCATGAAAACTGTACAGAAGATAGTAAATTTTAAAAGAGATAAGAATTACAGCATAAAATCCATGGGATAGGTTACAACATGAGACACTCTCTAAGAGAAAATCTCTTTGTTTCAGCACTTCATCGGGGTAAGATTTCATGAAGTGCCAAAGAAGGCGGCAAAATATCATTCGGGACATTATTTACTGGAATTCAGCCTGGCCATTAGTAGGAACTGCCTTTGAACATATCATGTAGATATACCACACACACTTTCCCTTCACTGAAAAATTACTGTTTACAACAAATAAGCAATTGACGATCAAAATTGATTGAAAGCATCTTAAACATGTCAAGTATTTCATTGTAGATGATCTGTGATCCAAATGCTTCTTCCACCTTCGAGAGGGACAGAAGAATTCTTCCATATCATGATGGTTTAAAATTGTATCAACCAATGTTTTCTGCTGAAAAGATATCATCTATTTTTTTCTATTTTTGGAAGAAAATATTCCTAGACATACAACAGGTGAGAACTAAGTAATTTTAAAGAAACAAATGAAATGAAAATATTCTGTAAATAGAATGAAATGAAAAGCTGTGTTTTAAATAGGAGCTAAATATTAAACAGAATTTTTGTACCAGGCATTTGAATTACTGCACCAGCTCTTTTGCCCATCAAGAGAGGCATTTAGCATTTCAGTCTTTTCCAAGGTGTTCATGATCTGCTATGCTGATCTCTGTGTGTGCCTAGGTGTGTGTGGAGGGGGGGGCATATGAAGGGGAGTGTGTATGTTTGCTTTACAATTGTTGTGGCAGATTCATGCCTCAGCTCCACATTTTGTTTTAAAAAGGTCACACCGAGTGGATATGAAGTTTACTATCAACAAGAGATCGATTCCCAAATCATCCATTTGACTCTCCCTTATAAATCATGTGCTTTGTTGCATATTTTATCAAATATACTTTCAAGCCAGATGGAGGAAGGAGGATGTGGGAATCCCTCCACCATCTTGCAACTTTTATGTAAGTAGGTTTTCAAGAAAATCATCATTTCTCTTTTAAATATGTCTGGAACAGGCATGATGGTAGTGTCAACCTGTTGGAGTTTTTGTTGCTGGAAGAAGTTGTACAAAAGGATTGGTTTTTACATTGACCAGTTACTGAATCAAGCGCAGGAATACATTGGAAATTTAGCTGGGGGTTCCTTTTCCCAGCAGACTACTTCTAGAACGAGCTTGTACACTGAAGCTGACTCTTTTGCTCTCTTTTTGTTTCTTTCCTATTTTCTTGGCTTCTTTGCCACTATCTAGACAATTTTGGAACTTTGTTCCCAACTAAAATGGTTTCAATAGTCTGATTGTGATCATACATTTTTACAAGGAATTTTTAAAATCTTTCCTCGAGTCCAGAAAGTCAAGGACTTAGATCTTTTTCTTCCCTTATCAATATTGCCATGAAATTGATAAATAAAGACCAACTCTTTATTTTTGTTTTTAACCCACGTAGATAATTCCCATCCATTAATCCATTTTGTGGACCAATAGCTGCCATTCTGATGGAAGCTGTCACTTCTTAACAATAGGCATTCTGTGACTATGTTGACTGCACTTTGGGTGAAGATCCTAACTGGTCTTAGATATACATAGGGAGAAATTTGCTCAGCCAGTGTCAGTCTTAAGCATGCGTATCAGAAGATCTTTCTAGAGCTGGGAATTTTCCCATGAAAGGGATTCAGTTAGGGAAGAGACACTTGTGCCAGAGTTTTACATTCTTCTTGAACACTGCTTAAGGAACTTAGATGCCATGTCCATTTGGATCTCTGTCTGCACAGAACTTTGTCATGCCAGCGCTTTGAAATGCATCTTGAAGAGAATTCACTAGCACAGAATGAAAGAGAGTGGAAGGGGTTGGTGGGGCTAACCAGGCCCAACCCCCCTGCCTAAACCAGGATACCTAGAGCCTCTTGCCCAGGATTCTATCTGGGTGTACTTTTAATGTCTTCAAAGATCCAGGCTCCACAATCTTTCTGGGCAGTCTGTGCCGTGGTTCAGTCACCCTGACAGTAAAGAAACATTTACTGATGTTCAAAGGCAATCTCCTGTATTTCAGTGTGTGCCCACTGCCTCTTGTCTTTTCCCTCAGCATCACTGAAAAGACACTGATTCCCTCCCCTTTGCACTATTGCTTCCATATGTATGTGTGATGCCATGTAGAGGTATGTCAAAAACCTCCCTGAAGCCCAGGCAGATAATATTCCCTTCATCTACCAGTCAAGTTGATTCATCAGAGGAGTTTAAAGTGATGTTCAGCATGAAATTCCCCTGAAAAATCATGCTAACTACATTATTTGGTCATCTGTCATGTGCCTGGCAAGGATTTCCAGGAAGAGCTGCTTCATCAACTTCCTGGGGATAAAAAAGAGGCTGGCTGGTTTGTACTATGGCGAGTCCTCTTAATTGCCTTTTTTGAAGATGGGTGTCATTTGCTAACATCCACTCTTTAGCTCCTCTTCTCATCTACACCTCGGCAAAAAGCTTTTCCACTATGTCTGGCTAGGAAAAACTGTGCCAGCACAGAAAACATCTCCCATCGTGTTCTAGAAGTTGCACGGATGTCTGCCAAGTGTTTGGCAGGAAGAAAAGAAAAGTTGTCCAAAACAGCTTCCAATCGAATGTTCCTGTGATTGGAAAAGTCAGGAGAGTGCAAAGGTACTGTTTTCTATCAGTTGGCAAGGTGCGCACACAATCCCAGTGTTGTACAGCTTGCTTCTTCACCTTCCCGAAGCTGCCGCTCTCGCCGGCTGCCGGAGCCCAAGAAGCGGCTTCTTCGCGCAAAGACGATTGTGCCGCTCACAGTGCTCTCCTTAGCGCGGCTTCTGCCGAAAGACGCCCGGCAGCGGCTCTTACCTCCGGAGAGCATCCTACCTTCGTCTTTAGCTCCTCTTCTCATCTACACCTCGGCAAAACGCTTTTCCACTATGTCTGGCTAGGAAAAACTGTGCCAGCACAGAAAACATCTCCCATCGTGTTCTAGAAGTTGCACGGATGTCTGCCAAGTGTTTGGCAGGAAGAAAAGAAAAGTTGTCCAAAACAGCTTCCAATCGAATGTTCCTGTGATTGGAAAAGTCAGGAGAGTGCTAAGGTACTGTTTTCTATCAGTTGGCAAGGTGCGCACACAATCCCAGTGTTGTACAGCTTGCTTCTTCACCTTCCCGAAGCTGCCGCTCTCGCCGGCTGCCGGAACCGAAGAAGCGGCTTCTTCGCGCAAAGACGATTGTGCCGCTCACAGGGCTCTCCTTAGCGCGGCTTCTGCCGAAAGACGCCCGGCAGCGGCTCTTACCTCCGGAGAGCATCCTACCTTCGTCTTCCGCGTCTTTTGTAGTCTACATCTTAGCAAAACGCTTTTCCACTATGTCTGGCTAGGAAAAACTGTGCCAGCACAGAAAACATCTCCCATCGTGTTCTAGAAGTTGCACGGATGTCTGCCAAGTGTTTGGCAGGAAGAAAAGAAAAGTTGTCCAAAACAGCTTCCAATCGAATGTTCCTGTGATTGGAAAAGTCAGGAGAGTGCAAAGGTACTGTTTTCTATCAGTTGGCAAGGTGCGCACACAATCCCAGTGTTGTACAGCTTGCTTCTTCACCTTCCCGAAGCTGCCGCTCTCGCCGGCTCCCGGAACCGAAGAAGCGGCTTCTTCGCGCAAAGACGATTGTGCCGCTCACAGTGCTCTCCTTAGCGCGGCTTCTGCCGAAAGACGCCCGGCAGCGGCTCTTACCTCCGGAGAGCATCCTACCTTCGTCTTTCGCGTCTTTTGTAGTCTACACCTCGGCAAAACGCTTTTCCACTATGTCTGGCTAGGAAAAACTGTGCCAGCACAGAAAACATCTCCCATCGTGTTCTAGAAGTTGCACGGATGTCTGCCAAGTGTTTGGCAGGAAGAAAAGAAAAGTTGTCCAAAACAGCTTCCAATCGAATGTTCATGTGATTGGAAAAGTCAGGAGAGTGCAAAGGTACTGTTTTCTATCAGTTGGCAAGGTGCGCACACAATCCCAGTGTTGTACAGCTTGCTTCTTCACCTTCCCGAAGCTGCCGCTCTCGCCGGCTGCCGGAGCCCAAGAAGCGGCTTCTTCGCGCAAAGACGATTGTGCCGCTCACAGTGCTCTCCTTAGCGCGGCTTCTGCTGAAAGACGCCCGGCAGCGGCTCTTACCTCCGGAGAGCATCCTACCTTCGTCTTTCGCGTCTTATGTAGTCTACACCTCGGCAAAAAGCTTTTCCACTATGTCTGGCTAGGAAAAACTGTGCCAGCACAGAAAACATCTCCCATCGTGTTCTAGAAGTTGCACGGATGTCTGCCAAGTGTTTGGCAGGAAGAAAAGAAAAGTTGTCCAAAACAGCTTCCAATCGAATGTTCCTGTGATTGGAAAAGTCAGGAGAGTGCAAAGGTACTGTTTTCTATCAGTTGGCAAGGTGCGCACACAATCCCAGTGTTGTACAGCTTGCTTCTTCACCTTCCCGAAGCTGCCGCTCTCGCCGGCTCCCGGAACCGAAGAAGCGGCTTCTTCGCGCAAAGACGATTGTGCCGCTCACAGTGCTCTCCTTAGCGCGGCTTCTGCCGAAAGACGCCCGGCAGCGGCTCTTACCTCCGGAGAGCATCCTACCTTCGTCTTTCGCGTGTTTTGTAGTCTACACCTCGGCAAAACGCTTTTCCACTATGTCTGGCTAGGAAAAACTGTGCCAGCACAGAAAACATCTCCCATCGTGTTCTAGAAGTTGCACGGATGTCTGCCAAGTGTTTGGCAGGAAGAAAAGAAAAGTTGTCCAAAACAGCTTCCAATCGAATGTTCCTGTGATTGGAAAAGTCAGGAGAGTGCAAAGGTACTGTTTTCTATCAGTTGGCAAGGTGCGCACACAATCCCAGTGTTGTACAGCTTGCTTCTTCACCTTCCCGAAGCTGCCGCTCTCGCCGGCTGCCGGAGCCCAAGAAGCGGCTTCTTCGCGCAAAGACGATTGTGCCGCTCACAGTGCTCTCCTTAGCGCGGCTTCTGCCGAAAGACGCCCGGCAGCGGCTCTTACCTCCGGAGAGCATCCTACCTTCGTCTTTCGCGTCTTTTGTAGTCTACATCTTAGCAAAACGCTTTTCCACTATGTCTGGCTAGGAAAAACTGTGCCAGCACAGAAAACATCTCCCATCGTGTTCTAGAAGTTGCACGGATGTCTGCCAAGTGTTTGGCAGGAAGAAAAGAAAAGTTGTCCAAAACAGCTTCCAATCGAATGTTCCTGTGATTGGAAAAGTCAGGAGAGTGCAAAGGTACTGTTTTCTATCAGTTGGCAAGGTGCGCACACAATCCCAGTGTTGTACAGCTTGCTTCTTCACCTTCCCGAAGCTGCCGCTCTCGCCGGCTGCCGGAGCCCAAGAAGCGGCTTCTTCGCGCAAAGACGATTGTGCCGCTCACAGTGCTCTCCTTAGCGCGGCTTCTTCTGAAAGACGCCCGGCAGCGGCTCTTACCTCCGGAGAGCATCCTACCTTCGTCTTTCGCGTCTTATGTAGTCTACACCTCGGCAAAAAGCTTTTCCACTATGTCTGGCTAGGAAAAACTGTGCCAGCACAGAAAACATCTCCCATCGTGTTCTAGAAGTTGCACGGATGTCTGCCAAGTGTTTGGCAGGAAGAAAAGAAAAGTTGTCCAAAACAGCTTCCAATCGAATGTTCATGTGATTGGAAAAGTCAGGAGAGTGCAAAGGTACTGTTTTCTATCAGTTGGCAAGGTGCGCACACAATCCCAGTGTTGTACAGCTTGCTTCTTCACCTTCCCGAAGCTGCCGCTCTCGCCGGCTGCCGGAGCCCAAGAAGCGGCTTCTTCGCGCAAAGACGATTGTGCCGCTCACAGGGCTCTCCTTAGCGCGGCTTCTGCCGAAAGACGCCCGGCAGCGGCTCTTACCTCCTGAGAGTGGCAGCTTCGGGAAGGTGAAGAAGCAAGCTGTACAACACTGGGATTGTGTGCGCACCTTGCCAACTGATAGAAAACAGTACCTTTGCACTCTCCTGACTTTTCCAATCACAGGAACATTCGATTGGAAGCTGTTTTGGACAACTTTTCTTTTCTTCCTGCCAAACACTTGGCAGACATATCTGCAACTTCTAGAACACGATGGGAGATGTTTTCTGGGCTGGCACGGTTTTTCCTAGCCAGACATAGTGGAAAAGCGTTTTGCTAAGATGTAGACTACATAAGACGCGAAAGACGAAGGTAGGATGCTCTCCGGTGTTAAGAGCCGCTGCCGGGCGTCTTTCGGCAGAAGCCGCGCTAAGGAGAGCACTGTGAGCGGCACAATCGTCTTTGCGCGAAGAAGCCGATTCTTCGGTTCCGGGAGCCGGCGAGAGCCGCAGCTTCGGGAAGGTGAAGAAGCAAGCTGTACAACACTGGGATTGTGTGCGCACCTTGCCAACTGATAGAAAACAGTACCTTTGCACTCTCCTGACTTTTCCAATCACAGGAACATTCGATTGGAAGCTGTTTTGGACAACTTTTCTTTTCTTCCTGCCAAACACTTGGCAGACATCCGTGCAACTTCTAGAACACGATGGGAGATGTTTTCTGTGCTGGCACAGTTTTTCCTAGCCAGACATAGTGGAAAAGCGTTTTGCTAAGATGTAGACTACAAAAGACGCGAAAGACGAAGGTAGGATGCTCTCCGGAGGTAAGAGCCGCTGCCGGGCGTCTTTCGGCAGAAGCCGCGCTAAGGAGAGCACTGTGAGCGGCACAATCGTCTTTGCGCGAAGAAGCCGCTTCTTGGGCTCCGGCAGCCGGCGAGAGCGGCAGCTTCGGGAAGGTGAAGAAGCAAGCTGTACAACACTGGGATTGTGTGCGCACCTTGCCAACTGATAGAAAACAGTACCTTTGCACTCTCCTGACTTTTCCAATCACATGAACATTCGATTGGAAGCTGTTTTGAACAACTTTTCTTTTCTTCCTGCCAAACACTTGGCAGACATCCGTGCAACTTCTAGAACACGATGGGAGATGTTTTCTGTGCTGGCACAGTTTTTCCTAGCCAGACATAGTGGAAAAGCGTTTTGCCGAGGTGTAGACTACAAAAGACGCGAAAGACGAAGGTAGGATGCTCTCCGGAGGTAAGAGCCGCTGCCGGGCGTCTTTCGGCAGAAGCCGCGCTAAGGAGAGCACTGTGAGCGGCACAATCGTCTTTGCGCGAAGAAGCCGCTTCTTGGGCTCCGGCAGCCGGCGAGAGCGGCAGCTTCGGGAAGGTGAAGAAGCAAGCTGTACAACACTGGGATTGTGTGCGCACCTTGCCAACTGATAGAAAACAGTACCTTTGCACTCTCCTGACTTTTCCAATCACAGGAACATTCGATTGGAAGCTGTTTTGGACAACTTTTCTTTTCTTCCTGCCAAACACTTGGCAGACATCCGTGCAACTTCTAGAACACGATGGGAGATGTTTTCTGTGCTGGCACAGTTTTTCCTAGCCAGACATAGTGGAAAAGCGTTTTGCCGAGGTGTAGACTACAAAAGACGCGAAAGACGAAGGTAGGATGCTCTCCGGAGGTAAGAGCCGCTGCCGGGCGTCTTTCGGCAGAAGCCGCGCTAAGGAGAGCCCTGTGAGCGGCACAATCGTCTTTGCGCGAAGAAGCCGCTTCTTGGGCTCCGGCAGCCGGCGAGAGCGGCAGCTTCGGGAAGGTGAAGAAGCAAGCTGTACAACACTGGGATTGTGTGCGCACCTTGCCAACTGATAGAAAACAGTACCTTTGCACTCTCCTGACTTTTCCAATCACAGGAACATTCGATTGGAAGCTGTTTTGGACAACTTTTCTTTTCTTCCTGCCAAACACTTGGCAGACATCCGTGCAACTTCTAGAACACGATGGGAGATGTTTTCTGTGCTGGCACAGTTTTTCCTAGCCAGACATAGTGGAAAAGCGTTTTGCTAAGATGTAGACTACAAAAGACGCGAAAGACGAAGGTAGGATGCTCTCCGGAGGTAAGAGCCGCTGCCGGGCGTCTTTCGGCAGAAGCTGCGCTAAGGAGAGCACTGTGAGCGGCACAATCGTCTTTGCGCGAAGAAGCCGCTTCTTGGGCTCCGGCAGCCGGCGAGAGCGGCAGCTTCGGGAAGGTGAAGAAGCAAGCTGTACAACACTGGGATTGTGTGCGCACCTTGCCAACTGATAGAAAACAGTACCTTTGCACTCTCCTGACTTTTCCAATCACAGGAACATTCGATTGGAAGCTGTTTTGGACAACTTTTCTTTTCTTCCTGCCAAACACTTGGCAGACATCCGTGCAACTTCTAGAACACGATGGGAGATGTTTTCTGTGCTGGCACAGTTTTTCCTAGCCAGACATAGTGGAAAAGCGTTTTGCTAAGATGTAGACTACAAAAGACGCGAAAGACGAGGGTAGGATGCTCTCCGGAGGTAAGAGCCGCTGCCGGGCGTCTTTCGGCAGAAGCCGCGCTAAGGAGAGCACTGTGAGCGGCACAATCGTCTTTGCGCGAAGAAGCCGCTTCTTGGGCTCCGGCAGCCGGCGAGAGCGGCAGCTTCGGGAAGGTGAAGAAGCAAGCTGTACAACACTGGGATTGTGTGCGCACCTTGCCAACTGATAGAAAACAGTACCTTTGCACTCTCCTGACTTTTCCAATCACAGGAACATTCGATTGGAAGCTGTTTTGGACAACTTTTCTTTTCTTCCTGCCAAACACTTGGCAGACATCCGTGCAACTTCTAGAACACGATGGGAGATGTTTTCTGTGCTGGCACAGTTTTTCCTAGCCAGACATAGTGGAAAAGCTTTTTGCCGAGGTGTAGATGAGAAGAGGAGCTAAAGGGTGGATGTTAGCAAATGACACCCATCTTCAAAAAAGGCAATTAAGAGGACTCGCCATAGTACAAACCAGCCAGCCTCTTTTTTATCCCCAGGAAGTTGATGAAGCAGCTCTTCCTGGAAATCCTTGCCAGGCACATGACAGATGACCAAATAATGTAGTTAGCATGATTTTTCAGGGGAATTTCATGCTGAACATCACTTTAAACTCCTCTGATGAATCAACTTGACTGGTAGATGAAGGGAATATTATCTGCCTGGGCTTCAGGGAGGTTTTTGACATACCTCTACATGGCATCACACATACATATGGAAGCAATAGTGCAAAGGGGAGGGAATCAGTGTCTTTTCAGTGATGCTGAGGGAAAAGACAAGAGGCAGTGGGCACACACTGAAATACAGGAGATTGCCTTTGAACATCAGTAAATGTTTCTTTACTGTCAGGGTGACTGAACCACGGCACAGACTGCCCAGAAAGATTGTGGAGCCTGGATCTTTGAAGACATTAAAAGTACACCCAGATAGAATCCTGGGCAAGAGGCTCTAGGTATCCTGGTTTAGGCAGGGGGGTTGGGCCTGGTTAGCCCCACCAACCCCTTCCACTCTCTTTCATTCTGTGCTAGTGAATTCTCTTCAAGATGCATTTCAAAGCGCTGGCATGACAAAGTTCTGTGCAGACAGAGATCCAAATGGACATGGCATCTAAGTTCCTTAAGCAGTGTTCAAGAAGAATGTAAAACTCTGGCACAAGTGTCTCTTCCCTAACTGAATCCCTTTCATGGGAAAATTCCCAGCTCTAGAAAGATCTTCTGATACGCATGCTTAAGACTGACACTGGCTGAGCAAATTTCTCCCTATGTATATCTAAGACCAGTTAGGATCTTCACCCAAAGTGCAGTCAACATAGTCACAGAATGCCTATTGTTAAGAAGTGACAGCTTCCATCAGAATGGCAGCTATTGGTCCACAAAATGGATTAATGGATGGGAATTATCTACGTGGGTTAAAAACAAAAATAAAGAGTTGGTCTTTATTTATCAATTTCATGGCAATATTGATAAGGGAAGAAAAAGATCTAAGTCCTTGACTTTCTGGACTCGAGGAAAGATTTTAAAAATTCCTTGTAAAAATGTATGATCACAATCAGACTATTGAAACCATTTTAGTTGGGAACAAAGTTCCAAAATTGTCTAGATAGTGGCAAAGAAGCCAAGAAAATAGGAAAGAAACAAAAAGAGAGCAAAAGAGTCAGCTTCAGTGTACAAGCTCGTTCTAGAAGTAGTCTGCTGGGAAAAGGAACCCCCAGCTAAATTTCCAATGTATTCCTGCGCTTGATTCAGTAACTGGTCAATGTAAAAACCAATCCTTTTGTACAACTTCTTCCAGCAACAAAAACTCCAACAGGTTGACACTACCATCATGCCTGTTCCAGACATATTTAAAAGAGAAATGATGATTTTCTTGAAAACCTACTTACATAAAAGTTGCAAGATGGTGGAGGGATTCCCACATCCTCCTTCCTCCATCTGGCTTGAAAGTATATTTGATAAAATATGCAACAAAGCACATGATTTATAAGGGAGAGTCAAATGGATGATTTGGGAATCGATCTCTTGTTGATAGTAAACTTCATATCCACTCGGTGTGACCTTTTTAAAACAAAATGTGGAGCTGAGGCATGAATCTGCCACAACAATTGTAAAGCAAACATACACACTCCCCTTCATATGCCCCCCCCTCCACACACACCTAGGCACACACAGAGATCAGCATAGCAGATCATGAACACCTTGGAAAAGACTGAAATGCTAAATGCCTCTCTTGATGGGCAAAAGAGCTGGTGCAGTAATTCAAATGCCTGGTACAAAAATTCTGTTTAATATTTAGCTCCTATTTAAAACACAGCTTTTCATTTCATTCTATTTACAGAATATTTTCATTTCATTTGTTTCTTTAAAATTACTTAGTTCTCACCTGTTGTATGTCTAGGAATATTTTCTTCCAAAAATAGAAAAAAATAGATGATATCTTTTCAGCAGAAAACATTGGTTGATACAATTTTAAACCATCATGATATGGAAGAATTCTTCTGTCCCTCTCGAAGGTGGAAGAAGCATTTGGATCACAGATCATCTACAATGAAATACTTGACATGTTTAAGATGCTTTCAATCAATTTTGATCGTCAATTGCTTATTTGTTGTAAACAGTAATTTTTCAGTGAAGGGAAAGTGTGTGTGGTATATCTACATGATATGTTCAAAGGCAGTTCCTACTAATGGCCAGGCTGAATTCCAGTAAATAATGTCCCGAATGATATTTTGCCGCCTTCTTTGGCACTTCATGAAATCTTACCCCGATGAAGTGCTGAAACAAAGAGATTTTCTCTTAGAGAGTGTCTCATGTTGTAACCTATCCCATGGATTTTATGCTGTAATTCTTATCTCTTTTAAAATTTACTATCTTCTGTACAGTTTTCATGAAACTTTCTGTTACAGTAGTGAATAGCACAGATAAATGTCATTTTGTACAACTTTGAATTTACCCCAAGAGCTGAGAGAAAACTTGATCCTATACTTCAATCCGAGTTTCTTCTATAGTCCGACTTTGTTTCTCTACCATCAAGCTTCTCCTTTGTTGCTGCTCCAAGCCCCGTCCAAGGTGACCTTGAATACTTTCAGGGATGGGACACCCACAACTTCTCTGGGCAACCTGTTCCAGTGTTCCAGCACTCCCACAGTAAAAAAGGCCTTCCTTTCATCTAATATGTGTAGGAAATCATAAATCTAGGCATAGAAGCTTGGAGTGCAAATTTGAAATTCTTTGGATTTGAAGCACATTTTATATGAATACTGACTTACAGATGACTAAAAGATGTTGATGGGCATTTGAGCTGACAAGTTTTGAAAAAGTGCACGGAAATTAAAATTGAAACCACTAAAATTAAAAACTCCTTGCCATTTTCTTTTTCCTCTCCTATTCAAAATTGCATATGTCAGATATCAGTGCTTCATGCAAACCTCTCAGATGCTCTCAGAGAAAAAGCTTTTCTTTCAGACTAAGTTGCGGTTGACGTAGAACACTAGCAGGAGTGAAAGATTTTCTGGGCATCGGGGCAGCCCGTTCTCCTTGGATTTGTGTGCAGAATGCATTTTATCCAAACTGGAAAATAGATCCCAGCTCTGTTCTATTCATCATTCTTACTTCATCAGGCCAGAAGATTCTGTGAAAAGTAGCCTGTGGACCTTGAAGACAGCGCATGTGAACCAGATGAGAGGTGATAGAGAAGTTGAGGGAGAAAAGAAAGAGCATGAGGCTGAAACCAGAAAGTATTTCTCCACGTGATCATGGAAGATTGCAGGAGCCACTTGATACTATCAAACCAGCCCAACTTGGCACTGGTGCCACCTTGGGTCTGGGAGCCATGTTGCATATCGTGCATTTTAAGGAGCCAGCTGGCCACACCCAGCCATATGCCCCCAAACACAAACCAAGGCCCTTTTCTCTGGCAAACAAAACTCAGCTGCCCTGCTTCTGGATGGCAGATTGCAGGAACCACTTGGTACTATCAAACCAGCCCAACTTGGCACTGGTGCCACCATGGGTCTGGTCACCATCCTGCCTATTGTAGCTTTTCAGGAGCCAGCCGGTCACTCTCAGCCATAGGCCCCCAAACACAAACCTCGGCCCGTTTACCTGGCAAACAAAAGTAAGCTGCCCCGCTTCTGGATGGCAGATTGCAGGAGCTACTTAGTACTATCAAATCAGCCCGACTTGGCACAGGTGCCACCTTGGATCTGGGAACCATCCTGTGTATCGTGGATTTTCAGGGGCCAGCCAGCCACTCTCAGCCATATGCCCCCAAAAACAAACCACGGACCTTTTCTCTGGCAAACAAAACTCAACTGCCCCTCTTCTGGATGGCAAATTTTAGGACGCACTTTGTACTACGAAAACCGCCCAACGTGGCACTGGTGCCACCTTGTGTCAGGGAACCATCCTGCATATCGAGCTTTTTAAGGAGCCAGCCGGCCAGGCCCAGCCATATACCCCCAAAAACAAACCACGGACCATTTCTCATGGAAACAAAAATCCGCTGCCCCGCGTCTGGATGGCAGATTGCAGGAGCCACTTTGCACCATCAAACCAGCCCGACTTGGCACTGGTGCCACCTTGGGTCTGGGAACAATCCTGCGTATCGTACATATTCAGGAACCAGCCGAACACTCCCAGCCACAGGCCCCCAAACACAAACAACGGCCCATTTCCCTGGCAAACAAAACTCAGCGGCCCCGCTTCTGGATGGCAGTTTGCAGGAGCCACTTGGGACTATCAAACCAGCCCGACTTGGCACTGGTGCCACCTTGGGTCTGGGAAACATCCTGCGTATCGTGGATTCTTAGGAGCCAGCCGGCCACTCCTAGCCACAGGCCCCCAAACAAAAACCTAGGCCTATTTCTCTGGCAAACAAAAGTAAGCTGCCCCGCTTCTGGATGGCAGATTGCAGGAGACACTTGGGACTATCAAACCAGCCCAACTTGGCACTGGTGCCACCTTGGATCTGGGAACCATGCTGTGTATCGTGGATATTCAGGGGCCAGCCGGCCACTCTCAGCCATATGTCCCCAAACAGAAACCTCGGCCCGTTTCTCTGGCAAACAAAACTCAACTGCCCCTCTTCTGGATGGCAAATTGCAGGATGAACTTGATACTAAAACCGCAGGCCGACTTGGTAGTGGTGACACCTTGGACCTGGGAACCATCATGCGTATCGAGCATTTTAAGGAGCCAGCCGGCCACTCCCAGCAATATGCCCCCAAAAACAATCCACGGAATTTTTCTCTGGCAAACAAAAATCAGCTGCCCCGCTTCTGGATGGCAGATTGCAGGAGCCACTTTGCACCATCAAACCAGCCCGACTTGGCACTGGTGCCACCTTGCATCTGGGAAGCATGCTGCCTAGCGTGGATTTTCAGGAGCCAGCCGGCCACTCTCAGCCATAGGCCCCCAAACAAAACCCACGGCCCGTTTCCCTGGCAAACAAAATTAGGCTGCCCCGCTTCTGGATGGCAGATTGCAGGACGCACTTGGTAGTATCAAACCAGCCCGACTTGGCACTGGTGCCACCTTGGGTCTGGGAACCATCCTGCGTATCGTGGGTTCAAAGGAGCCAGCCGGCCACTCCCAGCCACAGGCCCCCAAATACAAACAACGGCGCTTTTCCCTGGAAAACAAAACTCGCCTGCCAACTTTTTGATGGCAGATTGCAGGAGCCACTTGGTACTATCAAACCAGCCCAACTTGGCACTGGTGCCACCTCTGGTCTGGGAACCATGCTGCGTAACACAGATTCTAAGGCGCCAGTCGGCCACTCCCAGTCACAAGCCCCCAAACACAAACAACGGCGCTATTCTCTGGCAAACAAAACTCCACTGCCCCTCTTCTGGATGGCAAATTGCAGGACGCACTTGGTACTATAAAAACAGCCCTACTTGGCACTGGTGCCACCTTGGGTCTGGGAACCATCCTGCGTATCGGTCTTTTTAATGAGACAGCCGGCCACTCCCAGCCATATGCCCCCAAACACAACCCACGGCCCTTTTCTCTGGCAAACAAAACTCAACTGCACCGCTTCTGGATGGCAGATTGCAGGAGCCACTTGGTACTATCAAACCAGCCCGACTTGGCACTGGTGCCACCTTGGGTCTGGGAACCATCCAGCCTATCGTGGATTTTAAGGAGCCAGCCGGCTACTCCCAGCCACAGGCCCCCAACAAAAACCACGGCCCTTTTTTCTGGCAAACAAAACTTAGCTGCCTCACTTCTGGATGGCAGATTGCAGGAGCCATTTGGTGTAATCAAACCAGCCCGACTTGGCACTGGTGCCACCTTGGGTCTGGGAACCATCCTGCGTATCGTGGATTCTAAGGAGCCAGCCGGCCACTCCCAGCCACAGGCCCCCAAACAAAATCAACGGCGCTGTTCCCTGGAAAACAAAACACGTCTGCCAACATTTTGATGGAGTTTGCAGGAGCCACTTGGTACTATCAAACCAGCCCGACTTGGCACTGGTGCCACCTTGGGTCTGGGAAACATCCTGCGTATCGTGGATTCTTAGGAGCCAGCCGGCCACTCCTAGCCACAGGCCCCCAGACAAAAACCTAGGCCTATTTCTCTGGCAAACAAAAGTAAGCTGCCCCGCTTCTGGATGGCAGATTGCAGGAGACACTTGGTACTATCAAACCAGCCCAACTTGGCACTGGTGCCACCTTGGATCTGGGAACCATGCTGTGTATCGTGGATATTCAGGGGCCACCCGGCCACTCTCAGCCATATGTCCCCAAACAGAAACCTCGGCCCGTTTCTCTGGCCAACAAAACTCAACTGCCCCTCTTCTGGATGGCAAATTGCAGGATGAACTTGATACTAAAACCGCAGGCCGACTTGGTAGTGGTGACACCTTGGGCCTGGGAACCATCATGCGTATCGAGCATTTTAAGGAGCCAGCCGGCCACTCCCAGCAATATGCCCCCAAAAACAATCCACGGAATTTTTCTCTGGCAAACAAAAATCAGCTGCCCCGCTTCTGGATGGCAGATTGCAGGAGCCACTTTGCACCATCAAACCAGCCCGACTTGGCACTGGTGCCAGCTTGCATCTGGGAACCATGCTGCCTAGCGTGGATTTTCAGGAGCCAGCCGGCCACTCTCAGCCATAGGCCCCCATACAAAACCCACGGCCCGATTCCCTGGCAAGCAAAATTAAGCTGCCCCGCTTCTGGATGGCAGATTGCAGGACGCACTTGGTAGTATCAAACCAGCCCGACTTGGCACTGGTGCCACCTTGGGTCTGGGAACCATCCTGCGTATCGTGGGTTCAAAGGAGCCAGACGGCCACTCCCAGCCATAGGTCCCAAGTCACAAACCTCGGCCCGTTTCACTGGCAAACAAAAGTAAGCTGCCCCGCTTCTGGATGGCAGATTGCAGGAGCCACATGGTACTATCAAACCAGCCCAACTTGGCACTGGTGCCACCTCTGGTCTGGGAACCATGCTGCGTAACACAGATTCTAAGGCGCCAGTCGGCCACTCCCAGCCACAAGCCCCCAAACACAAACAACGGCGCTATTCTCTGGCAAACAAAACTCAACTGCCCCTCTTCTGGATGGCAAATTGCAGGACGCACTTGGTACTATAAAAACAGCCCTACTTGGCACTGGTGCCACCTTGGGTCTGGGAACCATCCTGCGTATCGATCTTTATAATGAGACAGCCGGCCACTCCCAGCCATATGCCCCCAAACAAAACCCACGGCCCTTTTCTCTGACAAACAACACTCAACTGCACCGCTTCTGGATGGCAGATTGCAGGAGCCACTTGGTACTATCAAACGAGCCCGACTTGGCACTGGTGCCACCTTGGGTCTGGGAAACATCCTGCGTATTGTGGGTTGTCAGGAGCCAGCCGAACACTCTCGGCCACAGACCCCAATCAAAAACAACGGCCCGTTTCACAGGCAAACAAAACTCAGCTGCCCCGCTTCTGGATGGGAGATTGCAGGAGGCACTTGACACTGTGAAACCAGCCCCACTTGGCACTGGTGCCACCTTGGGTCTGGGAACCATGCTGCGTATCATGGATTTTCAGGAGCCAGCCGGCCACTCCCAGCCACAGGCCCCCAAACACAAACCACAGCATTTTTCTCTGGCAAACAAAATTCAGCTGCCCCGCTTCTGGATGGCAGATTGCAGGAGCCACTTGGGACTATCACACCAGCACAACATGGCACTGCTGCCACCTTGGATCTGGGAACCATCCTTCCTATCGTGGATTTTCAGGGGCCAGCCGGTCACTCTCAGCCATAGGCCCCAAACACAAACCACGGCCCTTTTCTCTGGAAAACAAAACTCAACTGCCCCTCTTCCTGATGGGAGATTGCAGGAGCCACTGGGTACTATGAAACCAGCCCTACTTGGCACTGGTGCCACCTTGGGTCTGGGAACCATGCTGCGTATCATGGATTTTCAGGAGCCAGCCGGCCACTGCCAGCCACAGGCCCCGAAACACAAACAACAGCGTTATTCTCTGGCAAACAAAATTCAGCTGCCCCGCTTCTGGATGGCAGATTGCAGGACGCACTTGGTACTATCAAACCAGCCCGACTTGGCACTGGTGCCACCTTGGGTCTGGGAACCATCCTGCGTATCGTGGATTCTAAGGAGCCAGCTGGCCACTCCCAGCCACAGGCCCCAAAACACACACAACGGTGCTTTTCCCTGGAAAACAAAACTCGCCTGCCAAACATTTGATGGCAGATTGCAGGAGCCACTTGGTTTTATCAAATCAGCCGAACTTGGCACTGGTGCCACCATGGGTCTGGTCACCATCCTGCCTATCGTAGCTTTTCAGGTGCCACACAGTCACCCCCAGCCAGAGGCCCCTAGACAAATATTTCGGCCCGTTTCCCTGGCAAACAAAAGTAAGCTACCCCGCTTCTGGATGGCAGATTGCAGGAGCCACTTTGCACCATCAAACCAGCCCAACTTGGCACTGGTGCCACCTCTGGTCTGGGAACCATCCTGCGTATCGTGGGTTCTAAGGAGCCAGCTAGCCACTCCCAGCCACAGGCCCCCAAACACAAACAACGGCGCTTTTCCCTGGAAAACAAAACTCGCCTGCCAACTTTTTGATGGCAGATTGCCGGAGCCACTTGGTACTATCAAACCAGCCCAACTTGGCACTGGTGCCACCATGGGTCTGGTCACCATCCTGCCTATCGTAGCTTTTCAGGAGCCAGCCGGTCACTCGCAGCCATAGGCCCCCAGACACAAACCTCGGCCCGTTTCCCTGGGAAACAAAAGTAAGCTGCCCCGCTTCTGCATGGCAGATTGCAGGAGCTATTTAGTACTATCAAACCACCCCGACTTGGCACTGGTGACACCTCTGGTGTGGGAACCATCCTGCTTATTGTGGATTTTCAGGGGCCAGCCGGCCACTATCAGCCATATGCCCCCAAAAACAAACCACGGCCCTTTTCTCTGGCAAACAAAACTCAACTGCCCCTCTTCTGGATGGCAAATTTTAGGACGCACTTTGTACTACGAAAACCGCCCAACGTGGCACTGGTGCCACCTTGTGTCAGGGAACCATCCTGCATATCGAGCTTTTTAAGGAGCCAGCCGGCCAGGCCCAGCCATATACCCCCAAAAACAAACCACGGACCATTTCTCATGGAAACAAAAATCCGCTGCCCCGCGTCTGGATGGCAGATTGCAGGAGCCACTTTGCACCATCAAACCAGCCCGACTTGGCACTGGTGCCACCTTGGGTCTGGGAACAATCCTGCATATCGTGGATTCTAAGGAGCCAGCCGGCCACTCCCAGCCACAGGCCTCCAAACACAAACAACGGCGCTTTTCCCTGGAAAACAAAACTCGCCTGCCAGCTTTTTGATGGCAGATTGCAGGAGCCACTTGGTACTATCAAATCATCCCAACTTGGCACTGGTGCCACTATGGGTCTGGGAACCATCCTGCCTATTGTAGCATTTCAGGAGCCAGCCGGTCACTCCCAGCCATAGGCCCCCAGACACAAACCTCGGCCCGTTTCCCTGGCAAACAAAATTAAGCTGCCCCGATTCTGGATGGCAGATTGCAGGAGCCACGTGGTAGTGTCAAACCAGCCCGACTTGGCAATGGTGCCGCCTTGGGTCTGGGAACCATCCGGCGTATCGTGGATTCTAAGCAGCCACCCGGCCACTCTGAGCCACAGGCGCCCAAACACAAACAACGGCGCTTTTCCCTGGAAAACAAAACTGACCTGCCAACTTTTTGATGGCAGATTGCAGGAGCAACTTGGTACTATCAAACCAGCCCAACTTGGCACTGGTGCCACCATGGGTCTGGTCACCATCCTGCCTATCGTAGCTTTTCAGGAGCCAGCCGGTCACTCCCAGCCATAGACCCCCAGACACAAACCTCGGCCTGTTTCCCTGGAAAACAAAAGTAAGCTGCCCCGATTCTGGATGGCAGATTGCAGGAGCCACTTGGTACTATCAAATCAGCCCAAATTGGCACTGGTGCCACCATGGGTCTGGTAAACATCCTGCCTATCGTAGCTTTTCAGGAGCCAGACGGTCACTCCCTGCCATAGGCCCCCAGACAAAAACCTCGGCCCGTTTCCCTGGCAAACAAAAGTAAACTGCCCCGCTTTTGGATGGCAGATTGCAGGATGCATTTGGTACTATCAAACCTGCCCGACTTGGCCCTGGTGCCACCTTGGCTCTGGGAACCATGCTGCGTAACGTAGATTCTACGAGGACAGGCGGCCACTCCCAGCCACAGGCCTCTAAACAACGGCGCTTTTCCCTGGAAAACAAAACTCGCCTGCCAACATTTTGATGGCAGATTGCAGGAGCCACTTGGTACTATCAAACCAGCCCAACTTGGTACTGGTTCCACTTTGGGTCTGGTCACCATCCTGCCTATCGTAGCTTTTCAGGAGCCAGCCGGTCACTCCCAGCCATAGGCCCCCAGACAAATATCTCGGCCCGTTTCCCTGGCAAACAAAAGTAAGCTGCCCCGCTTCTGGATGGCAGATTGCAGGAGCCACATGGTACTATCAAACCAGGCCAACATGGCACTGGTGCTACCTTGGCTCTGGGAACCATCCTGCCTATCGTGGATTTTCAGGGGCCAGCCGGCCACTCTCAGCCATATGCCCCCAAACACATACCACGGCCCTTTGCTCTGGCAAACAAAACTCAACTGCCCCTCTTCTGGATGGCAAATTGCAGGACGCACTTGGTACTACGAAAACAGCCCGACTTGGCAGTGATGCCACCTTGGGTCAGGGAACAATCCTGCGTATCGATCTTTTTAAGGAGCCAGCCGGCCACGTCCAGCCATATACCCCCAAAAAAAAACCACGGAACTTTTCTCCAGCAAACAAAAATCCCCTGCCCCGCGTCTGAATGGCAGATTTCAGGAGCTATTTAGTATTATCAAACCAGCCCGACTTGGCACTGGTGCCACCATGAGTCTGGTAACCATCCTGCCTATCGTAGCTTTTCAGTAGCCAACTGGTCACTCCCAGCCATAGGCCCCCAGACAAATACCTCGGCCCGTTTCCCTGGGAAACAAAGGTAAGCTGTCCCGCTTCTGGATGGCAGATTGCAGGAGCCACTTGGTACTATCAAACCAGCCCAACTTGGCACTGGTGCCACCTTGGGTCTGGGAACCATCCTGCGTATCCTGGGTTCAAAGGAGGCAGCCGGCCACTCCCAGCCACAGGCCTCTAAACAAGAACAACGGCGCTTTTCCCTGGAAAACAAAAGTCGCCTGACAACTTTTTGATGGCAGATTGCAGGAGCCACTTGGTACTATCAAACCAGCCCAACTTGGCACTGGTGCCACCATGGGTCTGGTCACCATCCTGCCTATCGTAGCTTTTCAGGAGCCAGCCGCTCACTCCCAGCCATAGGCCCCCAGACAAATATCTCGGCCCGTTTCCCTGGCAAACAAAAGTAAGCAGCCCCGCTTCTGGATGGCAGATTGCAGGAGCCACATGGTACTATCAAACCAGGCTAACATGGCACTGGTGCCACCTTGGTTCTGGGAACCATCCTGCCTATCGTGGATTTTCAGGGGCCAGCCGGCCACTCTCAACCATATGCCCCCAAACATATACCACGGCCCTTTTCTCTGGCAAACAAAATTCAACTGCCCCTCTTCTGGATGGCAAATTGCAGGACGCACTTGGTACTACGAAAACAGCCCGACTTGGCACTGATGCCACCTTGGGTCAGGGAACAATCCTGCGTATCGATCTTTTAAGGAGCCAGCCGGCCGCGTCCAGCCATATACCCCCCAACAAAAACCACGGAACTTTTCTGCAGCAAACAAAAATCCGCTGCCCCCCGTCTGGATGGCAGATTGCAGGAGCCACTTGGTACTATCAAATCAGCCCAACTTGGCACTGGTGCCACCATGGGTCTGGTCACCATCCTGCCGATCGTAGCTTTTCAGTAGCCAGCCAGTCACTCCCAGCCATAGGCCCCCAGACAAATACCTCGGCCCGTTTCCCTGGGAAACAAAATTAAGCTGTCCCGCTTCTGGATGGCAGATTGCAGGAGCCGCTTGGTACTATCAAACCAGCCCAACTTGGCACTGGCGCCACCTTGGCTCTGGGAACCATCCTGCGTATCCTGGGTTCAAAGGAGGCAGCCGGCCACTCCCAGCCACAGGCCTCCAAACACAAACAACGGCGCTTTTCCCTGGAAAACAAAACTGGCCTGCCAACTTTTTGATGGCAGATTGCAGGAGCCACTTGGTACTATCAAACCAGCCCAACTTGGCACTGGTGCCACCATGGGTCTGGTCACCATCCTGCCTATCGTAGCTTTTCAGGCGCCAGCCGGTCACTCCCAGCCATAGGCCCCCAGTCACAAACCTCGGCCCGTTTCCCTGGCAAACAAAAGTAAGCTACCCCGCTTCTGGATGGCAGATTGCAGGAGCCACTTTGTACCATCAAACCAGCGCGACTTGGCACTGGTGCCACCTCTGGTCTGGGAACCATCCTGCGTATCGTGGATTCTAAGGAGCCAGCTGGCCACTCCCAGCCACAGGCCCCCAAACACAAACAACGGCGCTTTTCCCTGGAAAACAAAACTCACCTGCCAACTTTTTGATGGCAGATTGCAGGAGCCACTTGGTACTATCAAACCAGCCCAACTTGGCACTGGTGCCACCATGGGTCTGGTCACCATCCTGCCTATCGTAGCTTTTCAGGAGGCAGCCGGTCACTCCCAGCCATAGGCCCCCAGACACAAAGCTCTGCCCGTTTCCCTGGCAAACAAAAGTAAGCTACCCCGCTTCTGGATGGCAGATTGCAGGAGTCACTTTGCACCATCAAACCAGCCCGACTTGGCACTGGTGCCATCTCTGGTCTGGGACCCATCCTGCGTATCGTGGATTCTAAGGAGACAGCTGGCCACTCCCAGCCACAGGCCCCCAAACACAAACAACGGCGCTTTTCCCTGGAAAACAAAACTCGCTTGCCAACTTTTTGATGGAAGATTGCAGGAGCCACTTGGTACTATCAAACCACCCCAACTTGGCAACAAGTGGTTCCTGCAATCTGACATCCAGAAGCGGGGCAGCTTACTTTTCTTTGCCAGGGAAACGGACCGTTGTTTGTGTTTGGAGGCGTATGGCTGGGAGTGGCCGACTGGCTCCTTAAAATCCTCGATACGCAGGATGGTTCCCTGACCAGAGGTGGCACCACTGCCAAGACGGGCTAGTTTGATGGTGCAAAGTGGCTCCTGCAATCTGCCATCCAGAAGCGGGGTAGCTTACTTTTGTTTGCCAGGGAAACGGGCCGAGCTTTTTGTCTGGGGCCCTATGGCTGCGAGTGACCGGCTGGCTCCTGAAAAGCTACGATAGGCAGGATGGTGACCAGACCCATGGTGGCACCAGTGCCAAGTTGGGCTGATTTGATAAAACCAAGTGGCTCCTGCAATCTGCCATCAAAAAGTTGGCAGGAGAGTTTTGTTTTCCAGGGAAAAGCGCCGTTGTTTGTGTTTGGGGGCCTGTGGCTGGGAGTGGCCGGCTGGCTCCTTAGAATCCACGATACGCAGGATGGTTCCCAGACCAGAGGTGGCACCAGTGCCAAGTTTTGCTGGTTTGATAGTACAAAGTGGTTCCTGCAATCTGCCATCCAGAGGCGGGGCAGCTTACTTTTGTTTGCCAGGGAAACGGGCCGAGGTTTGTGTCTGGGGGCCTATGGCTGGGAGTGACCGTCTAGGTCCTGAAAAGCTACGATAGGCAGGATGGTGACCAGACCCATGGTGGCACCAGTCCCAAGTTGGGCTGATTTGATAGTACCAAGTGGCTCCTGCAATCTGTCGTCAAAATTTGGCAGGCGAGTTTTGTTTTCCAGGGAAAAGCGCCGTTGTTTGTGTTTGGGGGCCTGTGGCTGGGAGTGGCCAGCTGGCTCCTTAGAATCCACGATACGCAGGATGGTTCCCAGACCCAAGGTGGCACCAGTGCCAAGTCGGGCTAGTATGATGGTGCAAAGTGGCTCCTGCAATCTGCCATCCAGAAGCGGGGCAGATTACTTTTGTTTGCCAGGGAAAAGGGCCGAGGCTTGTGTCTCGGGGCCTATGGCTGGGAGTGACCGGCTGGCTCCTGAAAAGCTACGATAGGCAGGATGGTGACCAGACCCATGGTGGCACCAGTGCCAAGTTGGGCTGGTTTGATAGTACCAAGTGGCTCCTGCAATCTGCCATCAAAATGTCGGCAGGCGAGTTTTGTTTTCCAGGGAAAAGCGCCGTTGTTTGTGTTTGGGGGCCTGTGGCTGGGAGTGGCCGGCTGGCTCCTTAGAATCCACGATACGCAGGATGGTTCCCAGACCTGAGGTGGCACCAGTGCCAAGTCGGGCTGGTTTGATAGTACCAAGTGCGTCCTGCAATCTGCCATCCAGAAGCGGGGCAGCTTACTTTTGTTTGCCAGGGAAACGGGCCGAGATTTTGTCTGGGGGCCTATGGCTGGGAGTGAGCGGCTGGCTCCTGAAAAGCTACGATAGGCAGAATGGTGAGCAGACCCATGGTGGCACAAGTGCCAAGTTGGGCTGGTTTGATAGCACCAAGTGGCTCCTGCAATCTGCCATCAAAATGTTGGCAGGCGAGTTTTGTTTTCCAGGGAAAAGCGCCGTTGTTTGTGTTTGGGTGCCTATGTCTGGGAGTGGCCGGCTGGCTCCTTAGAATCCACGATACGCAGGATGGGTCCCAGACCAGAGGTGGCACCAGTGCCAAGTCGGGCTGGTTTGATAGTACCGAGTGCGTCCTACAATCTGCCATCCAGAAGCGGGACAGCTTGCTTTTGTTTGCCAGGGAAACGGGTCGAGATTTGTGTCTGGGGGCCTATGGCTGGGAGTGACCGGCTAGGTCCTGAAAAGCTAAGGTAGGCAGGATGGTGACCAGACCCATGGTGGCACCAGTGCCAAGTTGGGCTGGTTTGATAGTACCAAGTGGCTCCTGCAATCTGCCATCAAAAAGTTGGCAGGCGAGTTTTGTTTTCCAGGGAAAAGCGCCGTTGTTTGTGTTTGGGGGCCTTTGGCTGGGAGTGGCCGGCTGGCTCCTTAGAATCCACGATACGCAGCATGGTTCCCAGACCAGAGGTGGCACCAGTGCCAAGTCGGGCTGGTTTTATAGTACCAAGTTGTTCCTGCAATCTGCCATCCAGAAGCGGGGCAGCTTACTTTTGTTTGCCAGGGAAACGGGCCGAGGTTTTTGTCTGGGAGCCTATGGCTGGGAGTGACCGGCTGGCTCCTGAAAAGCTACGATAGGCAGGATGGTGACCAGACCCATGGTGGCACCAGTGCCAAGTTGGGCTGATTTGATAGTAGCAAGTGGCTCCTGCAATCTGCCATCAAAAAGTTGTCAGGCGAGTTTTGTTTTCCAGGGAAAAGCGCCGTTGTTTGTGTTTGGGGGCCTGTGGCTGGGAGTGGCCGGCTGGCTCCTTAGAATCCACGATACGCGGCATGGTTCCCAGACCAGAGGTGGCTCCAGTTCCAAGTCGGGCTATTTGATGGTGAAAAGTGGTTCCTGCAATCTGCCATCCAGAAGCGGGGCAGCTTACTTTGGTTTGCCAGGGAAAAGGGCAGAGCATTGTGTCTGGGCGCCTATGGCTGGGAGTGACCGGCTGGCTCCTGAAAAGCTACGATAAGCAGGATGGTGACCAGACCCATGGTGGCACCAGTGCCAAGTTGGGCTGATTTGATAGTACCAAGTGGCTCCTGCAATCTGCCATCAAAAAGTTGGCCGGCGAATTTTGTTTTCCAGGGAAAAGCGCTGTGGTTTGTGTTTGGGGGCCTGTGGCTGGGAGTGGCCGGCTGGATCCATATAATCCACGATACGCAGCATGGTTCCCAGACCCAAGGTGGCACCAGTGCCAAGTTGGGCTGGTTTGATAGTACCAAGTGGCTCTGGCAATCTGCCATCAAAAAGTTGGCAGACGAGTTTTGTTTTCCAGGGAAAAGCGCCGTTGTTTTTGTTTGGGGGCCTGTGGCTGGGAGGGGACGGATGGCTAATTAGAATCCACGATACGCAGGATGGTGACCAGACCCATGGTGGCACCAGTGCCAAGTCGGGCTGGTTTGATAGTACCAAGTGGCTCCTGGAATCTGCCATCCAGAAGCGGGATAACTTACTTTTGTTTGTCAGGGAAACGGGCCGAGGTTTGTGTCTGGGGGCCTATGGCTGGGAGTGACCGGCTGGCTCCTGAAAAGCTACGATAGGCAGGATGGTGACCAGACCCATGGTGGCACCAGTGCCAAGTTGGTCTGATTTGATAAAACCAAGTGGCTCCTGCAATCTCCCATCAAAAATTGGCAAGAGAGTTTTGTTTTCCAGGGAAAAGCGCCGTTGTTTGTGTTTGGGGGCCTGTGGCTGGGAGTGGCCAGCTGGCTCCTTAGAATCCACGATACGCAGCATGGTATCCAGACCCAAGGTGGCACCAGTGCCAAGTTTTGCTGGTTTGATAGTACCAAGTGGTTCCTGCAATCTGCCATCCAGAAGCAGGGCAGCTTACTTTTGTTTGCCAGGGAAACGGGCCGAGGTTTTTGTCTGGGGGCCTATGGCTGGGAGTGACCGGCTGGCTCCTGAAAAGCTACGATAGGCAGGATGGTGACCAGACCCATGGTGGCACCAGTGCCAAGTTGGGCTGATTTGATAGTACCAAGTGGCTCCTGCAATCTGCCGTCAAAATTTGGCAGGCGAGTTTTGTTTTCCAGGGAAAAGCGCCGTTGTTTGTGTTTGGGGGCCTGTGGCTGGGAGTGGCCGGCTGGCTCCTTAGAATCCACGATACGCAGGATGGTTCCCAGACCTGAGGTGGCACCAGTGCCAAGTCGGGCTGGTTTGATAGTACTAAATAGCTCCTGCAATCTGCCATGCAGAAGCGGGGCAGCTTACTTTTGTTTGCCAGGGAAACGGGCCGAGGTTTTTGTCTGGGGGCCTATGGCTGCGAGTGACCGTCTGGCTCCTGAAAAGCTACGATAGGCAGGATGGTGAGCAGACCCATGGTGGCACCAGTGCCAAGTTGAGCTGGTTTGATAGTACCAAGTGGCTCCTGCAATCTGCCATCAAAAAGTTGGCAGGCGAGTTTTGTTTTCCAGGGAAAAGCGCCGTTGTTTGTGTTTGGGTGCCTATGGCTGGGAGTGGCCGGCTGGCTCCTTAGAATCCACGATACGCACCATAGTTCCCAGACCAGAGGTGGCACCAGTGCCAAGTCGGGCTGGTTTGATAGTACCAAGTGCGTCCTACAATCTGCCATCCAGAAGCGGGGCAGCTTACTTTTGTTTGCCAGGGAAACGGGCCGAGCTTTGTGTCTGGGGGCCTATGGCTGGGAGTGACCGGCTGGCTCCTGAAAAGCTACGATAGGCAGGATGGTGACCAGACCCATGGTGGCACCAGTGCCAAGTTGGGCTGATTTGATAGCAGCAAGTGGCTCCTGCAATCTGCCATCAAAATGTCGGCAGGCGGGTTTGTTTTCCAGGGCAAAGCGCTGTGGTTTGTGTTTGGGGGCCTGTGGCTGGGAGTGACCGGCTGGCTCCTTAGAATCCACGATACGCAGGATGGTTCCCAGACCCAAGGTGGCACCAGTGCCAAGTTGGGCTGGTTTGATAGTACCAAGTGGCTCCTGCAATCTGCCATCCAGAAGCGGGGCAGCTTACTTTTGTTTGCCAGGGAAACGGGCCGAGCTTTGTGTCTGGGGGCCTATGGCTGGGAGTGACCGGCTGGCTCCTGAAAAGCTGAGATAGGCAGGATGGTGACCAGACCCATGGTGGCACCAGTGTCAAGTTGGGCTGGTTTGATAGTACCAAGTGGCTCCTGCAATCTGCCATCAAAAATTTGGCAGGCGAGTTTTGTTTTCCAGGCAAAAGCGCCGTTGTTTTTGTTTGGGGGCCTGTGGCTGGGAGTGGCCGGCTGGCTCCTTAGAATCCACGATACGCAGCATGGTTCCCAGACCAGAGGTGGCACCAGTGCCAAGTCGGGCTGGTTTTATAGTACCAAGTGGTTCCTGCAATCTGCCATCCAGAAGCGGGGCAGCTTACTTTGGTTTGCCAGGGAAAAGGGCAGAGCATTGTGTCTGGGCGCCTATGGCTGGGAGTGACCGGCTGGCTCCTGAAAAGCTACGATAAGCAGGATGGTGACCAGACCCATGGTGGCACCAGTGCCAAGTTGGACTGATTTGATAGTAACAAGTGGCTCCTGCAATCTGCCATCAAAAAGTTGGCCGGCGAATTTTGTTTTCCAGGGAAAAGCGCTGTGGTTTTTGTTTGGGGGCCTGTGGCTGGGAGTGGCCGGCTGGCTCCTTATAATCCACGATATGCAGCATGGTTCCCGGACCCAAGGTGGCACCAGTGCCAAGTTGGGCTGGTTTGATAGTACCAAGTGGCTCTGGCAATCTGCCATCAAAAAGTTGGCAGACGAGTTTTGTTTTCCAGGGAAAAGCGCCGTTGTTTTTGTTTGGGGGCCTGTGGCTGGGAGTGGACGGATGGCTAATTAGAATCCACGATAGGCAGGATGGTGACCAGACCCATGGTGGCACCAGTGCCAAGTCGGGCTGGTTTGATAGTACCAAGTGGCTCCGGCAATCTGCCATCCAGAAGCGGGATAACTTACTTTTGTTTGTCAGGGAAACGGGCCGAGGTTTGTGTCTGGGGGCCTATGGCTGGGAGTGACCGGCTGGCTCCTGAAAAGCTACGATAGGCAGGATGGTGACCAGACCCATGGTGGCACCAGTGCCAAGTTGGTCTGATTTGATAAAACCAAGTGGCTCCTGCAATCTCCCATCAAAAAGTTGGCAGGAGAGTTTTGTTTCCCAGGGAAAAGCGCCGTTGTTTGTGTTTGGGGGCCTGTGGCTGGGAGTGGCCGGCTGGCTCCTTAGAATCCACGATACGCAGCATGGTATCCAGACCCAAGGTGGCACCAGTGCCAAGTTTTGCTGGTTTGATAGTACCAAGTGGTTCCTGCAATCTGCCATCCAGATGCAGGGCAGCTTACTTTTGTATGCCAGGGAAACGGGCCGAGGTTTTTGTCTGGGGGCCTATGGCTGGGAGTGACCGGCTGGCTCCTGAAAAGCTAAGATAGGCAGGATGGTGACCAGACCCATGGTGGCACCAGTCCCAAGTTGGGCTGATTTGATAGTACCAAGTGGCTCCTGCAATCTGCCGTCAAAATTTGGCAGGCGAGATTTGTTTTCCAGGGAAAAGCGCCGTTGTTTGTGTTTGGGGGCCTGTGGCTGGGAGTGGCCGGCTGGCTCCTTAGAATCCACGATACGCAGGATGGTTCCCAGACCTGAGGTGGCACCAGTGCCAAGTCGGGCTGGTTTGATAGTACTAAATAGCTCCTGCAATCTGCCATGCAGAAGCGGGGCAGCTTACTTTTGTTTGCCAGGGAAACGGGCCGAGGTTTTTGTCTGGGGGCCTATGGCTGCGAGTGACCGTCTGGCTCCTGAAAAGCTACGATAGGCAGGATGGTGAGCAGACCCATGGTGGCACCAGTGTCAAGTTGAGCTGGTTTAATAGTACCAAGTGGCTCCTGCAATCTGCCATCAAAAAGTTGGCAGGCGAGTTTTGTTTTCCAGGGAAAAGCGCCGTTGTTTGTGTTTGGGTGCCTATGGCTGGGAGTGGCCGGCTGGCTCCTTAGAATCCACGATACGCACCATAGTTCCCAGACCAGAGGTGGCACCAGTGCCAAGTCGGGCTGGTTTGATAGTACCAAGTGCGTCCTACAATCTGCCATCCAGAAGCGGGGCAGCTTACTTTTGTTTGCCAGGGAAACGGGCCGAGGTTTGTGTCTGGGGGCCTATGACTGGGAGTGACCGGCTGGCTCCTGAAAAGCTACGATAGGCAGGATGGTGACCAGACCCATGGTGGCACCAGTGCCAAGTTGGGCTGATTTGATAGCAGCAAGTGGCTCCTGCAATCTGCCATCAAAATGTCGGCAGGCGGGTTTGATTTCCAGGGAAAACCCTGTGGTTTGTGTTTGGGGGCCTGTGGCTGGGAGTGACCGGCTGGCTCCTTAGAATCCACGATACGCAGGATGGTTCCCAGACCCAAGGTGGCACCAGTGCCAAGTTGGGCTGGTTTGATAGTACCAAGTGGCTCCTGCAATCTGCCATCCAGAAGCGGGGCAGCTTACTTTTGTTTGCCAGGGAAACGGGCCGAGCTTTGTGTCTGGGGGCCTATGGCTGGGAGTGACCGGCTGGCTCCTGAAAAGCTAAGATAGGCAGGATGGTGACCAGACCCATGGTGGCACCAGTGTCAAGTTGGGCTGGTTTGATAGTACCAAGTGGCTCCTGCAATCTGCATCAAAAATTTGGCAGGCGAGTTTTGTTTTCCAGGGAAAAGCGCCGTTGTTTTTGTTTGGGGGCCTGTGGCTGGGAGTGGCCGGCTGGCTCCTTAGAATCCGCGATACGCAGGATGGTTCCCAGACCAGAGGTGGCACCAGTGCCAAGTCGGGCTGGTTTTATAGTACCAAGTGGTTCCTGCAATCTGCCATCCAGAAGCGGGGCAGCTTACTTTGGTTTGCCAGGGAAAAGGGCAGAGCATTGTGTCTGGGCGCCTATGGCTGGGAGTGACCGGCTGGCTCCTGAAAAGCTACGATAAGCAGGATGGTGACCAGACCCATGGTGGCACCAGTCCCAAGTTGGGCTGATTTGATAGTACCAAGTGCCTCCTGCAATCTGCCATCAAAAAGTTGGCCGGCGAATTTTGTTTTCCAGGGAAAAGCGCTGTGGTTTGTGTTTGGGGGCCTGTGGCTGGGAGTGGCCGGCTGGCTCCTTATAATCCACGATACGCAGGATGGTTCCCAGACCCAAGGTGGCACCAGTGCCAAGTTGGGCTGGTTTGATAGTACCAAGTGGCTCTGGCAATCTGCCATCAAAAAGTTGGCAGACGAGTTTTGTTTTCCAGGGAAAAGCGCCGTTGTTTTTGTTTGGGGGCCTGTGGCTGGGAGGGGACGGATGGCTAATTAGAATCCACGAGAGGCAGGATGGTGACCAGATCCATGGTGGCACCAGTGCCAAGTCGGGCTGGTTTGATAGTACCAAGTGGCTCCGGCAATCTGCCATCCAGAAGCGGGATAACTTACTTTTGTTTGTCAGGGAAACAGGCCGAGGTTTGTGTCTGGGGGCCTATGGCTGGGAGTGACCGGCTGGCTCCTGAAAAGCTACGATAGGCAGGATGGTGACCAGACCCATGGTGGCACCAGTGCCAAGTTGGTCTGATTTGATAAAACCAAGTGGCTCCTGCAATCTCCCATCAAAAAGTTGGCAGGAGAGTTTTGTTTTCCAGGGAAAAGCGCCGTTGTTTGTGTTTGGGGGCCTGTGGCTGGGAGTGGCCGGCTGGCTCCTTAGAATCCACGATACGCAGCATGGTATCCAGACCCAAGGTGGCACCAGTGCCAAGTTTTGCTGGTTTGATAGTACCAAGTGGTTCCTGCAATCTGCCATCCAGAAGCAGGGCAGCTTACTTTTGTATGCCAGGGAAACGGGCCGAGGTTTTTGTCTGGGGGCCTATGGCTGGGAGTGACCGGCTGGCTCCTGAAAAGCTACGATAGGCAGGATGGTGACCAGACCCATGGTGGCACCAGTCCCAAGTTGGGCTGATTTGATAGTACCAAGTGGCTCCTGCAATCTGCCATCAAAATTTGGCAGGCGAGTTTTGTTTTCCAGGGAAAAGCGCCGTTGTTTGTGTTTGGGCGCCTGTGGCTGGGAGTGGCCGGCTGGCTCCTTAGAATCCACGATACGCAGGATGGTTCCCAGACCTGAGGTGGCACCAGTGCCAAGTCGGGCTCGTTTGATAGTACTAAATAGCTCCTATAATCTGCCATGCAGAAGCGGGGCAGCTTACTTTTGTTTGCCAGGGAAACGGGCCGATGTTTGTGTCTCGGGGCCTATGGCTGGGAGTGACCGGCTGGCTCCTGAAAAGCTACGATAGGCAGGATGGTGACCAGACCCATGGTGGCACCAGTGCCAAGTTGGGCTGGTTTGATAGTACCAAGTGGCTCCTGCAATCTGCCATCAAAAAGTTGGCAGGCGAGTTTGTTATCCAGGGAAATGCGCCGTTGTTTTTGTTTGGGGGCCTGTGGCTGGGAGTGGCCGGCTGGCTCCTTAGAATCCACGATACGCAGCATGGTTCCCAGACCAGAGGTGGCACCAGTGCCAAGTCGGGCTGGTTTGATGGTGAAAAGTGGCTCCTGCAATCTGCCATCCAGTAGCGGAATAACTTACTTTTGTTTGCCAGGGAAACGGTCCGAGCTTTTTGTCTGGGGGCCTATGGCTGGGAGTGACCGGCTGGCTCCTGAAAAGCTACGATAGGCAGGATGGTGACCAGACCCATGGTGGCACCAGTGTCAAGTTGGGCTGGTTTGATAGTACCCAGGGGCTCCGGCAATCTGCCATCAAAATTTGGCAGGCGAGTTTTGTTTTCCAGGGAAAAGCGCCGTTGTTTTTGTTTGGGGGCCTGTGGCTGGGAGTGGACGGATGGCTAATTAGAATCCACGATACGCAGGATGGTTCCCAGACCAGAGGTGGCACCAGTGCCAAGTCGGGCTGGTTTGATAGTACCAAGTGCGTCCTGCAATCTGCCATCCAGAAGCGGGGCAGCTTACTTTGTTTGCCAGGGACACGGGCCGAGCTTTTTGTCTGGGCGCCTATGGCTTGGAGTGACCGGCTAGGTCCTGAAAAGCTACGATAGGCAGGATGGTGACCAGATCCATGGTGGCACCAGTGCCAAGTTGGGCTGGTTTGATAGTACCAAGTGGCTCCTGCAATCTGCCATCAAAATGTTGGCAGGCGAGTTTTGTTTTCCAGGGAAAAGCGCCGTTGTTTGTGTTTGGGGGCCTGTGGCTGGGAGTGGCCGGCTGGCTGCTAGGAATCCACGATACGCAGGATGGTTCCCAGAGCAGAGGTGGCACCAGTGCCAAGTCGGGCTGGTTTGATACTACCAAGTGCGTCCTGCAATCTGCCATCCAGAAGCGGGGCAGCTTACTTTTGTTTGCCAGGGAAACGGGCCGAGGTTTGTGTCTGGGGGCCTATGGCTGCGAGTGACCGGCTGGCTCCTGAAAAGCTACGATAGGCAGGATGGTGACCAGACCCATGGTGGCACCAGGGCCAAGTTGGGCTGGTTTGATAGTACCAAGTGGCTCCTGCAATCTGCCATCAAAAAGTTGGCAGGCGAGTTTTGTTTTCCAGGGAAAAGCGCCGTTGTTTGTGTTTGGGGGCCTGTGTCTGGGAGTGGACGGATGGCTCCTTAGAATCCACGATACGCAGCATGGTTCCCAGACCAGAGGTGGCACCAGTGCCAAGTCGGGCTAGTTTGATGGTGCAAAGTGGTTCCTGCAATCTGCCATCCAGAAGCGGGGTAGCTTACTTTTGTTTGCCAGGGAAACGGGCCGAGGTTTGTGTCTGGGGGCCTATGGCTGGGAGTGACCGGCTGGCTCCTGAAAAGCTACGATAGGCAGGATGGTGACCAGACCCATGGTGGCACCAGTGCCAAGTTGGGATGATTTGATAGTACCAAGTGGCTCCTGCAATCTGCCATGAAAAAGTTGGCAGGCGAGTTTTGTTTTCCAGGGAAAAGCGCCGTTGTTTCTGTTTGGGGGCCTGTGGCTGGGAGTGGCCGGCTGGCCCCTGAAAATCCACAATAAGCAGGATGGTTCCCACACCAGAGGTGTCACCAGTGCCAAGTCGGGGTGGTTTGATAGTACTAAATAGCTCCTGCAATCTGCCATGCAGAAGCGGGGCAGCTTACTTTTGTTTCCCAGGGAAACGGGCCGAGGTTTGTGTCTGGGGGCCTATGGCTGCGAGTGACCGGCTGGCTCCTGAAAAGCTACGATAGGCAGGATGGTGACCAGACCCATGGTGGCACCAGTGCCAAGTTGGGCTGGTTTGATAGTACCAAGTGGCTCCTGCAATCTGCCATCAAAAAGTTGGCAGGCGAGTTTGTTATCCAGGGAAAAGCGCCGTTGTTTGTGTTTGGGGGCCTGTGGCAGGGAGTGGCCGGCTGGCTCCTTAGAATCCACGATACGCAGGATGGTTCCCAGACCAGAGGTGGCACCAGTGCCAAGTTGGGCTGGTTTGATGGTGAAAAGTGGCTCCTGCAATCTGCCATCCAGAAGAGGGATAACTTACTTTTGTTTGCCAGGGAAACGGGCCGAGGTTTTTGTCTGGGGGCCTAAGGCTGGGAGTGACCGGCTGGCTCCTGAAAAGCTACGATAGGCAGGATGGTGACCAGACCCATGGTGGCACCAGTGCCAAGTCGGGCTGGTTTGATAGTACCAAGTGGCTCCTGCAATCTGCCATCAAAAAGTTGGCAAGCGAGTTTTGTTTTCCAGGGAAAAGCGCCGTTGTTTGTGTTTGGGTGCCTATGGCTGGGAGTGGCCGGCTGGCTCCTTATAATCCACGATACGCACCATAGTTCCCAGACCAGAGGTGGCACCAGTGCCAAGTCGGGCTGGTTTGATAGTACCAAGTGCGTCCTACAATCTGCCATCCAGAAGCGGGGCAGCTTACTTTTGTTTGCCAGGGAAACGGGCCGAGCTTTGTGTCTGGGGGCCTATGACTGGGAGTGACCGGCTGGCTCCTGAAGAGCTACGATAGGCAGGATGGTGACCAGACCCATGGTGGCACCAGTGCCAAGTTGGGCTGATTTGATAGCAGCAAGTGGCTCCTGCAATCTGCCATCAAAATGTCGGCAGGCGGGTTTGTTTTCCAGGGAAAAGCGCTGTGGTTTGTGTTTGGGGGCCTGTGGCTGGGAGTGACCGGCTGGCTCCTTAGAATCCACGATACGCAGGATGGTTCCCAGACCCAAGGTGGCACCAGTGCCAAGTTGGGCTGGTTTGATAGTACCAAGTGGCTCCTGCAATCTGCCATCCAGAAGCTGGGCAGCTTACTTTTGTTTGCCAGGGAAACGGGCCGAGCTTTGTGTCTGGGGGCCTATGGCTGCGAGTGACCGGCTGGCTCCTGAAAAGCTAAGATAGGCAGGATGGTGACCAGACCCATGGTGGCACCAGTGTCAAGTTGGGCTGGTTTGATAGTACCAAGTGGCTCCTGCAATCTGCCATCAAAATGTTGGCAGGCGAGTTTTGTTTTCCAGGGAAAAGCGCCGTTGATTTTGTTTGGGGGCCTGTGGCTGGGAGTGGCCGGCTGGCTCCTTAGAATCCACGATACGCAGCATGGTTCCCAGACCAGAGGTGGCACCAGTGCCAAGTCGGGCTGGTTTTATAGTACCAAGTGGTTCCTGCAATCTGCCATCCAGAAGCGGGGCAGCTTACTTTGGTTTGCCAGGGAAAAGGGCAGAGCATTGTGTCTGGGCGCCTATGGCTGGGAGTGACCGGCTGGCTCCTGAAAAGCTACGATAAGCAGGATGGTGACCAGACCCATGGTGGCACCAGTGCCAAGTTGGGCTGATTTGATAGTACCAAGTGGCTCCTGCAATCTGCCATCAAAAAGTTGGCCGGCGAATTTTGTTTTCCAGGGAAAAGCGCTGTGGTTTGTGTTTGGGGGCCTGTGGCTGGGAGTGGCCGGCTGGCTCCTTATAATCCACGATACGCAGCATGGTTCCCAGACCCAAGGTGGCACCAGTGCCAAGTTGGGCTGGTTTGATAGTACCAAGTGGCTCCTGCAATCTGCCATCAAAAAGTTGGCAGACGAGTTTTGTTTTCCAGGGAAAAGCGCCGTTGTTTTTGTTTGGGGGCCTGTGGCTGGGAGTGGACAGATGGCTAATTAGAATCCACGATAGGCAGGATGGTGACCAGACCCATGGTGGCACCAGTGCCAAGTCGGGCTGGTTTGATAGTACCAAGTGGCTCCTGCAATCTGCCATCAAAAAGTTGGCAGGCGAGTTTTGTTTTCCAGGGAAAAGCGCCGTTGTTTCTGTTTGGGGGCCTGTGGCTGGGAGTGGCCGGCTGGCTCCTTAGAATCCACGATACGCGGCATGGTTCCCAGACCAGAGGTGGCACCAGTGCCAAGTTGGGCTGGTTTGATAGTACCAAGTGGCTCCTGCAATCTGCCATCCAGAAGCGGGGCAGCTTACTTTTGTTTGCCAGGGATACGGGCCGAGGTTTGTTTCTCAGGGCCTATGTCTGGGAGTGACCGCCTGGCTCCTGAAAAGCTACGATAGGCAGGATGGTGACCAGACCCATGGTGGCACCAGTGCCAAGTTGGGCTGGTTTGATAGTACCAAGTGGCTCCTGCAATCTGCCATCAAAAAGTTGGCAGGCGAGTTTGTTATCCAGGGAAAAGCGCCGTTGTTTGTGTTTGGGGGCCTGTGGCAGGGAGTGGCCGGCTGGCTCCTTAGAATCCACGATACGCAGGATGGTTCCCAGACCAGAGGTGGCACCAGTGCCAAGTTGGGCTGGTTTGATGGTGAAAAGTGGCTCCTGCAATCTGCCATCCAGAAGCGGGATAACTTACTTTTGTTTGCCAGGGAAACGGACCGAGGTTTTTGTCTGGGGGCCTATGGCTGGGAGTGACCGGCTGGCTCCTGAAAAGCTACGATAGGCAGGATGGTGACCAGACCCATGGTGGCACCAGTGCCAAGTCGGGCTGGTTTGATAGTACTAAATAGCTCCTGCAATCTGCCATGCAGAAGCGGGGCAGCTTACTTTTGTTTGCCAGGGAAACGGGCCGAGGTTTTTGTCTGGGGGCCTATGGCTGCGAGTGACCGTCTGGCTCCTGAAAAGCTACGATAGGCAGGATGGTGAGCAGACCCATGGTGGCACCAGTGCCAAGTTGAGCTGGTTTGATAGTACCAAGTGGCTCCTGCAATCTGCCATCAAAAGTTGGCAGGCGAGTTTTGTTTTCCAGGGAAAAGCGCCGTTGTTTGTGTTTGGGTGCCTATGGCTGGGAGTGGCCGGCTGGCTCCTTAGAATCCACGATACGCACCATAGTTCCCAGACCAGAGGTGGCACCAGTGCCAAGTTGGGCTGGTTTGATAGTACCAAGTGCGTCCTACAATCTGCCATCCAGAAGCGGGGCAGCTTACTTTTGTTTGCCAGGGAAACGGGCAGAGGTTTGTGTCTGGGGCCTATGACTGGGAGTGACCGGCTGGCTCCTGAAAAGCTACGATAGGCAGGATGGTGACCAGACCCATGGTGGCACCAGTGCCAAGTTGGGCTGATTTGATAGCAGCAAGTGGCTCCTGCAATCTGCCATCAAAATGTCGGCAGGCGGGTTTGTTTTCCAGAGAAAAGCGCTGTGGTTTGTGTTTGGGGGCCTGTGGCTGGGAGTGACCGGCTGGCTCCTTAGAATCCACGATACGCAGGATGGTTCCCAGACCCAAGGTGGCACCAGTGCCAAGTTGGGCTGGTTTGATAGTACCAAGTGGCTCCTGCAATCTGCCATCCAGAAGCGGGGCAGCTTACTTTTGTTTGCCAGGGAAACGGGCCGAGGTTTGTGTCTGGGGGCCTATGGCTGCGAGTGACCGGCTGGCTCCTGAAAAGCTAAGATAGGCAGGATGGTGACCAGACCCATGGTGGCACCAGTGTCAAGTTGGGCTGGTTTGATAGTACCAAGTGGCTCCTGCAATCTGCCATCAAAAATTTGGCAGGCGAGTTTTGTTTTCCAGGGAAAAGCGCCGTTGTTTTTGTTTGGGGGCCTGTGGCTGGGAGTGGCCGGCTGGCTCCTTAGAATCCACGATACGCAGCATGGTTCCCAGACCAGAGGTGGCACCAGTGCCAAGTCGGGCTGGTTTTATAGTACCAAGTGGTTCCTGCAATCTGCCATCCAGAAGCGGGGCAGTTTACTTTGGTTTGCCAGGGAAAAGGGCAGAGCATTGTGTCTGGGCGCCTATGGCTGGGAGTGACCGGCTGGCTCCTGAAAAGCTACGATAAGCAGGATGGTGACCAGACCCATGGTGGCACCAGTGCCAAGTTGGGCTGATTTGATAGTACCAAGTGGCTCCTGCAATCTGCCATCAAAAATTTGGCCGGCGAATTTTGTTTTCGAAGGAAAAGCGCTGTGGTTTGTGTTTGGGTGCCTATGGCTGGGAGTGGCCGGCTGCCTCCTTATAATCCACGATACGCAGCATGGTTCCCAGACCCAAGGTGGCACCAGTGCCAAGTTGGGCTGGTTTGATAGTACCAAGTGGCTCTGGCAATCTGCCATCAAAAAGTTGGCAGACGAGTTTTGTTTTCCAGGGAAAAGCGCCGTTGTTTTTGTTTGAGGGCCTGTGGCTGGGAGTGGACAGAGGGCTAATTAGAATCCACGATAGGCAGGATGGTGACCAGACCCATGGTGGCACCTGTGCCAAGTCGGGCTGGTTTGATAGTACCAAGTGGCTCCGGCAATCTGCCATCCAGAAGCGGGATAACTTACTTTTGTTTGTCAGGGAAACGGGCCGAGGTTTGTGTCTGGGGGCCTATGGCTGGGAGTGACCGGCTGGCTCCTGAAAAGCTACGATAGGCAGGATGGTGACCAGACCCATGGTGGCACCAGTGCCAAGTTGGTCTGATTTCATAAAACCAAGTGGCTCCTGCAATCTCCCATCAAAAAGTTGGCAGGAGAGTTTTGTTTTCCAGGGAAAAGCGCCGTTGTTTGTGTTTGGGGGCCTGTGGCTGGGAGTGGCCGGCTGGCTCCTTAGAATCCACGATACGCAGCATGGTATCCAGACCCAAGGTGGCACCAGTGCCAAGTTTTGCTGGTTTGATAGTACCAAGTGGTTCCTGCAATCTGCCATCCAGAAGCAGGGCAGCTTACTTTTGTATGCCAGGGAAACGGGCCGAGGTTTTTGTCTGGGGGCCTATGGCTGGGAGTGACCGGCTGGCTCCTGAAAAGCTACGATAGGCAGGATGGTGACCAGACCCATGGTGGCACCAGTCCCAAGTTGGGCTGATTTGATAGTACCAAGTGGCTCCTGCAATCTGCCGTCAAAATTTGGCAGGCGAGATTTGTTTTCCAGGGAAAAGCGCCGTTGTTTGTGTTTGGGGGCCTGTGGCTGGGAGTGGCCGGCTGGCTCCTTAGAATCCACGATAGGCAGGATGGTTCCCAGACCTGAGGTGGCACCAGTGCCAAGTCGGGCTGGTTTGATAGTACTAAATAGCTCCTGCAATCTGCCATGCAGAAGCGGGGCAGCTTACTTTTGTTTGCCAGGGAAACGGGCCGAGGTTTGTGTCTGGGGACCTATGGCTGGGAGTGACCGTCTGGCTCCTGAAAAGCTACGATAGGCAGGATGGTGAGCAGACCCATGGTGGCACCAGTGCCAAGTTGAGCTGGTTTGATAGTACCAAGTGGCTCCTGCAATCTGCCATCAAAAAGTTGGCAGGCGAGTTTTGTTTTCCAGGGAAAAGCGCCGTTGTTTGTGTTTGGGAGCCTATGGCTGGGAGTGGCCGGCTGGCTCCTTAGAATTCACGATACGCACCATGGTTCCCAGACCAGAGGTGGCACCAGTGCCAAGTCGGGCTGGTTTGATAGTACCAAGTGCGTCCTACAATCTGCCATCCAGAAGCGGGGCAGCTTACTTTTGTTTGCCAGGGAAACGGGCCGAGCTTTGTGTCTGGGGGCCTATGGCTGGGAGTGACCGGCTGGCTCCTGAAAAGCTACGATAGGCAGGATGGTGACCAGACCCATGGTGGCACCAGTGCCAAGTTGGGCTGATTTGATAGTAGCAAGTGGCTCCTGCAATCTGCCATCAAAATGTCGGCAGGCGGGTTTTGTTTTCCAGGGAAAAGCGCTGTGGTTTGTGTTTGGGGGCCTGTGGCTGGGAGTGACCGGCTGGCTCCTTAGAATCCACGATACGCAGGATGGTTCCCAGACCCAAGGTGGCACCAGTGCCAAGTTGGGCTGGTTTGATAGTACCAAGTGGCTCCTGCAATCTGCCATCCAGAAGCGGGGCAGCTTACTTTTGTTTGCCAGGGAAACGGGCCGAGGTTTGTGTCTGGGGGCCTATGGCTGGGAGTGACCGGCTGGCTCCTGAAAAGCTAAGATAGGCAGGATGGTGACCAGACCCATGGTGGCACCAGTGCCAAGTTGGGCTGGTTTGATAGTACCAAGTGGCTCCTGCAATCTGCCATCAAAATGTTGGCAGGCGAGTTTTGTTTTCCAGGGAAAAGCGCCGTTGTTTTTGTTTGGGGGCCTGTGGCTGGGAGTGGCCGGCTGGCTCCTTAGAATCCACGATACGCAGCATGGTTCCCAGACCAGAGGTGGCACCAGTGCCAAGTTGGTCTGGTTTGATAGTACCAAGTGCGTCCTGCAATCTGCCATCCAGAAGCGGGGTAGCTTACTTTTGTTTGCCAGGGAAACGGGCCGAGGTTTGTGTCTCGGGGCCTATGGCTGGGAGTGACCGGCTGGCTCCTGAAAAGCTACGATAGGCAGGATGGTGACCAGACCCATGGTGGCACCAGTGCCAAGTTGGGCTGGTTTGATAGTACCAAGTGGCTCCTGCAATCTGCCATAAAAAAAGTTGGCAGGCGAGTTTGTTATCCAGGGAAATGCGCCGTTGTTTGTGTTTGGGGGCCTGTGGCTGGGAGTGGCCGGCTGGCTCCTTAGAATCCACGATACGCAGCATGGTTCCCAGACCAGAGGTGGCACCAGTGCCAAGTCGGGCTGGTTTGATGGTGAAAAGTGGCTCCTGCAATCTGCCATCCAGTAGCGGAATAACTTACTTTTGTTTGCCAGGGAAACGGTCCGAGCTTTTTGTCTGGGGGCCTATGGCTGGGAGTGACCGGCTGGCTCCTGAAAAGCTACGATAGGCAGGATGGTGACCAGACCCATGGTGGCACCAGTGCCAAGTTGGGCTGGTTTGATAGTACCAAGTGGCTCCTGCAATCTGCCATCAAAAAGTTGGCAGGCGAGTTTTGTTTTCCAGGGAAAAGCGCCGTTGTTTGTGTTTGGAGGCCTGTGGCTGGGAGTGGCCGGCTTGCTAATTGGAATCCACGATACACAGCATGGTTCCCAGACCAGAGGTGGCACCAGTGCCAAGTTGGGCTGGTTTGATGGTGCAAAGTGGCTCCTGCAATCTGCCATCCAGAAGCGGGGCAGCTTACTTTTGTTTGCCAGGGAAACGGGCCGAGGTTTTTCTCTGGGGGCCTATGGCTGGGAGTGACCGGCTGGCGCCTTAACACCTACGATAGGCAGGATGGTGACCAGACCCATGGTGGCACCAGTGCCAAGATGGGCTGATTTGATAAAACCAAGTGGCTCCTGCAATCTCCCATCAAAAAGTTGGCAGGCGAGTTTTGTTTTCCAGGGAAAAGCGCCGTTGTTTGTGTTTGGGGGCCTGTGGTTGGGAGTGGACGGATGGCTCCTTAGAATCCACGATACGCAGCATGGTTCCCAGACCAGAGGTGGCACCAGTGCCAAGTCGGGCTGGTTTGATAGTACCAAGTGGCTCCGGAAATCTGCCATCCAGAAGCGGGGCAGCTTACTTTTGTTTGCCAGGGAAACGGGCCGAGCTTTGTGTCTGGGCGCCTATGGCTGGGAGTGACCTGCTAGGTCCTGAAAAGCTACGATAGGCAGGATGGTGACCAGACCCATGGTGGCACCAGTGCCAAGTTGGGCTGATTTGACAGTACCAAGTGGCTCCTGCAATCTGCCATCTAAAAGTTGGCAGGCGAGTTTTGTTTTCCAGGGAAAAGCGCCGTTGTTTGTGTCTGGGGGCCTGTGGCTGGAGTGGCCGGCTGGCTCCTTAGAATCCACGATACGCAGGATGGTTCCCAGACCTGAGGTGGCACCAGTGCCAAGTCGGGCTAGTTTGATGGTGCAAAGTGGCTCCTGCAATCTGCCATCCAGAAGCGGGGTAGCTTACTTTTTTTTGCCAGGGAAACGGGCCGAGGTTTTTCTCTGGGGGCCTATGGCAGGGAGGGACCGGCTGGCTCCTGAAAAGCTACGATAGGCAGGATGGTGACCAGACCCATGGTGGCACCAGTGCCAAGTTGGGCTGATTTGATAGTAGCAAGTGGCTCCTGCAATCTGCCATCAAAATATTGGCAGGCGAGTTTTGTTTTCCAGGGAAAAGCGCCGTTGTTTGTGTTTGGGGGCCTGTGGCTGGGAGTGACCGGCTGGCTCCTTAGAATCCACGATACGCAGGATGGTTCCCAGACCCAAGGTGGCACCAGTGCCAAGTCGGGCTGGTTTGATAGTACCAAGTGCGTCCTGCAATCTGCCATCCAGAAGCGGGGCAGCTTACTTTGTTTGCCAGGGAAACGGGCCGAGCTTTTTGTCTGGGCGCCTATGGCTTGGAGTGACCGGCTAGGTCCTGAAAAGCTACGATAGGCAGGATGGTGACCAGATCCATGGTGGCACCAGTGCCAAGTTGGGCTGGTTTGATAGTACCAAGTGGCTCCTGCAATCTGCCATCAAAAAGTTGGCAGGCGAGTTTTGTTTTCCAGGGAAAAGCGCCGTTGTTTGTGTTTGGGGGCCTGTGTCTGGGAGTGGACGGATGGCTCCTTAGAATCCACGATACGCAGCATGGTTCCCAGACCAGAGGTGGCACCAGTGCCAAGTCGGGCTAGTTTGATGGTGCAAAGTGGTTCCTGCAATCTGCCATCCAGAAGCGGGGTAGCTTACTTTTGTTTGCCAGGGAAACGGGCCGAGGTTTGTGTCTGGGGGCCTATGGCTGGGAGTGACCGGCTGGCTCCTGAAAAGCTACGATAGGCAGGATGGTGACCAGACCCATGGTGGCACCAGTGCCAAGTTGGGCTGATTTGATAGTACCAAGTGGCTCCTGCAATCAGCCATGAAAAAGTTGGCAGGCGAGTTTTGTTTTCCAGGGAAAAGCGCCGTTGTTTCTGTTTGGGGGCCTGTGGCTGGGAGTGGCCGGCTGGCTCCTTAGAATCCACGATACGCGGCATGGTTCCCAGACCAGAGGTGGCACCAGTGCCAAGTTGGGCTGGTTTGATAGTACCAAGTGCGTCCTGCAATCTGCCATCCAGAAGCGGGGCAGCTTACTTTTGTTTGCCAGGGATACGGGCCGAGGTTTGTGTCTCAGGGCCTATGGCTGGGAGTGACCGCCTGGCTCCTGAAAAGCTACGATAGGCAGGATGGTGACCAGACCCATGGTGGCACCAGTGCCAAGTTGGGCTGGTTTGATAGTACCAAGTGGCTCCTGCAATCTGCCATCAAAAAGTTGGCAGGCGAGTTTGTTATCCAGGGAAAAGCGCCGTTGTTTGTGTTTGGGGGCCTGTGGCAGGGAGTGGCCGGCTGGCTCCTTAGAATCCACGATACGCAGGATGGTTCCCAGACCACAGGTGGCACCAGTGCCAAGTTGGGCTGGTTTGATGGTGAAAAGTGGCTCCTGCAATCTGCCATCCAGAAGCGGGATAACTTACTTTTGTTTGCCAGGGAAACGGGCCGAGGTTTTTGTCTGGGGGCCTATGGCTGGGAGTGGCCAGATGGCTAATTAGAATCCACGATACGCAGCATGGTTCCCAGACCTGAGGTGGCACCAGTGCCAAGTCGGGCTGGTTTGATACTATCAAGTGCGTCCTGCAATCTGCCATCCAGAAGCGGGGTAGCTTACTTTTGTTTGCCAGGGAAACGGGCCGAGTTTTGTGTCTGGGGGCCTATGGCTGCGAGTGACCGGCTGGCTCCTGAAAAGCTACGATAGGCAGGATGGTGACCAGACCCATGGTGGCACCAGTGCCAAGTTGGTCTGATTTGATAGTACCAAGTGGCTCCTGCAATCTGCCATCAAAAAGTTGGCAGGCGAGTTTTGTTTTCCAGGGAAAAGCGCCGTTGTTTGTGTCTGGGGGCCTGTGGCTGGGAGTGGCCGGCTGGCTCCTTACAATGAACGATACGCAGGATGGTTCCCAGACCTGAGGTGGCACCAGTGCCAAGTCGGGCTAGTTTGATGGTGCAAAGTGGCTCCTGCAATCTGCCATCCAGAAGCGGGGTAGCTTACTTTTGTTTGCCAGGGAAACGGGCCGAGGTTTGTGTCTGGGGGCCTATGGCAGGGAGGGACCGGCTGGCTCCTGAAAAGCTACGATAGGCAGGATGGTGACCAGACCCATGGTGGCACCAGTGCCAAGTTGGGCTGATTTGATAGTAGCAAGTGGCTCCTGCAATCTGCCATCAAAATGTTGGCAGGCGAGTTTTGTTTTCCAGGGAAAAGCGCCGTTGTTTGTGTTTGGGGGCCTGTGGCTGGGAGTGACCGGCTGGCTCCTTAGAATCCACGATACGCAGGATGGTTCCCAGACCAGAGGTGGCACCAGTGCCAAGTAGGGCTGGTTTGATAGTACCAAGTGGTTCCTGCAATCTGCCATCCAGAAGCGGGGCAGCTTACTTTTGTTTGCCAGGGAAACGGGCCGAGGTTTTTCTCTGGGGGCCTATGGCTGCGAGTGACCGGCTAGGTCCTGAAAAGCTACGATAGGCAGGATGGTGACCAGATCCATGGTGGCACCAGTGCCAAGTTGGGCTGGTTTGATAGTACCAAGTGGCTCCTGCAATCTGCCATCAAAAAGTTGGCAGGCGAGTTTTGTTTTCCAGGGAAAAGCGCTGTGGTTTGTGTTTGGGGGCCTGTGGCTGGGAGTGGCCGGCTGGCTCCTTAGAATCCACGATACGCAGGATGGTTCCCAGACCAGAGGTGGCACCAGTGCCAAGTCGGGCTGGTTTGATGGTGAAAAGTGGCTCCTGCAATCTGCCATCCAGAAGCGGGATAACTTACTTTTGTTTGGCAGGGAAACGGGCCAAGGTTTTTGTCTGGGGGCCTATGGCTGGGAGTGACCGGCTGGCTCCTGAAAAGCTACGATAGGCAGGATGGTGAGCAGACCCATGGTGGCACCAGTGTCAAGTTGGGCTAGTTTGATAGTACCAAGTGGCTCCGGCAATCTGCCATCAATATTTGGCAGGCGAGGTTTGTTTTCCAGGGAAAAGCGCCGTTGTTTTTGTTTGGGGGCCTGTGGGTGGGAGTGGCCAGATGGCTAATTAGAATCCACGATACGCAGCATGGTTCCCAGACCAGAGGTGGCACCAGTGCCAAGTTGGGCTGGTTTGATAGTACCAAGTGCGTCCTGCAATCTGCCATCCAGAAGCGGGGTAGCTTACTTTTGTTTGCCAGGGAAACGGGCCGAGGTTTGTGTCTGGGGGCCTATGGCTGGGAGTGACCGGCTGGCTCCTGAAAAGCTACGATAGGCAGGATGGTGACCAGACCCATGGTGGCACCAGTGCCAAGTTGGGCTGGTTTGATAGTACCAAGTGGCTCCTGCAATCTGCCATCAAAAAGTTGGCAGGCGAGTTTGTTATCCAGGGAAATGCGCCGTTGTTTTTGTTTGAGGGCCTGTGGCTGGGAGTGGCCGGCTGGCTCCTTAGAATCCACGATACGCAGCATGGTTCCCAGACCAGAGGTGGCACCAGTGCCAAGTCAGGCTGGTTTGATGGTGAAAAGTGGCTCCTGCAATCTGCCATCCAGTAGCGGAATAACTTACTTTTGTTTGCCAGGGAAACGGTCCGAGCTTTTTGTCTGGGGGCCTATGGCTGGGAGTGACCGGCTGGCTCCTGAAAAGCTACGATAGGCAGGATGGTGACCAGACCCATGGTGGCACCAGTGTCAAGTTGGGCTGGTTTGATAGTACCCAGTGGCTCCGGCAATCTGCCATCAAAATTTGGCAGGCGAGTTTTGTTTTCCAGGGAAAAGCGCCGTTGTTTTTGTTTGGCGGCTTGTGGCTGGGAGTGGACGGATGGCTAATTAGAATCCACGATACGCAGGATGGTTCCCAGACCAGAGGTGGCACCAGTGCCAAGTCGGGCTGGTTTGATGGTGCAAAGTGGCTCCTGCAATGTGCCATCCAGAAGCGGGGTAGCTTATTTTTCTTTGCCAGGGAAACGGGCCGAGGTTTTTGTCTGGGGGCCTATGGCTTGGAGTGACCGGCTGGCTCCTGAAAAGCTACGATAGGCAGGATGGTGACCAGACCCATGGTGGCACCAGTGCCAAGTTGGGCTGGTTTGATAGTACCAAGTGGCTCCTGCAATCTGCCATCAAAATGTTGGCAGGCGAGTTTTGTTTTCCAGGGAAAAGCGCCGTTGTTTGTGTTTGGGGGCCTGTGGCTGGGAGTGGCCGGCTGGCTGCTTAGAATCCACGATACGCAGGATGGTTCCCAGACCAGAGGTGGCACCAGTGCCAAGTCGGGCTGGTTTGATAATACCTAGTGGATCCTGCAATCTGCCATCCAGAAGAGGGACAGCTTACTTTTGTTTGCCAGGGAAACGGGCCGCGCTTTGTGTCACGGGGCCTATGGCTGGGAGTGACCGTCTAGGTCCTGAAAAGCTACGATAGGCAGGATGGTGACCAGACCCATGGTGGCACCAGTGCCAAGTTGGGCTGGTTTGATAGTACCAAGTGGCTCCTGCAATCTGCCATCAAAAAGTTGGCAGGCGAGTTTTGTTTTCCAGGGAAAAGCGCCGTTGTTTGTGTTTGGAGGCCTGTGGCTGGGAGTGGCCGGCTTGCTAATTGGAATCCACGATACACAGCATGGTTCCCAGACCAGAGGTGGCACCCGTGCCAAGTTGGGCTGGTTTGATGGTGCAAAGTGGCTCCTGCAATCTGCCATCCAGAAGCGGGGCAGCTTACTTTTGTTTGCCAGGGAAACGGGCCGAGGTTTTTCTCTGGGGGCCTATGGCTGGGAGTGACCGGCTGGCGCCTGAACACCTATGATAGGCAGGATGGTGACCAGACCCATGGTGGCACCAGTGCCAAGATGGGCTGATTTGATAGTAGCAAGTGGCTCCTGCAATCTGCCATCAAAATATTGGCAGGCGAGTTTTGTTTTCCAGGGAAAAGCGCCGTTGTTTGTGTTTGGGGGCCTGTGGCTGGGAGTGACCGGCTGGCTCCTTAGAATCCACGATACGCAGGATGGTTCCCAGACCCAAGGTGGCACCAGTGCCAAGTCGGGCTGGTTTGATAGTACCAAGTGGTTCCTGCAATCTGCCATCCAGAAGCGGGGCAGCTTACTTTGTTTGCCAGGGAAACGGGCCGAGCTTTTTGTCTGGGCGCCTATGGCTTGGAGTGACCGGCTAGGTCCTGAAAAGCTACGATAGGCAGGATGGTGACCAGATCCATGGTGGCACCAGTGCCAAGTTGGGCTGGTTTGATAGTACCAAGTGGCTCCTGCAATCTGCCATCAAAATGTTGGCAGGCGAGTTTTGTTTTCCAGGGAAAAGCGCCGTTGTTTGTGTTTGGGGGCCTGTGGCTGGGAGTGGACGGATGGCTCCTTAGAATCCACGATACGCAGGATGGTTCCCAGACCAGAGGTGGCACCAGTGCCAAGTCGGGCTGGTTTGATAGTACCAAGTTGTTCCTGCAATCTGCCATCCAGAAGCGGGGCAGCTTACTTTTGTATGCCAGGGAAACGGGCCGAGGTTTTTGTCTGGGGGCCTATAGCTGGGAGTGACCGTCTGGCTCCTGAAAAGCTACGATAGGCAGGATGGTGACCAAACGCATGGTGGCACCAGTGCCAAGTTGGGCTGATTTGATAGTACCAAGTGGCTCCTGCAATCTGCCATCAAAATGTTGGCAGGCGAGTTTTGTTTTCCAGGGAAAAGCGCCGTTGTTTGTGTTTGGGGGCCTGTGGCTGGGAGTGGCCGGCTGGCTGCTTAGAATCCATGATACGCAGGATGGTTCCCAGACCAGAGGTGGCACCAGTGCCAAGTCGGGCTGGTTTGATACTACCAAGTGCGTCCTGCAATCTGCCATCCAGAAGCGGGGCAGCTTACTTTTGTTTGCCAGGGAAACGGGCCGAGGTTTGTGTCTCGGGGCCTATGGCTGGGAGTGACCGGCTGGCTCCTGAAAAGCTACGATAGGCAGGATGGTGACCAGACCCATGGTGGCACCAGTGCCAAGTTGGGCTGGTTTGATAGTACCAAGTGGCTCCTGCAATCTGCCATCAAAAAGTTGGCAGGCGAGTTTTGTTTTCCAGGGAAAAGCGCCGTTGTTTGTGTTTGGGGGCCTGTGTCTGGGAGTGGACGGATGGCTCCTTAGAATCCACGATACGCAGCATGGTTCCCAGACCAGAGGTGGCACCAGTGCCAAGTCGGGCTAGTTTGATGGTGCAAAGTGGTTCCTGCAATCTGCCATCCAGAAGCGGGGTAGCTTACTTTTGTTTGCCAGGGAAACGGGCCGAGGTTTGTGTCTGGGGGCCTATGGCTGGGAGTGACCGGCTGGCTCCTGAAAAGCTACGATAGGCAGGATGGTGACCAGACCCATGGTGGCACCAGTGCCAAGTTGGGCTGGTTTGATAGTACCAAGTGGCTCCTGCAATCTGCCATCAAAAAGTTGGCAGGCGAGTTTGTTATCCAGGGAAAAGCGCCGTTGTTTGTGTTTGGGGGCCTGTGGCTGGGAGTGGCCGGCTGGCTCCTTAGAATCCACGATACGCGGCATGGTTCCCAGACCAGAGGTGGCACCAGTGCCAAGTTGGGCTGGTTTGATAGTACCAAGTGCGTCCTGCAATCTGCCATCCAGAAGCGGGGCAGCTTACTTTTGTTTGCCAGGGATACGGGCCGAGGTTTGTGTCTCAGGGCCTATGGCTGGGAGTGACCGGCTGGCTCCTGAAAAGCTACGATAGGCAGGATGGTGACCAGACCCATGGTGGCACCAGTGCCAAGTTGGGCTGGTTTGATAGTACCAAGTGGCTCCTGCAATCTGCCATCAAAAAGTTGGCAGGCGAGTTTGTTATCCAGGGAAAAGCGCCGTTGTTTGTGTTTGGGGGCCTGTGGCAGGGAGTGGCCGGCTGGCTCCTTAGAATCCACGATACGCAGGATGGTTCCCAGACCTGAGGTGGCACCAGTGCCAAGTTGGGCTGGTTTGATGGTGAAAAGTGGCTCCTGCAATCTGCCATCCAGAAGCGGGATAACTTACTTTTGTTTGCCAGGGAAACGGGCCGAGGTTTTTGTCTGGGGGCCTATGGCTGGGAGTGGCCAGATGGCTAATTAGAATCCACGATACGCAGCATGGTTCCCAGACCTGAGGTGGCACCAGTGCCAAGTCGGGCTGGTTTGATACTATCAAGTGCGTCCTGCAATCTGCCATCCAGAAGCGGGGTAGCTTACTTTTGTTTGCCAGGGAAACGGGCCGAGTTTTGTGTCTGGGGGCCTATGGCTGCGAGTGACCGGCTGGCTCCTGAAAAGCTACGATAGGCAGGATGGTGACCAGACCCATGGTGGCACCAGTGCCAAGTTGGTCTGATTTGATAGTACCAAGTGGCTCCTGCAATCTGCCATCAAAAAGTTGGCAGGCGAGTTTTGTTTTCCAGGGAAAAGCGCCGTTGTTTGTGTCTGGGGGCCTGTGGCTGGGAGTGGCCGGCTGGCTCCTTACAATGAACGATACGCAGGATGGTTCCCAGACCTGAGGTGGCACCAGGGCCAAGTCGGGCTAGTTTGATGGTGCAAAGTGGCTCCTGCAATCTGCCATCCAGAAGCGGGGTAGCTTACTTTTGTTTGCCAGGGAAACGGGCCGAGGTTTTTCTCTGGGGGCCTATGGCAGGGAGGGACCGGCTGGCTCCTGAAAAGCTACGATAGGCAGGATGGTGACCAGACCCATGGTGGCACCAGTGCCAAGTTGGGCTGATTTGATAGTAGCAAGTGGCTCCTGCAATCTGCCATCAAAATGTTGGCAGGCGAGTTTTGTTTTCCAGGGAAAAGCGCCGTTGTTTGTGTCTGGGGGCCTGTGGCTGGGAGTGACCGGCTGGCTCCTTAGAATCCACGATACGCAGGATGGTTCCCAGACCAGAGGTGGCACCAGTGCCAAGTCGGGCTGGTTTGATGGTGCAAAGTGGCTCCTGCAATCTGCCATCCAGAAGCGGGATAACTTACTTTTGTTTGCCAGGGAAACGGGCCAAGGTTTTTGTCTGGGGGCCTATGGCTGGGAGTGACCGGCTGGCTCCTGAAAAGCTACGATAGGCAGGATGGTGACCAGACCCATGGTGGCACCAGTGTCAAGTTGGGCTGGTTTGATAGTACCAAGTGGCTCCGGCAATCTGCCATCAAAATTTGGCAGGCGAGGTTTGTTTTCCAGGGAAAAGCGCCGTTGTTTTTGTTTGGGGGCCTGTGGCTGGGAGTGGCCGGCTGGCTCCTTAGAATCCACGATACGCAGGATGGTTCCCAGACCAGAGGTGGCACCAGTGCCAAGTCGGGCTGGTTTGATGGTGAAAAGTGGCTCCTGCAATCTGCCATCCAGAAGCGGGATAACTTACTTTTGTTTGCCAGGGAAACGGGCCGAGTTTTTGTCTGGGGGCCTATGGCTGGGAGTGACCGGCTGGCTCCTGAAAAGCTACGATAGGCAGGATGGTGACCAGACCCATGGTGGCACCAGTGCCAAGTTGGGCTGGTTTGATAGTACCAAGTGGCTCCTGCAATCTGCCATCAAAATGTTGGCAGGCGAGTTTTGTTTTCCAGGGAAAAGTGCCGTTGTTTCTGTTTGGGGGCCTGTGGGTGGGAGTGACCGGCTGGCTCCTTAGAATCCACGATACGCAGGATGGTTCCCAGACCAGAGGTCGCACCAGTGCCAAGTCGGGCCAGTTTGATGGTGCAAAGTGGCTCCTGCAATCTGCCATGCAGAAGCGGGGCAGCTTACTTTTGTTTGCCAGGGAAACGGGCCGAGGTTTTTCTCTGGGGGCCTATGGCAGGGAGGGACCGGCGGGCTCATGAAAAGCTACGATAGGCAGGATGGTGACCAGACCCATGGTGGCACCAGTGCCAAGTTGGGCTGATTTGATAGTAGCAAGTGGCTCCTGCAATCTGCCATCTAAATGTTGGCAGGCGAGTTTTGTTTTCCAGGGAAAAGCGCCGTTGTTTGTGTTTGGTGGCCTGTGGCTGGGAGTGACCGGCTGGCTCCTTAGAATCCACGATACGCAGGATGGTTCCCAGACCCAAGGTGGCACCAGTGCCAAGTTGGGCTGGTTTGATAGTACCAAGTGGTTCCTGCAATCTGCCATCCAGAAGCGGGGCAGCTTACTTTTGTTTGCCAGGGAAACGGGCCGAGGTTTTTCTCTGGGGGCCTATGGCTTGGAGTGACCGGCTAGGTCCTGAAAAGCTACGATAGGCAGGATGGTGACCAGATCCATGGTGGCACCAGTGCCAAGTTGGGCTGGTTTGATAGTACCAAGTGGCTCCTGCAATCTGCCATCAAAAAGTTGGCAGGCGAGTTTTGTTTTCCAGGGAAAAGCGCTGTGGTTTGTGTTTGGGGGCCTGTGGCTGGGAGTGGCCGGCTGGCTCCTTAGAATCCACGATACGCAGGATGGTTCCCAGACCAGAGGTGGCACCAGTGCCAAGTCGGGCTGGTTTGATGGTGAAAAGTGGCTCCTGCAATCTGCCATCCAGAAGCGGGATAACTTACTTTTGTTTGCCAGGGAAACGGGCCAAGGTTTTTGTCTGGGGGCCTATGGCTGGGAGTGACCGGCTGGCTCCTGAAAAGCTACGATAGGCAGGATGGTGACCAGACCCATGGTGGCACCAGTGTCAAGTTGGGCTGGTTTGATAGTACCAAGTGGCTCCGGCAATCTGCCATCAAAATTTGGGAGGCGAGGCTTGTTTTCCAGGGAAAAGCGCCGTTGTTTTTGTTTGGGGGCCTGTGGGTGGGAGTGGCCAGATGGCTAATTAGAATCCATGATACGCAGCATGGTTCCCAGACCTGAGGTGGCACCAGTGCCAAGTCGGGCTGGTTTGATACTATCAAGTGCGTCCTGCAATCTGCCATCCAGAAGCGGGGTAGCTTACTTTTGTTTGCCAGGGAAACGGGCCGAGGTTTGTGTCTGGGGGCCTATGGCTGGGAGTGACCGGCTGGCTCCTGAAAAGCTACGATAGGCAGGATGGTGACCAGACCCATGGTGGCACCAGTGCCAAGTTGGGCTGGTTTGATAGTACCAAGTGGCTCCTGCAATCTGCCATCAAAATGTTGGCAGGCGAGTTTTGTTTTCCAGGGAAAAGCGCCGTTGTTTGTGTTTGGGGGCCTGTGGCTGGGAGTGGACGGATGGCTCCTTAGAATCCACGATACGCAGGATGGTTCCCAGACCAGAGGTGGCACCAGTGCCAAGTCGGGCTAGTTTGATGGTGCAAAGTGGCTCCTGAAATCTGCCATCCAGAAGCGGGGCAGCTTACTTTTGTTTGCCAGGGAAACGGGCCGAGTATTGTTTCTGGGGGCCTACAGCTGCGAGTGACCGGCTGGCTCCTGAAAAGCTACGATAGGCAGGATGGTGACCAGACCCATGGTGGCACCAGTGCCAAGTTGGGCTGATTTGATAGTACCAAGTGGCTCCTGCAATCTGCCATCAAAAAGTTGGCAGGCGAGTTTTGTTTTCCAGGGAAAAGCGCCGTTGTTTGTGTTTGGGGGCCTGTGGCTGGGAGTGGACGGATGGCTCCTTAGAACCACGATACGCAGGATGGTTCCCAGACCAGAGGTGGCACCAGTGCCAAGTCGGGCTGGTTTGATAGTACCAAGTGGTTCCTGCAATCTGCCATCCAGAAGCGGGGCAGCTTACTTTTGTATGCCAGGGAAACGGGCCGAGGTTTTTTTCAGGGGGCCTATAGCTGGGAGTGACCGGCTGGCTCCTGAAAAGCTACGATAGGCAGGATGGTGACCAGACCCATGGTGGCACCACTGCCAAGTTGGGCTGATTTGATAGTACCAAGTGGCTCCTTCAATCTGCCATCAAAATGTTGGCAGGCGAGTTTTGTTTTCCAGGGAAAAGCGCCGTTGTTTGTGTTTGGGGGCCTGTGGCTGGGAGTGGCTGGCTGGCTGCTTAGAATCCACGATACGCAGGATGGTTCCCAGACCAGAGGTGGCACCAGTGCCAAGTCGGGCTGGTTTGATACTACCAAGTGCGTCCTGCAATCTGCCATCCAGAAGCGGGGCAGCTTACTTTTGTTTGCCAGGGAAACGGGCCGAGGTTTGTGTCTGGGGGCCTATGGCTGGGAGTGACCGGCTGGCTCCTGAAAAGCTACGATAGGCAGGATGGTGACCAGACCCATGGTGGCACCAGTGCCAAGTTGGGCTGGTTTGATAGTACCAAGTGGCTCCTGCAATCTGCCATCAAAATGTTGGCAGGCGAGTTTTGTTTTCCAGGGAAAAGCGCCGTTGTTTGTGTTTGGGGGCCTGTGGCTGGGAGTGGACGGATGGCTCCTTAGAATCCACGATACACAGCATGGTTCCCAGACCAGAGGTGGCACCAGTGCCAAGTCGGGCTAGTTTGATGGTGCAAAGTGGTTCCTGCAATCTGCCATCCAGAAGCGGGGCAGCTTACTTTTGTATGCCAGGGAAACGGGCCGAGGTTTGTGTCTGGGGGCCTATGGCTGGGAGTGACCGGCTGGCTCCTGAAAAGCTACGATAGGCAGGATGGTGACCAGACCCATGGTGGCACCAGTGCGAAGTTGGGCTGATTTGATAGTACCAAGTGGCTCCTGCAATCTGCCATCAAAAAGTTGTCAGGCGAGTTTTGTTTTCCAGGGAAAAGCGCCGTTGTTTGTGTTTGGGGGCCTGTGGCTGGGAGTGGACGGCTGGCTCCTTAGAATCCACGATACGCAGGATGGTTCCCAGACCAGAGGTGGCACCAGTGCCAAGTTGGGCTGGTTTGATAGTACCAAGTGCGTCCTGCAATCTGCCATCCAGAAGCGGGGCAGCTTACTTTTGTTTGCCAGGGAAACGGGCCGAGGTTTGTGTCTCAGGGCCTATGGCTGGGAGTGACCGGCTGGCTCCTGAAAAGCTACGATAGGCAGGATGGTGACCAGACCCATGGTGGCACCAGTGCCAAGTTGGGCTGGTTTGATAGTACCAAGTGGCTCCTGCAATCTGCCATCAAAAAGTTGGCAGGCGAGTTTGTTATCCAGGGAAAAGCGCCGTTGTTTGTGTTTGGGGGCCTCTGGCTGGGAGTGGCCGGCTGGCTCCTTAGAATCCATGATACGCAGGATGGTTCCCAGACCAGAGGTGGCACCAGTGCCAAGTCGGGCTGGTTTGATGGTGAAAAGTGGCTCCTGCAATCTGCCATCCAGAAGCGGGATGACTTACTTTTGTTTGCCAGGGAAACGGGCCGAGGTTTTTGTCTGGGGGCCTATGGCTGGGAGTGACCGGCTGGCTCCTGAAAAGCTACGATAGGCAGGATGGTGACCAGACCCATGGTGGCACCAGTGCCAAGTTGGGCTGGTTTGATAGTACCAAGTGGCTCCTGCAATCTGCCATCAAAATGTTGGCAGGCGAGTTTTGTTTTCCAGGGAAAAGTGCCGTTGTTTGTGTTTGGGGGCCTGTGGGTGGGAGTGACCGGCTGGCTCCTTAGAATCCACGATACGCAGGATGGTTCCCAGACCAGAGGTCGCACCAGTGCCAAGTCGGGCCAGTTTGATGGTGCAAAGTGGCTCCTGCAATCTGCCATCCAGAAGCGGGGTAGCTTACTTTTGTTTGCCAGGGAAACGGGCCGAGTTTTGTGTCTGGGGGCCTATGGCTGGGAGTGACCGGCTGGCTCCTGAAAAGCTACGATAGGCAGGATGGTGACCAGACCCATGGTGGCACCAGTGCCAAGTTGGGCTGATTTGATAGTACCAAGTGGCTCCTGCAATCTGCCATCAAAAAGTTGGCAGGCGAGTTTTGTTTTCCAGGGAAAAGCGCCGTTGTTTGTGTCTGGGGGCCTGTGGCTGGGAGTGGCCGGCTGGCTCCTTACAATGAACGATACGCAGGATGGTTCCCAGACCTGAGGTGGCACCAGTGCCAAGTCGGGCTAGTTTGATGGTGCAAAGTGGCTCCTGCAATCTGCCATCCAGAAGCGGGGTAGCTTACTTTTGTTTGCCAGGGAAACGGGCCGAGGTTTTTCTCTGGGGGCCTATGGCAGGGAGTGACCGGCTGGCTCCTGAAAAGCTACGATAGGCAGGATGGTGACCAGACCCATGGTGGCACCAGTGCCAAGTTGGGCTGATTTGATAGTAGCAAGTGGCTCCTGCAATCTGCCATCTAAATGTTGGCAGGCGAGTTTTGTTTTCCAGGGAAAAGCGCCGTTGTTTGTGTTTGGTGGCCTGTGGCTGGGAGTGACCGGCTGGCTCCTAAGAATCCACGATACGCAGGATGGTTCCCAGACCCAAGGTGGCACCAGTGCCAAGTTGGGCTGGTTTGATACTACCAAGTGCGTCCTGCAATCTGCCATCCAGAAGCGGGGCAGCTTACTTTTGTTTGCCAGGGAAACGGGCCGAGGTTTTTCTCTGGGGGCCTATGGCTTGGAGTGACCGGCTAGGTCCTGAAAAGCTACGATAGGCAGGATGGTGACCAGATCCATGGTGGCACCAGTGCCAAGTTGGGCTGGTTTGATAGTACCAAGTGGCTCCTGCAATCTGCCATCAAAATGTTGGCAGGCGAGTTTTGTTTTCCAGGGAAAAGCGCCGTTGTTTTTGTTTGGGGGCCTGTGGGTGGGAGTGGCCAGATGGCTAATTAGAATCCACGATACGCAGCATGGTTCCCAGACCTGAGGTGGCACCAGTGCCAAGTCGGGCTGGTTTGATACTATCAAGTGCGTCCTGCAATCTGCCATCCAGAAGCGGGGTAGCTTACTTTTGTTTGCCAGGGAAACGGGCCGAGGTTTGTGTCTGGGGGCCTATGGCTGCGAGTGACCGGCTGGCTCCTGAAAAGCTACGATAGGCAGGATGGTGACCAGACCCATGGTGGCACCAGTGCCAAGTTGGGCTGGTTTGATACTACCAAGTGGCTCCTGCAATCTGCCATCAAAAAATTGGCAGGCGAGTTTTGTTTTCCAGGGAAAAGCGCCGTTGTTTATGTTTGGGGGCCTGTGGGTGGGAGTGGCCGGCTGGCTCCTTAGAATCCACGATACACAGCATGGTTCCCAGACCAGAGGTGGCACCAGTGCCAAGTCGGGCTAGTTTGATGGTGCAAAGTGGCTCCTGCAATCTGCCATCCAGAAGCGGGGCAGCTTACTTTTGTTTGCCAGGGAAACGGGCCGAGTATTGTTTCTGAGGGCCTATGGCTGCGAGTGACCGGCTGGCTCCTGAAAAGCTACGATAGGCAGGATGGTGACCAGACCCATGGTGGCACCAGTGCCAAGTAGGGCTGATTTGATAGTACCAAGTGGCTCCTGCAATCTGCCATCAAAAAGTTGGCAGGCGAGTTTTGTTATCCAGGGAAAAGCGCCGTTGTTTGTGTTTGGGGGCCTGTGGCTGGGAGTGGACGGATGGCTCCTTAGAACCACGATACGCAGGATGGTTCCCAGACCAGAGGTGGCACCAGTGCCAAGTCGGGCTGGTTTGATAGTACCAAGTGGTTCCTGCAATCTGCCATCCAGAAGCGGGGCAGCATACTTTTGTATGCCAGGGAAACGGGCCGAGGTTTTTGTCTGGGGGCCTATAGCTGGGAGTGACCGGCTGGCTCCTGAAAAGCTACGATAGGCAGGATGGTGACCAAACGCATGGTGGCACCAGTGCCAAGTTGGGCTGATTTGATAGTACCAAGTGGCTCCTGCAATCTGCCATCAAAATGTTGGCAGGCGAGTTTTGTTTTCCAGGGAAAAGCGCCGTTGTTTGTGTTTGGGGGCCTGTGGCTGGGAGTGGCCGGCTGGCTGCTTAGAATCCACGATACGCAGGATGGTTCCCAGACCAGAGGTGGCACCAGTGCCAAGTCGGGCTAGTTTGATGGTGCAAAGTGGCTCCTGCAATCTGCCATCCAGAAGCGGGGTAGCTTACTTTTGTTTGCCAGGGAAACGGGCCGAGTTTTGTGTCTGGGGGCCTATGGCTGCGAGTGACCGGCTGGCTCCTGAAAAGCTACGATAGGCAGGATGGTGACCAGACCCATGGTGGCACCAGTCCCAAGTTGGGCTGATTTGATAGTAGCAAGTGGCTCCTGCAATCTGCCATCAAAAAGTTGGCAGGCGAGTTTTGTTTTCCAGGGAAAAGCGCCGTTGTTTGTGTCTGGGGGCCTGTGGCTGGAGTGGCCGGCTGGCTCCTTACAATGAACGATACGCAGGATGGTTCCCAGAGCTGAGGTGGCACCAGTGCCAAGTCGGGCTAGTTTGATGGTGCAAAGTGGCTCCTGCAATCTGCCATCCAGAAGCGGGGTAGCTTACTTTTGTTTGCCAGGGAAACGGGCCGAAATATTTGTCTAGGGGCCTCTGGCTGGGGGTGGCTGGCTGGCTCCTGAAAAGCTACGATAGGCAGGATGGTGACCAGACCCATGGTGGCACCAGTGCCAAGTTGGGCTGGTTTGATAGTACCAAGTGGCTCCTGCAATCTGCCATCAAAAAGTTGTCAGGCGAGTTTTGTTTTCCAGGGAAAAGCGCCGTTGTTTGTATTTGGGGGCCTGTGGCTGGGAGTGGCCGGCTGGCTCCTTTGAACCCACGATACGCAGGATGGTTCCCAGACCCAAGGTGGCACCAGTGCCAAGTCGGGCTGGTTTGATACTACCAAGTGCGTCCTGCAATCTGCCATCCAGAAGCGGGGCAGCTTAATTTTGTTTGCCAGGGAAACGGGCCGTGGGTTTTGTTTGGGGGCCTATGGCTGAGAGTGGCCGGCTGGCTCCTGAAAATCCACGCTAGGCAGCATGGTTCCCAGATGCAAGGTGGCACCAGTGCCAAGTCGGGCTGGTTTGATGGTGCAAAGTGGCTCCTGCAATCTGCCATCCAGAAGCGGGGCAGCTGATTTTTGTTTGCCAGAGAAAAATTCCGTGGATTGTTTTTGGGGGCATATTGCTGGGAGTGGCCGGCTGGCTCCTTAAAATGCTCGATACGCATGATGGTTCCCAGGTCCAAGGTGTCACCACTACCAAGTCGGCCTGCGGTTTTAGTATCAAGTTCATCCTGCAATTTGCCATCCAGAAGAGGGGCAGTTGAGTTTTGTTTGCCAGAGAAACGGGCCGAGGTTTCTGTTTGGGGACATATGGCTGAGAGTGGCCGGCTGGCCCCTGAATATCCACGATACACAGCATGGTTCCCAGATCCAAGGTGGCACCAGTGCCAAGTTGGGCTGGTTTGATAGTACCAAGTGTCTCCTGCAATCTGCCATCCAGAAGCGGGGCAGCTTACTTTTGTTTGCCAGAGAAATAGGCCTAGGTTTTTGTCTGGGGGCCTGTGGCTAGGAGTGGCCGGCTGGCTCCTAAGAATCCACGATACGCAGGATGTTTCCCAGACCCAAGGTGGCACCAGTGCCAAGTCGGGCTGGTTTGATAGTACCAAGTGGCTCCTGCAAACTCCATCAAAAAGTTGGCAGGCGTGTTTTGTTTTCCAGGGAACAGCGCCGTTGATTTTGTTTGGGGGCCTGTGGCTGGGAGTGGCCGGGTGGCTCCTTAGAATCCACGATACGCAGGATGGTTCCCAGACCCAAGGTGGCACCAGTGCCAAGTCGGGCTGGTTTGATTACACCAAGTGGCTCCTGCAATCTGCCATCCAGAAGTGAGGCAGCTAAGTTTTGTTTGCCAGAAAAAAGGGCCGTGGTTTTTGTTGGGGGCCTGTGGCTGGGAGTGGCCGGCTGGCTCCTTAGAATCCACCATACGCAGGATGGTTCCCAGACCCAAGGTGGCACCAGTGCCAAGTCGGGCTGGTTTGATCGTACCAAGTGGCTCCTGCAATCTGCCATCCAGAAGCGGTGCAGTTGAGTTTTGTTTGCCAGAGAAAAGGGCCGTGGGTTGTGTTTGGGGGCATATGGCTGGGAGTGGCCGGCTGTCTCATTAAAAAGATCGATACGCAGGATGGTTCCCAGACCCAAGGTGGCACCAGTGCCAAGTCGGGCTGTTTTTATAGTACCAAGTGCGTCCTGCAATTTGCCATCCAGAAGAGGGGCAGTGGAGTTTTGTTTGCCACAGAATAGCGCCGTTGTTTGTGTTTGGGGGCTTGTGGCTGGGAGTGGCCGACTGGCGCCTTAGAATCTGTGTTACGCAGCATGGTTCCCAGACCAGAGGTGGCACCAGTGCCAAGTCTTGCTGGTTTGATAGTACCAAGTGGCTCCTGCAATCTGCCATCCAGAAGCGGGGCAGCTTACTTTTGTTTGCCAGGGAAACGGGCCGAGGTTTGTGTCTGGGGGCCTATGGCTGGGAGTGACCGGCTGGCTCCTGAAAAGCTACGATAGGCAGGATGGTGACCAGACCCATGGTGGCACCAGTGCCAAGTTGGGCTGATTTGATAGTACCAAGTGGCTCCTGCAATCTGCCATGAAAAAGTTGGCAGGCGAGTTTTGTTTTCCAGGGAAAAGCGCCGTTGTTTGTATTTGGGGGCCTGTGGCTGGGAGTGGACGGCTGGCTCCTTAGAATCCACGATACGCGGCATGGTTCCCAGACCAGAGGTGGCACCAGTGCCAAGTTGGGCTGGTTTGATAGTACCAAGTGCGTCCTGCAATCTGCCATCCAGAAGCGGGGCAGCTTACTTTTGTTTGCCAGGGAAACGGGCCGAGGTTTGTGTCTCAGGGCCTATGGCTGGGAGTGACCGCCTGGCTCCTGAAAAGCTACGATAGGCAGGATGGTGACCAGACCCATGGTGGCACCAGTGCCAAGTTGGGCTGGTTTGATAGGACCAAGTGGCTCCTGCAATCTGCCATCAAAAAGTTGGCAGGCGAGTTTGTTATCCAGGGAAAAGCGCCGTTGTTTGTGTTTGGGGGCCTGTGGCTGGGAGTGGCCGGCTGGCTCCTTAGAATCCACGATACGCAGGATGGTTCCCAGACCAGAGGTGGCACCAGTGCCAAGTCGGGCTAGTTTGATGGTGAAAAGTGGCTCCTGCAATCTGCCATCCAGAAGCGGGATAAGTTACTTTTGTTTGCCAGGGAAACGGGCCGAGGTTTTTGTCTGGGGGCCTATGGCTGGGAGTGACCGGCTGGCTCCTGAAAAGCTACGATAGGCAGGATGGTGACCAGACCCATGGTGGCACCAGTGCCAAGTTGGGCTGGTTTGATAGTACCAAGTGGCTCCTGCAATCTGCCATCAAAAAGTTGGCAGGCGAGTTTTGTTTTCCAGGGAAAAGTGCCGTTGTTTGTGTTTGGGGGCCTGTGGGTGGGAGTGACCGGCTGGCTCCTTAGAATCCACGATACGCAGGATGGTTCCCAGACCAGAGGTCGCACCAGTGCCAAGTCGGGCCAGTTTGATGGTGCAAAGTGGCTCCTGCAATCTGCCATCCAGAAGCGGGGTAGCTTACATTTGTTTGCCAGGGAAACGGGCCGAGTTTTGTGTCTGGGGGCCTATGGCTGCGAGTGACCGGCTGGCTCCTGAAAAGCTACGATAGGCAGGATGGTGACCAGACCCATGGTGGTACCAGTGCCAAGTTGGGCTGATTTGATAGTACCAAGTGGCTCCTGCAATCTGCCATCAAAAAGTTGGCAGGCGAGTTTTGTTTTCCAGGGAAAAGCGCCGTTGTTTGTGTTTGGGGGCCTGTGGCTGGGAGTGGCCGGCTGGCTCCTTACAATGAACGATACGCAGGATGGTTCCCAGACCTGAGGTGGCACCAGTGCCAAGTCGGGCTAGTTTGATGGTGCAAAGTGGCTCCTGCAATCTGCCATCCAGAAGCGGGGTAGCTTACTTTTGTTTGCCAGGGAAACGGGCCGAGGTTTTTCTCTGGGGGCCTATGGCAGGGAGGGACCGGCTGGCTCCTGAAAAGCTACGATAGGCAGGATGGTGACCAGACCCATGGTGGCACCAGTGCCAAGTTGGGCTGATTTGATAGTACCAAGTGGCTCCTGCAATCTGCCATCGAAATGTTGGCAGGCGAGTTTTGTTTTCCAGGGAAAAGCGCCGTTGTTTGTGTTTGGTGGCCTGTGGCTGGGAGTGACCGGCTGGCTCCTTAGAATCCACGATACGCAGGATGGTTCCCAGAACAGAGGTGGCACCAGTGCCAAGTCGGGCTGGTTTGATGGTGAAAAGTGGCTCCTGCAATCTGCCATCAAAATTTGGCAGGCGAGGTTTGTTTTCCAGGGAAAAGCGCCGTTGTTTTTGTTTGGGGGCCTGTGGGTGGGAGTGGCCAGATGGCTAATTAGAATCCACGATACGCAGCATGGTTCCCAGACCTGAGGTGGCACCAGTGCCAAGTCTGGCTGGTTTGATACTATCAAGTGCGTCCTGCAATCTGCCATCCAGAAGCGGGGTAGCTTACTTTTGTTTGCCAGGGAAACGGGCCGAGGTTTGTGTCTGGGGGCCTATGGCTGGGAGTGACCGGCTGGCTCCTGAAAAGCTACGATAGGCAGGATGGTGACCAGACCCATGGTGGCACCAGTGCCAAGTTGGGCTGGTTTGATAGTACCAAGTGGCTCCTGCAATCTGCCATCAAAAAATTGGCAGGCGAGTTTTGTTTTCCAGGGAAAAGCGCCGTTGTTTTTGTTTGCGGGCCTGTGGGTGGGAGTGGCCGGATGGCTCCTTAGAATCCACGATACGCAGGATGGTTCCCAGACCAGAGGTGGCACCAGTGCCAAGTCGGGCTAGTTTGATGGTGCAAAGTGGCTCCTGCAATCTGCCATCCAGAAGCGGGATAACTTACTTTTGTTTGCCAGGGAAACGGGCCGAGCTTTTTGTCTGGGGGCCTATGGCTGGGAGTGACCGGCTGGCTCCTGAAAAGCTACGATAGGCAGGATGGTGACCAGACCCATGGTGGCACCAGTGCCAAGTTGGGCTGGTTTCATAGTACCAAGTGGCTCCTGCAATCTGCCATCAAAAAGTTGGCAGGCGAGTTTGTTATCCAGGGAAAAGCGCCGTTGTTTGTGTTTGGGGGCCTGTGGCTGGGAGTGGCCGGCTGGCTCCTTAGAATCCACGATACGCAGGATGGTTCCCAGACCAGAGGTGGCACCAGTGCCAAGTCGGGCTGGTTTGATGGTGAAAAGTGGCTCCTGCAATCTGCCATCCAGAAGCGGGATAACTTACTTTTGTTTGCCAGGGAAACGGGCCGAGCTTTTTGTCTGGGGGCCTATGGCTGCGAGTGACCGGCTGGCTCCTGAAAAGCTACGATAGGCAGGATGGTGACCAGACCCATGGTGGCACCAGTGCCAAGTTGGGCTGATTTGATAGTACCAAGTGGCTCCTGCAATCTGCCATCCAGAATCGGGGGTGCTTACTTTTGTTTGCCAGGGAAACGGGCCGAGGTTTGTGTCTGGGGGCCTATGGCTGGGAGTGACCGGCTGGCTCCTGAAAAGCTACGATCGGCAGGATGGTGACCAGACCCATGGTGGCACCAGTGCCAAGTTGGGCTGATTTGATAGTACCAAGTGGCTCCTGCAATCTGCCATCAAAAAGTTGGCAGGCGAGTTTTGTTTTCCAGGGAAAAGCGCCGTTGTTTGTGTTTGGGGGCCTGTGGCTGGGAGTGGACGGCTGGCTCCTTAGAATCCACGATACGCAGGATGGTTCCCAGACCAGAGGTGGCACCAGTGCCAAGTTGGGCTGGTTTGATAGTACCAAGTGCGTCCTGCAATCTACCATCCAGAAGCGGGGCAGCTTACTTTTGTTTGCCAGGGAAACGGGCCGAGGTTTGTGTCTCAGGGCCTATGGCTGGGAGTGACCGGCTGGCTCCTGAAAAGCTACGATAGGCAGGATGGTTACCAGATCCATGGTGGCACCAGTGCCAAGTTGGGCTGGTTTGATAGTACCAAGTGGCTCCTGCAATCTGCCATCAAAAAGTTGGCAGGCGAGTTTGTTATCCAGGGAAAAGCGCCGTTGTTTGTGTTTGGGGGCCTCTGGCTGGGAGTGGCCGGCTGGCTCCTTAGAATCCACGATACGCAGGATGGTTCCCAGACCAGAGGTGGCACCAGTGCCAAGTCGGGCTAGTTTGATGGTGCAAAGTGGCTCCTGCAATCTGCCATCCAGAAGCGGGGCAGCTTACTTTTGTTTGCCAGGGAAACGGGCCGAGGTTTGTGTCTGGGGGCATATGGCTGGGAGTGACCGGCTGGCTCCTGAAAAGCTACGATAGGCAGGATGGTGACCAGACCCATGGTGGCACCAGTGCCAAGTTGGGCTGATTTGATAGTAGCAAGTGGCTCCTGCAATCTGCCATCAAAAAGTTGGCAGGCGAGTTTTGTTTTCCAGGGAAAAGCGCCGTTGTTTTTGTCTGGGGGCCTGTGGCTGGAGTGGCCGGCTGGCTCCTTACAATGAACGATACGCAGGATGGTTCCCAGAGCTGAGGTGGCACCAGTGCCAAGTCGGGCTAGTTTGATGGTGCAAAGTGGCTCCTGCAATCTGCCATCCAGAAGCGGGGTAGCTTACTTTTGTTTGCCAGGGAAACGGGCCGAGTTTTGTGTCTGGGGGCATATGGCTGCGAGTGACCGGCTGGCTCCTGAAAAGCTACGATAGGCAGGATGGTGACCAGACCCATGGTGGCACCAGTGCCATGTTGGGCTGATTTGATAGTAGCAAGTGGCTCCTGCAATCTGCCATCAAAAAGTTGGCAGGCGAGTTTTGTTTTCCAGGGAAAAGCGCCGTTGTTTGTGTCTGGGGGCCTGTGGCTGGAGTGGCCGGCTGGCTCCTTACAATGAACGATACGCAGGATGGTTCCCAGAGCTGAGGTGGCACCAGTGCCAAGTCGGGCTAGTTTGATGGTGCAAGGTGGCTCCTGCAATCTGCCATCCAGAAGCGGGGTAGCTTACTTTTGTTTGCCAGGGAAACGGGCCGAAATATTTGTCTAGGGGCCTCTGGCTGGGGGTGGCTGGCTGGCTCCTGAAAAGCTACGATCGGCAGGATGGTGACCAGACCCATGGTGGCACCAGTGGCAAGTTGGGCTGGTTTGATAGTACCAAGTGGCTCCTGCAATCTGCCATCAAAAAGTTGTCAGGCGAGTTTTGTTTTCCAGGGAAAACGCCGTTGTTTGTATTTCGGGGCCTGTGGCTGGGAGTGGCCGGCTGGCTCCTTTGAACCCACGATACGCAGGATGGTTCCCAGACCCAAGGTGGCACCAGTGCCAAGTCGGGCTGGTTTGATACTACCAAGTGCGTCCTGCAATCTGCCATCCAGAAGCGGGGCAGCTTAATTTTGTTTGCCAGGGAAACGGGCCGTGGGTTTTGTTTGGGGGCCTATGGCTGAGAGTGGCCGGCTGGCTCCTGAAAATCCACGCTAGGCAGCATGGTTCCCAGATGCAAGGTGGCACCAGTGCCAAGTCGGGCTGGTTTGATGGTGCAAAGTGGCTCCTGCAATCTGCCATCCAGAAGCGGGGCAGCTGATTTTTGTTTGCCAGAGAAAAATTCCGTGGATTGTTTTTGGGGGCATATTGCTGGGAGTGGCCGGCTGGCTCCTTAAAATGCTCGATACGCATGATGGTTCCCAGGTCCAAGGTGTCACCACTACCAAGTCGGACTGCGGTTTTAGTATCAAGTTCATCCTGCAATTTGCCATCCAGAAGAGGGGCAGTTGAGTTTTGTTTGCCAGGGAAACGGGCCGAGGTTTCTGTTTGGGGACATATGGCTGAGAGTGGCCGGCTGGCCCCTGAATATCCACGATACACAGCATGGTTCCCAGATCCAAGGTGGCACCAGTGCCAAGTTGGGCTGGTTTGATAGTACCAAGTGTCTCCTGCAATCTGCCATCCAGAAGCGGGGCAGCTTACTTTTGTTTGCCAGAGAAATAGGCCTAGGTTTTTGTCTGGGGGCCTGTGGCTAGGAGTGGCCGGCTGGCTCCTAAGAATCCACGATACGCAGGATGTTTCCCAGACCCAAGGTGGCACCAGTGCCAAGTCGGGCTGGTTTGATAGTACCAAGTGGCTCCTGCAAACTCCATCAAAAAGTTGGCAGGCGTGTTTTGTTTTCCGGGGAACAGCGCCGTTGATTTTGTTTGGGGGCCTGTGGCTGGGAGTGGCCGGCTGGCTCCTTAGAATCCACGATACGCAGGATGGTTCCCAGACCCAAGGTGGCACCAGTGCCAAGTCGGGCTGGTTTGATTACACCAAGTGGCTCCTGCAATCTGCCATCCAGAAGTGAGGCAGCTAAGTTTTGTTTGCCAGAAAAAAGGGCCGTGGTTTTTGTTGGGGGCCTGTGGCTGGGAGTGGCCGGCTGGCTCCTTAGAATCCACCATACGCAGGATGGTTCCCAGACCCAAGGTGGCACCAGTGCCAAGTCGGGCTGGTTTGATAGTACCAAGTGGCTCCTGCAATCTGCCATCCAGAAGCGGTGCAGTTGAGTTTTGTTTGCCAGAGAAAAGGGCCGTGGGTTGTGTTTGGGGGCATATGGCTGGGAGTGGCCGGCTGTCTCATTAAAAAGATCGATACGCAGGATGGTTCCCAGACCCAAGGTGGCACCAGTGCCAAGTCGGGCTGTTTTTATAGTACCAAGTGCGTCCTGCAATTTGCCATCCAGAAGAGGGGCAGTGGAGTTTTGTTTGCCAGAGAATAGCGCCGTTGTTTGTGTTTGGGGGCTTGTGGCTGGGAGTGGCCGACTGGCGCCTTAGAATCTGTGTTACGCAGCATGGTTCCCAGACCAGAGGTGGCACCAGTGCCAAGTTGGGCTGGTTTGATAGTACCAAGTGGCTCCTGCAATCTGCCATCCAGAAGCGGGGCAGCTTACTTTTGTTTGCCAGGGAAACGGGCCGAGGTTTGTGACTGGGGACCTATGGCTGGGAGTGACCGGCTGGCTCCTGAAAAGCTACGATAGGCAGGATGGTGACCAGACCCATGGTGGCACCAGTGCCAAGTTGGGCTGGTTTGATAGTACCAAGTGGCTCCTGCAATCTGCCATCAAAAAGTTGTCAGGCGAGTTTTGTTTTCCAGGGAAAAGCGCCGTTGTTTGTATTTGGGGGCCTGTGGCTGGGAGTGGCCGGCTGGCTCCTTAGAATCCACAATACGCAGGATGGTTCCCAGACCCAAGGTGGCACCAGTGCCAAGTCGGGCTGGTTTGATACTACCAAGTGCGTCCTGCAATCTGCCATCCAGAAGCGGGGCAGCTTAATTTTGTTTGCCAGGGAAACGGGCCGTGGGTTTTGTTTGGGGGCCTATGGCTGAGAGTGGCCGGCTGGCTCCTGAAAATCCACGATACGCGGGATGGTTCCCAGATGCAAGGTGGCACCAGTGCCAAGTCGGGCTGGTTTGATGGTGCAAAGTGGCTCCTGCAATCTGCCATCCAGAAGCGGGGCAGCTGATTTTTGTTTGCCAGAGAAAAATTCCGTGGATTGTTTTTGGGGGCATATTGCTGGGAGTGGCCGGCTGGCTCCTTAAAATGCTCGATACGCATGATGGTTCCCAGGTCCAAGGTGTCACCACTACCAAGTCGGCCTGCGGTTTTAGTATCAAGTTCATCCTGCAATTTGCCATCCAGAAGAGGGGCAGTTGAGTTTTGTTTGCCAGAGAAACGGGCCGAGGTTTCTGTTTGGGGACATATGGCTGAGAGTGGCCGGCTGGCCCCTGAATATCCACGATACACAGCATGGTTCCCAGATCCAAGGTGGCACCAGTGCCAAGTTGGGCTGGTTTGATAGTACCAAGTGTCTCCTGCAATCTGCCATCCAGAAGCGGGGCAGCTTACTTTTGTTTGCCAGAGAAATAGGCCTAGGTTTTTGTCTGGGGGCCTGTGGCTAGGAGTGGCCGGCTGGCTCCTAAGAATCCACGATACGCAGGATGTTTCCCAGACCCAAGGTGGCACCAGTGCCAAGTCGGGCTGGTTTGATAGTACCAAGTGGCTCCTGCAAACTCCATCAAAAAGTTGGCAGGCGTGTTTTGTTTTCCAGGGAACAGCGCCGTTGATTTTGTTTGGGGGCCTGTGGCTGGGAGTGGCCGGCTGGCTCCTTAGAATCCACGATACGCAGGATGGTTCCCAGACCCAAGGTGGCACCAGTGCCAAGTCGGGCTGGTTTGATTACACCAAGTGGCTCCTGCAATCTGCCATCCAGAAGTGAGGCAGCTAAGTTTTGTTTGCCAGAAAAAAGGGCCGTGGTTTTTGTTGGGGGCCTGTGGCTGGGAGTGGCCGGCTGGCTCCTTAGAATCCACCATACGCAGGATGGTTCCCAGACCCAAGGTGGCACCAGTGCCAAGTCGGGCTGGTTTGATAGTCCCAAGTGGCTCCTGCAAACTGCCATCCGGAAGCGGGGCAGCTGAGTTTTGTTTGCCAGGGAAATGGGCCGTTGTTTGTGTTTGGGGGCCTGTGGCTGGGAGTGTTCGGCTGGTTCCTGAATATGTACGATACGCAGGATTGTTCCCAGACCCAAGGTGGCACCAGTGCCAAGTCGGGCTGGTTTGATGGTGCAAAGTGGCTCCTGCAATCTGCCATCCAGACGCGGGGCAGCGGATTTTTGTTTCCATGAGAAATGGTCCGTGGTTTGTTTTTGGGGGTATATGGCTGGGCCTGGCCGGCTGGCTCCTTAAAAAGCTCGATATGCAGGATGGTTCCCTGACACAAGGTGGCACCAGTGCCACGTCGGGCGGTTTTCGTAGTACAAAGTGCGTCCTGCAATTTTCCATCCAGAAGAGGGGCAGTTGAGTTTTCTTTGCCAGAGAAAAGGTCCGTGGTTTGTTTTTGGGGGCATATGGCTGAGAGTGGCCGGCTGGGTCCTGAAAATCCACGCTAGGCAGCATGGTTCCCAGATGCAAGGTGGCACCAGTGCCATGTCGGGCTGGTTTGATGGTGCAAAGTGGCTCCTGCAATCTGCCATCCAGAAGCGGGGCAGCTGATTTTTGTTTGCCAGAGAAAAATTCCGTGGATTGTTTTTGGGGGCATATTGCTGGGAGTGGCCGGCTGGCTCCTTAAAATGCTCGATACGCATGATGGTTCCCAGGTCCAAGGTGTCACCACTACCAAGTCGGCCTGCGGTTTTAGTATCAAGTTCATCCTGCAATTTGCCATCCAGAAGAGGGGCAGTTGAGTTTTGTTTGCCAGAGAAACGGGCCGAGGTTTCTGTTTGGGGACATATGGCTGAGAGTGGCCGGGTGGCCCCTGAATATCCACGATACACAGCATGGTTCCCAGATCCAAGGTGGCACCAGTGCCAAGTTGGGCTGGTTTGATAGTACCAAGTGTCTCCTGCAATCTGCCATCCAGAAGCGGGGCAGCTTACTTTTGTTTGCCAGAGAAATAGGCCTAGGTTTTTGTCTGGGGGCCTGTGGCTAGGAGTGGCCGGCTGGCTCCTAAGAATCCACGATACGCAGGATGTTTCCCAGACCCAAGGTGGCACCAGTGCCAAGTTGGGCTGGTTTGATAGTACCAAGTGGCTCCTGCAAACTCCATCAAAAAGTTGGCAGGCGTGTTTTGTTTTCCAGGGAACAGCGCGGTTGATTTTGTTTGGGGGCCTGTGGCTGGGAGTGGCCGGCTGGCTCCTTAGAATCCACGATACGCAGGATGGTTCCCAGACCCAAGGTGGCACCAGTGCCAAGTCGGGCTGGTTTGATTACACCAAGTGGCTCCTGCAATCTGCCATCCAGAAGTGAGGCAGCTAAGTTTTGTTTGCCAGAAAAAAGGGCCGTGGTTTTTGTTGGGGGCCTGTGGCTGGGAGTGGCCGGCTGGCTCCTTAGAATCCACCATACGCAGGATGGTTCCCAGACCCAAGGTGGCACCAGTGCCAAGTCGGGCTGGTTTGATAGTACCAAGTGGCTCCTGCAATCTGCCATCCAGAAGCGGTGCAGTTGAGTTTTGTTTGCCAGAGAAAAGGGCCGTGGGTTGTGTTTGGGGGCATATGGCTGGGAGTGGCCGGCTGTCTCATTAAAAAGATCGATACGCAGGATGGTTCCCAGACCCAAGGTGGCACCAGTGCCATGTTGGGCTGATTTGATAGTACCAAGTGCGTCCTGCAATTTGCCATCCAGAAGAGGGGCAGTGGAGTTTTGTTTGCCAGAGAATAGCGCCGTTGTTTGTGTTTGGGGGCTTGTGGCTGGGAGTGGCCGACTGGCGCCTTAGAATCTGTGTTACGCAGCATGGTTCCCAGACCAGAGGTGGCACCAGTGCCAAGTTGGGCTGGTTTGATAGTACCAAGTGGCTCCTGCAATCTGCCATGCAGAAGCGGGGCAGCTTACTTTTGTTTGCCAGGGAAACGGGCCGAGGTTTGTGACTGGGGACCTATGGCTGGGAGTGACCGGCTGGCTCCTGAAAAGCTACGATAGGCAGGATGGTGACCAGACCCAAGGTGGCACCAGTGCCAAGTTGGGCTGGTTTGATAGTACCAAGTGGCTCCTGCAATCTGCCATCAAAAAGTTGTCAGGCGAGTTTTGTTTTCCAGGGAAAAGCGCCGTTGTTTGTATTTGGGGGCCTGTGGCTGGGAGTGGCCGGCTGGCTCCTTAGAACCCACAATACGCAGGATGGTTCCCAGACCCAAGGTGGCACCAGTGCCAAGTCGGGCTGGTTTGATACTACCAAGTGCGTCCTGCAATCTGCCATCCAGAAGCGGGGCAGCTTAATTTTGTTTGCCAGGGAAACGGGCCGTGGGTTTTGTTTGGGGGCCTATGGCTGAGAGTGGCCGGCTGGCTCCTGAAAATCCACGCTAGGCAGCATGGTTCCCAGATGCAAGGTGGCACCAGTGCCAAGTCGGGCTGGTTTGATGGTGCAAAGTGGCTCCTGCAATCTGCCATCCAGAAGCGGGGCAGCTGATTTTTGTTTGCCAGAGAAAAATTCCGTGGATTGTTTTTGGGGGCATATTGCTGGGAGTGGCCGGCTGGCTCCTTAAAATGCTCGATACGCATGATGGTTCCCAGGTCCAAGGTGTCACCACTACCAAGTCGGCCTGCGGTTTTAGTATCAAGTTCATCCTGCAATTTGCCATCCAGAAGAGGGGCAGTTGAGTTTTGTTTGCCAGAGAAACGGGCCGAGGTTTCTGTTTGGGGACATATGGCTGAGAGTGGCCGGCTGGCCCCTGAATATCCACGATACACAGCATGGTTCCCAGATCCAAGGTGGCACCAGTGCCAAGTTGGGCTGGTTTGATAGTACCAAGTGTCTCCTGCAATCTGCCATCCAGAAGCGGGGCAGCTTACTTTTGTTTGCCAGAGAAATAGGCCTAGGTTTTTGTCTGGGGGCCTGTGGCTAGGAGTGGCCGGCTGGCTCCTAAGAATCCACGATACGCAGGATGTTTCCCAGACCCAAGGTGGCACCAGTGCCAAGTCGGGCTGGTTTGATAGTACCAAGTGGCTCCTGCAAACTCCATCAAAAAGTTGGCAGGCGTGTTTTGTTTTCCAGGGAACAGCGCCGTTGATTTTGTTTGGGGGCCTGTGGCTGGGAGTGGCCGGCTGGCTCCTTAGAATCCACGATACGCAGGATGGTTCCCAGACCCAAGGTGGCACCAGTGCCAAGTCGGGCTGGTTTGATTACACCAAGTGGCTCCTGCAATCTGCCATCCAGAAGTGAGGCAGCTAAGTTTTGTTTGCCAGAAAAAAGGGCCGTGGTTTTTGTTGGGGGCCTGTGGCTGGGAGTGGCCGGCTGGCTCCTTAGAATCCACCATACGCAGGATGGTTCCCAGACCCAAGGTGGCACCAGTGCCAAGTCGGGCTGGTTTGATAGTCCCAAGTGGCTCCTGCAAACTGCCATCCGGAAGCGGGGCAGCTGAGTTTTGTTTGCCAGGGAAATGGGCCGTTGTTTGTGTTTGGGGGCCTGTGGCTGGGAGTGTTCGGCTGGTTCCTGAATATGTACGATACGCAGGATTGTTCCCAGACCCAAGGTGGCACCAGTGCCAAGTCGGGCTGGTTTGATGGTGCAAAGTGGCTCCTGCAATCTGCCATCCAGACGCGGGGCAGCGGATTTTTGTTTCCATGAGAAATGGTCCGTGGTTTGTTTTTGGGGGTATATGGCTGGGCCTGGCCGGCTGGCTCCTTAAAAAGCTCGATATGCAGGATGGTTCCCTGACACAAGGTGGCACCAGTGCCACGTCGGGCGGTTTTCGTAGTACAAAGTGCGTCCTAAAATTTGCCATCCAGAAGAGGGGCAGTTGAGTTTTGTTTGCCAGAGAAAAGGTCCGTGGTTTGTTTTTGGGGGCATATGGCTGAGAGTGGCTGGCTGGCCCCTGAAAATCCACGATACACAGGATGGTTCCCAGATCCAAGGTGGCACCTGTGCCAAGTCGGGCTGATTTGATAGTACTAAGTAGCTCCTGCAATCTGCCATCCAGAAGCGGGACAGCTTACTTTTGTTTGCCAGGGAAACGGGCCGAGGTTTGTGTTTGGGGGCCTATGGCTGAGAGTGACCGGCTGGCTCCTGAAAAGCTACAATAGGCAGGATGGTGACCAGACCCATGGTGGCACCAGTGCCAAGTTGGGCTGGTTTGATAGTACCAAGTGGTTCCTGCAATCTGCCATCCAGAAGCAGGGCAGCTGAGTTTTGTTTGCCAGAGAAAAGGGCCTTGGTTTGTGTTTGGGGGCATATGGCTGGGTGTGGCCAGCTGGCTCCTTAAAATGCACGATATGCAACATGGCTCCCAGACCCAAGGTGGCACCAGTGCCAAGTTGGGCTGGTTTGATAGTACCAAGTGGCTCCTGCAATCTTCCATGATCACGTGGAGAAATACTTTCTGGTTTCAGCCTCATGCTCTTTCTTCTCTCCCTCAACTTCTCTATCACCTCTCATCTGGTTCACATGCGCTGTCTTCAAGGTCCACAGGCTACTTTTCACAGAATCTTCTGGCCTGATGAAGTAAGAATGATGAATAGAACAGAGCTGGGATCTATTTTCCAGTTTGGATAAAATGCATTCTGCACACAAATCCAAGGAGAACGTGCTGCCCCAATGCCCAGAAAATCTTTCACTCCTGCTAGTGTTCTACGTCAACCGCAACTTAGTCTGAAAGAAAAGCTTTTTCTCTGAGAGCATCTGAGAGGTTTGCATGAAGCACTGATATCTGACATATGCAATTTTGAATAGGAGAGGAAAAAGAAAATGGCAAGGAGTTTTTAATTTTAGTGGTTTCAATTTTAATTTCCGTGCACTTTTTCAAAACTTGTCAGCTCAAATGCCCATCAACATCTTTTAGTCATCTGTAAGTCAGTATTCATATAAAATGTGCTTCAAATCCAAAGAATTTCAAATTTGCACTCCAAGCTTCTATGCCTAGATTTATGATTTCCTACACATATTAGATGAAAGGAAGGCCTTTTTTACTGTGGGAGTGCTGGAACACTGGAACAGGTTGCCCAGAGAAGTTGTGGGTGTCCCATCCCTGAAAGTATTCAAGGTCACCTTGGACGGGGCTTGGAGCAGCAACAAAGGAGAAGCTTGATGGTAGAGAAACAAAGTCGGACTATAGAAGAAACTCGGATTGAAGTATAGGATCAAGTTTTCTCTCAGCTCTTGGGGTAAATTCAAAGTTGTACAAAATGACATTTATCTGTGCTATTCACTACTGTAACAGAAAGTTTCATGAAAACTGTACAGAAGATAGTAAATTTTAAAAGAGATAAGAATTACAGCATAAAATCCATGGGATAGGTTACAACATGAGACACTCTCTAAGAGAAAATCTCTTTGTTTCAGCACTTCATCGGGGTAAGATTTCATGAAGTGCCAAAGAAGGCGGCAAAATATCATTCGGGACATTATTTACTGGAATTCAGCCTGGCCATTAGTAGGAACTGCCTTTGAACATATCATGTAGATATACCACACACACTTTCCCTTCACTGAAAAATTACTGTTTACAACAAATAAGCAATTGACGATCAAAATTGATTGAAAGCATCTTAAACATGTCAAGTATTTCATTGTAGATGATCTGTGATCCAAATGCTTCTTCCACCTTCGAGAGGGACAGAAGAATTCTTCCATATCATGATGGTTTAAAATTGTATCAACCAATGTTTTCTGCTGAAAAGATATCATCTATTTTTTTCTATTTTTGGAAGAAAATATTCCTAGACATACAACAGGTGAGAACTAAGTAATTTTAAAGAAACAAATGAAATGAAAATATTCTGTAAATAGAATGAAATGAAAAGCTGTGTTTTAAATAGGAGCTAAATATTAAACAGAATTTTTGTACCAGGCATTTGAATTACTGCACCAGCTCTTTTGCCCATCAAGAGAGGCATTTAGCATTTCAGTCTTTTCCAAGGTGTTCATGATCTGCTATGCTGATCTCTGTGTGTGCCTAGGTGTGTGTGGAGGGGGGGGCATATGAAGGGGAGTGTGTATGTTTGCTTTACAATTGTTGTGGCAGATTCATGCCTCAGCTCCACATTTTGTTTTAAAAAGGTCACACCGAGTGGATATGAAGTTTACTATCAACAAGAGATCGATTCCCAAATCATCCATTTGACTCTCCCTTATAAATCATGTGCTTTGTTGCATATTTTATCAAATATACTTTCAAGCCAGATGGAGGAAGGAGGATGTGGGAATCCCTCCACCATCTTGCAACTTTTATGTAAGTAGGTTTTCAAGAAAATCATCATTTCTCTTTTAAATATGTCTGGAACAGGCATGATGGTAGTGTCAACCTGTTGGAGTTTTTGTTGCTGGAAGAAGTTGTACAAAAGGATTGGTTTTTACATTGACCAGTTACTGAATCAAGCGCAGGAATACATTGGAAATTTAGCTGGGGGTTCCTTTTCCCAGCAGACTACTTCTAGAACGAGCTTGTACACTGAAGCTGACTCTTTTGCTCTCTTTTTGTTTCTTTCCTATTTTCTTGGCTTCTTTGCCACTATCTAGACAATTTTGGAACTTTGTTCCCAACTAAAATGGTTTCAATAGTCTGATTGTGATCATACATTTTTACAAGGAATTTTTAAAATCTTTCCTCGAGTCCAGAAAGTCAAGGACTTAGATCTTTTTCTTCCCTTATCAATATTGCCATGAAATTGATAAATAAAGACCAACTCTTTATTTTTGTTTTTAACCCACGTAGATAATTCCCATCCATTAATCCATTTTGTGGACCAATAGCTGCCATTCTGATGGAAGCTGTCACTTCTTAACAATAGGCATTCTGTGACTATGTTGACTGCACTTTGGGTGAAGATCCTAACTGGTCTTAGATATACATAGGGAGAAATTTGCTCAGCCAGTGTCAGTCTTAAGCATGCGTATCAGAAGATCTTTCTAGAGCTGGGAATTTTCCCATGAAAGGGATTCAGTTAGGGAAGAGACACTTGTGCCAGAGTTTTACATTCTTCTTGAACACTGCTTAAGGAACTTAGATGCCATGTCCATTTGGATCTCTGTCTGCACAGAACTTTGTCATGCCAGCGCTTTGAAATGCATCTTGAAGAGAATTCACTAGCACAGAATGAAAGAGAGTGGAAGGGGTTGGTGGGGCTAACCAGGCCCAACCCCCCTGCCTAAACCAGGATACCTAGAGCCTCTTGCCCAGGATTCTATCTGGGTGTACTTTTAATGTCTTCAAAGATCCAGGCTCCACAATCTTTCTGGGCAGTCTGTGCCGTGGTTCAGTCACCCTGACAGTAAAGAAACATTTACTGATGTTCAAAGGCAATCTCCTGTATTTCAGTGTGTGCCCACTGCCTCTTGTCTTTTCCCTCAGCATCACTGAAAAGACACTGATTCCCTCCCCTTTGCACTATTGCTTCCATATGTATGTGTGATGCCATGTAGAGGTATGTCAAAAACCTCCCTGAAGCCCAGGCAGATAATATTCCCTTCATCTACCAGTCAAGTTGATTCATCAGAGGAGTTTAAAGTGATGTTCAGCATGAAATTCCCCTGAAAAATCATGCTAACTACATTATTTGGTCATCTGTCATGTGCCTGGCAAGGATTTCCAGGAAGAGCTGCTTCATCAACTTCCTGGGGATAAAAAAGAGGCTGGCTGGTTTGTACTATGGCGAGTCCTCTTAATTGCCTTTTTTGAAGATGGGTGTCATTTGCTAACATCCACCCTTTAGCTCCTCTTCTCATCTACACCTCGGCAAAAAGCTTTTCCACTATGTCTGGCTAGGAAAAACTGTGCCAGCACAGAAAACATCTCCCATCGTGTTCTAGAAGTTGCACGGATGTCTGCCAAGTGTTTGGCAGGAAGAAAAGAAAAGTTGTCCAAAACAGCTTCCAATCGAATGTTCCTGTGATTGGAAAAGTCAGGAGAGTGCAAAGGTACTGTTTTCTATCAGTTGGCAAGGTGCGCACACAATCCCAGTGTTGTACAGCTTGCTTCTTCACCTTCCCGAAGCTGCCGCTCTCGCCGGCTGCCGGAGCCCAAGAAGCGGCTTCTTCGCGCAAAGACGATTGTGCCGCTCACAGTGCTCTCCTTAGCGCAGCTTCTGCCGAAAGACGCCCGGCAGCGGCTCTTACCTCCGGAGAGCATCCTACCTTCGTCTTTCGCGTCTTTTGTAGTCTACATCTTAGCAAAACGCTTCTTCACTATGTCTGGCTAGGAAAAACTGTGCCAGCACAGAAAACATCTCCCATCGTGTTCTAGAAGTTGCACGGATGTCTGCCAAGTGTTTGGCAGGAAGAAAAGAAAAGTTGTCCAGAACAGCTTCCAATCGAATGTTCCTGTGATTGGAAAAGTCAGGAGAGTGCAAAGGTACTGTTTTCTATCAGTTGGCAAGGTGCGCACACAATCCCAGTGTTGTACAGCTTGCTTCTTCACCTTCCCGAAGCTGCCGCTCTCGCCGGCTGCCGGAGCCCAAGAAGCGGCTTCTTCGCGCAAAGACGATTGTGCCGCTCACAGTGCTCTCCTTAGCGCGGCTTCTGCCGAAAGACGCCCGGCAGCGGCTCTTACCTCCGGAGAGCATCCTACCTTCGTCTTTCGCGTCTTTTGTAGTCTACATCTTAGCAAAACGCTTTTCCACTATGTCTGGCTAGGAAAAACTGTGCCAGCACAGAAAACATCTCCCATCGTGTTCTAGAAGTTGCACGGATGTCTGCCAAGTGTTTGGCAGGAAGAAAAGAAAAGTTGTCCAAAACAGCTTCCAATCGAATGTTCCTGTGATTGGAAAAGTCAGGAGAGTGCAAAGGTACTGTTTTCTATCAGTTGGCAAGGTGCGCACACAATCCCAGTGTTGTACAGCTTGCTTCTTCACCTTCCCGAAGCTGCCGCTCTCGCCGGCTGCCGGAGCCCAAGAAGCGGCTTCTTCGCGCAAAGACGATTGTGCCGCTCACAGTGCTCTCCTTAGCGCGGCTTCTGCCGAAAGACGCCCGGCAGCGGCTCTTACCTCCGGAGAGCATCCTACCCTCGTCTTTCGCGTCTTTTGTAGTCTACATCTTAGCAAAACGCTTTTCCACTATGTCTGGCTAGGAAAAACTGTGCCAGCACAGAAAACATCTCCCATCGTGTTCTAGAAGTTGCACGGATGTCTGCCAAGTGTTTGGCAGGAAGAAAAGAAAAGTTGTCCAAAACAGCTTCCAATCGAATGTTCCTGTGATTGGAAAAGTCAGGAGAGTGCAAAGGTACTGTTTTCTATCAGTTGGCAAGGTGCGCACACAATCCCAGTGTTGTACAGCTTGCTTCTTCACCTTCCCGAAGCTGCCGCTCTCGCCGGCTGCCGGAGCCCAAGAAGCGGCTTGTTCGCGCAAAGACGATTGTGCCGCTCACAGTGCTCTCCTTAGCGCGGCTTCTGCCGAAAGACGCCCGGCAGCGGCTCTTACCTCCGGAGAGCATCCTACCGTCCTCTTTCGCGTCTTTTGTAGTCTACACCTCGGCAACAAGCTTTTCCACTATGTCTGGCTAGGAAAAACTGTGCCAGCACAGAAAACATCTCCCATCGTGTTCTAGAAGTTGCACGGATGTCTGCCAAGTGTTTGGCAGGAAGAAAAGAAAAGTTGTCCAAAACAGCTTCCAATCGAATGTTCCTGTGATTGGAAAAGTCAGGAGAGTGCAAAGGTACTGTTTTCTATCAGTTGGCAAGGTGCGCACACAATCCCAGTGTTGTACAGCTTGCTTCTTCACCTTCCCGAAGCTGCCGCTCTCGCCGGCTGCCGGAGCCCAAGAAGCGGCTTCTTCGCGCAAAGACGATTGTGCCGCTCACAGGGCTCTCCTTAGCGCGGCTTCTGCCGAAAGACGCCCGGCAGCGGCTCTTACCTCCGGAGAGCATCCTACCTTCGTCTTTCGCGTCTTTTGTAGTCTACATCTTAGCAAAACGCTTTTCCACTATGTCTGGCTAGGAAAAACTGTGCCAGCACAGAAAACATCTCCCATCGTGTTCTAGAAGTTGCACGGATGTCTGCCAAGTGTTTGGCAGGAAGAAAAGTTGTCCAAAACAGCTTCCAATCGAATGTTCCTGTGATTGGAAAAGTCAGGAGAGTTCAAAGGTACTGTTTTCTATCAGTTGGCAAGGTGCGCACACAATCCCAGTGTTGTACAGCTTGCTTCTTCACCTTCCCGAAGCTGCCGCTCTCGCCGGCTGCCGGAGCCCAAGAAGCGGCTTCTTCGCGCAAAGACGATTGTGCCGCTCACAGTGCTCTCCTTAGCGCGGCTTCTGCCGAAAGACGCCCGGCAGCGGCTCTTACCTCCGGAGAGCATCCTACCTTCCTCTTTCGCGTCTTATGTAGTCTACACCTCGGCAAAAAGCTTTTCCACTATGTCTGGCTAGGAAAAACTGTGCCAGCACAGAAAACATCTCCCATCGTGTTCTAGAAGTTGCACGGATGTCTGCCAAGTGTTTGGCAGGAAGAAAAGAAAAGTTGTCCAAAACAGCTTCCAATCGAATGTTCCTGTGATTGGAAAAGTCAGGAGAGTGCAAAGGTACTGTTTTCTATCAGTTGGCAAGGTGCGCACACAATCCCAGTGTTGTACAGCTTGCTTCTTCACCTTCCCGAAGCTGCCGCTCTCGCCGGCTGCCGGAGCCCAAGAAGCGGTTTCTTCGCGCAAAGACGATTGTGCCGCTCACAGGGCTCTCCTTAGCGCGGCTTCTGCCGAAAGACGCCCGGCAGCGGCTCTTACCTCCGGAGAGCATCCTACCTTCGTCTTTCGCGTCTTTTGTAGTCTACACCTCGGCAACAAGCTTTTCCACTATGTCTGGCTAGGAAAAACTGTGCCAGCACAGAAAACATCTCCCATCGTGTTCTAGAAGTTGCACGGATGTCTGCCAAGTGTTTGGCAGGAAGAAAAGAAAAGTTGTCCAAAACAGCTTCCAATCGAATGTTCCTGTGATTGGAAAAGTCAGGAGAGTGCAAAGGTACTGTTTTCTATCAGTTGGCAAGGTGCGCACACAATCCCAGTGTTGTACAGCTTGCTTCTTCACCTTCCCGAAGCTGCCACTCTCAGGAGGTAAGAGCCGCTGCCGGGCGTCTTTCGGCAGAAGCCGCGCTAAGGGGAGCACTGTGAGCGGCACAATCGTCTTTGCGCGAAGAAGCCGATTCTTCGGTTCCGGGAGCCGGCGAGAGCGGCAGCTTCGGGAAGGTGAAGAAGCAAGCTGTACAACACTGGGATTGTGTGCGCACCTTGCCAACTGATAGAAAACAGTACCTTTGCACTCTCCTGACTTTTCCAATCACAGGAACATTCGATTGGAAGCTGTTTTGGACAACTTTTCTTTTCTTCCTGCCAAACACTTGGCAGACATCCGTGCAACTTCTAGAACACGATGGGAGATGTTTTCTGTGCTGGCACAGTTTTTCCTAGCCAGACATAGTGGAAAAGCGTTTTGCTAAGATGTAGACTACAAAAGACGCGAAAGACGAGGGTAGGATGCTCTCCGGAGGTAAGAGCCGCTGCCGGGCGTCTTTCGGCAGAAGCCGCGCTAAGGAGAGCACTGTGAGCGGCACAATCGTCTTTGCGCGAAGAAGCCGCTTCTTGGGCTCCGGCAGCCGGCGAGAGCGGCAGCTTCGGGAAGGTGAAGAAGCAAGCTGTACAACACTGGGATTGTGTGCGCACCTTGCCAACTGATAGAAAACAGTACCTTTGCACTCTCCTGACTTTTCCAATCACAGGAACATTCGATTGGAAGCTGTTTTGGACAACTTTTCTTTTCTTCCTGCCAAACACTTGGCAGACATCCGTGCAACTTCTAGAACACGATGGGAGATGTTTTCTGTGCTGGCACAGTTTTTCCTAGCCAGACATAGTGGAAAAGCGTTTTGCTAAGATGTAGACTACAAAAGACGCGAAAGACGAAGGTAGGATGCTCTCCGGAGGTAAGAGCCGCTGCCGGGCGTCTTTCGGCAGAAGCCGCGCTAAGGAGAGCCCTGTGAGCGGCACAATCGTCTTTGCGCGAAGAAGCCGCTTCTTGGGCTCCGGCAGCCGGCGAGAGCGGCAGCTTCGGGAAGGTGAAGAAGCAAGCTGTACAACACTGGGATTGTGTGCGCACCTTGCCAACTGATAGAAAACAGTACCTTTGCACTCTCCTGACTTTTCCAATCACAGGAACATTCGATTGGAAGCTGTTTTGGACAACTTTTCTTTTCTTCCTGCCAAACACTTGGCAGACATCCGTGCAACTTCTAGAACACGATGGGAGATGTTTTCTGTGCTGGCACAGTTTTTCCTAGCCAGACATAGTGGAAAAGCGTTTTGCCGAGGTGTAGATGAGAAGAGGAGCTAAAGACGAAGGTAGGATGCTCTCCGGAGGTAAGAGCCGCTGCCGGGCGTCTTTCGGCAGAAGCCGCGCTAAGGAGAGCACTGTGAGCGGCACAATCGTCTTTGCGCGAAGAAGCCGCTTCTTGGGCTCCGGCAGCCGGCGAGAGCGGCAGCTTCGGGAAGGTGAAGAAGCAAGCTGTACAACACTGGGATTGTGTGCGCACCTTGCCAACTGATAGAAAACAGTACCTTTGCACTCTCCTGACTTTTCCAATCACAGGAACATTCGATTGGAAGCTGTTTTGGACAACTTTTCTTTTCTTCCTGCCAAACACTTGGCAGACATCCGTGCAACTTCTAGAACACGATGGGAGATGTTTTCTGTGCTGGCACAGTTTTTCCTAGCCAGACATAGTGGAAAAGCTTTTTGCCGAGGTGTAGATGAGAAGAGGAGCTAAAGAGTGGATGTTAGCAAATGACACCCATCTTCAAAAAAGGCAATTAAGAGGACTCGCCATAGTACAAACCAGCCAGCCTCTTTTTTATCCCCAGGAAGTTGATGAAGCAGCTCTTCCTGGAAATCCTTGCCAGGCACATGACAGATGACCAAATAATGTAGTTAGCATGATTTTTCAGGGGAATTTCATGCTGAACATCACTTTAAACTCCTCTGATGAATCAACTTGACTGGTAGATGAAGGGAATATTATCTGCCTGGGCTTCAGGGAGGTTTTTGACATACCTCTACATGGCATCACACATACATATGGAAGCAATAGTGCAAAGGGGAGGGAATCAGTGTCTTTTCAGTGATGCTGAGGGAAAAGACAAGAGGCAGTGGGCACACACTGAAATACAGGAGATTGCCTTTGAACATCAGTAAATGTTTCTTTACTGTCAGGGTGACTGAACCACGGCACAGACTGCCCAGAAAGATTGTGGAGCCTGGATCTTTGAAGACATTAAAAGTACACCCAGATAGAATCCTGGGCAAGAGGCTCTAGGTATCCTGGTTTAGGCAGGGGGGTTGGGCCTGGTTAGCCCCACCAACCCCTTCCACTCTCTTTCATTCTGTGCTAGTGAATTCTCTTCAAGATGCATTTCAAAGCGCTGGCATGACAAAGTTCTGTGCAGACAGAGATCCAAATGGACATGGCATCTAAGTTCCTTAAGCAGTGTTCAAGAAGAATGTAAAACTCTGGCACAAGTGTCTCTTCCCTAACTGAATCCCTTTCATGGGAAAATTCCCAGCTCTAGAAAGATCTTCTGATACGCATGCTTAAGACTGACACTGGCTGAGCAAATTTCTCCCTATGTATATCTAAGACCAGTTAGGATCTTCACCCAAAGTGCAGTCAACATAGTCACAGAATGCCTATTGTTAAGAAGTGACAGCTTCCATCAGAATGGCAGCTATTGGTCCACAAAATGGATTAATGGATGGGAATTATCTACGTGGGTTAAAAACAAAAATAAAGAGTTGGTCTTTATTTATCAATTTCATGGCAATATTGATAAGGGAAGAAAAAGATCTAAGTCCTTGACTTTCTGGACTCGAGGAAAGATTTTAAAAATTCCTTGTAAAAATGTATGATCACAATCAGACTATTGAAACCATTTTAGTTGGGAACAAAGTTCCAAAATTGTCTAGATAGTGGCAAAGAAGCCAAGAAAATAGGAAAGAAACAAAAAGAGAGCAAAAGAGTCAGCTTCAGTGTACAAGCTCGTTCTAGAAGTAGTCTGCTGGGAAAAGGAACCCCCAGCTAAATTTCCAATGTATTCCTGCGCTTGATTCAGTAACTGGTCAATGTAAAAACCAATCCTTTTGTACAACTTCTTCCAGCAACAAAAACTCCAACAGGTTGACACTACCATCATGCCTGTTCCAGACATATTTAAAAGAGAAATGATGATTTTCTTGAAAACCTACTTACATAAAAGTTGCAAGATGGTGGAGGGATTCCCACATCCTCCTTCCTCCATCTGGCTTGAAAGTATATTTGATAAAATATGCAACAAAGCACATGATTTATAAGGGAGAGTCAAATGGATGATTTGGGAATCGATCTCTTGTTGATAGTAAACTTCATATCCACTCGGTGTGACCTTTTTAAAACAAAATGTGGAGCTGAGGCATGAATCTGCCACAACAATTGTAAAGCAAACATACACACTCCCCTTCATATGCCCCCCCCTCCACACACACCTAGGCACACACAGAGATCAGCATAGCAGATCATGAACACCTTGGAAAAGACTGAAATGCTAAATGCCTCTCTTGATGGGCAAAAGAGCTGGTGCAGTAATTCAAATGCCTGGTACAAAAATTCTGTTTAATATTTAGCTCCTATTTAAAACACAGCTTTTCATTTCATTCTATTTACAGAATATTTTCATTTCATTTGTTTCTTTAAAATTACTTAGTTCTCACCTGTTGTATGTCTAGGAATATTTTCTTCCAAAAATAGAAAAAAATAGATGATATCTTTTCAGCAGAAAACATTGGTTGATACAATTTTAAACCATCATGATATGGAAGAATTCTTCTGTCCCTCTCGAAGGTGGAAGAAGCATTTGGATCACAGATCATCTACAATGAAATACTTGACATGTTTAAGATGCTTTCAATCAATTTTGATCGTCAATTGCTTATTTGTTGTAAACAGTAATTTTTCAGTGAAGGGAAAGTGTGTGTGGTATATCTACATGATATGTTCAAAGGCAGTTCCTACTAATGGCCAGGCTGAATTCCAGTAAATAATGTCCCGAATGATATTTTGCCGCCTTCTTTGGCACTTCATGAAATCTTACCCCGATGAAGTGCTGAAACAAAGAGATTTTCTCTTAGAGAGTGTCTCATGTTGTAACCTATCCCATGGATTTTATGCTGTAATTCTTATCTCTTTTAAAATTTACTATCTTCTGTACAGTTTTCATGAAACTTTCTGTTACAGTAGTGAATAGCACAGATAAATGTCATTTTGTACAACTTTGAATTTACCCCAAGAGCTGAGAGAAAACTTGATCCTATACTTCAATCCGAGTTTCTTCTATAGTCCAACTTTGTTTCTCTACCATCAAGCTTCTCCTTTGTTGCTGCTCCAAGCCCCGTCCAAGGTGACCTTGAATACTTTCAGGGATGGGACACCCACAACTTCTCTGGGCAACCTGTTCCAGTGTTCCAGCACTCCCACAGTAAAAAAGGCCTTCCTTTCATCTAATATGTGTAGGAAATCATAAATCTAGGCATAGAAGCTTGGAGTGCAAATTTGAAATTCTTTGGATTTGAAGCACATTTTATATGAATACTGACTTACAGATGACTAAAAGATGTTGATGGGCATTTGAGCTGACAAGTTTTGAAAAAGTGCACGGAAATTAAAATTGAAACCACTAAAATTAAAAACTCCTTGCCATTTTCTTTTTCCTCTCCTATTCAAAATTGCATATGTCAGATATCAGTGCTTCATGCAAACCTCTCAGATGCTCTCAGAGAAAAAGCTTTTCTTTCAGACTAAGTTGCGGTTGACGTAGAACACTAGCAGGAGTGAAAGATTTTCTGGGCATCGGGGCAGCCCGTTCTCCTTGGATTTGTGTGCAGAATGCATTTTATCCAAACTGGAAAATAGATCCCAGCTCTGTTCTATTCATCATTCTTACTTCATCAGGCCAGAAGATTCTGTGAAAAGTAGCCTGTGGACCTTGAAGACAGCGCATGTGAACCAGATGAGAGGTGATAGAGAAGTTGAGGGAGAGAAGAAAGAGCATGAGGCTGAAACCAGAAAGTATTTCTCCACGTGATCATGGAAGATTGCAGGAGCCACTTGGTACTATCAAACCAGCCCAACTTGGCACTGGTGCCACCTTGGGTCTGGGAGCCATGTTGCATATCGTGCATTTTAAGGAGCCAGCTGGCCACACCCAGCCATATGCCCCCAAACACAAACCAAGGCCCTTTTCTCTGGCAAATAAAACTCAGCTGCCCTGCTTCTGGATGGCAGATTGCAGGAACCACTTGGTACTATCAAACCAGCCCAACTTGGCACTGGTGCCACCATGGGTCTGGTCACCATCCTGCCTATTGTAGCTTTTCAGGAGCCAGCCGGTCACTCTCAGCCATAGGCCCCCAAACACAAACCTCGGCCCGTTTCCCTGGCAAACAAAAGTAAGCTGCCCCGCTTCTGGATGGCAGATTGCAGGAGCTACTTAGTACTATCAAATCAGCCCGACTTGGCACAGGTGCCACCTTGGATCTGGGAACCATCCTGTGTATCGTGGATTTTCAGGGGCCAGCCAGCCACTCTCAGCCATATGCCCCCAAAAACAAACCACGGACCTTTTCTCTGGCAAACAAAACTCAACTGCCCCTCTTCTGGATGGCAAATTTTAGGACGCACTTTGTACTACGAAAACCGCCCGTTGTGGCACTGGTGCCACCTTGTGTCAGGGAACCATCCTGCATATCGAGCTTTTTAAGGAGCCAGCCGGCCAGGCCCAGCCATATACCCCCAAAAACAAACCACGGACCATTTCTCATGGAAAAAAAAATCCGCTGCCCCGCGTCTGGATGGCAGATTGCAGGAGCCACTTTGCACCATCAAACCAGCCCGACTTGGCACTGGTGCCACCTTGGGTCTGGGAACAATCCTGCGTATCGTACATATTCAGGAACCAGCCGAACACTCCCAGCCACAGGCCCCCAAACACAAACAACGGCCCATTTCCCTGGCAAACAAAACTCAGCTGCCCCGCTTCTGGATGGCAGTTTGCAGGAGCCACTTGGGACTATCAAACCAGCCCGACTTGGCACTGGTGCCACCTTGGGTCTGGGAACCATCCTGCGTATGGTGGATTCTAAGGAGCCAGCCGGCCACTCCCAGCCACAGGCCCCCAACAAAAACCACGGCCCTTTTTTCTGGCAAACAAAACTTAGCTGCCTCACTTCTGGATGGCAGATTGCAGGAGCCACTTGGTGTAATCAAACCAGCCCAACTTGGCACTGGTGCCACCTTGGGTCTGGGAACCATCCTGCGTATCGTGGATTCTAAGGAGCCAGCCGGCCACTCCCAGCCACAGGCCCCCAAACACAAACAACGGCGCTTTTCCCTGGAAAACAAAACACGCCTGCCAACTTTTTGATGGAGTTTGCAGGAGCCACTTGGTACTATCAAACCAGCCCGACTTGGCACTGGTGCCACCTTGGGTCTGGGAAACATCCTGCGTATCGTGGATTCTTAGGAGCCAGCCGGCCACTCCTAGCCACAGGCCCCCAGACAAAAACCTAGGCCTATTTCTCTGGCAAACAAAAGTAAGCTGCCCCGCTTCTGGATGGCAGATTGCAGGAGACACTTGGTACTATCAAACCAGCCCAACTTGGCACTGGTGCCACCTTGGATCTGGGAACCATGCTGTGTATCGTGGATATTCAGGGGCCAGCCGGCCACTCTCAGCCATATGTCCCCAAACAGAAACCTCGGCCCGTTTCTCTGGCAAACAAAACTCAACTGCCCCTCTTCTGGATGGCAAATTGCAGGATGAACTTGATACTAAAACCGCAGGCCGACTTGGTAGTGGTGACACCTTGGACCTGGGAACCATCATGCGTATCGAGCATTTTAAGGAGCCAGCCGGCCACTCCCAGCAATATGCCCCCAAAAACAATCCACGGAATTTTTCTCTGGCAAACAAAAATCAGCTGCCCCGCTTCTGGATGGCAGATTGCAGGAGCCACTTTGCACCATCAAACCAGCCCGACTTGGCACTGGTGCCACCTTGCATCTGGGAACCATGCTGCCTAGCGTGGATTTTCAGGAGCCAGCCGGCCACTCTCAGCCATAGGCCCCCAAACAAAACCCACGGCCCGTTTCCCTGGCAAACAAACTGCCCCGCTTCTGGATGGCAGATTGCAGGACGCACTTGGTAGTATCAAACCAGCCCGACTTGGCACTGGTGCCACCTTGGGTCTGGGAACCATCCTGCGTATTGTGGGTTCAAAGGAGCCAGCCGGCCACTCCCAGCCACAGGCCCCCAAATACAAACAACGGCGCTTTTCCCTGGAAAACAAAACTCGCCTGACAACTTTTTGATGGCAGATTGCAGGAGCCACTTGGTACTATCAAACCAGCCCAACTTGGCACTGGTGCCACCATGGGTCTGGTCACCATCCTGCCTATCATAGCTTTTCAGGAGCCAGCCGGTCACTCCCAGCCATAGGTCCCCAGTCACAAACCTCGGCCCGTTTCCCTGGCAAACAAAAGTAAGCTGCCCCGCTTCTGGATGGCAGATTGCAGGAGCCACTTGGTACTATCAAACCAGCCCAACTTGGCACTGGTGCCACCTCTGGTCTGGGAACCATGCTGCGTAACACAGATTCTAAGGCGCCAGTCGGCCACTCCCAGCCACAAGCTCCCAAACACAAACAACGGCGCTATTCTCTGGCAAACAAAACTCCACTGCCCCTCTTCTGGATGGCAAATTGCAGGACGCACTTGGTACTATAAAAACAGCCCGACTTGGCACTGGTGCCACCTTGGGTCTGGGAACCATCCTGCGTATCGATCTTTTTAATGAGACAGCCGGCCACTCCCAGCCACATGCCCCCAAACACAACCCACGGCCCTTTTCTCTGGCAAACAAAACTCAACTGCACCGCTTCTGGATGGCAGATTGCAGGAGCCACTTGGTACTATCAAACCAGCCCGACTTGGCACTGGTGCCACCTTGGGTCTGGGAACCATCCTGCGTATGGTGGATTCTAAGGAGCCAGCCGGCCACTCCCAGCCACAGGCCCCCAACAAAAACCACGGCCCTTTTTTCTGGCAAACAAAACTTAGCTGCCTCACTTCTGGATGGCAGATTGCAGGAGCCACTTGGTGTAATCAAACCAGCCCGACTTGGCACTGGTGCCACCTTGGGTCTGGGAACCATCCTGCGTATCGTGGATTCTAAGGAGCCAGCCGGCCACTCCCAGCCACAGGCCCCCAAACAAAATCAACGGCGCTGTTCCCTGGAAAACAAAACACGCCTGCCAACTTTTTGATGGAGTTTGCAGGAGCCACTTGGTACTATCAAACCAGCCCGACTTGGCACTGGTGCCACCTTGGGTCTGGGAAACATCCTGCGTATCGTGGATTCTTAGGAGCCAGCCGGCCACTCCTAGCCACAGGCCCCCAGACAAAAACCTAGGCCTATTTCTCTGGCAAACAAAAGTAAGCTGCCCCGCTTCTGGATGCCAGATTGCAGGAGACACTTGGGACTATCAAACCAGCCCAACTTGGCACTGGTGCCACCTTGGATCTGGGAACCATGCTGTGTATCGTGGATATTCAGGGGCCAGCCGGCCACTCTCAGCCATATGTCCCCAAACAGAAACCTCGGCCCGTTTCTCTGGCAAACAAAACTCAACTGCCCCTCTTCTGGATGGCAAATTGCAGGATGAACTTGATACTAAAACCGCAGGCCGACTTGGTAGTGGTGACACCTTGGACCTGGGAACCATCATGCGTATCGAGCATTTTAAGGAGCCAGCCGGCCACTCCCAGCAATATGCCCCCAAAAACAATCCACGGAATTTTTCTCTGGCAAACAAAAATCAGCTGCCCCGCTTCTGGATGGCAGATTGCAGGAGCCACTTTGCACCATCAAACCAGCCCGACTTGGCACTGGTGCCACCTTGCATCTGGGAACCATGCTGCCTAGCGTGGATTTTCAGGAGCCAGCCGGCCACTCTCAGCCATAGGCCCCCAAACAAAACCCACGGCCCGTTTCCCTGGCAAACAAAATTAAGCTGCCCCGCTTCTGGATGGCAGATTGCAGGACGCACTTGGTAGTATCAAACCAGCCCGACTTGGCACTGGTGCCACCTTGGGTCTGGGAACCATCCTGCGTATTGTGGGTTCAAAGGAGCCAGCCGGCCACTCCCAGCCACAGGCCCCCAAATACAAACAACGGCGCTTTTCCCTGGAAAACAAAACTCGCCTGACAACTTTTTGATGGCAGATTGCAGGAGCCACTTGGTACTATCAAACCAGCCCAACTTGGCACTGGTGCCACCATGGGTCTGGTCACCATCCTGCCTATCGTAGCTTTTCAGGAGCCAGCCAGTCACTCCCAGCCATAAGTCCCCAGTCACAAACCTCGGCCCGTTTCCCTGGCAAACAAAAGTAAGCTGCCCCACTTCTGGATGGCAGATTGCAGGAGCCACTTGGTACTATCAAACCAGCCCAACTTGGCACTGGTGCCACCTCTGGTCTGGGAACCATGCTGCGTAACACAGATTCTAAGGCGCCAGTCGGCCACTCCCAGCCACAAGCCCCCAAACATAAACAACGGCGCTATTCTCTGGCAAACAAAACTCCACTGCCCCTCTTCTGGATGGCAAATTGCAGGACGCACTTGGTACTATAAAAACAGCCCGACTTGGCACTGGTGCCACCTTGGGTCTGGGAACCATCCTGCGTATCGATCTTTTTAATGAGACAGCCGGCCACTCCCAGCCATATGCCCCCAAACACAACCCACGGCCCTTTTCTCTGGCAAACAAAACTCAACTGCACCGCTTCTGAATGGCAGATTGCAGGAGCCACTTGGTACTATCAAACCAGCCCGACTTGGCACTGGTGCGACCTTGGGTCTGGGAACCATCCAGCCTATCGTGGATTTTAAGGAGCCAGCCGGCTACTCCCAGCCACAGGCCCCCAACAAAAACCACGGCCCTTTTTTCTGGCAAACAAAACTTAGCTGCCTCACTTCTGGATGGCAGATTGCAGGAGCCACTTGGTGTAATAAAACCAGCCCGACTTGGCACTGGTGCCACCTTGGGTCTGGGAACCATCCTGCGTATCGTGGATTCTAAGGAGCCAGCCGGCCACTCCCAGCCACAGGTCCCCAAACAAAATCAACGGCGCTGTTCCCTGGAAAACAAAACACGTCTGCCAACATTTTGATGGAGTTTGCAGGAGCCACTTGGTACTATCAAACCAGCCCGACTTGGCACTGGTGCCACCTTGGGTCTGGGAAACATCCTGCGTATCGTGGATTCTAAGGAGCCAGCCGGCCACTCCTAGCCACAGGCCCCCAGACAAAAACCTAGGCCTATTTCTCTGGCAAACAAAAGTAAGCTGCCCCGCTTCTGGATGCCAGATTGCCGGAGACACTTGGGACTATCAAACCAGCCCAACTTGGCACTGGTGCCACCTTGGATCTGGGAACCATGCTGTGTATCGTGGATATTCAGGGGCCAGCCGGCCACTCTCAGCCATATGTCCCCAAACAGAAACCTCGGCCCGTTTCTCTGGCAAACAAAACTCAACTGCCCCTCTTCTGGATGGCAAATTGCAGGATGAACTTGATACTAAAACCGCAGGCCGACTTGGTAGTGGTGACACCTTGGACCTGGGAACCATCATGCGTATCGAGCATTTTAAGGAGCCAGCCGGCCACTCCCAGCAATATGCCCCCAAAAACAATCCACGGAATTTTTCTCTGGCAAACAAAAATCAGCTGCCCCGCTTCTGGATGGCAGATTGCAGGAGCCACTTTGCACCATCAAACCAGCCCGACTTGGCACTGGTGCCACCTTGCATCTGGGAACCATGCTGCCTAGCGTGGATTTTCAGGAGCCAGCCGGCCACTCTCAGCCATAGGCCCCCATACAAAACCCACGGCCCGTTTCCCTGGCAAACAAAATTAAGCTGCCCCGCTTCTGGATGGCAGATTGCAGGACGCACTTGGTAGTATCAAACCAGCCCGACTTGGCACTGGTGCCACCTTGGGTCTGGGAACCATGCTGCGTATCATGGATTTTCAGGAGCCAGCCGTCCACTGCCAGCCACAGGCCCCGAAACACAAACAACAGCCTTTTTCTCTGGCAAACAAAATTCAGCTGCCCCGCTTCTGGATGGCAGATTGCAGGAACCACTTGGTACTAACAAACCAGCCTGACTTGGCACTGGTGCCACCTTGGGTCTGGGAACCATCCTGCGTATCGTGGATTCTAAGGAGCCAGCTGGCCACTCCCAGCCACAGGCCCCAAAACACACACAACGGTGCTTTTCCCTGGAAAACAAAACTCGCCTGCCAAACATTTGATGGCAGATTGCAGGAGCCACTTGGTACTATCAAACCAGCCCAACTTGGCACTGGTGCCACCATGGGTCTGGTCACCATCCTGCCTATCGTAGCTTTTCAGGTGCCAGCCAGCCACCCCCAGCCAGAGGCCCCTAGACAAATATTTCGGCCCGTTTCCCTGGCAAACAAAAGTAAGCTACCCCGCTTCTGGATGGCAGATTGCAGGAGCCACTTTGCACCATCAAACCAGCCCAACTTGGCACTGGTGCCACCTCTGGTCTGGGAACCATCCTGCGTATCGTGGGTTCTAAGGAGCCAGCTGGCCACTCCCAGCCACAGGCCCCCAAACACAAACAACGGTGCTTTTCCCTGGAAAACAAAACTCGCCTGCCAACTTTTTGATGGCAGATTGCCGGAGCCACTTGGTACTATCAAACCAGCCCAACTTGGCACTGGTGCCACCATGGGTCTGGTCACCATCCTGCCTATCGTAGCTTTTCAGGAGCCAGCCGGTCACTCCCAGCCATAGGCCCCCAAACACAAACCTCGGCCCGTTTCCCTGGCAAACAAAAGTAAGCTGCCCCGCTTCTGCATGGCAGATTGCAGGAGCTATTTAGTACTATCAAACCAGCCCGACTTGGCACTGGTGACACCTCTGGTCTGGGAACCATCCTGCCTATCGTGGATTTTAAGTGGCCAGCCGGCCACTCTCAGCCATATGCCCCCAAAAACAAACCACGGCCCTTTTCTCTGGCAAACAAAACTCAACTGCCCCTCTTCTGGATGGCAAATTTTAGGACGCACTTTGTACTACGAAAACCGCCCGACGTGGCACTGGTGCCACCTTGTGTCAGGGAACCATCCTGCATATCGAGCTTTTTAAGGAGCCAGCCGGCCACGCCCAGCCATATACCCCCAAAAACAAACCACGGACCATTTCTCATGGAAACAAAAATCCGCTGCCCCGCGTCTGGATGGCAGATTGAAGGAGCCACTTTGCACCATCAAACCAGCCCGACTTGGCACTGGTGCCACCTTGGGTCTGGGAACAATCCTGCATATCGTGGATTCTAAGGAGCCAGCCGGCCACTCCCAGCCACAGGCCCCCAAACACAAACAACGGCACTTTTCCCTGGAAAACAAAACTCGCCTGCCAGCTTTTTGATGGCAGATTGCAGGAGCCACTTGGTACTATCAAATCATCCCAACTTGGCACTGGTGCCACTATGGGTCTGGGAACCATCCTGCCTATTGTAGCATTTCAGGAGCCAGCCGGTCACTCCCAGCCATAGTCCCCCAGACACAAACCTCGGACCGTTTCCCTGGCAAACAAAATTAAGCTGCCCCGATTCTGGATGGCAGATTGCAGGAGCCACTTGGTAGTGTCAAACCAGCCCGACTTGGCACTGGTGCCACCTTGGGTCTGGGAACCATCCTGCGTATCGTGGATTCTAAGGAGCCACCCGGCCACTCTGAGCCACAGGCGCCCAAACACAAACAACGGCGCTTTTCCCTGGAAAACAAAACTCGCCTGCCAACATTTTGATGGCAGATTGCAGGAGCCACTTGGTGCTATCAAACCAGCCCAACTTGGCACTGGTGCCACCATGGGTCTGGTCACCATCCTGCCTATCGTAGCTTTTCAGGAGCCAGCCGGTCACTCCCAGCCATAGACCCCCAGACACAAACCTCGGCCCGTTTCCCTGGCAAACAAAAGTAAGCTGCCCCGCTTCTGGATGGCAGATTGCAGGAGCTACTTAGTACTATCAAATCAGCCCGACTTGGCACAGGTGACACCTCTGGTCTGGGAACCATCCTGCCTATGATGGATTTTCAGGGGCCAGCCGGCCACTCTCAGCCATATGCCCCCAAAAACAAACCTCGGCCCTTTTCTCTGGCAAACAAAACTCAACTGCCCCTCTTCTGGATGGCAAATTTTAGGACGCACTTTGTACTACGAAAACCGCCCGACGTGGCACTGGTGCCACCTTGTGTCAGGGAACCATCCTGCATATCGAGCTTTTTAAGGAGCCAGCCGGCCACGCCCAGCCATATACCCCCAAAAACAAACCACGGACCATTTCTCATGGAAACAAAAATCCGCTGCCCCGCGTCTGGATGGCAGATTGCAGGAGCCACTTTGCACCATCAAACCAGCCCGACTTGGCACTGGTGCCACCTTGGGTCTGGGAACAATCCTGCATATCGTGGATTCTAAGGAGCCAGCCGGCCACTCCCAGCCACAGGCCCCCAAACACAAACAACGGCGCTTTTCCCTGGAAAACAAAACTCGCCTGCCAACTTTTTGATGGCAGATTGCAGGAGCCACTTGGTACTATCAAATCAGCCCAACTTGGCACTGGTGCCACCATGGGTCTGGTAAACATCCTGCCTATCGTAGCTCTTCAGGAGCCAGCCGGTCACTCCCTGCCATAGGCCCCCAGACACAAACCTCGGCCCGTTTCCCTGGCAAACAAAAGTAAACTGCCCCGCTTTTGGATGGCAGATTGCAGGATGCATTTGGTACTATCAAACCTGCCCGACTTGGCCCTCGTGCCACCTTGGATCTGGGAACCATGCTGCGTAACGTAGATTCTACGATGACAGGCGGCCACTCCCAGCCACAGGCCTCTAAACAAAAACAACGGCGCTTTTCCCTGGAAAACAAAACTCGCCTGCCAAATTTTTGATGGCAGATTGCAGGAGCCACTTGGTACTATCAAACCAGCCCAACTTGGTACTGGTGCCACCATGGGTCTGGTCACCATCCTGCCTATCGTAGCTTTTCAGGAGCCAGCCGGTCACTCCCAGCCATAGGCCCCCAGACAAATATCTCGGCCCGTTTCCCTGGCAAACAAAAGTAAGCTGCCCCGCTTCTGGATGGCAGATTACAGCAGCCACATGGTACTATCAAACCAGGCCAACATGGCACTGGTGCCACCTTGGCTCTGGGAACCATCCTGCCTATCGTGGATTTTCAGGCGCCAGCCGGCCACTCTCAGCCATATGCCCCCAAACACAAACCACGGCCCTTTTCTCTGGTAAACAAAACTCAACTGCCCCTCTTCTGGATGGCAAATTGCAGGACGCACTTGGTACTACGAAAACAGCCCGACTTGGCAGTGATGCCACCTTGGGTCAGGGAACAATCCTGCGTATCGATCTTTTTAAGGAGCCAGCCGGCCACGTCCAGCCATATACCCCCCAAAAAAAACCACGGAACTTTTCTCCAGCAAACAAAAATCCGCTGCCCCGCGTCTGAATGGCAGATTTCAGGAGCTATTTAGTATTATCAAACCAGCCCGACTTGGCACTGGTGCCACCATGAGTCTGGTAACCATCCTGCCTATCGTAGCTTTTCAGTAGCCAGCCGGTCACTCCCAGCCATAGGCCCCCAGACACAAACCTCGGCCCGTTTCCCTGGGAAACAAAAGTAAGCTGACCCGCTTCTGGATGGCAGATTGCAGGAGCCACTTGGTACTATCAAACCAGCCCAACTTGGCACTGGTGCCACCTTGGCTCTGGGAACCATCCTGCGTATCCTGGGTTCAAAGGAGGCAGCCGGCCACTCCCAGCCACAGGCCTCTAAACAAGAACAACGGCGCTTTTCCCTGGAAAACAAAAGTCGCCTGACAACTTTTTGATGGCAGATTGCAGGAGCCACTTGGTACTATCAAACCAGCCCAACTTGGCACTGGTGCCACCATGGGTCTGGTCACCATCCTGCCTATCGTAGCTTTTCAGGAGCCAGCCGCTCACTCCCAGCCATAGGCCCCCAGACAAATATCTCGGCCCGTTTCCCTGGCAAACAAAAGTAAGCAGCCCCGCTTCTGGATGGCAGATTGCAGGAGCCACATGGTACTATCAAACCAGGCCAACATGGCACTGGTGCCACCTCTGGTCTGGGAACCATCCTGCGTATGGTGGATTCTAAGGAGCCAGCTGGCCACTCCCAGCCACAGGCCCCCAAACACAAACAACGGTGCTTTTCCCTGGAAAACAAAACTCACCTGCCAACATTTTGATGGCAGATTGCAGGAGCCACTTGGTACTATCAAACCAGCCCAACTTGGCACTGGTGCCACCATGGGTCTGGTCACCATCCTGCCTATCGTAGCTTTTCAGGAGCCAGCCGGTCACTCCCAGCCATAGGCCCCCAGACACAAACCTCGGCCCGTTTCCCTCGCAAACAAAAGTAAGCTACCCCGCTTCTAGATGGCAGATTGCAGGAGTCACTTTGCACCATCAAACCAGCCCGACTTGGCACTGGTGCCACCTCTGGTCTGGGACCCATCCTGCGTATCGTGGATTCTAAGGAGACAGCTGGCCACTCCCAGCCACAGGCCCCCAAACACAAACAACGGCGCTTTTCCCTGGAAAACAAAACTCGCTTGCCAACTTTTTGATGGCAGATTGCAGGAGCCACTTGGTACTATCAAACCACCCCAACTTGGCAACAAGTGGTTCCTGCAATCTGACATCCAGAAGCGGGGCAGCTTACTTTTGTTTGCCAGGGAAATGGACCGTTGTTTGTGTTTGGAGGCGTATGGCTGGGAGTGGCCGACTGGCTCCTTAAAATCCACGATAGGCAGGATGGTTCCCAGACCCAAGGTGGCACCAGTGCCAAGTCGGGCTGGTTTGATAGTACAAAGTGGCTCCTGCAATCTGCCATCCAGAAGTGAGGCAGCTAAGTTTTGTTTGCCAGAAAAAAGGGCCGTGGTTTTTGTTGGGGGCCTGTGGCTGGGAGTGGCCGGCTGGCTCCTGAAAAGCTACGATAGGCAGGATGGTGACCAGACCCATGGTGGCACCAGTGCCAAGTTGGGCTGGTTTGATAGTACCAAGTGGCTCCTGCAATCTGCCATCAAAAAGTTGGCAGGCGAGTTTTGTTTTCCAGGGAAAAGCGCCATTGTGTGTGTTTGGGGACCTGTGGTTGGGAGTGCCCGGCTGGCTCCTTAGAAACCACGATACGCAGCATGGTTACCAGACAAGAGGTGCCACCAGTGCCAAGTTGTGCTGGTTTGATACTACCAAGTGGTTCCTGCAATCTGCCATCCAGAAGCGGGGCAGCTTACTTTTGTTTGCCACGGAAACGGGCCGTTGTTTGTGTTTGGGGGCCTGTGGCTGGGAGTGGCCGACTGGCTCCTTAGAATCCACGATACGCAGGATGGGTCCCAGACCAGAGGTGGCACCAGTGCCAAGTCGGGCTGGTTTGATAGTACCAAGTGGCTCCTGCAATCTGCCATCCAGAAGCGGGGCAGCTTACTTTTGTTTGCCAGGGAAACGGGCCGAGGTTTTTGTCTGGGGACCTATGGCTGGGAGTGACCGGCTGGCTCCTGAAAAGTTACGATAGGCAGGATTGTGACCAGACCCATGGTGGCACCAGTGCCAAGTTGGGCTGGTTTGATAGTACCAAGTGGCTCCTGTAATCTGCCATCAAATAGTTGGTAGGCGAGTTTTGTTTTCCAGGGAAAAGCGCAGATGTTTTTGTTTGGGGGCCTGTGGTAGGGAGTGGCCGGCTGGCTAATTAGAATCCACGATACGCAGGATGGTTCCCAGACCAGAGGTGGCACCAGTGCCAAGACGGGCTAGTTTGATGGTGCAAAGTGGCTCCTGCAATCTGCCATCCAGAAGCGGGGTAGCTTACTTTTGTTTGCCAGGGAAACGGGCCGAGCTTTTTGTCTGGGGGCCTATGGCGGGGAGTGACCGGCTGGCTCCTGAAAAGGTAAGATAGGCAGGATGGTGACCAGACCCATGGTGGCACCAGTGCCAAGTTGGGCTGATTTGATAAAACCAAGTGGCTCCTGCAATCTGCCATCAAAAAGTTGGCAGGAGAGTTTTGTTTTCCAGGGAAAAGCGCCGTTGTTTGTGTTTGGGGGCCTGTGGCTGGGAGTGGCCGGCTGGCTCCTTAGAATCCACGATACGCAGCATGGTATCCAGACCCAAGGTGGCACCAGTGCCAAGTTTTGCTGGTTTGATAGTACCAAGTGGTTCCTGCAATCTGCCATCCAGAAGCAGGGCAGCTTACTTTTGTTTGCCAGGGAAACGGGCCGAGGTTTTTGTCTGGGGGCCTATGGCTGGGAGTGACCGGCTGGCTCCTGAAAAGCTACGATAGGCAGGATGGTGACCAGACCCATGGTGGCACCATTCCCAAGTTGGGCTGATTTGATAGTACCAAGTGGCTCCTGCAATCTGCCGTCAAAATTTGGCAGGCGAGTTTTTATTTTCCAGGGAAAAGCGCCGTTGTTTGTGTTTGGGGGCCTGTGGCTGGGAGTGACCGGCTGGCTCCTTAGAATCCACGATACGCAGGATGGTTCCCAGACCCAAGGTGGCACCAGTGCCAAGTTTTGCTGGTTTGATAGTACCAAGTGGTTCCTGCAATCTGCCATCCAGAAGCAGGGCAGCTTACTTTTGTTTGCCAGGGAAACGGGCCGAGGTTTTTGTCTGGGGGCCTATGGCTGGGAGTGACCGGCTGGCTCCTGAAAAGCTACGATAGGCAGGATGGTGACCAGACCGATGGTGGCACCAGTGCCAAGTCGGGCTGGTTTGATAATACTAAATAGCTCCTGCAATCTGCCATCCAGACGCGGGGCAGCGGATTTTTGCTTGCTGGAGAAAAGTTCCGTGGGTTTATTTTGGGGGTATATGGCTGGACGTTGCCGGCTGACTCCTTAAAAACATCGATACGCAGGATGGTTCCCTGACCCAAGGTGGCATCACTGCCAAGTCGCGCTGTTTTCGTAGTACCAAGTGCGTCCTGCAATTTGCCATCCAGAAGAGGGGCAGTTGAGTTTTGTTTACCAGAGAAAAGGGCCGTGGTTTGTGTTTTGGGGCATATGGCTGAGAGTGGCCGGCTGGCCCCTGAAAATCCACGATAGGCAGGATGGTTCCCAGAGCCAAGGTGGCACCAGTGCCATGTTGGCCTGGTTTGATAGTACCATGTGTCTCCTGCAATCTGCCATCCAGAAGCGGGGCAGCTTACTTTTGTTTGCCAGGGAAACGGGCCGAGGTATTTGTCTGCGGGCCTATGGCTGGGAGTGACCGGCTGGCTCCTGAAAAGCTACGATAGGCAGGATGGTGACCAGACCCATGGTGGCACCAGTGCCAAGTTGGGCTGGTTTGATAGTACCAAGTGGCTCCTGCAATCTGCCATCAAAAAGTTGGCAGGCGAGCTTTGTTTTCCAGGGTAACGCGCCGTTGTTTTTGTTTAGAGGCCTGTGGCTGGGAGTGTCCGCCTGTCCTCTTAGAATCTACGTTACGCAGCATGGTTCCCAGAGCCAAGGTGGCACCAGTGCCAAGTTGGGCTGGTTTGATAGTAGCAAGTGGTTCCTGCAATCTGCCATCCAGAAGAGGGGCAGCTTACTTTTGTTTGCCAGGGAAACGGGCCGAGGTATTTCTCTGGGGGCCTATGGCAGGGAGTGACCGGCCGGCTCCTGAAAAGCTAAGATAGGCAGGATGTTTACCAGACCCATGATGGCACCAGTGCCAAGTTGGGCTAATTTGATACTAACAAGTGGCTACTGCAATCTGCCATCCAGAATCGGGGGTGCTTACTTTTGTTTTCCAGGGAAACGGGCCGACGTTTGTGTCTGGGGGTTTATGGCTGGGAGTGACCGGCTGGCTCCTGAAAAGCTACGATAGGCAGGATGGTGACCAGACCCATGGTGGCACCAGTGCCAAGTTGGGCTGGTTTGATAGTACCAAGTGGCTCCTGCAATCTGCCATCAAAATGTTGGCAGGCGAGTTTTGTTTTCCAGGGAAAAGCGCCGTTGTTTGTGTTTGGGCGCCTGTGGCACGGAGTGGCCGGGTGGCTGCTTAAAATCCACGATACGCAGGATGGTTCCCAGACCCAAGGTGGCACCAGTGCCGAGTCGTGCTGTTTTGACACTACCAAGTGGCTCCTGCAATCTGCCATCCAGAATCGGGGCAGCTTAATTTTGTTTGCCAGGGAAACGGTCCGAGGTTTCTGATGGGGGCCTATGGCTGGGAGTGACCGGCTGGCTCCTGAAATGGTACAATTGGCAGGATGGTTCCCAGACCCATAGTGGCACCAGTGCCAAGTTGGGATGATTTGATAGTACCAAGTGGCTCCTGCAATCTGCCATCAAAAAGCTGGCAGGCGAGTTTTGTTTTCCAGGGAAAAGCGCCGTTGTTTGTATTTGGGGGCCTGTGGCTGGGAGTGGCCGCCTGGCGCCTTAGAATCTACGTTACGCAGCATGGTTCCCAGACCCAAAGTGGCACCAGTGTCAAGTTGGGCTGGTTTGATAGTACCAAGTGGCTCCTGCAATCTGCCATCCAGAAGCGGGGTAGCTTAATTTTGTTTGCCAGGGAAACGGGCAGAGCTTTCTGTCTGGGGGCCTATGGTTGGGAGTAACCGGCTGGCTCCTGAAAAGCTACGATAGGCAGGATGCTTTCCAGATCCAAGATGGCACCAGTGCCAAGTCGGGGTGGTTTGATGGTGCAACGTGGCTCCTGCAATCTGCCATCCTGACGCGGGGCAGCGGATTTTTTTTTCCAAGAGAAATGGTCCGTGGTTTGTTTTTGGGGCTATATGGCTGGGCGTGGCCTGCTGGCTCCTTAAAAAGCTACGATAGGCAGGATGGTTCCCTGACCCAAGGTGGCACCAGTGCCAAGTCGGGCGGTTTTCGTAGTACAAAGTGCGTCCTAAAATTTGCCATCCAGAAGAGGGGCAGTTGAGTTTTGTTTGCCAGAGAAAAGGGCCGTGGTTTGTTTTTGGGGCCATATGGCTGAGAGTGGCCGGCTGGCGCCTGAAAATCCACGATAGGCAGGATGGTTCCCAGACCAGAGGTGGCACCAGTGCCAAGTCGGGCTGGTTTGATAGTACTAAATAGCACCTGCAATCTGCCATGCAGAAGCGGGGCAGCTTACTTTTGTTTGCCAGGGAAACGGGCCGAGGTTTGTGTCTGGGGGCCTATGGCTGAGAGTGACCGCCTGGCTCCTGAAAAGCTACGATAGGCAGGATGGTTACCAGACCCATGGTGGCACCAGTGCCAAGTTGGGCTGGTTTGATAGTACCAAGTGGCTCCTGCAATCTGCCATCAAAAAGTTGTCAGGCGAGTTTTGTTTTCCAGGGAAAAGCGCCGTTGTTTGTGTTTGGGGGACTGTTGGTGGGAGTGGCCGGCTGGCTCCTTAAAACACACGATACGCAGGATGGTTCCCAGACCCAAGGTGGCGCCAGTGCCACGTCGGGCTGGTTTGATGGTGAAAAGTGGCTCCTGCAATCTGCCATCCTGAAGCGGGGTAGCTTACTTTTGTGTGCCAGGGAAACGGGCCGAGGTTTATGACTGGGGGCCTAGGGCTAGGAGTGACCGGCTGGCTCCTGAAAAGCAACAATAGGCAGGATGGTTCCCAGACCCAAGGTGGCACCAGTGCCAAGTTGGGCTGGTTTGATGGTACCAACTGGCTCCTGCAATCTGCCATCTAAAAGTTGTCAGGCGAGTTTTGTTTTCCAGGGAAAAGCGCCGTTGATTTTGTTTGGAGGCCTGTGGCTGGCAGTGGCTGCCTGTCGTCTTAGAATCCGGGTTACGCAGCATGGTTCCCAGAGCCAAGGTGGCACCAGTGCCAAGTTGGGCTGGTTTATGGTGCAAAGTGGCTCCTGCAATCTGCCATCCAGAAGTGCGGTAGCTTACTTTTGTGTGCCAGGGAAACAGGCTGAGCTTTGTGTCTGGGGGCCTATGGCTGGGAGTGACCGGCTGGCTCCTGAAAAGCTACGATAGGCAGGATGGTGACCAGACCCATGGTGGCACCAGTGCCAAGTTGGGCTGGTTTGATAGTACCAAGTGGCTCCTGCAATCTGCCATCAAAAAGTTGGCAGGCGAGTTTTGTTTTCCAGGGAAAAGCGCCGTTGTGTGTGTTTTGGGGCCTGTGGCTGGGAGTGGCCAGCTGGCTCCTTAGAATCCACAATACGCAGGATGGTTCCCAGACCTAAGGTGGCACCAGTGCCAAGTCGGGCTGGTTTGTTAGTACCAAGTGGTTCCTGCAATCTGCCATCCAGAAGCGGGGCAGCTGAATTTTGTTTGCCAGAGAAAAAGGCTGTTGTTTGTGTTTCGGGGCCTGTGGCTGGCAGTGGACGGCTGGCTCCTGAAAATCCATGATACGCAGGATGGTTCCCAGACCCAAGGTGGCACCAGTGCCAAGTAGGGCTGGTTTCATAGTACCCAGTGGCTCCTGCAATCTGCCATCCAGAAGAGGGGCAGTTGAGTTTTGTTTTCCAGAGAAAAGGGCCGTGGTTTGTGTTTGGGGCCTATGGCTGAGAGTGACCGGCTGGCTCCTGAAAAGCTACGATAGGCAGGATGGTGACCAGACCCATGGTGGCACCAGTGCCAAGTCGGGCTGGTTTGATAATACTAAATAGCTCCTGCAATCTGCCATCCAGACGCGGGGCAGCGGATTTTTGCTTGCTGGAGAAAAGTTCCGTGGGTTTTTTTTGGGGGTATATGGCTGGACGTTGCCGGCTGACTCCTTAAAAACATCGATACGCAGGATGGTTCCCTGACCCAAGGTGGCATCACTGCCAAGTCGGGCTGTTTTCGTTGTACCAAGTGCGTCCTGCAATTTGCCATCCAGAAGAGGGGCAGTTGAGTTTTGTTTACCAGAGAAAAGGGCCGTGGTTTGTGTTTGGGGGCATATGGCTGAGAGTGGCCGGCTGGCGCCTGAAAATCCACGATAGGCAGGATGGTTCCCAGAGCCAAGGTGGCACCAGTGCCATGTTGGCCTGGTTTGATAGTACCATGTGGCTCCTGCAATCTGCCATCCAGAAGCGGGGCAGCTTACATTTGTTTGCCAGGGAAACGGGCCGAGGTATTTGTCTGGGGGCCTATGGCTGGGAGTGACCGCCTGGCTCCTGAAAAGCTACGATAGGCAGGATGGTGACCAGACCCATGGTGGCACCAGTGCCAAGTTGGGCTGGTTTGATAGTACCAAGTGGCTCCTGCAATCTGCCATCCAGAAGCGGGGTAGCTTACTTTTGTTTGCCAGGGAAACGGGCAGAGCTTTCTGTCTGGGGGCCTATGGTTGGGAGTAACCGGCTGGCTCCTGAAAACTACGATAGGCAGGATGGTTCCCAGATCCAAGATGGCACCAGTGCCAAGTCGGGGTGGTTTGATGGTGCAAAGTGGCTCCTGCAATCTGCCATCCTGACGCGGGGCAGCGGATTTTTGTTTCCAAGAGAAATGGTCCGTGGTTTGTTTTTGGGGCTATATGGCTGGGCGTGGCCTGCTGGCTCCTTAAAAAGCTACGATAGGCAGGATGGTTCCCTGACCCAAGGTGGCACCAGTGCCAAGTCGGGCGGTATTCGTAGTACAAAGTGCGTCCTAAAATTTGCCATCCAGAAGAGGGGCAGTTGAGTTTTGTTTACCAGAGAAAAGGTCCGTGGTTTGTTTTTGGGGGCATATGGCTGATAGTGGCCGTCTGGCCCCTGAAAATCCACGATAGGCAGGATGGTTCCCAGACCAGAGGTGGCACCAGTGCCAAGTCGGGCTGGTTTGATAGTACTAAATAGCACCTGCAATCTGCCATGCAGAAGCGGGGCAGCTTACTTTTGTTTGCCAGGGAAACGGGCCGAGGTTTGTGTCTGGGGGCCTATGGCTGGGAGTGACCGGCTGGCTCCTGAAAAGCTACGTTAGGCAGGATGGTTACCAGACCCATGGTGGCACCAGTGCCAAGTTGGGCTGGTTTGATAGTACCAAGTGGCTCCTGCAATCTGCCATCAAAAAGTTGGCAGGCCAGTTTTGTTTTCCAGGGAAAAGCGCCGTTGTTTGTGTTTGGGGGACTGTGGGTGGGAGTGGCCGGCTGGCTCCTTAGAACACACGATACGCAGGATGGTTCCCAGACCCAAGGTGGAACCAGTGCCACGTCGGGCTGGTTTGATGGTGAAAAGTGGCTCCTGCAATCTGCCATCCTGAAGCGGGGTAGCTTACATTTGTGTGCCAGGGAAACGGGCCGAGGTTTATGACTGGGGGCCTAGGGCTAGAAGTGACCGGCTGGCTCCTGAAAAGCAACAATAGGCAGGATGGTTCCCAGACCCAAGGTGGCACCAGTGCCAAGTTGGGCTGGTTTGATGGTACCAACTGGCTCCTGCAATCTGCCATCTAAAAGTTGTCAGGCGAGTTTTGTTTTCCAGGGAAAAGCGCCGTTGATTTTGTTTGGAGGCCTGTGGCTGGCAGTGGCTGCCTGTCGTCTTAGAATCCGGGTTACGCAGCATGGTTCCCAGAGCCAAGGTGGCACCAGTGTCAAGTTGGGCTGGTTTGATAGTACCAAGTGGCTCCTGCAATCTGCCATCCAGAAGCGGGGCAGCTTACTTTTGTTTGCCAGGGAAACGGGCCGAGGTGTTTGTCTGGGGACCTATGGCTGGGAGTGACCGGCTGGCTCCTGAAAAGCTACGATAGGCAGGATAGTTCCCTGACCCAAGGTGGCACCAGTGCCAAGTCGGGCGGTTTTCGTAGTACAAAGTGCTTCCTAAAATTTGCCATCCAGAAGAGGGGCAGTTGAGTTTTGTTTACCAGAGAAAAGGGCCGTGGTTTGTTTTTGGGGGCATATGGCTGATAGTGGCCGTCTGGCCCCTGAAAATCCACGATAGGCAGGATGGTTCCCAGACCAGAGGTGGCACCAGTGCCAAGTCGGGCTGGTTTGATAGTACTAAATAGCACCTGCAATCTGCCATGAAGAAGCGGGGCAGCTTACTTTTGTTTTCCAGGGAAACGGGCCGAGGTTTGTGTCTGGGGGCCTAAGGCTGGGAGTGACCGCCTGGCTCCTGAAAAACTACGATAGGCAGGATGGTGACCAGACCCATGGTGGCACCAGTGCCAAGTTGGGCTGGTTTGATAGTACCAAGTGGCTCCTGCAATCTGCCATCAAAAAGTTGGCAGGCCAGTTTTGTTTTCCAGGGAAAAGCGCCGTTGTTTGTGTTTGGGGGACTGTGGCTGGGAGTGGCCGGCTGGCTCCTTAGAACACACGATACGCAGGATGGTTCCCAGACCCAAGGTGGCACCAGTGCCAAGTCCGGCTGGTTTGTTAGTACCAAGTGGTTCCTGCAATCTGCCATCCAGAAGCGGGGCAGCTGAATTTTGTTTGCCAGAGAAAGAGGCTGTTGTTTGTGTTTCGGGGCCTGTGGCTGGCAGTGGACGGCTGGCTCCTGAAAATCCATGATACCCAGCATGGTTCCCAGACCCAAGGTGGCACCAGTGCCAAGTAGGGCTAGTTTCATAGTACCCAGTGGCTCCTGCAATCTGCCATCCAGAAGAGGGGCAGTTGAGTTTTGTTTTCCAGAGAAAAGGGCCGTGGTTTGTGTTTGGGGCCTATGGCTGAGAGTGACCGGCTGGCCCCTGAAAATCCACGATAGGAAGGATGGTTCCCAGATCCAAGGTGGCAGCAGTGCCATGTTGTGCTGGTGTGATAGTCCCAAGTGGCTCCTGCAATCTGCCATCCAGAAGTGGGGCAGCTGAATTTTGTTTGCCAGAGAAAAAGGCTGTGGTTTTTGTTTGGGGGCCTATGGCTGGGAGTGGCCGGCTGGCTCCTGAAAATCCATGATACGCAGCATGGTTCCCAGACCCAAGGTGGCACCAGTGCCAAGTGGGGCTGGTTTCACAGTGTCAAGTGCCTCCTGCAATCTCCCATCCAGAAGCGGGGCAGCTGAGTTTTGTTTGCCTGTGAAACGGGCCGTTGTTTTTGATTGGGGTCTGTGGCCGAGAATGTTCAGCTGGCTCCTGACAATCCACAATACGCAGGATGGTTCCCAGACCCAAGGTCGCACCAGTGCCAAGTCTTGCTGGTTTGATAGTACCAAGTGGCTCCTGCAATCTGCCATCCAGAAGCGGTGCAGCTGAGTTTTGTTTGCCAGAGGAAAGGGCCGTGGGTTGTGTTTGGGGGCATATGGCTGGGAGTGGCCGGCTGTCTCATTAAAAAGATCGATACGCAGGATGGTTCCCAGACCCAAGATGGCACCAGTGCCAAGTCGGGCTGTTTATATAGTACCAAGTGCGTCCTGAAATTTGCCATCCAGAAGAGGGGCAGTGGAGTTTTGTTTGCCAGAGAATAGCGCCGTTGTTTGTGTTTGGGGGCTTGTGGCTGGGAGTGGCCGACTGGCGCCTTAGAATCTGCGTTACGCAGCATGGTTCCCAGACCAGAGGTGGCACCAGTGCCATGTTGGCCTGGTTTGATAGTACCAAGTGGCTCCTGCAATCTGCCATCCAGAAGCGGGGCAGCTTACTTTTGTTTGCCAGGGAAACGGGCCGAGGTTTGTGTCTGGGGGCCTATGGCTGGGAGTGACCGGCTGGCTCCTGAAAAGCTACGATAGGCAGGATGGTGACCAGACCCATGGTGGCACCAGTGCCAAGTTGGGCTGATTTGATAGTACCAAGTGGCTCCTGCAATCTGCCATGAAAAAGTTGGCAGGCGAGTTTTGTTTTCCAGGGAAAAGCGCCGTTGTTTCTGTTTGGGGGCCTGTGGCTGGGAGTGGCCGGCTGGCTCCTTAGAATCCACGATACGCGGCATGGTTCCCAGACCAGAGGTGGCACCAGTGCCAAGTTGGGCTGGTTTGATAGTATCAAGTGCGTCCTGCAATCTGCCATCCAGAAGCGGGGCAGCTTACTTTTGTCTGCCAGGGAAACGGGCCGAGGTTTGTGTCTCAGGGCCTATGGCTGGGAGTGACCGCCTGGCTCCTGAAAAGCTACGATAGGCAGGATGGTGACCAGACCCATGGTGGCACCAGTGCCAAGTTGGGCTGGTTTGATAGTACCAAGTGGCTCCTGCAATCTGCCATCAAAAAGTTGGCAGGCGAGTTTGTTATCCAGGGAAAAGCGCCGTTGTTTGTGTTTGGGGGCCTGTGGGTGGGAGTGGCCGGCTGGCTCCTTAGAATCCACGATACGCAGGATGGTTCCCAGACCAGAGGTGGCACCAGTGCCAAGTCGGGCTGGTTTGATGGTGAAAAGTGGCTCCTGCAATCTGCCATCCAGAAGCGGGATAACTTACTTTTGTTTGCCAGGGAAACGGGCCGAGGATTTTGTCTGGGGGCCTATGGCTGGGAGTGACCGGCTGGCTCCTGAAAAGCTACGATAGGCAGGATGGTGACCAGACCCATGGTGGCACCAGTGCCAAGTTGGGCTGGTTTGATAGTACCAAGTGGCTCCTGCAATCTGCCATCAAAATGTTGGCAGGCGAGTTTTGTTTTCCAGGGAAAAGTGCCGTTGTTTGTGTTTGGGGGCCTGTGGCTGGGAGTGGCCGGCTGGCTCCTTAGAATCCACGATACGCAGGATGGTTCCCAGACCAGAGGTGGCACCAGTGCCAAGTCGGGCTGGTTTGATGGTGAAAAGTGGCTCCTGCAATCTGCCATCCAGAAGCGGGATAACTTACTTTTGTTTGCCAGGGAAACGGGCCAAGGTTTTTGTCTGGGGGCCTATGGCTGGGAGTGACCGGCTGGCTCCTGAAAAGCTACGATAGGCAGGATGGTGACCAGACCCATGGTGGCACCAGTGTCAAGTTGGGCTGGTTTGATAGTACCAAGTGGCTCCGGCAATCTGCCATCAAAATTTGGCAGGCGAGGTTTGTTTTCCAGGGAAAAGCGCCGTTGTTTTTGTTTGGGGGCCTGTGGGTGGGAGTGGCCAGATGGCTAATTAGAATCCACGATACGCAGCATGGTTCCCAGACCTGAGGTGGCACCAGTGCCAAGTCGGGCTGGTTTGATACTATCAAGTGCGTCCTGCAATCTGCCATCCAGAAGCGGGGTAGCTTACTTTTGTTTGCCAGGGAAACGGGCCGAGGTTTGTGTCTGGGGGCCTATGGCTGCGAGTGACCGGCTGGCTCCTGAAAAGCTACGATAGGCAGGATGGTGACCAGACCCATGGTGGCACCAGTGCCAAGTTGGGCTGGTTTGATAGTACCAAGTGGCTCCTGCAAACTGCCATCAAAAAATTGGCAGGCGAGTTTTGTTTTCCAGGGAAAAGCGCCGTTGTTTTTGTTTGGAGGCCTGTGGGTGGGAGTGGCCGGCTGGCTCCTTAGAATCCACGATACGCAGGATGGTTCCCAGACCAGAGGTGGCACCAGTGCCAAGTCGGGCTAGTTTGATGGTGCAAAGTGGCTCCTGCAATCTGCCATCCAGAAGCGGGGCAGCTTACTTTTGTTTGCCAGGGAAACGGGCCGAGTATTGTTTCTGGGGGCCTATGGCTGCGAGTGACCGGCTGGCTCCTGAAAAGCTACGATAGGCAGGATGGTGACCAGACCCATGGTGGCACCAGTGCCAAGTTCGGCTGATTTGATAAAACCAAGTAGCTCCTGCAATCTGCCATCAAATGTTTGGCAGGCGAGTTTTGTTTTCCAGGGAAAAGCACCGTTGTGTGTGTTTTGGGGCCTGTGGCTGGGGGTGGCCAGCTGGCTCCTTAGAATCCACGATACGCAGGACGGTTCCCAGACCCAAGGTGGCACCAGTGCCAAGTCGGGCTGGTTTGATAGTACCAAGTGGTTCCTGCAATCTGCCATCCAGAAGCGGGGCAGCTGAATTTTGTTTGCCAGAGAAAAAGGCTGTTGTTTGTGTTTCAGGGCCTGTGGCTGGCAGTGGCCGGCTGGCTCCTGAAAATCCATGATACGCAGCATGGTTCCCAGACCCAAGGTGGCACCAGTGCCAAGTAGGGCTGGTTTCATAGTACCCAGTGGCTCCTGCAATCTCCCATCAGGAAGAGGGGCAGTTGAGTTTTGTTTTCCAGGGAAAAGGGCCGTGGTTTGTGTTTGGGGCCTATGGCTGAGAGTGACCGGCTGGCCCCTAAAAATCCACGATAGGAAGGATGGTTCCCAGATCCAAGGTGGCAGCAGTGCCATGTTGTGCTGGTGTGATAGTCCCAAGTGGCTCCTGCAATCTGCCATCCAGAAGCGGGGCAGCTGAATTTTGTTTGCCAGAGAAAAATGCTGTGGTTTGTGTTTGGGGGCCTGTGGCTGGGAGTGGCCGGCTGGCTCCTGAAAATCCATGATACGCAGCATGGTTCCCAGACCCAAGGTGGCACCAGTGCCAAGTTGGGCTGGTTTGATAGTACCAAGTGCGTCCTGCAATTTGCCATCCAGAAGAGGGGCAGTTGAGTTTTGTTTGCCAGAGAATAGCGCCGTTGTTTGTGTTTGGGGGCTTGTGGCTGGGAGTGGCCGACTGGCGCCTTAGAATCTGTGTTACGCAGCATGGTTCCCAGACCAGAGGTGGCACCAGTGCCAAGTTGGGCTGGTTTGATAGTACCAAGTGCCTCCTGCAATCTGCCATCCAGAAGCGGGGCAGCTTACTTTTGTTTGCCAGTGAAACGGGCCGAGGTTTGTGACTTGGGACCTATGGCTGGGAGTGGCCGGCTGGCTCCTTTGAACCCACGATACGCAGGATGGTTCCCAGACCCAAGGTGGCACCAGTGCCAAGTCGGGCTGGTTTGATACTACCAAGTGCGTCCTGCAATCTGCCATCCAGAAGCGGGGCAGCTTAATTTTGTTTGCCAGGGAAACAGGCCGTGGGTTTTGTTTGGGGGCCTATGGCTGAGAGTGGCCGGCTGGCTCCTGAAAATCCACGCTAGGCAGCATGGTTCCCAGATGCAAGGTGGCACCAGTGCCAAGTCGGGCTGGTTTGATGGTGCAAAGTGGCTCCTGCAATCTGCCATCCAGAAGCGGGGCAGCTGATTTTTGTTTGCCAGAGAAAAATTCCGTGGATTGTTTTTAGGGGCATATTGCTGGGAGTGGCCGGCTGGCTCCTTAAAATGCTCGATACGCATGATGGTTCCCAGGTCCAAGGTGTCACCACTACCAAGTCGGCCTGCGGTTTTAGTATCAAGTTCATCCTGCAATTTGCCATCCAGAAGAGGGGCAGTTGAGTTTTGTTTGCCAGAGAACAGGGCCGAGGTTTCTGTTTGGGGACATATGGCTGAGAGTGGCCGGCTGGCCCCTGAATATCCACGATACACAGCATGGTTCCCAGATCCAAGGTGGCACCAGTGCCAAGTTGGGCTGGTTTGATAGTACCAAGTGTCTCCTGCAATCTGCCATCCAGAAGCGGGGCAGCTTAATTTTGTTTGCCAGAGAAATAGGCCTAGGTTTTTGTTTGGGGGCCTGTGGCTAGGAGTGGCCGGCTGGCTCCTAAGAATCCACGATACGCAGGATGTTTCCCAGACCCAAGGTGGCACCAGTGCCAAGTCGGGCTGGTTTGATAGTACCAAGTGGCTCCTGCAAACTCCATCAAAAAGTTGGCAGGCGTGTTTTGTTTTCCAGGGAAAAGCGCCGTTGATTTTGTTTGGGGGCCTGTGGCTGGGAGTGGCCGGCTGGCTCCTTAGAATCCACGATACGCAGGATGGTTCCCAGACCCGAGGTGGCACCAGTGCCAAGTCGGGCTGGTTTGATTACACCAAGTGGCTCCTGCAATCTGCCATCCAGAAGTGAGGCAGCTAAGTTTTGTTTGCCAGAAAAAAGGGCCGTGGTTTTTGTTGGGGGCCTGTGGCTGGGAGTGGCCGGCTGGCTCCTTAGAATCCACCATACGCAGGATGGTTCCCAGACCCAAGGTGGCACCAGTGCCAAGTCGGGCTGGTTTGATACTACCAAGTGGCTCCTGCAAACTGCCATCCAGAAGCGGGGCCGCTGAGTTTTGTTTGCCAGGGAAATGGGCCGTTGTTTGTGTTTGGGGGCCTTTGGCTGGGAGTGTTCGGCTGGTTCCTGAATATGTACGATACGCAGGATTGTTCCCAGACCCAAGGTGGCACCAGTGCCAAGTCGGGCTGGTTTGATGGTGCAAAGTGGCTCCTGCAATCTGCCATCCAGACGCGGGGCAGCGGATTTTTGTTTCCATGAGAAATGGTCCGTGGTTTGTTTTTGGGGGTATATGGCTGGGCCTGGCCGGCTGGCTCCTTAAAAAGCTCGATATGCAGGATGGTTCCCTGACACAAGGTGGCACCAGTGCCACGTCGGGCGGTTTTGTAGTACAAAGTGCGTCCTAAAATTTGCCATCCAGAAGAGGGGCAGTTGAGTTTTGTTTGCCAGAGAAAAGGTCCGTGGTTTGTTTTTGGGGGCATATGGCTGAGAGTGGCTGGCTGGCCCCTGAAAATCCACGATACACAGGATGGTTCCCAGATCCAAGGTGGCACCTGTGCCAAGTCGGGCTGATTTGATAGTACTAAGTAGCTCCTGCAATCTGCCATCCAGAAGCGGGGCAGCTTACTTTTGTTTGCCAGGTAAACGGGCCGAGGTTTGTGTTTGGGGGCCTATGGCTGAGAGTGACCGGCTGGCTCCTGAAAAGCTACAATAGGCAGGATGGTGACCAGACCCATGGTGGCACCAGTGCCAAGTTGGGCTGGTTTGATAGTACCAAGTGGTTCCTGCAATCTGCCATCCAGAAGCAGGGCAGCTGAGTTTTGTTTGCCAGAGAAAAGGGCCTTGGTTTGTGTTTGGGGGCATATGGCCGGGTGTGGCCAGCTGGCTCCTTAAAATGCACGATATGCAACATGGCTCCCAGACCCAAGGTGGCACCAGTGCCAAGTTGGGCTGGTTTGATAGTACCAAGTGGCTCCTGCAATCTTCCATGATCACGTGGAGAAATACTTTCTGGTTTCAGCCTCATGCTCTTTCTTCTCTCCCTCAACTTCTCTATCACCTCTCATCTGGTTCACATGCGCTGTCTTCAAGGTCCACAGGCTACTTTTCACAGAATCTTCTGGCCTGATGAAGTAAGAATGATGAATAGAACAGAGCTGGGATCTATTTTCCAGTTTGGATAAAATGCATTCTGCACACAAATCCAAGGAGAACGGGCTGCCCCGATGCCCAGAAAATCTTTCACTCCTGCTAGTGTTCTACATCAACCGCAACTTAGTCTGAAAGAAAAGCTTTTTCTCTGAGAGCATCTGAGAGGTTTGCATGAAGCACTGATATCTGACATATGCAATTTTGAATAGGAGAGGAAAAAGAAAATGACAAGGAGTTTTTAATTTTAGTGGTTTCAATTTTAATTTCCGTGCACTTTTTCAAAACTTGTCAGCTCAAATGCCCATCAACATCTTTTAGTCATCTGTAAGTCAGTATTCATATAAAATGTGCTTCAAATCCAAAGAATTTCAAATTTGCACTCCAAGCTTCTATGCCTAGATTTATGATTTCCTACACATATTAGATGAAAGGAAGGCCTTTTTTACTGTGGGAGTGCTGGAACACTGGAACAGGTTGCCCAGAGAAGTTGTGGGTGTCCCATCCCTGAAAGTATTCAAGGTCACCTTGGACGGGGCTTGGAGCAGCAACAAAGGAGAAGCTTGATGGTAGAGAAACAAAGTTGGACTATAGAAGAAACTCGGATTGAAGTATAGGATCAAGTTTTCTCTCAGCTCTTGGGGTAAATTCAAAGTTGTACAAAATGACATTTATCTGTGCTATTCACTACTGTAACAGAAAGTTTCATGAAAACTGTACAGAAGATAGTAAATTTTAAAAGAGATAAGAATTACAGCATAAAATCCATGGGATAGGTTACAACATGAGACACTCTCTAAGAGAAAATCTCTTTGTTTCAGCACTTCATCGGGGTAAGATTTCATGAAGTGCCAAAGAAGGCGGCAAAATATCATTCGGGACATTATTTACTGGAATTCAGCCTGGCCATTAGTAGGAACTGCCTTTGAACATATCATGTAGATATACCACACACACTTTCCCTTCACTGAAAAATTACTGTTTACAACAAATAAGCAATTGACGATCAAAATTGATTGAAAGCATCTTAAACATGTCAAGTATTTCATTGTAGATGATCTGTGATCCAAATGCTTCTTCCACCTTCGAGAGGGACAGAAGAATTCTTCCATATCATGATGGTTTAAAATTGTATCAACCAATGTTTTCTGCTGAAAAGATATCATCTATTTTTTTCTATTTTTGGAAGAAAATATTCCTAGACATACAACAGGTGAGAACTAAGTAATTTTAAAGAAACAAATGAAATGAAAATATTCTGTAAATAGAATGAAATGAAAAGCTGTGTTTTAAATAGGAGCTAAATATTAAACAGAATTTTTGTACCAGGCATTTGAATTACTGCACCAGCTCTTTTGCCCATCAAGAGAGGCATTTAGCATTTCAGTCTTTTCCAAGGTGTTCATGATCTGCTATGCTGATCTCTGTGTGTGCCTAGGTGTGTGTGGAGGGGGGGGCATATGAAGGGGAGTGTGTATGTTTGCTTTACAATTGTTGTGGCAGATTCATGCCTCAGCTCCACATTTTGTTTTAAAAAGGTCACACCGAGTGGATATGAAGTTTACTATCAACAAGAGATCGATTCCCAAATCATCCATTTGACTCTCCCTTATAAATCATGTGCTTTGTTGCATATTTTATCAAATATACTTTCAAGCCAGATGGAGGAAGGAGGATGTGGGAATCCCTCCACCATCTTGCAACTTTTATGTAAGTAGGTTTTCAAGAAAATCATCATTTCTCTTTTAAATATGTCTGGAACAGGCATGATGGTAGTGTCAACCTGTTGGAGTTTTTGTTGCTGGAAGAAGTTGTACAAAAGGATTGGTTTTTACATTGACCAGTTACTGAATCAAGCGCAGGAATACATTGGAAATTTAGCTGGGGGTTCCTTTTCCCAGCAGACTACTTCTAGAACGAGCTTGTACACTGAAGCTGACTCCTTTGCTCTCTTTTTGTTTCTTTCCTATTTTCTTGGCTTCTTTGCCACTATCTAGACAATTTTGGAACTTTGTTCCCAACTAAAATGGTTTCAATAGTCTGATTGTGATCATACATTTTTACAAGGAATTTTTAAAATCTTTCCTCGAGTCCAGAAAGTCAAGGACTTAGATCTTTTTCTTCCCTTATCAATATTGCCATGAAATTGATAAATAAAGACCAACTCTTTATTTTTGTTTTTAACCCACGTAGATAATTCCCATCCATTAATCCATTTTGTGGACCAATAGCTGCCATTCTGATGGAAGCTGTCACTTCTTAACAATAGGCATTCTGTGACTATGTTGACTGCACTTTGGGTGAAGATCCTAACTGGTCTTAGATATACATAGGGAGAAATTTGCTCAGCCAGTGTCAGTCTTAAGCATGCGTATCAGAAGATCTTTCTAGAGCTGGGAATTTTCCCATGAAAGGGATTCAGTTAGGGAAGAGACACTTGTGCCAGAGTTTTACATTCTTCTTGAACACTGCTTAAGGAACTTAGATGCCATGTCCATTTGGATCTCTGTCTGCACAGAACTTTGTCATGCCAGTGCTTTGAAATGCATCTTGAAGAGAATTCACTAGCACAGAATGAAAGAGAGTGGAAGGGGTTGGTGGGGCTAACCAGGCCCAACCCCCCTGCCTAAACCAGGATACCTAGAGCCTCTTGCCCAGGATTCTATCTGGGTGTACTTTTAATGTCTTCAAAGATCCAGGCTCCACAATCTTTCTGGGCAGTCTGTGCCGTGGTTCAGTCACCCTGACAGTAAAGAAACATTTACTGATGTTCAAAGGCAATCTCCTGTATTTCAGTGTGTGCCCACTGCCTCTTGTCTTTTCCCTCAGCATCACTGAAAAGACACTGATTCCCTCCCCTTTGCACTATTGCTTCCATATGTATGTGTGATGCCATGTAGAGGTATGTCAAAAACCTCCCTGAAGCCCAGGCAGATAATATTCCCTTCATCTACCAGTCAAGTTGATTCATCAGAGGAGTTTAAAGTGATGTTCAGCATGAAATTCCCCTGAAAAATCATGCTAACTACATTATTTGGTCATCTGTCATGTGCCTGGCAAGGATTTCCAGGAAGAGCTGCTTCATCAACTTCCTGGGGATAAAAAAGAGGCTGGCTGGTTTGTACTATGGCGAGTCCTCTTAATTGCCTTTTTTGAAGATGGGTGTCATTTGCTAACATCCACTCTTTAGCCTCTGTTGTCGTCCACATCTTAGCAAAACGCTTTTCCACTATGTCTGGCTAGGAAAAACTGTGCCAGCACAGAAAACATCTCCCATCGTGTTCTAGAAGTTGCACGGATGTCTGCCAAGTGTTTGGCAGGAAGAAAAGAAAAGTTGTCCAAAACAGCTTCCAATCGAATGTTCCTGTGATTGGAAAAGTCAGGAGAGTGCAAAGGTACTGTTTTCTATCAGTTGGCAAGGTGCGCACACAATCCCAGTGTTGTACAGCTTGCTTCTTCACCTTCCCGAAGCTGCCGCTCTCGCCGGCTGCCGGAGCCCAAGAAGCGGCTTCTTCGCGCAAAGACGATTGTGCCGCTCACAGTGCTCTCCTTAGCGCGGCTTCTGCCGAAAGACGCCCGGCAGCGGCTCTTAACTCCGGAGAGCATCCTACCTTCGTCTTTCGCGTCTTTTGTAGTCTACATCTTAGCAAAACGCTTTTCCACTATGTCTGGCTAGGAAAAACTGTGCCAGCACAGAAAACATCTCCCATCGTGTTCTAGAAGTTGCACGGATGTCTGCCAAGTGTTTGGCAGGAAGAAAAGAAAAGTTGTCCAAAACAGCTTCCAATCGAATGTTCCTGTGATTGGAAAAGTCAGGAGAGTGCAAAGGTACTGTTTTCTATCAGTTGGCAAGGTGCGCACACAATCCCAGTGTTGTACAGCTTGCTTCTTCACCTTCCCGAAGCTGCCGCTCTCGCCGGCTCCCGGAACCGAAGAAGCGGCTTCTTCGCGCAAAGACGATTGTGCCGCTCACAGTGCTCTCCTTAGCGCGGCTTCTGCCGAAAGACGCCCGGCAGCGGCTCTTACCTCCGAACAGCATCCTACCTTCGTCTTTCGCGTCTTTTGTAGTCTACATCTTAGCAAAACGCTTTTCCACTATGTCTGGCTAGGAAAAACTGTGCCAGCACAGAAAACATCTCCCATCGTGTTCTAGAAGTTGCACGGATGTCTGCCAAGTGTTTGGCAGGAAGAAAAGAAAAGTTGTCCAAAACAGCTTCCAATCGAATGTTCCTGTGATTGGAAAAGTCAGGAGAGTGCAAAGGTACTGTTTTCTATCAGTTGGCAAGGTGCGCACACAATCCCAGTGTTGTACAGCTTGCTTCTTCACCTTCCCGAAGCTGCCGCTCTCGCCGGCTGCCGGAGCCCAAGAAGCGGCTTCTTCGCGCAAAGACGATTGTGCCGCTCACAGTGCTCTCCTTAGCGCGGCTTCTGCCGAAAGACGCCCGGCAGCGGCTCTTACCTCAGGACAGCATCCTACCTTCGTCTTTCGCGTCTTATGTAGTCTACACCTCGGCAAAAAGCTTTTCCACTATGTCTGGCTAGGAAAAACTGTGCCAGCACAGAAAACATCTCCCATCGTGTTCTAGAAGTTGCACGGATGTCTGCCAAGTGTTTGGCAGGAAGAAAAGAAAAGTTGTCCAAAACAGCTTCCAATCGAATGTTCCTGTGATTGGAAAAGTCAGGAGAGTGCAAAGGTACTGTTTTCTATCAGTTGGCAAGGTGCGCACACAATCCCAGTGTTGTACAGCTTGCTTCTTCACCTTCCCGAAGCTGCCACTCTCAGGAGGTAAGAGCCGCTGCCGGGCGTCTTTCGGCAGAAGCCGCGCTAAGGGGAGCACTGTGAGCGGCACAATCGTCTTTGCGCGAAGAAGCCGCTTCTTGGGCTCCGGCAGCCGGCGAGAGCGGCAGCTTCGGGAAGGTGAAGAAGCAAGCTGTACAACACTGGGATTGTGTGCGCGCCTTGCCAACTGATAGAAAACAGTACCTTTGCACTCTCCTGACTTTTCCAATCACAGGAACATTCGATTGGAAGCTGTTTTGGACAACTTTTCTTTTCTTCCTGCCAAACACTTGGCAGACATCCGTGCAACTTCTAGAACACGATGGGAGATGTTTTCTGTGCTGGCACAGTTTTTCCTAGCCAGACATAGTGGAAAAGCGTTTTGCCGAGGTGTAGACTACATAAGACGCGAAAGACGAAGGTAGGATGCTCTCCGGAGGTAAGAGCCGCTGCCGGGCGTCTTTCAGCAGAAGCCGCGCTAAGGAGAGCACTGTGAGCGGCACAATCGTCTTTGCGCGAAGAAGCCGCTTCTTGGGCTCCGGCAGCCGGCGAGAGCGGCAGCTTCGGGAAGGTGAAGAAGCAAGCTGTACAACACTGGGATTGTGTGCGCACCTTGCCAACTGATAGAAAACAGTACCTTTGCACTCTCCTGACTTTTCCAATCACAGGAACATTCGATTGGAAGCTGTTTTGGACAACTTTTCTTTTCTTCCTGCCAAACACTTGGCAGACATCCGTGCAACTTCTAGAACACGATGGGAGATGTTTTCTGTGCTGGCACAGTTTTTCCTAGCCAGACATAGTGGAAAAGCGTTTTGCTAAGATGTAGACTACAAAAGACGCGAAAGACGAAGGTAGGATGCTCTCCGGAGGTAAGAGCCGCTGCCGGGCGTCTTTCGGCAGAAGCCGCGCTAAGGAGAGCACTGTGAGCGGCACAATCGTCTTTGCGCGAAGAAGCCGCTTCTTCGGTTCCGGGAGCCGGCGAGAGCGGCAGCTTCGGGAAGGTGAAGAAGCAAGCTGTACAACACTGGGATTGTGTGCGCACCTTGCCAACTGATAGAAAACAGTACCTTTGCACTCTCCTGACTTTTCCAATCACAGGAACATTCGATTGGAAGCTGTTTTGGACAACTTTTCTTTTCTTCCTGCCAAACACTTGGCAGACATCCGTGCAACTTCTAGAACACGATGGGAGATGTTTTCTGTGCTGGCACAGTTTTTCCTAGCCAGACATAGTGGAAAAGCTTTTTGCCGAGGTGTAGACTACATAAGACGCGAAAGACGAAGGTAGGATGCTCTCCGGAGGTAAGAGCCGCTGCCGGGCGTCTTTCAGCAGAAGCCGCGCTAAGGAGAGCACTGTGAGCGGCACAATCGTCTTTGCGCGAAGAAGCCGCTTCTTGGGCTCCGGCAGCCGGCGAGAGCGGCAGCTTCGGGAAGGTGAAGAAGCAAGCTGTACAACACTGGGATTGTGTGCGCACCTTGCCAACTGATAGAAAACAGTACCTTTGCACTCTCCTGACTTTTCCAATCACAGGAACATTCGATTGGAAGCTGTTTTGGACAACTTTTCTTTTCTTCCTGCCAAACACTTGGCAGACATCCGTGCAACTTCTAGAACACGATGGGAGATGTTTTCTGTGCTGGCACAGTTTTTCCTAGCCAGACATAGTGGAAAAGCGTTTTGCTAAGATGTAGACTACAAAAGACGCGAAAGACGAAGGTAGGATGCTCTCCGGAGGTAAGAGCCGCTGCCGGGCGTCTTTCGGCAGAAGCCGCGCTAAGGAGAGCACTGTGAGCGGCACAATCGTCTTTGCGCGAAGAAGCCGCTTCTTGGGCTCCGGCAGCCGGCGAGAGCGGCAGCTTCGGGAAGGTGAAGAAGCAAGCTGTACAACACTGGGATTGTGTGCGCACCTTGCCAACTGATAGAAAACAGTACCTTTGCACTCTCCTGACTTTTCCAATCACAGGAACATTCGATTGGAAGCTGTTTTGGACAACTTTTCTTTTCTTCCTGCCAAACACTTGGCAGACATCCGTGCAACTTCTAGAACACGATGGGAGATGTTTTCTGTGCTGGCACAGTTTTTCCTAGCCAGACATAGTGGAAAAGCGTTTTGCTAAGATGTAGACTACAAAAGACGCGAAAGACGAAGGTAGGATGCTCTCCGGAGGTAAGAGCCGCTGCCGGGCGTCTTTCGGCAGAAGCCGCGCTAAGGAGAGCACTGTGAGCGGCACAATCGTCTTTGCGCGAAGAAGCCGCTTCTTGGGCTCCGGCAGCCGGCGAGAGCGGCAGCTTCGGGAAGGTGAAGAAGCAAGCTGTACAACACTGGGATTGTGTGCGCACCTTGCCAACTGATAGAAAACAGTACCTTTGCACTCTCCTGACTTTTCCAATCACAGGAACATTCGATTGGAAGCTGTTTTGGACAACTTTTCTTTTCTTCCTGCCAAACACTTGGCAGACATCCGTGCAACTTCTAGAACACGATGGGAGATGTTTTCTGTGCTGGCACAGTTTTTCCTAGCCAGACATAGTGGAGAAGCTTTTTGCCGAGGTGTAGATGAGAAGAGGAGCTAAAGACGAAGGTAGGATGCTCTCCGGAGGTAAGAGCCGCTGCCGGGCGTCTTTCGGCAGAAGCCGCGCTAAGGAGAGCACTGTGAGCGGCACAATCGTCTTTGCGCGAAGAAGCCGCTTCTTGGGCTCCGGCAGCCGGCGAGAGCGGCAGCTTCGGGAAGGTGAAGAAGCAAGCTGTACAACACTGGGATTGTGTGCGCACCTTGCCAACTGATAGAAAACAGTACCTTTGCACTCTCCTGACTTTTCCAATCACAGGAACATTCGATTGGAAGCTGTTTTGGACAACTTTTCTTTTCTTCCTGCCAAACACTTGGCAGACATCCGTGCAACTTCTAGAACACGATGGGAGATGTTTTCTGTGCTGGCACAGTTTTTCCTAGCCAGACATAGTGGAAAAGCGTTTTGCTAAGATGTGGACGACAACAGAGGCTAAAGAGTGGATGTTAGCAAATGACACCCATCTTCAAAAAAGGCAATTAAGAGGACTCGCCATAGTACAAACCAGCCAGCCTCTTTTTTATCCCCAGGAAGTTGATGAAGCAGCTCTTCCTGGAAATCCTTGCCAGGCACATGACAGATGACCAAATAATGTAGTTAGCATGATTTTTCAGGGGAATTTCATGCTGAACATCACTTTAAACTCCTCTGATGAATCAACTTGACTGGTAGATGAAGGGAATATTATCTGCCTGGGCTTCAGGGAGGTTTTTGACATACCTCTACATGGCATCACACATACATATGGAAGCAATAGTGCAAAGGGGAGGGAATCAGTGTCTTTTCAGTGATGCTGAGGGAAAAGACAAGAGGCAGTGGGCACACACTGAAATACAGGAGATTGCCTTTGAACATCAGTAAATGTTTCTTTACTGTCAGGGTGACTGAACCACGGCACAGACTGCCCAGAAAGATTGTGGAGCCTGGATCTTTGAAGACATTAAAAGTACACCCAGATAGAATCCTGGGCAAGAGGCTCTAGGTATCCTGGTTTAGGCAGGGGGGTTGGGCCTGGTTAGCCCCACCAACCCCTTCCACTCTCTTTCATTCTGTGCTAGTGAATTCTCTTCAAGATGCATTTCAAAGCACTGGCATGACAAAGTTCTGTGCAGACAGAGATCCAAATGGACATGGCATCTAAGTTCCTTAAGCAGTGTTCAAGAAGAATGTAAAACTCTGGCACAAGTGTCTCTTCCCTAACTGAATCCCTTTCATGGGAAAATTCCCAGCTCTAGAAAGATCTTCTGATACGCATGCTTAAGACTGACACTGGCTGAGCAAATTTCTCCCTATGTATATCTAAGACCAGTTAGGATCTTCACCCAAAGTGCAGTCAACATAGTCACAGAATGCCTATTGTTAAGAAGTGACAGCTTCCATCAGAATGGCAGCTATTGGTCCACAAAATGGATTAATGGATGGGAATTATCTACGTGGGTTAAAAACAAAAATAAAGAGTTGGTCTTTATTTATCAATTTCATGGCAATATTGATAAGGGAAGAAAAAGATCTAAGTCCTTGACTTTCTGGACTCGAGGAAAGATTTTAAAAATTCCTTGTAAAAATGTATGATCACAATCAGACTATTGAAACCATTTTAGTTGGGAACAAAGTTCCAAAATTGTCTAGATAGTGGCAAAGAAGCCAAGAAAATAGGAAAGAAACAAAAAGAGAGCAAAGGAGTCAGCTTCAGTGTACAAGCTCGTTCTAGAAGTAGTCTGCTGGGAAAAGGAACCCCCAGCTAAATTTCCAATGTATTCCTGCGCTTGATTCAGTAACTGGTCAATGTAAAAACCAATCCTTTTGTACAACTTCTTCCAGCAACAAAAACTCCAACAGGTTGACACTACCATCATGCCTGTTCCAGACATATTTAAAAGAGAAATGATGATTTTCTTGAAAACCTACTTACATAAAAGTTGCAAGATGGTGGAGGGATTCCCACATCCTCCTTCCTCCATCTGGCTTGAAAGTATATTTGATAAAATATGCAACAAAGCACATGATTTATAAGGGAGAGTCAAATGGATGATTTGGGAATCGATCTCTTGTTGATAGTAAACTTCATATCCACTCGGTGTGACCTTTTTAAAACAAAATGTGGAGCTGAGGCATGAATCTGCCACAACAATTGTAAAGCAAACATACACACTCCCCTTCATATGCCCCCCCCTCCACACACACCTAGGCACACACAGAGATCAGCATAGCAGATCATGAACACCTTGGAAAAGACTGAAATGCTAAATGCCTCTCTTGATGGGCAAAAGAGCTGGTGCAGTAATTCAAATGCCTGGTACAAAAATTCTGTTTAATATTTAGCTCCTATTTAAAACACAGCTTTTCATTTCATTCTATTTACAGAATATTTTCATTTCATTTGTTTCTTTAAAATTACTTAGTTCTCACCTGTTGTATGTCTAGGAATATTTTCTTCCAAAAATAGAAAAAAATAGATGATATCTTTTCAGCAGAAAACATTGGTTGATACAATTTTAAACCATCATGATATGGAAGAATTCTTCTGTCCCTCTCGAAGGTGGAAGAAGCATTTGGATCACAGATCATCTACAATGAAATACTTGACATGTTTAAGATGCTTTCAATCAATTTTGATCGTCAATTGCTTATTTGTTGTAAACAGTAATTTTTCAGTGAAGGGAAAGCGTGTGTGGTATATCTACATGATATGTTCAAAGGCAGTTCCTACTAATGGCCAGGCTGAATTCCAGTAAATAATGTCCCGAATGATATTTTGCCGCCTTCTTTGGCACTTCATGAAATCTTACCCCGATGAAGTGCTGAAACACAGAGATTTTCTCTTAGAGAGTGTCTCATGTTGTAACCTATCCCATGGATTTTATGCTGTAATTCTTATCTCTTTTAAAATTTACTATCTTCTGTACAGTTTTCATGAAACTTTCTGTTACAGTAGTGAATAGCACAGATAAATGTCATTTTGTACAACTTTGAATTTACCCCAAGAGCTGAGAGAAAACTTGATCCTATACTTCAATCCGAGTTTCTTCTATAGTCCGACTTTGTTTCTCTACCATCAAGCTTTTCCTTTGTTGCTGCTCCAAGCCCCGTCCAAGGTGACCTTGAATACTTTCAGGGATGGGACACCCACAACTTCTCTGGGCAACCTGTTCCAGTGTTCCAGCACTCCCACAGTAAAAAAGGCCTTCCTTTCATCTAATATGTGTAGGAAATCATAAATCTAGGCATAGAAGCTTGGAGTGCAAATTTGAAATTCTTTGGATTTGAAGCACATTTTATATGAATACTGACTTACAGATGACTAAAAGATGTTGATGGGCATTTGAGCTGACAAGTTTTGAAAAAGTGCACGGAAATTAAAATTGAAACCACTAAAATTAAAAACTCCTTGCCATTTTCTTTTTCCTCTCCTATTCAAAATTGCATATGTCAGATATCAGTGCTTCATGCAAACCTCTCAGATGCTCTCAGAGAAAAAGCTTTTCTTTCAGACTAAGTTGCGGTTGACGTAGAACACTAGCAGGAGTGAAAGATTTTCTGGGCATCGGGGCAGCCCGTTCTCCTTGGATTTGTGTGCAGAATGCATTTTATCCAAACTGGAAAATAGATCCCAGCTCTGTTCTATTCATCATTCTTACTTCATCAGGCCAGAAGATTCTGTGAAAAGTAGCCTGTGGACCTTGAAGACAGCGCATGTGAACCAGATGAGAGGTGATAGAGAAGTTGAGGGAGAGAAGAAAGAGCATGAGGCTGAAACCAGAAAGTATTTCTCCACGTGATCATGGAAGATTGCAGGAGCCACTTGGTACTATCAAACCAGCCCAACTTGGCACTGGTGCCACCTTGGGTCTGGGAGCCATGTTGCATATCGTGCATTTTAAGGAGCCAGCTGGCCACACCCGGCCATATGCCCCCAAACACAAACCAAGGCCCTTTTCTCTGGCAAACAAAACTCAGCTGCCCTGCTTCTGGATGGCAGATTGCAGGAGCCACTTGGTACTATCAAACCAGCCCAACTTGGCACTGGTGCCACCTTGGCTCTGGGAACCATCCTGCCTATTGTAGCTTTTCAGGAGCCAGCCGGTCACTCCCAGCCATAGGCCCCCAAACAGAAACCTCGGCCCGTTTCCCTGGCAAACAAAAGTAAGCTGCCCCGCTTCTGGATGGCAGATTGCAGGAGCTACTTAGTACTATCAAATCAGCCCGACTTGGCACAGGTGCCACCTTGGATCTGGGAACCATCCTGTGTATCGTGGATTTTCAGGGGCCAGCCGGCCACTCTCAGCCATATGCCCCCAAACACAAACCACGGAACTTTTCTCTGGCAAACAAAAATCAGCTGCCCCACTTCTGGATGGCAGATTGCAGGAGCCACTTGGGACTATCACACCAGCACAACATGGCACTGCTGCCACCTTGGATCTGGGAACAATCCTGCGTATCGTACATATTCAGGAACCAGCCGAACACTCCCAGCCACAGGCCCCCAAACACAAACAACGGCCCATTTCCCTGGCAAACAAAACTCAGCTGCCCCGCTTCTGGATGGCAGTTTGCAGGAGCCACTTGGGACTATCAAAGCAGCCCGACTTGGTAATGGTACCATCTTGGATCTGGGAACCATCCGGCGTATCGTGGATTTTCAGGGGCCAGCCGGTCATTCCCAGCCATATGCTCCCAAACACAAACCTCGGCCCTTTTCTCTGGCAAACAAAACTCAACTGCCCCTCTTCTGGATGGCAAATTGCAGGACGCACTTGGTACTACAAAAAGAGTCCGACTTGGCAGTGGTGCCACCTTGGCTCTGGGAACCATCCTGCGTATCGAGCTTTTTAAGGAGCCAGCCGGCAATTCCCAGCCGTATGCCCCAAAAAGAAACCACGGACCTTTTCTCTGGCAAAAAAAACTCAGCTGTCCCGCTTCTGGATGGCAGATTGCAGGAGTCACTTTGAACCATACAACCAGCCTTACTTGGCACTGGTGCCACCTTGGATCTGGGAACCATCCTGCCTATCGTTGATTTTCAGGGGCCAGCCTACCACTCTCGGCCATAGGCCCCCAAACACAAACCACAGCCCTTTTCTCTAGCAAACAAAATTTAGCTGCCCCGCTTCTGGATGGCAAATTGCAGGAGCCACTGGGTACTACAAAAACAGCCCGACTTGGCACTGGTGCCACCTTGCGTCTGGTTACCATGCGGCGTATCGTGCATTTTAAGGAGCCAGGTGGCCACTCCCAGCCATATGCCCCCAAACACAACCCACGGCCCTTTTCTCTGGCAAACAAAACTCAGCTGCCCCGCTTCTGGATGGCAGAGTGCAGGAGACACTTGGTACTATCAAACCAGCCCGACTTGGCACTGGTGGCACCTTTGGTCTGGGAACCATCCTGCGTATTGTGGATTGTCAGGAGACAGCCGACCACTCTCGGCCACAGTCCCCAATCAAAAACAAAGGTCCGTTTCCCTGGCAAAAAAAACTCAGCTGCCCCGCTTCTGGATGGGAGATTGCAGGAGGCACTTGACACTGTCAAACGAGCCCCACTTTGTACTGGTGCCACCTTGGGTCTGGGAACCATGCTGCGTATCGTGGATTTTCAGGAGCCAGCCGGCCACTGCCAGCCACAGGCCCCCAAACAAAAACCACAGCCTTTTTCTCTGGCAAACAAAACTCAACTGCCCCGCTTCTGGATGGCAGATTGCAGGAGCCACTTGGTACTATCAAACCAGCCCGACTTGGCACTGGTGCCACCTTGGGTCTGGGAACCATCCTGCCTATCGTGGATTTTAAGGAGCCAGCCGGCTACTCCCAGCCACAGGCCCCCAACAAAAACCACGGCCCTTTTTTCTCGCAAACAAAACTTAGCTGCCTCACTTCTGGATGGCAGATTGCCGGAGTCACTTGGTGTAATCAAACCAGCCCGACTTGGCACTGGTGCCACCTTGGGTCTGGGAACCATCCTGCGTATCGTGGATTCTAAGGAGCCAGCCGGCCACTCCCAGCCAGAGGGCCCAAACAAAATCAACGGCGCTGTTCCCTGGAAAACAAAACACGCCTGCCAACTTTTTGATGGAGTTTGCAGGAGCCACTTGGTACTATCAAACCAGCCCAACTTGGCACTGGTGCCACCATGGGTCTGGTAAACATCCTGCGTATCGTGGATTCTTAGGAGCCAGCCGGCCACTCCTAGCCACAGGCCCCCAAACAAAAACCTAGGCCTATTTCTCTGGCAAACAAAAGTAAGCTGCCCCGCTTCTGGATGGCAGATTGCAGGAGACACTTGGGACTATCAAACCAGCCCAACTTGGCACTGGTGCCACCTTGGATCTGGGAACCATGCTGTGTATCGTGGATTTTCAGGGGCCAGCCGGCCACTCTCAGCTATATGCCCCCAAACAGAAACCTCGGCCCGTTTCTCTGGCAAACAAAACTCAACTGCCCCTCTTCTGGATGGCAAATTGCAAGATGAACTTGATACTAAAACCGCAGGCCGACTTGGTAGTGGTGACACCTTGGGCCTGGGAACCATCATGCGTATCGAGCATTTTAAGGAGCCAGCCGGCCACTCCCAGCAATATGCCCCCAAAAACAATCCACGGAATTTTTCTCTGGCAAACAAAAATCAGCTGCCCCGCTTCTGGATGGCAGATTGCAGGAGCCACTTTGACCCATCAAACCAGCCCGACTTGGCACTGGTGCCACCTTGCATCCTGGAACCATGCTGCCTAGCGTGGATTTTCAGGGGCCAGCCGGCCACTCTCAGCTATATGCCCCCAAAGAACACCCACGGCCCGTTTCCCTGGCAAACAAAAGTAAGCTGCCCCGCTTCTGGATGGCAGATTGCAGGAACCACTTGGTAGTATCAAACCAGCCCGACTTGGCTCTGGTGCCACCTTGGGTCTGGGAACCATCCTGCGTATCGTGGATTCTAAGGAGCCAGCCGGCCACTCCCAGCCACAGGCCCCCAAATACAAACAACGGCGCTTTTCCCTGGAAAACAAAACTCGCCTGCCAACTTTTTGATGGCAGATTGCAGGAGCAACTTGGTACTATCAAACCAGCCCAACTTGGCACTGGTGCCACCATGGGTCTGGTAACCATCCTGCCTATTGTAGCTTTCCAGGAGCCAGCCGGTCACTCCCAGCCATAGGCCCCCAGTCACAAACCTCGGCCCGTTTCCCTGGCAAACAAAAGTAAGCTGCCCCGCTTCTGGATGGCAGATTGCAGGAGCCACTTGGTACTATCAAACCAGCCCGATTTGGCACTGGTGCCACCTTGGGTCTGGGAACCATGCTGCGTATCGCAGATTCTAAGGCGCCAGTCGGCCACTCCCAGCCACAAGACCCCAAACACAAACAACGGCGCTTTTCTCTGGCAAACAAAACTCAACTGCCCCTCTTCTGGATGGCAAATTGCAGGACGCACTTGGTACTATCAAACCAGCCCGACTTGGCACTGGTGCCACCTTGGGTCTGGGAACCATCCTGCCTATCGTGGATTTTATGGAGCCAGCTGGACACTCTCGGCCACAGACCCCAATCAAAAACAACGGCCCGTTTCACAGGCAAACAAAACTCAGCTGCCCCGCTTCTGGATGGGAGATTGCAGGAGGCACTTGACACTGTGAAACCAGCCCCACTTGGCACTGGTGCCACCTTGTGTCTGGGAACCATGCTGCGTATCATGGATTTTCAGGAGCCAGCCGGCCCCTCCCAGCCATAGGCCCCCAAACAAAAACCACAGCCTTTTTCTCTGGCAAACAAAATTCAGCTGCCCCGCTTCTGGATGGCAGATTGCAGGAGCCACTTGGGACTATCACACCAGCACAACATGGCACTGGTGCCACCTTGGATCTGGGAATCATCCTTCCTATCGTGGATTTTCAGGGGCCAGCCGGTCACTCTCAGCCATAGGCCCCAAACACAAACCACGGCCCTTTTCTCTGGAAAACAAAACTCAACTGCCCCTCTTCTGGATGGCAGATTGCAGGAGCCACTGGGTACTATGAAACCAGCCCTACTTGGCACTGGTGCCACCTTGGGTCTGGGAACCATGCTGCGTATCATGGATTTTCAGGAGCCAGCCGTCCACTGCCAGGCAAAGGCCCCGAAACACAAACAACAGCCTTTTTCTCTGGCAAACAAAATTCAGCTGCCCCGCTTCTGGATGGCAAATTGCAGGACGCACTTGGTACTATCAAACCAGCCCGACTTGGCACTGGTGCCACCTTGGGTCTGGGAACCATCCTGCCTATCGTGGATTTTAAGTAGCCAGCTGGACACTCTCGGCCACAGACCCCAATCAAAAACAACGGCCCGTTTCACAGGCAAACAAAACTCAGCTGCCCCGCTTCTGGATGGGAGATTGCAGGAGGCACTTGACACTGTGAAACCAGCCCCACTTGGCACTGGTGCCACCTTGGGTCTGGGAACCATGCTGCGTATCATGGATTTTCAGGAGCCAGCCGGCCCCTCCCAGCCATAGGCCCCCAAACAAAAACCACAGCCTTTTTCTCTGGCAAACAAAATTCAGCTGCCCCGCTTCTGGATGGCAGATTGCAGGAGCCACTTGGGACTATCACACCAGCACAACATGGCACTGGTGCCACCTTGGATCTGGGAATCATCCTTCCTATCGTGGATTTTTAGGGCCAGCCGGTCACTCTCAGCCATAGGCCCCAAACACAAACCACGGCCCTTTTCTCTGGAAAACAAAACTCAACTGCCCCTCTTCTGGATGGCAGATTGCAGGAGCCACTGGGTACTATGAAACCAGCCCTACTTGGCACTGGTGCCACCTTGGGTCTGGGAACCATGCTGCGTATCATGGATTTTCAGGAGCCAGCCGTCCACTGCCAGCCACAGGCCCCGAAACACAAACAACAGCCTTTTTCTCTGGCAAACAAAATTCAGCTGCCCCGCTTCTGGATGGCAGATTGCAGGAGCCACTTTGCACCATCAAACCAGCCCGACTTGGCACTGGTGCCACCTTGGGTCTGGGAACCATCCTGCGTATCGTGGATTCTAAGGAGCCAGCTGGCCACTCCCAGCCACAGGCCCCAAAACACACACAACGGCGCTTTTCCCTGGAAAACAAAACTCGCCTGCCAACTTTTTGATGGCAGATTGCAGGAGCCACTTGGTACTATCAAACCAGCCCAACTTGCCACTGGTGCCACCATGGGTCTGGTCATCATCCTGCCTATCGTAGCTTTTCAGGAGCCAGCCGGTCACTCCCTGCCATAGGCCCCGAGACACAAAGCTCGGCCCGTTTCCCTGGCAAACAAAAGTAAGCTGCCCCGCTTCTGGATGGCAGATTGCAGGAGCCACTTGGTACTATCAAACCAGCCCGACTTGGCACTGGTACCACCTTGGGTCTGGGAACCATCCTGCCTATCGTGGATTTTAAGGAGCCAGCCGGCTACTCCCAGCCACAGGACCCCAACAAAAACCACGGCCCTTTTTTCTGGCAAACAAAACTTAGCTGCCTCACTTATGGATGGCAGATTGCAGGAGTCACTTGGTGTAATCAAACCAGCCCGACTTGGCACTGGTGCCACCTTGGGTCTGGGAACCATCCTGCGTATCGTGGATTCTAAGGAGCCAGCCGGCCACTCCCAGCCACAGGCCTCCAAACAAAATCAACGGCGCTGTTCCCTGGAAAGCAAAACACGCCTGCCAACTTTTTGATGGAGTTTGCAGGAGCCACTTGGTACTATCAAACCAGCCCAACTTGGCACTGGTGCCACCATGGGTCTGGTAAACATCCTGCGTATCGTGGATTCTTAGGAGCCAGCAGGCCACTCCTAGCCACAGGCCCCCAAACAAAAACCTAGGCCTATTTCTCTGGCAAACAAAAGTAAGCTGCCCCGCTTCTGGATGGCAGATTGCAGGAGACACTTGGTACTATCAAACCAGCCCAACTTGGCACTGGTGCCACCTTGGATCTGGAAACCATGTTGTGTATCGTGGATTTTCAGGGGCCAGCCGGCCACTCTCAGCCATATGTCCCCAAACAGAAACCTCGGCCCGTTTCTCTGGCAAACAAAACTCAACTGCCCCTCTTCTGGATGGCAAATTGCAGGATGAACTTGATACTAAAACCGCAGGCCGACTTGGTAGTGGTGACACCTTGGGCCTGGGAACCATCATGCGTATCGAGCATTTTAAGGAGCCAGCCGGCCACTCCCAGCAATATGCCCCCAAAAACAATCCACGGAATTTTTCTCTGGCAAACAAAAATCAGCTGCCCCGCTTCTGGATGGCAGATTGCAGGAGCCACTTTGCACCATCAAACCAGCCCGACTGGGCACTGGTGCCACCTTGCATCTGGGAACCATGCTGCCTAGCGTGGATTTTCAGGGGCCAGCGGGCCACTCTCAGCTATATGCCCCCAAACAAAACCCACGGCCCGTTTCCCTGGCAAACAAAAGTAAGCTGCCCTGCTTCTGGATGGCAGATTGCAGGAACCACTTGGTAGTATCAAACCAGCCCGACTTGGCACTGGTGCCACCTTGGGTCTGGGAACCATCCTGCGTATCGTGGATTCTAAGGAGCCAGCCGGCCACTCCCAGCCACAGGCCCCCAAACAAAAAACCACAGCGCTTTTCCCTGGAAAACAAAACTCGCCTGCCAACTTTTTGATGGCAGATTGCAGGAGCAACTTGGTACTATCAAACCAGCCCAACTTGGCACTGGTGCCACCATAGGTCTGGTCACCATCCTGCCTATTGTAGCTTTCCAGGAGCCAGCCGGTCACTCCCAGCCATAGGCCCCCAAACACAAAGCTCGGCCCGTTTCCCTGGCAAACAAAAGTAAGCTGCCCCGCTTCTGGATGGCAGATTGCAGGAGCCACTTGGTACTATCAAACCAGCCCAACTTGGAACTGGTGCCACCTTGGGTCTGGGAACCATGCTGCGTATCGCAGATTCTAAGGCGCCAGTCGGCCACTCCCAGCCACAAGCCCCCAAACACAAACAACGGCGCTTTTCTCTGGCAAACAAAACTCAACTGCCCCTCTTCTGGATGGCAAATTGGAGGACGCACTTGGTACTATAAAAACAGCCCGACTTGGCACTGGTGCCACCTTGGGTCTGGGAACCATCCTGCGTATCGATCTTTTTAATGAGACAGCCGGCCACTCCCAGCCATATGCCCCCAAACACAAACCACGGCCCTTTCCTCTGGCAAACAAAACTCAACTGCCCCTCTTCTGGATGGCAGATTGCAGGAGCCACTTGGTACTATCAAACCAGCAAGACTTGGCACTGGTGCCACCTTGGGTCTGGGAACCATCCTGCGTATTGTGGATTTTCAGGAGCCAGCTGAACATTCTCGGCCACGGACCCAAATCAAAAACAACGGCCTGTTTCACAGGCAAACAAAACTCAGCTGCCCCGCTTCTGGATGGGAGATTGCAGGAGGCACTTGACACTGTGAAACCAGCCCCACTTGGCACTGGTGCCACCTTGGGTCTGGGAACCATGCTGCGTATCATGGATTTTCAGGAGCCAGCCGGCCACTCCCAGCCATAGGCCCCCAAACAAAAACCACAGCCTTTTTCTCTGGCAAACAAAATTCAGCTGCCCCACTTCTGGATGGCAGATTGCAGGAGCCACTTGGGACTATCACACCAGCACAACATGGCACTGCTGCCACCTTGGATCTGGGAACCATCCTTCCTATCGTGGATTTTCAGGAGCCAGCCGTCCACTGCCAGCCACAGGCCCCGAAACACAAACAACAGCCTTTTTCTCTGGCAAACAAAATTCAGCTGCACCGCTTCTGGATGGCAGATTGCAGGAACCACTTGGAACTAACAAACCAGCCCGACTTGGCACTGGTGCCACCTTGGGTCTGGGAACCATCCTGCGTATCGTGGATTCTAAGGAGCCAGCTGGCCACTCCCAGCCACAGGCCCCAAAATACACACAACGGCGCTTTTCCCTGGAAAACAAAACTCGCCTGCCAACTTTTTGATGGCAGATTGCAGGAGCCACTTGGTACTATCAAACCAGCCCGACTTGGCACTGGTGCCACCATGGGTCTGGTCACCATCCTGCCTATCGTAGCTTTTCAGGAGCCAGCCGGTCACTCCCAGCCATAGGCCCCCAGAAAAAAACCTCGGTCCGTTTCCCTGGAAAACAAAAGTAAGCTGCCCCGCTTCTGGATGGCAGATTGCAGGAGCCACTTGGTGCTATCAAACCAGCCCGACTTGGCACTGGTGCCACCTTGGGTCTGGGAACCATCCTGCGTATCGTGGATTCTAAGGAGCCAGCCGGCCACTCCCAGCCACAGTCCCCCAAACACAAACAACGGCGCTTTTCCCTGGAAAACAAAACTGGCCTGCCAACTTTTTGATGGCAGATTGCAGGAGCCACTTGGTACTATCAAACCAGCCCAACTTGGCACTGGTGCCACCATGGGTCTGGTCACCATCCTGCCTATCGTAGCTTTTCAGGAGCCAGCCGGTCACTCCCAGCCATAGGCCCCCAGACACAAAGCTCGGCCCGTTTCCCTGGCAAACAAAAGTAAGCTACCCCGCTTCTGCATGGCAGATTGCAGGTGCTATTTAGTACTATCAAACCAGCCCGACTTGGCACTGGTGCCACCTCTGGTCTGGGAACCATCCTGCCTATCGTGGATTTTCAGGGGCCAGACGGCCACTATCAGCCATATGCCCCCAAAAACAAACCACGGCCCTTTTCTCTGGTAAACAAAACTCAACTGCCCCTCTTCTGGATGGCAAATTTTAGGACGCACTTTGTACTACGAAAACCGCCCGACTTGGCACTGGTGCCACCTTGGGTCAGGGAACCATCCTGCCTATCGTAGCTTTTCAGGAGCCAGCCGGTCACTCCCAGCCATAGGTCCCCAGACAAATACCTCGGCCCGTTTCCCTGGCAAACAAAAGTAAGCTGCCCCGCTTCTGGATGGCAGATTGCAGGAGCCACTTGGTACTATCAAACCAGCCCAACTTGACACTGGTGCCACCTTGGCTCTGGGAACCATGCTGCGTAACCCGGATTCTAAGACGACTGGCAGCCACTGCCAGCCACAGGCCTCCAAACAAAATCAACGGCGCTTTTCCCTGGAAAACAAAACTCGCCTGACAACTTTTAGATGGCAGATTGCAGGAGCCAGTTGGTACCATCAAACCAGCCCAACTTGGCACTGGTGCCACCTTGGGTCTGGGAACCATCCTGCCTATTGTTGCTTTTCAGGAGCCAGCCGGTCACTTCTAGCCCTAGGCCCCCAGTCATAAACCTCGGCCCGTTTCCCTGGCACACAAATGTAAGCTACCCCGCTTCAGGATGGCAGATTGCAGGAGCCACTTTTCACCATCAAACCAGCCCAACGCGGCACTGGTGCCACCTTGGGTCTGGGAACCATCCTGCGTATCGTGTGTTCTAAGGAGCCAGCCGGCCACTCCCACCCACAGTCCCCCAAACACAAACAACGGCGCTTTTCCCTGGAAAACAAAACTGGCCTGCCAACTTTTTGATGGCAGATTGCAGGAGCCACTTGGTACTATCAAACCAGCCCAACTTGGCACTGGTGCCACCATGGGTCTGGTAACCATCCTGCCTATCGTAGCTTTTCAGGAGCCAGGCGGTCACTCCCAGCCATATGCGCCCAGACACAAACCTCGGCCCGTTTCCCTGGCAAACAAAAGTAAGCTGCCCCGCTTCTGCATGGCAGATTGCAGGTGCTATTTAGTACTATCAAACCAGCCCGACTTGGCACTGGTGCCACCTCTGGTCTGGGAACCATCCTGCCTATCGTGGATTTTCAGGCGCCAGACGGCCTCTATCAGCCATATGCCCCCAAAAACAAACCACGGCCCTTTTCTCTGGTAAACAAAACTCAACTGCCCCTCTTCTGGATGGCAAATTTTAGGACGCACTTTGTACTACGAAAACCGCCCGACTTGGCACTGGTGCCACCTTGGTTCAGGGAACCATCCTGCCTATCGTAGCTTTTTAAGGAGCCAGCAGGCCACTCCCAGCCATATAGCCCCAAAAACAAACCATGGACCATTTCTCTTGGAAACAAAAATCCGCTGCCCCGCGTCAGGATGGCAGATTGCAGGAGCCACTTTGCACCATCAAACCACCCCGACTTGGCACTGGTGCCATCTTGGATCTGGGAACCATCCTGCCTATCGTAGCTTTTCAGGAGCCAGCCGGTTACTCCCAACCATAGGCCCCCAGACAGAAAGCTCTGCCCGTTTCCCTGGCAAACAAAAGTAAGCTACCCCGCTTCTGGATGGCAGATTGCAGGAGCCACATGGTACTATCAAACCAGGCCAACATGGCACTGGTGCCACCTTGGCTCTGGGAACCATCCTGCCTATCGTGGATTTTCAGGCGCCAGCCGGCCACTCTCAGCTATATGCCCCCAAACACAAACCACGGCCCTTTTCTCTGGTAAACAAAACTCAACTGCCCCTCTTCTGGATGGCAAATTGCAGGACGCACTTTGTACTACGAAAACAGCCCGACTTGGCAGTGATGCCACCTTGGGTCAGGGAACCATCCTGCGTATCGATGTTTTTAAGGCGTCAGCCGGCAACGTCCAGCCATATACCCCCAAAAAAAACCCACGGAACTTTTCTCCAGCAAGCAAAAATCCGCTGCCCCGCGTCTGGATGGCAGATTGCAGGAGCTATTTAGTATTATCAAACCAGCCCGACTTGGCACTTGTGCCACCATGGGTCTGGTCACCATCCTGCCTATCGTAGCTTTCAAGGAGCCAGCCGGTCACTCTCAGCCATAGGCCCCAAACACAAACCACGGCCCTTTTCTCTGGAAAACAAAACTCAACTGCCCCTCTTCTGGATGGCAGATTGCAGGAGCCACTGGGTACTATGAAACCAGCCCTACTTGGCACTGGTGCCACCTTGGGTCTGGGAACCATGCTGCGTATCATGGATTTTCAGGAGCCAGCCGTCCACTGCCAGCCACAGGCCCCGAAACACAAACAACAGCCTTTTTCTCTGGCAAACAAAATTCAGCTGCCCCGCTTCTGGATGGCAGATTGCAGGAACCACTTGGTACTAACAAACCAGCCCGACTTGGCACTGGTGTCACCTTGGGTCTGGGAACCATCCTGCGTATCGTGGATTCTAAGGAGCCAGCTGGCCACTCCCAGCCACAGGCCCCAAAACACACACAACGGCGCTTTTCCCTGGAAAACAAAACTCGCCTGCCAACTTTTTGATGGCAGATTGCAGGAGCCACTTGGCACCATCAAACCAGCCCAACTTGGCACTGGTGCCACCTTGGCTCTGGGAACCATGCTGCGTAACCCGGATTCTAAGACGACAGGCAGCCACTGCCAGCCACAGGCCTCCAAACAAAATCAACGGCGCTTTTCCCTGGAAAACAAAACTCGCCTGCCAACTTTTTGATGGCAGATTGCGGGAGCCAGTTGGTACCATCAAACCAGCCCAACTTGGCACTGGTGCCACCTTGGGTCTGGGAACCATCCTGCCTATTGTTGCTTTTCAGGAGCCAGCCGGTCACTCCTAGCCCTAGGCCCCCAGTCATAAACCTCGGCCCGTTTCCCTGGCACACAAAAGTAAGCTACCCCGCTTCAGGATGGCAGATTGCAGGAGCCACTTTTCACCATCAAACCAGCCCGACGTGGCACTGGTGCCACCTTGGGTCTGGGAACCATCCTGCGTATCGTGTGTTCTAAGGAGCCAGCCGGCCACTCCCACCAACAGTCCCCCAAACACAAACAACGGCGCTTTTCCCTGGAAAACAAAACTCGCCTGACAACTTTTTGATGGCAGATTGCAGGAGCCACTTGGTACTATCAAACCAGCCCAACTTGGCACTGGTGCCACCATGGGTCTGGTAACCATCCTGCCTATCGTAGCTTTTCAGGAGCCAGCCGGTCACTCCCAGCCATAGGCCCCCAGACAAAAACCTCGGCCCGTTTCCCTGGCAAACAAAAGTAAGCTGCCCCGCTTCTGCATGGCAGATTGCAGGTGCTATTTAGTACTATCAAACCAGCCCAACTTGGCACTGGTGCCACCTCTGGTCTGGGAACCATCCTGCCTATCGTGGATTTTCAGGCGCCAGACGGCCACTATCAGCCATATGCCCCCAAAAACAAACCACGGCCCTTTTCTCTGGTAAACAAAACTCAACTGCCCCTCTTCTGGATGGCAAATTTTAGGACGCACTTTGTACTACGAAAACCGCCCGACTTGGCACTGGTGCCACCTTGGGTCAGGGAACCATCCTGCCTATCGTAGCTTTTTAAGGAGCCAGCAGGCCACGCCCAGCCATATAGCCCCAAAAACAAACCACGGACCATTTCTCTTGGAAACAAAAATCCGCTGCCCCGCGTCAGGATGGCAGATTGCAGGAGCCACGTTGCACCATCAAACCACCCCGACTTGGCACTGGTGCCATCTTGGATCTGGGAACCATCCTGCCTATCGTAGCTTTTCAGGAGCCAGCCGGTTACTCCCAACCATAGGCCCCCAGACAGAAAGCTCTGCCCGTTTCCCTGGCAAACAAAAGTAAGCTACCCCGCTTCTGGATGGCAGATTGCAGGAGCCACTTGGTACTATCAAACCAGCCCAACTTGACACTGGTGCCACTTTGGGTCTGGGAACCATGCTGCGTAACGTAGATTCTAAGGCGCCAGGCGGCCACTCCCAGCCACAGGCCCCCAAATACAAACAACGGCGCTTTTCCCTGGAAAACAAAACTCGCCTGCCAGCTTTTTGATGGCAGATTGCAGGAGCCACTTGGTACTATCAATTCATCCCAACTTGGCACTGGTGCCACCATGGGTCTGGTCACCATCCTGCCAATTGTACCATTTCAGGAGCCAGCCGGTCACTCCCAGCCATAGGCCCCCATCACAAACCTCGGCCCGTTTCCCTGGCAAACAAAATTAAGCTGCCCCGATTCTGGATGGCAGATTGCAGGAGCCACTTGGTAGTGTCAAAACAGCCCGACTTGGCACTGGTGCCACCTTGGGTCTGGGAACCATCCTGCGTATCGTGGATTCTAAGCAGCCACCCGGCCACACCGTGCCACAGGCGCCCAAACACAAACAACGGCGCTTTTCCCTGGAAAACAAAACTCGCCTGCCAACTTTTTGATGGCAGATTGCAGGAGCCACTTGGTACTATCAAACCAGCCCAACTTGGCACTGGTGCCACCATGGGTCTGGTCACCATCCTGCCTATCGAAGCTTTTCAGGAGCCAGCCGGTCACTCCCAGCCATAGGCCCCCAGACACAAACCTCGGCCCGTTTCCCTGGCAAACAAAAGTAAGCAGCCCCGCTTCTGGATGGCAGATTGTAGGACGCACTTGGTACTATCAAACCAGCCCGACTTGGCACTGGTGCCACCTCTGGTCTGGGAACCATGGTGCGTATCGTGGATTCTAAGGAGCCAGCCGGCCACTCCCAGCCATAGGCACCCAAACACAAACAACGGCGCTTTTCCCTGGAAAACAAAACTCGCCTGCCAACTTTTTGATGGCAGATTGCAGGAGCCACTTGGTACCATCAAACCAGCCCAACTTGGCACTGGTGCCACCTTGGGTCTGGGAACCATCCTGCCTATTGTTGCTTTTCAGGAGCCAGCCGGTCACTCCTAGCCCTAGGCCCCCAGTCATAAACCTCGGCCCGTTTCCCTGGCACACAAAAGTAAGCTACCCCGCTTCAGGATGGCAGATTGCAGGAGCCACTTTTCACCATCAAACCAGCCCGACGTGGCACTGGTGCCACCTTGGGTCTGGGAACCATCCTGCGTATCGTGTGTTCTAAGGAGCCAGCCGGCCACTCCCACCAACAGTCCCCCAAACACAAACAACGGCGCTTTTCCCTGGAAAACAAAACTCGCCTGACAACTTTTTGATGGCAGATTGCAGGAGCCACTTGGTACTATCAAACCAGCCCAACTTGGCACTGGTGCCACCATGGGTCTGGTAACCATCCTGCCTATCGTAGCTTTTCAGGAGCCAGCCGGTCACTCCCAGCCATAGGCCCCCAGACAAAAACCTCGGCCCGTTTCCCTGGCAAACAAAAGTAAGCTGCCCCGCTTCTGCATGGCAGATTGCAGGTGCTATTTAGTACTATCAAACCAGCCCAACTTGGCACTGGTGCCACCTCTGGTCTGGGAACCATCCTGCCTATCGTGGATTTTCAGGCGCCAGACGGCCACTATCAGCCATATGCCCCCAAAAACAAACCACGGCCCTTTTCTCTGGTAAACAAAACTCAACTGCCCCTCTTCTGGATGGCAAATTTTAGGACGCACTTTGTACTACGAAAACCGCCCGACTTGGCACTGGTGCCACCTTGGGTCTGGGAACCATCCTGCGTATCGTGGATTCTAAGCAGCCACCCGGCCACTCCGTGCCACAGGCGCCCAAACACAAACAACGGCGCTTTTCCCTGGAAAACAAAACTCGCCTGCCAACTTTTTGATGGCAGATTGCAGGAGCCACTTGGTACTATCAAACCAGCCCAACTTGGCACTGGTGCCACCATGGGTCTGGTCACCATCCTGCCTATCGAAGCTTTTCAGGAGCCAGCCGGTCACTCCCAGCCATAGGCCCCCAGACACAAACCTCGGCCCGTTTCCCTGGCAAACAAAAGTAAGCAGCCCCGCTTCTGGATGGCAGATTGTAGGACGCACTTGGTACTATCAAACCAGCCCGACTTGGCACTGGTGCCACCTCTGGTCTGGGAACCATGGTGCGTATCGTGGATTCTAAGGAGCCAGCCGGCCACTCCCAGCCATAGGCACCCAAACACAAACAACGGCGCTTTTCCCTGGAAAACAAAACTCGCCTGCCAACTTTTTGATGGCAGATTGCAGGAGCCACTTGGTACTATCAAACCAGCTCAACTTGGCACTGGTGCCACCATGGGTCTGCTCACCATCCTGCCTATCGTAGCTTTTCAGGAGCCAGACGGTCACTCCAAGCCATAGGTCCCCAGACAAAAAGCTCGGCCCGTTTCCCTGGCAAACAAAAGTAAGCTGCCCCGCTTCTGGATGGCAGATTGCAGGAGCCACTTTGCACCATCAAACTAGCCCGACTTGGCACTGGTGCCACCTCAGGTCTGGGAACCATCCTGCGTATCGTGGATTCTAAGGAGCCAGCCGGCCACTCCAGCCACAGGCCCCCAAACACAAACAACGGCGCTTTTCCCTGGAAAACAAAACTCGCCTGCCAAATTTTGACGGCAGATTGCAGGAGCCACTTGGTACTATCAAATCAGCCCAACTTGGCACTGGTGCCACCATGGGTCTGGTCACCATCCTGCCTATCGTAGCTTTTCAGGAGGCAGCCGGTCACTCCCAGCCATAGGCCCCCAGACAAAAACCTCGGCCCGTTTCCCTGGCAAACAAAAGTAAGCTGCCCCGCTTCTGGATGGCAGATTGCAGGAGCCACTTGGTAGTATCAAATTAGCCAAACTTGGCACTGGTGCCATCATGGGTCTGGTAAACATCCTGCCTATCTTAGCTTTTCAGGAGCCGGCCGGTCACTCCCTGCCATAGGCCCCCAGAGAAATACCTCGGCCCGTTTCCCTGGCAAACAAAAGTAAGCTGCCCCGCTTCTGGATGGCAGATTGCAGGAACCACTTGCTACTATCAAACCAGCCCAACTTGGCACTGGTGCCACCTTGGCTCTGGGAACCATGCTGCGTAAAGTAGATTCTAAGAGGACAGGCGGACACTCCCAGCCACAGGCCTCTAAACAAAAACAACGGCGCGTTACCCTGGAAAACAAAACTCGCCTGCCAACTTTTTGATGGCAGATTGCAGGAGCCACTTGGTACTATCAAACCAGCCCAACTTGGCACTGGTGCCACCATGGGTCTGGTCACCATCCTGCCTATCGTAGCTTTTCAGGAGCCAGCCGGTCACTCCCAGCCATAGGCCCCCAGACAAATACCTCGGCCCGTTTCCCTGGCAAACAAAAGTAAGCTGCCCCGCTTCTGGATGGCAGATTGCAGGAGCCACATGGTACTATCAAACCAGGACAACATGGCACTGGTGCCACCTTGGATCTGGGAACCATCCTGCCTATCGTGGATTTTCAGGCGCCAGCCGGCCACTCTCAGCCATATGCCCCCAAACACAAACCACGGCCCTTTTCTCTGGTAAACAAAACTCAACTGCCCCTCTTCTGGATGGCAAATTGCAGGACGCACTTGGTACTACGAAAACAGCCCGACTTGGCAGTGATGCCACCTTGGGTCAGGGAACCATCCTGCGTATCGATGTTTTTAAGGAGTCAGCCGGCAACGTCCAGCCATACACCCCCAAAAAATACCCACGGATCTTTTCTCCAGCAAGCAAAAATCCGCTGCCCCGCGTCTGGATGGCAGATTGCAGGAGCTATTTAGTATTATCAAACCAGCCCGACTTGGCACTGGTGCCACCATGGGTCTGGTCACCATCCTGCCTATCGTAGCTTTTCAGGAGCCAGCCGGTCACTCTCAGCCATAGGCCCCAAACACAAACCACGGCCCCTTTCTCTGGAAAACAAAACTCAACTGCCCCTCTTCTGGATGGCAGATTGCAGGAGCCACTGGGTACTATGAAACCAGCCCTACTTGGCACTGGTGCCACCTTGGGTCTGGGAACCATGCTGCGTATCATGGATTTTCAGGAGCCAGCCGTCCACTGCCAGCCACAGGCCCCGAAACACAAACAACAGCCTTTTTCTCTGGCAAACAAAATTCAGCTGCCCCGCTTCTGGATGGCAGATTGCAGGAACCACTTGGTACTAACAAACCAGCCCGACTTGGCACTGGTGCCACCTCAGCTCTGGGAACCATCCTGCGTATCGTGGATTCTAAGGAGCCAGCTGGCCACTCCCAGCCACAGGCCCCCAAACAAAATCAACGGCGCTTTTCCCTGGAAAACAAAACTCGCCTGCCAACTTTTTGATGGCAGATTGCAGGAGCCACTTGGTACTATCAAACCAGCCCAACTTGGCACTGGTGCCACCATGGGTCTGGTCATCATCCTGCCTATCGTAGCTTTTCAGGAGCCAGCCGGTCACTCCCAGCCATAGGCCCCCAGACACAAACCTCGGCCCGTTTCCCTGGCACACAAAAGTAAGCTACCGGACTTCTGGATGGCAGATTGCAGGAGCCACTTGGTACTATCAAACCAGCCCAACTTGGCACTGGTGCCACCTTGGCTCTGGGAACCATGCTGCGTAACCCGGATTCTAAGACGACAGGCAGCCACTGCCAGCCACAGGCCTCCAAACAAAATCAACGGCGCTTTTCCCTGGAAAACAAAACTCGCCTGACAACTTTTAGATGGTAGATTGCAGGAGCCAGTTGGTACCATCAAACCAGCCCAACTTGGCACTGGTGCCACCTTGGGTCTGGGAACCATCCTGCCTATTGTTGCTTTTCAGGAGCCAGCCGGTCACTTCTAGCCCTAGGCCCCCAGTCATAAACCTCGGCCCGTTTCCCTGGCACACAAATGTAAGCTACCCCGCGTCAGGATGGCAGATTGCAGGAGCCACTTTTCACCATCAAACCAGCCCGACGTGGCACTGGTGCCACCTGGGGTCTGGGAACCATCCTGCGTATCATATGTTCTAAGGAGCCAGCCGGCCACTCCCACCCACAGTCCCCCAAACACAAACAACGGCGCTTTTCCCTGGAAAACAAAACTCGCCTGCCAACTTTTTGATGGCAGATTGCAGGAGCCACTTGGTACTATCAAACCAGCCCAACTTGGCACTGGTGCCACCATGGGTCTGGTCACCATCCTGCCTATCGTAGCTTTTCAGGAGCCAGCCGGTCACTCCCAGCCATAGGCCCCCAGACACAAACCGCGGCCCGTTTCCCTGGCAAACAAAAGTAAGCTGCCCCGCTTCTGCATGGCAGATTGCAGGTGCTATTTAGTACTATCAAACCAGCCCGACTTGGCACTGATGCCACCTCTGGTCTGGGAACCATCCTGCCTATCGTGGATTTTCAGGCGCCAGACGGCCACTATCAGCCATATGCCCCCAAAAACAAACCACGGCCCTTTTCTCTGGTAAACAAAACTCAACTGCCCCTCTTCTGGATGGCAAATTTTAGGACGCACTTTGTACTACGAAAACCGCCCGACTTGGCACTGGTGCCACCTTGGGTCAGGGAACCATCCTGCCTATCGTAGCTTTTTAAGGAGCCAGCAGGCCACGCCCAGCCATATAGCCCCAAAAACAAACCACGGATCATTTCTCTTGGAAAAAAAAATCCGCTGCCCCGCGTCAGGATGGCAGATTGCAGGAGCCACGTTTCACCATCAAACCACCCCGACTTGGCACTGGTGCCATCTTGGATCTGGGAACCATCCTGCCTATCGTAGCTTTTCAGGAGCCAGCCGGTTACTCCCAACCATAGGCCCCCAGACAGAAAGCTCTGCCCGTTTCCCTGGCAAACAAAAGTAAGCTACCCCGCTTCTGGATGGCAGATTGCAGGAGCCACTTGGTACTATCAAACCAGCCCAACTTGACACTGGTGCCACTTTGGGTCTGGGAACCATGCTGCGTAACGTAGATTCTAAGGCGCCAGGCGGCCCCTCCCAGCCACAGGCCCCCAAATACAAACAACGGCCCTTTTCTCTGGAAAACAAAACTCGCCTGCCAGCTTTTTGATGGCAGATTGCAGGAGCCACTTGGTACTATCAAATCATCCCAACTTGGCACTGGTGCCACTATGGGTCTGGGAACCATCCTGCCTATTGTAGCACTGCAGGAGCCAGCCGGTCACTCCCAGCCATAGGCCCCCAGACACAAACCTCGGACCGTTTCCCTGGCAAACAAAATTAAGCTGCCCCGATTCTGGATGGCAGATTGCAGGAGCCACTTGGTAGTGTCAAAACAGCCCGACTTGGCACTGGTGCCACCTTGGGTCTGGGAACCATCCTGCGTATCGTGGATTCTAAGCAGCCACCCGGCCACTCCGTGCCACAGGCGCCCAAACACAAACAACGGCGCTTTTCCCTGGAAAACAAAACTCGCCTGCCAACTTTTTGATGGCAGATTGCAGGAGCCACTTGGTACTATCAAACCAGCCCAACTTGGCACTGGTGCCACCATGGGTCTGGTCACCATCCTGCCTATCGTAGCTTTTCAGGAGGCAGCCGGTCACTCCCAGCCATAAACCCCCAGACACAAACCTCGGCCCGTTTCCCTGGAAAACAAAAGTAAGCACCCCCGATTCTGGATGGCAGATTGCAGGAGCCACTTGGTAGTATCAAATTAGCCCAACTTGGCACTGGCGCCATCATGGGTCTGGTAAACATCCTGCCTATCTTAGCTTTTCAGGAGCCGGCCGGTCACTCCCTGCCATAGGCCCCCAGAGAAATACCTCGGCCCGTTTCCCTGGCACACAAAAGTAAGCTACCGCACTTCTGGATGGCAGATTGCAGGAGCCACTTGGTACTATCAAACCAGCCCAACTTGACACTGGTGCCACCTTGGCTCTGGGAACCATCCTGCGTAACGTAGATTCTAAGAGGACAGGCGGACACTCCCAGCCACAGGCCTCTAAACAAAAACAACGGCGCGTTACCCTGGAAAACAAAACTCGCCTGCCAACTTTTTGATGGCAGATTGCAGGAGCCACTTGGTACTATCAAACCAGCCCAACTTGGCACTGGTGCCACCATGGGTCTGGTCACCATCCTGCCTATCGTAGCTTTTCAGGAGCCAGCCGGTCACTCCCAGCCATAGGCCCCCAGACAAATACCTCGGCCCGTTTCCCTGGCAAACAAAAGTAAGCTACCCCGCTTCTGGATGGCAGATTGCAGGAGCCACTTGGTACTATCAAACCAGGCCAACATGGCACTGGTGCCACCTTGGCTCTGGGAACCATCCTGCCTATCGTGGATTTTCAGGCGCCAGCCGGCCACTCTCAGCCATATGCCCCCAAACACAAACCACGGCCCTTTTCTCTGGTAAACAAAACTCAACTGCCCCTCTTCTGGATGGCAAATTGCAGGACGCACTTGGTACTACGAAAACAGCCCGACTTGGCAGTGATGCCACCTTGGGTCAGGGAACCATCCTGCGTATCGATGTTTTTAAGGAGTCAGCCGGCAACGTCCAGCCATATACCCCCAAAAAAAACCCACGGATCTTTTCTCCAGCAAGCAAAAATCCGCTGCCCCGCGTCTGGATGGCAGATTGCAGGAGCAATTTAGTATTGTCAAACCAGCCCGACTTGGCACTGGTGCCACCATGGGTCTGGTCACCATCCTGCCTATCGTAGCTTTTCAGGAGCCAGCTGGTCACTCTCAGCCATAGGCCCCAAACAGAAACCACGGCCCTTTTCTCTGGGAAACAAAACTCAACTGCCCCTCTTCTGGATGGCAGATTGCAGGAACCACTTTGCACCATCAAACTAGCCCGACTTGGCACTGGTGCCACCTCTGGTCTGGGAACCATCCTGCGTATCGTGGATTCTAAGCAGCCAGCCGGCCACTCCCAGACACAGGCCCCCAAACACAAACAACGGCGCTTTTCCCTGGAAAACAAAACTCGCCTGCCAACATTTTGATGGCAGATTGCAGGAGCCACTTGGTACTATCTAATCAGCCCAACTTGGCACTGGTGCCACCATGCGTTTGGTCACCATCCTGCCTATCGTAGCTTTTCAGGAGCCAGACGGTCACTCCCAGCTATAGGCCCCCAGACAAAATCCTCGGCCCGTTTCCCTGGCATACAAAAGTAAGCTGCCCCGCTTCTGGATGGCAGATTGCAGGAACAACTTTGTACTATCAAACCAGCCCGACTTGGCACTGGTGCCACCTCTGGTCTGGGAACCATCCTGCGTATCGTGATTCTAAGGAGCCATCCGTCCACTCCCAGCCACAGGCCCCCAAACACAAACAACGGCGCTTTTCCCTGGAAAACAAAACTCGCCTGCCAACATTTTGATGGCAGATTGCAGGAGCCACTTGGTACTATCAAACCAGCCCAACTTGGCACTGGTGCCACCATGGGTCTGGTCACCATCCTGCCTATCGTAGCTTTTCAGGAGCCAGCCGGTCCCTCCCTGCCATAGGCCCCCAGAGAAAAACCTCGGCCCGTTTCCCTGGCAAACAAAAGTAAGCTACCCCGCTTCTGGATGGCAGATTGCAGGAGCCACTTTGCACCATCAAACTAGCCCGACTTGGCACTGGTGCCACCTCAGGTCTGGGAACCATCCTGCGTATCGTTCATTCTAAGGAGCCAGCCGGCCACTCCAGCCACAGGCCCCCAGACACAAACAACGGCGCTTTTCCCTGGAAAACAAAACTCGCCTGCCAACTTTTAGATGGCAGATTGCAGGAGCCACTTGGTACTATCAAATCAGCCCAACTTGGCACTGGTGCCACCATGGGTCTGGTCACCATCCTGCCTATCGTAGCTTTTCAGGACCTAGCAGGTCACTCCCAGCCATAGGCGCCCAGACACAAAGCTCGGCCCGTTTCCCTGGCAAACAAAAGTAAGCTGCCCCGCTTCTGGATGGCAGATTTCCGGAGCCACTAGGTATTATCAAACCAGCCCGACTTGGCACTGGTGCCACCTCTGGTCTGGGAACCATCCTGCGTATCATGGATTCTAAGCAGCCAGCCGGCCACTCCCAGCCACAGGCCCCCAAACACAAACAACGGCGCTTTTCCCTGGAAAACAAAACTGGCCTGCCAACTTTTTGATGGCAGATTGCAGGAGCCACTTGGTACTATCAAACCAGCCCAACTTGGCACTGGTGCCACCTTGGGTCTGGGAACCATCCTGCCTATCGTAGCTTTTCAGGAGCCAGACGGTCACTCCAAGCCATAGGCCCCCAGACAACAACCTCGGCCCATTTCCCTGGCAAAGAAAAATAAGCTGCCCCGCTTCTGGATGGCAGATTGCAGGAGCCACTTTGCACCATCAAACCAGCCCGACTTGGCACTGGTGCCACCTTGGGTCTGGGAACCATCCTGCGTATCGTGGATTCTAAGGAGCCAGCCGGCCACTCCCAGCCACAGGCCCCCAAACACAAACCACAGCGCTTTTCCCTGGAAAACAAAACCCGCCTGCCGACATTTTGATGGCAGATTGCAGGAGCCACTTGCTACTATCAAATCAGCCCAACTTGGCACTTGTGCCATCATGGGTCTGGTCACCATCCTGCCTATCGTAGCTTTTCAGGAGCCAGCCGGTCACTCCCAGCCATAGGCCCCCAGACACAAACCTCGGCCCGTTTCCCTGGCAAACAAAAGTAAGCTGCCCCGCTTCTGGATGGCAGATTGTAGGACGCACTTGGTACTATCAAACCAGCCCGACTTGGCACTGGTGCCACCTCTGGTCTGGGAACCATGGTGCGTATCGTGGATTCTAAGGAGCCAGCCGGGCCCTCCCAGCCATAGGCACCCAAACACAAGCAACGGCGCTTTTCCCTGGAAAACAAAACTCGCCTGCCAACTTTTTGATGGCAGATTGCAGGAGCCACTTGGTACTATCAAACCAGCTCAACTTGGCACTGGTGCCACCATGGGTCTGCTCACCATCCTGCCTATCGTAGCTTTTCAGGAGCCAGACGGTCACTCGCAGCCATAGGCCCCCAGACACAAACCTCGGCCCGTTTCCCTGGCAAACAAAAGTAAGCTGCCCCGCTTCTGCATGGCAGATTGCAGGAGCTATTTGGTACTATCAAATCAGCCCAACTTGGGACTGGTGCCACCATGGGTCTGGTCACCATCCTGCCTATCGTAGCTTTTCAGGAGCCAGCCGGTCACTCCCAGCCATAGGCCCCCAGACAAAAACCTCGGCCCGTTTCCCTGGCAAACAAAAGTAAGCTGCCCTGCTTCTGGATGGCAGATTGCAGGAACCACTTGGTACTATCAAACCAGCAAAACTTGGCACTGGTGCCACCTTGGGTCTGGATACCATGCTGCGTATCGTGGATTCTAAGGAGCCAGCCGGCCACTCCCAGCCACAGGCCCCCAAACACAAACAACGGCGCTTTTCCCTGGGAAACAAAACTCTCCTGCCAACTTTTTGATGGGAGATTGCAGGAGCCACTTGGTTTTATCAAATCAGCCCAACTTGGCACTGGTGCCACCATGGGTCTGGTCACCATCCTGCCTATCGTAGCTTTTCAGGAGCCAGCCGGTCACTCGCAGCCATAGGCCCCCAGACAAAAAGCTCGGCCCGTTTCCCTGGCAAACAAAAGTAAGCTACCCCGCTTCTGGATGGCAGATTGCAGGAGCCACTTTGCACCATCAAACTAGCCCGTCTTGGCACTGGTGCCACCTCTGGTCTGGGAACCATCCTGCGTATCGTGGATTTTAAGGAGCCAGTCGGCCACTCCCAGCCATACGCCTCCAAACACAAACACTGGTCCGTTTCCCTGGCAAAGAAAAGTAAGCTGCCCCGCTTCTGGATGTCAGATTGCAGGAACCACTTGTTGCCAAGTTGGGGTGGTTTGATAGTACCAAGTGGCTCCTGCAATCTTCCATCAAAAAGTTGGCAAGCGAGTTTTGTTTGCCAGGGAAAAGCGCCGTTGTTTGTGTTTGGGGGCCTGTGGCTGGGAGTGGCCAGCTGTCTCCTTAGAATCCACGATACGCAGGATGGGTCCCAGACCAGAGGTGGCACCAGTGCCAAGTCGGGCTGGTTTGATGGTGCAAAGTGACTCCTGCAATCTGCCATCCAGAAGCGGGGTAGCTGACTTTTGTTTGCCAGGGAAACGGGCAGAGCTTTGTGTCTGGGGGCCTATGGCTGGGAGTGACCGGCTGCCTCCTGAAAAGCTACGATAGGCAGGATGGTGACCAGACCCATGGTGGCACCAGTGCCAAGTTGGGCTGGTTTGATAGTACCAAGTGGCTCCTGCAATCTGCCATCAAAAAGTTGGCAGGTGAGTTTTGTTTTCCAGGGAAAAGCGCCGTTGTTTGTGTTTGGGGGCCTGTGGCTGGGAGTGGCTAGCTGGCTCCTTAGAACCCACGATACGCAGGATGGTTCCCAGACCAGAGGTGGCACCAGTGCCAAGTTGGGCTGGTTTGATGGTACAAAGTGGCTCCTGCAATCTGCCATCCAGAAGCGGGACAGCTTAATTTTGTTTCCCAGGGAAACGGGCCGAGGTATTTGTCTGGGGGCCTATGGCTGGGAGTGACAGGCTGGCTACTGAAAAGCTACGATAGGCAGGATGGTTACCAAACTCATGGTGGCACCAGTGCCAAGTCGGGCTGGTTTGATAATACTAAATAGCTCCTGCAATCTGCCATCCAGACGGGGGGCAGCGGATTTTTGTTTGCTGGAGAAAAGTTCCGTGGTTTTTTTTTGGGGGTATATGGCTGGACGTGGCCGGCTGGCTCCTTAAAAGATCGATACGCAGGATTGTTCCCTGACCCAAGGTGGCATCAGTGCCAAGTCGGGCTGTTTTCGTAGTACCAAGTGCGTCCTGCAATTTGCCATCCAGAAGAGGGGCAGTTGAGTTTTGTTTGCCAGAGAAAAGGGCCGTGGTATATGTTTGGGGGCATATGGTTGAGAGTGGCCGGCTGGCCCCTGAAAATCCACTATAGGCAGGATGGTTCCCAGAACCAACGTGGCACCAGTGCCATGTTGGCCTGGTTTGATAGTACCATGTGGCTCCTGCAATCTGCCATCCAGAAGCGGGGCAGCTTACTTTTGTTTGCCAGGGAAACGGGCCGAGGTATTTGTCTGGGGGCCTATGGCTGGGAGTGACCGGCTGGCTCCTGAAAAGCTACGATAGGCAGGATGGTGACCAGACCCAAAGTGGAACCAGTACCAAGTTGGGCTGGTTTGATAGTACCAAGTGGCTCCTGCAATCTGCCATCAAAAATTTGGCAGGCGAGTTTTGTTTTCCAGGGAAAAGCGCCGTTGTTTAGTGGCCTGTGTCAGGGAGTGGCCGCCTGTCCTCGTAGAATCTACGTTACGCAGCATGGTTCCCAGAGCCAAGGTGGCACCAGGGCCAAGTCGGGCAGGTTTGATAGTACCAAATGCATCCTGCAATCTGCCATCCAAAAGCGGGGCAGTTTACTTTTGTTTGCCAGGGAAACGGGCCGAGGTTTGTGTCTGGGGGCCTATGGCAGGGAGTGACCGTCTGGATCCTGAAAAGCTACGATAGGCAGGATGTTTACCAGACCCATGGTGGCACCAGTACCAAGTTGGGCTGATTTGATAGTACCAAGTGGCTCCTGCAATCTGCCATCCAGAATCGGGGCAGCTTGCTTTTGTTTTCCAGGGAAACGGGCCGAGGTTTGTGTCTGGGGGTCTATTGCTGGGAGTGACCGGCTGGCTCCTGAAAAGCTACGATAGGCAGGATGGTGACCAGACCCATGGTGGCACCAGTGCCAAGTTGGGCTGGTTTGATAGCACCAAGTGGCTCCTGCAATCTGCCATCAAAATGTTGGCAGGCGATTTTTGTTTTCCAGGGAAAAGCGCCGTTGTTTGTGTTTGGGCGCCTGTGGCTCAGAGTGGCCGGGTGGCTCCTTAGAATCCACGATACGCGGCATGGTTCCCAGACCCAAGGTGGCACCAGTGCCAAGTCGGGCTGGTTTGACACTACCAAGTGGCTCCTGCAATCTGCCATCCAGAATCGGGGCAGCTTAATTTTGTTTGCCAGGGAAACGGTCCGAGGTTTGTGTCTGGGGGCCTATGGCTGGGAGTGACCGGCTGGCTCCTGAAATGCTACAATAGGCAGGATGGTTCCCAGACCCATAGTGGCACCAGTGCCAAGTTGGGATGATTTGATAGTACCAAGTGGCTCCTGCAATCTGCCATCAAAAAGCTGGCAGGCGAGTTTTGTTTTCCAGGGAAAAGCGCCGTTGTTTGTGTTTGGGGGCCTGTGGCTGGGTGTTGCCGGCTGGCTCCTTAGAATCCACGATATGCAGGATTGTTCCCAGACCCAAGGTGGCACCAGTGCCAAGTCGGGCTGGTTTGATGGTGCAAAGTGGCTCCTGCAATCTGCCATCCAGACGCGGGGCAGCGGATTTTTGTTTCCGTGAGAAATGGTCCGTGGTTTGTTTTTGGGGGTATATGGCTGGGCGTGGCCGGCTGGCTCCTTAAAAAGCTCGATATGCAGGATGGTTCCCTGACACAAGGTGGCACCAGTGCCACGTCGGGCGGTTTTCGTAGTACAAAGTGCGTCCTAAAATTTGCCATCCAGAAGAGGGGCAGTTGAGTTTTGTTTGCCAGAGAAAAGGGCCGTGGTTTGTTTTTGGGGGCATATGGCGGATAGTGGCCGGCTGGCCCCTGAAAATCCACGTTAAGCAGGATGGTTCCCACACCAGAGGTGTCACCAGTGCCAAGTCGGGGTGGTTTGATAGTACTAAATAGCTCCTGCAATCTGCCATGCAGAAGCGGGGCAGTTTACTTTTGTTTGCCAGGGAAACGGGCCGAGGTTTGTGTCTGGGGGCCTATGGCTGCGAGTGACCGGCTGGCTCCTGAAAAGCTACGATAGGCAGGATGGTGACCAGACCCATGGTGGCACCAGTGCCAAGTTGGGCTGGTTTGATAGTACCAAGTGGCTCCTGCAATCTGCCATCAAAAAGTTGGCAGGCGAGTTTTGTTTTCCAGGGAAAAGCGCCGTTGTTTGTGTTTGGGGGCCTGTGGCTGGGAGTGGCTAGCTGGCTCCTTAGAACCCACGATACGCAGGATGGTTCCCAGACCAGAGGTGGCACCAGTGCCAAGTTGGGCTGGTTTGATGGTGCAAAGTGGCTCCTGCAATCTGCCATCCAGAAGCGGGGTAGCTTACTTTTGTTTGCAAGGGAAACGGGCCGAAATATTTGTCTAGGGGCCTCTGGCTGGGGGTGACTGGGTGGCACCTGAAAAGCTACGATAGGCAGGATGGTGACCAGACCCATGGTGGCACCAGTGCCAAGTTGGGCTGATTTGATAAAACCAAGTGGCTCCTGCAATCTGCCATCAAATGTTTGGCAGGCGAGTTTTGTTTTCCAGGGAAAAGCACCGTTGTTTTTGTTTTGGGGCCTGTGGCTGGGAGTGGCCAGCTGGCTCCTTAGAATCCACGATACGCAGGATGGTTCCCAGACCCAAGGTGGCAGCAGTTCCAAGTCGGGCTGGTTTGATAGTACCAAGTGGTTCCTGCAATCTGCCATCCAGAAGCGGGGCAGCTGAATTTTGTTTGCCAGAGAAAAAGGCTGTTGTTTGTGTTTCGGGGCCTGTGGCTGGCAGTGGCCGGCTGGCTCCTGAAAATCCATGATACGCAGCATGGTTCCCAGACCCAAGGTGGCACCAGTGCCAAGTGGGGCTGGTTTCACAGTGTCAAGTGCCTCCTGCAATCTCCGATCCAGAAGCGGGGCAGCTGAGTTTTGTTTGCCTGTGAAACGGGCCGTTGTTTTTGATTGGGGTGTGTGGCCGAGAGTGTTCGGCTGGCTCCTGACAACCCACAATACGCAGGATGTTTCCCAGACCCAAGGTGGCACCAGTGCCAAGTCGGGCTGGTTTGATAGTACCAAGTGGCTCCTGCAATCTGCCATCCAGAAGCGGTGCAGTTGAGTTTTGTTTGCCAGAGAAAAGGGCCGTGGGTTGTGTTTGGGGGCATATGGCTGGGAGTGGCCGGCTGTCTCATTAAAAAGATCGATACGCAGGATGGTTCCCAGACCCAAGGTGGCACCAGTGCCAAGTAGGGCTGTTTTTATAGAACCAAGTGCGTCCTGCAATTTGCCATCCAGAAGAGGGGCAGTTGAGTTTTGTTTGCCAGAGAATAGCGCCGTTGTTTGTGTTTGGGGGCTTGTGGCTGGGAGTGGCCGACTGGCGCATTAGAATCTGTGTTACGCAGGATTGTTCCCAGACCAGAGGTGGCACCAGTGCCAAGTTGGGCTGGTTTGATAGTACCAAGTGGCTCCTGCAATCTGCCATCCAGAAGCGGGGCAGCTTACTTTTGTTTGCCAGGGAAACGGGCCGAGGTTTGTGACTGGGGACCTATGGCTGGGAGTGACCGGCTGGCTCCTGGAAAGCTACAATAGGCAGGATGGTGACCAGACCCATGGTGGCACCAGTGCCAAGTTGGGCTGGTTTGATAGTACCAAGTGGCTCCTGCAATCTGCCATCAAAAAGTTGGCAGGCGAGTTTTGTTTTCCAGGGAAAAGCGCCGTTGTTTGTATTTGGGGGCCTGTGGCTGGGAGTGGCTAGCTGGCTCCTTTGAACCCACGATACGCAGGATGGTTCCCAGACCCAAGGTGGCACCAGTGCCAAGTCGGGCTGGTTTGATACTACCAAGTGCATCCTGCAATCTGCCATCCAGAAGCGGGGCAGCTTAATTTTGTTTGCCAGGGAAACGGGCCGTGGGTTTTGTTTGGGGGCCTATGGCTGAGAGTGGCCGGCTGGCTCCTGAAAATCCACGCTAGGCAGCATGGTTCCCAGATGCAAGGTGGCACCAGTGCCAAGTCGGGCTGGTTTGATGGTGCAAAGTGGCTCCTGCAATCTGCCATCCAGAAGCGGGGCAGCTGATTTTTGTTTGCCAGAGAAAAATTCCGTGGATTGTTTTTGGGGGCATATTGCTGGGAGTGGCCGGCTGGCTCCTTAAAATGCTCGATACGCATGATGGTTCCCAGGTCCAAGGTGTCACCACTACCACGTCGGCCTGCGGTTTTAGTATCAAGTTCATCCTGCAATTTGCCATCCAGAAGAGGGGCAGTTGAGTTTTGTTTGCCAGAGAACAGGGCCGAGGTTTCTGTTTGGGGACATATGGCTGAGAGTGGCCGGCTGGCCCCTGAATATCCACGATACACAGCATGGTTCCCAGATCCAAGGTGGCACCAGTGCCAAGTTGGGCTGGTTTGATAGTACCAAGTGTCTCCTGCAATCTGCCATCCAGAAGCGGGGCAGCTTACTTTTGTTTGCCAGAGAAATAGGCCTAGGTTTTTGTTTGGGGGCCTGTGGCTAGGAGTGGCTGGCTGGCTCCTAAGAATCCACGATACGCAGGATGTTTCCCAGACCCAAGGTGGCACCAGTGCCAAGTCGGGCTGGTTTGATAGTACCAAGTGGCTCCTGCAAACTCCATCAAAAAGTTGGCAGGCGTGTTTTGTTTTCCAGGGAACAGCGCCGTTGATTTTGTTTGGGGGCCTGTGGCTGGGAGTGGCCGGCTGGCTCCTTAGAATCCACCATACGCAGGATGGTTCCCAGACCCAAGGTGGCACCAGTGCCAAGTCGGGCTGGTTTGATAGTCCCAAGTGGCTCCTGCAAACTGCCATCCAGAAGCGGGGCCGCTGAGTTTTGTTTGCCAGGGAAATGGGCCGTTGTTTGTGTTTGGGGGCCTGTGGCTGGGAGTGTTCGGCTGGTTCCTGAATATGTACGATACGCAGGATTGTTCCCAGACCCAAGGTGGCACCAGTGCCAAGTCGGGCTGGTTTGATGGTGCAAAGTGGCTCCTGCAATCTGCCATCCAGACGCGGGGCAGCGGATTTTTGTTTCCATGAGAAATGGTCCGTGGTTTGTTTTTGGGGGTATATGGCTGGGCCTGGCCGGCTGGCTCCTTAAAAAGCTCGATATGCAGGATGGTTCCCTGACACAAGGTGGCACCAGTGCCACGTCGGGCGGTTTTCGTAGTACAAAGTGCGTCCTAAAATTTGCCATCCAGAAGAGGGGCAGCTGAGTTTTGTTTGCCAGAGAAAAGGTCCGTGGTTTGTTTTTGGGGGCATATGGCTGAGAGTGGCTGGCTGGCCCCTGAAAATCCACGATACACAGGATGGTTCCCAGATCCAAGGTGGCACCTGTGCCAAGTCGGGCTGATTTGATAGTACTAAGTAGCTCCTGCAATCTGCCATCCAGAAGCGGGGCAGCTTACTTTTGTTTGCCAGGGAAACGGGCCGAGGTTTGTGTTTGGGGGCCTATGGCTGAGAGTGACCGGCTGGCTCCTGAAAAGCTACAATAGGCAGGATGGTGACCAGACCCATGGTGGCACCAGTGCCAAGTTGGGCTGGTTTGATAGTACCAAGTGGTTCCTGCAATCTGCCATCCAGAAGCAGGGCAGCTGAGTTTTTTTTGCCAGAGAAAAGGGCCTTGGTTTGTGTTTGGGGGCATATGGCTGGGTGTGGCCAGCTGGCTCCTTAAAATGCACGATATGCAACATGGCTCCCAGACCCAAGGTGGCACCAGTGCCAAGTTGGGCTGGTTTGATAGTACCAAGTGGCTCCTGCAATCTTCCATGATCACGTGGAGAAATACTTTCTGGTTTCAGCCTCATGCTCTTTCTTCTCTCCCTCAACTTCTCTATCACCTCTCATCTGGTTCACATGCGCTGTCTTCAAGGTCCACAGGCTACTTTTCACAGAATCTTCTGGCCTGATGAAGTAAGAATGATGAATAGAACAGAGCTGGGATCTATTTTCCAGTTTGGATAAAATGCATTCTGCACACAAATCCAAGGAGAACGGGCTGCCCCGATGCCCAGAAAATCTTTCACTCCTGCTAGTGTTCTACGTCAACCGCAACTTAGTCTGAAAGAAAAGCTTTTTCTCTGAGAACATCTGAGAGGTTTGCATGAAGCACTGATATCTGACATATGCAATTTTGAATAGGAGAGGAAAAAGAAAATGGCAAGGAGTTTTTAATTTTAGTGGTTTCAATTTTAATTTCCGTGCACTTTTTCAAAACTTGTCAGCTCAAATGCCCATCAACATCTTTTAGTCATCTGTAAGTCAGTATTCATATAAAATGTGCTTCAAATCCAAAGAATTTCAAATTTGCACTCCAAGCTTCTATGCCTAGATTTATGATTTCCTACACATATTAGATGAAAGGAAGGCCTTTTTTACTGTGGGAGTGCTGGAACACTGGAACAGGTTGCCCAGAGAAGTTGTGGGTGTCCCATCCCTGAAAGTATTCAAGGTCACCTTGGACGGGGCTTGGAGCAGCAACAAAGGAAAAGCTTGATGGTAGAGAAACAAAGTCGGACTATAGAAGAAACTCGGATTGAAGTATAGGATCAAGTTTTCTCTCAGCTCTTGGGGTAAATTCAAAGTTGTACAAAATGACATTTATCTGTGCTATTCACTACTGTAACAGAAAGTTTCATGAAAACTGTACAGAAGATAGTAAATTTTAAAAGAGATAAGAATTACAGCATAAAATCCATGGGATAGGTTACAACATGAGACACTCTCTAAGAGAAAATCTCTTTGTTTCAGCACTTCATCGGGGTAAGATTTCATGAAATGCCAAAGAAGGCGGCAAAATATCATTCGGGACATTATTTACTGGAATTCAGCCTGGCCATTAGTAGGAACTGCCTTTGAACATATCATGTAGATATACCACACACACTTTCCCTTCACTGAAAAATTACTGTTTACAACAAATAAGCAATTGACGATCAAAATTGATTGAAAGCATCTTAAACATGTCAAGTATTTCATTGTAGATGATCTGTGATCCAAATGCTTCTTCCACCTTCGAGAGGGACAGAAGAATTCTTCCATATCATGATGGTTTAAAATTGTATCAACCAATGTTTTCTGCTGAAAAGATATCATCTATTTTTTTCTATTTTTGGAAGAAAATATTCCTAGACATACAACAGGTGAGAACTAAGTAATTTTAAAGAAACAAATGAAATGAAAATATTCTGTAAATAGAATGAAATGAAAAGCTGTGTTTTAAATAGGAGCTAAATATTAAACAGAATTTTTGTACCAGGCATTTGAATTACTGCACCAGCTCTTTTGCCCATCAAGAGAGGCATTTAGCATTTCAGTCTTTTCCAAGGTGTTCATGATCTGCTATGCTGATCTCTGTGTGTGCCTAGGTGTGTGTGGAGGGGGGGGCATATGAAGGGGAGTGTGTATGTTTGCTTTACAATTGTTGTGGCAGATTCATGCCTCAGCTCCACATTTTGTTTTAAAAAGGTCACACCGAGTGGATATGAAGTTTACTATCAACAAGAGATCGATTCCCAAATCATCCATTTGACTCTCCCTTATAAATCATGTGCTTTGTTGCATATTTTATCAAATATACTTTCAAGCCAGATGGAGGAAGGAGGATGTGGGAATCCCTCCACCATCTTGCAACTTTTATGTAAGTAGGTTTTCAAGAAAATCATCATTTCTCTTTTAAATATGTCTGGAACAGGCATGATGGTAGTGTCAACCTGTTGGAGTTTTTGTTGCTGGAAGAAGTTGTACAAAAGGATTGGTTTTTACATTGACCAGTTACTGAATCAAGCGCAGGAATACATTGGAAATTTAGCTGGGGGTTCCTTTTCCCAGCAGACTACTTCTAGAACGAGCTTGTACACTGAAGCTGACTCTTTTGCTCTCTTTTTGTTTCTTTCCTATTTTCTTGGCTTCTTTGCCACTATCTAGACAATTTTGGAACTTTGTTCCCAACTAAAATGGTTTCAATAGTCTGATTGTGATCATACATTTTTACAAGGAATTTTTAAAATCTTTCCTCGAGTCCAGAAAGTCAAGGACTTAGATCTTTTTCTTCCCTTATTAATATTGCCATGAAATTGATAAATAAAGACCAACTCTTTATTTTTGTTTTTAACCCACGTAGATAATTCCCATCCATTAATCCATTTTGTGGACCAATAGCTGCCATTCTGATGGAAGCTGTCACTTCTTAACAATAGGCATTCTGTGACTATGTTGACTGCACTTTGGGTGAAGATCCTAACTGGTCTTAGATATACATAGGGAGAAATTTGCTCAGCCAGTGTCAGTCTTAAGCATGCGTATCAGAAGATCTTTCTAGAGCTGGGAATTTTCCCATGAAAGGGATTCAGTTAGGGAAGAGACACTTGTGCCAGAGTTTTACATTCTTCTTGAACACTGCTTAAGGAACTTAGATGCCATGTCCATTTGGATCTCTGTCTGCACAGAACTTTGTCATGCCAGTGCTTTGAAATGCATCTTGAAGAGAATTCACTAGCACAGAATGAAAGAGAGTGGAAGGGGTTGGTGGGGCTAACCAGGCCCAACCCCCCTGCCTAAACCAGGATACCTAGAGCCTCTTGCCCAGGATTCTATCTGGGTGTACTTTTAATGTCTTCAAAGATCCAGGCTCCACAATCTTTCTGGGCAGTCTGTGCCGTGGTTCAGTCACCCTGACAGTAAAGAAACATTTACTGATGTTCAAAGGCAATCTCCTGTATTTCAGTGTGTGCCCACTGCCTCTTGTCTTTTCCCTCAGCATCACTGAAAAGACACTGATTCCCTCCCCTTTGCACTATTGCTTCCATATGTATGTGTGATGCCATGTAGAGGTATGTCAAAAACCTCCCTGAAGCCCAGGCAGATAATATTCCCTTCATCTACCAGTCAAGTTGATTCATCAGAGGAGTTTAAAGTGATGTTCAGCATGAAATTCCCCTGAAAAATCATGCTAACTACATTATTTGGTCATCTGTCATGTGCCTGGCAAGGATTTCCAGGAAGAGCTGCTTCATCAACTTCCTGGGGATAAAAAAGAGGCTGGCTGGTTTGTACTATGGCGAGTCCTCTTAATTGCCTTTTTTGAAGATGGGTGTCATTTGCTAACATCCACTCTTTAGCTCCTCTTCTCATCTACACCTCGGCAAAAAGCTTTTCCACTATGTCTGGCTAGGAAAAACTGTGCCAGCACAGAAAACATCTCCCATCGTGTTCTAGAAGTTGCACGGATGTCTGCCAAGTGTTTGGCAGGAAGAAAAGAAAAGTTGTCCAAAACAGCTTCCAATCGAATGTTCCTGTGATTGGAAAAGTCAGGAGAGTGCAAAGGTACTGTTTTCTATCAGTTGGCAAGGTGCGCACACAATCCCAGTGTTGTACAGCTTGCTTCTTCACCTTCCCGAAGCTGCCGCTCTCGCCGGCTGCCGGAGCCCAAGAAGCGGCTTCTTCGCGCAAAGACGATTGTGCCGCTCACAGTGCTCTCCTTAGCGCGGCTTCTGCCGAAAGACGCCCGGCAGCGGCTCTTACCTCCGGAGAGCATCCTACCTTCGTCTTTAGCTCCTCTTCTCATCTACACCTCGGCAAAAAGCTTCTCCACTATGTCTGGCTAGGAAAAACTGTGCCAGCACAGAAAACATCTCCCATCGTGTTCTAGAAGTTGCACGGATGTCTGCCAAGTGTTTGGCAGGAAGAAAAGAAAAGTTGTCCAAAACAGCTTCCAATCGAATGTTCCTGTGATTGGAAAAGTCAGGAGAGTGCAAAGGTACTGTTTTCTATCAGTTGGCAAGGTGCGCACACAATCCCAGTGTTGTACAGCTTGCTTCTTCACCTTCCCGAAGCTGCCGCTCTCGCCGGCTGCCGGAGCCCAAGAAGCGGCTTCTTCGCGCAAAGACGATTGTGCCGCTCACAGTGCTCTCCTTAGCGCGGCTTCTGCCGAAAGACGCCCGGCAGCGGCTCTTACCTCCGGAGAGCATCCTACCTTCGTCTTTCGCGTCTTTTGTAGTCTACATCTTAGCAAAACGCTTTTCCACTATGTCTGGCTAGGAAAAACTGTGCCAGCACAGAAAACATCTCCCATCGTGTTCTAGAAGTTGCACGGATGTCTGCCAAGTGTTTGGCAGGAAGAAAAGAAAAGTTGTCCAAAACAGCTTCCAATCGAATGTTCCTGTGATTGGAAAAGTCAGGAGAGTGCAAAGGTACTGTTTTCTATCAGTTGGCAAGGTGCGCACACAATCCCAGTGTTGTACAGCTTGCTTCTTCACCTTCCCGAAGCTGCCGCTCTCGCCGGCTGCCGGAGCCCAAGAAGCGGCTTCTTCGCGCAAAGACGATTGTGCCGCTCACAGTGCTCTCCTTAGCGCGGCTTCTGCCGAAAGACGCCCGGCAGCGGCTCTTACCTCCGGAGAGCATCCTACCTTCGTCTTTCGCGTCTTATGTAGTCTACACCTCGGCAAAAAGCTTTTCCACTATGTCTGGCTAGGAAAAACTGTGCCAGCACAGAAAACATCTCCCATCGTGTTCTAGAAGTTGCACGGATGTCTGCCAAGTGTTTGGCAGGAAGAAAAGAAAAGTTGTCCAAAACAGCTTCCAATCGAATGTTCCTGTGATTGGAAAAGTCGGGAGAGTGCAAAGGTACTGTTTTCTATCAGTTGGCAAGGTGCGCACACAATCCCAGTGTTGTACAGCTTGCTTCTTCACCTTCCCGAAGCTGCCGCTCTCGCCGGCTGCCGGAGCCCAAGAAGCGGCTTCTTCGCGCAAAGACGATTGTGCCGCTCACAGGGCTCTCCTTAGCGCGGCTTCTGCCGAAAGACGCCCGGCAGCGGCTCTTACCTCCGGAGAGCATCCTACCTTCGTCTTTCGCGTCTTTTGTAGTCTACACCTCGGCAAAACGCTTTTCCACTATGTCTGGCTAGGAAAAACTGTGCCAGCACAGAAAACATCTCCCATCGTGTTCTAGAAGTTGCACGGATGTCTGCCAAGTGTTTGGCAGGAAGAAAAGAAAAGTTGTTCAAAACAGCTTCCAATCGAATGTTCATGTGATTGGAAAAGTCAGGAGAGTGCAAAGGTACTGTTTTCTATCAGTTGGCAAGGTGCGCACACAATCCCAGTGTTGTACAGCTTGCTTCTTCACCTTCCCGAAGCTGCCGCTCTCGCCGGCTGCCGGAGCCCAAGAAGCGGCTTCTTCGCGCAAAGACGATTGTGCCGCTCACAGTGCTCTCCTTAGCGCGGCTTCTGCCGAAAGACGCCCGGCAGCGGCTCTTACCTCCGGAGAGCATCCTACCTTCGTCTTTCGCGTCTTTTGTAGTCTACATCTTAGCAAAACGCTTCTCCACTATGTCTGGCTAGGAAAAACTGTGCCAGCACAGAAAACATCTCCCATCGTGTTCTAGAAGTTGCACGGATGTCTGCCAAGTGTTTGGCAGGAAGAAAAGAAAAGTTGTCCAAAACAGCTTCCAATCGAATGTTCCTGTGATTGGAAAAGTCAGGAGAGTGCAAAGGTACTGTTTTCTATCAGTTGGCAAGGTGCGCACACAATCCCAGTGTTGTACAGCTTGCTTCTTCACCTTCCCGAAGCTGCCGCTCTCGCCGGCTGCCGGAGCCCAAGAAGCGGCTTCTTCGCGCAAAGACGATTGTGCCGCTCACAGTGCTCTCCTTAGCGCGGCTTCTGCCGAAAGACGCCCGGCAGCGGCTCTTAGCTCCGGAGAGCATCCTACCTTCGTCTTTCGCGTCTTATGTAGTCTACACCTCGGCAAAAAGCTTTTCCACTATGTCTGGCTAGGAAAAACTGTGCCAGCACAGAAAACATCTCCCATCGTGTTCTAGAAGTTGCACGGATGTCTGCCAAGTGTTTGGCAGGAAGAAAAGAAAAGTTGTCCAAAACAGCTTCCAATCGAATGTTCCTGTGATTGGAAAAGTCAGGAGAGTGCAAAGGTACTGTTTTCTATCAGTTGGCAAGGTGCGCACACAATCCCAGTGTTGTACAGCTTGCTTCTTCACCTTCCCGAAGCTGCCGCTCTCGCCGGCTGCCGGAGCCCAAGAAGCGGCTTCTTCGCGCAAAGACGATTGTGCCGCTCACAGTGCTCTCCTTAGCGCGGCTTCTGCCGAAAGACGCCCGGCAGCGGCTCTTACCTCCGGAGAGCATCCTACCTTCGTCTTTCGCGTCTTTTGTAGTCTACATCTTAGCAAAACGCTTTTCCACTATGTCTGGCTAGGAAAAACTGTGCCAGCACAGAAAACATCTCCCATCGTGTTCTAGAAGTTGCACGGATGTCTGCCAAGTGTTTGGCAGGAAGAAAAGAAAAGTTGTCCAAAACAGCTTCCAATCGAATGTTCCTGTGATTGGAAAAGTCAGGAGAGTGCAAAGGTACTGTTTTCTATCAGTTGGCAAGGTGCGCACACAATCCCAGTGTTGTACAGCTTGCTTCTTCACCTTCCCGAAGCTGCCGCTCTCGCCGGCTGCCGGAGCCCAAGAAGCGGCTTCTTCGCGCAAAGACGATTGTGCCGCTCACAGTGCTCTCCTTAGCGCGGCTTCTGCCGAAAGACGCCCGGCAGCGGCTCTTACCTCCGGAGAGCATCCTACCTTCGTCTTTCGCGTCTTTTGTAGTCTACATCTTAGCAAAACGCTTTTCCACTATGTCTGGCTAGGAAAAACTGTGCCAGCACAGAAAACATCTCCCATCGTGTTCTAGAAGTTGCACGGATGTCTGCCAAGTGTTTGGCAGGAAGAAAAGAAAAGTTGTTCAAAACAGCTTCCAATCGAATGTTCATGTGATTGGAAAAGTCAGGAGAGTGCAAAGGTACTGTTTTCTATCAGTTGGCAAGGTGCGCACACAATCCCAGTGTCGTACAGCTTGCTTCTTCACCTTCCCGAAGCTGCCGCTCTCGCCGGCTGCCGGAGCCCAAGAAGCGGCTTCTTCGCGCAAAGACGATTGTGCCGCTCACAGTGCTCTCCTTAGCGCGGCTTCTGCCGAAAGACGCCCGGCAGCGGCTCTTACCTCCGGAGAGCATCCTACCTTCGTCTTTCGCGTCTTTTGTAGTCTACATCTTAGCAAAACGCTTTTCCACTATGTCTGGCTAGGAAAAACTGTGCCAGCACAGAAAACATCTCCCATCGTGTTCTAGAAGTTGCACGGATGTCTGCCAAGTGTTTGGCAGGAAGAAAAGAAAAGTTGTCCAAAACAGCTTCCAATCGAATGTTCCTGTGATTGGAAAAGTCAGGAGAGTGCAAAGGTACTGTTTTCTATCAGTTGGCAAGGTGCGCACACAATCCCAGTGTTGTACAGCTTGCTTCTTCACCTTCCCGAAGCTGCCGCTCTCGCCGGCTGCCGGAGCCCAAGAAGCGGCTTCTTCGCGCAAAGACGATTGTGCCGCTCACAGTGCTCTCCTTAGCGCGGCTTCTGCCGAAAGACGCCCGGCAGCGGCTCTTAGCTCCGGAGAGCATCCTACCTTCGTCTTTCGCGTCTTATGTAGTCTACACCTCGGCAAAAAGCTTTTCCACTATGTCTGGCTAGGAAAAACTGTGCCAGCACAGAAAACATCTCCCATCGTGTTCTAGAAGTTGCACGGATGTCTGCCAAGTGTTTGGCAGGAAGAAAAGAAAAGTTGTCCAAAACAGCTTCCAATCGAATGTTCCTGTGATTGGAAAAGTCAGGAGAGTGCAAAGGTACTGTTTTCTATCAGTTGGCAAGGTGCGCACACAATCCCAGTGTTGTACAGCTTGCTTCTTCACCTTCCCGAAGCTGCCGCTCTCGCCGGCTGCCGGAGCCCAAGAAGCGGCTTCTTCGCGCAAAGACGATTGTGCCGCTCACAGTGCTCTCCTTAGCGCGGCTTCTGCCGAAAGACGCCCGGCAGCGGCTCTTACCTCCGGAGAGCATCCTACCTTCGTCTTTCGCGTCTTTTGTAGTCTACATCTTAGCAAAACGCTTTTCCACTATGTCTGGCTAGGAAAAACTGTGCCAGCACAGAAAACATCTCCCATCGTGTTCTAGAAGTTGCACGGATGTCTGCCAAGTGTTTGGCAGGAAGAAAAGTTGTCCAAAACAGCTTCCAATCGAATGTTCCTGTGATTGGAAAAGTCAGGAGAGTGCAAAGGTACTGTTTTCTATCAGTTGGCAAGGTGCGCACACAATCCCAGTGTCGTACAGCTTGCTTCTTCACCTTCCCGAAGCTGCCGCTCTCGCCGGCTGCCGGAGCCCAAGAAGCGGCTTCTTCGCGCAAAGACGATTGTGCCGCTCACAGTGCTCTCCTTAGCGCGGCTTCTGCCGAAAGACGCCCGGCAGCGGCTCTTACCTCCGGAGAGCATCCTACCTTCGTCTTTCGCGTCTTTTGTAGTCTACATCTTAGCAAAACGCTTTTCCACTATGTCTGGCTAGGAAAAACTGTGCCAGCACAGAAAACATCTCCCATCGTGTTCTAGAAGTTGCACGGATGTCTGCCAAGTGTTTGGCAGGAAGAAAAGAAAAGTTGTCCAAAACAGCTTCCAATCGAATGTTCCTGTGATTGGAAAAGTCAGGAGAGTGCAAAGGTACTGTTTTCTATCAGTTGGCAAGGCGCGCACACAATCCCAGTGTTGTACAGCTTGCTTCTTCACCTTCCCGAAGCTGCCGCTCTCGCCGGCTGCCGGAGCCCAAGAAGCGGCTTCTTCGCGCAAAGACGATTGTGCCGCTCACAGTGCTCTCCTTAGCGCGGCTTCTGCCGAAAGACGCCCGGCAGCGGCTCTTACCTCCGGAGAGCATCCTACCTTCGTCTTTCGCGTCTTATGTAGTCTACACCTCGGCAAAAAGCTTTTCCACTATGTCTGGCTAGGAAAAACTGTGCCAGCACAGAAAACATCTCCCATCGTGTTCTAGAAGTTGCACGGATGTCTGCCAAGTGTTTGGCAGGAAGAAAAGAAAAGTTGTCCAAAACAGCTTCCAATCGAATGTTCCTGTGATTGGAAAAGTCAGGAGAGTGCAAAGGTACTGTTTTCTATCAGTTGGCAAGGTGCGCACACAATCCCAGTGTTGTACAGCTTGCTTCTTCACCTTCCCGAAGCTGCCGCTCTCGCCGGCTGCCGGAGCCCAAGAAGCGGCTTCTTCGCGCAAAGACGATTGTGCCGCTCACAGTGCTCTCCTTAGCGCGGCTTCTGCCGAAAGACGCCCGGCAGCGGCTCTTACCTCCGGAGAGCATCCTACCTTCGTCTTTCGCGTCTTTTGTAGTCTACATCTTAGCAAAACGCTTTTCCACTATGTCTGGCTAGGAAAAACTGTGCCAGCACAGAAAACATCTCCCATCGTGTTCTAGAAGTTGCACGGATGTCTGCCAAGTGTTTGGCAGGAAGAAAAGAAAAGTTGTCCAAAACAGCTTCCAATCGAATGTTCCTGTGATTGGAAAAGTCAGGAGAGTGCAAAGGTACTGTTTTCTATCAGTTGGCAAGGTGCGCACACAATCCCAGTGTTGTACAGCTTGCTTCTTCACCTTCCCGAAGCTGCCGCTCTCGCCGGCTGCCGGAGCCCAAGAAGCGGCTTCTTCGCGCAAAGACGATTGTGCCGCTCACAGTGCTCTCCTTAGCGCGGCTTCTGCCGAAAGACGCCCGGCAGCGGCTCTTACCTCCGGAGAGCATCCTACCTTCGTCTTTCGCGTCTTTTGTAGTCTACATCTTAGCAAAACGCTTTTCCACTATGTCTGGCTAGGAAAAACTGTGCCAGCACAGAAAACATCTCCCATCGTGTTCTAGAAGTTGCACGGATGTCTGCCAAGTGTTTGGCAGGAAGAAAAGAAAAGTTGTCCAAAACAGCTTCCAATCGAATGTTCCTGTGATTGGAAAAGTCAGGAGAGTGCAAAGGTACTGTTTTCTATCAGTTGGCAAGGTGCGCACACAATCCCAGTGTTGTACAGCTTGCTTCTTCACCTTCCCGAAGCTGCCGCTCTCGCCGGCTGCCGGAGCCCAAGAAGCGGCTTCTTCGCGCAAAGACGATTGTGCCGCTCACAGTGCTCTCCTTAGCGCGGCTTCTGCCGAAAGACGCCCGGCAGCGGCTCTTACCTCCGGAGAGCATCCTACCTTCGTCTTTCGCGTCTTATGTAGTCTACACCTCGGCAAAAAGCTTTTCCACTATGTCTGGCTAGGAAAAACTGTGCCAGCACAGAAAACATCTCCCATCGTGTTCTAGAAGTTGCACGGATGTCTGCCAAGTGTTTGGCAGGAAGAAAAGAAAAGTTGTCCAAAACAGCTTCCAATCGAATGTTCCTGTGATTGGAAAAGTCAGGAGAGTGCAAAGGTACTGTTTTCTATCAGTTGGCAAGGTGCGCACACAATCCCAGTGTTGTACAGCTTGCTTCTTCACCTTCCCGAAGCTGCCGCTCTCGCCGGCTGCCGGAGCCCAAGAAGCGGCTTCTTCGCGCAAAGACGATTGTGCCGCTCACAGTGCTCTCCTTAGCGCGGCTTCTGCCGAAAGACGCCCGGCAGCGGCTCTTACCTCCGGAGAGCATCCTACCTTCGTCTTTCGCGTCTTTTGTAGTCTACACCTCGGCAAAAAGCTTTTCCACTATGTCTGGCTAGGAAAAACTGTGCCAGCACAGAAAACATCTCCCATCGTGTTCTAGAAGTTGCACGGATGTCTGCCAAGTGTTTGGCAGGAAGAAAAGAAAAGTTGTCCAAAACAGCTTCCAATCGAATGTTCCTGTGATTGGAAAAGTCAGGAGAGTGCAAAGGTACTGTTTTCTATCAGTTGGCAAGGTGCGCACACAATCCCAGTGTTGTACAGCTTGCTTCTTCACCTTCCCGAAGCTGCCGCTCTCGCCGGCTGCCGGAGCCCAAGAAGCGGCTTCTTCGCGCAAAGACGATTGTGCCGCTCACAGTGCTCTCCTTAGCGCGGCTTCTGCCGAAAGACGCCCGGCAGCGGCTCTTACCTCCGGAGAGCATCCTACCTTCGTCTTTCGCGTCTTTTGTAGTCTACATCTTAGCAAAACGCTTCTCCACTATGTCTGGCTAGGAAAAACTGTGCCAGCACAGAAAACATCTCCCATCGTGTTCTAGAAGTTGCACGGATGTCTGCCAAGTGTTTGGCAGGAAGAAAAGAAAAGTTGTCCAAAACAGCTTCCAATCGAATGTTCCTGTGATTGGAAAAGTCAGGAGAGTGCAAAGGTACTGTTTTCTATCAGTTGGCAAGGTGCGCACACAATCCCAGTGTTGTACAGCTTGCTTCTTCACCTTCCCGAAGCTGCCGCTCTCGCCGGCTGCCGGAGCCCAAGAAGCGGCTTCTTCGCGCAAAGACGATTGTGCCGCTCACAGTGCTCTCCTTAGCGCGGCTTCTGCCGAAAGACGCCCGGCAGCGGCTCTTACCTCCGGAGAGCATCCTACCTTCGTCTTTCGCGTCTTTTGTAGTCTACATCTTAGCAAAACGCTTTTCCACTATGTCTGGCTAGGAAAAACTGTGCCAGCACAGAAAACATCTCCCATCGTGTTCTAGAAGTTGCACGGATGTCTGCCAAGTGTTTGGCAGGAAGAAAAGAAAAGTTGTCCAAAACAGCTTCCAATCGAATGTTCCTGTGATTGGAAAAGTCAGGAGAGTGCAAAGGTACTGTTTTCTATCAGTTGGCAAGGTGCGCACACAATCCCAGTGTTGTACAGCTTGCTTCTTCACCTTCCCGAAGCTGCCGCTCTCGCCGGCTGCCGGAGCCCAAGAAGCGGCTTCTTCGCGCAAAGACGATTGTGCCGCTCACAGTGCTCTCCTTAGCGCGGCTTCTGCCGAAAGACGCCCGGCAGCGGCTCTTACCTCCGGAGAGCATCCTACCTTCGTCTTTCGCGTCTTTTGTAGTCTACATCTTAGCAAAACGCTTTTCCACTATGTCTGGCTAGGAAAAACTGTGCCAGCACAGAAAACATCTCCCATCGTGTTCTAGAAGTTGCACGGATGTCTGCCAAGTGTTTGGCAGGAAGAAAAGAAAAGTTGTCCAAAACAGCTTCCAATCGAATGTTCCTGTGATTGGAAAAGTCAGGAGAGTGCAAAGGTACTGTTTTCTATCAGTTGGCAAGGTGCGCACACAATCCCAGTGTTGTACAGCTTGCTTCTTCACCTTCCCGAAGCTGCCGCTCTCGCCGGCTGCCGGAGCCCAAGAAGCGGCTTCTTCGCGCAAAGACGATTGTGCCGCTCACAGTGCTCTCCTTAGCGCGGCTTCTGCCGAAAGACGCCCGGCAGCGGCTCTTACCTCCGGAGAGCATCCTACCTTCGTCTTTCGCGTCTTTTGTAGTCTACATCTTTGCAAAACGCTTCTCCACTATGTCTGGCTAGGAAAAACTGTGCCAGCACAGAAAACATCTCCCATCGTGTTCTAGAAGTTGCACGGATGTCTGCCAAGTGTTTGGCAGGAAGAAAAGTTGTCCAAAACAGCTTCCAATCGAATGTTCCTGTGATTGGAAAAGTCAGGAGAGTGCAAAGGTACTGTTTTCTATCAGTTGGCAAGGTGCGCACACAATCCCAGTGTTGTACAGCTTGCTTCTTCACCTTCCCGAAGCTGCCGCTCTCGCCGGCTGCCGGAGCCCAAGAAGCGGCTTCTTCGCGCAAAGACGATTGTGCCGCTCACAGTGCTCTCCTTAGCGCGGCTTCTGCCGAAAGACGCCCGGCAGCGGCTCTTACCTCCGGAGAGCATCCTACCTTCGTCTTTCGCGTCTTTTGTAGTCTACACCTCGGCAAAAAGCTTTTCCACTATGTCTGGCTAGGAAAAACTGTGCCAGCACAGAAAACATCTCCCATCGTGTTCTAGAAGTTGCACGGATGTCTGCCAAGTGTTTGGCAGGAAGAAAAGAAAAGTTGTCCAAAACAGCTTCCAATCGAATGTTCCTGTGATTGGAAAAGTCGGGAGAGTGCAAAGGTACTGTTTTCTATCAGTTGGCAAGGTGCGCACACAATCCCAGTGTTGTACAGCTTGCTTCTTCACCTTCCCGAAGCTGCCGCTCTCGCCGGCTGCCGGAGCCCAAGAAGCGGCTTCTTCGCGCAAAGACGATTGTGCCGCTCACAGGGCTCTCCTTAGCGCGGCTTCTGCCGAAAGACGCCCGGCAGCGGCTCTTACCTCCGGAGAGCATCCTACCTTCGTCTTTCGCGTCTTTTGTAGTCTACACCTCGGCAAAACGCTTTTCCACTATGTCTGGCTAGGAAAAACTGTGCCAGCACAGAAAACATCTCCCATCGTGTTCTAGAAGTTGCACGGATGTCTGCCAAGTGTTTGGCAGGAAGAAAAGAAAAGTTGTTCAAAACAGCTTCCAATCGAATGTTCATGTGATTGGAAAAGTCAGGAGAGTGCAAAGGTACTGTTTTCTATCAGTTGGCAAGGTGCGCACACAATCCCAGTGTTGTACAGCTTGCTTCTTCACCTTCCCGAAGCTGCCGCTCTCGCCGGCTGCCGGAGCCCAAGAAGCGGCTTCTTCGCGCAAAGACGATTGTGCCGCTCATAGTGCTCTCCTTAGCGCGGCTTCTGCCGAAAGACGCCCGGCAGCGGCTCTTACCTCCGGAGAGCATCCTACCTTCGTCTTTCGCGTCTTTTGTAGTCTACACCTCGGCAAAACGCTTTTCCACTATGTCTGGCTAGGAAAAACTGTGCCAGCACAGAAAACATCTCCCATCGTGTTCTAGAAGTTGCACGGATGTCTGCCAAGTGTTTGGCAGGAAGAAAAGAAAAGTTGTCCAAAACAGCTTCCAATCGAATGTTCCTGTGATTGGAAAAGTCAGGAGAGTGCAAAGGTACTGTTTTCTATCAGTTGGCAAGGTGCGCACACAATCCCAGTGTTGTACAGCTTGCTTCTTCACCTTCCCGAAGCTGCCGCTCTCGCCGGCTGCCGGAGCCCAAGAAGCGGCTTCTTCGCGCAAAGACGATTGTGCCGCTCACAGTGCTCTCCTTAGCGCGGCTTCTGCCGAAAGACGCCCGGCAGCGGCTCTTACCTCCGGAGAGCATCCTACCTTCGTCTTTCGCGTCTTATGTAGTCTACACCTCGGCAAAAAGCTTTTCCACTATGTCTGGCTAGGAAAAACTGTGCCAGCACAGAAAACATCTCCCATCGTGTTCTAGAAGTTGCACGGATGTCTGCCAAGTGTTTGGCAGGAAGAAAAGAAAAGTTGTCCAAAACAGCTTCCAATCGAATGTTCCTGTGATTGGAAAAGTCAGGAGAGTGCAAAGGTACTGTTTTCTATCAGTTGGCAAGGTGCGCACACAATCCCAGTGTTGTACAGCTTGCTTCTTCACCTTCCCGAAGCTGCCGCTCTCGCCGGCTGCCGGAGCCCAAGAAGCGGCTTCTTCGCGCAAAGACGATTGTGCCGCTCACAGTGCTCTCCTTAGCGCGGCTTCTGCCGAAAGACGCCCGGCAGCGGCTCTTACCTCCGGAGAGCATCCTACCTTCGTCTTTCGCGTCTTTTGTAGTCTACATCTTAGCAAAACGCTTTTCCACTATGTCTGGCTAGGAAAAACTGTGCCAGCACAGAAAACATCTCCCATCGTGTTCTAGAAGTTGCACGGATGTCTGCCAAGTGTTTGGCAGGAAGAAAAGAAAAGTTGTCCAAAACAGCTTCCAATCGAATGTTCCTGTGATTGGAAAAGTCAGGAGAGTGCAAAGGTACTGTTTTCTATCAGTTGGCAAGGTGCGCACACAATCCCAGTGTTGTACAGCTTGCTTCTTCACCTTACCGAAGCTGCCACTCTCAGGAGGTAAGAGCCGCTGCCGGGCGTCTTTCGGCAGAAGCCGCGCTAAGGAGAGCCCTGTGAGCGGCACAATCGTCTTTGCGCGAAGAAGCCGCTTCTTCGGTTCCGGGAGCCGGCGAGAGCGGCAGCTTCGGGAAGGTGAAGAAGCAAGCTGTACAACACTGGGATTGTGTGCGCACCTTGCCAACTGATAGAAAACAGTACCTTTGCACTCTCCTGACTTTTCCAATCACAGGAACATTCGATTGGAAGCTGTTTTGGACAACTTTTCTTTTCTTCCTGCCAAACACTTGGCAGACATCCGTGCAACTTCTAGAACACGATGGGAGATGTTTTCTGTGCTGGCACAGTTTTTCCTAGCCAGACATAGTGGAAAAGCGTTTTGCTAAGATGTAGACTATAAAAGACGCGAAAGACGAAGGTAGGATGCTCTCCGGAGGTAAGAGCCGCTGCCGGGCGTCTTTCGGCAGAAGCCGCGCTAAGGAGAGCACTGTGAGCGGCACAATCGTCTTTGCGCGAAGAAGCCGCTTCTTCGGTTCCGGGAGCCGGCGAGAGCGGCAGCTTCGGGAAGGTGAAGAAGCAAGCTGTACAACACTGGGATTGTGTGCGCACCTTGCCAACTGATAGAAAACAGTACCTTTGCACTCTCCTGACTTTTCCAATCACAGGAACATTCGATTGGAAGCTGTTTTGGACAACTTTTCTTTTCTTCCTGCCAAACACTTGGCAGACATCCGTGCAACTTCTAGAACACGATGGGAGATGTTTTCTGTGCTGGCACAGTTTTTCCTAGCCAGACATAGTGGAAAAGCGTTTTGCTAAGATGTAGACTACAAAAGACGCGAAAGACGAAGGTAGGATGCTCTCCGGAGGTAAGAGCCGCTGCCGGGCGTCTTTCGGCAGAAGCCGCGCTAAGGAGAGCCCTGTGAGCGGCACAATCGTCTTTGCGCGAAGAAGCCGCTTCTTGGGCTCCGGCAGCCGGCGAGAGCGGCAGCTTCGGGAAGGTGAAGAAGCAAGCTGTACAACACTGGGATTGTGTGCGCACCTTGCCAACTGATAGAAAACAGTACCTTTGCACTCTCCTGACTTTTCCAATCACATGAACATTCGATTGGAAGCTGTTTTGGACAACTTTTCTTTTCTTCCTGCCAAACACTTGGCAGACATCCGTGCAACTTCTAGAACACGATGGGAGATGTTTTCTGTGCTGGCACAGTTTTTCCTAGCCAGACATAGTGGAAAAGCGTTTTGCCGAGGTGTAGATGAGAAGAGGAGCTAAAGACGAAGGTAGGATGCTCTCCGGAGGTAAGAGCCGCTGCCGGGCGTCTTTCGGCAGAAGCCGCGCTAAGGAGAGCACTGTGAGCGGCACAATCGTCTTTGCGCGAAGAAGCCGCTTCTTGGGCTCCGGCAGCCGGCGAGAGCGGCAGCTTCGGGAAGGTGAAGAAGCAAGCTGTACAACACTGGGATTGTGTGCGCACCTTGCCAACTGATAGAAAACAGTACCTTTGCACTCTCCTGACTTTTCCAATCACAGGAACATTCGATTGGAAGCTGTTTTGGACAACTTTTCTTTTCTTCCTGCCAAACACTTGGCAGACATCCGTGCAACTTCTAGAACACGATGGGAGATGTTTTCTGTGCTGGCACAGTTTTTCCTAGCCAGACATAGTGGAAAAGCTTTTTGCCGAGGTGTAGATGAGAAGAGGAGCTAAAGAGTGGATGTTAGCAAATGACACCCATCTTCAAAAAAGGCAATTAAGAGGACTCGCCATAGTACAAACCAGCCAGCCTCTTTTTTATCCCCAGGAAGTTGATGAAGCAGCTCTTCCTGGAAATCCTTGCCAGGCACATGACAGATGACCAAATAATGTAGTTAGCATGATTTTTCAGGGGAATTTCATGCTGAACATCACTTTAAACTCCTCTGATGAATCAACTTGACTGGTAGATGAAGGGAATATTATCTGCCTGGGCTTCAGGGAGGTTTTTGACATACCTCTACATGGCATCACACATACATATGGAAGCAATAGTGCAAAGGGGAGGGAATCAGTGTCTTTTCAGTGATGCTGAGGGAAAAGACAAGAGGCAGTGGGCACACACTGAAATACAGGAGATTGCCTTTGAACATCAGTAAATGTTTCTTTACTGTCAGGGTGACTGAACCACGGCACAGACTGCCCAGAAAGATTGTGGAGCCTGGATCTTTGAAGACATTAAAAGTACACCCAGATAGAATCCTGGGCAAGAGGCTCTAGGTATCCTGGTTTAGGCAGGGGGGTTGGGCCTGGTTAGCCCCACCAACCCCTTCCACTCTCTTTCATTCTGTGCTAGTGAATTCTCTTCAAGATGCATTTCAAAGCACTGGCATGACAAAGTTCTGTGCAGACAGAGATCCAAATGGACATGGCATCTAAGTTCCTTAAGCAGTGTTCAAGAAGAATGTAAAACTCTGGCACAAGTGTCTCTTCCCTAACTGAATCCCTTTCATGGGAAAATTCCCAGCTCTAGAAAGATCTTCTGATACGCATGCTTAAGACTGACACTGGCTGAGCAAATTTCTCCCTATGTATATCTAAGACCAGTTAGGATCTTCACCCAAAGTGCAGTCAACATAGTCACAGAATGCCTATTGTTAAGAAGTGACAGCTTCCATCAGAATGGCAGCTATTGGTCCACAAAATGGATTAATGGATGGGAATTATCTACGTGGGTTAAAAACAAAAATAAAGAGTTGGTCTTTATTTATCAATTTCATGGCAATATTAATAAGGGAAGAAAAAGATCTAAGTCCTTGACTTTCTGGACTCGAGGAAAGATTTTAAAAATTCCTTGTAAAAATGTATGATCACAATCAGACTATTGAAACCATTTTAGTTGGGAACAAAGTTCCAAAATTGTCTAGATAGTGGCAAAGAAGCCAAGAAAATAGGAAAGAAACAAAAAGAGAGCAAAAGAGTCAGCTTCAGTGTACAAGCTCGTTCTAGAAGTAGTCTGCTGGGAAAAGGAACCCCCAGCTAAATTTCCAATGTATTCCTGCGCTTGATTCAGTAACTGGTCAATGTAAAAACCAATCCTTTTGTACAACTTCTTCCAGCAACAAAAACTCCAACAGGTTGACACTACCATCATGCCTGTTCCAGACATATTTAAAAGAGAAATGATGATTTTCTTGAAAACCTACTTACATAAAAGTTGCAAGATGGTGGAGGGATTCCCACATCCTCCTTCCTCCATCTGGCTTGAAAGTATATTTGATAAAATATGCAACAAAGCACATGATTTATAAGGGAGAGTCAAATGGATGATTTGGGAATCGATCTCTTGTTGATAGTAAACTTCATATCCACTCGGTGTGACCTTTTTAAAACAAAATGTGGAGCTGAGGCATGAATCTGCCACAACAATTGTAAAGCAAACATACACACTCCCCTTCATATGCCCCCCCCTCCACACACACCTAGGCACACACAGAGATCAGCATAGCAGATCATGAACACCTTGGAAAAGACTGAAATGCTAAATGCCTCTCTTGATGGGCAAAAGAGCTGGTGCAGTAATTCAAATGCCTGGTACAAAAATTCTGTTTAATATTTAGCTCCTATTTAAAACACAGCTTTTCATTTCATTCTATTTACAGAATATTTTCATTTCATTTGTTTCTTTAAAATTACTTAGTTCTCACCTGTTGTATGTCTAGGAATATTTTCTTCCAAAAATAGAAAAAAATAGATGATATCTTTTCAGCAGAAAACATTGGTTGATACAATTTTAAACCATCATGATATGGAAGAATTCTTCTGTCCCTCTCGAAGGTGGAAGAAGCATTTGGATCACAGATCATCTACAATGAAATACTTGACATGTTTAAGATGCTTTCAATCAATTTTGATCGTCAATTGCTTATTTGTTGTAAACAGTAATTTTTCAGTGAAGGGAAAGTGTGTGTGGTATATCTACATGATATGTTCAAAGGCAGTTCCTACTAATGGCCAGGCTGAATTCCAGTAAATAATGTCCCGAATGATATTTTGCCGCCTTCTTTGGCACTTCATGAAATCTTACCCCGATGAAGTGCTGAAACAAAGAGATTTTCTCTTAGAGAGTGTCTCATGTTGTAACCTATCCCATGGATTTTATGCTGTAATTCTTATCTCTTTTAAAATTTACTATCTTCTGTACAGTTTTCATGAAACTTTCTGTTACAGTAGTGAATAGCACAGATAAATGTCATTTTGTACAACTTTGAATTTACCCCAAGAGCTGAGAGAAAACTTGATCCTATACTTCAATCCGAGTTTCTTCTATAGTCCAACTTTGTTTCTCTACCATCAAGCTTCTCCTTTGTTGCTGCTCCAAGCCCCGTCCAAGGTGACCTTGAATACTTTCAGGGATGGGACACCCACAACTTCTCTGGGCAACCTGTTCCAGTGTTCCAGCACTCCCACAGTAAAAAAGGCCTTCCTTTCATCTAATATGTGTAGGAAATCATAAATCTAGGCATAGAAGCTTGGAGTGCAAATTTGAAATTCTTTGGATTTGAAGCACATTTTATATGAATACTGACTTACAGATGACTAAAAGATGTTGATGGGCATTTGAGCTGACAAGTTTTGAAAAAGTGCACGGAAATTAAAATTGAAACCACTAAAATTAAAAACTCCTTGCCATTTTCTTTTTCCTCTCCTATTCAAAATTGCATATGTCAGATATCAGTGCTTCATGCAAACCTCTCAGATGTTCTCAGAGAAAAAGCTTTTCTTTCAGACTAAGTTGCGGTTGACGTAGAACACTAGCAGGAGTGAAAGATTTTCTGGGCATCGGGGCAGCCCGTTCTCCTTGGATTTGTGTGCAGAATGCATTTTATCCAAACTGGAAAATAGATCCCAGCTCTGTTCTATTCATCATTCTTACTTCATCAGGCCAGAAGATTCTGTGAAAAGTAGCCTGTGGACCTTGAAGACAGCGCATGTGAACCAGATGAGAGGTGATAGAGAAGTTGAGGGAGAGAAGAAAGAGCATGAGGCTGAAACCAGAAAGTATTTCTCCACGTGATCATGGAAGATTGCAGGAGCCACTTGGTACTATCAAACCAGCCCAACTTGGCACTGGTGCCACCTTGGGTCTGGGAGCCATGTTGCATATCGTGCATTTTAAGGAGCCAGCTGGCCACACCCAGCCATATGCCCCCAAACACAAACCAAGGCCCTTTTCTCTGGCAAACAAAACTCAGCTGCCCTGCTTCTGGATGGCAGATTGCAGGAACCACTTGGTATTATCAAACCAGCCCAACTTGGCACTGGTGCCACCATGGGTCTGGTCACCATCCTGCCTATTGTAGCTTTTCAGGAGCCAGCCGGTCACTCTCAGCCATAGGCCCCCAAACACAAACCTCGGCCCGTTTACCTGGCAAACAAAAGTAAGCTGCCCCGCTTCTGGATGGCAGATTGCAGGAGCTACTTAGTACTATCAAATCAGCCCGACTTGGCACAGGTGCCACCTTGGATCTGGGAACCATCCTGTGTATCGTGGATTTTCAGGGGCCAGCCAGCCACTCTCAGCCATATGCCCCCAAAAACAAACCACGGACCTTTTCTCTGGCAAACAAAACTCAACTGCCCCTCTTCTGGATGGCAAATTTTAGGACGCACTTTGTACTACGAAAACCGCCCGACGTGGCACTGGTGCCACCTTGTGTCAGGGAACCATCCTGCATATCGAGCTTTTTAAGGAGCCTGCCGGCCAGGCCCAGCCATATACCCCCAAAAACAAACCACGGACCATTTCTCATGGAAACAAAAATCCGCTGCCCCGCGTCTGGATGGCAGATTGCAGGAGCCACTTTGCACCATCAAACCAGCCCGACTTGGCACTGGTGCCACCTTGGGTCTGGGAACAATCCTGCGTATCGTACATATTCAGGAACCAGCCGAACACTCCCAGCCACAGGCCCCCAAACACAAACAACGGCCCATTTCCCTGGCAAACAAAACTCAGCTGCCCCGCTTCTGGATGGCAGTTTGCAGGAGCCACTTGGGACTATCAAACCAGCCCGACTTGGCACTGGTGCCACCTTGGGTCTGGGAACCATCCTGCGTATGGTGGATTCTAAGGAGCCAGCCGGCCACTCCCAGCCACAGGCCCCCAACAAAAACCACGGCCCTTTTTTCTGGCAAACAAAACTTAGCTGCCTCACTTCTGGATGGCAGATTGCAGGAGCCACTTGTTGTAATCAAACCAGCCCGACTTGGCACTGGTGCCACCTTGGGTCTGGGAACCATCCTGCGTATCGTGGATTCTAAGGAGCCAGCCGGCCACTTCCAGCCACAGGCCCCCGAACAAAATCAACGGCGCTGTTCCCTGGAAAACAAAACACGCCTGCCAACATTTTGATGGAGTTTGCAGGAGCCACTTGGTACTATCAAACCAGCCCGACTTGGCACTGGTGCCACCTTGGGTCTGGGAAACATCCTGCGTATCGTGGATTCTTAGGAGCCAGCCGGCCACTCCTAGCCACAGGCCCCCAGACAAAAACCTAGGCCTATTTCTCTGGCAAACAAAAGTAAGCTGCCCCGCTTCTGGATGGCAGATTGCAGGAGACACTTGGTACTATCAAACCAGCCCAACTTGGCACTGGTGCCACCTTGGATCTGGGAACCATGCTGTGTATCGTGGATATTCAGGGGCCAGCCGGCCACTCTCAGCCATATGTCCCCAAACAGAAACCTCGGCCCGTTTCTCTGGCAAACAAAACTCAACTGCCCCTCTTCTGGATGGCAAATTGCAGGATGAACTTGATACTAAAACCGCAGGCCGACTTGGTAGTGGTGACACCTTGGACCTGGGAACCATCATGCGTATCGAGCATTTTAAGGAGCCAGCCGGCCACTCCCAGCAATATGCCCCCAAAAACAATCCACGGAATTTTTCTCTGGCAAACAAAAATCAGCTGCCCCGCTTCTGGATGGCAGATTGCAGGAGCCACTTTGCACCATCAAACCAGCCCGACTTGGCACTGGTGCCACCTTGGGTCTGGGAACCATGCTGCCTAGCGTGGATTTTCAGGAGCCAGCCGGCCACTCTCAGCCATAGGCCCCCAAACAAAACCCACGGCCCGTTTCCCTGGCAAACAAAATTAAGCTGCCCCGCTTCTGGATGGCAGATTGCAGGACGCACTTGGTAGTATCAAACCAGCCCGACTTGGCACTTGTGCCACCTTGGGTCTGGGAACCATCCTGCGTATTGTGGGTTCAAAGGAGCCAGTCGGCCACTCCCAGCCACAGGCCCCCAAATACAAACAACGGCGCTTTTCCCTGGAAAACAAAACTCGCCTGACAACTTTTTGATGGCAGATTGCAGGAGCCACTTGGTACTATCAAACCAGCCCAACTTGGCACTGGTGCCACCTTGGGTCTGGGAGCCATGTTGCATATCGTGCATTTTAAGGAGCCAGCTGGCCACACCCAGCCATATGCCCCCAAACACAAACCAAGGCCCTTTTCTCTGGCAAACAAAACTCAGATGCCCTGCTTCTGGATGGCAGATTGCAGGAACCATTTGGTACTATCAAACCAGCCCAACTTGGCACTGGTGCCACCATGGGTCTGGTCACCATCCTGCCTATTGTAGCTTTTCAGGAGCCAGCCAGTCACTCTCAGCCATAGGCCCCCAGACACAAACCTCGGCCCGTTTCCCTGGCAAACAAAAGTAAGCTGTCCCGCTTCTGGATGGCAGATTGCAGGAGCTACTTAGTACTATCAAATCAGCCCGACTTGGCACAGGTGCCACCTTGGATCTGGGAACCATCCTGTGTATCGTGGATTTTCAGGGGCCAGCCAGCCACTCTCAGCCATATGCCCCCAAAAACAAACCACGGACCTTTTCTCTGGCAAACAAAACTCAACTGCCCCTCTTCTGGATGGCAAATTTTAGGACGCACTTTGTACTACGAAAACCGCCCGACGTGGCACTGGTGCCACCTTGTGTCAGGGAACCATCCTGCATATCGAGCTTTTTAAGGAGCCAGCCGGCCAGGCCCAGCCATATACCCCCAAAAACAAACCACGGACCATTTCTCATGGAAACAAAAATCCGCTGCCCCGCGTCTGGATGGCAGATTGCAGGAGCCACTTTGCACCATCAAACCAGCCCGACTTGGCACTGGTGCCACCTTGGGTCTGGGAACAATCCTGCGTATCGTACATATTCAGGAACCAGCCGAACACTCCCAGCCACAGGCCCCCAAACACAAACAACGGCCCATTTCCCTGGCAAACAAAACTCAGCTGCCCCGCTTCTGGATGGCAGTTTGCAGGAGCCACTTGGTAGTATCAAACCAGCCCGACTTGGCACTGGTGCCACCTTGGGTCTGGGAACCATCCTGCGTATGGTGGATTCTAAGGAGCCAGCCGGCCACTCCCAGCCACAGGCCCCCAACAAAAACCACGGCCCTTTTTTCTGGCAAACAAAACTTAGCTGCCTCACTTCTGGATGGCAGATTGCAGGAGCCACTTGGTGTAATCAAACCAGCCCGACTTGGCACTGGTGCCACCTTGGGTCTGGGAACCATCCTGCGTATCGTGGATTCTAAGGAGCCAGCCGGCCACTCCCAGCCACAGGCCCCCAAACAAAATCAACGGCGCTGTTCCCTGGAAAACAAAACACGCCTGCCAACTTTTTGATGGAGTTTGCAGGAGCCACTTGGTACTATCAAACCAGCCCGACTTGGCACTGGTGCCACCTTGGGTCTGGGAAACATCCTGCGTATCGTGGATTCTTAGGAGCCAGCCGGCCACTCCTAGCCACAGGCCCCCAGACAAAAACCTAGGCCTATTTCTCTGGCAAACAAAAGTAAGCTGCCCCGCTTCTGGATGGCAGATTGCAGGAGACACTTGGTACTATCAAACCAGCCCAACTTGGCACTGGTGCCACCTTGGATCTGGGAACCATGCTGTGTATCGTGGATATTCAGGGGCCAGCCGGCCACTCTCAGCCATATGTCCCCAAACAGAAACCTCGGCCCGTTTCTCTGGCAAACAAAACTCAACTGCCCCTCTTCTGGATGGCAAATTGCAGGATGAACTTGATACTAAAACCGCAGGCCGACTTGGTAGTGGTGACACCTTGGACCTGGGAACCATCATGCGTATCGAGCATTTTAAGGAGCCAGCCGGCCACTCCCAGCAATATGCCCCCAAAAACAATCCACGGAATTTTTCTCTGGCAAACAAAAATCAGCTGCCCCGCTTCTGGATGGCAGATTGCAGGAGCCACTTTGCACCATCAAACCAGCCCGACTTGGCACTGGTGCCACCTTGCATCTGGGAACCATGCTGCCTAGCGTGGATTTTCAGGAGCCAGCCGGCCACTCTCAGCCATAGGCCCCCAAACAAAACCCACGGCCCGTTTCCCTGGCAAACAAAATTAAGCTGCCCCGCTTCTGGATGGCAGATTGCAGGACGCACTTGGTAGTATCAAACCAGCCCGACTTGGCACTGGTGCCACCTTGGGTCTGGGAACCATCCTGCGTATTGTGGGTTCAAAGGAGCCAGCCGGCCACTCCCAGCCACAGGCCCCCAAATACAAACAACGGCGCTTTTCCCTGGAAAACAAAACTCGCCTGACAACTTTTTGATGGCAGATTGCAGGAGCCACTTGGTACTATCAAACCAGCCCAACTTGGCACTGGTGCCACCATGGGTCTGGTCACCATCCTGCCTATCGTAGCTTTTCAGGAGCCAGCCGGTCACTCCCAGCCATAGGTCCCCAGTCACAAACCTCGGCCCGTTTCCCTGGCAAACAAAAGTAAGCTGCCCCGCTTCTGGATGGCAGATTGCAGGAGCCACTTGGTACTATCAAACCAGCCCAACTTGGCACTGGTGCCACCTTGGGTCTGGGAACCATGCTGCGTAACACAGATTCTACGGCGCCAGTCGGCCACTCCCAGCCACAAGCTGCCAAACACAAACAACGGCGCTATTCTCTGGCAAACAAAACTCCACTGCCCCTCTTCTGGATGGCAAATTGCAGGACGCACTTGGTACTATAAAAACAGCCCGACTTGGCACTGGTGCCACCTTGGGTCTGGGAACCATCCTGCGTATCGGTCTTTTTAATGAGACAGCCGGCCACTCCCAGCCATATGCCCCCAAACACAACCCACGGCCCTTTTCTCTGGCAAACAAAACTCAACTGCACCGCTTCTGGATGGCAGATTGCAGGAGCCACTTGGGACTATCAAACCAGCCCAACTTGGCACTGCTGCCACCTTGCATCTGGGAACCATGCTGCCTTAGCGTGGATTTTCAGGAGCCAGCCGGCCACTCTCAGCCATAGGCCCCCAAACAAAACCCACGGCCCGTTTCCCTGGCAAACAAAATTAAGCTGCCCCGCTTCTGGATGGCAGATTGCAGGACGCACTTGGTAGTATCAAACCAGCCCGACTTGGCACTGGTGCCACCTTGGGTCTGGGAACCATCCTGCGTATTGTGGGTTCAAAGGAGCCAGCCGGCCACTCCCTGCCACAGGCCCCCAAATACAAACAACGGCGCTTTTCCCTGGAAAACAAAACTCGCCTGACAACTTTTTGATGGCAGATTGCAGGAGCCACTTGGTACTATCAAACCAGCCCAACTTGGCACTGGTGCCACCATGGGTCTGGTCACCATCCTGCCTATCGTAGCTTTTCAGGAGCCAGCCGGTCACTCCCAGCCATAGGTCCCCAGTCACAAACCTCGGCCCGTTTCCCTGGCAAACAAAAGTAAGCTGCCCCACTTCTGGATGGCAGATTGCAGGAGCCACTTGGTACTATCAAACCAGCCCAACTTGGCACTGGTGCCACCTCTGGTCTGGGAACCATGCTGCGTAACACAGATTCTAAGGCGCCAGTCGGCCACTCCCAGCCAAAAGCCCCCAAACACAAACAACGGCGCTATTCTCTGGCAAACAAAACTCCACTGCCCCTCTTCTGGATGGCAAATTGCAGGACGCACTTGGTACTATAAAAACAGCCCGACTTGGCACTGGTGCCACCTTGGGTCTGGGAACCATCCTGCGTATCGATCTTTTTAATGAGACAGCCGGCCACTCCCAGCCATATGCCCCCAAACACAACCCACGGCCCTTTTCTCTGGCAAACAAAACTCAACTGCACCGCTTCTGGATGGCAGATTGCAGGAGCCACTTGGTACTATCAAACCAGCCCGACTTGGCACTGGTGCCACCTTGGGTCTGGGAACCATCCAGCCTATCGTGGATTTTAAGGAGCCAGCCGGCTACTCCCAGCCACAGGCCCCCAACAAAATCCACGGCCCTTTTTTCTGGCAAACAAACTTAGCTGCCTCACTTCTGGATGGCAGATTGCAGGAGCCACTTGGTGTAATCAAACCAGCCCGACTTGGCACTGGTGCAACCTTGGGTCTGGGAACCATCCTGCGTATCGTGGATTCTAAGGAGCCAGCCGGCCACTCCCAGCCACAGGTCCCCAAACAAAATCAACGGCGCTGTTCCCTGGAAAACAAAACACGTCTGCCAACATTTTGATGGAGTTTGCAGGAGCCACTTGGTACTATCAAACCAGCCCGACTTGGCACTGGTGCCACCTTGGGTCTGGGAAACATCCTGCGTATCGTGGATTCTAAGGAGCCAGCCGGCCACTCCTAGCCACAGGCCCCCAGAGAAAAACCTAGGCCTATTTCTCTGGCAAACAAAAGTAAGCTGCCCCGCTTCTGGATGGCAGATTGCAGGAGACACTTGGGACTATCAAACCAGCCCAACTTGGCACTGGTGCCACCTTGGATCTGGGAACCATGCTGTGTATCGTGGATATTCAGGGGCCAGCCGGCCACTCTCAGCCATATGTCCCCAAACAGAAACCTCGGCCCGTTTCTCTGGCAAACAAAACTCAACTGCCCCTCTTCTGGATGGCAAATTGCAGGATGAACTTGATACTAAAACCGCAGGCCGACTTGGTAGTGGTGACACCTTGGGCCTGGGAACCATCATGCGTATCGAGCATTTTAAGGAGCCAGCCGGCCACTCCCAGCAATATGCCCCCAAAAACAATCCACGGAATTTTTCTCTGGCAAACAAAAATCAGCTGCCCCGCTTCTGGATGGCAGACTGCAGGAGCCACTTTGCACCATCAAACCAGCCCGACTTGGCACTGGTGCCACCTTGCATCTGGGAACCATGCTGCCTAGCGTGGATTTTCAGGAGCCAGCCGGCCACTCTCAGCCATAGGCCCCCATACAAAACCCACGGCCCGTTTCCCTGGCAAACAAAATTAAGCTGCCCCGCTTCTGGATGGCAGATTGCAGGACGCACTTGGTAGTATCAAAGCAGCCCGACTTGGCACTGGTGCCACCTTGGGTCTGGGAACCATCCTGCGTATCATGGATTTTCAGGAGCCAGCCGTCCACTGCCAGCCACAGGTCCCGAAACACAAACAACAGCCTTTTTCTCTGGCAAACAAAAGTAAGCTGCCCCGCTTCTGGATGGCAGATTGCAGGAACCACTTGGTACTTACAAACCAGCCCGACTTGGCACTGGTACCACCTTGGGTCTGGGAACCATCCTGCGTATGGTGGATTCTAAGGAGCCAGCTGGCCACTCCCAGCCACAGGCCCCAAAACACACACAACGGTGCTTTTCCCTGGAAAACAAAACTCGCCTGCCAAACATTTGATGGCAGATTGCAGGAGCCACTTGGTACTATCAAACCAGCCCAACTTTGCACTGGTGCCACCATGGGTCTGGTCACCATCCTGCCTATCGTAGCTTTTCAGGTGCCAGCCAGCCACCCCCAGCCATAGGCCCCTAGACAAATATTTCGGCCCGTTTCCCTGGCAAACAAAAGTAAGCTGCCCCGCTTCTGGATGGCAGATTGCAGGAGCCACTTTGCACCATCAAACCAGTCCAACTTGGCACTGGTGCCACCTCTGGTCTGGGAACCATCCTGCGTATCGTGGGTTCTAAGGAGCCAGCTGGCCACTCCCAGCCACAGGCCCCCAAACACAAACAACGGCGCTTTTCCCTGGAAAACAAAACTCGCCTGCCAACTTTTTGATGGCAGATTGCCGGAGCCACTTGGTACTATCAAACCAGCCCAACTTGGCACTGGTGCCACCATGGGTCTGGTCACCATCCTGCCTATCGTAGCTTTTCAGGAGCCAGCCGGTCACTCCCAGCCATAGGCCCCCAGACACAAACCTCGGCCCGTTTCCCTGGCAAACAAAAGTAAGCTGCCCCGCTTCTGCATGGCAGATTGCAGGAGCTATTTAGTACTATCAAACCAGCCCGACTTGGCACTGGTGACACCTCTGGTCTGGGAACCATCCTGCCTATCGTGGATTTTCAGGGGCCAGCCGGCCACTCTCAGCCATATGCCCCCAAAAACAAACCACGGCCCTTTTCTCTGGCAAACAAAACTCAACTGCCCCTCTTCTGGATGGCAAATTTTAGGACGCACTTTGTACTACGAAAACCGCCCGACGTGGCACTGGTGCCACCTTGTGTCAGGGAACCATCCTGCATATCGAGCTTTTTAAGGAGCCAGCCGGCCACGCCCAGCCATATACCCCCAAAAACAAACCACGGACCATTTCTCATGGAAACAAAAATCCGCTGCCCCGCGTCTGGATGGCAGATTGCAGGAGCCACTTTGCACCATCAAACCAGCCCGACTTGGCACTGGTGCCACCTCTGGTCTGGGAACAATCCTGCATATCGTGGATTCTAAGGAGCCAGCCGGCCACTCCCAGCCACAGGCCCCCAAACACAAACAACGGCGCTTTTCCCTGGAAAACAAAACTCGCCTGCCAGCTTTTTGATGGCAGATTGCAGGAGCCACTTGGTACTATCAAATCATCCCAACTTGGCACTGGTGCCACTATGGGTCTGGGAACCATCCTGCCTATTGTAACATTTCAGGAGCCAGCCGGTCACTCCCAGCCATAGTCCCCCAGACACAAACCTCGGACCGTTTCCCTGGCAAACAAAATTAAGCTGCCCCGATTCTGGATGGCAGATTGCAGGAGCCACTTGGTAGTGTCAAACCAGCCCGACTTGGCACTGGTGCCACCTTGGGTCTGGGAACCATCCTGCGTATCGTGGATTCTAAGCAGCCACCCGGCCACTCTGAGCCACAGGCGCCCAAACACAAACAACGGCGCTTTTCCCTGGAAAACAAAACTCGCCTGCCAACATTTTGATGGCAGATTGCAGGAGCCACTTGGTACTATCAAATCAGCCCAACTTGGCACTGGTGCCACCATGGGTCTGGTAAACATCCTGCCTATCGTAGCTTTTCAGGAGCCAGCCGGTCACTCCCTGCCATAGGCCCCCAGACACAAACCTCGGCCCGTTTCCCTGGCAAACAAAAGTAAACTGCCCCGCTTTTGGATGGCAGATTGCAGGATGCATTTGGTACTATCAAACCTGCCCGACTTGGCCCTCGTGCCACCTTGGCTCTGGGAACCATGCTGCGTAACGTAGATTCTACGAGGACAGGCGGCCACTCCCAGCCACAGGCCTCTAAACAAAAACAACGGCGCTTTTCCCTGGAAAACAAAACTCGCCTGCCAAATTTTTGATGGCAGATTGCAGGAGCCACTTGGTACTATCAAACCAGCGCAACTTGGTACTGGTGCCACCATGGGTCTGGTCACCATCCTGCCTATCGTAGCTTTTCAGGAGCCAGCCGGTCACTCCCAGCCATAGGCCCCCAGACAAATATCTCGGCCCGTTTCCCTGGCAAACAAAAGTAAGCTGCCCCGCTTCTGGATTGCAGATTACAGCAGCCACATGGTACTATCAAACCAGGCCAACATGGCACTGGTGCCACCTTGGCTCTGGGAACCATCCTGCCTATCGTGGATTTTCAGGGGCCAGCCGGCCACTCTCAGCCATATGCCCCCAAACACATACCACGGCCCTTTGCTCTGGCAAACAAAACTCAACTGCCCCTCTTCTGGATGGCAAATTGCAGGACGCACTTGGTACTACGAAAACAGCCCGACTTGACAGTGATGCCACCTTGGGTCAGGGAACAATCCTGCGTATCGATCTTTTTAAGGAGCCAGCCGGCCACGTCCAGCCATATACCCCCAAAATAAAACCACGGAACTTTTCTCCAGCAAACAAAAATCCGCTGCCCCGCGTCTGAATGGCAGATTTCAGGAGCTATTTAGTATTATCAAACCAGCCCGACTTGGCACTGGTGCCACCATGAGTCTGGTAACCATCCTGCCTATCGTAGCTTTTCAGTAGCCAGCCGGTCACTCCCAGCCATAGGCCCCCAGACACAAACCTCGGCCCGTTTCCCTGGAAAACAAAAGTAAGCTGACCCGCTTCTGGATGGCAGATTGCAGGAGCCACTTGGTACTATCAAACCAGCCCAACTTGGCACTGGTGCCACCTTGGCTCTGGGAACCATCCTGCGTATCCTGGGTTCAAAGGAGGCAGCCGGCCACTCCCAGCCACAGGCCTCTAAACAAGAACAACGGCGCTTTTCCCTGGAAAACAAAAGTCGCCTGACAACTTTTTGATGGCAGATTGCAGGAGCCACTTGGTACTATCAAACCAGCCCAACTTGGCACTGGTGCCACCATGGGTCTGGTCACCATCCTGCCTATCGTAGCTTTTCAGGAGCCAGCCGCTCACTCCCAGCCATAGGCCCCCAGACAAATATCTCGGCCCGTTTCCCTGGCAAACAAAAGTAAGCAGCCCCGCTTCTGGATGGCAGATTGCAGGAGCCACATGGTACTATCAAACCAGCCCAACTTGGCACTGGTGCCACCTCTGGTCTGGGAACCATCCTGCGTATCGTGGGTTCTAAGGAGCCAGCTGGCCACTCCCAGCCACAGGCCCCCAAACACAAACAACGGCGCTTTTCCCTGGAAAACAAAACTCGCCTGCCAACTTTTTGATGGCAGATTGCCGGAGCCACTTGGTACTATCAAACCAGCCCAACTTTGCACTGGTGCCACCATGGGTCTGGTCACCATCCTGCCTATCGTAGCTTTTCAGGAGCCAGCCGGTCACTCCCAGCCATAGGCCCCCAGACACAAACCTCGGCCCGTTTCCCTGGCAAACAAAAGTAAGCTGCCCCGCTTCTGCATGGCAGATTGCAGGAGCTATTTAGTACTATCAAACCAGCCCGACTTGGCACTGGTGACACCTCTGGTCTGGGAACCATCCTGCCTATCGTGGATTTTCAGGGGCCAGCCGGCCACTCTCAGCCATATGCCCCCAAAAACAAACCACGGCCCTTTTCTCTGGTAAACAAAACTCAACTGCCCCTCTTCTGGATGGCAAATTTTAGGACGCACTTTGTACTACGAAAACCGCCCGACGTGGCACTGGTGCCACCTTGTGTCAGGGAACCATCCTGCATATCGAGCTTTTTAAGGAGCCAGCCGGCCACGCCCAGCCATATACCCCCAAAAACAAACCACGGACCATTTCTCATGGAAACAAAAATCCGCTGCCCCGCGTCTGGATGGCAGATTGCAGGAGCCACTTTGCACCATCAAACCAGCCCGACTTGGCACTGGTGCCACCTTGGGTCTGGGAACAATCCTGCATATCGTGGATTCTAAGGAGCCAGCCGGCCACTCCCAGCCACAGGCCCCCAAACACAAACAACGGCGCTTTTCCCTGGAAAACAAAACTCGCCTGCCAGCTTTTTGATGGCAGATTGCAGGAGCCACTTGGTACTATCAAATCATCCCAACTTGGCACTGGTGCCACTATGGGTCTGGGAACCATCCTGCCTATTGTAGCATTTCAGGAGCCAGCCGGTCACTCCCAGCCATAGTCCCCCAGACACAAACCTCGGACCGTTTCCCTGGCAAACAAAATTAAGCTGCCCCGATTCTGGATGGCAGATTGCAGGAGCCACTTGGTAGTGTCAAACCAGCCCGACTTGGCACTGGTGCCACCTTGGGTCTGGGAACCATCCTGCGTATCGTGGATTCTAAGGAGCCACCCGGCCACTCTGAGCCACAGGCGCCCAAACACAAACAACGGCGCTTTTCCCTGGAAAACAAAACTCGCCTGCCAACATTTTGATGGCAGATTTCAGGAGCCACTTGGTGCTATCAAACCAGCCCAACTTGGCACTGGTGCCACCATGGGTCTGGTCACCATCCTGCCTATCGTAGCTTTTCAGGAGCCAGGCGGTCACTCCCAGCCATAGACCCCCAGACACAAACCTCGGCCCGTTTCCCTGGAAAACAAAAGTAAGCTGCCCCGATTCTGGATGGCAGATTGCAGGAGCCACTTGGTACTATCAAATCAGCCCAACTTGGCACTGGTGCCACCATGGGTCTGGTAAACATCCTGCCTATCGTAGCTTTTCAGGAGCCAGCCGGTCACTCCCTGCCATAGGCCCCCAGACACAAACCTCGGCCCGTTTCCCTGGCAAACAAAAGTAAACTGCCCCGCTTTTGGATGGCAGATTGCAGGATGCATTTGGTACTATCAAACCTGCCCGACTTGGCCCTCGTGCCACCTTGGCTCTGGGAACCATGCTGCGTAACGTAGATTCTACGAGGACAGGCGGCCACTCCCAGCCACAGGCCTCTAAACAAAAACAACGGCGCTTTTCCCTGGAAAACAAAACTCGCCTGCCAAATTTTTGATGGCAGATTGCAGGAGCCACTTGGTACTATCAAACCAGCGCAACTTGGTACTGGTGCCACCATGGGTCTGGTCACCATCCTGCCTATCGTAGCTTTTCAGGAGCCAGCCGGTCACTCCCAGCCATAGGCCCCCAGACAAATATCTCGGACCGTTTCCCTGGCAAACAAAAGTAAGCTGCCCCGCTTCTGGATGGCAGATTACAGCAGCCACATGGTACTATCAAACCAGGCCAACATGGCACTGGTGCCACCTTGGCTCTGGGAACCATCCTGCCTATCGTGGATTTTCAGGGGCCAGCCGGCCACTCTCAGCCATATGCCCCCAAACACATACCACGGCCCTTTGCTCTGGCAAACAAAACTCAACTGCCCCTCTTCTGGATGGCAAATTGCAGGACGCACTTGGTACTACGAAAACAGCCCGACTTGACAGTGATGCCACCTTGGGTCAGGGAACAATCCTGCGTATCGATCTTTTTAAGGAGCCAGCCGGCCACGTCCAGCCATATACCCCCAAAATAAAACCACGGAACTTTTCTCCAGCAAACAAAAATCCGCTGCCCCGCGTCTGAATGGCAGATTTCAGGAGCTATTTAGTATTATCAAACCAGCCCGACTTGGCACTGGTGCCACCATGAGTCTGGTAACCATCCTGCCTATCGTAGCTTTTCAGTAGCCAGCCGGTCACTCCCAGCCATAGGCCCCCAGACACAAACCTCGGCCCGTTTCCCTGGGAAACAAAAGTAAGCTGACCCGCTTCTGGATGGCAGATTGCAGGAGCCACTTGGTACTATCAAACCAGCCCAACTTGGCACTGGTGCCACCTTGGCTCTGGGAACCATCCTGCGTATCCTGGGTTCAAAGGAGGCAGCCGGCCACTCCCAGCCACAGGCCTCTAAACAAGAACAACGGCGCTTTTCCCTGGAAAACAAAAGTCGCCTGACAACTTTTTGATGGCAGATTGCAGGAGCCACTTGGTACTATCAAATCAGCCCAACTTGGCACTGGTGCCACCATGGGTCTGGGAACCATCCTGCCTATCGTAGCTTTTCAGGAGCCAGCCGGTCACTCCCTGCCATAGGCCCCCAGACACAAACCTCGGCCCGTTTCCCTGGCAAACAAAAGTAAACTGCCCCGCTTTTGGATGGCAGATTGCAGGATGCATTTGGTACTATCAAACCTGCCCGACTTGGCCCTCGTGCCACCTTGGCTCTGGGAACCATGCTGCGTAACGTAGATTCTACGAGGACAGGCGGCCACTCCCAGCCACAGGCCTCTAAACAAAAACAACGGCGCTTTTCCCTGGAAAACAAAACTCGCCTGCCAAATTTTTGATGGCAGATTGCAGGAGCCACTTGGTACTATCAAACCAGCGCAACTTGGTACTGGTGCCACCATGGGTCTGGTCACCATCCTGCCTATCGTAGCTTTTCAGGAGCCAGCCGCTCACTCCCAGCCATAGGCCCCCAGACAAATATCTCGGCCCGTTTCCCTGGCAAACAAAAGTAAGCTGCCCCGCTTCTGGATGGCAGATTACAGCAGCCACATGGTACTATCAAACCAGGCCAACATGGCACTGGTGCCACCTTGGCTCTGGGAACCATCCTGCCTATCGTGGATTTTCAGGGGCCAGCCGGCCACTCTCAGCCATATGCCCCCAAACACATACCACGGCCCTTTGCTCTGGCAAACAAAACTCAACTGCTCCTCTTCTGGATGGCAAATTGCAGGACGCACTTGGTACTACGAAAACAGCCCGACTTGACAGTGATGCCACCTTGGGTCAGGGAACAATCCTGCGTATCGATCTTTTTAAGGAGCCAGCCGGCCACGTCCAGCCATATACCCCCAAAATAAAACCACGGAACTTTTCTCCAGCAAACAAAAATCCGCTGCCCCGCGTCTGAATGGCAGATTTCAGGAGCTATTTAGTATTATCAAACCAGCCCGACTTGGCACTGGTGCCACCATGAGTCTGGTAACCATCCTGCCTATCGTAGCTTTTCAGTAGCCAGCCGGTCACTCCCAGCCATAGGCCCCCAGACACAATCCTCGGCCTGTTTCCCTGGGAAACAAAAGTAAGCTGACCCGCTTCTGGATGGCAGATTGCAGGAGCCACTTGGTACTATCAAACCAGCCCAACTTGGCACTGGTGCCACCTTGGCTCTGGGAACCATCCTGCGTATCCTGGGTTCAAAGGAGGCAGCCGGCCACTCCCAGCCACAGGCCTCTAAACAAGAACAACGGCGCTTTTCCCTGGAAAACAAAAGTCGCCTGACAACTTTTTGATGGCAGATTGCAGGAGCCACTTGGTACTATCAAACCAGCCCAACTTGGCACTGGTGCCACCATGGGTCTGGTCACCATCCTGCCTATCGTAGCTTTTCAGGAGCCAGCCGCTCACTCCCAGCCATAGGCCCCCAGACAAATATCTCGGCCCGTTTCCCTGGCAAACAAAAGTAAGCAGCCCCGCTTCTGGATGGCAGATTGCAGGAGCCACATGGTACTATCAAACCAGGCCAACATGGCACTGGTGCCACCTCTGGTCTGGGAACCATCCTGCGTATCGTGGATTCTAAGGAGCCAGCTGGCCACTCCCAGCCACAGGCCCCCAAACACAAACAACGGTGCTTTTCCCTGGAAAACAAAACTCACCTGCCAACTTTTTGATGGCAGATTGCAGGAGCCACTTGGTACTATCAAACCAGCCCAACTTGGCACTGGTGCCACCATGGGTCTGGTCACCATCCTGCCTATCGTAGCTTTTCAGGAGCCAGCCGGTCACTCCCAGCCATAGGCCCCCAGACACAAAGCTCTACCCGTTTCCCTGGCAAACAAAAGTAAGCTACCCCGCTTCTGGATGGCAGATTGCAGGAGTCACTTTGCACCATCAAACCAGCCCGACTTGGCACTGGTGCCACCTCTGGTCTGGGACCCATCCTGCGTATCGTGGATTCTAAGGAGACAGCTGGCCACTCCCAGCCACAGGCCCCCAAACACAAACAACGGCGCTTTTCCCTGGAAAACAAAACTCGCTTGCCAACTTTTTGATGGCAGATTGCAGGAGCCACTTGGTACTATCAAACCACCCCAACTTGGCAACAAGTGGTTCCTGCAATCTGACATCCAGAAGCGGGGCAGCTTACTTTTGTTTGCCAGGGAAATGGACCGTTGTTTGTGTTTGGAGGCGTATGGCTGGGAGTGGCCGACTGGCTCCTTAAAATCCACGATACGCAGCATGGTTCCCAGACCAGAGGTGGCACCAGTGCCAAGTCGGGCTGGTTTGATAGTACAAAGTGGCTCCTGCAATCTGCCATCCAGAAGCGGGGCAGCTTACTTTTGTTTGCCAGGGAAACGGGCCGGGCTTTCTGTCTCGGGGCCTATGGCAGGGAGTGACCGGCTGGCTCCTGAAAAGCTACGATAGGCAGGATGGTGACCAGACCCATGGTGGCACCAGTGCCAAGTTGGGCTGGTTTGATAAAACCAAGTGGCTCCTGCAATCTGCCATCAAAAAGTTGTCAGGCGAGTTTTGTTTTCCAGGGAAAAGCGCCATTGTTTGTGTTTGGGGACCTGTGGTTGGGAGTGCCCGGCTGGCTCCTTAGAAACCACGATACGCAGCATGGTTACCAGACAAGAGGTGCCACCAGTGCCAAGTTGTGCTGGTTTGATACTACCAAGTGGTTCCTGCAATCTGCCATCCAGAAGTGGGGCAGCTTACTTTTGTTTGCCACGGAAACGGGCCGAGGTTTGTGACTGGGGACCTATGGCTGGGAGTGACCGGCTAGGTCCTGAAAAGTTACGATAGGCAGGATTGTGACCAGACCCATGGTGGCACCAGTGCCAAGTTGGGCTGGTTTGATAGTACCAAGTGGCTCCTGTAATCTGCCATCAAATAGTTGGTAGGCGAGTTTTGTTTTCCAGGCAAAAGCGCCGTTGTTTGTGTTTGGGGGCCTGTGGTAGGGAGTGGCCGGGTGGCTAATTAGAATCCACGATACGCAGGATGGTTCCCAGACCAGAGGTGGCACCAGTGCCAAGACGGGCTAGTTTGATGGTGCAAAGTGGCTCCTGCAATCTGCCATCCAGAAGCGGGGTAGCTTACTTTTGTTTGCCAGGGAAACGTGCCGAGCTTTTTCTCTGGGGGCCTATGGCGGGGAGTGACCGGCTGGCTCCTGAAAAGCTAAGATAGGCAGGATGGTGACCAGACCCATGGTGGCACCAGTGCCAAGTTGGGCTGATTTGATAAAACCAAGTGGCTCCTGCAATCTGCCATCAAAAAGTTGGCAGGAGAATTTTGTTTTCCAGGGAAAAGCGCCGTTGTTTGTGTTTGGGGGCCTGTGGCCGGGAGTGGCCGGCTGGCTCCTTAGAATCCACGATATGCAGCATGGTATCCAGACCCAAGGTGGCACCAGTGCCAAGTTTTGCTGGTTTGATAGTACCAAGTGGTTCCTGCAATCTGCCATCCAGAAGCAGGGCAGCTTACTTTTGTTTGCCAGGGAAACGGGCCGAGCATTTTGTCTGGGGGCCTATGGCTGGGAGTGACCGGCTGGCTCCTGAAAAGCTACGATAGGCAGGATGGTGACCAGACCCATGGTGGCACCAGTCCCAAGTTGGGCTGATTTGATAGTACCAAGTGGCTCCTGCAATCTGCCGTCAAAATTTGGCAGGCGAGTTTTTATTTTCCAGGGAAAAGCGCCGTTGTTTGTGTTTGGGGGCCTGTGGCTGGGAGTGGCCGGCTGGCTGCTTAGAATCCACGATACGCAGGATGGTTCCCAGACCCAAGGTGGCACCAGTGCCAAGTCGGGCTAGTATGATGGTGCAAAGTGGCTCCTGCAATCTGCCATCCAGAAGCGGGGCAGCTTACTTTTGTTTGCCAGGGAAACGGTCCGAGCTTTGTGTCTCGGGGCCTATGGCTGGGAGTGACCGGCTGGCTCCTGAAAAGCTACGATAGGCAGGATGGTGACCAGACCCATGGTGGCACCAGTGCCAAGTTGGGCTGGTTTGATAGTACCAAGTGGCTCCTGCAATCTGCCATCAAAATGTCGGCAGGCGAGTTTTGTTTTCCAGGGAAAAGCGCCGTTGTTTGTGTTTGGGGGCCTGTGGCTGGGAGTGGCCGGCTGGCTCCTTAGAATCCACGATACGCAGGATGGTTCCCAGACCTGAGGTGGCACCAGTGCCAAGTCGTCCTGGTTTTATAGTACAAGTGCGTCCTGCAATCTGCCATCCAGAAGCGGGGCAGCTTACTTTTGTTTGCCAGGGAAACGGGCCGAGCATTTTGTCTGGGGGCCTATGGCTGGGAGTGAGCGGTTGGCTCCTGAAAAGCTACGATAGGCAGGATGGTGAGCAGACCCATGGTGGCACAAGGGCCAAGTTGGGCTGGTTTGATAGCACCAAGTGGCTCCTGCAATCTGCCATCAAAAAGTTGGCAGGCGAGTTTTGTTTTCCAGGGAAAAGCGCCGTTGTTTGTGTTTGGGTGCCTGTGGCTGGGAGTGGCCGGCTGGCTCCTTAGAATCCACGATACGCAGGATGGTTCCCAGACCCAAGGTGGCACCAGTGCCAAGTCGGGCTGGTTTGATAGTACCAAGTGCGTCCTACAATCTGCCATCCAGAAGCGGGGCAGCTTACTTTTGTTTGCCAGGGAAACGGGTCGAGTTTTGTGTCTGGGGGCCTATGGCAGGGAGTGACCGGCTAGGTCCTGAAAAGCTAAGATAGGCAGGATGGTGACCAGACCCATGGTGGCACAAGTGCCAAGTTGGGCTGGTTTGATAGTACCAAGTGGCTCCTGCAATCTGCCATCAAAAAGTTGGCAGGCGAGTTTTGTTTTCCAGGGAAAAGCGCCGTTGTTTGTGTTTGGGGGCCTTTGGCTGGGAGTGGCCGGCTGGCTCCTTAGAATCCACGATACGCAGCATGGTTCCCAGACCAGAGGTGGCACCAGTGCCAAGTCGGGCTGGTTTTATAGTACCAAGTGGTTCCTGCAATCTGCCATCCAGAAGCGGGGCAGCTTACTTTTGTTTGCCAGGGAAACGGGCCGAGGTTTTTGTCTGGGAGCCTATGGCTGGGAGTGACCGGCTGGCTCCTGAAAAGCTACGATAGGCAGGATGGTGACCAGACCCATGGTGGCACCAGTGCCAAGTTGGGCTGATTTGATAGTACCAAGTGGCTCCTGCAATCTGCCATCAAAAAGTTGGCAGGCGAGTTTTGTTTTCCAGGGAAAAGCGCCGTTGTTTGTGTTTGGGGGCCTGTGGCTGGGAGTGGCCGGCTGGCTCCTTAGAATCCACGATACGCAGCATGGTTCCCAGACCAGAGGTGGCACCAGTTCCAAGTCGGGCTATTTGATGGTGAAAAGTGGTTCCTGCAATCTGCCATCCAGAAGCGGGGCAGCTTACTTTGGTTTGCCAGGGAAAAGGGCAGAGCATTGTGTCTGGGCGCCTATGGCTGGGAGTGACCGGCTGGCTCCTGAAAAGCTACGATAGGCAGGATGGTGACCAGACCCATGGTGGCACCAGTGCCAAGTTGGGCTGATTTGATAGTACCAAGAGGCTCCTGCAATCTGCCATCAAAAAGTTGGCCGGCGAATTTTGTTTTCCAGGGAAAAGCGCCGTTGTTTTTGTTTGGGGGCCTGTGGCTGGGAGTGGACGGATGGCTAATTAGAATCCACGATACGCAGGATGGTTCCCAGACCCAAGGTGGCACCAGTGCCAAGTCGGGCTGGTTTGATAGTACCAAGTGGTTCCTGCAATCTGCCATCCAGAAGCGGGATAACTTACTTTTGTTTGTCAGGGAAACGGGCCGAGATTTCTGTCTGGGGGCCTATGGCTGGGAGTGACCGGCTGGCTCCTGAAAAGCTACGATAGGCAGGATGGTGACCAGACCCATGGTGGCACCAGTGCCAAGTTGGTCTGATTTGATAAAACCAAGTGGCTCCTGGAATCTCCCATCAAAAAGTTGGCAGGAGAGTTTTGTTTTCCAGGGAAAAGCGCCGTTGTTTGTGTTTGGGGGCCTGTGGCTGGGAGTGGCCGGCTGGCTCCTTAGAATCCACGATACGCAGCATGGTATCCAGACCTGAGGTGGCACCAGTGCCAAGTCGGGCTGGTTTGATAGTACCAAGTGGTTCCTGCAATCTGCCATCCAGAAGCAGGGCAGCTTACTTTTGTTTGCCAGGGAAACGGGCCGAGGTTTTTGTCTGGTGGCCTATGGCTGGGAGTGACCGGCTGCCTCCTGAAAAGCTACGATAGGCAGGATGGTGACCAGACCCATGGTGGCACCAGTCCCAAGTTGGGCTGATTTGATAGTACCAAGTGGCTCCTGCAGTCTGCCGTCAAAATTTGGCAGGCGAGTTTTGTTTTCCAGGGAAAAGCGCCGTTGTTTTTGTTTGGGGGCCTATGGCTGGGAGTGGCCGGCTGGCTCCTTAGAATCCACGATACGCAGGATGGTTCCCAGACCCAAGGTGGCACCAGTGCCAAGTCGGGCTAGTTTGATGGTGCAAAGTGGCTCCTGCAATCTGCCATCCAGAAGCGGGGCAGCTTACTTTTGTTTGCCAGGGAAACGGGCCGAGTTTTTGTCTGGGGGCCTATGGCTGGGAATGACCGTCTGGCTCCTGAAAAGCTACGATAGGCAGGATGGTGAGCAGACCCATGGTGGCACCAGTGCCAAGTTGAGCTGGTTTGATAGTACCAAGTGGCTCCTGCAATCTGCCATCAAAATGTTGGCAGGCGAGTTTTGTTTTCCAGGGAAAAGCGCCGTTGTTTGTGTTTGGGTGCCTGTGGCTGGGAGTGGCCGGCTGGCTCCTTAGAATCCACGATACGCACCATGGTTCCCAGACCAGAGGTGGCACCAGTGCCAAGTCGGGCTGGTTTGATAGTACCAAGTGCGTCCTACAATCTGCCATCCAGAAGCGGGGCAGCTTACTTTTGTTTGCCAGGGAAACGGGCCGAGGTTTGTGTCTGGGGGCCTATGGCTGGGAGTGACCGGCTGGCTCCTGAAAAGCTACGATAGGCAGGATGGTGACCAGACCCATGGTGGCACCAGTGCCAAGTTGGACTGATTTGATAGTAGCAAGTGGCTCCTGCAATCTGCCATCAAAATGTTGGCAGGCGGGTTTAGTTTTCCAGGGAAAAGCGCTGTGGTTTGTGTTTGGGGGCCTGTGGCTGGGAGTGACCGGCTGGCTCCTTAGAATCCACGATACGCAGGATGGTTCCCAGATCCAAGGTGGCACCAGTGCCAAGTTGGGCTGGTTTGATAGTACCAAGTGGCTCCTGCAATCTGCCATCCAGAAGCGGGGCAGCTTACTTTTGTTTGCCAGGGAAACGGGCCGAGGTTTGTGTCTGCGAGCCTATGACTGGTAGTGACCGGCTAGGTCCTGAAAAGCTAAGATAGGCAGGATGGTGACCAGACCCATGGTGGCACCAGTGCCAAGTTGGGCTGGTTTGATAGTACCAAGTGGCTCCTGCAATCTGCCATCAAAAAGTTGGCAGGCGAGTTTTGTTTTCCAGGGAAAAGCGCCGTTGTTTGTGTTTGGGGGCCTTTGGCTGGGAGTGGCCGGCTGGCTCCTTAGAATCCCCGATACGCAGCATGGTTCCCAGACCAGAGGTGGCACCAGTGCCAAGTCGGGCTGGTTTTATAGTACCAAGTGGTTCCTGCAATCTGCCATCCAGAAGCGGGGCAGCTGAGTTTTGTTTGCCAGGGAAACGGGCCGAGGTTTTGTCTGGGGGCCTATGGCTGGGAGTGACCGGCTGGCTCCTGAAAAGCTACGATAGGCAGGATGGTGACCCGACCAGAGGTGGCACCAGTGGCAAGTTGGGCTGATTTGATAGTACCAAGTAGCTCCTGCAATCTGCCATCAAATTTGGCAGGCGTGTTTTGTTTTCCAGGAAAAAGCGCCGTTGTTTGTGTTTGGGGGCCTGTGGCTGGGAGTGGCCGGCTGGCTCCTTAGAATCCACGATACGCAGCATGGTTCCCAGACCAGAGGTGGCACCAGTGCCAAGTTGGGCTAGTATGATGGTGCAAAGTGGCTCCTGCAATCTGCCATCCAGAAGCAGGGCAGCTTACTTTTGTTTGCCAGGGAAACGGTCCGAGCTTTTTGTCTCGGGGCCTATGGCTGGGAGTGACCGGCTGGCTCCTGAAAAGCTACGATAGGCAGGATGGTGACCAGACCCATGGTGGCACCAGTGCCAAGTTGGGCTGGTTTGATAGTACCAAGTGGCTCCTGCAATCTGCCATCAAAATGTCGGCAGGCGAGTTTTGTTTTCCAGGGAAAAGCGCCGTTGTTTGTGTTTGGGGGCCTGTGGCTGGGAGTGGCCGGCTGGCTCCTTAGAATCCACGATACGCAGGATGGTTCCCAGACCTGAGGTGGCACCAGTGCCAAGTCGGGCTGGTTTTATAGTACCAAGTGCGTCCTGCAATCTGCCATCCAGAAGCGGGGCAGCTTACTTTTGTTTGCCAGGGAAACGGGCCGAGCTTTGTGTCAGGGGGCCTATGGCTGGGAGTGACCGGCTGGCTCCTGAAAAGCTACGATAGGCAGGATGGTGACCAGACCCATGGTGGCACCAGTGCCATGTTCGGCTGATTTCATAGTACCAAGTGGCTCCTGCAATCTGCCATCAAAAAGTCGGCAGGCGAGTTTTGTTTTCCAGGGAAAAGCGCCGTTGTTTGTGTCTGCGGGCCTGTGGCTGGAGTGACCGGCTGGCTCCTTAGAATCCACGATACGCAGGATGGTTCCCAGACCCAAGGTGGCACCAGTGCCAAGTCGGGCTGGTTTGATAGTACCAAGTGGTTCCTGCAATCTGCCATCAAAAAGTTGGCAGGCGAGTTTTGTTTTCCAGGGAAAAGCGTCGTTGTTTGTGTTTGGGGGCCTGTGGCTGGGAGTGGCCGGCTGGCTCCTTAGAATCCACGATACGCAGGATGGTTCCCAGACCCAAGGTGGCACCAGTCCCAAGTTGGGCTGGTTTGATAGTACCAAGTGGTTCCTGCAATCTGCCATCCAGAAGCGGGGCAGCTTACTTTTGTTGGCCAGGGAAACGGGCCGAGGTTTGTGTCTGGGGGCCTATGGCTGGGAGTGACCGGCTGCCTCCTGAAAGGCTACGATAGGCAGGATGGTGACCAGACCCATGGTGGCACCAGTGCCAAGTTGGGCTGGTTTGATAGTACCAAGTGGCTCCTGTAATCTGCCATCAAAAACTTGGCAGGCGAGTTTTGTTTCCCAGGGAAAAGCGCCGTTGTTTGTGTTTGGGGGCCTGTGGCTGGGAGTGGCCGGCTGGCTAATTAGAATCCACGACAGGCAGGATGGTTCCCAGACCAGAGGTGACACCAGTGCCAAGTCGGGCTAGTTTGATGGTGAAAAGTGGCTCCTGCAATCTGCCATCCAGAAGCGGGTTAACTTACTTTTGTTTGCCAGGGAAAAGGGCCGAGGTTTTTGTCTGGGGGCCTATGGCTGGGAGTGACCGGCTGTCTCCTGAAAAGCTACGATAGGCAGGATGGTGACCAGACCCATGGTGGCACCAGTGCCAAGTTGGGCTGGTTTGATAGTACCAAGTGGCTCCTGCAATCTGCCATCAAAAAGTTGGCAGGCGAGTTTGTTATCCAGGGAAAAGCGCCGTTGTTTTTGTTTGGGGGCCTGTGGCTGGGAGTGGCCGGATGGCTAATTAGAATCCACGATACGCAGCATGGTTCCCAGACCTGAGGTGGCACCAGTGCCAAGTTGGGCTGGTTTGATACTACCAAGTGCGTCCTGCAATCTGCCATCCAGAAGCGGGGCAGCTTACTTTTGTTTGCCAGGGAAACGGGCCGAGGTTTTGTCTGGGGGCCTATGGCAGGGAGTGACCGGCTGGCTCCTGAAAAACTACGATAGGCAGGATGGTGACCAGACCCATGGTGGCACCAGTGCCAAGTTGGGCTGGTTTGATAGTACCAAGTGGCTCCTGCAATCTGCCATCAAAATGTTGGCAGGCGAGTTTTGTTTTCCAGGGAAAAGCGCCGTTGTTTGTGTTTGGGGGCCTGTGGCTGGGAGTGGCCGGCTGGCTCCTTAGAATCCAAAATACGCACCATGGTTCCCAGACCTGAGGTGGCACCAGTGCCAAGTTGGGCTGGTTTGATTGTAGCAAATGGTTCCTGCAATCTGCCATCCAGAAGCGGGGCAGCTTACTTTTGTTTGCCAGGGAAACGGGCCGAGATTTGTGTCTGGGGGCCTATGGCTGGGAGTGACCGGCTGGCTCCTGAAAAGCTACGATAGGCAGGATGGTGACCAGACCCATGGTGGCACCAGTGCCCTGTTCGGCTGATTTCATAGTACCAAGTGGCTCCTGCACTCTGCCATCAAAATGTTGGCAGGCGAGTTTTGTTTTCCAGGGAAAAGCGCCGTTGTTTGTGTCGGCGGGCCTGTGGCTGGAGTGGCCGGCTGGCTCCTTAGAATCCACAATACGCAGCATGGTTCCCAGACCCAAGGTGGCACCAGTGCCAAGTTGGGCTGGTTTGATAGTACCAAGTGGTTCCTGCAATCTGCCATCAAAAAGTTGTCAGGCGAGTTTTGTTTTCCAGGGAAAATCGCCCTTGTTTTTGTTTGGGGGCCTGTGGCTGGGAGTGGCCGGCTGGCTCCTTAGGATCCACGATACCCAGGATGGTTCCCAGACCAGAGGTGGCACCAGTACCAAGTCGGGCTGGTTTGATAATAACAAGTGGATCCTGCAATCTGCCATCCAGAAGCGGGGCAGCTTACTTTTGTTTGCCAGGGAAACGGGCCGAGCTTTGTGTCAGGGGGCCTATGGCTGGGAGTGACCGGCTGGCTCCTGAAAAGCTACGATAGGCAGGATGGTGACCAGACCCATGGTGGCACCAGTGCCATGTTCGGCTGATTTCATAGTACCAAGTGGCTCCTGCAATCTGCCATCAAAATTCGGCAGGCGAGTTTTGTTTTCCAGGGAAAAGCGCCGTTGTTTTGGTCTGCGGGCCTGTGGCTTGGAGTGACCGGCTGACTCCTTAGAATCCACGATACGCAGGATGGTTCCCAGACCCAAGGTGGCACCAGTGCCAAGTCGGGCTGGTTTGATAGTACCCAGTGGTTCCTGCAATCTGCCATCAAAAAGTTGGCAGGCGAGTTTTGTTTTCCAGGGAAAAGCGTCGTTGTTTGTGTTTGGGGGCCTGTGGCTGGGAGTGGCCGGCTGGCTCCTTAGAATCCACGATACGCAGGATGGTTCCCAGACCCAAGGTGGCACCAGTGCCAAGTCGGGCTGGTTTGTTAGTACCAAGTGGTTCCTGCAATCTGCCATCCAGAAGCGGGGCAGCTGAATTTTGTTTGCCAGAGAAAAAGGCTGTTGTTTGTGTTTCGGGGCCTGTGGCTGGCAGTGGACGGCTGGCTCCTGAAAATCCATGATACGCAGCATGGTTCCCAGACCCAAGGTGGCACCAGTGCCAAGTAGGGCTGGTTTCATAGTACCCAGTGGCTCCTGCAATCTGCCATCCAGAAGAGCGGCAGTTGAATTTTGTTTTCCAGAGAAAAGGGCCGTGGTTTGTGTTTGGGGCCTATGGCTGAGAGTGACCGGCTGGCTCCTGAAAAGCTACGATAGGCAGGATGGTGACCAGACCGATGGTGGCACCAGTGCCAAGTCGGGCTGGTTTGATAATACTAAATAGCTCCTGCAATCTGCCATCCTGACGCGGGGCAGCGGATTTTTGTTTCCAAGAGAAATGGTCCGTGGTTTGTTTTTGGGGCTATATGGCTGGGCGTGGCCTGCTGGCTCCTTAAAAAGCTACGATAGGCAGGATGGTTCCCTGACCCAAGGTGGCACCAGTGCCAAGTCGGGCGGTATTCGTAGTACAAAGTGCGTCCTAAAATTTGCCATCCAGAAGAGGGGCAGTTGAGTTTTGTTTACCAGAGAAAAGGGCCGTGGTTTGTTTTTGGGGGCATATGGCTGATAGTGGCCGTCTGGCGCCTGAAAATCCACGATAGGCAGGATGGTTCCCAGACCAGAGGTGGCACCAGTGCCAAGTCGGGCTGGTTTGATAGTACTAAATAGCACCTGCAATCTGCCATGCAGAAGCGGGGCAGCTTACTTTTGTTTGCCAGGGAAACGGGCCGAGGTTTGTGTCTGGGGGCCTATGGCTGGGAGTGACCGCCTGGCTCCTGAAAAGCTACGATAGGCAGGATGGTTACCAGACCCATGGTGGCACCAGTGCCAAGTTGGGCTGGTTTGATAGTACCAAGTGGCTCCTGCAATCTGCCATCAAAAAGTTGGCAGGCCAGTTTTGTTTTCCAGGGAAAAGCGCCGTTGTTTGTGTTTGGGGGACTGTGGGTGGGAGTGGCCGGCTGGCTCCTTAGAACACACGATACGCAGGATGGTTCCCAGACCGGAGGTGGCACCAGTGCCACGTCGGGCTGGTTTGATGGTGAAAAGTGGCTCCTGCAATCTGCCATCCTGAAGCGGGGTAGCTTACATTTGTGTGCCAGGGAAACGGGCCGAGGTTTATGACTGGGGGCCTAGGGCTAGAAGTGACCGGCTGGCTCCTGAAAAGCAACAATAGGCAGGATGTTTCCCAGACCCAAGGTGGCACCAGTGCCAAGTTGGGCTGGTTTGATGGTACCAACTGGCTCCTGCAATCTGCCATCTAAAAGTTGTCAGGCGAGTTTTGTTTTCCAGGGAAAAGCGCCGTTGATTTTGTTTGGAGGCCTGTGGCTGGCAGTGGCTGCCTGTGGTCTTAGAATCCGGGTTACGCAGCATGGTTCCCAGAGCCAAGGTGGCACCAGTGTCAAGTTGGGCTGGTTTGATTGTACCAAGTGGCTCCTGCAATCTGCCATCCAGAAGCGGGGCAGCTTACTTTTGTTTGCCAGGGAAACGGGCCGAGGTATTTGTCTGGGGACCTATGGCTGGGAGTGACCGGCTGGCTCCTGAAAAGCTACGATAGGCAGGATGGTGACCAGACCCATGGTGGCACCAGTGCCAAGTTGGGCTGGTTTGATAGTACCAAGTGGCTCCTGCAATCTGCCATCAAAATGTTCGCAGGTCAGTTTTGTTTTCCAGGGAAAAGCGCCGTTGTTTGTGTTTGGGGGACTGTGGCTGGGAGTGGCCGGCTGGCTCCTTAGAACACAGGATACGCAGGATGGTTCCCAGACCCAAGGTGGCACCAGTGCCAAGTCGGGCTGGTTTGATAGCACCAAGTGGCTCCTGCAATCTGCCATCCAGAAGCGGGGCAGCTTACTTTTGTTTTCCAGGGAAACGGACCGAGGTTTTTTTCTGGGGGCCTATGGCTGGGAGTGAGCGGCTGGCTCCTGAAAAGCTACGATATGGCTGGGAGTGAGCGGCTGGCTCCTGAAAAGAAACGGACCGAGGTTTTTTTCTGGGGGCCTATGGCTGGGAGTGAGCGGCTGGCTCCTGAAAAGCTACGATAGGCAGGATGGTGACCAGACCCATGGTGGCACCAGTGCCAAGTTGGGCTGGTTTGATAGTACCAAGTGGCTCCTGCAATCTGCCATCAAAATGTTGGCAGGCGAGTTTTGTTTTCCAGGGAAAAGCGCCGTTGTGTGTATTTTGGGGCCTGTGCCTGGGAGTGGCCGGCTGGCTCCTTAGAATCCACGATACGCAGGATGGTTCCCAGACCTGAGGTGGCACCAGTGCCAAGTCGGGCTGGTTTTATAGTACCAAGTGCGTCCTGCAATCTGCCATCCAGAAGCGGGGCAGCTTACTTTTGTTTGCCAGGGAAACGGGCCGAGCTTTGTGTCAGGGGGCCTATGGCTGGGAGTGACCGGCTGGCTCCTGAAAAGCTACGATAGGCAGGATGGTGACCAGACCCATGGTGGCACCAGTGCCATGTTCGGCTGATTTCATAGTACCAAGTGGCTCCTGCAATCTGCCATCAAAAAGTCGGCAGGCGAGTTTTGTTTTCCAGGGAAAAGCGCCGTTGTTTTTGTCTGCGGGCCTGTGGCTTGGAGTGACCGGCTGGCTCCTTAGAATCCACGATACGCAGGATGGTTCCCAGACCCAAGGTGGCACCAGTGCCAAGTCGGGCTGGTTTGATAGTACCAAGTGGTTCCTGCAATCTGCCATCAAAAAGTTGGCAGGCGAGTTTTGTTTTCCAGGGAAAAGCGTCGTTGTTTGTGTTTGGGGGCCTGTGGCTGGGAGTGGTCGGCTGGCTCCTTAGAATCCACGATACGCAGGATGGTTCCCAGACCCAAGGTGGCACCAGTCCCAAGTTGGGCTGGTTTGATAGTACCAAGTGGTTCCTGCAATCTACCATCCAGAAGCGGGGCAGCTTACTTTTGTTTGCCAGGGAAACGGGCCGAGCTTTGTGTCTGGGGGCCTATGGCTGGGAGTGACCGGCTAGCTCCTGAAAAGCTACGATAGGCAGGATGGTGACCAGACCCATGGTGGCACCAGTGCCATGTTCGGCTGATTTCATAGTACCAAGTGGCTCCTGCACTCTGCCATCAAAATGTTGGCAGGCGAGTTTTGTTTTCCAGGGAAAAGCGCCGTTGTTTGTGTCTGCGGGCCTGTGGCTGGAGTGGCCGGCTGGCTCCTTAGAATCCACAATACGCAGCATGGTTCCCAGACCCAAGGTGGCACCAGTGCCAAGTTGGGCTGGTTTGATAGTACCAAGTGGTTCCTGCAATCTGCCATCAAAAAGTTGTCAGGCGAGTTTTGATTTCCAGGGAAAATCGCCGTTGTTTTTGTTTGGGGGCCTGTGGCTGGGAGTGGCCGGCTGGCTCCTTAGGATCCACGATACCCAGGATGGTTCCCAGACCAGAGGTGGCACCAGTACCAAGTCGGGCTGGTTTGATAATAACAAGTGGATCCTGCAATCTGCCATCCAGAAGCGGGGCAGCTTACTTTTGTTGGCCAGGGAAACGGGCCGAGGTTTGTGTCTGGGGGCCTATGGCTGGGAGTGACCGGCTGGCTCCTGAAAAGCTACGATAGGCAGGATGGTGACCAGACCCATGGTGGCACCAGTGCCAAGTTGGGCTGGTTTGATAGTACCAAGTGGCTCCTGCAATCTGCCATCAAAAAGTTGGCAGGCGAGTTTTGTTTTCCAGGGAAAAGCGCCGTTGTGTGTGTTTTGGGGCCTGTGGCTGGGAGTGGCAAGCTGGCTGCTTAGAATCCACGATACGCAGGATGGTTCCCAGACCCAAGGTGGCACCAGTGCCAAGTCGGGCTGGTTTGTTAGTACCAAGTGGTTCCTGCAATCTGCCATCCAGAGGCGGGGCAGCTGAATTTTGTTTGCCAGAGAAAAAGGCTGTTGTTTGTGTTTCGGGGCCTGTGGCTGGCAGTGGACGGCTGGCTCCTGAAAATCCATGATACGCAGCATGGTTCCCAGACCCAAGGTGGCACCAGTGCCAAGTAGGGCTGGTTTCATAGTACCCAGTGGCTCCTGCAATCTGCCATCCAGAAGAGGGGCAGTTGAATTTTGTTTTCCAGAGAAAAGGGCCGTGGTTTGTGTTTGGGGCCTATGGCTGAGAGTGACCGCCTGGCTCCTGAAAAGCTACGATAGGCAGGATGGTGACCAGACCAATGGTGGCACCAGTGCCAAGTCGGGCTGGTTTGATAATACTAAATAGCTCCTGCAATCTGCCATCCTGACGCGGGGCAGCGGATTTTTGTTTCCAAGAGAAATGGTCCGTGGTTTGTTTTTGGGGCTATATGGCTGGGCGTGGCCTGCTGGCTCCTTAAAAAGCTACGATAGGCAGGATGGTTCCCTGACCCAAGGTGGCACCAGTGCCAAGTCGGGCGGTATTCGTAGTACAAAGTGCGTCCTAAAATTTGCCATCCAGAAGAGGGGCAGTTGAGTTTTGTTTACCAGAGAAAAGGGCCGTGGTTTGTTTTTGGGGGCATATGGCTGATAGTGGCCGTCTGGCGCCTGAAAATCCACGATAGGCAGGATGGTTCCCAGACCAGAGGTGGCACCAGTGCCAAGTCGGGCTGGTTTGATAGTACTAAATAGCACCTGCAATCTGCCATGCAGAAGCGGGGCAGCTTACTTTTGTTTGCCAGGGAAACGGGCCGAGGTTTGTGTCTGGGGGCCTATGGCTGGGAGTGACCGCCTGGCTCCTGAAAAGCTACGATAGGCAGGATGGTTACCAGACCCATGGTGGCACCAGTGCCAAGTTGGGCTGGTTTGATAGTACCAAGTGGCTCCTGCAATCTGCCATCAAAAAGTTGGCAGGCCAGTTTTGTTTTCCAGGGAAAAGCGCCGTTGTTTGTGTTTGGGGGACTGTGGCTGGGAGTGGCCGGCTGGCTCCTTAGAACACACGATACGCAGGATGGTTCCCAGACCGGAGGTGGCACCAGTGCCACGTCGGGCTGGTTTGATGGTGAAAAGTGGCTCCTGCAATCTGCCATCCTGAAGCGGGGTAGCTTACATTTGTGTGCCAGGGAAACGGGCCGAGGTTTATGACTGGGGGCCTAGGGCTAGAAGTGACCGGCTGGCTCCTGAAAAGCAACAATAGGCAGGATGGTTCCCAGACCCAAGGTGGCACCAGTGCCAAGTTGGGCTGGTTTGATGGTACCAACTGGCTCCTGCAATCTGCCATCTAAAAGTTGTCAGGCGAGTTTTGTTTTCCAGGGAAAAGCGCCGTTGATTTTGTTTGGAGGCCTGTGGCTGGCAGTGGCTGCCTGTGGTCTTAGAATCCGGGTTACGCAGCATGGTTCCCAGAGCCAAGGTGGCACCAGTGTCAAGTTGGGCTGGTTTGATTGTACCAAGTGGCTCCTGCAATCTGCCATCCAGAAGCGGGGCAGCTTACTTTTGTTTGCCAGGGAAACGGACCGAGGTATTTGTCTGGGGACCTATGGCTGGGAGTGACCGGCTGGCTCCTGAAAAGCTACGATAGGCAGGATGGTGACCAGACCCATGGTGGCACCAGTGCCAAGTTGGGCTGGTTTGATAGTACCAAGTGGCTCCTGCAATCTGCCATCAAAAAGTTGGCAGGTCAGTTTTGTTTTCCAGGGAAAAGCGCCGTTGTTTGTGTTTGGGGGACTGTGGCTGGGAGTGGCCGGCTGGCTCCTTAGAACACAGGATACGCAGGATGGTTCCCAGACCAGAGGTGGCACCAGTGCCAAGTCGGGCTGGTTTGATAGCACCAAGTGGCTCCTGCAATCTGCCATCCAGAAGCGGGGCAGCTTACTTTTGTTTTCCAGGGAAACGGACCGAGGTTTTTTTCTGGGGGCCTATGGCTGGGAGTGAGCGGCTGGCTCCTGAAAAGCTACGATAGGCAGGATGGTGACCAGACCCATGGTGGCACCAGTGCCAAGTTGGGCTGGTTTGATAGTACCAAGTGGCTCCTGCAATCTGCCATCAAAATGTTGGCAGGCGAGTTTTGTTTTCCAGGGAAAAGCGCCGTTGTGTGTATTTTGGGGCCTGTGGCTGGGAGTGGCCGGCTGGCTCCTTAGAATCCACGATACGCAGGATGGTTCCCAGACCTGAGGTGGCACCAGTGCCAAGTCGGGCTGGTTTTATAGTACCAAGTGCGTCCTGCAATCTGCCATCCAGAAGCGGGGCAGCTTACTTGTGTTTGCCAGGGAAACGGGCCGAGCTTTGTGTCAGGGGGCCTATGGCTGGGAGTGACCGGCTGGCTCCTGAAAAGCTACGATAGGCAGGATGGTGACCAGACCCATGGTGGCACCAGTGCCATGTTCGGCTGATTTCATAGTACCAAGTGGCTCCTGCAATCTGCCATCAAAAAGTCGGCAGGCGAGTTTTGTTTTCCAGGGAAAAGCGCCGTTGTTTTTGTCTGCGGGCCTGTGGCTTGGAGTGACCGGCTGGCTCCTTAGAATCCACGATACGCAGGATGGTTCCCAGACCCAAGGTGGCACCAGTGCCAAGTCGGGCTGGTTTGATAGTACCAAGTGGTTCCTGCAATCTGCCATCAAAAAGTTGGCAGGCGAGTTTTGTTTTCCAGGGAAAAGCGTCGTTGTTTGTGTTTGGGGGCCTGTGGCTGGGAGTGGCCGGCTGGCTCCTTAGAATCCACGATACGCAGGATGGTTCCCAGACCCAAGGTGGCACCAGTCCCAAGTTGGGCTGGTTTGATAGTACCAAGTGGTTCCTGCAATCTGCCATCCAGAAGCGGGGCAGCTTACTTTTGTTGGCCAGGGAAACGGGCCGAGGTTTGTGTCTGGGGGCCTATGGCTGGGAGTGACCGGCTGCCTCCTGAAAGGCTACGATAGGCAGGATGGTGACCAGACCCATGGTGGCACCAGTGCCAAGTTGGGCTGGTTTGATAGTACCACGTGGCTCCTGTAATCTGCCATCAAAAACTTGGCAGGCGAGTTTTGTTTCCCAGGGAAAAGCGCCGTTGTTTGTGTTTGGGGGCCTGTGGCTGGGAGTGGCCGGCTGGCTAATTAGAATCCACGACAGGCAGGATGGTTCCCAGACCAGAGGTGACACCAGTGCCAAGTCGGGCTAGTTTGATGGTGAAAAGTGGCTCCTGCAATCTGCCATCCAGAAGCGGGTTAACTTACTTTTGTTTGCCAGGGAAAAGGGCCGAGGTTTTTGTCTGGGGGCCTATGGCTGGGAGTGACCGGCTGGCTCCTGAAAAGCTACGATAGGCAGGATGGTGACCAGACCCATGGTGGCACCAGTGCCAAGTTGGGCTGGTTTGATAGTACCAAGTGGCTCCTGCAATCTGCCATCAAAAAGTTGGCAGGCGAGTTTGTTATCCAGGGAAAAGCGCCGTTGTTTTTGTTTGGGGGCCTGTGGCTGGGAGTGGCCGGATGGCTAATTAGAATCCACGATACGCAGCATGGTTCCCAGACCTGAGGTGGCACCAGTGCCAAGTTGGGCTGGTTTGATAGTACCAAGTGGTTCCTGCAATCTGCCATCAAAAAGTTGTCAGGCGAGTTTTGTTTTCCAGGGAAAATCGCCGTTGTTTTTGTTTGGGGGCCTGTGGCTGGGAGTGGCCGGCTGGCTCCTTAGGATCCACGATGGCCAGGATGGTTCCCAGACCAGAGGTGGCACCAGTACCAAGTCGGGCTGGTTTGATAATAACAAGTGGATCCTGCAATCTGCCATCCAGAAGCGGGGCAGCTTACTTTTGTTTGCCAGGGAAACGGGCCGAGGTTTGTGTCTGGGGGCCTATGGCTGGGAGTGACCGGCTGGCTCCTGAAAAGCTACGATAGGCAGGATGGTGACCAGACCCATGGTGGCACCAGTGCCAAGTTGGGCTGGTTTGATAGTACCAAGTGGCTCCTGCAATCTGCCATCAAAAAGTTGGCAGGCGAGTTTTGTTTTCCAGGGAAAAGCGCCGTTGTGTGTGTTTTGGGGCCTGTGGCTGGGAGTGGCCAGCTGGCTGCTTAGAATCCACGATACGCAGGATGGTTCCCAGACCCAAGGTGGCACCAGTGCCAAGTCGGGCTGGTTTGTTAGTACCAAGTGGTTCCTGCAATCTGCCATCCAGAAGCGGGGCAGCTGAATTTTGTTTGCCAGAGAAAAAGGCTGTTGTTTGTGTTTCGGGGCCTGTGGCTGGCAGTGGACGGCTGGCTCCTGAAAATCCATGATACGCAGCATGGTTCCCAGACCCAAGGTGGCACCAGTGCCAAGTAGGGCTGGTTTCATAGTACCCAGTGGCTCCTGCAATCTGCCATCCAGAAGAGGGGCAGTTGAATTTTGTTTTCCAGAGAAAAGGGCCGTGGTTTGTGTTTGGGGCCTATGGCTGAGAGTGACCGGCTGGCTCCTGAAAAGCTACGATAGGCAGGATGGTGACCAGACCGATGGTGGCACCAGTGCCAAGTCGGGCTGGTTTGATAATACTAAATAGCTCCTGCAATCTGCCATCCTGACGCGGGGCAGCGGATTTTTGTTTCCAAGAGAAATGGTCCGTGGTTTGTTTTTGGGGCTATATGGCTGGGCGTGGCCTGCTGGCTCCTTAAAAAGCTACGATAGGCAGGATGGTTCCCTGACCCAAGGTGGCACCAGTGCCAAGTCGGGCGGTATTCGTAGTACAAAGTGCGTCCTAAAATTTGCCATCCAGAAGAGGGGCAGTTGAGTTTTGTTTACCAGAGAAAAGGGCCGTGGTTTGTTTTTGGGGGCATATGGCTGATAGTGGCCGTCTGGCGCCTGAAAATCCACGATAGGCAGGATGGTTCCCAGACCAGAGGTGGCACCAGTGCCAAGTCGGGCTGGTTTGATAGTACTAAATAGCACCTGCAATCTGCCATGCAGAAGCGGGGCAGCTTACTTTTGTTTGCCAGGGAAACGGGCCGAGGTTTGTGTCTGGGGGCCTATGGCTGGGAGTGACCGCCTGGCTCCTGAAAAGCTACGATAGGCAGGATGGTTACCAGACCCATGGTGGCACCAGTGCCAAGTTGGGCTGGTTTGATAGTACCAAGTGGCTCCTGCAATCTGCCATCAAAAAGTTGGCAGGCCAGTTTTGTTTTCCAGGGAAAAGCGCCGTTGTTTGTGTTTGGGGGACTGTGGGTGGGAGTGGCCGGCTGGCTCCTTAGAACACACGATACGCAGGATGGTTCCCAGACCGGAGGTGGCACCAGTGCCACGTCGGGCTGGTTTGATGGTGAAAAGTGGCTCCTGCAATCTGCCATCCTGAAGCGGGGTAGCTTACATTTGTGTGCCAGGGAAACGGGCCGAGGTTTATGACTGGGGGCCTAGGGCTAGAAGTGACCGGCTGGCTCCTGAAAAGCAACAATAGGCAGGATGGTTCCCAGACCCAAGGTGGCACCAGTGCCAAGTTGGGCTGGTTTGATGGTACCAACTGGCTCCTGCAATCTGCCATCTAAAAGTTGTCAGGCGAGTTTTGTTTTCCAGGGAAAAGCGCCGTTGATTTTGTTTGGAGGCCTGTGGCTGGCAGTGGCTGCCTGTGGTCTTAGAATCCGGGTTACGCAGCATGGTTCCCAGACCCAAGGTGGCACCAGTGTCAAGTTGGGCTGGTTTGATTGTACCAAGTGGCTCCTGCAATCTGCCATCCAGAAGCGGGGCAGCTTACTTTTGTTTGCCAGGGAAACGGGCCGAGGTATTTGTCTGGGGACCTATGGCTGGGAGTGACCGGCTGGCTCCTGAAAAGCTACGATAGGCAGGATGGTGACCAGACCCATGGTGGCACCAGTGCCAAGTTGGGCTGGTTTGATAGTACCAAGTGGCTCCTGCAATCTGCCATCAAAAAGTTGGCAGGTCAGTTTTGTTTTCCAGGGAAAAGCGCCGTTGTTTGTGTTTGGGGGACTGTGGCTGGGAGTGGCCGGCTGGCTCCTTAGAACACAGGATACGCAGGATGGTTCCCAGACCCAAGGTGGCACCAGTGCCAAGTCGGGCTGGTTTGATAGCACCAAGTGGCTCCTGCAATCTGCCATCCAGAAGCGGGGCAGCTTACTTTTGTTTTCCAGGGAAACGGACCGAGGTTTTTTTCTGGGGGCCTATGGCTGGGAGTGAGCGGCTGGCTCCTGAAAAGCTACGATAGGCAGGATGGTGACCAGACCCATGGTGGCACCAGTGCCAAGTTGGGCTGGTTTGATAGTACCAAGTGGCTCCTGCAATCTGCCATCAAAATGTTGGCAGGCGAGTTTTGTTTTCCAGGGAAAAGCGCCGTTGTGTGTATTTTGGGGCCTGTGGCTGGGAGTGGCCAGCTGGCTCCTTAGAATCCACGATACGCAGGATGGTTCCCAGACCCAAGGTGGCACCAGTGCCAAGTCGGGCTGGTTTGTTAGTACCAAGTGGTTCCTGCAATCTGCCATCCAGAAGCGGGGCAGCTGAATTTTGTTTGCCAGAGAAAAAGGCTGTTGTTTGTGTTTCGGGGCCTGTGGCTGGCAGTGGACGGCTGGCTCCTGAAAATCCATGATACGCAGCATGGTTCCCAGACCCAAGGTGGCACCAGTGCCAAGTAGGGCTAGTTTCATAGTACCCAGTGGCTCCTGCAATCTGCCATCCAGAAGAGGGGCAGTTGAGTTTTGTTTTCCAGAGAAAAGGGCCGTGGTTTGTGTTTGGGGCCTATGGCTGAGAGTGACCGGCTGGCCCCTGAAAATCCACGATAGGAAGGATGGTTCCCAGACCCAAGGTGGCACCAGTGCCATGTTGTGCTGGTGTGATAGTCCCAAGTGGCTCCTGCAATCTGCCATCCAGAAGCGGGGCAGCTGAATTTTGTTTGCCAGAGAAAAAGGCTGTGGTTTTTGTTTGGGGGCCTATGGCTGGGAGTGGCCGGCTGGCTCCTGAAAATCCATGATACGCAGCATGGTTCCCAGACCCAAGGTGGCGCCAGTGCCAAGTGGGGCTGGTTTCACAGTGTCAAGTGCCTCCTGCAATCTCCCATCCAGAAGCGGGGCAGCTGAGTTTTGTTTTCCAGGGAAACGGGCCGTTGTTTTTGATTGGGGTCTGTGGCCGAGAGTGTCCAGCTGGCTCCTGACAATCCACAATACGCAGGATGGTTCCCAGACCCAAGGTGGCACCAGTGCCAAGTCGTGCTGGTTTGATAGTACCAAGTGCGTCCTGCAATTTGCCATCCAGAAGAGGGGCAGTTGAGTTTTGTTTGCCAGAGAAAAGCGCCGTTGTTTGTGTTTGGGGTCTTGTGGCTGGGAGTGGCCGACTGGCGCCTTAGAATCTGCGATACGCAGCATGGTTCCCAGACCCAAGGTGGCACCAGTGCCAAGTCAGGCTGGTTTGATAGTACCAAGTGGCTCCTGCAATCTGCCATCCAGAAGCGGGGCAGCTTACTTTTGTTTGCCAGGGAAACGGGCCGAGGTTTGTGACTGGGGGCCTATGGCTGGGAGTGACCGGCTGGCTCCTGGAAAGCTACAATAGGCAGGATGGTTACCAGACCCATGGTGGCACCAGTGCCAAGTTGGGCTGGTTTGATAGTACCAAGTTGCTCCTGCAATCTGCCATCAAAAAGTTGGCAGGCGAGTTTTGTTTTCCAGGGAAAAGCGCCGTTGTTTGTATTTGGGGGCCTGTGGCTGGGAGTGGCCGGCTGGCTCCTTAGAATCCACGATACGCAGGATGGTTCCCAGACCCAAGGTGGCACCAGTGCCAAGTCGGGCTGGTTTGACACTACCAAGTGGTTCCTGCAATCTGCCATCCAGAAGCGGGGCAGCTTACTTTTGTTTGCCAGGGAAACGGGCCGTGGGTTTTGTTTGGGGGCATATAGCTGAGAGTGGCCGGCTGGCCCCTGAAAATCCACGCTAGGCAGCATGGTTCCAGGATGCAAGGTGGCACCAGTGCCAAGTCGGGCTGGTTTGATGAGTCAAAGTGGCTCCTGCAATCTGCCATCCAGAAGCGGGGCAGCTGATTTTTGTTTGCCAGAGAAAAATTCCGTGGATTGTTTTTGGGGGCATATTGCTGGGAGTGGCCGGCTGGCTCCTTAAAATGCTCGATACGCATGATGGTTCCCAGGCCCAAGGTGTCACCACTACCAAGTCGGCCTGCGGTTTTAGTATCAAGTTCATCTTGCAATTTGCCATCCAGAAGAGGGGCAGTTGAGTTTTGTTTGCCAGAGAAACGGGCCGAGGTTTCTGTTTGGGGGCATATGGCTGAGAGTGGCCGGCTGGCCCCTGAAAATCCACGATACACAGCATGGTTCCCAGATCCAAGGTGGCACCAGTGCCAAGTTGGGCTGGTTTGATAGTCCCAAGTGTCTCCTGCAATCTGCCATCCAGAAGCGGGGCAGCTTACTTTTGTTTGCCAGAGAAATAGGCCTAGGTTTTTGTTTGGGGGCCTGTGGCTAGGAGTGGCCGGCTGGCTCCTAAGAATCCACGATACGCAGGATGTTTACCAGACCCATGGTGGCACCAGTGCCAAGTTGGGCTGGTTTGATAGTACCAAGTGGCTCCTGCAAACTCCATCAAAAAGTTGGCAGGCGTGTTTTGTTTTCCAGGGAACAGCGCCGTTGATTTTGTTTGGGGGCCTGTGGCTGGGAGTGGCCGGCTGGCTCCTTAGAATCCACGATACGCAGGATGGTTCCCAGACCGGAGGTGGCACCAGTGCCACGTCGGGCTGGTTTGATGGTGAAAAGTGGCTCCTGCAATCTGCCATCCTGAAGCGGGGTAGCTTACATTTGTGTGCCAGGGAAACGGGCCGAGGTTTATGACTGGGGGCCTAGGGCTAGAAGTGACCGGCTGGCTCCTGAAAAGCAACAATAGGCAGGATGGTTCCCAGACCCAAGGTGGCACCAGTGCCAAGTTGGGCTGGTTTGATGGTACCAACTGGCTCCTGCAATCTGCCATCTAAAAGTTGTCAGGCGAGTTTTGTTTTCCAGGGAAAAGCGCCGTTGATTTTGTTTGGAGGCCTGTGGCTGGCAGTGGCTGCCTGTCGTCTTAGAATCCGGGTTACGCAGCATGGTTCCCAGAGCCAAGGTGGCACCAGTGTCAAGTTGGGCTGGTTTGATTGTACCAAGTGGCTCCTGCAATCTGCCATCCAGAAGCGGGGCAGCTTACTTTTGTTTGCCAGGGAAACGGGCCGAGGTATTTGTCTGGGGACCTATGGCTGGGAGTGACCGGCTGGCTCCTGAAAAACTACGATAGGCAGGATGGTGACCAGACCCATGGTGGCACCAGTGCCAAGTTGGGCTGGTTTGATAGTACCAAGTGGCTCCTGCAATCTGCCATCAAAAAGTTGGCAGGTCAGTTTTGTTTTCCAGGGAAAAGCGCCGTTGTTTGTGTTTGGGGGACTGTGGCTGGGAGTGGCCGGCTGGCTCCTTAGAACACAGGATACGCAGGATGGTTCCCAGACCCAAGGTGGCACCAGTGCCAAGTCGGGCTGGTTTGATAGCACCAAGTGGCTCCTGCAATCTGCCATCCAGAAGCGGGGCAGCTTACTTTTGTTTTCCAGGGAAACGGACCGAGGTTTTTTTCTGGGGGCCTATGGCTGGGAGTGAGCGGCTGGCTCCTGAAAAGCTACGATAGGCAGGATGGTGACCAGACCCATGGTGGCACCAGTGCCAAGTTGGGCTGGTTTGATAGTACCAAGTGGCTCCTGCAATCTGCCATCAAAATGTTGGCAGGCGAGTTTTGTTTTCCAGGGAAAAGCGCCGTTGTGTGTATTTTGGGGCCTGTGGCTGGGAGTGGCCAGCTGGCTCCTTAGAATCCACGATACGCAGGATGGTTCCCAGACCCAAGGTGGCACCAGTGCCAAGTCGGGCTGGTTTGTTAGTACCAAGTGGTTCCTGCAATCTGCCATCCAGAAGCGGGGCAGCTGAATTTTGTTTGCCAGAGAAAAAGGCTGTTGTTTGTGTTTCGGGGCCTGTGGCTGGCAGTGGACGGCTGGCTCCTGAAAATCCATGATACGCAGCATGGTTCCCAGACCCAAGGTGGCACCAGTGCCAAGTAGGGCTAGTTTCATAGTACCCAGTGGCTCCTGCAATCTGCCATCCAGAAGAGGGGCAGTTGAGTTTTGTTTTCCAGAGAAAAGGGCCGTGGTTTGTGTTTGGGGCCTATGGCTGAGAGTGACCGGCTGGCCCCTGAAAATCCACGATAGGAAGGATGGTTCCCAGACCCAAGGTGGCACCAGTGCCATGTTGTGCTGGTGTGATAGTCCCAAGTGGCTCCTGCAATCTGCCATCCAGAAGCGGGGCAGCTGAATTTTGTTTGCCAGAGAAAAAGGCTGTGGTTTTTGTTTGGGGGCCTATGGCTGGGAGTGGCCGGCTGGCTCCTGAAAATCCATGATACGCAGCATGGTTCCCAGACCCAAGGTGGCACCAGTGCCAAGTGGGGCTGGTTTCACAGTGTCAAGTGCCTCCTGCAATCTCCCATCCAGAAGCGGGGCAGCTGAGTTTTGTTTGCCTGTGAAACGGGCCGTTGTTTTTGATTGGGGTCTGTGGCCGAGAGTGTCCAGCTGGCTCCTGACAATCCACAATACGCAGGATGGTTCCCAGACCCAAGGTGGCACCAGTGCCAAGTCGTGCTGGTTTGATAGTACCAAGTGCGTCCTGCAATTTGCCATCCAGAAGAGGGGCAGTTGAGTTTTGTTTGCCAGAGAAAAGCGCCGTTGTTTGTGTTTGGGGTCTTGTGGCTGGGAGTGGCCGACTGGCGCCTTAGAATCTGCGATACGCAGCATGGTTCCCAGACCCAAGGTGGCACCAGTGCCAAGTCGGGCTGATTTGATAGTACCAAGTGGCTCCTGCAATCTGCCATCCAGAAGCGGGGCAGCTTACTTTTGTTTGCCAGGGAAACGGGCCGAGGTTTGTGACTGGGGGCCTATGGCTGGGAGTGACCGGCTGGCTCCTGGAAAGCTACAATAGGCAGGATGGTTACCAGACCCATGGTGGCACCAGTGCCAAGTTGGGCTGGTTTGATAGTACCAAGTGGCTCCTGCAATCTGCCATCAAAAAGTTGGCAGGCGAGTTTTGTTTTCCAGGGAAAAGCGCCGTTGTTTGTATTTGGGGGCCTGTGGCTGGGAGTGGCCGGCTGGCTCCTTAGAATCCACGATACGCAGGATGGTTCCCAGACCCAAGGTGGCACCAGTGCCAAGTCGGGCTGGTTTGACACTACCAAGTGGTTCCTGCAATCTGCCATCCAGAAGCGGGGCAGCTTACTTTTGTTTGCCCGGGAAACGGGCCGTGGGTTTTGTTTGGGGGCATATAGCTGAGAGTGGCCGGCTGGCCCCTGAAAATCCACGCTAGGCAGCATGGTTCCAGGATGCAAGGTGGCACCAGTGCCAAGTCGGGCTGGTTTGATGGGTCAAAGTGGCTCCTGCAATCTGCCATCCAGAAGCGGGGCAGCTGATTTTTGTTTGCCAGAGAAAAATTCCGTGGATTGTTTTTGGGGGCATATTGCTGGGAGTGGCCGGCTGGCTCCTTAAAATGCTCGATACGCATGATGGTTCCCAGGCCCAAGGTGTCACCACTACCAAGTCGGCCTGCGGTTTTAGTATCAAGTTCATCTTGCAATTTGCCATCCAGAAGAGGGGCAGTTGAGTTTTGTTTGCCAGAGAAACGGGCCGAGGTTTCTGTTTGGGGGCATATGGCTGAGAGTGGCCGGCTGGCCCCTGAAAATCCACGATACACAGCATGGTTCCCAGATCCAAGGTGGCACCAGTGCCAAGTTGGGCTGGTTTGATAGTCCCAAGTGTCTCCTGCAATCTGCCATCCAGAAGCGGGGCAGCTTACTTTTGTTTGCCAGAGAAATAGGCCTAGGTTTTTGTTTGGGGGCCTGTGGCTAGGAGTGGCCGGCTGGCTCCTAAGAATCCACGATACGCAGGATGTTTACCAGACCCATGGTGGCACCAGTGCCAAGTTGGGCTGGTTTGATAGTACCAAGTGGCTCCTGCAAACTCCATCAAAAAGTTGGCAGGCGTGTTTTGTTTTCCAGGGAACAGCGCCATTGATTTTGTTTGGGGGCCTGTGGCTGGGAGTGGCCGGCTGGCTCCTTAGAATCCACGATACGCAGGATGGTTCCCAGACCCAAGGTGGCACCAGTGCCAAGTTGGGCTGGTTTGATTACACCAAGTGACTCCTGCAATCTGCCATCCAGAAGTGAGGCAGCTAAGTTTTGTTTGCGAGAAAAAAGGGCCGTGGTTTTGTTGGGGGCCTGTGGCTGGGAGTAGCCGGCTGGCTCCTTAAAATCCACGATAGGCAGGATGGTTCCCAGACCCAAGGTGGCACCAGTGCCAAGTCGGGCTGGTTTGATAGTACCAAGTGGCTCCTGCAATCTGCCATCCAGAAGCGGGGCAGCTGAGTTTTGTTTGCCAGAGAAAAAGGCTGTGGTTTTTGTTTGGGGGCCTGTGGCTGGCAGTGGCCGGCTGACTCCTGAAAATCCACGATACGCAGCATGGTTCCCAGACCCAAGGTGGCACCAGTACAAAGTGGGGCTCGTTTGACAGTGTCAAGTGCCTCCTGCAATCTCCCATCCAGAAGCGGGGCAGCTGAGTTTTTTTTGCCAGGGAAACGGACCTTTGTTTTTGATTGGGGTCTGTGGCCGAGAGTGATCGGCTGTCTCCTGACAATCCACAATACGCAGGATGGTTCCCAGACCAAAGGTGGCACCAGTGCCAAGTCGGGCTGGTTTGATAGTACCAAGTGTCTCCTGCACTCTGCCATCCAGAAGCGGGGCAGCTGAGTTTTGTTTGCCAGAGAAAAGGGCCGTGGGTTGTGTTTGGGGGCATATGGCTGGGAGTGGCCACCTGGCTCCTTAAAATGCACGATACGCCGCATGGTAACCAGACGCAAGGTGGCACCAGTGCCAAGTCGGGCTGTTTTTGTAGTACCCAGTGGCTCCTGCAATTTGCCATCCAGAAGCGGGGCAGCTAAATTTTGTTTGCTAGAGAAAAGGGCTGTGGTTTGTGTTTGGGGGCCTATGGCCGAGAGTGGTAGGCTGGCCCCTGAAAATCAACGATAGGCAGGATGGTTCCCAGATCCAAGGTGGCACCAGTGCCAAGTAAGGCTGGTTGTATGGTTCAAAGTGACTCCTGCAATCTGCCATCCAGAAGCGGGACAGCTGAGTTTTTTTTGCCAGAGAAAAGGTCCGTGGTTTCTTTTTGGGGCATACGGCTGGGAATTGCCGGCTGGCTCCTTAAAATGCTCGATACGCAGGATGGTTCCCAGAGCCAAGGTGGCACCAGTGCCACGTCGGGCGGTTTTCGTAGTACAAAGTGCGTCCTAAAATTTGCCATCCAGAAGAGGGGCAGTTGAGTTTTGTTTGCCAGAGAAAAGGTCCGTGGTTTGTTTTTGGGGGCATATGGCTGAGAGTGGCTGGCTGGCCCCTGAAAATCCACGATACACAGGATGGTTCCCAGATCCAAGGTGGCACCTGTGCCAACTCGGGCTGATTTGATAGTACTAAGTAGCTCCTGCAATCTGCCATCCAGAAGCGGGGCAGCTTACTTTTGTTTGCCAGGTAAACGGGCCGAGGTTTGTGTTTGGGGGCCTATGGCTGAGAGTGACCGGCTGGCTCCTGAAAAGCTACAATAGGCAGGATGGTGACCAGACCCATGGTGGCACCAGTGCCAAGTTGGGCTGGTTTGATAGTACCAAGTGGTTCCTGCAATCTGCCATCCAGAAGCAGGGCAGCTGAGTTTTGTTTGCCAGAGAAAAGGGCCTTGGTTTGTGTTTGGGGGCATATGGCTGGGTGTGGCCAGCTGGCTCCTTAAAATGCACGATATGCAACATGGCTCCCAGACCCAAGGTGGCACCAGTGCCAAGTTGGGCTGGTTTGATAGTACCAAGTGGCTCCTGCAATCTTCCATGATCACGTGGAGAAATACTTTCTGGTTTCAGCCTCATGCTCTTTCTTCTCTCCCTCAACTTCTCTATCACCTCTCATCTGGTTCACATGCGCTGTCTTCAAGGTCCACAGGCTACTTTTCACAGAATCTTCTGGCCTGATGAAGTAAGAATGATGAATAGAACAGAGCTGGGATCTATTTTCCAGTTTGGATAAAATGCATTCTGCACACAAATCCAAGGAGAACGGGCTGCCCCGATGCCCAGAAAATCTTTCACTCCTGCTAGTGTTCTACGTCAACCGCAACTTAGTCTGAAAGAAAAGCTTTTTCTCTGAGAGCATCTGAGAGGTTTGCATGAAGCACTGATATCTGACATATGCAATTTTGAATAGGAGAGGAAAAAGAAAATGGCAAGGAGTTTTTAATTTTAGTGGTTTCAATTTTAATTTCCGTGCACTTTTTCAAAACTTGTCAGCTCAAATGCCCATCAACATCTTTTAGTCATCTGTAAGTCAGTATTCATATAAAATGTGCTTCAAATCCAAAGAATTTCAAATTTGCACTCCAAGCTTCTATGCCTAGATTTATGATTTCCTACACATATTAGATGAAAGGAAGGCCTTTTTTACTGTGGGAGTGCTGGAACACTGGAACAGGTTGCCCAGAGAAGTTGTGGGTGTCCCATCCCTGAAAGTATTCAAGGTCACCTTGGACGGGGCTTGGAGCAGCAACAAAGGAGAAGCTTGATGGTAGAGAAACAAAGTTGGACTATAGAAGAAACTCGGATTGAAGTATAGGATCAAGTTTTCTCTCAGCTCTTGGGGTAAATTCAAAGTTGTACAAAATGACATTTATCTGTGCTATTCACTACTGTAACAGAAAGTTTCATGAAAACTGTACAGAAGATAGTAAATTTTAAAAGAGATAAGAATTACAGCATAAAATCCATGGGATGGGTTACAACATGAGACACTCTCTAAGAGAAAATCTCTTTGTTTCAGCACTTCATCGGGGTAAGATTTCATGAAGTGCCAAAGAAGGCGGCAAAATATCATTCGGGACATTATTTACTGGAATTCAGCCTGGCCATTAGTAGGAACTGCCTTTGAACATATCATGTAGATATACCACACACACTTTCCCTTCACTGAAAAATTACTGTTTACAACAAATAAGCAATTGACGATCAAAATTGATTGAAAGCATCTTAAACATGTCAAGTATTTCATTGTAGATGATCTGTGATCCAAATGCTTCTTCCACCTTCGAGAGGGACAGAAGAATTCTTCCATATCATGATGGTTTAAAATTGTATCAACCAATGTTTTCTGCTGAAAAGATATCATCTATTTTTTTCTATTTTTGGAAGAAAATATTCCTAGACATACAACAGGTGAGAACTAAGTAATTTTAAAGAAACAAATGAAATGAAAATATTCTGTAAATAGAATGAAATGAAAAGCTGTGTTTTAAATAGGAGCTAAATATTAAACAGAATTTTTGTACCAGGCATTTGAATTACTGCACCAGCTCTTTTGCCCATCAAGAGAGGCATTTAGCATTTCAGTCTTTTCCAAGGTGTTCATGATCTGCTATGCTGATCTCTGTGTGTGCCTAGGTGTGTGTGGAGGGGGGGGCATATGAAGGGGAGTGTGTATGTTTGCTTTACAATTGTTGTGGCAGATTCATGCCTCAGCTCCACATTTTGTTTTAAAAAGGTCACACCGAGTGGATATGAAGTTTACTATCAACAAGAGATCGATTCCCAAATCATCCATTTGACTCTCCCTTATAAATCATGTGCTTTGTTGCATATTTTATCAAATATACTTTCAAGCCAGATGGAGGAAGGAGGATGTGGGAATCCCTCCACCATCTTGCAACTTTTATGTAAGTAGGTTTTCAAGAAAATCATCATTTCTCTTTTAAATATGTCTGGAACAGGCATGATGGTAGTGTCAACCTGTTGGAGTTTTTGTTGCTGGAAGAAGTTGTACAAAAGGATTGGTTTTTACATTGACCAGTTACTGAATCAAGCGCAGGAATACATTGGAAATTTAGCTGGGGGTTCCTTTTCCCAGCAGACTACTTCTAGAACGAGCTTGTACACTGAAGCTGACTCTTTTGCTCTCTTTTTGTTTCTTTCCTATTTTCTTGGCTTCTTTGCCACTATCTAGACAATTTTGGAACTTTGTTCCCAACTAAAATGGTTTCAATAGTCTGATTGTGATCATACATTTTTACAAGGAATTTTTAAAATCTTTCCTCGAGTCCAGAAAGTCAAGGACTTAGATCTTTTTCTTCCCTTATCAATATTGCCATGAAATTGATAAATAAAGACCAACTCTTTATTTTTGTTTTTAACCCACGTAGATAATTCCCATCCATTAATCCATTTTGTGGACCAATAGCTGCCATTCTGATGGAAGCTGTCACTTCTTAACAATAGGCATTCTGTGACTATGTTGACTGCACTTTGGGTGAAGATCCTAACTGGTCTTAGATATACATAGGGAGAAATTTGCTCAGCCAGTGTCAGTCTTAAGCATGCGTATCAGAAGATCTTTCTAGAGCTGGGAATTTTCCCATGAAAGGGATTCAGTTAGGGAAGAGACACTTGTGCCAGAGTTTTACATTCTTCTTGAACACTGCTTAAGGAACTTAGATGCCATGTCCATTTGGATCTCTGTCTGCACAGAACTTTGTCATGCCAGCGCTTTGAAATGCATCTTGAAGAGAATTCACTAGCACAGAATGAAAGAGAGTGGAAGGGGTTGGTGGGGCTAACCAGGCCCAACCCCCCTGCCTAAACCAGGATACCTAGAGCCTCTTGCCCAGGATTCTATCTGGGTGTACTTTTAATGTCTTCAAAGATCCAGGCTCCACAATCTTTCTGGGCAGTCTGTGCCGTGGTTCAGTCACCCTGACAGTAAAGAAACATTTACTGATGTTCAAAGGCAATCTCCTGTATTTCAGTGTGTGCCCACTGCCTCTTGTCTTTTCCCTCAGCATCACTGAAAAGACACTGATTCCCTCCCCTTTGCACTATTGCTTCCATATGTATGTGTGATGCCATGTAGAGGTATGTCAAAAACCTCCCTGAAGCCCAGGCAGATAATATTCCCTTCATCTACCAGTCAAGTTGATTCATCAGAGGAGTTTAAAGTGATGTTCAGCATGAAATTCCCCTGAAAAATCATGCTAACTACATTATTTGGTCATCTGTCATGTGCCTGGCAAGGATTTCCAGGAAGAGCTGCTTCATCAACTTCCTGGGGATAAAAAAGAGGCTGGCTGGTTTGTACTATGGCGAGTCCTCTTAATTGCCTTTTTTGAAGATGGGTGTCATTTGCTAACATCCACTCTTTAGCTCCTCTTCTCATCTACACCTCGGCAAAAAGCTTTTCCACTATGTCTGGCTAGGAAAAACTGTGCCAGCACAGAAAACATCTCCCATCGTGTTCTAGAAGTTGCACGGATGTCTGCCAAGTGTTTGGCAGGAAGAAAAGAAAAGTTGTCCAAAACAGCTTCCAATCGAATGTTCCTGTGATTGGAAAAGTCAGGAGAGTGCAAAGGTACTGTTTTCTATCAGTTGGCAAGGTGCGCACACAATCCCAGTGTTGTACAGCTTGCTTCTTCACCTTCCCGAAGCTGCCGCTCTCGCCGGCTGCCGGAGCCCAAGAAGCGGCTTCTTCGCGCAAAGACGATTGTGCCGCTCACAGTGCTCTCCTTAGCGCGGCTTCTGCCGAAAGACGCCCGGCAGCGGCTCTTACCTCCGGAGAGCATCCTACCTTCGTCTTTAGCTCCTCTTCTCATCTACACCTCGGCAAAACGCTTTTCCACTATGTCTGGCTAGGAAAAACTGTGCCAGCACAGAAAACATCTCCCATCGTGTTCTAGAAGTTGCACGGATGTCTGCCAAGTGTTTGGCAGGAAGAAAAGAAAAGTTGTCCAAAACAGCTTCCAATCGAATGTTCATGTGATTGGAAAAGTCAGGAGAGTGCAAAGGTACTGTTTTCTATCAGTTGGCAAGGTGCGCACACAATCCCAGTGTTGTACAGCTTGCTTCTTCACCTTCCCGAAGCTGCCGCTCTCGCCGGCTGCCGGAGCCCAAGAAGCGGCTTCTTCGCGCAAAGACGATTGTGCCGCTCACAGGGCTCTCCTTAGCGCGGCTTCTGCCGAAAGACGCCCGGCAGCGGCTCTTACCTCCGGAGAGCATCCTACCTTCGTCTTTCGCGTCTTTTGTAGTCTACATCTTAGCAAAACGCTTTTCCACTATGTCTGGCTAGGAAAAACTGTGCCAGCACAGAAAACATCTCCCATCGTGTTCTAGAAGTTGCACGGATGTCTGCCAAGTGTTTGGCAGGAAGAAAAGAAAAGTTGTCCAAAACAGCTTCCAATCGAATGTTCCTGTGATTGGAAAAGTCAGGAGAGTGCAAAGGTACTGTTTTCTATCAGTTGGCAAGGTGCGCACACAATCCCAGTGTTGTACAGCTTGCTTCTTCACCTTCCCGAAGCTGCCGCTCTCGCTGGCTCCCGGAACCGAAGAAGCGGCTTCTTCGCGCAAAGACGATTGTGCCGCTCACAGGGCTCTCCTTAGCGCGGCTTCTGCCGAAAGACGCCCGGCAGCGGCTCTTACCTCCGGAGAGCATCCTACCTTCGTCTTTCGCGTCTTTTGTAGTCTACATCTTAGCAAAACGCTTTTCCACTATGTCTGGCTAGGAAAAACTGTGCCAGCACAGAAAACATCTCCCATCGTGTTCTAGAAGTTGCACGGATGTCTGCCAAGTGTTTGGCAGGAAGAAAAGAAAAGTTGTCCAAAACAGCTTCCAATCGAATGTTCCTGTGATTGGAAAAGTCAGGAGAGTGCAAAGGTACTGTTTTCTATCAGTTGGCAAGGTGCGCACACAATCCCAGTGTTGTACAGCTTGCTTCTTCACCTTCCCGAAGCTGCCGCTCTCGCCGGCTGCCGGAGCCCAAGAAGCGGCTTCTTCGCGCAAAGACGATTGTGCCGCTCACAGTGCTCTCCTTAGCGCGGCTTCTGCCGAAAGACGCCCGGCAGCGGCTCTTACCTCCGGAGAGCATCCTACCTTCGTCTTTCGCGTCTTATGTAGTCTACACCTCGGCAAAAAGCTTTTCCACTATGTCTGGCTAGGAAAAACTGTGCCAGCACAGAAAACATCTCCCATCGTGTTCTAGAAGTTGCACGGATGTCTGCCAAGTGTTTGGCAGGAAGAAAAGAAAAGTTGTCCAAAACAGCTTCCAATCGAATGTTCCTGTGATTGGAAAAGTCAGGAGAGTGCAAAGGTACTGTTTTCTATCAGTTGGCAAGGTGCGCACACAATCCCAGTGTTGTACAGCTTGCTTCTTCACCTTCCCGAAGCTGCCACTCTCAGGCGGTAAGAGCCGCTGCCGGGCGTCTTTCGGCAGAAGCCGCGCTAAGGAGAGCACTGTGAGCGGCACAATCGTCTTTGCGCGAAGAAGCCGCTTCTTGGGCTCCGGCAGCCGGCGAGAGCGGCAGCTTCGGGAAGGTGAAGAAGCAAGCTGTACAACACTGGGATTGTGTGCGCACCTTGCCAACTGATAGAAAACAGTACCTTTGCACTCTCCTGACTTTTCCAATCACAGGAACATTCGATTGGAAGCTGTTTTGGACAACTTTTCTTTTCTTCCTGCCAAACACTTGGCAGACATCCGTGCAACTTCTAGAACACGATGGGAGATGTTTTCTGTGCTGGCACAGTTTTTCCTAGCCAGACATAGTGGAAAAGCTTTTTGCCGAGGTGTAGATGAGAAGAGGAGCTAAAGAGTGGATGTTAGCAAATGACACCCATCTTCAAAAAAGGCAATTAAGAGGACTCGCCATAGTACAAACCAGCCAGCCTCTTTTTTATCCCCAGGAAGTTGATGAAGCAGCTCTTCCTGGAAATCCTTGCCAGGCACATGACAGATGACCAAATAATGTAGTTAGCATGATTTTTCAGGGGAATTTCATGCTGAACATCACTTTAAACTCCTCTGATGAATCAACTTGACTGGTAGATGAAGGGAATATTATCTGCCTGGGCTTCAGGGAGGTTTTTGACATACCTCTACATGGCATCACACATACATATGGAAGCAATAGTGCAAAGGGGAGGGAATCAGTGTCTTTTCAGTGATGCTGAGGGAAAAGACAAGAGGCAGTGGGCACACACTGAAATACAGGAGATTGCCTTTGAACATCAGTAAATGTTTCTTTACTGTCAGGGTGACTGAACCACGGCACAGACTGCCCAGAAAGATTGTGGAGCCTGGATCTTTGAAGACATTAAAAGTACACCCAGATAGAATCCTGGGCAAGAGGCTCTAGGTATCCTGGTTTAGGCAGGGGGGTTGGGCCTGGTTAGCCCCACCAACCCCTTCCACTCTCTTTCATTCTGTGCTAGTGAATTCTCTTCAAGATGCATTTCAAAGCGCTGGCATGACAAAGTTCTGTGCAGACAGAGATCCAAATGGACATGGCATCTAAGTTCCTTAAGCAGTGTTCAAGAAGAATGTAAAACTCTGGCACAAGTGTCTCTTCCCTAACTGAATCCCTTTCATGGGAAAATTCCCAGCTCTAGAAAGATCTTCTGATACGCATGCTTAAGACTGACACTGGCTGAGCAAATTTCTCCCTATGTATATCTAAGACCAGTTAGGATCTTCACCCAAAGTGCAGTCAACATAGTCACAGAATGCCTATTGTTAAGAAGTGACAGCTTCCATCAGAATGGCAGCTATTGGTCCACAAAATGGATTAATGGATGGGAATTATCTACGTGGGTTAAAAACAAAAATAAAGAGTTGGTCTTTATTTATCAATTTCATGGCAATATTGATAAGGGAAGAAAAAGATCTAAGTCCTTGACTTTCTGGACTCGAGGAAAGATTTTAAAAATTCCTTGTAAAAATGTATGATCACAATCAGACTATTGAAACCATTTTAGTTGGGAACAAAGTTCCAAAATTGTCTAGATAGTGGCAAAGAAGCCAAGAAAATAGGAAAGAAACAAAAAGAGAGCAAAAGAGTCAGCTTCAGTGTACAAGCTCGTTCTAGAAGTAGTCTGCTGGGAAAAGGAACCCCCAGCTAAATTTCCAATGTATTCCTGCGCTTGATTCAGTAACTGGTCAATGTAAAAACCAATCCTTTTGTACAACTTCTTCCAGCAACAAAAACTCCAACAGGTTGACACTACCATCATGCCTGTTCCAGACATATTTAAAAGAGAAATGATGATTTTCTTGAAAACCTACTTACATAAAAGTTGCAAGATGGTGGAGGGATTCCCACATCCTCCTTCCTCCATCTGGCTTGAAAGTATATTTGATAAAATATGCAACAAAGCACATGATTTATAAGGGAGAGTCAAATGGATGATTTGGGAATCGATCTCTTGTTGATAGTAAACTTCATATCCACTCGGTGTGACCTTTTTAAAACAAAATGTGGAGCTGAGGCATGAATCTGCCACAACAATTGTAAAGCAAACATACACACTCCCCTTCATATGCCCCCCCCTCCACACACACCTAGGCACACACAGAGATCAGCATAGCAGATCATGAACACCTTGGAAAAGACTGAAATGCTAAATGCCTCTCTTGATGGGCAAAAGAGCTGGTGCAGTAATTCAAATGCCTGGTACAAAAATTCTGTTTAATATTTAGCTCCTATTTAAAACACAGCTTTTCATTTCATTCTATTTACAGAATATTTTCATTTCATTTGTTTCTTTAAAATTACTTAGTTCTCACCTGTTGTATGTCTAGGAATATTTTCTTCCAAAAATAGAAAAAAATAGATGATATCTTTTCAGCAGAAAACATTGGTTGATACAATTTTAAACCATCATGATATGGAAGAATTCTTCTGTCCCTCTCGAAGGTGGAAGAAGCATTTGGATCACAGATCATCTACAATGAAATACTTGACATGTTTAAGATGCTTTCAATCAATTTTGATCGTCAATTGCTTATTTGTTGTAAACAGTAATTTTTCAGTGAAGGGAAAGTGTGTGTGGTATATCTACATGATATGTTCAAAGGCAGTTCCTACTAATGGCCAGGCTGAATTCCAGTAAATAATGTCCCGAATGATATTTTGCCGCCTTCTTTGGCACTTCATGAAATCTTACCCCGATGAAGTGCTGAAACAAAGAGATTTTCTCTTAGAGAGTGTCTCATGTTGTAACCTATCCCATGGATTTTATGCTGTAATTCTTATCTCTTTTAAAATTTACTATCTTCTGTACAGTTTTCATGAAACTTTCTGTTACAGTAGTGAATAGCACAGATAAATGTCATTTTGTACAACTTTGAATTTACCCCAAGAGCTGAGAGAAAACTTGATCCTATACTTCAATCCGAGTTTCTTCTATAGTCCAACTTTGTTTCTCTACCATCAAGCTTCTCCTTTGTTGCTGCTCCAAGCCCCGTCCAAGGTGACCTTGAATACTTTCAGGGATGGGACACCCACAACTTCTCTGGGCAACCTGTTCCAGTGTTCCAGCACTCCCACAGTAAAAAAGGCCTTCCTTTCATCTAATATGTGTAGGAAATCATAAATCTAGGCATAGAAGCTTGGAGTGCAAATTTGAAATTCTTTGGATTTGAAGCACATTTTATATGAATACTGACTTACAGATGACTAAAAGATGTTGATGGGCATTTGAGCTGACAAGTTTTGAAAAAGTGCACGGAAATTAAAATTGAAACCACTAAAATTAAAAACTCCTTGCCATTTTCTTTTTCCTCTCCTATTCAAAATTGCATATGTCAGATATCAGTGCTTCATGCAAACCTCTCAGATGCTCTCAGAGAAAAAGCTTTTCTTTCAGACTAAGTTGCGGTTGACGTAGAACACTAGCAGGAGTGAAAGATTTTCTGGGCATCGGGGCAGCCCGTTCTCCTTGGATTTGTGTGCAGAATGCATTTTATCCAAACTGGAAAATAGATCCCAGCTCTGTTCTATTCATCATTCTTACTTCATCAGGCCAGAAGATTCTGTGAAAAGTAGCCTGTGGACCTTGAAGACAGCGCATGTGAACCAGATGAGAGGTGATAGAGAAGTTGAGGGAGAGAAGAAAGAGCATGAGGCTGAAACCAGAAAGTATTTCTCCACGTGATCATGGAAGATTGCAGGAGCCACTTGGTACTATCAAACCAGCCCAACTTGGCACTGGTGCCACCTTGGGTCTGGGAGCCATGTTGCATATCGTGCATTTTAAGGAGCCAGCTGGCCACACCCAGCCATATGCCCCCAAACACAAACCAAGGCCCTTTTCTCTGGCAAACAAAACTCAGCTGCCCTGCTTCTGGATGGCAGATTGCAGGAACCACTTGGTACTATCAAACCAGCCCAACTTGGCACTGGTGCCACCATGGGTCTGGTCACCATCCTGCCTATTGTAGCTTTTCAGGAGCCAGCCGGTCACTCTCAGCCATAGGCCCCCAAACACAAACCTCGGCCCGTTTCCCTGGCAAACAAAAGTAAGCTGCCCCGCTTCTGGATGGCAGATTGCAGGAGCTACTTAGTACTATCAAATCAGCCCGACTTGGCACAGGTGCCACCTTGGATCTGGGAACCATCCTGTGTATCGTGGATTTTCAGGGGCCAGCCAGCCACTCTCAGCCATATGCCCCCAAAAACAAACCACGGACCTTTTCTCTGGTAAACAAAACTCAACTGCCCCTCTTCTGGATGGCAAATTTTAGGACGCACTTTGTACTACGAAAACCGCCCGACGTGGCACTGGTGCCACCTTGTGTCAGGGAACCATCCTGCATATCGAGCTTTTTAAGGAGCCAGCCGGCCAGGCCCAGCCATATACCCCCAAAAACAAACCACGGACCATTTCTCATGGAAACAAAAATCCGCTGCCCCGCGTCTGGATGGCAGATTGCAGGAGCCACTTTGCACCATCAAACCAGCCCGACTTGGCACTGGTGCCACCTTGGGTCTGGGAACAATCCTGCGTATCGTACATATTCAGGAACCAGCCGAACACTCCCAGCCACAGGCCCCCAAACACAAACAACGGCCCATTTCCCTGGCAAACAAAACTCAGCGGCCCCGCTTCTGGATGGCAGTTTGCAGGAGCCACTTGGGACTATCAAACCAGCCCGACTTGGCACTGGTGCCACCTTGGGTCTGGGAACCATCCTGCGTATGGTGGATTCTAAGGAGCCAGCCGGCCACTCCCAGCCACAGGCCCCCAACAAAAACCACGGCCCTTTTTTCTGGCAAACAAAACTTAGCTGCCTCACTTCTGGATGGCAGATTGCAGGAGCCACTTGGTGTAATCAAACCAGCCCGACTTGGCACTGGTGCCACCTTGGGTCTGGGAACCATCCTGCGTATCGTGGATTCTAAGGAGCCAGCCGGCCACTCCCAGCCACAGGCCCCCAAACAAAATCAACGGCGCTGTTCCCTGGAAAACAAAACACGCCTGCCAACTTTTTGATGGAGTTTGCAGGAGCCACTTGGTACTATCAAACCAGCCCGACTTGGCACTTGTGCCACCTTGGGTCTGGGAAACATCCTGCGTATCGTGGATTCTTAGGAGCCAGCCGGCCACTCCTAGCCACAGGCCCCCAGACAAAAACCTAGGCCTATTTCTCTGGCAAACAAAAGTAAGCTGCCCCGCTTCTGGATGGCAGATTGCAGGAGACACTTGGTACTATCAAACCAGCCCAACTTGGCACTGGTGCCACCTTGGATCTGGGAACCATGCTGTGTATCGTGGATATTCAGGGGCCAGCCGGCCACTCTCAGCCATATGTCCCCAAACAGAAACCTCGGCCCGTTTCTCTGGCAAACAAAACTCAACTGCCCCTCTTCTGGATGGCAAATTGCAGGATGAACTTGATACTAAAACCGCAGGCCGACTTGGTAGTGGTGACACCTTGGACCTGGGAACCATCATGCGTATCGAGCATTTTAAGGAGCCAGCCGGCCACTCCCAGCAATATGCCCCCAAAAACAATCCACGGAATTTTTCTCTGGCAAACAAAAATCAGCTGCCCCGCTTCTGGATGGCAGATTGCAGGAGCCACTTTGCACCATCAAACCAGCCCGACTTGGCACTGGTGCCACCTTGCATCTGGGAACCATGCTGCCTAGCGTGGATTTTCAGGAGCCAGCCGGCCACTCTCAGCCATAGGCCCCCAAACAAAACCCACGGCCCATTTCCCTGGCAAACAAAATTAAGCTGCCCCGCTTCTGGATGGCAGATTGCAGGACGCACTTGGTAGTATCAAACCAGCCCGACTTGGCACTGGTGCCACCTTGGGTCTGGGAACCATCCTGCGTATTGTGGGTTCAAAGGAGCCAGCCGGCCACTCCCAGCCACAGGCCCCCAAATACAAACAACGGCGCTTTTCCCTGGAAAACAAAACTCGCCTGCCAACTTTTTGATGGCAGATTGCAGGAGCCACTTGGTACTATCAAACCAGCCCGACTTGGCACTGGTGCCACCTTGGGTCTGGGAGCCATGTTGCATATCGTGCATTTTAAGGAGCCAGCTGGCCACTCCCAGCCATATGCCCCCAAACACAAACCAAGGCCCTTTTCTCTGGCAAACAAAACTCAGCTGCCCTGCTTCTGGATGGCAGATTGCAGGAACCATTTGGTACTATCAAACCAGCCCAACTTGGCACTGGTGCCACCATGGGTCTGGTCACCATCCTGCCTATTGTAGCTTTTCAGGAGCCAGCCGGTCACTCTCAGCCATAGGCCCCCAAACACAAACCTCGGCCCGTTTCCCTGGCAAACAAAAGTAAGCTGTCCCGCTTCTGGATGGCAGATTGCAGGAGCTACTTAGTACTATCAAATCAGCCCGACTTGGCACAGGTGCCACCTTGGATCTGGGAACCATCCTGTGTATCGTGGATTTTCAGGGGCCAGCCAGCCACTCTCAGCCATATGCCCCCAAAAACAAACCACGGACCTTTTCTCTGGCAAACAAAACTCAACTGCCCCTCTTCTGGATGGCAAATTTTAGGACGCACTTTGTACTATGAAAACCGCCCGACGTGGCACTGGTGCCACCTTGTGTCAGGGAACCATCCTGCATATCGAGCTTTTTAAGGAGCCAGCCGGCCAGGCCCAGCCATATACCCCCAAAAACAAACCACGTACCATTTCTCATGGAAATAAAAATCCGCTGCCCCGCGTCTGGATGGCAGATTGCAGGAGCCACTTTGCACCATCAAACCAGCCCGACTTGGCACTGGTGCCACCTTGGGTCTGGGAACAATCCTGCGTATCGTACATATTCAGGAACCAGCCGAACACTCCCAGCCACAGGCCCCCAAACACAAACAACGGCCCATTTCCCTGGCAAACAAAACTCAGCTGCCCCGCTTCTGGATGGCAGTTTGCAGGAGCCACTTGGTACTATCAAACCAGCCCGACTTGGCACTGGTGTCACCTTGGGTCTGGGAACCATCCTGCGTATGGTGGATTCTAAGGAGCCAGCCGGCCACTCCCAGCCACAGGCCCCCAACAAAACCACGGCCCTTTTTTCTGGCAAACAAAACTTAGCTGCCTCACTTCTGGATGGCAGATTGCAGGAGCCACTTGGTGTAATCAAACCAGCCCGACTTGGCACTGGTGCCACCTTGGGTCTGGGAACCATCCTGCGTATCGTGGATTCTAAGGAGCCAGCCGGCCACTCCCAGCCACAGGCCCCCAAACAAAATCAACGGCGCTGTTCCCTGGAAAACAAAACTCGCCTGCCAACTTTTTGATGGAGTTTGCAGGAGCCACTTGGTACTATCAAACCAGCCCGAGTTGGCACTGGTGCCACCTTGGGTCTGGGAAACATCCTGCGTATCGTGGATTCTTAGGAGCCAGCCGGCCACTCCTAGCCACAGGCCCCCAGACAAAAACCTAGGCCTATTTCTCTGGCAAACAAAAGTAAGCTGCCCCGCTTCTGGATGGCAGATTGCAGGAGACACTTGGTACTATCAAACCAGCCCAACTTGGCACTGGTGCCACCTTGGATCTGGGAACCATGCTGTGTATCGTGGATATTCAGGGGCCAGCCGGCCACTCTCAGCCATATGTCCCCAAACAGAAACCTCGGCCCGTTTCTCTGGCAAACAAAACTCAACTGCCCCTCTTCTGGATGGCAAATTGCAGGATGAACTTGATACTAAAACCGCAGGCCGACTTGGTAGTGGTGACACCTTGGACCTGGGAACCATCATGCGTATCGAGCATTTTAAGGAGCCAGCCGGCCACTCCCAGCAATATGCCCCCAAAAACAATCCACGGAATTTTTCTCTGGCAAACAAAAATCAGCTGCCCCGCTTCTGGATGGCAGATTGCAGGAGCCACTTTGCACCATCAAACCAGCCCGACTTGGCACTGGTGCCACCTTGCATCTGGGAACCATGCTGCCTAGCGTGGATTTTCAGGAGCCAGCCGGCCACTCTCAGCCATAGGCCCCCAAACAAAACCCACGGCCCGTTTCCCTGGCAAACAAAATTAAGCTGCCCCGCTTCTGGATGGCAGATTGCAGGACGCACTTGGTAGTATCAAACCAGCCCGACTTGGCACTGGTGCCACCTTGGGTCTGGGAACCATCCTGCGTATTGTGGGTTCAAAGGAGCCAGCCGGCCACTCCCAGCCACAGGCCCCCAAATACAAACAACGGCGTTTTTCCCTGGAAAACAAAACTCGCCTGACAACTTTTTGATGGCAGATTGCAGGAGCCACTTGGTACTATCAAACCAGCCCAACTTGGCACTGGTGCCACCATGGGTCTGGTCACCATCCTGCCTATCGTAGCTTTTCAGGAGCCAGCCGGTCACTCCCAGCCATAGGTCCCCAGTCACAAACCTCGGCCCGTTTCCCTGGCAAACAAAAGTAAGCTGCCCCGCTTCTGGATGGCAGATTGCAGGAGCCACTTGGTACTATCAAACCAGCCCAACTTGGCACTGGTGCCACCTCTGGTCTGGGAACCATGCTGCGTAACACAGATTCTAAGGCGCCAGTCGGCCACTCCCAGCCAAAAGCCCCCAAACACAAACAACGGCGCTATTCTCTGGCAAACAAAACTCCACTGCCACTCTTCTGGATGGCAAATTGCAGGACGCACTTGGTACTATAAAAACAGCCCGACTTGGCACTGGTGCCACCTTGGGTCTGGGAACCATCCTGCGTATCGATCTTTTTAATGAGACAGCCGGCCACTCCCAGCCATATGCCCCCAAACACAACCCACGGCCCTTTTCTCTGGCAAAAAAAACTCAACTGCACTGCTTCTGGATGGCAGATTGCAGGAGCCACTTGGTACTATCAAACCAGCCCGACTTGGCACTGGTGCCACCTTGGGTCTGGGAACCATCCAGCCTATCGTGGATTTTAAGGAGCCAGCCGGCTACTCCCAGCCACAGGCCCCCAACAAAAACCACGGCCATTTTTTCTGGCAAACAAAACTTAGCTGCCTCACTTCTGGATGGCAGATTGAAGGAGCCACTTGGTGTAATCAAACCAGCCCAACTTGGCACTGGTGCCACCTTGGGTCTGGGAACCATCCTGCGTATCGTGGATTCTAAGGAGCCAGCCGGCCACTCCCAGCCACAGGTCCCCAAACAAAATCAACGGCGCTTTTCCCTGGAAAACAAAACACGTCTGCCAACATTTTGATGGAGTTTGCAGGAGCCACTTGGTACTATCAAACCAGCCCGACTTGGCACTGGTGCCACCTTGGGTCTGGGAAACATCCTGCGTATCGTGGATTCTAAGGAGCCAGCCGGCCACTCCTAGCCACAGGCCCCCAGACAAAAACCTAGGCCTATTTCTCTGGCAAACAAAAGTAAGCTGCCCCGCTTCTGGATGGCAGATTGCAGGAGACACTTGGGACTATCAAACCAGCCCAACTTGGCACTGGTGCCACCTTGGATCTGGGAACCATGCTGTGTATCGTGGATATTCAGGGGCCACCCGGCCACTCTCAGCCATATGTCCCCAAACAGAAACCTCGGCCCGTTTCTCTGGCAAACAAAACTCAACTGCCCCTCTTCTGGATGGCAAATTGCAGGATGAACTTGATACTAAAACCGCAGGCCGACTTGGTAGTGGTGACACCTTGGGCCTGGGAACCATCATGCGTATCGAGCATTTTAAGGAGCCAGCCGGCCACTCCCAGCAATATGCCCCCAAAAACAATCCACGGAATTTTTCTCTGGCAAACAAAAATCAGCTGCCCCGCTTCTGGATGGCAGATTGCAGGAGCCACTTTGCACCATCAAACCAGCCCGACTTGGCACTGGTGCCACCTTGCATCTGGGAACCATGCTGCCAAGCGTGGATTTTCAGGAGCCAGCCGGCCACTCTCAGCCATAGGCCCCCAAACAAAACCCACGGCCCGTTTCCCTGGCAAACAAAATTAAGCTGCCCCGCTTCTGGATGGCAGATTGCAGGACGCACTTGGTAGTATCAAACCAGCCCGACTTGGCACTGGTGCCACCTTGGGTCTGGGAACCATCCTGCGTATTGTGGGTTCAAAGGAGCCAGCCGGCCACTCCCAGCCACAGGCCCCCAAATACAAACAACGGCGCTTTTCCCTGGAATACAAAACTCGCCTGACAACTTTTTGATGGCAGATTGCAGGAGCCACTTGGTACTATCAAACCAGCCCAACTTGGCACTGGTGCCACCATGGGTCTGGTCACCATCCTGCCTATCGTAGCTTTTCAGGAGCCAGCCGGTCACTCCCAGCCATAGGTCCCCAGTCACAAACCTCGGCCCGTTTCCCTGGCAAACAAAAGTAAGCTGCCCCACTTCTGGATGGCAGATTGCAGGAGCCACTTGGTACTATCAAACCAGCCCAACTTGGCACTGGTGCCACCTCTGGTCTGGGAACCATGCTGCGTAACACAGATTCTAAGGCGCCAGTCGGCCACTCCCAGCCAAAAGCCCCCAAACACAAACAACGGCGCTATTCTCTGGCAAACAAAACTCCACTGCCCCTCTTCTGGATGGCAAATTGCAGGACGCACTTGGTACTATAAAAACAGCCCGACTTGGCACTGGTGCCACCTTGGGTCTGGGAACCATCCTGCGTATCGATCTTTTTAATGAGACAGCCGGCCACTCCCAGCCATATGCCCCCAAACACAACCCACGGCCCTTTTCTCTGGCAAACAAAACTCAACTGCACCGCTTCTGGATGGCAGATTGCAGGAGCCACTTGGTACTATCAAACCAGCCCGACTTGGCACTGGTGCCACCTTGGGTCTGGGAACCATCCAGCCTATCGTGGATTTTAAGGAGCCAGCCGGCTACTCCCAGCCACAGGCCCCCAACAAAAACCACGGCCATTTTTTCTGGCAAACAAAACTTAGCTGCCTCACTTCTGGATGGCAGATTGCAGGAGCCACTTGGTGTAATCAAACCAGCCCGACTTGGCACTGGTGCCACCTTGGGTCTGGGAACCATCCTGCGTATCGTGGATTCTAAGGAGCCAGCCGGCCACTCCCAGCCACAGGTCCCCAAACAAAATCAACGGCGCTGTTCCCTGGAAAACAAAACACGTCTGCCAACATTTTGATGGAGTTTGCAGGAGCCACTTGGTACTATCAAACCAGCCCGACTTGGCACTGGTGCCACCTTGGGTCTGGGAAACATCCTGCGTATCGTGGATTCTAAGGAGCCAGCCGGCCACTCCTAGCCACAGGCCCCCAGACAAAAACCTAGGCCTATTTCTCTGGCAAACAAAAGTAAGCTGCCCCGCTTCTGGATGGCAGATTGCAGGAGACACTTGGGACTATCAAACCAGCCCAACTTGGCACTGGTGCCACCTTGGATCTGGGAACCATGCTGTGTATCGTGGATATTCAGGGGCCAGCCGGCCACTCTCAGCCATATGTCCCCAAACAGAAACCTCGGCCCGTTTCTCTGGCAAACAAAACTCAACTGCCCCTCTTCTGGATGGCAAATTGCAGGATGAACTTGATACTAAAACCGCAGGCCGACTTGGTAGTGGTGACACCTTGGGCCTGGGAACCATCATGCGTATCGAGCATTTTAAGGAGCCAGCCGGCCACTCCCAGCAATATGCCCCCAAAAACAATCCACGGAATTTTTCTCTGGCAAACAAAAATCAGCTGCCCCGCTTCTGGATGGCAGATTGCAGGAGCCACTTTGCACCATCAAACCAGCCCGACTTGGCACTGGTGCCACCTTGCATCTGGGAACCATGCTGCCTAGCGTGGATTTTCAGGAGCCAGCCGGCCACTCTCAGCCATAGGCCCCCATACAAAACCCACGGCCCGTTTCCCTGGCAAACAAAATTAAGCTGCCCCGCTTCTGGATGGCAGATTGCAGGACGCACTTGGTAGTATCAAACCAGCCCGACTTGGCACTGGTGCCACCTTGGGTCTGGGAACCATCCTGCGTATCATGGATTTTCAGGAGCCAGCCGTCCACTGCCAGCCACAGGCCCCGAAACACAAACAACAGCCTTTTTCTCTGGCAAACAAAATTCAGCTGCCCCGCTTCTGGATGGCAGATTGCAGGAACCACTTGGTACTTACAAACCAGCCCGACTTGGCACTGGTGCCACCTTGGGTCTGGGAACCATCCTGCGTATCGTGGATTCTAAGGAGCCAGCTGGCCACTCCCAGCCACAGGCCCCAAAACACACACAACGGTGCTTTTCCCTGGAAAACAAAACTCGCCTGCCAAACATTTGATGGCAGATTGCAGGAGCCACTTGGTACTATCAAACCAGCCCAACTTGGCACTGGTGCCACCATGGGTCTGGTCACCATCCTGCCTATCGTAGCTTTTCAGGTGCCAGCCAGCCACCCCCAGCCATAGGCCCCTAGACAAATATTTCGGCCCGTTTCCCTGGCAAACAAAAGTAAGCTGCCCCGCTTCTGGATGGCAGATTGCAGGAGCCACTTTGCACCATCAAACCAGTCCAACTTGGCACTGGTGCCACCTCTGGTCTGGGAACCATCCTGCGTATCGTGGGTTCTAAGGAGCCAGCTGGCCACTCCCAGCCACAGGCCCCCAAACACAAACAACGGCGCTTTTCCCTGGAAAACAAAACTCGCCTGCCAACTTTTTGATGGCAGATTGCCGGAGCCACTTGGTACTATCAAACCAGCCCAACTTGGCACTGGTGCCACCATGGGTCTGGTCACCATCCTGCCTATCGTAGCTTTTCAGGAGCCAGCCGGTCACTCCCAGCCATAGGCCCCCAGACACAAACCTCGGCCCGTTTCCCTGGCAAACAAAAGTAAGCTGCCCCGCTTCTGCATGGCAGATTGCAGGAGCTATTTAGTACTATCAAACCAGCCCGACTTGGCACTGGTGACACCTCTGGTCTGGGAACCATCCTGCCTATCGTGGATTTTCAGGGGCCAGCCGGCCACTCTCAGCCATATGCCCCCAAAAACAAACCACGGCCCTTTTCTCTGGCAAACAAAACTCAACTGCCCCTCTTCTGGATGGCAAATTTTAGGACGCACTTTGTACTACGAAAACCGCCCGACGTGGCACTGGTGCCACCTTGTGTCAGGGAACCATCCTGCATATCGAGCTTTTTAAGGAGCCAGCCGGCCACGCCCAGCCATATACCCCCAAAAACAAACCACGGACCATTTCTCATGGAAACAAAAATCCGCTGCCCCGCGTCTGGATGGCAGATTGCAGGAGCCACTTTGCACCATCAAACCAGCCCGACTTGGCACTGGTGCCACCTTGGGTCTGGGAACAATCCTGCATATCGTGGATTCTAAGGAGCCAGCCGGCCACTCCCAGCCACAGGCCCGCAAACACAAACAACGGCGCTTTTCCCTGGAAAACAAAACTCGCCTGCCAAATTTTTGATGGCAGATTGCAGGAGCCACTTGGTACTATCAAACCAGCCCAACTGTGTACTGGTGCCACTATGGGTCTGGGAACCATCCTGCCTATTGTAGCATTTCAGGAGCCAGCCGGTCACTCCCAGCCATAGTCCCCCAGACACAAACCTCGGACAGTTTCCCTGGCAAACAAAATTAAGCTGCCCCGATTCTGGATGGCAGATTGCAGGAGCCACTTGGTAGTGTCAAACCAGCCCGACTTGGCACTGGTGCCACCTTGGGTCTGGGAACCATCCTGCGTATCGTGGATTCTAAGCAGCCACCCGGCCACTCTGAGCCACAGGCGCCCAAACACTAACAACGGCGCTTTTCCCTGGAAAACAAAACTCGCCTGCCAACATTTTGATGGCAGATTGCAGGAGCCACTTGGTGCTATCAAACCAGCCCAACTTGGCACTGGTGCCACCATGGGTCTGGTCACCATCCTGCCTATCGTAGCTTTTCAGGAGCCAGCCGGTCACTCCCAGCCATAGACCCCCAGACACAAACCTCGGCCCGTTTCCCTGGAAAACAAAAGTAAGCTGCCCCGCTTCTGGATGGCAGATTGCAGGAGCCACTTGGTACTATCAAATCAGCCCAACTTGGCACTGGTGCCACCATGGGTCTGGTCACCATCCTGCCTATCGTAGCTTTTCAGGAGCCAGCCGGTCACTCCCAGCCATAGGCCCCCTGACACAAACCTCGGCCCGTTTCCCTGGCAAACAAAAGTAAACTGCCCCGCTTCTGGATGGCAGATTGCAGGACGCACTTGGTACTATAAAAACAGCCCGACTTGGCACTGGTGCCACCTTGGGTCTGGGAACCATCCTGCGTATCGATCTTTTTAATGAGACAGCCGGCCACTCCCAGCCATATGCCCCCAAACACAACCCACGGCCCTTTTCTCTGGCAAACAAAACTCAACTGCACCGCTTCTGGATGGCAGATTGCAGGAGCCACTTGGTACTATCAAACCAGCCCGACTTGGCACTGGTGCCACCTTGGGTCTGGGAACCATCCTGCGTATGGTGGATTCTAAGGAGCCAGCCGGCCACTCCCAGCCACAGGCCCCCAACAAAAACCACGGCCCTTTTTTCTGGCAAACAAAACATAGCTGCCTCACTTCTGGATGGCAGATTGCAGGAGCCACTTGGTGTAATCAAACCAGCCCGACTTGGCACTGGTGCCACCTTGGGTCTGGGAACCATCCTGCGTATCGTGGATTCTAAGGAGCCAGCCGGCCACTCCCAGCCACAGGCCCCCAAACAAAATCAACGGCGCTGTCCCCTGGAAAACAAAACTCGCCTGCCAACTTTTTGATGGAGTTTGCAGGAGCCACTTGGTACTATCAAACCAGCCCGAGTTGGCACTGGTGCCACCTTGGGTCTGGGAAACATCCTGCGTATCGTGGATTCTTAGGAGCCAGCCGGCCACTCCTAGCCACAGGCCCCCAGACAAAAACCTCGGCCCGTTTCTCTGGCAAACAAAAGTAAGCTGCCCCTCTTCTGGATGGCAAATTGCAGGATGAACTTGATACTAAAACCGCAGGCCGACTTGGTAGTGGTGACACCTTGGGCCTGGGAACCATCATGCGTATCGAGCATTTTAAGGAGCCAGCCGGCCACTCCCAGCAATATGCCCCCAAAAACAATCCACGGAATTTTTCTCTGGCAAACAAAAATCAGCTGCCCCGCTTCTGGATGGCAGATTGCAGGAGCCACTTTGCACCATCAAACCAGCCCGACTTGGCACTGGTGCCACCTTGCATCTGGGAACCATGCTGCCTAGCGTGGATTTTCAGGAGCCAGCCGGCCACTCTCAGCCATAGGCCCCCATACAAAACCCACGGCCCGTTTCCCTGGCAAACAAAATTAAGCTGCCCCGCTTCTGGATGGCAGATTGCAGGACGCACTTGGTAGTATCAAACCAGCCCGACTTGGCACTGGTGCCACCTTGGGTCTGGGAACCATCCTGCGTATCATGGATTTTCAGGAGCCAGCCGTCCACTGCCAGCCACAGGCCCCGAAACACAAACAACAGCCTTTTTCTCTGGCAAACAAAAGTAAGCTGCCCCGCTTCTGGATGGCAGATTGCAGGAACCACTTGGTACTAACAAACCAGCCCGACTTGGCACTGGTGCCACCTTGGGTCTGGGAACCATCCTGCGTATGGTGGATTCTAAGGAGCCAGCTGGCCACTCCCAGCCACAGGCCCCAAAACACACACAATGGTGCTTTTCCCTGGAAAACAAAACTCGCCTGCCAAACATTTGATGGCAGATTGCAGGAGCCACTTGGTACTATCAAACCAGCCCAACTTGGCACTGGTGCCACCATGGGTCTGGTCACCATCCTGCCTATCGTAGCTTTTCAGGAGCCAGGCGGTCACTCCCAGCCATAGACCCCCAGACACAAACCTCGGCCCGTTTCCCTGGAAAACAAAAGTAAGCTGCCCCGATTCTGGATGGCAGATTGCAGGAGCCACTTGGTACTATCAAATCAGCCCAACTTGGCACTGGTGCCACCATGGGTCTGGTAAACATCCTGCCTATCGTAGCTTTTCAGGAGCCAGCCGGTCACTCCCTGCCATAGGCCCCCAGACACAAACCTCGGCCCGTTTCCCTGGCAAACAAAAGTAAACCGCCCCGCTTTTGGATGGCAGATTGCAGGATGCATTTGGTACTATCAAACCTGCCCGACTTGGCCCTCGTGCCACCTTGGCTCTGGGAACCATGCTGCGTAACGTAGATTCTACGAGGACAGGCGGCCACTCCCAGCCACAGGCCTCTAAACAAAAACAACGGCGCTTTTCCCTGGAAAACAAAACTCGCCTGCCAAATTTTTGATGGCAGATTGCAGGAGCCACTTGGTACTATCAAACCAGCCCAACTGTGTACTGGTGCCACCATGGGTCTGGTCACCATCCTGCCTATCGTAGCTTTTCAGGAGCCAGCCGGTCACTCCCAGCCATAGGCCCCCAGACAAATATCTCGGCCCGTTTCCCTGGCAAACAAAAGTAAGCTGCCCCGCTTCTGGATGGCAGATTACAGCAGCCACATGGTACTATCAAACCAGGCCAACATGGCACTGGTGCCACCTTGGCTCTGGGAACCATCCTGCCTATCGTGGATTTTCAGGGGCCAGCCGGCCACTCTCAGCCATATGCCCCCAAACACATACCACGGCCCTTTGCTCTGGCAAACAAAACTCAACTGCCCCTCTTCTGGATGGCAAATTGCAGGACGCACTTGGTACTACGAAAACAGCCCGACTTGACAGTGATGCCACCTTGGGTCAGGGAACAATCCTGCGTATCGATCTTTTTAAGGAGCCAGCCGGCCACGTCCAGCCATATACCCCCAAAATAAAACCACGGAACTTTTCTCCAGCAAACAAAAATCCGCTGCCCCGCGTCTGAATGGCAGATTTCAGGAGCTATTTAGTATTATCAAACCAGCCCGACTTGGCACTGGTGCCACCATGAGTCTGGTAACCATCCTGCCTATCGTAGCTTTTCAGTAGGCAGCCGGTCACTCCCAGCCATAGGCCCCCAGACACAAACCTCGGCCCGTTTCCCTGGGAAACAAAAGTAAGCTGACCCGCTTCTGGATGGCAGATTGCAGGAGCCACTTGGTACTATCAAACCAGCCCAACTTGGCACTGGTGCCACCTTGGCTCTGGGAACCATCCTGCGTATCCTGGGTTCAAAGGAGGCAGCCGGCCACTCCCAGCCACAGGCCTCTAAACAAGAACAACGGCGCTTTTCCCTGGAAAACAAAAGTCGCCTGACAACATTTTGATGGCAGATTGCAGGAGCCACTTGGTACTATCAAACCAGCCCAACTTGGCACTGGTGCCACCATGGGTCTGGTCACCATCCTGCCTATCGTAGCTTTTCAGGAGCCAGCCGCTCACTCCCAGCCATAGGCCCCCAGACAAATATCTCGGCCCGTTTCCCTGGCAAACAAAAGTAAGCAGCCCCGCTTCTGGATGGCAGATTGCAGGAGCCACATGGTACTATCAAACCAGCCCAACTTGGCACTGGTGCCACCTCTGGTCTGGGAACCATCCTGCGTATCGTGGGTTCTAAGGAGCCAGCTGGCCACTCCCAGCCACAGGCCCCCAAACACAAACAACGGCGCTTTTCCCTGGAAAACAAAACTCGCCTGCCAACTTTTTGATGGCAGATTGCAGGAGCCACTTGGTACTATCAAACCAGCCCAACTTGGTACTGGTGCCATCATGGGTCTGGTCACCATCCTGCCTATCGTAGCTTTTCAGGAGCCAGCCGGTCACTCCCAGCCATAGACCCCCAAACACAAACCTCGGCCCGTTTCCCTGGCAAACAAAAGTAAGCTGCCCCGCTTCTGCATGGCAGATTGCAGGAGCTATTTAGTACTATCAAACCAGCCCGACTTGGCACTGGTGACACCTCTGGTCTGGGAACCATCCTGCCTATCGTGGATTTTCAGGGGCCAGCCGGCCACTCTCAGCCATATGCCCCCAAAAACAAACCACGGCCCTTTTCTCTGGCAAACAAAACTCAACTGCCCCTCTTCTGGATGGCAAATTTTAGGACGCACTTTGTACTACGAAAACCGCCCGACGTGGCACTGGTGCCACCTTGTGTCAGGGAACCATCCTGCATATCGAGCTTTTTAAGGAGCCAGCCGGCCACGCCCAGCCATATACCCCCAAAAACAAACCACGGACCATTTCTCATGGAAACAAAAATCCGCTGCCCCGCGTCTGGATGGCAGATTGCAGGAGCCACTTTGCACCATCAAACCAGCCCGACTTGGCACTGGTGCCACCTTGGGTCTGGGAACAATCCTGCATATCGTGGATTCTAAGGAGCCAGCCGGCCACTCCCAGCCACAGGCCCCCAAACACAAACAACGGCGCTTTTCCCTGGAAAACAAAACTCGCCTGCCAGCTTTTTGATGGCAGATTGCAGGAGCCACTTGGTACTATCAAATCATCCCAACTTGGCACTGGTGCCACTATGGGTCTGGGAACCATCCTGCCTATTGTAGCATTTCAGGAGCCAGCCGGTCACTCCCAGCCATAGTCCCCCAGACACAAACCTCGGACCGTTTCCCTGGCAAACAAAATTAAGCTGCCCCGATTCTGGATGGCAGATTGCAGGAGCCACTTGGTAGTGTCAAACCAGCCCGACTTGGCACTGGTGCCACCTTGGGTCTGGGAACCATCCTGCGTATCGTGGATTCTAAGCAGCCACCCGGCCACTCTGAGCCACAGGCGCCCAAACACAAACAACGGCGCTTTTCCCTGGAAAACAAAACTCGCCTGCCAACATTTTGATGGCAGATTGCAGGAGCCACTTGGTGCTATCAAACCAGCCCAACTTGGCACTGGTGCCACCTTGGGTCTGGTCACCATCCTGCCTATCGTAGCTTTTCAGGAGCCAGGCGGTCACTCCCAGCCATAGACCCCCAGACACAAACCTCGGCCCGTTTCCCTGGAAAACAAAAGTAAGCTGCCCCGATTCTGGATGGCAGATTGCAGGAGCCACTTGGTACTATCAAATCAGCCCAACTTGGCACTGGTGCCACCATGGGTCTGGTAAACATCCTGCCTATCGTAGCTTTTCAGGAGCCAGCCGGTCACTCCCTGCCATAGGCCCCCAGACACAAACCTCGGCCCGTTTCCCTGGCAAACAAAAGTAAACTGCCCCGCTTTTGGATGGCAGATTGCAGGATGCATTTGGTACTATCAAACCTGCCCGACTTGGCCCTCGTGCCACCTTGGCTCTGGGAACCATGCTGCGTAACGTAGATTCTACGAGGACAGGCGGCCACTCCCAGCCACAGGCCTCTAAACAAAAACAACGGCGCTTTTCCCTGGAAAACAAAACTCGCCTGCCAAATTTTTGATGGCAGATTGCAGGAGCCACTTGGTACTATCAAACCAGCCCAACTGTGTACTGGTGCCACCATGGGTCTGGTCACCATCCTGCCTATCGTAGCTTTTCAGGAGCCAGCCGGTCACTCCCAGCCATAGGCCCCCAGACAAATATCTCGGCCCGTTTCCCTGGCAAACAAAAGTAAGCTGCCCCGCTTCTGGATGGCAGATTACAGCAGCCACATGGTACTATCAAACCAGGCCAACATGACACTGGTGCCACCTTGGCTCTGGGAACCATCCTGCCTATCGTGGATTTTCAGGGGCCAGCCGGCCACTCTCAGCCATATGCCCCCAAACACATACCACGGCCCTTTGCTCTGGCAAACAAAACTCAACTGCCCCTCTTCTGGATGGCAAATTGCAGGACGCACTTGGTACTACGAAAACAGCCCGACTTGACAGTGATGCCACCTTGGGTCAGGGAACAATCCTGCGTATCGATCTTTTTAAGGAGCCAGCCGGCCACGTCCAGCCATATACCCCCAAAATAAAACCACGGAACTTTTCTCCAGCAAACAAAAATCCGCTGCCCCGCGTCTGAATGGCAGATTTCAGGAGCTATTTAGTATTATCAAACCAGCCCGACTTGGCACTGGTGCCACCATGAGTCTGGTCACCATCCTGCCTATCGTAGCTTTTCAGTAGCCAGCCGGTCACTCCCAGCCATAGGCCCCCAGACACAAACCTCGGCCCGTTTCCCTGGGAAACAAAAGTAAGCTGACCCGCTTCTGGATGGCAGATTGCAGGAGCCACTTGGTACTAACAAACCAGCCCAACTTGGCACTGGTGCCACCTTGGCTCTGGGAACCATCCTGCGTATCCTGGGTTCAAAGGAGGCAGCCGGCCACTCCCAGCCACAGGCCTCTAAACAAGAACAACGGCGCTTTTCCCTGGAAAACAAAAGTCGCCTGACAACTTTTTGATGGCAGATTGCAGGAGCCACTTGGTACTATCAAACCAGCCCAACTTGGCACTGGTGCCACCATGGGTCTGGTCACCATCCTGCCTATCGTAGCTTTTCAGGAGCCAGCCGCTCACTCCCAGCCATAGGCCCCCAGACAAATATCTCGGCCCGTTTCCCTGGCAAACCAAAGTAAGCTGCCCCGCTTCTGGATGGCAGATTGCAGGAGCCACATGGTACTATCAAACCAGCCCAACTTGGCACTGGTGCCACCTCTGGTCTGGGAACCATCCTGCGTATCGTGGGTTCTAAGGAGCCAGCTGGCCACTCCCAGCCACAGGCCCCCAAACACAAACAACGGCGCTTTTCCCTGGAAAACAAAACTCGCCTGCCAACTTTTTGATGGCAGATTGCCGGAGCCACTTGGTACTATCAAACCAGCCCAACTTGGCACTGGTGCCACCATGGGTCTGGTCACCATCCTGCCTATCGTAGCTTTTCAGGAGCCAGCCGGTCACTCCCAGCCATAGGCCCCCAGACACAAACCTCGGCCCGTTTCCCTGGCAAACAAAAGTAAGCTGCCCCGCTTCTGCATGGCAGATTGCAGGAGCTATTTAGTACTATCAAACCAGCCCGACTTGGCACTGGTGACACCTCTGGTCTGGGAACCATCCTGCCTATCGTGGATTTTCAGGGGCCAGCCGGCCACTCTCAGCCATATGCCCCCAAAAACAAACCACGGCCCTTTTCTCTGGCAAACAAAACTCAACTGCCCCTCTTCTGGATGGCAAATTTTAGGACGCACTTTGTACTACAAAAACCGCCCGACGTGGCACTGGTGCCACCTTGTGTCAGGGAACCATCCTGCATATCGAGCTTTTTAAGGAGCCAGCCGGCCACGCCCAGCCATATACCCCCAAAAACAAACCACGGACCATTTCTCATGGAAACAAAAATCCGCTGCCCCGCGTCTGGATGGCAGATTGCAGGAGCCACTTTGCACCATCAAACCAGCCCGACTTGGCACTGGTGCCACCTTGGGTCTGGGAACAATCCTGCATATCGTGGATTCTAAGGAGCCAGCCAGCCACTCCCAGCCACAGGCCCCCAAACACAAACAACGGCGCTTTTCCCTGGAAAACAAAACTCGCCTGCCAGCTTTTTGATGGCAGATTGCAGGAGCCACTTGGTACTATCAAATCATCCCAACTTGGCACTGGTGCCACTATGGGTCTGGGAACCATCCTGCCTATTGTAGCATTTCAGGAGCCAGCCGGTCACTCCCAGCCATAGTCCCCCAGACACAAACCTCGGACCGTTTCCCTGGCAAACAAAATTAAGCTGCCCCGATTCTGGATGGCAGATTGCAGGAGCCACTTGGTAGTGTCAAACCAGCCCGACTTGGCACTGGTGCCACCTTGGGTCTGGGAACCATCCTGCGTATCGTGGATTCTAAGCAGCCACCCGGCCACTCTGAGCCACAGGCGCCCAAACAAAAACAACGGCGCTTTTCCCTGGAAAACAAAACTCGCCTGCCAACATTTTGATGGCAGATTGCAGGAGCCACTTGGTGCTATCAAACCAGCCCAACTTGGCACTGGTGCCACCATGGGTCTGGTCACCATCCTGCCTATCGTAGCTTTTCAGGAGCCAGGCGGTCACTCCCAGCCATAGACCCCCAGACACAAACCTCGGCCCGTTTCCCTGGAAAACAAAAGTAAGCTGCCCCGATTCTGGATGGCAGATTGCAGGAGCCACTTGGTACTATCAAATCAGCCCAACTTGGCACTGGTGCCACCATGGGTCTGGTAAACATCCTGCCTATCGTAGCTTTTCAGGAGCCAGCCGGTCACTCCCTGCCATAGGCCCCCAGACACAAACCTCGGCCCGTTTCCCTGGCAAACAAAAGTAAACTGCCCCGCTTTTGGATGGCAGATTGCAGGATGCATTTGGTACTATCAAACCTGACCGACTTGGCCCTCGTGCCACCTTGGCTCTGGGAACCATGCTGCGTAACGTAGATTCTACGAGGACAGGCGGCCACTCCCAGCCACAGGCCTCTAAACAAAAACAACGGCGCTTTTCCCTGGAAAACAAAACTCGCCTGCCAAATTTTTGATGGCAGATTGCAGGAGCCACTTGGTACTATCAAACCAGCCCAACTGTGTACTGGTGCCACCATGGGTCTGGTCACCATCCTGCCTATCGTAGCTTTTCAGGAGCCAGCCGGTCACTCCCAGCCATAGGCCCCCAGACAAATATCTCGGCCCGTTTCCCTGGCAAACAAAAGTAAGCTGCCCCGCTTCTGGATGGCAGATTACAGCAGCCACATGGTACTATCAAACCAGGCCAACATGGCACTGGTGCCACCTTGGCTCTGGGAACCATCCTGCCTATCGTGGATTTTCAGGGGCCAGCCGGCCACTCTCAGCCATATGCCCCCAAACACATACCACGGCCCCTTGCTCTGGCAAACAAAACTCAACTGCCCCTCTTCTGGATGGCAAATTGCAGGACGCACTTGGTACTACGAAAACAGCCCGACTTGGCACTGATGCCACCTTGGGTCAGGGAACAATCCTGCGTATCGATCTTTTTAAGGAGCCAGCCGGCCACGTCCAGCCATATACCCCCAAAATAAAACCACGGAACTTTTCTCCAGCAAACAAAAATCCGCTGCCCCGCGTCTGAATGGCAGATTTCAGGAGCTATTTAGTATTATCAAACCAGCCCGACTTGGCACTGGTGCCACCATGAGTCTGGTAACCATCCTGCCTATCGTAGCTTTTCAGTAGCCAGCCGGTCACTCCCAGCCATAGGCCCCCAGACACAAACCTCGGCCCGTTTCCCTGGGAAACAAAAGTAAGCTGACCCGCTTCTGGATGGCAGATTGCAGGAGCCACTTGGTACTATCAAACCAGCCCAACTTGGCACTGGTGCCACCATGGGTCTGGGAACCATCCTGCGTATCCTGGGTTCAAAGGAGGCAGCCGGCCACTCCCAGCCACAGGCCTCTAAACAAGAACAACGGCGCTTTTCCCTGGAAAACAAAAGTCGCCTGACAACTTTTTGATGGCAGATTGCAGGAGCCACTTGGTACTATCAAATCAGCCCAACTTGGCACTGGTGCCACCATGGGTCTGGTAAACATCCTGCCTATCGTAGCTTTTCAGGAGCCAGCCGGTCACTCCCTGCCATAGGCCCCCAGACACAAACCTCGGCCCGTTTCCCTGGCAAACAAAAGTAAACTGCCCCGCTTTTGGATGGCAGATTGCAGGATGCATTTGGTACTATCAAACCTGCCCGACTTGGCCCTCGTGCCACCTTGGCTCTGGGAACCATGCTGCGTAACGTAGATTCTACGAGGACAGGCGGCCACTCCCAGCCACAGGCCTCTAAACAAAAACAACGGCGCTTTTCCCTGGAAAACAAAACTCGCCTGCCAAATTTTTGATGGCAGATTGCAGGAGCCACTTGGTACTATCAAACCAGCCCAACTTGGTACTGGTGCCACCATGGGTCTGGTCACCATCCTGCCTATCGTAGCTTTTCAGGAGCCAGCCGGTCACTCCCAGCCATAGGCCCCCAGACAAATATCTCGGCCCGTTTCCCTGGCAAACAAAAGTAAGCTGCCCCGCTTCTGGATGGCAGATTACAGCAGCCACATGGTACTATCAAACCAGGCCAACATGGCACTGGTGCCACCTTGGCTCTGGGAACCATCCTGCCTATCGTGGATTTTCAGGGGCCAGCCGGCCACTCTCAGCCATATGCCCCCAAACACATACCACGGCCCTTTGCTCTGGCAAACAAAACTTAACTGCCCCTCTTCTGGATGGCAAATTGCAGGACGCACTTGGTACTACGAAAACAGCCCGACTTGACAGTGATGCCACCTTGGGTCAGGGAACAATCCTGCGTATCGATCTTTTTAAGGAGCCAGCCGGCCATGTCCAGCCATATACCCCCAAAATAAAACCACGGAACTTTTCTCCAGCAAACAAAAATCCGCTGCCCCGCGTCTGAATGGCAGATTTCAGGAGCTATTTAGTATTATCAAACCAGCCCGACTTGGCACTGGTGCCACCATGAGTCTGGTAACCATCCTGCCTATCGTAGCTTCTCAGTAGCCAGCTGGCCACTCCCAGCCACAGGCCCCAAAATACACACAACGGCGCTTATCCCTGGAAAACAAAACTCGCCTGCCAACATTTTGATGGCAGATTGCAGGAGCCACTTGGTACTATCAAACCAGCCCAACTTGGCACTGGTGCCACCATGAGTCTGGTAACCATCCTGCCTATCGTAGCTTTTCAGTAGCCAGCCGGTCACTCCCAGCCATAGGCCCCCAGACACAATCCTCGGCCTGTTTCCCTGGGAAACAAAAGTAAGCTGACCCGCTTCTGGATGGCAGATTGCAGGAGCCACTTGGTACTATCAAACCAGCCCAACTTGGCACTGGTGCCACCTTGGCTCTGGGAACCATCCTGCGTATCCTGGGTTCAAAGGAGACAGCCGGCCACTCCCAGCCACAGGCCTCTAAACAGGAACAACGGCGCTTTTCCCTGGAAAACAAAAGTCGCCTGACAACATTTTGATGGCAGATTGCAGGAGCCACTTGGTACTATCAAACCAGCCCAACTTGGCACTGGTGCCACCATGGGTCTGGTCACCATCCTGCCTATCGTAGCTTTTCAGGAGCCAGCCGCTCACTCCCATCCGTAGGCCCCCAGACAAATATCTCGGCCCGTTTCCCTGGCAAACAAAAGTAAGCAGCCCCGCTTCTGGATGGCAGATTGCAGGAGCCACATGGTAATATCAAACCAGGCCAACATGGCACTGGTGCCACCTCTGGTCTGGGAACCATCCTGCGTATCGTGGATTCTAAGGAGCCAGCTGGCTAGTACCAAGTGGTTCCTGCAATCTGCCATCCAGAAGCGGGATAACTTACTTTTGTTTGTCAGGGAAACGGGCCGAGATTTCTGTCTGAGGGCCTATGGCTGGGAGTGACCGGCTGCCTCCTGAAAAGCTACGATAGGCAGGATGGTGACCAGACCCATGGTGGCACCAGTCCCAAGTTGGGCTGGTTTGATAGTACCAAGTGGCTCTGGCAATCTGCCATCAAAAAGTTGGCAGACGAGTTTTGTTTTCCAGGGAAAAGCGCCGTTCTTTGTGTTTGGGGGCCTGTGGCTGGGAGTGGCCGGCTGGCTCCTTAGAATCCACGATACGCAGGATGGTTCCCAGACCCAAGGTGGCACCAGTGCCAAGTCGGGCTGGTTTGATAGTACCAAGTGGTTCCTGCAATCTGCCATCCAGAAGCAGGGCAGCTTACTTTTGTTTGCCAGGGAAACGGGCCGAGGTTTTTGTCTGGTGGCCTATGGCTGGGAGTGACCGGCTGCCTCCTGAAAAGCTACGATAGGCAGGATGGTGACCAGACCCATGGTGGCACCAGTGCCAAGTTGGGCTGATTTGATAGTACCAAGTGGCTCCTGCAATCTGCCGTCAAAATTTGGCAGGCGAGTTTTGTTTTCCAGGGAAAAGCGCCGTTGTTTGTGTTTGGGGGCCTATGGCTGGGAGTGGCCGGCTGGCTCCTTAGAATCCACGATACGCAGGATGGTTCCCAGACCCAAGGTGGCACCAGTGCCAAGTCGGGCTAGTTTGATGGTGCAAAGTGGCTCCTGCAATCTGCCATCCAGAAGCGGGGCAGCTTACTTTTGTTTGCCAGGGAAACGGGCCGAGCTTTGTGTCTGCGAGCCTATGACTGGTAGTGACCGGCTAGGTCCTGAAAAGCTAAGATAGGCAGGATGGTGACCAGACCCATGGTGGCACCAGTGCCAAGTTGAGCTGGTTTGATAGTACCAAGTGGCTCCTGCAATCTGCCATCAAAAAGTTGGCAGGCGAGTTTTGTTTTCCAGGGAAAAGCGCCGTTGTTTGTGTTTGGGGGCCTTTGGCTGGGAGTGGCCGGCTGGCTCCTTAGAATCCCCGATACGCAGCATGGTTCCCAGACCAGAGGTGGCACCAGTGCCAAGTCGGGCTGGTTTTATAGTACCAAGTGGTTCCTGCAATCTGCCATCCAGAAGCGGGGCAGCTGACTTTTGTTTGCCAGGGAAACGGGCCGAGGTTTTTGTCTGGGGGCCTATGGCTGGGAGTGACCGCCTGGCTCCTGAAAAGCTACGATAGGCAGGATGGTGACCCGACCAGAGGTGGCACCAGTGCCAAGTTGGGCTGATTTGATAGTACCAAGTAGCTCCTGCAATCTGCCATCAAATTTGGCAGGCGAGTTTTGTTTTCCAGGAAAAAGCGCCGTTGTTTGTGTTTGGGGGCCTGTGGCTGGGAGTGGCCGGCTGGCTCCTTAGAATCCACGATACGCAGCATGGTTCCCAGACCAGAGGTGGCACCAGTGCCAAGTTGGGCTAGTATGATGGTGCAAAGTGGCTCCTGCAATCTGCCATCCAGAAGCAGGGCAGCTTACTTTTGTTTGCCAGGGAAACGGTCCGAGCTTTGTGTCTCGGGGCCTATGGCTGGGAGTGACCGGCTGGCTCCTGAAGAGCTACGATAGGCAGGATGGTGACCAGACCCATGGTGGCACCAGTGCCAAGTTGGGCTGGTTTGATAGTACCAAGTGGCTCCTGCAATCTGCCATGAAAATGTCGGCAGGCGAGTTTTGTTTTCCAGGGAAAAGCGCCGTTGTTTGTGTTTGGGGGCCTGTGGCTGGGAGTGGCCGGCTGGCTCCTTAGAATCCACGATACGCAGGATGGTTCCCAGACCTGAGGTGGCACCAGTGCCAAGTCGGGCTGGTTTTATAGTACCAAGTGCGTCCTGCAATCTGCCATCCAGAAGCGGGGCAGCTTACTTTTGTTTGCCAGGGAAACGGGCCGAGCTTTGTGTCAGGGGGCCTATGGCTGGGAGTGACCGGCTGGCTCCTGAAAAGCTACGATAGGCAGGATGGTGACCAGACCCATGGTGGCACCAGTGCCATGTTCGGCTGATTTCATAGTACCAAGTGGCTCCTGCAATCTGCCATCAAAAAGTCGGCAGGCGAGTTTTGTTTTCCAGGGAAAAGCGCCGTTGTTTGTGTCTGCGGGCCTGTGGCTGGAGTGACCGGCTGGCTCCTTAGAATCCACGATACGCAGGATGGTTCCCAGACCCAAGGTGGCACCAGTGCCAAGTCGGGCTGGTTTGATAGTACCAAGTGGTTCCTGCAATCTGCCATCAAAAAGTTGGCAGGCGAGTTTTGTTTTCCAGGGAAAAGCGTCGTTGTTTGTGTTTGGGGGCCTGTGGGTGGGAGTGGCCGGCTGGCTCCTTAGAATCCACGATACGCAGGATGGTTCCCAGACCCAAGGTGGCACCAGTCCCAAGTTGGGCTGGTTTGATAGTACCAAGTGGTTCCTGCAATCTGCCATCCAGAAGCGGGGCAGCTTACTTTTGTTGGCCAGGGAAACGGGCCGAGGTTTGTGTCTGGGGGCCTATGGCTGGGAGTGACCGGCTGCCTCCTGAAAGGCTACGATAGGCAGGATGGTGACCAGACCCATGGTGGCACCAGTGCCAAGTTGGGCTGGTTTGATAGTACCAAGTGGCTCCTGTAATCTGCCATCAAAAACTTGGCAGGCGAGTTTTGTTTCCCAGGGAAAAGCGCCGTTGTTTGTGTTTGGGGGCCTGTGGCTGGGAGTGGCCGGCTGGCTAATTAGAATCCACGACAGGCAGGATGGTTCCCAGACCAGAGGTGACACCAGTGCCAAGTCGGGCTAGTTTGATGGTGAAAAGTGGCTCCTGCAATCTGCCATCCAGAAGCGGGTTAACTTACTTTTGTTTGCCAGGGAAAAGTGCCGAGGTTTTTGTCTGGGGGCCTATGGCTGGGAGTGACCGGCTGTCTCCTGAAAAGCTACGATAGGCAGGATGGTGACCAGACCCATGGTGGCACCAGTGCCAAGTTGGGCTGGTTTGATAGTACCAAGTGGCTCCTGCAATCTGCCATCAAAAAGTTGGCAGGCGAGTTTGTTATCCAGGGAAAAGCGCCGTTGTTTTTGTTTGGGGGCCTGTGGCTGGGAGTGGCCGGATGGCTAATTAGAATCCACGATACGCAGCATGGTTCCCAGACCTGAGGTGGCACCAGTGCCAAGTTGGGCTGGTTTGATACTACCAAGTGCGTCCTGCAATCTGCCATCCAGAAGCGGGGCAGCTTACTTTTGTTTGCCAGGGAAACGGGCCGAGGTTTTGTCTGGGGGCCTATGGCAGGGAGTGACCGGCTGGCTCCTGAAAAACTACGATAGGCAGGATGGTGACCAGACCCATGGTGGCACCAGTGCCAAGTTGGGCTGGTTTGATAGTACCAAGTGGCTCCTGCAATCTGCCATCAAAATGTTGGCAGGCGAGTTTTGTTTTCCAGGGAAAAGCGCCGTTGTTTGTGTTTGGGGGCCTGTGGCTGGGAGTGGCCGGCTGGCTCCTTAGAATCCAAAATACGCAGGATGGTTCCCAGACCTGAGGTGGCACCAGTGCCAAGTTGGGCTGGTTTGATTGTAGCAAATGGTTCCTGCAATCTACCATCCAGAAGCGGGGCAGCTTACTTTTGTTTGCCAGGGAAACGGGCCGAGCTTTGTGTCTGGGGGCCTATGGCTGGGAGTGACCGGCTGGCTCCTGAAAAGCTACGATAGGCAGGATGGTGACCAGACCCATGGTGGCACCAGTGCCATGTTCGGCTGATTTCATAGTACCATGTGGCTCCTGCACTCTGCCATCAAAATGTTGGCAGGCGAGTTTTGTTTTCCAGGGAAAAGCGCCGTTGTTTGTGTCTGCGGGCCTGTGGCTGGAGTGGCCGGCTGGCTCCTTAGAATCCACAATACGCAGCATGGTTCCCAGACCCAAGGTGGCACCAGTGCCAAGTTGGGCTGGTTTGATAGTACCAAGTGGTTCCTGCAATCTGCCATCAAAAAGTTGTCAGGCGAGTTTTGTTTTCCAGGGAAAATCGCCGTTGTTTTTGTTTGGGGGCCTGTGGCTGGGAGTGGCCGGCTGGCTCCTTAGGATACACGATACCCAGGATGGTTCCCAGACCAGAGGTGGCACCAGTACCAAGTCGGGCTGGTGTGATAATAACAAGTGGATCCTGCAATCTGCCATCCAGAAGCGGGGCAGCTTACTTTTGTTTGCCAGGGAAACGGGCCGAGGTTTGTGTCTGGGGGCCTATGGCTGGGAGTGACCGGCTGGCTCCTGAAAAGCTACGATAGGCAGGATGGTGACCAGACCCATGGTGGCACCAGTGCCAAGTTGGGCTGGTTTGATAGTACCAAGTGGCTCCTGCAATCTGCCATCAAAAAGTTGGCAGGCGAGTTTTGTTTTCCAGGGAAAAGCGCCGTTGTGTGTGTTTTGGGGCCTGTGGCTGGGAGTGGCCAGCTGGCTGCTTAGAATCCACGATACGCAGCATGGTTCCCAGACCCAAGGTGGCACCAGTGCCAAGTCGGGCTGGTTTGTTAGTACCAAGTGGTTCCTGCAATCTGCCATCCAGAAGCGGGGCAGCTGAATTTTGTTTGCCAGAGAAAAAGGCTGTTGTTTGTGTTTCGGGGCCTGTGGCTGGCAGTGGACGGCTGGCTCCTGAAAATCCATGATACGCAGCATGGTTCCCAGACCCAAGGTGGCACCAGTGCCAAGTAGGGCTGGTTTCATAGTACCCAGTGGCTCCTGCAATCTGCCATCCAGAAGAGGGGCAGTTGAATTTTGTTTTCCAGAGAAAAGGGCCGTGGTTTGTGTTTGGGGCCTATGGCTGAGAGTGACCGGCTGGCTCCTGAAAAGCTACGATAGGCAGGATGGTGACCAGACCGATGGTGGCACCAGTGCCAAGTCGGGCTGGTTTGATAATACTAAATAGCTCCTGCAATCTGCCATCCTGACGCGGGGCAGCGGATTTTTGTTTCCAAGAGAAATGGTCCGTGGTTTGTTTTTGGGGCTATATGGCTGGGCGTGGCCTGCTGGCTCCTTAAAAAGCTACGATAGGCAGGATGGTTCCCTGACCCAAGGTGGCACCAGTGCCAAGTCGGGCGGTATTCGTAGTACAAAGTGCGTCCTAAAATTTGCCATCCAGAAGAGGGGCAGTTGAGTTTTGTTTACCAGAGAAAAGGGCCGTGGTTTGTTTTTGGGGGCATATGGCTGATAGTGGCCGTCTGGCGCCTGAAAATCCACGATAGGCAGGATGGTTCCCAGACCAGAGGTGGCACCAGTGCCAAGTCGGGCTGGTTTGATAGTACTAAATAGCACCTGCAATCTGCCATGCAGAAGCGGGGTAGCTTACATTTGTGTGCCAGGGAAACGGGCCGAGGTTTATGACTGGGGGCCTAGGGCTAGAAGTGACCGGCTGGCTCCTGAAAAGCAACAATAGGCAGGATGGTTCCCAGACCCAAGGTGGCACCAGTGCCAAGTTGGGCTGGTTTGATGGTACCAACTGGCTCCTGCAATCTGCCATCTAAAAGTTGTCAGGCGAGTTTTGTTTTCCAGGGAAAAGCGCCGTTGATTTTGTTTGGAGGCCTGTGGCTGGCAGTGGCTGCCTGTCGTCTTAGAATCCGGGTTACGCAGCATGGTTCCCAGAGCCAAGGTGGCACCAGTGTCAAGTTGGGCTGGTTTGATTGTACCAAGTGGCTCCTGCAATCTGCCATCCAGAAGCGGGGCAGCTTACTTTTGTTTGCCAGGGAAACGGGCCGAGGTATTTGTCTGGGGACCTATGGCTGGGAGTGACCGGCTGGCTCCTGAAAAGCTACGATAGGCAGGATGGTGACCAGACCCATGGTGGCACCAGTGCCAAGTTGGGCTGGTTTGATAGTACCAAGTGGCTCCTGCAATCTGCCATCAAAAAGTTGGCAGGTCAGTTTTGTTTTCCAGGGAAAAGCGCCGTTGTTTGTGTTTGGGGGACTGTGGCTGGGAGGGGCCGGCTGGCTCCTTAGAACACAGGATACGCAGGATGGTTCCCAGACCCAAGGTGGCACCAGTGCCAAGTCGGGCTGGTTTGATAGCACCAAGTGGCTCCTGCAATCTGCCATCCAGAAGCGGGGCAGCTTACTTTTGTTTTCCAGGGAAACGGACCGAGGTTTTTTTCTGGGGGCCTATGGCTGGGAGTGATCGGCTGGCTCCTGAAAAGCTACGATAGGCAGGATGGTGACCAGACCCATGGTGGCACCAGTGCCAAGTTGGGCTGGTTTGATAGTACCAAGTGGCTCCTGCAATCTGCCATCAAAATGTTGGCAGGCGAGTTTTGTTTTCCAGGGAAAAGCGCCGTTCTGTGTATTTTGGGGCCTGTGGCTGGGAGTGGCCAGCTGGCTCCTTAGAATCCACGATACGCAGGATGGTTCCCAGACCCAAGGTGGCACCAGTGCCAAGTCGGGCTGGTTTGTTAGTACCAAGTGGTTCCTGCAATCTGCCATCCAGAAGCGGGGCAGCTGAATTTTGTTTGCCAGAGAAAAAGGCTGTTGTTTGTGTTTCGGGGCCTGTGGCTTGCAGTGGACGGCTGGCTCCTGAAAATCCATGATACGCAGCATGGTTCCCAGACCCAAGGTGGCACCAGTGCCAAGTAGGGCTAGTTTCATAGTACCCAGTGGCTCCTGCAATCTGCCATCCAGAAGAGGGGCAGTTGAGTTTTGTTTTCCAGAGAAAAGGGCCGTGGTTTGTGTTTGGGGCCTATGGCTGAGAGTGACCGGCTGGCCCCTGAAAATCCACGATAGGAAGGATGGTTCCCAGATCCAAGCTGGCAGCAGTGCCATGTTGTGCTGGTGTGATAGTCCCAAGTGGCTCCTGCAATCTGCCATCCAGAAGCGGGGCAGCTGAATTTTGTTTGCCAGAGAAAAAGGCTGTGGTTTTTGTTTGGGGGCCTATGGCTGGGAGTGGCCGGCTGGCTCCTGAAAATCCATGATACGCAGCATGGTTCCCAGACCCAAGGTGGCACCAGTGCCAAGTGGGGCTGGTTTCACAGTGTCAAGTGCCTCCTGCAATCTCCCATCCAGAAGCGGGGCAGCTGAGTTTTGTTTGCCTGTGAAACGGGCCGTTGTTTTTGATTGGGGTCTGTGGCCGAGAGTGTCCAGCTGGCTCCTGACAATCCACAATACGCAGGATGGTTCCCAGACCCAAGGTGGCACCAGTGCCAAGTCGTGCTGGTTTGATAGTACCAAGGGCGTCCTGCAATTTGCCATCCAGAAGAGGGGCAGTTGAGTTTTGTTTGCCAGAGAAAAGCGCCGTTGTTTGTGTTTGGGGTCTTGTGGCTGGGAGTGGCCGACTGGCGCCTTAGAATCTGCGATACGCAGCATGGTTCCCAGACCCAAGGTGGCACCAGTGCCAAGTCGGGCTGGTTTGATAGTACCAAGTGGCTCCTGCAATCTGCCATCCAGAAGCGGGGCAGCTTACTTTTGTTTGCCAGGGAAACGGGCCGAGGTTTGTGACTGGGGGCCTATGGCTGGGAGTGACCGGCTGGCTCCTGGAAAGCTACAATAGGCAGGATGGTTACCAGACCCATGGTGGCACCAGTGCCAAGTTGGGCTGGTTTGATAGTACCAAGTTGCTCCTGCAATCTGCCATCAAAAAGTTGGCAGGCGAGTTTTGTTTTCCAGGGAAAAGCGCCGTTGTTTGTATTTGGGGGCCTGTGGCTGGGAGTGGCCGGCTGGCTCCTTAGAATCCACGATACGCAGGATGGTTCCCAGACCCAAGGTGGCACCAGTGCCAAGTCGGGCTGGTTTGATACTACCAAGTGGTTCCTGCAATCTGCCATCCAGAAGCGGGGCAGCTTACTTTTGTTTGCCAGGGAAACGGGCCGTGGGTTTTGTTTGGGGGCATATAGCTGAGAGTGGCCGGCTGGCCCCTGAAAATCCACGCTAGGCAGCATGGTTCCCAGATGCAAGGTGGCACCAGTGCCAAGTCGGGCTGGTTTGATGGGTCAAAGTGGCTCCTGCAATCTGCTATCCAGAAGCGGGGCAGCTGATTTTTGTTTGCCAGAGAAAAATTCCGTGGATTGTTTTTGGGGGCATATTGCTGGGAGTGGCCGGCTGGCTCCTTAAAATGCTCGATACGCATGATGGTTCCCAGGCCCAAGGTGTCACCACTACCAAGTCGGCCTGCGGTTTTAGTATCAAGTTCATCTTGCAATTTGCCATCCAGAAGAGGGGCAGTTGAGTTTTGTTTGCCAGAGAAACGGGCCGAGGTTTCTGTTTGGGGGCATATGGCTGAGAGTGGCCGGCTGGCCCCTGAAAATCCACGATACACAGCATGGTTCCCAGATCCAAGGTGGCACCAGTGCCAAGTTGGGCTGGTTTGATAGTCCCAAGTGTCTCCTGCAATCTGCCATCCAGAAGCGGGGCAGCTTACTTTTGTTTGCCAGAGAAATAGGCCTAGGTTTTTGTTTGGTGGCCTATGGCTGGGAGTGGCCGGCTGGCTCCTGAAAATCCATGATACGCAGCATGGTTCCCAGACCCAAGGTGGCACCAGTGCCAAGTGGGGCTGGTTTCACAGTGTCAAGTGCCTCCTGCAATCTCCCATCCAGAAGCGGGGCAGCTGAGTTTTGTTTGCCTGTGAAACGGGCCGTTGTTTTTGATTGGGGTCTGTGGCCGAGAGTGTCCAGCTGGCTCCTGACAATCCACAATACGCAGGATGGTTCCCAGACCCAAGGTGGCACCAGTGCCAAGTCGTGCTGGTTTGATAGTACCAAGTGCGTCCTGCAATTTGCCATCCAGAAGAGGGGCAGTTGAGTTTTGTTTGCCAGAGAAAAGCGCCGTTGTTTGTGTTTGGGGTCTTGTGGCTGGGAGTGGCCGACTGGCGCCTTAGAATCTGCGATACGCAGCATGGTTCCCAGACCCAAGGTGGCACCAGTGCCAAGTCGGGCTGGTTTGATAGTACCAAGTGGCTCCTGCAATCTGCCATCCAGAAGCGGGGCAGCTTACTTTTGTTTGCCAGGGAAACGGGCCGAGGTTTGTGACTGGGGGCCTGTGGCTGGGAGTGACCGGCTGGCTCCTGGAAAGCTACAATAGGCAGGATGGTTACCAGACCCATGGTGGCACCAGTGCCAAGTTGGGCTGGTTTGATAGTACCAAGTTGCTCCTGCAATCTGCCATCAAAAAGTTGGCAGGCGAGTTTTGTTTTCCAGGGTAAAGCGCCGTTGTTTGTATTTGGGGGCCTGTGGCTGGGAGTGGCCGGCTGGCTCCTTAGAATCCACGATACGCAGGATGGTTCCCAGACCCAAGGTGGCACCAGTGCCAAGTCGGGCTGGTTTGATACTACCAAGTGGTTCCTGCAATCTGCCATCCAGAAGCGGGGCAGCTTACTTTTGTTTGCCAGGGAAACGGGCCGTGGGTTTTGTTTGGGGGCATATAGCTGAGAGTGGCCGGCTGGCCCCTGAAAATCCACGCTAGGCAGCATGGTTCCCAGATGCAAGGTGGCACCAGTGCCAAGTCGGGCTGGTTTGATGGGTCAAAGTGGCTCCTGCAATCTGCCATCCAGAAGCGGGGCAGCTGATTTTTGTTTGCCAGAGAAAAATTCCGTGGATTGTTTTTGGGGGCATATGGCTGGGAGTGGCCGGCTGGCTCGTTAAAATGCTCGATACGCATGATGGTTCCCAGGCCCAAGGTGTCACCACTACCAAGTCGGCCTGCGGTTTTAGTATCAAGTTCATCTTGCAATTTGCCATCCAGAAGAGGGGCAGTTGAGCTTTGTTTGCCAGAGAAACGGGCCGAGGTTTCTGTTTGGGGGCATATGGCTGAGAGTGGCCGGCTGGCCCCTGAAAATCCACGATACACAGCATGGTTCCCCGATCCAAGGTGGCACCAGTGCCAAGTTGGGCTGGTTTGATAGTCCCAAGTGTCTCCTGCAATCTGCCATCCAGAAGCGGGGCAGCTTACTTTTGTTTGCCAGAGAAATAGGCCTAGGTTTTTGTTTGGGGGCCTGTGGCTAGGAGTGGCCGGCTGGCTCCTAAGAATCCACGATACGCAGGATGTTTACCAGACCCATGGTGGCACCAGTGCCAAGTTGGGCTGGTTTGATAGTACCAAGTGGCTCCTGCAAACTCCATCAAAAAGTTGGCAGGCGTGTTTTGTTTTCCAGGGAACAGCGCCGTTGATTTTGTTTGGGGGCCTGTGGCTGGGAGTGGCCGGCTGGCTCCTTGGAATCCACGATACGCAGGATGGTTCCCAGACCCAAGGTGGCACCAGTGCCAAGTCGGGCTGGTTTGATTACACCAAGTGACTCCTGCAATCTGCCAACCAGAAGTGAGGCAGCTAAGTTTTGTTTGCGAGAAAAAAGGGCCGTGGTTTTTGTTGGGGGCCTGTGGCTGGGAGTAGCCGGCTGGCTCCTTAAAATCCACGATAGGCAGGATGGTTCCCAGATCCAAGGTGGCACCAGTGCCAAGTCGGGCTGGTTTGATAGTACCAAGTGGCTCCTGCAATCTGCCATCCAGAAGCGGGGCAGCTGAGTTTTGTTTGCCAGAGAAAAAGGCTGTGGTTTTTGTTTGGGGGCCTGTGGCTGGCAGTGGCCGGCTGGCTCCTGAAAATCCACGATACGCAGCATGGTTCCCAGACCCAAGGTGGCACCAGTACAAAGTGGGGCTCGTTTGACAGTGTCAAGTGCCTCCTGCAATCTCCCATCCAGAAGCGGGGCAGCTGAGTTTTTTTTGCCAGGGAAACGGACCTTTGTTTTTGATTGGGGTCTGTGGCCGAGAGTGGTCGGCTGTCTCCTGACAATCCACAATACGCAGGATGGTTCCCAGACCAAAGGTGGCACCAGTGCCAAGTCGGGCTGGTTTGATAGTACCAAGTGTCTCCTGCACTCTGCCATCCAGAAGCGGGGCAGCTGAGTTTTGTTTGCCAGAGAAAAGGGCCGTGGGTTGTGTTTGGGGGCCTATGGCCGAGAGTGGTAGTCTGGCCCCTGAAAATCAACGATAGGCAGGATGGTTCCCAGATCCAAGGTGGCACCAGTGCCAAGTAAGGCTGGTTGTATGGTTCAAAGTGACTCCTGCAATCTGCCATCCAGAAGCGGGACAGCTGAGTTTTTTTTGCCAGAGAAAAGGTCCGTGGTTTCTTTTTGGGGCATACGGCTGGGAATTGCCGGCTGGCTCCTTAAAATGCTCGATACGCAGGATGGTTCCCAGAGCCAAGGTGGCACCAGTGCCACGTCGGGCGGTTTTCGTAGTACAAAGTGCGTCCTAAAATTTGCCATCCAGAAGAGGGGCAGTTGAGTTTTGTTTGCCAGAGAAAAGGTCCGTGGTTTGTTTTTGGGGGCATATGGCTGAGCGTGGCTGGCTGGCCCCTGAAAATCCACGATACACAGGATGGTTCCCAGATCCAAGGTGGCACCTGTGCCAAGTCGGGCTGATTTGATAGTACTAAGTAGCTCCTGCAATCTGCCATCCAGAAGCGGGGCAGCTTACTTTTGTTTGCCAGGGAAACGGGCCGAGGTTTGTGTTTGGGGGCCTATGGCTGAGAGTGACCGGCTGGCTCCTGAAAAGCTACAATAGGCAGGATGGTGACCAGACCCATGGTGGCACCAGTGCCAAGTTGGGCTGGTTTGATAGTACCAAGTGGTTCCTGCAATCTGCCATCCAGAAGCAGGGCAGCTGAGTTTTGTTTGCCAGAGAAAAGGGCCTTGGTTTGTGTTTGGGGGCATATGGCTGGGTGTGGCCAGCTGGCTCCTTAAAATGCACGATATGCAACATGGCTCCCAGACCCAAGGTGGCACCAGTGCCAAGTTGGGCTGGTTTGATAGTACCAAGTGGCTCCTGCAATCTTCCATGATCACGTGGAGAAATACTTTCTGGTTTCAGCCTCATGCTCTTTCTTCTCTCCCTCAACTTCTCTATCACCTCTCATCTGGTTCACATGCGCTGTCTTCAAGGTCCACAGGCTACTTTTCACAGAATCTTCTGGCCTGATGAAGTAAGAATGATGAATAGAACAGAGCTGGGATCTATTTTCCAGTTTGGATAAAATGCATTCTGCACACAAATCCAAGGAGAACGGGCTGCCCCGATGCCCAGAAAATCTTTCACTCCTGCTAGTGTTCTACGTCAACCGCAACTTAGTCTGAAAGAAAAGCTTTTTCTCTGAGAGCATCTGAGAGGTTTGCATGAAGCACTGATATCTGACATATGCAATTTTGAATAGGAGAGGAAAAAGAAAATGGCAAGGAGTTTTTAATTTTAGTGGTTTCAATTTTAATTTCCGTGCACTTTTTCAAAACTTGTCAGCTCAAATGCCCATCAACATCTTTTAGTCATCTGTAAGTCAGTATTCATATAAAATGTGCTTCAAATCCAAAGAATTTCAAATTTGCACTCCAAGCTTCTATGCCTAGATTTATGATTTCCTACACATATTAGATGAAAGGAAGGCCTTTTTTACTGTGGGAGTGCTGGAACACTGGAACAGGTTGCCCAGAGAAGTTGTGGGTGTCCCATCCCTGAAAGTATTCAAGGTCACCTTGGACGGGGCTTGGAGCAGCAACAAAGGAGAAGCTTGATGGTAGAGAAACAAAGTCGGACTATAGAAGAAACTCGGATTGAAGTATAGGATCAAGTTTTCTCTCAGCTCTTGGGGTAAATTCAAAGTTGTACAAAATGACATTTATCTGTGCTATTCACTACTGTAACAGAAAGTTTCATGAAAACTGTACAGAAGATAGTAAATTTTAAAAGAGATAAGAATTACAGCATAAAATCCATGGGATAGGTTACAACATGAGACACTCTCTAAGAGAAAATCTCTTTGTTTCAGCACTTCATCGGGGTAAGATTTCATGAAGTGCCAAAGAAGGCGGCAAAATATCATTCGGGACATTATTTACTGGAATTCAGCCTGGCCATTAGTAGGAACTGCCTTTGAACATATCATGTAGATATACCACACACACTTTCCCTTCACTGAAAAATTACTGTTTACAACAAATAAGCAATTGACGATCAAATTGATTGAAAGCATCTTAAACATGTCAAGTATTTCATTGTAGATGATCTGTGATCCAAATGCTTCTTCCACCTTCGAGAGGGACAGAAGAATTCTTCCATATCATGATGGTTTAAAATTGTATCAACCAATGTTTTCTGCTGAAAAGATATCATCTATTTTTTTCTATTTTTGGAAGAAAATATTCCTAGACATACAACAGGTGAGAACTAAGTAATTTTAAAGAAACAAATGAAATGAAAATATTCTGTAAATAGAATGAAATGAAAAGCTGTGTTTTAAATAGGAGCTAAATATTAAACAGAATTTTTGTACCAGGCATTTGAATTACTGCACCAGCTCTTTTGCCCATCAAGAGAGGCATTTAGCATTTCAGTCTTTTCCAAGGTGTTCATGATCTGCTATGCTGATCTCTGTGTGTGCCTAGGTGTGTGTGGAGGGGGGGCATATGAAGGGGAGTGTGTATGTTTGCTTTACAATTGTTGTGGCAGATTCATGCCTCAGCTCCACATTTTGTTTTAAAAAGGTCACACCGAGTGGATATGAAGTTTACTATCAACAAGAGATCGATTCCCAAATCATCCATTTGACTCTCCCTTATAAATCATGTGCTTTGTTGCATATTTTATCAAATATACTTTCAAGCCAGATGGAGGAAGGAGGATGTGGGAATCCCTCCACCATCTTGCAACTTTTATGTAAGTAGGTTTTCAAGAAAATCATCATTTCTCTTTTAAATATGTCTGGAACAGGCATGATGGTAGTGTCAACCTGTTGGAGTTTTTGTTGCTGGAAGAAGTTGTACAAAAGGATTGGTTTTTACATTGACCAGTTACTGAATCAAGCGCAGGAATACATTGGAAATTTAGCTGGGGGTTCCTTTTCCCAGCAGACTACTTCTAGAACGAGCTTGTACACTGAAGCTGACTCTTTTGCTCTCTTTTTGTTTCTTTCCTATTTTCTTGGCTTCTTTGCCACTATCTAGACAATTTTGGAACTTTGTTCCCAACTAAAATGGTTTCAATAGTCTGATTGTGATCATACATTTTTACAAGGAATTTTTAAAATCTTTCCTCGAGTCCAGAAAGTCAAGGACTTAGATCTTTTTCTTCCCTTATCAATATTGCCATGAAATTGATAAATAAAGACCAACTCTTTATTTTTGTTTTTAACCCACGTAGATAATTCCCATCCATTAATCCATTTTGTGGACCAATAGCTGCCATTCTGATGGAAGCTGTCACTTCTTAACAATAGGCATTCTGTGACTATGTTGACTGCACTTTGGGTGAAGATCCTAACTGGTCTTAGATATACATAGGGAGAAATTTGCTCAGCCAGTGTCAGTCTTAAGCATGCGTATCAGAAGATCTTTCTAGAGCTGGGAATTTTCCCATGAAAGGGATTCAGTTAGGGAAGAGACACTTGTGCCAGAGTTTTACATTCTTCTTGAACACTGCTTAAGGAACTTAGATGCCATGTCCATTTGGATCTCTGTCTGCACAGAACTTTGTCATGCCAGTGCTTTGAAATGCATCTTGAAGAGAATTCACTAGCACAGAATGAAAGAGAGTGGAAGGGGTTGGTGGGGCTAACCAGGCCCAACCCCCCTGCCTAAACCAGGATACCTAGAGCCTCTTGCCCAGGATTCTATCTGGGTGTACTTTTAATGTCTTCAAAGATCCAGGCTCCACAATCTTTCTGGGCAGTCTGTGCCGTGGTTCAGTCACCCTGACAGTAAAGAAACATTTACTGATGTTCAAAGGCAATCTCCTGTATTTCAGTGTGTGCCCACTGCCTCTTGTCTTTTCCCTCAGCATCACTGAAAAGACACTGATTCCCTCCCCTTTGCACTATTGCTTCCATATGTATGTGTGATGCCATGTAGAGGTATGTCAAAAACCTCCCTGAAGCCCAGGCAGATAATATTCCCTTCATCTACCAGTCAAGTTGATTCATCAGAGGAGTTTAAAGTGATGTTCAGCATGAAATTCCCCTGAAAAATCATGCTAACTACATTATTTGGTCATCTGTCATGTGCCTGGCAAGGATTTCCAGGAAGAGCTGCTTCATCAACTTCCTGGGGATAAAAAAGAGGCTGGCTGGTTTGTACTATGGCGAGTCCTCTTAATTGCCTTTTTTGAAGATGGGTGTCATTTGCTAACATCCACTCTTTAGCCTCTGTTGTCGTCTACATCTTCGCAAAACGCTTTTCCACTATGTCTGGCTAGGAAAAACTGTGCCAGCACAGAAAACATCTCCCATCGTGTTCTAGAAGTTGCACGGATGTCTGCCAAGTGTTTGGCAGGAAGAAAAGAAAAGTTGTCCAAAACAGCTTCCAATCGAATGTTCCTGTGATTGGAAAAGTCAGGAGAGTGCAAAGGTACTGTTTTCTATCAGTTGGCAAGGTGCGCACACAATCCCAGTGTTGTACAGCTTGCTTCTTCACCTTCCCGAAGCTGCCGCTCTCGCCGGCTCCCGGAACCGAAGAAGCGGCTTCTTCGCGCAAAGACGATTGTGCCGCTCACAGGGCTCTCCTTAGCGCGGCTTCTGCCGAAAGACGCCCGGCAGCGGCTCTTACCTCCGGAGAGCATCCTACCTTCGTCTTTAGCTCCTCTTCTCATCTACACCTCGGCAAAAAGCTTTCCCACTATGTCTGGCTAGGAAAAACTGTGCCAGCACAGAAAACATCTCCCATCGTGTTCTAGAAGTTGCACGGATGTCTGCCAAGTGTTTGGCAGGAAGAAAAGAAAAGTTGTCCAAAACAGCTTCCAATCGAATGTTCCTGTGATTGGAAAAGTCAGGAGAGTGCAAAGGTACTGTTTTCTATCAGTTGGCAAGGTGCGCACACAATCCCAGTGTTGTACAGCTTGCTTCTTCACCTTCCCGAAGCTGCCGCTCTCGCCGGCTGCCGGAGCCCAAGAAGCGGCTTCTTCGCGCAAAGACGATTGTGCCGCTCACAGTGCTCTCCTTAGCGCGGCTTCTGCCGAAAGACGCCTGGCAGCGGCTCTTACCTCCGGAGAGCATCCTACCTTCGTCTTTCGCGTCTTTTGTAGTCTACATCTTAGCAAAACGCTTTTCCACTATGTCTGGCTAGGAAAAACTGTGCCAGCACAGAAAACATCTCCCATCGTGTTCTAGAAGTTGCACGGATGTCTGCCAAGTGTTTGGCAGGAAGAAAAGAAAAGTTGTCCAAAACAGCTTCCAATCGAATGTTCCTGTGATTGGAAAAGTCAGGAGAGTGCAAAGGTACTGTTTTCTATCAGTTGGCAAGGTGCGCACACAATCCCAGTGTTGTACAGCTTGCTTCTTCACCTTCCCGAAGCTGCCACTCTCAGGAGGTAAGAGCCGCTGCCGGGCGTCTTTCGGCAGAAGCCGCGCTAAGGGGAGCACTGTGAGCGGCACAATCGTCTTTGCGCGAAGAAGCCGCTTCTTGGGCTCCGGCAGCCGGCGAGAGCGGCAGCTTCGGGAAGGTGAAGAAGCAAGCTGTACAACACTGGGATTGTGTGCGCACCTTGCCAACTGATAGAAAACAGTACCTTTGCACTCTCCTGACTTTTCCAATCACAGGAACATTCGATTGGAAGCTGTTTTGGACAACTTTTCTTTTCTTCCTGCCAAACACTTGGCAGACATCCGTGCAACTTCTAGAACACGATGGGAGATGTTTTCTGTGCTGGCACAGTTTTTCCTAGCCAGACATAGTGGAAAAGCTTTTTGCCGAGGTGTAGACTACATAAGACGCGAAAGACGAAGGTAGGATGCTCTCCGGAGGTAAGAGCCGCTGCCGGGCGTCTTTCGGCAGAAGCCGCGCTAAGGAGAGCACTGTGAGCGGCACAATCGTCTTTGCGCGAAGAAGCCGCTTCTTGGGCTCCGGCAGCCGGCGAGAGCGGCAGCTTCGGGAAGGTGAAGAAGCAAGCTGTACAACACTGGGATTGTGTGCGCACCTTGCCAACTGATAGAAAACAGTACCTTTGCACTCTCCTGACTTTTCCAATCACAGGAACATTCGATTGGAAGCTGTTTTGGACAACTTTTCTTTTCTTCCTGCCAAACACTTGGCAGACATCCGTGCAACTTCTAGAACACGATGGGAGATGTTTTCTGTGCTGGCACAGTTTTTCCTAGCCAGACATAGTGGAAAAGCGTTTTGCTAAGATGTAGACTACAAAAGATGCGAAAGACGAAGGTAGGATGCTCTCCGGAGGTAAGAGCCGCTGCCGGGCGTCTTTCGGCAGAAGCCGCGCTAAGGAGAGCACTGTGAGCGGCACAATCGTCTTTGCGCGAAGAAGCCGCTTCTTGGGCTCCGGCAGCCGGCGAGAGCGGCAGCTTCGGGAAGGTGAAGAAGCAAGCTGTACAACACTGGGATTGTGTGCGCACCTTGCCAACTGATAGAAAACAGTACCTTTGCACTCTCCTGACTTTTCCAATCACAGGAACATTCGATTGGAAGCTGTTTTGGACAACTTTTCTTTTCTTCCTGCCAAACACTTGGCAGACATCCGTGCAACTTCTAGAACACGATGGGAGATGTTTTCTGTGCTGGCACAGTTTTTCCTAGCCAGACATAGTGGAAAAGCGTTTTGCTAAGATGTAGACGACAACAGAGGCTAAAGAGTGGATGTTAGCAAATGACACCCATCTTCAAAAAAGGCAATTAAGAGGACTCGCCATAGTACAAACCAGCCAGCCTCTTTTTTATCCCCAGGAAGTTGATGAAGCAGCTCTTCCTGGAAATCCTTGCCAGGCACATGACAGATGACCAAATAATGTAGTTAGCATGATTTTTCAGGGGAATTTCATGCTGAACATCACTTTAAACTCCTCTGATGAATCAACTTGACTGGTAGATGAAGGGAATATTATCTGCCTGGGCTTCAGGGAGGTTTTTGACATACCTCTACATGGCATCACACATACATATGGAAGCAATAGTGCAAAGGGGAGGGAATCAATGTCTTTTCAGTGATGCTGAGGGAAAAGACAAGAGGCAGTGGGCACACACTGAAATACAGGAGATTGCCTTTGAACATCAGTAAATGTTTCTTTACTGTCAGGGTGACTGAACCACGGCACAGACTGCCCAGAAAGATTGTGGAGCCTGGATCTTTGAAGACATTAAAAGTACACCCAGATAGAATCCTGGGCAAGAGGCTCTAGGTATCCTGGTTTAGGCAGGGGGGTTGGGCCTGGTTAGCCCCACCAACCCCTTCCACTCTCTTTCATTCTGTGCTAGTGAATTCTCTTCAAGATGCATTTCAAAGCGCTGGCATGACAAAGTTCTGTGCAGACAGAGATCCAAATGGACATGGCATCTAAGTTCCTTAAGCAGTGTTCAAGAAGAATGTAAAACTCTGGCACAAGTGTCTCTTCCCTAACTGAATCCCTTTCATGGGAAAATTCCCAGCTCTAGAAAGATCTTCTGATACGCATGCTTAAGACTGACACTGGCTGAGCAAATTTCTCCCTATGTATATCTAAGACCAGTTAGGATCTTCACCCAAAGTGCAGTCAACATAGTCACAGAATGCCTATTGTTAAGAAGTGACAGCTTCCATCAGAATGGCAGCTATTGGTCCACAAAATGGATTAATGGATGGGAATTATCTACGTGGGTTAAAAACAAAAATAAAGAGTTGGTCTTTATTTATCAATTTCATGGCAATATTGATAAGGGAAGAAAAAGATCTAAGTCCTTGACTTTCTGGACTCGAGGAAAGATTTTAAAAATTCCTTGTAAAAATGTATGATCACAATCAGACTATTGAAACCATTTTAGTTGGGAACAAAGTTCCAAAATTGTCTAGATAGTGGCAAAGAAGCCAAGAAAATAGGAAAGAAACAAAAAGAGAGCAAAAGAGTCAGCTTCAGTGTACAAGCTCGTTCTAGAAGTAGTCTGCTGGGAAAAGGAACCCCCAGCTAAATTTCCAATGTATTCCTGCGCTTGATTCAGTAACTGGTCAATGTAAAAACCAATCCTTTTGTACAACTTCTTCCAGCAACAAAAACTCCAACAGGTTGACACTACCATCATGCCTGTTCCAGACATATTTAAAAGAGAAATGATGATTTTCTTGAAAACCTACTTACATAAAAGTTGCAAGATGGTGGAGGGATTCCCACATCCTCCTTCCTCCATCTGGCTTGAAAGTATATTTGATAAAATATGCAACAAAGCACATGATTTATAAGGGAGAGTCAAATGGATGATTTGGGAATCGATCTCTTGTTGATAGTAAACTTCATATCCACTCGGTGTGACCTTTTTAAAACAAAATGTGGAGCTGAGGCATGAATCTGCCACAACAATTGTAAAGCAAACATACACACTCCCCTTCATATGCCCCCCCCTCCACACACACCTAGGCACACACAGAGATCAGCATAGCAGATCATGAACACCTTGGAAAAGACTGAAATGCTAAATGCCTCTCTTGATGGGCAAAAGAGCTGGTGCAGTAATTCAAATGCCTGGTACAAAAATTCTGTTTAATATTTAGCTCCTATTTAAAACACAGCTTTTCATTTCATTCTATTTACAGAATATTTTCATTTCATTTGTTTCTTTAAAATTACTTAGTTCTCACCTGTTGTATGTCTAGGAATATTTTCTTCCAAAAATAGAAAAAAATAGATGATATCTTTTCAGCAGAAAACATTGGTTGATACAATTTTAAACCATCATGATATGGAAGAATTCTTCTGTCCCTCTCGAAGGTGGAAGAAGCATTTGGATCACAGATCATCTACAATGAAATACTTGACATGTTTAAGATGCTTTCAATCAATTTTGATCGTCAATTGCTTATTTGTTGTAAACAGTAATTTTTCAGTGAAGGGAAAGTGTGTGTGGTATATCTACATGATATGTTCAAAGGCAGTTCCTACTAATGGCCAGGCTGAATTCCAGTAAATAATGTCCCGAATGATATTTTGCCGCCTTCTTTGGCACTTCATGAAATCTTACCCCGATGAAGTGCTGAAACAAAGAGATTTTCTCTTAGAGAGTGTCTCATGTTGTAACCTATCCCATGGATTTTATGCTGTAATTCTTATCTCTTTTAAAATTTACTATCTTCTGTACAGTTTTCATGAAACTTTCTGTTACAGTAGTGAATAGCACAGATAAATGTCATTTTGTACAACTTTGAATTTACCCCAAGAGCTGAGAGAAAACTTGATCCTATACTTCAATCCGAGTTTCTTCTATAGTCCGACTTTGTTTCTCTACCATCAAGCTTCTCCTTTGTTGCTGCTCCAAGCCCCGTCCAAGGTGACCTTGAATACTTTCAGGGATGGGACACCCACAACTTCTCTGGGCAACCTGTTCCAGTGTTCCAGCACTCCCACAGTAAAAAAGGCCTTCCTTTCATCTAATATGTGTAGGAAATCATAAATCTAGGCATAGAAGCTTGGAGTGCAAATTTGAAATTCTTTGGATTTGAAGCACATTTTATATGAATACTGACTTACAGATGACTAAAAGATGTTGATGGGCATTTGAGCTGACAAGTTTTGAAAAAGTGCACGGAAATTAAAATTGAAACCACTAAAATTAAAAACTCCTTGCCATTTTCTTTTTCCTCTCCTATTCAAAATTGCATATGTCAGATATCAGTGCTTCATGCAAACCTCTCAGATGCTCTCAGAGAAAAAGCTTTTCTTTCAGACTAAGTTGCGGTTGACGTAGAACACTAGCAGGAGTGAAAGATTTTCTGGGCATCGGGGCAGCCCGTTCTCCTTGGATTTGTGTGCAGAATGCATTTTATCCAAACTGGAAAATAGATCCCAGCTCTGTTCTATTCATCATTCTTACTTCATCAGGCCAGAAGATTCTGTGAAAAGTAGCCTGTGGACCTTGAAGACAGCGCATGTGAACCAGATGAGAGGTGATAGAGAAGTTGAGGGAGAGAAGAAAGAGCATGAGGCTGAAACCAGAAAGTATTTCTCCACGTGATCATGGAAGATTGCAGGAGCCACTTGGTACTATCAAACCAGCCCAACTTGGCACTGGTGCCACCTTGGGTCTGGGAGCCATGTTGCATATCGTGCATTTTAAGGAGCCAGCTGGCCACACCCAGCCATATGCCCCCAAACACAAACCAAGGCCCTTTTCTCTGGCAAACAAAACTCAGCTGCCCTGCTTCTGGATGGCAGATTGCAGGAACCACTTGGTACTATCAAACCAGCCCAACTTGGCACTGGTGCCACCATGGGTCTGGTCACCATCCTGCCTATTGTAGCTTTTCAGGAGCCAGCCGGTCACTCTCAGCCATAGGCCCCCAAACACAAACCTCGGCCCGTTTCCCTGGCAAACAAAAGTAAGCTGCCCCGCTTCTGGATGGCAGATTGCAGGAGCTACTTAGTACTATCAAATCAGCCCGACTTGGCACAGGTGCCACCTTGGATCTGGGAACCATCCTGTGTATCGTGGATTTTCAGGGGCCAGCCAGCCACTCTCAGCCATATGCCCCCAAAAACAAACCACGGACCTTTTCTCTGGCAAACAAAACTCAACTGCCCCTCTTCTGGATGGCAAATTTTAGGACGCACTTTGTACTACGAAAACCGCCCGACGTGGCACTGGTGCCACCTTGTGTCAGGGAACCATCCTGCATATCGAGCTTTTTAAGGAGCCAGCCGGCCAGGCCCAGCCATATACCCCCAAAAACAAACCACGGACCATTTCTCATGGAAACAAAAATCCGCTGCCCCGCGTCTGGATGGCAGATTGCAGGAGCCACTTTGCACCATCAAACCAGCCCGACTTGGCACTGGTGCCACCTTGGGTCTGGGAACAATCCTGCGTATCGTACATATTCAGGAACCAGCGGAACACTCCCAGCCACAGGCCCCCAAACACAAACAACGGCCCATTTCCCTGGCAAACAAAACTCAGCTGCCCCGCTTCTGGATGGCAGTTTGCAGGAGCCACTTGGGACTATCAAACCAGCCCGACTTGGCACTGGTGCCACCTTGGGTCTGGGAACCATCCTGCGTATGGTGGATTCTAAGGAGCCAGCCGGCCACTCCCAGCCACAGGCCCCCAACAAAAACCACGGCCCTTTTTTCTGGCAAACAAAACTTAGCTGCCTCACTTCTGGATGGCAGATTGCAGGAGCCACTTGGTGTAATCAAACCAGCCCAACTTGGCACTGGTGCCACCTTGGGTCTGGGAACCATCCTGCGTATCGTGGATTCTAAGGAGCCAGCCGGCCACTCCCAGCCACAGGCCCCCAAACACAAACAACGGCGCTGTTCCCTGGAAAACAAAACACGCCTGCCAACTTTTTGATGGAGTTTGCAGGAGCCACTTGGTACTATCAAACCAGCCCGAGTTGGCACTGGTGCCACCTTGGGTCTGGGAAACATCCTGCGTATCGTGGATTCTTAGGAGCCAGCCGGCCACTCCTAGCCACAGGCTCCCAGACAAAAACCTAGGCCTATTTCTCTGGCAAACAAAAGTAAGCTGCCCCGCTTCTGGATGGCAGATTGCAGGAGACACTTGGTACTATCAAACCAGCCCAACTTGGCACTGGTGCCACCTTGGATCTGGGAACCATGCTGTGTATCGTGGATATTCAGGGGCCAGCCGGCCACTCTCAGCCATATGTCCCCAAACAGAAACCTCGGCCCGTTTCTCTGGCAAACAAAACTCAACTGCCCCTCTTCTGGATGGCAAATTGCAGGATGAACTTGATACTAAAACCGCAGGCCGACTTGGTAGTGGTGACACCTTGGACCTGGGAACCATCATGCGTATCGAGCATTTTAAGGAGCCAGCCGGCCACTCCCAGTAATATGCCCCCAAAAACAATCCACGGAATTTTTCTCTGGCAAACAAAAATCAGCTGCCCCGCTTCTGGATGGCAGATTGCAGGAGCCACTTTGCACCATCAAACCAGCCCGACTTGGCACTGGTGCCAACTTGCATCTGGGAACCATGCTGCCTAGCGTGGATTTTCAGGAGCCAGCCGGCCACTCTCAGCCATAGGCCCCCAAACAAAACCCACGGCCCGTTTCCCTGGCAAACAAAATTAAGCTGCCCCGCTTCTGGATGGCAGATTGCAGGACGCACTTGGTAGTATCAAACCAGCCCGACTTGGCACTGGTGCCACCTTGGGTCTGGGAACCATCCTGCGTATTGTGGGTTCAAAGGAGCCAGCCGGCCACTCCCAGCCACAGGCCCCCAAATACAAACAACGGCGCTTTTCCCTGGAAAACAAAACTCGCCTGACAACTTTTTGATGGCAGATTGCAGGAGCCACTTGGTACTATCAAACCAGCCCAACTTGGCACTGGTGCCACCATGGGTCTGGTCACCATCCTGCCTATCATAGCTTTTCAGGAGCCAGCCGGTCACTCCCAGCCATAGGTCCCCAGTCACAAACCTCGGCCCGTTTCCCTGGCAAACAAAAGTAAGCTGCCCCACTTCTGGATGGCAGATTGCAGGAGCCACTTGGTACTATCAAACCAGCCCAACTTGGCACTGGTGCCACCTCTGGTCTGGGAACCATGCTGCGTAACACAGATTCTAAGGCGCCAGTCGGCCACTCCCAGCCACAAGCCCCCAAACACAAACAACGGCGCTATTCTCTGGCAAACAAAACTCCACTGCCCCTCTTCTGGATGGCAAATTGCAGGACGCACTTGGTACTATAAAAACAGCCCGACTTGGCACTGGTGCCACCTTGGGTCTGGGAACCATCCTGCGTATCGATCTTTTTAATGAGACAGCCGGCCACTCCCAGCCATATGCCCCCAAACACAACCCACGGCCCTTTTCTCTGGCAAACAAAACTCAACTGCACCGCTTCTGGATGGCAGATTGCAGGAGCCACTTGGTACTATCAAACCAGCCCGACGTGGCACTGGTGCGACTTTGGGTCTGGGAACCATCCAGCCTATCGTGGATTTTAAGGAGCCAGCCGGCTACTCCCAGCCACAGGCCCCCAACAAAAACCACGGCCCTTTTTTCTGGCAAACAAAACTTAGCTGCCTCACTTCTGGATGGCAGATTGCAGGAGCCACTTGGTGTAATCAAACCAGCCCGACTTGGCACTGGTGCCACCTTGGGTCTGGGAACCATCCTGCGTATCGTGGATTCTAAGGAGCCAGCCGGCCACTCCCAGCCACAGGTCCCCAAACAAAATCAACGGCGCTGTTCCCTGGAAAACAAAACACGTCTGCCAACATTTTGATGGAGTTTGCAGGAGCCACTTGGTACTATCAAACCAGCCCGACTTGGCACTGGTGCCACCTTGGGTCTGGGAAACATCCTGCGTATCGTGGATTCTAAGGAGCCAGCCGGCCACTCCTAGCCACAGGCCCCCAGACAAAAACCTAGGCCTATTTCTCTGGCAAACAAAAGTAAGCTGCCCCGCTTCTGGATGCCAGATTGCAGGAGACACTTGGGACTATCAAACCAGCCCAACTTGGCACTGGTGCCACCTTGGATCTGGGAACCATGCTGTGTATCGTGGATATTCAGGGGCCACCCGGCCACTCTCAGCCATATGTCCCCAAACAGAAACCTCGGCCCGTTTCTCTGGCAAACAAAACTCAACTGCCCCTCTTCTGGATGGCAAATTGCAGGATGAACTTGATACTAAAACCGCAGGCCGACTTGGTAGTGGTGACACCTTGGGCCTGGGAACCATCATGCGTATCGAGCATTTTAAGGAGCCAGCCGGCCACTCCCAGCAATATGCCCCCAAAAACAATCCACGGAATTTTTCTCTGGCAAACAAAAATCAGCTGCCCCGCTTCTGGATGGCAGATTGCAGGAGCCACTTTGCACCATCAAACCAGCCCGACTTGGCACTGGTGCCACCTTGCATCTGGGAACCATGCTGCCTAGCGTGGATTTTCAGGAGCCAGCCGGCCACTCTCAGCCATAGGCCCCCATACAAAACCCACGGCCCGTTTCCCTGGCAAACAAAATTAAGCTGCCCCGCTTCTGGATGGCAGATTGCAGGACGCACTTGGTAGTATCAAACCAGCCCGACTTGGCACTGGTGCCACCTTGGGTCTGGGAACCATGCTGCGTATCATGGATTTTCAGGAGCCAGCCGTCCACTGCCAGCCACAGGCCCCGAAACACAAACAACAGCCTTTTTCTCTGGCAAACAAAATTCAGCTGCCCCGCTTCTGGATGGCAGATTGCAGGAACCACTTGGTACTAACAAACCAGCCTGACTTGGCACTGGTGCCACCTTGGGTCTGGGAACCATCCTGCGTATCGTGGATTCTAAGGAGCCAGCTGGGCACTCCCAGCCACAGGCCCCAAAACACACACAACGGTGCTTTTCCCTGGAAAACAAAACTCGCCTGCCAAACATTTGATGGCAGATTGCAGGAGCCACTTGGTACTATCAAACCAGCCCAACTTGGCACTGGTGCCACCATGGGTCTGGTCACCATCCTGCCTATCGTAGCTTTTCAGGTGCCAGCCAGCCACCCCCAGCCAGAGGCCCCTAGACAAATATTTCGGCCCGTTTCCCTGGCAAACAAAAGTAAGCTACCCCGCTTCTGGATGGCAGATTGCAGGAGCCACTTTGCACCATCAAACCAGCCCAACTTGGCACTGGTGCCACCTCTGGTCTGGGAACCATCCTGCGTATCGTGGGTTCTAAGGAGCCAGCTGGCCACTCCCAGCCACAGGCCCCCAAACACAAACAACGGTGCTTTTCCCTGGAAAACAAAACTCGCCTGCCAACTTTTTGATGGCAGATTGCCGGAGCCACTTGGTACTATCAAACCAGCCCAACTTGGCACTGGTGCCACCATGGGTCTGGTCACCATCCTGCCTATCGTAGCTTTTCAGGAGCCAGCCGGTCACTCCCAGCCATAGACCCCCAAACACAAACCTCGGCCCGTTTCCCTGGCAAACAAAAGTAAGCTGCCCCGCTTCTGCATGGCAGATTGCAGGAGCTATTTAGTACTATCAAACCAGCCCGACTTGGCACTGGTGACACCTCTGGTCTGGGAACCATCCTGCCTATCGTGGATTTTAAGGGGCCAGCCGGCCACTCTCAGCCATATGCCCCCAAAAACAAACCACGGCCCTTTTCTCTGGCAAACAAAACTCAACTGCCCCTCTTCTGGATGGCAAATTTTAGGACGCACTTTGTACTACGAAAACCGCCCGACGTGGCACTGGTGCCACCTTGTGTCAGGGAACCATCCTGCATATCGAGCTTTTTAAGGAGCCAGCCGGCCACGCCCAGCCATATACCCCCAAAAACAAACCACGGACCATTTCTCATGGAAACAAAAATCCGCTGCCCCGCGTCTGGATGGCAGATTGCAGGAGCCACTTTGCACCATCAAACCAGCCCGACTTGGCACTGGTGCCACCTTGGGTCTGGGAACAATCCTGCATATCGTGGATTCTAAGGAGCCAGCCGGCCACTCCCAGCCACAGGCCCCCAAACACAAACAACGGCACTTTTCCCTGGAAAACAAAACTCGCCTGCCAGCTTTTTGATGGCAGATTGCAGGAGCCACTTGGTACTATCAAATCATCCCAACTTGGCACTGGTGCCACCTTGGGTCTGGGAACCATCCTGCCTATTGTAGCATTTCAGGAGCCAGCCGGTCACTCCCAGCCATAGTCCCCCAGACACAAACCTCGGACCGTTTCCCTGGCAAACAAAATTAAGCTGCCCCGATTCTGGATGGCAGATTGCAGGAACCACTTGGTAGTGTCAAACCAGCCCGACTTGGCACTGGTGCCACCTTGGGTCTGGGAACCATCCTGCGTATCGTGGATTCTAAGCAGCCACCCGGCCACTCTGAGCCACAGGCGCCCAAACACAAACAACGGCGCTTTTCCCTGGAAAACAAAACTCGCCTGCCAACATTTTGATGGCAGATTGCAGGAGCCACTTGGTGCTATCAAACCAGCCCAACTTGGCACTGGTGCCACCATGGGTCTGGTCACCATCCTGCCTATCGTAGCTTTTCAGGAGCCAGCCGGTCACTCCCAGCCATAGACCCCCAGACACAAACCTCGGCCCGTTTCCCTGGCAAACAAAAGTAAGCTGCCCCGCTTCTGGATGGCAGATTGCAGGAGCTACTTAGTACTATCAAATCAGCCCGACTTGGCACTGGTGACACCTCTGGTCTGGGAACCATCCTGTGTATCGTGGATTTTCAGGGGCCAGCCAGCCACTCTCAGCCATATGCCCCCAAAAACAAACCACAGACCTTTTCTCTGGCAAACAAAACTCAACTGCCCCTCTTCTGGATGGCAAATTTTAGGACGCACTTTGTACTACGAAAACCGCCCGACGTGGCACTGGTGCCACCTTGTGTCAGGGAACCATCCTGCATATCGAGCTTTTTAAGGAGCCAGCCGGCCAGGCCCAGCCATATACCCCCAAAAACAAACCACGGACCATTTCTCATGGAAACAAAAATCCGCTGCCCCGCGTCTGGATGGCAGATTGCAGGAGCCACTTTGCACCATCAAACCAGCCCGACTTGGCACTGGTGCCACCTTGGGTCTGGGAACAATCCTACGTATCGTACATATTCAGGAACCAGCCGAACACTCCCAGCCACAGGCCCCCAAACACAAACAACGGCCCATTTCCCTGGCAAACAAAACTCAGCTGCCCCGCTTCTGGATGGCAGTTTGCAGGAGCCACTTGGGACTATCAAACCAGCCCGACTTGGCACTGGTGCCACCTTGGGTCTGGGAACCATCCTGCGTATGGTGGATTCTAAGGAGCCAGCCGGCCACTCCCAGCCACAGGCCCCCAACAAAAACCACGGCCCTTTTTTCTGGCAAACAAAACTTAGCTGCCTCACTTCTGGATGGCAGATTGCAGGAGCCACTTGGTGTAATCAAACCAGCCCAACTTGGCACTGGTGCCACCTTGGGTCTGGGAACCATCCTGCGTATCGTGGATTCTAAGGAGCCAGCCGGCCACTCTGAGCCACAGGCGCCCAAACAAAAACAACGGCGCTTTTCCCTGGAAAACAAAAATCGCCTGCCAACATTTTGATGGCAGATTGCAGGAGCCACTTGGTGCTATCAAACCAGCCCAACTTGGCACTGGTGCCACCATGGGTCTGGTCACCATCCTGCCTATCGTAGCTTTTCAGGAGCCAGCCGGTCACTCCCAGCCATAGACCCCCAGACACAAACCTCGGCCCGTTTCCCTGGAAAACAAAAGTAAGCTGCCCCGATTCTGGATGGCAGATTGCAGGAGCCACTTGGTACTATCAAATCAGCCCAACTTGGCACTGGTGCCACCATGGGTCTGGTAAACATCCTGCCTATCGTAGCTTTTCAGGAGCCAGACGGTCACTCCCTGCCATAGGCCCCCAGACAAAAACCTCGGCCCGTTTCCCTGGCAAACAAAAGTAAACTGCCCCGCTTTTGGATGGCAGATTGCAGGATGCATTTGGTACTATCAAACCTGCCCGACTTGGCCCTGGTGCCACCTTGGCTCTGGGAACCATGCTGCGTAACGTAGATTCTACGAGGACAGGCGGCCACTCCCAGCCACAGGCCTCTAAACAACGGCGCTTTTCCCTGGAAAACAAAACTCGCCTGACAACTTTTTGATGGCAGATTGCCGGAGCCACTTGGTACTATCAAACCAGCCCAACTTGGCACTGGTGCCACCATGGGTCTGGTCACCATCCTGCCTATCGTAGCTTTTCAGGAGCCAGCCGCTCACTCCCAGCCATAGGCCCCCAGACAAATATCTCGGCCCGTTTCCCTGGCAAACAAAAGTAAGCAGCCCCGCTTCTGGATGGCAGATTGCAGGAGCCACATGGTACTATCAAACCAGCCCAACTTGGCACTGGTGCCACCTTGGTTCTGGGAACCATCCTGCCTATCGTGGATTTTCAGGGGCCAGCCGGCCACTCTCAACCATATGCCCCCAAATATATACCACGGCCCTTTTCTCTGGCAAACAAAACTCAACTGCCCCTCTTCTGGATGGCAAATTGCAGGACGCACTTGGTACTACGAAAACAGCCCGACTTGGCACTGATGCCACCTTGGGTCAGGGAACAATCCTGCGTATCGATCTTTTAAGGAGCCAGCCGGCCGCGTCCAGCCATATACCCCCAAAAAAAAACCACGGAACTTTTCTGCAGCAAACAAAAATCCGCTGCCCCCCGTCTGGATGGCAGATTGCAGGAGCTATTTAGTATTATCAAACCAGCCCAACTTGGCACTGGTGCCACCATGAGTTTGGTAACCATCCTGCCTATCGTAGCTTTTCAGTAGCCAGCCAGTCACTCCCAGCCATAGGCCCCCAGACAAATACCTCGGCCCGTTTCCCTGGGAAACAAAATTAAGCTGTCCCGCTTCTGGATGGCAGATTGCAGGAGCCGCTTGGTACTATCAAACCAGCCCAACTTGGCACTGGCGCCACCTTGGCTCTGGGAACCATCCTGCGTATCCTGGGTTCAAAGGAGGCAGCCGGCCACTCCCAGCCACAGGCCTCCAAACACAAACAACGGCGCTTTTCCCTGGAAAACAAAACTGGCCTGCCAACTTTTTGATGGCAGATTGCAGGAGCCACTTGGTACTATCAAACCAGCCCAACTTGGCACTGGTGCCACCATGGGTCTGGTCACCATCCTGCCTATCGTAGCTTTTCAGGCGCCAGCCGGTCACTCCCAGCCATAGGGCCCCAGTCACAAACCTCGGCCCGTTTCCCTGGCAAACAAAAGTAAGCTACCCCGCTTCTGGATGGCAGATTGCAGGAGCCACTTTGTACCATCAAACCAGCCCGACTTGGCACTGGTGCCACCTCTGGTCTGGGAACCATCCTGCGTATCGTGGATTCTAAGGAGCCAGCTGGCCACTCCCAGCCACAGGCCCCCAAACACAAACAACGGCGCTTTTCCCTGGAAAACAAAACTCACCTGCCAACTATTTGATGGCAGATTGCAGGAGCCACTTGGTACTATCAAACCAGCCCAACTTGGCACTGGTGCCACCATGGGTCTGGTCACCATCCTGCCTATCGTAGCTTTTCAGGAGGCAGCCGGTCACTCCCAGCCATAGGCCCCCAGACACAAAGCTCTGCCCGTTTCCCTGGCAAACAAAAGTAAGCTACCCCGCTTCTGGATGGCAGATTGCAGGAGCCACTTTGCACCATCAAACCAGCCCGACTTGGCACTGGTGCCACCTCTGGTCTGGGACCCATCCTGCGTATCGTGGATTCTAAGGAGACAGCTGGCCACTCCCAGCCACAGGCCCCCAAACACAAACAACGGCGCTTTTCCCTGGAAAACAAAACTCGCTTGCCAACTTTTTGATGGAAGATTGCAGGAGCCACTTGGTACTATCAAACCACCCCAACTTGGCAACAAGTGGTTCCTGCAATCTGACATCCAGAAGCGGGGCAGCTTACTTTTCTTTGCCAGGGAAACGGACCGTTGTTTGTGATTGGAGGCGTATGGCTGGGAGTGGCCGACTGGCTCCTTAAAATCCACGATACGCAGGATGGTTCCCAGACCAGAGGTGGCACCACTGCCAAGACGGGCTAGTTTGATGGTGCAAAGTGGCTCCTGCAATCTGCCATCAAAAAGTTGGCAGGAGAGTTTTGTTTTCCAGGGAAAAGCGCCGTTGTTTGTGTTTGGGGGCCTGTGGCTGGGAGTGGCCGGCTGGCTCCTTAGAATCCACGATACGCAGCATGGTATCCAGACCCAAGGTGGCACCAGTGCCAAGTTTTGCTGGTTTGATAGTACCAAGTGCGTCCTGCAATCTGCCATCCAGAAGCGGGGCAGCTTACTTTTGTTTGCCAGGGAAACGGGCCGAGCTTTTTGTCTGGGGGCCTATGGCTGGGAGTGAGCGGCTGGCTCCTGAAAAGCTACGATAGGCAGAATGGTGAGCAGACCCATGGTGGCACAAGTGCCAAGTTGGGCTGGTTTGATAGCACCAAGTGGCTCCTGCAATCTGCCATCAAAATGTTGGCAGGCGAGTTTTGTTTTCCAGGGAAAAGCGCCGTTGTTTGTGTTTGGGTGCCTATGTCTGGGAGTGGCCGGCTGGCTCCTTAGAGTCCACGATACGCAGGATGGTTCCCAGACCAGAGGTGGCACCAGTGCCAAGTCGGGCTGGTTTGATAGTACCGAGTGCGTCCTACAATCTGCCATCCAGAAGCGGGACAGCTTGCTTTTGTTTGCCAGGGAAACGGGTCGAGATTTGTGTCTGGGGGCCTATGGCTGGGAGTGACCGGCTAGGTCCTGAAAAGCTAAGGTAGGCAGGATGGTGACCAGACCCATGGTGGCACCAGTGCCAGGTTGTGCTGGTTTGATAGTACCAAGTGGCTCCTGCAATCTGCCATCAAAAATTTGGCAGGCGAGTTTTGTTTTCCAGGGAAAAGCGCCGTTGTTTGTGTTTGGGGGCCTGTGGCTGGGAGTGGCCGGCTGGCTCCTTAGAATCCACGATACGCAGCATGGTTCCCAGACCAGAGGTGGCACCAGTGCCAAGTCGGGCTGGTTTTATAGTACCAAGTGGTTCCTGCAATCTGCCATCCAGAAGCGGGGCAGCTTACTTTTGTTTGCCAGGGAAACGGGCCGAGGTTTTTGTCTGGGAGCCTATGGCTGGGAGTGACCGGCTGGCTCCTGAAAAGCTACGATAGGCAGGATGGTGACCAGACCCATGGTGGCACCAGTGCCAAGTTGGGCTGATTTGATAGTAGCAAGTGGCTCCTGCAATCTGCCATCAAAAAGTTGTCAGGCGAGTTTTGTTTTCCAGGGAAAAGCGCCGTTGTTTGTGTTTGGGGGCCTGTGGCTGGGAGTGGCCGGCTGGCTCCTTAGAATCCACGATACGCAGCATGGTTCCCAGACCAGAGGTGGCTCCAGTTCCAAGTCGGGCTATTTGATGGTGAAAAGTGGTTCCTGCAATCTGCCATCCAGAAGCGGGGCAGCTTACTTTGGTTTGCCAGGGAAAAGGGCAGAGCATTGTGTCTGGGCGCCTATGGCTGGGAGTGACCGGCTGGCTCCTGAAAAGCTACGATAAGCAGGATGGTGACCAGACCCATGGTGGCACCAGTGCCAAGTTGGGCTGATTTGATAGTACCAAGTGGCTCCTGCAATCTGCCATCAAAAAGTTGGCCGGCGAATTTTGTTTTCCAGGGAAAAGCGCTGTGGTTTGTGTTTGGGGGCCTGTGGCTGGGAGTGGCCGGCTGGATCCTTATAATCCACGATACGCAGCATGGTTCCCAGACCCAAGGTGGCACCAGTGCCAAGTTGGGCTGGTTTGATAGTACCAAGTGGCTCTGGCAATCTGCCATCAAAAAGTTGGCAGGCGAGTTTTGTTTTCCAGGGAAAAGCGCCGTTGTTTTTGTTTGGGGGCCTGTGGCTGGGAGTGGACGGATGGCTAATTAGAATCCACGATACGCAGGATGGTGACCAGACCCATGGTGGCACCAGTGCCAAGTCGGGCTGGTTTGATAGTACCAAGTGGCTCCTGGAATCTGCCATCCAGAAGCGGGATAACTTACTTTTGTTTGTCAGGGAAACGGGCCGAGGTTTGTGTCTGGGGGCCTATGGCTGGGAGTGACCGGCTGGCTCCTGAAAAGCTACGATAGGCAGGATGGTGACCAGACCCATGGTGGCACCAGTGCCAAGTTGGTCTGATTTGATAAAACCAAGTGGCTCCTGCAATCTCCCATCAAAAAGTTGGCAGGAGAGTTTTGTTTTCCAGGGAAAAGCGCCGTTGTTTGTGTTTGGGGGCCTGTGGCTGGGAGTGGCCGGCTGGCTCCTTAGAATCCACGATACGCAGCATGGTATCCAGACCCAAGGTGGCACCAGTGCCAAGTTTTGCTGGTTTGATAGTACCAAGTGGTTCCTGCAATCTGCCATCCAGAAGCAGGGCAGCTTACTTTTGTATGCCAGGGAAACGGGCCGAGGTTTTTGTCTGGGGGCCTATGGCTGGGAGTGACCGGCTGGCTCCTGAAAAGCTACGATAGGCAGGATGGTGACCAGACCCATGGTGGCAACAGTCCCAAGTTGGGCTGATTTGATAGTACCAAGTGGCTCCTGCAATCTGCCGTCAAAATTTGGCAGGCGAGTTTTGTTTTCCAGGGAAAAGCGCCGTTGTTTGTGTTTGGGGGCCTGTGGCTGGGAGTGGCCGGCTGGCTCCTTAGAATCCACGATACGCAGGATGGTTCCCAGACCTGAGGTGGCACCAGTGCCAAGTCGGGCTGGTTTGATAGTACTAAATAGCTCCTGCAATCTGCCATGCAGAAGCGGGGCAGCTTACTTTTGTTTGCCAGGGAAACGGGCCGAGGTTTTTGTCTGGGGGCCTATGGCTGCGAGTGACCGTCTGGCTCCTGAAAAGCTACGATAGGCAGGATGGTGAGCAGACCCATGGTGGCACCAGTGCCAAGTTGAGCTGGTTTGATAGTACCAAGTGGCTCCTGCAATCTGCCATCAAAAAGTTGGCAGGCGAGTTTTGTTTTCCAGGGAAAAGCGCCGTTGTTTGTGTTTGGGTGCCTATGGCTGGGAGTGGCCGGCTGGCTCCTTAGAATCCACGATACGCACCATAGTTCCCAGACCAGAGGTGGCACCAGTGCCAAGTCGGGCTGGTTTGATAGTACCAAGTGCGTCCTACAATCTGCCATCCAGAAGCGGGGCAGCTTACTTTTGTTTGCCAGGGAAACGGGCCGAGCTTTGTGTCTGGGGGCCTATGGCTGGGAGTGACCGGCTGGCTCCTGAAAAGCTACGATAGGCAGGATGGTGACCAGACCCATGGTGGCACCAGTGCCAAGTTGGGCTGATTTGATAGCAGCAAGTGGCTCCTGCAATCTGCCATCAAAATGTCGGCAGGCGGGTTTGTTTTCCAGGGAAAAGCGCTGTGGTTTGTGTTTGGGGGCCTGTGGCTGGGAGTGACCGGCTGGCTCCTTAGAATCCACGATACGCAGGATGGTTCCCAGACCCAAGGTGGCACCAGTGCCAAGTTGGGCTGGTTTGATAGTACCAAGTGGCTCCTGCAATCTGCCATCCAGAAGCGGGGCAGCTTACTTTTGTTTGCCAGGGAAACGGGCCGAGCTTTGTGTCTGGGGGCCTATGGCTGGGAGTGACCGGCTGGCTCCTGAAAAGCTAAGATAGACAGGATGGTGACCAGACCCATGGTGGCACCAGTGTCAAGTTGGGCTGGTTTGATAGTACCAAGTGGCTCCTGCAATCTGCCATCAAAAATTTGGCAGGCGAGTTTTGTTTTCCAGGCAAAAGCGCCGTTGTTTTTGTTTGGGGGCCTGTGGCTGGGAGTGGCCGGCTGGCTCCTTAGAATCCACGATACGCAGCATGGTTCCCAGACCAGAGGTGGCACCAGTGCCAAGTCGGGCTGGTTTTATAGTACCAAGTGGTTCCTGCAATCTGCCATCCAGAAGCGGGGCAGCTTACTTTGGTTTGCCAGGGAAAAGGGCAGAGCATTGTGTCTGGGCGCCTATGGCTGGGAGTGACCGGCTGGCTCCTGAAAAGCTACGATAAGCAGGATGGTGACCAGACCCATGGTGGCACCAGTGCCAAGTTGGGCTGATTTGATAGTACCAAGTGGCTCCTGCAATCTGCCATCAAAAAGTTGGCCGGCGAATTTTGTTTTCCAGGGAAAAGCGCTGTGGTTTTTGTTTGGGGGCCTGTGGCTGGGAGTGGCCGGCTGGCTCCTTATAATCCACGATACGCAGCATGGTTCCCAGACCCAAGGTGGCACCAGTGCCAAGTTGGGCTGGTTTGATAGTACCAAGTGGCTCTGGCAATCTGCCATCAAAAAGTTGGCAGACGAGTTTTGTTTTCCAGGGAAAAGCGCCGTTGTTTTTGTTTGGGGGCCTGTGGCTGGGAGTGGACGGATGGCTAATTAGAATCCACGATAGGCAGGATGGTGACCAGACCCATGGTGGCACCAGTGCCAAGTCGGTCTGGTTTGATAGTACCAAGTGGCTCCGGCAATCTGCCATCCAGAAGCGGGATAACTTACTTTTGTTTGTCAGGGAAACGGGCCGAGGTTTGTGTCTGGGGGCCTATGGCTGGGAGTGACCGGCTGGCTCCTGAAAAGCTACGATAGGCAGGATGGTGACCAGACCCATGGTGGCACCAGTGCCAAGTTGGTCTGATTTGATAAAACCAAGTGGCTCCTGCAATCTCCCATCAAAAAGTTGGCAGGAGAGTTTTGTTTCCCAGGGAAAAGCGCCGTTGTTTGTGTTTGGGGGCCTGTGGCTGGGAGTGGCCGGCTGGCTCCTTAGAATCCACGATACGCAGCATGGTATCCAGACCCAAGGTGTCACCAGTGCCAAGTTTTGCTGGTTTGATAGTACCAAGTGGTTCCTGCAATCTGCCATCCAGAAGCAGGGCAGCTTACTTTTGTATGCCAGGGAAACGGGCCGAGGTTTTTGTCTGGGGGCCTATGGCTGGGAGTGACCGGCTGGCTCCTGAAAAGCTACGATAGGCAGGATGGTGACCAGACCCATGGTGGCACCAGTGCCAAGTTGGGCTGATTTGATAGTACCAAGTGGCTCCTGCAATCTGCCGTCAAAATTTGGCAGGCGAGATTTGTTTTCCAGGGAAAAGCGCCGTTGTTTGTGTTTGGGGGCCTGTGGCTGGGAGTGGCCGGCTGGCTCCTTAGAATCCACGATACGCAGGATGGTTCCCAGACCTGAGGTGGCACCAGTGCCAAGTCGGGCTGGTTTGATAGTACTAAATAGCTCCTGCAATCTGCCATGCAGAAGCGGGGCAGCTTACTTTTGTTTGCCAGGGAAACGGGCCGAGGTTTTTGTCTGGGGGCCTATGGCTGCGAGTGACCGTCTGGCTCCTGAAAAGCTACGATAGGCAGGATGGTGAGCAGACCCATGGTGGCACCAGTGCCAAGTTGAGCTGGTTTGATAGTACCAAGTGGCTCCTGCAATCTGCCATCAAAAAGTTGGCAGGCGAGTTTTGTTTTCCAGGGAAAAGCGCCGTTGTTTGTGTTTGGGTGCCTATGGCTGGGAGTGGCCGGCTGGCTCCTTAGAATCCACGATACGCACCATAGTTCCCAGACCAGAGGTGGCACCAGTGCCAAGTCGGGCTGGTTTGATAGTACCAAGTGCGTCCTACAATCTGCCATCCAGAAGCGGGGCAGCTTACTTTTGTTTGCCAGGGAAACGGGCCGAGCTTTGTGTCTGGGGGCCTATGACTGGGAGTGACCGGCTGGCTCCTGAAAAGCTACGATAGGCAGGATGGTGACCAGACCCATGGTGGCACCAGTGCCAAGTTGGGCTGATTTGATAGCAGCAAGTGGCTCCTGCAATCTGCCATCAAAATGTCGGCAGGCGGGTTTGCTTTCCAGGGAAAAGCACTGTGGTTTGTGTTTGGGGGCCTGTGGCTGGGAGTGACCGGCTGGCTCCTTAGAATCCACGATACGCAGGATGGTTCCCAGACCCAAGGTGGCACCAGTGCCAAGTTGGGCTGGTTTGATAGTACCAAGTGGCTCCTGCAATCTGCCATCCAGAAGCGGGGCAGCTTACTTTTGTTTGCCAGGGAAACGGGCCGAGCTTTGTGTCTGGGGGCCTATGGCTGGGAGTGACCGGCTGGCTCCTGAAAAGCTAAGATAGGCAGGATGGTGACCAGACCCATGGTGGCACCAGTGTCAAGTTGGGCTGGTTTGATAGTACCAAGTGGCTCCTGCAATCTGCCATCAAAAATTTGGCAGGCGAGTTTTGTTTTCCAGGGAAAAGCGCCGTTGATTTTGTTTGGGGGCCTGTGGCTGGGAGTGGCCGGCTGGCTCCTTAGAATCCACGATACGCAGCATGGTTCCCAGACCAGAGGTGGCACCAGTGCCAAGTCGGGCTGGTTTTATAGTACCAAGTGGTTCCTGCAATCTGCCATCCAGAAGCGGGGCAGCTTACTTTGGTTTGCCAGGGAAAAGGGCAGAGCATTGTGTCTGGGCGCCTATGGCTGGGAGTGACCGGCTGGCTCCTGAAAAGCTACGATAAGCAGGATGGTGACCAGACCCATGGTGGCACCAGTGCCAAGTTGGGCTGATTTGATAGTACCAAGTGGCTCCTGCAATCTGCCATCAAAAAGTTGGCCGGCGAATTTTGTTTTCCAGGGAAAAGCGCTGTGGTTTGTGTTTGGGGGCCTGTGGCTGGGAGTGGCCGGCTGGCTCCTTATAATCCACGATACGCAGCATGGTTCCCAGACCCAAGGTGGCACCAGTGCCAAGTTGGGCTGGTTTGATAGTACCAAGTGGCTCTGGCAATCTGCCATCAAAAAGTTGGCAGACGAGTTTTGTTTTCCAGGGAAAAGCGCCGTTGTTTTTGTTTGGGGGCCTGTGGCTGGGAGTGGACGGATGGCTAATTAGAATCCACGAGAGGCAGGATGGTGACCAGACCAGAGGTGGCACCAGTGCCAAGTCGGGCTGGTTTGATAGTACCAAGTGGCTCCGGCAATCTGCCATCCAGAAGCGGGATAACTTACTTTTGTTTGTCAGGGAAACGGGCCGAGGTTTGTGTCTGGGGGCCTATGGCTGGGAGTGACCGGCTGGCTCCTGAAAAGCTACGATAGGCAGGATGGTGACCAGACCCATGGTGGCACCAGTGCCAAGTTGGTCTGATTTGATAAAACCAAGTGGCTCCTGCAATCTCCCATCAAAAAGTTGGCAGGAGAGTTTTGTTTCCCAGGGAAAAGCGCCGTTGTTTGTGTTTGGGGGCCTGTGGCTGGGAGTGGCCGGCTGGCTCCTTAGAATCCACGATACGCAGGATGGTTCCCAGACCTGAGGTGGCACCAGTGCCAAGTCGGGCTCGTTTGATAGTACTAAATAGCTCCTATAATCTGCCATGCAGAAGCGGGGCAGCTTACTTTTGTATGCCAGGGAAACGGGCCGAGGTTTTTGTCTGGGGGCCTATGGCTGGGAGTGACCGGCTGGCTCCTGAAAAGCTACGATAGGCAGGATGGTGACCAGACCCATGGTGGCACCAGTGCCAAGTTGGGCTGATTTGATAGTACCAAGTGGCTCCTGCAATCTGCCGTCAAAATTTGGCAGGCGAGATTTGTTTTCCAGGGAAAAGCGCCGTTGTTTGTGTTTGGGGGCCTGTGGCTGGGAGTGGCCGGCTGGCTCCTTAGAATCCACGATACGCAGGATGGTTCCCAGACCTGAGGTGGCACCAGTGCCAAGTCGGGCTGGTTTGATAGTACTAAATAGCTCCTGCAATCTGCCATGCAGAAGCGGGGCAGCTTACTTTTGTTTGCCAGGGAAACGGGCCGAGGTTTTTGTCTGGGGGCCTATGGCTGCGAGTGACCGTCTGGCTCCTGAAAAGCTACGATAGGCAGGATGGTGAGCAGACCCATGGTGGCACCAGTGCCAAGTTGAGCTGGTTTGATAGTACCAAGTGGCTCCTGCAATCTGCCATCAAAAAGTTGGCAGGCGAGTTTTGTTTTCCAGGGAAAAGCGCCGTTGTTTGTGTTTGGGTGCCTATGGCTGGGAGTGGCCGGCTGGCTCCTTAGAATCCACGATACGCACCATAGTTCCCAGACCAGAGGTGGCACCAGTGCCAAGTCGGGCTGGTTTGATAGTACCAAGTGCGTCCTACAATCTGCCATCCAGAAGCGGGGCAGCTTACTTTTGTTTGCCAGGGAAACGGGCCGAGCTTTGTGTCTGGGGGCCTATGACTGGGAGTGACCGGCTGGCTCCTGAAAAGCTACGATAGGCAGGATGGTGACCAGACCCATGGTGGCACCAGTGCCAAGTTGGGCTGATTTGATAGCAGCAAGTGGCTCCTGCAATCTGCCATCAAAATGTCGGCAGGCGGGTTTGCTTTCCAGGGAAAAGCACTGTGGTTTGTGTTTGGGGGCCTGTGGCTGGGAGTGACCGGCTGGCTCCTTAGAATCCACGATACGCAGGATGGTTCCCAGACCCAAGGTGGCACCAGTGCCAAGTTGGGCTGGTTTGATAGTACCAAGTGGCTCCTGCAATCTGCCATCCAGAAGCGGGGCAGCTTACTTTTGTTTGCCAGGGAAACGGGCCGAGCTTTGTGTCTGGGGGCCTATGGCTGGGAGTGACCGGCTGGCTCCTGAAAAGCTAAGATAGGCAGGATGGTGACCAGACCCATGGTGGCACCAGTGTCAAGTTGGGCTGGTTTGATAGTACCAAGTGGCTCCTGCAATCTGCCATCAAAAATTTGGCAGGCGAGTTTTGTTTTCCAGGGAAAAGCGCCGTTGATTTTGTTTGGGGGCCTGTGGCTGGGAGTGGCCGGCTGGCTCCTTAGAATCCACGATACGCAGCATGGTTCCCAGACCAGAGGTGGCACCAGTGCCAAGTCGGGCTGGTTTTATAGTACCAAGTGGTTCCTGCAATCTGCCATCCAGAAGCGGGGCAGCTTACTTTGGTTTGCCAGGGAAAAGGGCAGAGCATTGTGTCTGGGCGCCTATGGCTGGGAGTGACCGGCTGGCTCCTGAAAAGCTACGATAAGCAGGATGGTGACCAGACCCATGGTGGCACCAGTGCCAAGTTGGGCTGATTTGATAGTACCAAGTGGCTCCTGCAATCTGCCATCAAAAAGCTGGCCGGCGAATTTTGTTTTCCAGGGAAAAGCGCTGTGGTTTGTGTTTGGGGGCCTGTGGCTGGGAGTGGCCGGCTGGATCCTTATAATCCACGATACGCAGCATGGTTCCCAGACCCAAGGTGGCACCAGTGCCAAGTTGGGCTGGTTTGATAGTACCAAGTGGCTCTGGCAATCTGCCATCAAAAAGTTGGCAGACGAGTTTTGTTTTCCAGGGAAAAGCGCCGTTGTTTTTGTTTGGGGGCCTGTGGCTGGGAGTGGACGGATGGCTAATTAGAATCCACGAGAGGCAGGATGGTGACCAGACCAGAGGTGGCACCAGTGCCAAGTCGGGCTGGTTTGATAGTACCAAGTGGCTCCGGCAATCTGCCATCCAGAAGCGGGATAACTTACTTTTGTTTGTCAGGGAAACGGGCCGAGGTTTGTGTCTGGGGGCCTATGGCTGGGAGTGACCGGCTGGCTCCTGAAAAGCTACGATAGGCAGGATGGTGACCAGACCCATGGTGGCACCAGTGCCAAGTTGGTCTGATTTGATAAAACCAAGTGGCTCCTGCAATCTCCCATCAAAAAGTTGGCAGGAGAGTTTTGTTTTCCAGGGAAAAGCGCCGTTGTTTGTGTTTGGGGGCCTGTGGCTGGGAGTGGCCGGCTGGCTCCTTAGAATCCACGATACGCAGGATGGTTCCCAGACCTGAGGTGGCACCAGTGCCAAGTCGGGCTCGTTTGATAGTACTAAATAGCTCCTATAATCTGCCATGCAGAAGCGGGGCAGCTTACTTTTGTTTGCCAGGGAAACGGGCCGAGGTTTGTGTCTGGGGGCCTATGGCTGCGAGTGACCGTCTGGCTCCTGAAAAGCTACGATAGGCAGGATGGTGAGCAGACCCATGGTGGCACCAGTGCCAAGTTGAGCTGGTTTGATAGTACCAAGTGGCTCCTGCAATCTGCCATCAAAAAGTTGGCAGGCGAGTTTTGTTTTCCAGGGAAAAGCGCCGTTGTTTTTGTTTGGGAGCCTATGGCTGGGAGTGGCCGGCTGGCTCCTTAGAATTCACGATACGCACCATGGTTCCCAGACCAGAGGTGGCACCAGTGCCAAGTCGGGCTGGTTTGATAGTACCAAGTGAATCCTACAATCTGCCATCCAGAAGCGGGGCAGCTTACTTTTGTTTGCCAGGGAAACGGGCCGAGCTTTGTGTCTGGGGGCCTATGGCTGGGAGTGACCGGCTGGCTCCTGAAAAGCTACGATAGGCAGGATGGTGACCAGACCCATGGTGGCACCAGTGCCAAGTTGGGCTGATTTGATAGTAGCAAGTGGCTCCTGCAATCTGCCATCAAAATGTCGGCAGGCGGGTTTTGTTTTCCAGGGAAAAGCGCTGTGGTTTGTGTTTGGGGGCCTGTGGCTGGGAGTGACCGGCTGGCTCCTTAGAATCCACGATACGCAGGATGGTTCCCAGACCCAAGGTGGCACCAGTGCCAAGTTGGGCTGGTTTGATAGTACCAAGTGCGTCCTGCAATCTGCCATCCAGAAGCGGGGTAGCTTACTTTTGTTTGCCAGGGAAACGGGCCGAGGATTGTGTCCCGGGGCCTATGGCTGGGAGTGACCGGCTGGCTCCTGAAAAGCTACGATAGGCAGGATGGTGACCAGACCCATGTGGCACCAGTGCCAAGTTGGGCTGGTTTGATAGTACCAAGTGGCTCCTGCAATCTGCCATCAAAAAGTTGGCAGGCGAATTTGTGATCCAGGGAAATGCGCCGTTGTTTTTGTTTGGGGGCCTGTGGCTGGGAGTGGCCGGCTGGCTCCTTAGAATCCACGATACGCAGCATGGTTCCCAGACCAGAGGTGGCACCAGTGCCAAGTCGGGCTGGTTTGATGGTGAAAAGTGGCTCCTGCAATCTGCCATCCAGTAGCGGAATAACTTACTTTTGTTTGCCAGGGAAACTGTCCGAGCTTTTTGTCTGGGGGCCTATGGCTGGGAGTGACCGGCTGGCTCCTGAAAAGCTACGATAGGCAGGATGGTGACCAGACCCATGGTGGCACCAGTGTCAAGTTGGGCTGGTTTGATAGTACCCAGTGGCTCCGGCAATCTGCCATCAAAATTTGGCAGGCGAGTTTTGTTTTCCAGGGAAAAGCGCCGTTGTTTTTGTTTGGGGGCCTGTGGCTGGGAGTGGACGGATGGCTAATTAGAATCCACGATACGCAGGATGGTTCCCAGACCAGAGGTGGCACCAGTGCCAAGTCGGGCTGGTTTGATGGTGCAAAGTGGCTCCTGCAATGTGCCATCCAGAAGCGGGGTAGCTTATTTTTCTTTGCCAGGGAAACGGGCCGAGGTTTTTGTCTGGGGGCCTATGGCTTGGAGTGACCGGCTGGCTCCTGAAAAGCTACGATAGGCAGGATGGTGACCAGACCCATGGTGGCACCAGTGCCAAGTTGGGCTGGTTTGATAGTACCAAGTGGCTCCTGCAATCTGCCATCAAAATGTTGGCAGGCGAGTTTTGTTTTCCAGGGAAAAGCGCCGTTGTTTGTGTTTGGGGGCCTGTGGCAGGGAGTGGCCGGCTGGCTCCTTAGAATCCACGATACGCAGGATGGTTCCCAGACCAGAGGTGGCACCAGTGCCAAGTCGGGCTGGTTTGATAATACCTAGTGGATCCTGCAATCTGCCATCCAGAAGCGGGACAGCTTACTTTTGTTTGCCAGGGAAACGGGCCGAGCTTTGTGTCACGGGGCCTATGGCTGGGAGTGACCGTCTAGGTCCTGAAAAGCTACGATAGGCAGGATGGTGACCAGACCCATGGTGGCACCAGTGCCAAGTTGGGCTGGTTTGATAGTACCAAGTGGCTCCTGCAATCTGCCATCAAAAAGTTGGCAGGCGAGTTTTGTTTTCCAGGGAAAAGCGCCGTTGTTTGTGTTTGGAGGCCTGTGGCTGGGAGTGGCCGGCTTGCTAATTGGAATCCACGATACACAGCATGGTTCCCAGACCAGAGGTGGCACCAGTGCCAAGTTGGGCTGGTTTGATGGTGCAAAGTGGCTCCTGCAATCTGCCATCCAGAAGCGGGGCAGCTTACTTTTGTTTGCCAGGGAAACGGGCCGAGGTTTTTCTCTGGGGGCCTATGGCTGGGAGAGACCTGCTAGGTCCTGAAAAGCTACGATAGGCAGGATGGTGACCAGACCCATGGTGGCACCAGTGCCAAGTTGGGCTGATTTGACAGTACCAAGTGGCTCCTGCAATCTGCCATCTAAAAGTTGGCAGGCGAGTTTTGTTTTCCAGGGAAAAGCGCCGTTGTTTGTGTCTGGGGGCCTGTGGCTGGAGTGGCCGGCTGGCTCCTTACAATGAACGATACGCAGGATGGTTCCCAGACCTGAGGTGGCACCAGTGCCAAGTCGGGCTAGTTTGATGGTGCAAAGTGGCTCCTGCAATCTGCCATCCAGAAGCGGGGTAGCTTACTTTTGTTTGCCAGGGAAACGGGCCAAAGATTTTCTCTGGGGGCCTATGGCAGGGAGGGACCGGCTGGCTCCTGAAAAGCTACGATAGGCAGGATGGTGACCAGACCCATGGTGGCACCAGTGCCAAGTTGGGCTGATTTGATAGTACCAAGTGGCTCCTGCAATCTGCCATCAAAATATTGGCAGGCGAGTTTTGTTTTCCAGGGAAAAGCGCTGTGGTTTGTGTTTGGGGGCCTGTGGCTGGGAGTGACCGGCTGGCTCCTTAGAATCCACGATACGCAGGATGGTTCCCAGACCCAAGGTGGCACCAGTGCCAAGTCGGGCTGGTTTGATAGTACCAAGTGCGTCCTGCAATCTGCCATCCAGAAGCGGGGCAGCTTACTTTGTTTGCCAGGGAAACGGGCCGAGGTTTTTGTCTGGGCGCCTATGGCTTGGAGTGACCGGCTAGGTCCTGAAAAGCTACGATAGGCAGGATGGTGACCAGACCCATGGTGGCACCAGTGCCAAGTTGGGCTGGTTTGATAGTACCAAGTGGCTCCTGCAATCTGCCATCAAAATGTTGGCAGGCGAGTTTTGTTTTCCAGGGAAAAGCGCCGTTGTTTGTGTTTGGGGGCCTGTGGCTGGGAGTGGACGGATGGCTCCTTAGAACCACGATACGCAGGATGGTTCCCAGACCAGAGGTGGCACAAGTGCCAAGTCGGGCTGGTTTGATAGTACCAAGTTGTTCCTGCAATCTGCCATCCAGAAGCGGGGCAGCTTACTTTTGTTTGCCAGGGAAACGGGCCGAGGTTTTTGTCTGGGGGCCTATAGCTGGGAGTGACCGTCTGGCTCCTGAAAAGCTACGATAGGCAGGATGGTGACCAAACGCATGGTGGCACCAGTGCCAAGTTGGGCTGATTTGATAGTACCAAGTGGCTCCTGCAATCTGCCATCAAAATGTTGGCAGGCGAGTTTTGTTTTCCAGGGAAAAGCGCCGTTGTTTGTGTTTGGGGGCCTGTGGCTGGGAGTGGCCGGCTGGCTCCTTAGAATCCACGATACGCAGGATGGTTCCCAGACCAGAGGTGGCACCAGTGCCAAGTCGGGCTGGTTTGATACTACCAAGTGCGTCCTGCAATCTGCCATCCAGAAGCGGGGCAGCTTACTTTTGTTTGCCAGGGAAACGGGCCGAGGTTTGTGTCTGGGGGCCTATGGCTGCGAGTGACCGGCTGGCTCCTGAAAAGCTACGATAGGCAGGATGGTGACCAGACCCATGGTGGCACCAGTGCCAAGTTGGGCTGGTTTGATAGTACCAAGTGGCTCCTGCAATCTGCCATCAAAAAGTTGGCAGGCGAGTTTTGTTTTCCAGGGAAAAGCGCCGTTGTTTGTGTTTGGGGGCCTGTTTCTGGGAGTGGACGGATGGCTCCTTAGAATCCACGATACGCAGCATGGTTCCCAGACCAGAGGTGGCACCAGTGCCAAGTCGGGCTAGTTTGATGGTGCAAAGTGGTTCCTGCAATCTGCCATCCAGAAGCGGGGTAGCTTACTTTTGTTTGCCAGGGAAACGGGCCGAGGTTTGTGTCTGGGGGCCTATGGCTGGGAGTGACCGGCTGGCTCCTGAAAAGCTACGATAGGCAGGATGGTGACCAGACCCATGGTGGCACCAGTGCCAAGTTGGGCTGATTTGATAGTACCAAGTGGCTCCTGCAATCTGCCATGAAAAAGTTGGCAGGCGAGTTTTGTTTTCCAGGGAAAAGCGCCGTTGTTTCTGTTTGGGGGCCTGTGGCTGGGAGTGGCCGGCTGGCTCCTTAGAATCCACGATACGCGGCATGGTTCCCAGACCAGAGGTGGCACCAGTGCCAAGTTGGGCTGGTTTGATAGTACCAAGTGGCTCCTGCAATCTGCCATCCAGAAGCGGGGCAGCTTACTTTTGTTTGCCAGGGATACGGGCCGAGGTTTGTGTCTCAGGGCCTATGGCTGGGAGTGACCACCTGGCTCCTGAAAAGCTACGATAGGCAGGATGGTGACCAGACCCATGGTGGCACCAGTGCCAAGTTGGGCTGGTTTGATAGTACCAAGTGGCTCCTGCAATCTGCCATCAAAAAGTTGGCATGCGAGTTTGTTATCCAGGGAAAAGCGCCGTTGTTTGTGTTTGGGGGCCTGTGGCAGGGAGTGGCCGGCTGGCTCCTTAGAATCCACGATACGCAGGATGGTTCCCAGACCAGAGGTGGCACCAGTGCCAAGTTGGGCTGGTTTGATGGTGAAAAGTGGCTCCTGCAATCGGCCATCCAGAAGCGGGATAACTTACTTTTGTTTGCCAGGGAAACGGGCCGAGGTTTTTGTCTGGGGGCCTATGGCTGGGAGTGACCGGCTGGCTCCTGAAAAGCTACGATAGGCAGGATGGTGACCAGACCCATGGTGGCACCAGTGCCAAGTCGGGCTGGTTTGATAGTACTAAATAGCTCCTGCAATCTGCCATGCAGAAGCGGGGCAGCTTACTTTTGTTTGCCAGGGAAACGGGCCGAGGTTTTTGTCTGGGGGCCTATGGCTTGGAGTGACCGGCTGGCTCCTGAAAAGCTACGATAGGCAGGATGGTGAGCAGACCCATGGTGGCACCAGTGCCAAGTTGAGCTGGTTTGATAGTACCAAGTGGCTCCTGCAATCTGCCATCAAAAAGTTGGCAGGCGAGTTTTGTTTTCCAGGGAAAAGCGCCGTTGTTTGTGTTTGGGTGCCTATGGCTGGGAGTGGCCGGCTGGCTCCTTAGAATCCACGATACGCACCATAGTTCCCAGACCAGAGGTGGCACCAGTGCCAAGTCGGGCTGGTTTGATAGTACCAAGTGCGTCCTACAATCTGCCATCCAGAAGCGGGGCAGCTTACTTTTGTTTGCCAGGGAAACGGGCAGAGCTTTGTGTCTGGGGGCCTATGACTGGGAGTGACCGGCTGGCTCCTGAAGAGCTACGATAGGCAGGATGGTGACCAGACCCATGGTGGCACCAGTGCCAAGTTGGGCTGATTTGATAGCAGCAAGTGGCTCCTGCAATCTGCCATCAAAATGTCGGCAGGCGGGTTTGTTTTCCAGGGAAAAGCGCTGTGGTTTGTGTTTGGGGGCCTGTGGCTGGGAGTGACCGGCTGGCTCCTTAGAATCCACGATACGCAGGATGGTTCCCAGACCCAAGGTGGCACCAGTGCCAAGTTGGGCTGGTTTGATAGTACCAAGTGGCTCCTGCAATCTGCCATCCAGAAGCGGGGCAGCTTACTTTTGTTTGCCAGGGAAACGGGCCGAGCTTTGTGTCTGGGGGCCTATGGCTGGGAGTGACCGGCTGGCTCCTGAAAAGCTAAGATAGGCAGGATGGTGACCAGACCCATGGTGGCACCAGTGTCAAGTTGGGCTGGTTTGATAGTACCAAGTGGCTCCTGCAATCTGCCATCAAAATGTTGGCAGGCGAGTTTTGTTTTCCAGGGAAAAGCGCCGTTGATTTTGTTTGGGGGCCTGTGGCTGGGAGTGGCCGGCTGGCTCCTTAGAATCCACGATACGCAGCATGGTTCCCAGACCAGAGGTGGCACCAGTGCCAAGTCGGGCTGGTTTTATAGTACCAAGTGGTTCCTGCAATCTGCCATCCAGAAGCGGGGCAGCTTACTTTGGTTTGCCAGGGAAAAGGGCAGAGCATTGTGTCTGGGCGCCTATGGCTGGGAGTGACCGGCTGGCTCCTGAAAAGCTACGATAAGCAGGATGGTGACCAGACCCATGGTGGCACCAGTGCCAAGTTGGGCTGATTTGATAGTACCAAGTGGCTCCTGCAATCTGCCATCAAAAAGTTGGCCGGTGAATTTTGTTTTCCAGGGAAAAGCGCTGTGGTTTGTGTTTGGGGGCCTGTGGCTGGGAGTGGCCGGCTGGCTCCTTATAATCCACGATACGCAGCATGGTTCCCAGACCCAAGGTGGCACCAGTGCCAAGTTGGGCTGGTTTGATAGTACCAAGTGGCTCCTGCAATCTGCCATCAAAAAGTTGGCAGACGAGTTTTGTTTTCCAGGGAAAAGCGCCGTTGTTTTTGTTTGGGGGCCTGTGGCTAGGAGTGGACAGATGGCTAATTAGAATCCACGATAGGCAGGATGGTGACCAGACCCATGGTGGCACCAGTGCCAAGTCGGGCTGGTTTGATAGTACCAAGTGGCTCCTGCAATCTGCCATCAAAAAGTTGGCAGGCGAGTTTTGTTTTCCAGGGAAAAGCTCCGTTGTTTCTGTTTGGGGGCCTGTGGGTGGGAGTGGCCGGCTGGCTCCTTAGAATCCACGATACGCGGCATGGTTCCCAGACCAGAGGTGGCACCAGTGCCAAGTTGGGCTGGTTTGATAGTACCAAGTGGCTCCTGCATTCTGCCATCCAGAAGCGGGGCAGCTTACTTTTGTTTGCCAGGGATACGGGCCGAGGTTTGTGTCTCAGGGCCTATGGCTGGGAGTGACCGCCTGGCTCCTGAAAAGCTACGATAGGCAGGATGGTGACCAGACCCATGGTGGCACCAGTGCCAAGTTGGGCTGGTTTGATAGTACCAAGTGGCTCCTGCAATCTGCCATCAAAAAGTTGGCAGGCGAGTTTGTTATCCAGGGAAAAGCGCCGTTGTTTGTGTTTGGGGGCCTGTGGCAGGGAGTGGCCGGCTGGCTCCTTAGAATCCACGATACGCAGGATGGTTCCCAGACCAGAGGTGGCACCAGTGCCAAGTTGGGCTGGTTTGATGGTGAAAAGTGGCTCCTGCAATCTGCCATCCAGAAGCGGGATAACTTACTTTTGTTTGCCAGGGAAACGGGCCGAGGTTTTTGTCTGGGGGCCTATGGCTGGGAGTGACCGGCTGGCTCCTGAAAAGCTACGATAGGCAGGATGGTGACCAGACCCATGGTGGCACCAGTGCCAAGTCGGGCTGGTTTGATAGTACTAAATAGCTCCTGCAATCTGCCATGCAGAAGCGGGGCAGCTTACTTTTGTTTGCCAGGGAAACGGGCCGACGTTTTTGTATGGAGGCCTATGGCTTGGAGTGACCGTCTGGCTCCTGAAAAGCTACGATAGGCAGGATGGTGAGCAGACCCATGGTGGCACCAGTGCCAAGTTGAGCTGGTTTGATAGTACCAAGTGGCTCCTGCAATCTGCCATCAAAAAGTTGGCAGGCGAGTTTTGTTTTCCAGGGAAAAGCGCCATTGTTTGTGTTTGGGTGCCTATGGCTGGGAGTGGCCGGCTGGCTCCTTAGAATCCACGATACGCACCATAGTTCCCAGACCAGAGGTGGCACCAGTGCCAAGTCGGGCTGGTTTGATAGTACCAAGTGCGTCCTACAATCTGCCATCCAGAAGCGGGGCAGCTTACTTTTGTTTGCCAGGGAAACGGGCAGAGGTTTGTGTCTGGGGGCCTATGACTGGGAGTGACCGGATGGCTCCTGAAAAGCTACGATAGGCAGGATGGTGACCAGACCCATGGTGGCACCAGTGTCAAGTTGGGCTGGTTTGATAGTACCAAGTGGCTCCTGCAATCTGCCATCAAAAATTTGGCAGGCGAGTTTTGTTTTCCAGGGAAAAGCGCCGTTGTTTTTGTTTGGGGGCCTGTGGCTGGGAGTGGCCGGCTGGCTCCTTAGAATCCACGATACGCAGCATGGTTCCCAGACCAGAGGTGGCACCAGTGCCAAGTCGGGCTGGTTTTATAGTACCAAGTGGTTCCTGCAATCTGCCATCCAGAAGCGGGGCAGCTTACTTTGGTTTGCCAGGGAAAAGGGCAGAGCATTGTGTCTGGGCGCCTATGGCTGGGAGTGACCGGCTGGCTCCTGAAAAGCTACGATAAGCAGGATGGTGACCAGACCCATGGTGGCACCAGTGCCAAGTTGGGCTGATTTGATAGTACCAAGTGGCTCCTGCAATCTGCCATCAAAAAGCTGGCCGGCGAATTTTGTTTTCCAGGGAAAAGCGCTGTGGTTTGTGTTTGGGGGCCTGTGGCTGGGAGTGGCCGGCTGGATCCTTATAATCCACGATACGCAGCATGGTTCCCAGACCCAAGGTGGCACCAGTGCCAAGTTGGGCTGGTTTGATAGTACCAAGTGGCTCTGGCAATCTGCCATCAAAAAGTTGGCAGACGAGTTTTGTTTTCCAGGGAAAAGCGCCGTTGTTTTTGTTTGGGGGCCTGTGGCTGGGAGTGGACAGAGGGCTAATTAGAATCCACGATAGGCAGGATGGTGACCAGACCCATGGTGGCACCAGTGCCAAGTCGGGCTGGTTTGATAGTACCAAGTGGCTCCGGCAATCTGCCATCCAGAAGCGGGATAACTTACTTTTGTTTGTCAGGGAAACGGGCCGAGGTTTGTGTCTGGGGGCCTATGGCTGGGAGTGACCGGCTGGCTCCTGAAAAGCTACGATAGGCAGGATGGTGACCAGACCCATGGTGGCACCAGTGCCAAGTTGGTCTGATTTGATAAAACCAAGTGGCTCCTGCAATCTCCCATCAAAAAGTTGGCAGGAGAGTTTTGTTTTCCAGGGAAAAGCGCCGTTGTTTGTGTTTGGGGGCCTGTGGCTGGGAGTGGCCGGCTGGCTCCTTAGAATCCACGATACGCAGCATGGTATCCAGACCCAAGGTGGCACCAGTGCCAAGTTTTGCTGGTTTGATAGTACCAAGTGGTTCCTGCAATCTGCCATCCAGAAGCAGGGCAGCTTACTTTTGTATGCCAGGGAAACGGGCCGAGGTTTTTGTCTGGGGGCCTATGGCTGGGAGTGACCGGCTGGCTCCTGAAAAGCTACGATAGGCAGGATGGTGACCAGACCCATGGTGGCACCAGTCCCAAGTTGGGCTGATTTGATAGTACCAAGTGGCTCCTGCAATCTGCCGTCAAAATTTGGCAGGCGAGTTTTGTTTTCCAGGGAAAAGCGCCGTTGTTTGTGTTTGGGCGCCTGTGGCTGGGAGTGGCCGGCTGGCTCCTTAGAATCCACGATAGGCAGGATGGTTCCCAGACCTGAGGTGGCACCAGTGCCAAGTCGGGCTGGTTTGATAGTACTAAATAGCTCCTGCAATCTGCCATGCAGAAGCGGGGCAGCTTACTTTTGTTTGCCAGGGAAACGGGCCAAGGTTTTTGTCTGGGGGCCTATGGCTGCGAGTGACCGTCTGGTTCCTGAAAAGCTACGATAGGCAGGATGGTGAGCAGACCCATGGTGGCACCAGTGCCAAGTTGAGCTGGTTTGATAGTACCAAGTGGCTCCTGCAATCTGCCATCTAAAAGTTGGCAGGCGAGTTTTGTTTTCCAGGGAAAAGCGCCGTTGTTTGTGTTTGGGTGCCTATGGCTGGGAGTGGCCGGCTGGCTCCTTAGAATTCACGATACGCACCATGGTTCCCAGACCAGAGGTGGCACCAGTGCCAAGTCGGGCTGGTTTGATAGTACCAAGTGCGTCCTACAATCTGCCATCCAGAAGCCGGGCACCTTACTTTTGTTTGCCAGGGAAACGGGCCGAGCTTTGTGTCTGGGGGCCTATGGCTGGGAGTGACCGGCTGGCTCCTGAAAAGCTACGATAGGCAGGATGGTGACCAGACCCATGGTGGCACCAGTGCCAAGTTGGGCTGATTTGATAGTAGCAAGTGGCTCCTGCAATCTGCCATCAAAATGTCGGCAGGCGGGTTTTGTTTTCCAGGGAAAAGCGCTGTGGTTTGTGTTTGGGGGCCTGTGGCTGGGAGTGACCGGCTGGCTCCTTAGAATCCACGATACGCAGGATGGTTCCCAGACCCAAGGTGGCACCAGTGCCAAGTTGGGCTGGTTTGATAGTACCAAGTGGCTCCTGCAATCTGCCATCCAGAAGCGGGGCAGCTTACTTTTGTTTGCCAGGGAAACGGGCCGAGGTTTGTGTCTGGGGGCCTATGGCTGGGAGTGACCGTCTGGCTCCTGAAAAGCTACGATAGGCAGGATGGTGACCAGACCCATGGTGGCACCAGTGCCAAGTTGGGCTGGTTTGATAGTACCAAGTGGCTCCTGCAATCTGCCATCAAAAAGTTGGCAGGCGAGTTTGTTATCCAGGGAAAAGCGCCGTTGTTTGTGTTTGGGGGCCTGTGGCAGGGAGTGGCCGGCTGGCTCCTTAGAATCCACGATACGCAGGATGGTTCCCAGACCAGAGGTGGCACCAGTGCCAAGTTGGGCTGGTTTGATGGTGAAAAGTGGCTCCTGCAATCTGCCATCCAGAAGCGGGATAACTTACTTTTGTTTGCCAGGGAAACGGGCCGAGGTTTTTGTCTGGGGGCCTATGGCTGGGAGTGGCCAGATGGCTAATTAGAATCCACGATACGCAGCATGGTTCCCAGACCTGAGGTGGCACCAGTGCCAAGTCGGGCTGGTTTGATACTATCAAGTGCGTCCTGCAATCTGCCATCCAGAAGCGGGGTAGCTTACTTTTGTTTGCCAGGGAAACGGGCCGAGTTTTGTGTTTGGGGGCCTATGGCTGAGAGTGACCGGCTGGCTCCTGGAAAGCTACAATAGGCAGGATGGTGACCAGACCCATGGTGGCACCAGTGCCAAGTTGGTCTGATTTGATAGTACCAAGTGGCTCCTGCAATCTGCCATCAAAAAGTTGGCAGGCGAGTTTTGTTTTCCAGGGAAAAGCGCCGTTGTTTTTGTCTGGGGGCCTGTGGCTGGGAGTGGCCGGCTGGCTCCTTACAATGAACGATACGCAGGATGGTTCCCAGACCTGAGGTGGCACCAGTGCCAAGTCGGGCTAGTTTGATGGTGCAAAGTGGCTCCTGCAATCTGCCATCCAGAAGCGGGGTAGCTTACTTTTGTTTGGCAGGGAAACGGGCCGAGGTTTTTCTCTGGGGGCCTATGGCAGGGAGGGACCGGCTGGCTCCTGAAAAGCTACGATAGGCAGGATGGTGACCAGACCCATGGTGGCACCAGTGCCAAGTTGGGCTGATTTGATAGTAGCAAGTGGCTCCTGCAATCTGCCATCAAAATGTCGGCAGGCGGGTTTTGTTTTCCAGGGAAAAGCGCTGTGGTTTGTGTTTGGGGGCCTGTGGCTGGGAGTGACCGGCTGGCTCCTTAGAATCCACGATACGCAGGATGGTTCCCAGACCCAAGGTGGCACCAGTGCCAAGTTGGGCTGGTTTGATAGTACCAAGTGGCTCCTGCAATCTGCCATCCAGAAGCGGGGCAGCTTACTTTTGTTTGCCAGGGAAACGGGCCGAGGTTTGTGTCTGGGGGCCTATGGCTGGGAGTGACCGTCTGGCTCCTGAAAAGCTACGATAGGCAGGATGGTGACCAGACCCATGGTGGCACCAGTGCCAAGTTGGGCTGGTTTGATAGTACCAAGTGGCTCCTGCAATCTGCCATCAAAAAGTTGGCAGGCGAGTTTGTTATCCAGGGAAAAGCGCCGTTGTTTGTGTTTGGGGGCCTGTGGCAGGGAGTGGCCGGCTGGCTCCTTAGAATCCACGATACGCAGGATGGTTCCCAGACCAGAGGTGGCACCAGTGCCAAGTTGGGCTGGTTTGATGGTGAAAAGTGGCTCCTGCAATCTGCCATCCAGAAGCGGGATAACTTACTTTTGTTTGCCAGGGAAACGGGCCGAGGTTTTTGTCTGGGGGCCTATGGCTGGGAGTGGCCAGATGGCTAATTAGAATCCACGATACGCAGCATGGTTCCCAGACCTGAGGTGGCACCAGTGCCAAGTCGGGCTGGTTTGATACTATCAAGTGCGTCCTGCAATCTGCCATCCAGAAGCGGGGCAGCTTACTTTTGTTTGCCAGGGAAACGGGCCGAGTTTTGTGTTTGGGGGCCTATGGCTGAGAGTGACCGGCTGGCTCCTGGAAAGCTACAATAGGCAGGATGGTGACCAGACCCATGGTGGCACCAGTGCCAAGTTGGTCTGATTTGATAGTACCAAGTGGCTCCTGCAATCTGCCATCAAAAAGTTGGCAGGCGAGTTTTGTTTTCCAGGGAAAAGCGCCGTTGTTTTTGTCTGGGGGCCTGTGGCTGGGAGTGGCCGGCTGGCTCCTTACAATGAACGATACGCAGGATGGTTCCCAGACCTGAGGTGGCACCAGTGCCAAGTCGGGCTAGTTTGATGGTGCAAAGTGGCTCCTGCAATCTGCCATCCAGAAGCGGGGTAGCTTACTTTTGTTTGCCAGGGAAACGGGCAGAGCTTTGTGTCTGGGGGCCTATGACTGGGAGTGACCGGCTGGCTCCTGAAGAGCTACGATAGGCAGGATGGTGACCAGACCCATGGTGGCACCAGTGCCAAGTTGGGCTGATTTGATAGCAGCAAGTGGCTCCTGCAATCTGCCATCAAAATGTCGGCAGGCGGGTTTGTTTTCCAGGGAAAAGCGCTGTGGTTTGTGTTTGGGGGCCTGTGGCTGGGAGTGACCGGCTGGCTCCTTAGAATCCACGATACGCAGGATGGTTCCCAGACCCAAGGTGGCACCAGTGCCAAGTTGGGCTGGTTTGATAGTACCAAGTGGCTCCTGCAATCTGCCATCCAGAAGCGGGGCAGCTTACTTTTGTTTGCCAGGGAAACGGGCCGAGCTTTGTGTCTGGGGGCCTATGGCTGGGAGTGACCGGCTGGCTCCTGAAAAGCTAAGATAGGCAGGATGGTGACCAGACCCATGGTGGCACCAGTGTCAAGTTGGGCTGGTTTGATAGTACCAAGTGGCTCCTGCAATCTGCCATCAAAATGTTGGCAGGCGAGTTTTGTTTTCCAGGGAAAAGCGCCGTTGATTTTGTTTGGGGGCCTGTGGCTGGGAGTGGCCGGCTGGCTCCTTAGAATCCACGATACGCAGCATGGTTCCCAGACCAGAGGTGGCACCAGTGCCAAGTCGGGCTGGTTTTATAGTACCAAGTGGTTCCTGCAATCTGCCATCCAGAAGCGGGGCAGCTTACTTTGGTTTGCCAGGGAAAAGGGCAGAGCATTGTGTCTGGGCGCCTATGGCTGGGAGTGACCGGCTGGCTCCTGAAAAGCTACGATAAGCAGGATGGTGACCAGACCCATGGTGGCACCAGTGCCAAGTTGGGCTGATTTGATAGTACCAAGTGGCTCCTGCAATCTGCCATCAAAAAGTTGGCCGGTGAATTTTGTTTTCCAGGGAAAAGCGCTGTGGTTTGTGTTTGGGGGCCTGTGGCTGGGAGTGGCCGGCTGGCTCCTTATAATCCACGATACGCAGCATGGTTCCCAGACCCAAGGTGGCACCAGTGCCAAGTTGGGCTGGTTTGATAGTACCAAGTGGCTCCTGCAATCTGCCATCAAAAAGTTGGCAGACGAGTTTTGTTTTCCAGGGAAAAGCGCCGTTGTTTTTGTTTGGGGGCCTGTGGCTAGGAGTGGACAGATGGCTAATTAGAATCCACGATAGGCAGGATGGTGACCAGACCCATGGTGGCACCAGTGCCAAGTCGGGCTGGTTTGATAGTACCAAGTGGCTCCTGCAATCTGCCATCAAAAAGTTGGCAGGCGAGTTTTGTTTTCCAGGGAAAAGCTCCGTTGTTTCTGTTTGGGGGCCTGTGGGTGGGAGTGGCCGGCTGGCTCCTTAGAATCCACGATACGCGGCATGGTTCCCAGACCAGAGGTGGCACCAGTGCCAAGTTGGGCTGGTTTGATAGTACCAAGTGGCTCCTGCATTCTGCCATCCAGAAGCGGGGCAGCTTACTTTTGTTTGCCAGGGATACGGGCCGAGGTTTGTGTCTCAGGGCCTATGGCTGGGAGTGACCGCCTGGCTCCTGAAAAGCTACGATAGGCAGGATGGTGACCAGACCCATGGTGGCACCAGTGCCAAGTTGGGCTGGTTTGATAGTACCAAGTGGCTCCTGCAATCTGCCATCAAAAAGTTGGCAGGCGAGTTTGTTATCCAGGGAAAAGCGCCGTTGTTTGTGTTTGGGGGCCTGTGGCAGGGAGTGGCCGGCTGGCTCCTTAGAATCCACGATACGCAGGATGGTTCCCAGACCAGAGGTGGCACCAGTGCCAAGTTGGGCTGGTTTGATGGTGAAAAGTGGCTCCTGCAATCTGCCATCCAGAAGCGGGATAACTTACTTTTGTTTGCCAGGGAAACGGGCCGAGGTTTTTGTCTGGGGGCCTATGGCTGGGAGTGACCGGCTGGCTCCTGAAAAGCTACGATAGGCAGGATGGTGACCAGACCCATGGTGGCACCAGTGCCAAGTCGGGCTGGTTTGATAGTACTAAATAGCTCCTGCAATCTGCCATGCAGAAGCGGGGCAGCTTACTTTTGTTTGCCAGGGAAACGGGCCGACGTTTTTGTATGGAGGCCTATGGCTTGGAGTGACCGTCTGGCTCCTGAAAAGCTACGATAGGCAGGATGGTGAGCAGACCCATGGTGGCACCAGTGCCAAGTTGAGCTGGTTTGATAGTACCAAGTGGCTCCTGCAATCTGCCATCAAAAAGTTGGCAGGCGAGTTTTGTTTTCCAGGGAAAAGCGCCATTGTTTGTGTTTGGGTGCCTATGGCTGGGAGTGGCCGGCTGGCTCCTTAGAATCCACGATACGCACCATAGTTCCCAGACCAGAGGTGGCACCAGTGCCAAGTCGGGCTGGTTTGATAGTACCAAGTGCGTCCTACAATCTGCCATCCAGAAGCGGGGCAGCTTACTTTTGTTTGCCAGGGAAACGGGCAGAGGTTTGTGTCTGGGGGCCTATGACTGGGAGTGACCGGATGGCTCCTGAAAAGCTACGATAGGCAGGATGGTGACCAGACCCATGGTGGCACCAGTGTCAAGTTGGGCTGGTTTGATAGTACCAAGTGGCTCCTGCAATCTGCCATCAAAAATTTGGCAGGCGAGTTTTGTTTTCCAGGGAAAAGCGCCGTTGTTTTTGTTTGGGGGCCTGTGGCTGGGAGTGGCCGGCTGGCTCCTTAGAATCCACGATACGCAGCATGGTTCCCAGACCAGAGGTGGCACCAGTGCCAAGTCGGGCTGGTTTTATAGTACCAAGTGGTTCCTGCAATCTGCCATCCAGAAGCGGGGCAGCTTACTTTGGTTTGCCAGGGAAAAGGGCAGAGCATTGTGTCTGGGCGCCTATGGCTGGGAGTGACCGGCTGGCTCCTGAAAAGCTACGATAAGCAGGATGGTGACCAGACCCATGGTGGCACCAGTGCCAAGTTGGGCTGATTTGATAGTACCAAGTGGCTCCTGCAATCTGCCATCAAATATTTGGCCGGCGAATTTTGTTTTCGAAGGAAAAGCGCTGTGGTTTTTGTTTGGGGGCCTGTGGCTGGGAGTGGCCGGCTGGCTCCTTATAATCCACGATACGCAGCATGGTTCCCAGACCCAAGGTGGCACCAGTGCCAAGTTGGGCTGGTTTGATAGTACCAAGTGGCTCTGGCAATCTGCCATCAAAAAGTTGGCAGACGAGTTTTGTTTTCCAGGGAAAAGCGCCGTTGTTTTTGTTTGGGGGCCTGTGGCTGGGAGTGGACAGAGGGCTAATTAGAATCCACGATAGGCAGGATGGTGACCAGACCCATGGTGGCACCAGTGCCAAGTCGGGCTGGTTTGATAGTACCAAGTGGCTCCGGCAATCTGCCATCCAGAAGCGGGATAACTTACTTTTGTTTGTCAGGGAAACGGGCCGAGGTTTGTGTCTGGGGGCCTATGGCTGGGAGTGACCGGCTGGCTCCTGAAAAGCTACGATAGGCAGGATGGTGACCAGACCCATGGTGGCACCAGTGCCAAGTTGGTCTGATTTGATAAAACCAAGTGGCTCCTGCAATCTCCCATCAAAAAGTTGGCAGGAGAGTTTTGTTTTCCAGGGAAAAGCGCCGTTGTTTGTGTTTGGGGGCCTGTGGCTGGGAGTGGCCGGCTGGCTCCTTAGAATCCACGATACGCAGCATGGTATCCAGACCCAAGGTGGCACCAGTGCCAAGTTTTGCTGGTTTGATAGTACCAAGTGGTTCCTGCAATCTGCCATCCAGAAGCAGGGCAGCTTACTTTTGTATGCCAGGGAAACGGGCCGAGGTTTTTGTCTGGGGGCCTATGGCTGGGAGTGACCGGCTGGCTCCTGAAAAGCTACGATAGGCAGGATGGTGACCAGACCCATGGTGGCACCAGTCCCAAGTTGGGCTGATTTGATAGTACCAAGTGGCTCCTGCAATCTGCCGTCAAAATTTGGCAGGCGAGTTTTGTTTTCCAGGGAAAAGCGCCGTTGTTTGTGTTTGGGCGCCTGTGGCTGGGAGTGGCCGGCTGGCTCCTTAGAATCCACGATAGGCAGGATGGTTCCCAGACCTGAGGTGGCACCAGTGCCAAGTCGGGCTGGTTTGATAGTACTAAATAGCTCCTGCAATCTGCCATGCAGAAGCGGGGCAGCTTACTTTTGTTTGCCAGGGAAACGGGCCGAGGTTTTTGTCTGGGGGCCTATGGCTGCGAGTGACCGTCTGGCTCCTGAAAAGCTACGATAGGCAGGATGGTGAGCAGACCCATGGTGGCACCAGTGCCAAGTTGAGCTGGTTTGATAGTACCAAGTGGCTCCTGCAATCTGCCATCTAAAAGTTGGCAGGCGAGTTTTGTTTTCCAGGGAAAAGCGCCGTTGTTTGTGTTTGGGTGCCTATGGCTGGGAGTGGCCGGCTGGCTCCTTAGAATTCACGATACGCACCATGGTTCCCAGACCAGAGGTGGCACCAGTGCCAAGTCGGGCTGGTTTGATAGTACCAAGTGCGTCCTACAATCTGCCATCCAGAAGCCGGGCACCTTACTTTTGTTTGCCAGGGAAACGGGCCGAGCTTTGTGTCTGGGGGCCTATGGCTGGGAGTGACCGGCTGGCTCCTGAAAAGCTACGATAGGCAGGATGGTGACCAGACCCATGGTGGCACCAGTGCCAAGTTGGGCTGATTTGATAGTAGCAAGTGGCTCCTGCAATCTGCCATCAAAATGTCGGCAGGCGGGTTTTGTTTTCCAGGGAAAAGCGCTGTGGTTTGTGTTTGGGGGCCTGTGGCTGGGAGTGACCGGCTGGCTCCTTAGAATCCACGATACGCAGGATGGTTCCCAGACCCAAGGTGGCACCAGTGCCAAGTTGGGCTGGTTTGATAGTACCAAGTGGCTCCTGCAATCTGCCATCCAGAAGCGGGGCAGCTTACTTTTGTTTGCCAGGGAAACGGGCCGAGGTTTGTGTCTGGGGGCCTATGGCTGGGAGTGACCGTCTGGCTCCTGAAAAGCTACGATAGGCAGGATGGTGACCAGACCCATGGTGGCACCAGTGCCAAGTTGGGCTGGTTTGATAGTACCAAGTGGCTCCTGCAATCTGCCATCAAAAAGTTGGCAGGCGAGTTTGTTATCCAGGGAAAAGCGCCGTTGTTTGTGTTTGGGGGCCTGTGGCAGGGAGTGGCCGGCTGGCTCCTTAGAATCCACGATACGCAGGATGGTTCCCAGACCAGAGGTGGCACCAGTGCCAAGTTGGGCTGGTTTGATGGTGAAAAGTGGCTCCTGCAATCTGCCATCCAGAAGCGGGATAACTTACTTTTGTTTGCCAGGGAAACGGGCCGAGGTTTTTGTCTGGGGGCCTATGGCTGGGAGTGGCCAGATGGCTAATTAGAATCCACGATACGCAGCATGGTTCCCAGACCTGAGGTGGCACCAGTGCCAAGTCGGGCTGGTTTGATACTATCAAGTGCGTCCTGCAATCTGCCATCCAGAAGCGGGGTAGCTTACTTTTGTTTGCCAGGGAAACGGGCCGAGTTTTGTGTTTGGGGGCCTATGGCTGAGAGTGACCGGCTGGCTCCTGGAAAGCTACAATAGGCAGGATGGTGACCAGACCCATGGTGGCACCAGTGCCAAGTTGGTCTGATTTGATAGTACCAAGTGGCTCCTGCAATCTGCCATCAAAAAGTTGGCAGGCGAGTTTTGTTTTCCAGGGAAAAGCGCCGTTGTTTTTGTCTGGGGGCCTGTGGCTGGGAGTGGCCGGCTGGCTCCTTACAATGAACGATACGCAGGATGGTTCCCAGACCTGAGGTGGCACCAGTGCCAAGTCGGGCTAGTTTGATGGTGCAAAGTGGCTCCTGCAATCTGCCATCCAGAAGCGGGGTAGCTTACTTTTGTTTGGCAGGGAAACGGGCCGAGGTTTTTCTCTGGGGGCCTATGGCAGGGAGGGACCGGCTGGCTCCTGAAAAGCTACGATAGGCAGGATGGTGACCAGACCCATGGTGGCACCAGTGCCAAGTTGGGCTGATTTGATAGTAGCAAGTGGCTCCTGCAATCTGCCATCAAAATGTCGGCAGGCGGGTTTTGTTTTCCAGGGAAAAGCGCTGTGGTTTGTGTTTGGGGGCCTGTGGCTGGGAGTGACCGGCTGGCTCCTTAGAATCCACGATACGCAGGATGGTTCCCAGACCCAAGGTGGCACCAGTGCCAAGTTGGGCTGGTTTGATAGTACCAAGTGGCTCCTGCAATCTGCCATCCAGAAGCGGGGCAGCTTACTTTTGTTTGCCAGGGAAACGGGCCGAGGTTTGTGTCTGGGGGCCTATGGCTGGGAGTGACCGTCTGGCTCCTGAAAAGCTACGATAGGCAGGATGGTGACCAGACCCATGGTGGCACCAGTGCCAAGTTGGGCTGGTTTGATAGTACCAAGTGGCTCCTGCAATCTGCCATCAAAAAGTTGGCAGGCGAGTTTGTTATCCAGGGAAAAGCGCCGTTGTTTGTGTTTGGGGGCCTGTGGCAGGGAGTGGCCGGCTGGCTCCTTAGAATCCACGATACGCAGGATGGTTCCCAGACCAGACGTGGCACCAGTGCCAAGTTGGGCTGGTTTGATGGTGAAAAGTGGCTCCTGCAATCTGCCATCCAGAAGCGGGATAACTTACTTTTGTTTGCCAGGGAAACGGGCCGAGGTTTTTGTCTGGGGGCCTATGGCTGGGAGTGGCCAGATGGCTAATTAGAATCCACGATACGCAGCATGGTTCCCAGACCTGAGGTGGCACCAGTGCCAAGTCGGGCTGGTTTGATACTATCAAGTGCGTCCTGCAATCTGCCATCCAGAAGCGGGGCAGCTTACTTTTGTTTGCCAGGGAAACGGGCCGAGTTTTGTGTTTGGGGGCCTATGGCTGAGAGTGACCGGCTGGCTCCTGGAAAGCTACAATAGGCAGGATGGTGACCAGACCCATGGTGGCACCAGTGCCAAGTTGGTCTGATTTGATAGTACCAAGTGGCTCCTGCAATCTGCCATCAAAAAGTTGGCAGGCGAGTTTTGTTTTCCAGGGAAAAGCGCCGTTGTTTTTGTCTGGGGGCCTGTGGCTGGGAGTGGCCGGCTGGCTCCTTACAATGAACGATACGCAGGATGGTTCCCAGACCTGAGGTGGCACCAGTGCCAAGTCGGGCTAGTTTGATGGTGCAAAGTGGCTCCTGCAATCTGCCATCCAGAAGCGGGGTAGCTTACTTTTGTTTGGCAGGGAAACGGGCCGAGGTTTTTCTCTGGGGGCCTATGGCAGGGAGGGACCGGCTGGCTCCTGAAAAGCTACGATAGGCAGGATGGTGACCAGACCCATGGTGGCACCAGTGCCAAGTTGGGCTGATTTGATAGTAGCAAGTGGCTCCTGCAATCTGCCATCAAAATGTTGGCAGGCGAGTTTTGTTTTCCAGGGAAAAGCGCCGTTGTTTGTGTTTGGGGGCCTGTGGCTGGGAGTGACCGGCTGGCTCCTTAGAATCCACGATACGCAGGATGGTTCCCAGACCCAAGGTGGCACCAGTGCCAAGTTGGGCTGGTTTGATAGTACCAAGTGGTTCCTGCAATCTGCCATCCAGAAGCGGGGCAGCTTACTTTTGTTTGCCAGGGAAACGGGCCGAGGTTTTTCTCTGGGGGCCTATGGCTTGGAGTGACCGGCTATGTCCTGAAAAGCTACGATAGGCAGGATGGTGACCAGATCCATGGTGGCACCAGTGCCAAGTTGGGCTGGTTTGATAGTACCAAGTGGCTCCTGCAATCTGCCATCAAAAAGTTGGCAGGCGAGTTTTGTTTTCCAGGGAAAAGCGCTGTGGTTTGTGTTTGGGGGCCTGTGGCTGGGAGTGGCCGGCTGGCTCCTTAGAATCCACGATACGCAGGATGGTTCCCAGACCAGAGGTGGCACCAGTGCCAAGTCGGGCTGGTTTGATGGTGAAAAGTGGCTCCTGCAATCTGCCATCCAGAAGCGGGGCAGCTTACTTTTGTTTGGCAGGGAAACGGGCCAAGGTTTTTGTCTGGGGGCCTATGGCTGGGAGTGACCGGCTGGCTCCTGAAAAGCTACGATAGGCAGGATGGTGACCAGACCCATGGTGGCACCAGTGTCAATTTGGGCTGGTTTGATAGTACCAAGTGGCTCCGGCAATCTGCCATCAAAATTTGGCAGGCGAGTTTTGTTTTCCAGGGAAAAGCGCCGTTGTTTTTGTTTGGGGGCCTGTGGGTGGGAGTGGCCAGATGGCTAATTAGAATCCACGATACGCAGCATGGTTCCCAGACCAGAGGTGGCACCAGTGCCAAGTTGGGCTGGTTTGATAGTACCAAGTGCGTCCTGCAATCTGCCATCCAGAAGCGGGGTAGCTTACTTTTGTTTGCCAGGGAAACGGGCCGAGGTTTGTGTCTGGGGGCCTATGGCTGGGAGTGACCGGCTGGCTCCTGAAAAGCTACGATAGGCAGGATGGTGACCAGACCCATGGTGGCACCAGTGCCAAGTTGGGCTGGTTTGATAGTACCAAGTGGCTCCTGCAATCTGCCATCAAAAAGTTGGCAGGCGAGTTTGTTATCCAGGGAAATGCGCCGTTGTTTTTGTTTGAGGGCCTGTGGCTGGGAGTGGCCGGCTGGCTCCTTAGAATCCACGATACGCAGCATGGTTCCCAGACCAGAGGTGGCACCAGTGCCAAGTCAGGCTGGTTTGATGGTGAAAAGTGGCTCCTGCAATCTGCCATCCAGTAGCGGAATAACTTACTTTTGTTTGCCAGGGAAACGGTCCGAGGTTTTTGTCTGGGGGCCTATGGCTGGGAGTGACCGGCTGGCTCCTGAAAAGCTACGATAGGCAGGATGGTGACCAGACCCATGGTGGCACCAGTGTCAAGTTGGGCTGGTTTGATAGTACCCAGTGGCTCCGGCAATCTGCCATCAAAATTTGGCAGGCGAGTTTTGTTTTCCAGGGAAAAGCGCCGTTGATTTTGTTTGGGGGCCTGTGGCTGGGAGTGGACGGATGGCTAATTAGAATCCACGATACGCAGGATGGTTCCCAGACCAGAGGTGGCACCAGTGCCAAGTCGGGCTGGTTTGATGGTGCAAAGTGGCTCCTGCAATGTGCCATCCAGAAGCGGGGTAGCTTATTTTTCTTTGCCAGGGAAACGGGCCGAGGTTTTTGTCTGGGGGCCTATGGCTTGGAGTGACCGGCTGGCTCCTGAAAAGCTACGATAGGCAGGATGGTGACCAGACCCATGGTGGCACCAGTGCCAAGTTGGGCTGGTTTGATAGTACCAAGTGGCTCCTGCAATCTGCCATCAAAATGTTGGCAGGCGAGTTTTGTTTTCCAGGGAAAAGCGCCGTTGTTTGTGTTTGGGGGCCTGTGGCTGGGAGTGGCCGGCTGGCTGCTTAGAATCCACGATACGCAGGATGGTTCCCAGACCAGATGTGGCACCAGTGCCAAGTCGGGCTGGTTTGATAATACCTAGTGGATCCTGCAATCTGCCATCCAGAAGCGGGACAGCTTACTTTTGTTTGCCAGGGAAACGGGCCGCGATTTGTGTCACGGGGCCTATGGCTGGGAGTGACCGTCTAGGTCCTGAAAAGCTACGATAGGCAGGATGGTGACCAGATCCATGGTGGCACCAGTGCCAAGTTGGGCTGGTTTGATAGTACCAAGTGGCTCCTGGTATCTGCCATCAAAAAGTTGGCAGGCGAGTTTTGTTTTCCAGGGAAAAGCGCCGTTGTTTGTGTTTGGAGGCCTGTGGCTGGGAGTGGCCGGCTTGCTAATTGGAATCCACGATACACAGCATGGTTCCCAGACCAGAGGTGGCACCAGTGCCAAGTTGGGCTGGTTTGATGGTGCAAAGTGGCTCCTGCAATCTGCCATCCAGAAGCGGGGCAGCTTACTTTTGTTTGCCAGGGAAACGGGCCGAGGTTTTTCTCTGGGGGCCTATGGCTGGGAGTGACCGGCTGGCGCCTGAACACCTACGATAGGCAGGATGGTGACCAGACCCATGGTGGCACCAGTGCCAAGATGGGCTGATTTGATAGTAGCAAGTGGCTCCTGCAATCTGCCATCAAAATGTTGGCAGGCGAGTTTTGTTTTCCAGGGAAAAGCGCCGTTGTTTGTGTTTGGGGGCCTGTGGCTGGGAGTGACCGGCTGGCTCCTTAGAATCCACGATACGCAGGATGGTTCCCAGACCCAAGGTGGCACCAGTGCCAAGTTGGGCTGGTTTGATAGTACCAAGTGGTTCCTGCAATCTGCCATCCAGAAGCGGGGCAGCTTACTTTTGTTTGCCAGGGAAACGGGCCGAGGTTTTTCTCTGGGGGCCTATGGCTTGGAGTGACCGGCTATGTCCTGAAAAGCTACGATAGGCAGGATGGTGACCAGATCCATGGTGGCACCAGTGCCAAGTTGGGCTGGTTTGATAGTACCAAGTGGCTCCTGCAATCTGCCATCAAAAAGTTGGCAGGCGAGTTTTGTTTTCCAGGGAAAAGCGCTGTGGTTTGTGTTTGGGGGCCTGTGGCTGGGAGTGGCCGGCTGGCTCCTTAGAATCCACGATACGCAGGATGGTTCCCAGACCAGAGGTGGCACCAGTGCCAAGTCGGGCTGGTTTGATGGTGAAAAGTGGCTCCTGCAATCTGCCATCCAGAAGCGGGGCAGCTTACTTTTGTTTGGCAGGGAAACGGGCCAAGGTTTTTGTCTGGGGGCCTATGACTGGGAGTGACCGGCTGGCTCCTGAAAAGCTACGATAGGCAGGATGGTGACCAGACCCATGGTGGCACCAGTGTCAATTTGGGCTGGTTTGATAGTACCAAGTGGCTCCGGCAATCTGCCATCAAAATTTGGCAGGCGAGGTTTGTTTTCCAGGGAAAAGCGCCGTTGTTTTTGTTTGGGGGCCTGTGGGTGGGAGTGGCCAGATGGCTAATTAGAATCCACGATACGCAGCATGGTTCCCAGACCAGAGGTGGCACCAGTGCCAAGTTGGGCTGGTTTGATAGTACCAAGTGCGTCCTGCAATCTGCCATCCAGAAGCGGGGTAGCTTACTTTTGTTTGCCAGGGAAACGGGCCGAGGTTTGTGTCTGGGGGCCTATGGCTGGGAGTGACCGGCTGGCTCCTGAAAAGCTACGATAGGCAGGATGGTGACCAGACCCATGGTGGCACCAGTGCCAAGTTGGGCTGGTTTGATAGTACCAAGTGGCTCCTGCAATCTGCCATCAAATAGTGTGCAGGCGAGTTTGTTATCCAGGGAAATGCGCCGTTGTTTTTGTTTGAGGGCCTGTGGCTGGGAGTGGCCGGCTGGCTCCTTAGAATCCACGATACGCAGCATGGTTCCCAGACCAGAGGTGGCACCAGTGCCAAGTCAGGCTGGTTTGATGGTGAAAAGTGGCTCCTGCAATCTGCCATCCAGTAGCGGAATAACTTACTTTTGTTTGCCAGGGAAACGGTCCGAGGTTTTTGTCTGGGGGCCTATGGCTGGGAGTGACCGGCTGGCTCCTGAAAAGCTACGATAGGCAGGATGGTGACCAGACCCATGGTGGCACCAGTGTCAAGTTGGGCTGGTTTGATAGTACCCAGTGGCTCCGGCAATCTGCCATCAAAATTTGGCAGGCGAGTTTTGTTTTCCAGGGAAAAGCGCCGTTGATTTTGTTTGGGGGCCTGTGGCTGGGAGTGGACGGATGGCTAATTAGAATCCACGATACGCAGGATGGTTCCCAGACCAGAGGTGGCACCAGTGCCAAGTCGGGCTGGTTTGATGGTGCAAAGTGGCTCCTGCAATGTGCCATCCAGAAGCGGGGTAGCTTATTTTTCTTTGCCAGGGAAACGGGCCGAGGTTTTTGTCTGGGGGCCTATGGCTTGGAGTGACCGGCTGGCTCCTGAAAAGCTACGATAGGCAGGATGGTGACCAGACCCATGGTGGCACCAGTGCCAAGTTGGGCTGGTTTGATAGTACCAAGTGGCTCCTGCAATCTGCCATCAAAATGTTGGCAGGCGAGTTTTGTTTTCCAGGGAAAAGCGCCGTTGTTTGTGTTTGGGGGCCTGTGGCTGGGAGTGGCCGGCTGGCTGCTTAGAATCCACGATACGCAGGATGGTTCCCAGACCAGATGTGGCACCAGTGCCAAGTCGGGCTGGTTTGATAATACCTAGTGGATCCTGCAATCTGCCATCCAGAAGCGGGACAGCTTACTTTTGTTTGCCAGGGAAACGGGCCGCCATTTGTGTCACGGGGCCTATGGCTGGGAGTGACCGTCTAGGTCCTGAAAAACTACGATAGGCAGGATGGTGACCAGATCCATGGTGGCACCAGTGCCAAGTTGGGCTGGTTTGATAGTACCAAGTGGCTCCTGGTATCTGCCATCAAAAAGTTGGCAGGCGAGTTTTGTTTTCCAGGGAAAAGCGCCGTTGTTTGTGTTTGGAGGCCTGTGGCTGGGAGTGGCCGGCTTGCTAATTGGAATCCACGATACACAGCATGGTTCCCAGACCAGAGGTGGCACCAGTGCCAAGTTGGGCTGGTTTGATGGTGCAAAGTGGCTCCTGCAATCTGCCATCCAGAAGCGGGGCAGCTTACTTTTGTTTGCCAGGGAAACGGGCCGAGGTTTTTCTCTGGGGGCCTATGGCTGGGAGTGACCGGCTGGCGCCTGAACACCTACGATAGGCAGGATGGTGACCAGACCCATGGTGGCACCAGTGCCAAGATGGGCTGATTTTATAGTAGCAAGTGGCTCCTGCAATCTGCCATCAAAATGTTGGCAGGCGAGTTTTGTTTTCCAGGGAAAAGCGCCGTTGTTTGTGTTTGGGGGCCTGTGGCTGGGAGTGGACGGATGGCTCCTTAGAATCCACGATACGCAGCATGGTTCCCAGACCAGAGGTGGCACCAGTGCCAAGTCGGGCTGGTTTGATACTACCAAGTGGCTCCGGAAATCTGCCATCCAGAAGCGGGGCAGCTTACTTTTGTTTGCCAGGGAAACGGGCCGAGCTTTGTGTCTGGGCGCCTATGGCTGGGAGTGACCTGCTAGGTCCTGAAAAGCTACGAGAGGCAGGATGGTGACCAGACCCATGGTGGCACCAGTGCCAAGTTGGGCTGATTTGACAGTACCAAGTGGCTCCTGCAATCTGCCATCTAAAAGTTGGCAGGCGAGTTTTGTTTTCCAGGGAAAAGCGCCGTTGTTTGTGTCTGGGGGCCTGTGGCTGGAGTGGCCGGCTGGCTCCTTAGAATGAACGATACGCAGGATGGTTCCCAGACCTGAGGTGGCACCAGTGCCAAGTCGGGCTAGTTTGATGGTGCAAAGTGGCTCCTGCAATCTGCCATCCAGAAGCGGGGTAGCTTACTTTTGTTTGCCAGGGAAACGGGCCGAGGTTTTTCTCTGGGGGCCTACGGCTGCGAGTGACCGGCTGGCTCCTGAAAAGCTACGATAGGCAGGATGGTGACCAGACCCAAGGTGGCACCAGTGCCAAGTTGGGCTGATTTGATAGTACCAAGTGGCTCCTGCAATCTGCCATCAAAAAGTTGGCAGGCGAGTTTTGTTTTCCAGGGAAAAGCGCCGTTGTTTGTGTTTGGGGGCCTGTGGCTGGGAGTGGACGGATGGCTCCTTAGAACCACGATACGCAGGATGGTTCCCAGACCAGAGGTGGCACCAGTGCCAAGTCGGGCTGGTTTGATAGTACCAAGTGGTTCCTGCAATCTGCCATCCAGAAGCGGGGCAGCTTACCTTTGTATGCCAGGGAAACGGGCCGAGGTTTTTGTCTGGGGGCCTATAGCTGGGAGTGACCGGCTGGCTCCTGAAAAGCTACGATAGGCAGGATGGTGACCAAACGCATGGTGGCACCAGTGCCAAGTTGGGCTGATTTGATAGTACCAAGTGGCTCCTGCAATCTGCCATCAAAATGTTGGCAGGCGAGTTTTGTTTTCCAGGGAAAAGCGCCGTTGATTGTGTTTGGGGGCCTGTGGCTGGGAGTGGCCGGCTGGCTGCTTAGAATCCACGATACGCAGGATGGTTCCCAGACCAGAGGTGGCACCAGTGCCAAGTCGGGCTGGTTTGATACTACCAAGTGCGTCCTGCAATCTGCCATCCAGAAGCGGGGCAGCTTACTTTTGTTTGCCAGGGAAATGGGCCGAGGTTTGTGTCTGGGGGCCTATGGCTGGGAGTGACCGGCTGGCTCCTGAAAAGCTACGATAGGCAGGATGGTGACCAGACCCATGGTGGCACCAGTGCCAAGTTGGGCTGGTTTGATAGTACCAAGTGGCTCCTGCAATCTGCCATCAAAATGTTGGCAGGCGAGTTTTGTTTTCCAGGGAAAAGCGCCGTTGTTTGTGTTTGGGGGCCTGTGGCTGGGAGTGGCCGGCTGGCTCCTTAGAACGCACGATACGCAGGATGGTTCCCAGACCCAATGTGGCACCAGTGCCACGTTGGGCTGGTTTGATGGTGAAAAGTGGCTCCTGCAATCTGCCATCCTGAAGCGGGGTAGCTTACATTTGTGTGCCAGGGAAACGGGCCGAGGTTTATGACTGGGGTCCTAGGGCTAGAAGTGACCGGCTGGCTCCTGAAAAGCAACAATAGGCAGGATGGTTCCCAGACCCAAGGTGGCACCAGTGCCAAGTTGGGCTGGTTTGATGGTACCAACTGGCTCCTGCAATCTGCCATCTAAAAGTTGTCAGGCGAGTTTTGTTTTCCAGGGAAAAGCGCCGTTGATTTTGTTTGGAGGCCTGTGGCTGGCAGTGCCTGCCTTTCCTCTTAGAATCCGGGTTACGCAGCATGGTTCCCAGAGCCAAGGTGGCACCAGTGTCAAGTTGGGCTGGTTTGATTGTACCAAGTGGCTCCTGCAATCTGCCATCCAGAAGCGGGGCAGCTTACTTTTGTTTGCCAGGGAAACGGGCCGAGGTATTTGTCTGGGGACCTATGGCTGGGAGTGACCGGCTGGCTCCTGAAAAGCTACGATAGGCAGGATGGTGACCAGACCCATGGTGGCACCAGTGCCAAGTTGGGCTGGTTTGATAGTACCAAGTGGCTCCTGCAATCTGCCATCAAAAAGTTGGCAGGTCAGTTTTGTTTTCCAGGGAAAAGCGCCGTTGTTTGTGTTTGGGGGACTGTGGCTGGGAGTGGCCGGCTGGCTCCTTAGAACACAGGATACGCAGGATGGTTCCCAGACCCAAGGTGGCACCAGTGCCAAGTCGGGCTGGTTTGATAGCACCAAGTGGCTCCTGCAATCTGCCATCCAGAAGCGGGGCAGCTTACTTTTGTTTTCCAGGGAAACGGACCGAGGTTTTTTTCTGGGGGCCTATGGCTGGGAGTGACCGGCTGGCTCCTGAAAAGCTACGATAGGCAGGATGGTGACCAGACCCATGGTGGCACCAGTGCCAAGTCGGGCTGGTTTGATAGTACCAAGTGGCTCCTGCAATCTGCCATCAAAAAGTTGGCAGGCGAGTTTTGTTTTCCAGGGAAAAGCGCCGTTGTGTGTATTTTGGGGCCTGTGGCTGGGAGTGGCCAGCTGGCTCCTTAGAATCCACGATACGCAGGATGGTTCCCAGACCCAAGGTGGCACCAGTGCCAAGTCGGGCTGGTTTGTTAGTACCAAGTGGTTCCTGCAATCTGCCATCCAGAAGCGGTGCAGCTGAATTTTGTTTGCCAGAGAAAAAGGCTGTTGTTTGTGTTTCGGGGCCTGTGGCTGACAGTGGACGGCTGGCTCCTGAAAATCCATGATACGCAGCATGGTTCCCAGACCCAAGGTGGCACCAGTGCCAAGTAGGGCTTGTTTCATAGTACCCAGTGGCTCCTGCAATCTGCCATCCAGAAGAGGGGCAGTTGAGTTTTGTTTTCCAGAGAAAAGGGCCGTGGTTTGTGTTTGGGGCCTATGGCTGAGAGTGACCGGCTGGCCCCTGAAAATCCACGATAGGAAGGATGGTTCCCAGATCCAAGGTGGCAGCAGTGCCATGTTGTGCTGGTGTGATAGTCCCAAGTGGCTCCTGCAATCTGCCATCCAGAAGTGGGGCAGCTGAATTTTGTTTGCCAGAGAAAAAGGCTGTGGTTTTTGTTTGGGGGCCTATGGCTGGGAGTGGCCGGCTGGCTCCTGAAAATCCATGATACGCAGCATGGTTCCCAGACCCAAGGTGGCACCAGTGCCAAGTGGGGCTGGTTTCACAGTGTCAAGTGCCTCCTGCAATCTCCCATCCAGAAGCGGGGCAGCTGAGTTTTGTTTGCCTGTGAAACGGGCCGTTGTTTTTGATTTGGGTCTGTGGCCGAGAATGTTCAGCTGGCTCCTGACAATCCACAATACGCAGGATGGTTCCCAGACCCAAGGTGGCACCAGTGCCAAGTCTTGCTGGTTTGATAGTACCAAGTGGCTCCTGCAATCTGCCATCCAGAAGAGGGGCAGTTGAGTTTTGTTTGCCAGAGGAAAGGGCCGTGGTTTGTGTTTGGGGGCATATGGCTGGGAGTGGCCGGCTGTCTCATTAAAAAGATCGATACGCAGGATGGTTCCCAGACCCAAGGTGGCACCAGTGCCAAGTCGGGCTGTTTTTATAGTACCAAGTGCGTCCTGCAATTTGCCATCCAGAAGAGGGGCAGTTGAGTTTTGTTTGCCAGAGAAAAGCGCCGTTGTTTGTGTTTGGGGGCTTGTGGCTGGGAGTGGCCGACTGGCGCCTTAGAATCTGCGATACGCAGCATGGTTCCCAGACCCAAGGTGGCACCAGTTCCAAGTTGGGCTGGTTTGATAGTACCAAGTGGCTCCTGCAATCTGCCATCCAGAAGCGGGGCAGCTTACTTTTGTTTGCCAGGGTAAGGGGCCGAGGTTTGTGTTTGGGGGCCTATGGCTGGGAGTGACCGGCTGGCTCCTGGAAAGCTACAATAGGCAGGATGGTGACCAGACCTATGGTGGCACCAGTGCCAAGTTGGGCTGGTTTGATAGTACCAAGTTGCTCCTGCAATCTGCCATCAAAAAGTTGGCAGGCGAGTTTTGTTTTCCAGGGAAAAGCGCTGTGGTTTGTGTTTGGGGGCCTGTGGCTGGGAGTGACCGGCTGGCTCCTTAGAATCCACGATACGCAGGATGGTTCCCAGACCCAAGGTGGCACCAGTGCCAAGTCGGGCTGGTTTGATACTACCAAGTGGTTCCTGCAATCTGCCATCCAGAAGCAGGGCAGCTTACTTTTGTTTGCCAGGGAAACGGGCCGTGGGTTTTGTTTGGGGGCATATAGCTGAGAGTGGCCCGCTGGCCCCTGAAAATCCACGCTAGGCAGCATGGTTCCCAGATGCAAGGTGGCACCAGTGCCCAGTCGGGCTGGTTTGATGGTGCAAAGTGGCTCCTGCAATCTGCCATCCAGAAGCGGGGCAGCTGATTTTTGTTTGCCAGAGAAAAATTCCGTGGATTGTTTTTGGGGGCATATTGCTGGGAGTGGCCGGCTGGCTCCTTAAAATGCTCGATACGCATGATGGTTCCCAGGCCCAAGGTGTCACCACTACCAAGTCGGCCTGCGGTTTTAGTATCAAGTTCATCCTGCAATTTGCCATCCAGAAGAGGGGCAGTTGAGTTTTGTTTGCCAGAGAAACGGGCCGAGGTTTCTGTTTGGGGACATATGGCTGAGAGTGGCCGGCTGGCCCCTGAAAATCCACGATACACAACATGGTTCCCAGATCCAAGGTGGCACCAGTGCCAAGTTGGGCTGGTTTGATAGTCCCAAGTGTCTCCTGCAATCTGCCATCCAGAAGCGGGGCAGCTTACTTTTGTTTGCCAGAGAAATAGGCCTAGGTTTTTGTTTGGGGGCCTGTGGCTAGGAGTGGCCTGCTGGCTCCTAAGAATCCACGATACGCAGGATGTTTACCAGACCCATGGTGGCACCAGTGCCAAGTTGGGCTGGTTTGATAGTACCAAGTGGCTCCTGCAAACTCCATCAAAAAGTTGGCAGGCGTGTTTTGCTTTCCAGGGAACAGCGCCGTTGATTTTGTTTGGAGGCCTGTGGCGGGGAGTGGCCGGCTGGCTCCTTAGAATCCACGATACGCAGGATGGTTCCCAGACCCATGGTGGCACCAGTGCCAAGTTGGGCTGGTTTGATAGTACCAAGTGGTTCCTGCAATCTGCCATCCAGAAGCAGGGCAGCTGAGTTTTGTTTGCCAGAGAAAAGGGCCTTGGTTTGTGTTTGGGGGCATATGGCTGGGTGTGGCCAGCTGGCTCCTTAAAATGCACGATATGCAACATGGCTCCCAGACCCAAGGTGGCACCAGTGCCAAGTTGGGCTGGTTTGATAGTACCAAGTGGCTCCTGCAATCTTCCATGATCACGTGGAGAAATACTTTCTGGTTTCAGCCTCATGCTCTTTCTTCTCTCCCTCAACTTCTCTATCACCTCTCATCTGGTTCACATGCGCTGTCTTCAAGGTCCACAGGCTACTTTTCACAGAATCTTCTGGCCTGATGAAGTAAGAATGATGAATAGAACAGAGCTGGGATCTATTTTCCAGTTTGGATAAAATGCATTCTGCACACAAATCCAAGGAGAACGGGCTGCCCCGATGCCCAGAAAATCTTTCACTCCTGCTAGTGTTCTACGTCAACCGCAACTTAGTCTGAAAGAAAAGCTTTTTCTCTGAGAGCATCTGAGAGGTTTGCATGAAGCACTGATATCTGACATATGCAATTTTGAATAGGAGAGGAAAAAGAAAATGGCAAGGAGTTTTTAATTTTAGTGGTTTCAATTTTAATTTCCGTGCACTTTTTCAAAACTTGTCAGCTCAAATGCCCATCAACATCTTTTAGTCATCTGTAAGTCAGTATTCATATAAAATGTGCTTCAAATCCAAAGAATTTCAAATTTGCACTCCAAGCTTCTATGCCTAGATTTATGATTTCCTACACATATTAGATGAAAGGAAGGCCTTTTTTACTGTGGGAGTGCTGGAACACTGGAACAGGTTGCCCAGAGAAGTTGTGGGTGTCCCATCCCTGAAAGTATTCAAGGTCACCTTGGACGGGGCTTGGAGCAGCAACAAAGGAGAAGCTTGATGGTAGAGAAACAAAGTCGGACTATAGAAGAAACTCGGATTGAAGTATAGGATCAAGTTTTCTCTCAGCTCTTGGGGTAAATTCAAAGTTGTACAAAATGACATTTATCTGTGCTATTCACTACTGTAACAGAAAGTTTCATGAAAACTGTACAGAAGATAGTAAATTTTAAAAGAGATAAGAATTACAGCATAAAATCCATGGGATAGGTTACAACATGAGACACTCTCTAAGAGAAAATCTCTTTGTTTCAGCACTTCATCGGGGTAAGATTTCATGAAGTGCCAAAGAAGGCGGCAAAATATCATTCGGGACATTATTTACTGGAATTCAGCCTGGCCATTAGTAGGAACTGCCTTTGAACATATCATGTAGATATACCACACACACTTTCCCTTCACTGAAAAATTACTGTTTACAACAAATAAGCAATTGACGATCAAAATTGATTGAAAGCATCTTAAACATGTCAAGTATTTCATTGTAGATGATCTGTGATCCAAATGCTTCTTCCACCTTCGAGAGGGACAGAAGAATTCTTCCATATCATGATGGTTTAAAATTGTATCAACCAATGTTTTCTGCTGAAAAGATATCATCTATTTTTTTCTATTTTTGGAAGAAAATATTCCTAGACATACAACAGGTGAGAACTAAGTAATTTTAAAGAAACAAATGAAATGAAAATATTCTGTAAATAGAATGAAATGAAAAGCTGTGTTTTAAATAGGAGCTAAATATTAAACAGAATTTTTGTACCAGGCATTTGAATTACTGCACCAGCTCTTTTGCCCATCAAGAGAGGCATTTAGCATTTCAGTCTTTTCCAAGGTGTTCATGATCTGCTATGCTGATCTCTGTGTGTGCCTAGGTGTGTGTGGAGGGGGGGGCATATGAAGGGGAGTGTGTATGTTTGCTTTACAATTGTTGTGGCAGATTCATGCCTCAGCTCCACATTTTGTTTTAAAAAGGTCACACCGAGTGGATATGAAGTTTACTATCAACAAGAGATCGATTCCCAAATCATCCATTTGACTCTCCCTTATAAATCATGTGCTTTGTTGCATATTTTATCAAATATACTTTCAAGCCAGATGGAGGAAGGAGGATGTGGGAATCCCTCCACCATCTTGCAACTTTTATGTAAGTAGGTTTTCAAGAAAATCATCATTTCTCTTTTAAATATGTCTGGAACAGGCATGATGGTAGTGTCAACCTGTTGGAGTTTTTGTTGCTGGAAGAAGTTGTACAAAAGGATTGGTTTTTACATTGACCAGTTACTGAATCAAGCGCAGGAATACATTGGAAATTTAGCTGGGGGTTCCTTTTCCCAGCAGACTACTTCTAGAACGAGCTTGTACACTGAAGCTGACTCTTTTGCTCTCTTTTTGTTTCTTTCCTATTTTCTTGGCTTCTTTGCCACTACTAGACAATTTTGGAACTTTGTTCCCAACTAAAATGGTTTCAATAGTCTGATTGTGATCATACATTTTTACAAGGAATTTTTAAAATCTTTCCTCGAGTCCAGAAAGTCAAGGACTTAGATCTTTTTCTTCCCTTATCAATATTGCCATGAAATTGATAAATAAAGACCAACTCTTTATTTTTGTTTTTAACCCACGTAGATAATTCCCATCCATTAATCCATTTTGTGGACCAATAGCTGCCATTCTGATGGAAGCTGTCACTTCTTAACAATAGGCATTCTGTGACTATGTTGACTGCACTTTGGGTGAAGATCCTAACTGGTCTTAGATATACATAGGGAGAAATTTGCTCAGCCAGTGTCAGTCTTAAGCATGCGTATCAGAAGATCTTTCTAGAGCTGGGAATTTTCCCATGAAAGGGATTCAGTTAGGGAAGAGACACTTGTGCCAGAGTTTTACATTCTTCTTGAACACTGCTTAAGGAACTTAGATGCCATGTCCATTTGGATCTCTGTCTGCACAGAACTTTGTCATGCCAGCGCTTTGAAATGCATCTTGAAGAGAATTCACTAGCACAGAATGAAAGAGAGTGGAAGGGGTTGGTGGGGCTAACCAGGCCCAACCCCCCTGCCTAAACCAGGATACCTAGAGCCTCTTGCCCAGGATTCTATCTGGGTGTACTTTTAATGTCTTCAAAGATCCAGGCTCCACAATCTTTCTGGGCAGTCTGTGCCGTGGTTCAGTCACCCTGACAGTAAAGAAACATTTACTGATGTTCAAAGGCAATCTCCTGTATTTCAGTGTGTGCCCACTGCCTCTTGTCTTTTCCCTCAGCATCACTGAAAAGACACTGATTCCCTCCCCTTTGCACTATTGCTTCCATATGTATGTGTGATGCCATGTAGAGGTATGTCAAAAACCTCCCTGAAGCCCAGGCAGATAATATTCCCTTCATCTACCAGTCAAGTTGATTCATCAGAGGAGTTTAAAGTGATGTTCAGCATGAAATTCCCCTGAAAAATCATGCTAACTACATTATTTGGTCATCTGTCATGTGCCTGGCAAGGATTTCCAGGAAGAGCTGCTTCATCAACTTCCTGGGGATAAAAAAGAGGCTGGCTGGTTTGTACTATGGCGAGTCCTCTTAATTGCCTTTTTTGAAGATGGGTGTCATTTGCTAACATCCACTCTTTAGCCTCTCTTGTCGTCTACATCTTAGCAAAACGCTTTTCCACTATGTCTGGCTAGGAAAAACTGTGCCAGCACAGAAAACATCTCCCATCGTGTTCTAGAAGTTGCACGGATGTCTGCCAAGTGTTTGGCAGGAAGAAAAGAAAAGTTGTCCAAAACAGCTTCCAATCGAATGTTCCTGTGATTGGAAAAGTCAGGAGAGTGCAAAGGTACTGTTTTCTATCAGTTGGCAAGGTGCGCACACAATCCCAGTGTTGTACAGCTTGCTTCTTCACCTTCCCGAAGCTGCCGCTCTCGCCGGCTGCCGGAGCCCAAGAAGCGGCTTCTTCGCGCAAAGACGATTGTGCCGCTCACAGGGCTCTCCTTAGCGCGGCTTCTGCCGAAAGACGCCCGGCAGCGGCTCTTACCTCCGGAGAGCATCCTACCTTCGTCTTTAGCTCCTCTTCTCATCTACACCTCGGCAAAACGCTTTTCCACTATGTCTGGCTAGGAAAAACTGTGCCAGCACAGAAAACATCTCCCATCGTGTTCTAGAAGTTGCACGGATGTCTGCCAAGTGTTTGGCAGGAAGAAAAGAAAAGTTGTCCAAAACAGCTTCCAATCGAATGTTCCTGTGATTGGAAAAGTCAGGAGAGTGCAAAGGTACTGTTTTCTATCAGTTGGCAAGGTGCGCACACAATCCCAGTGTTGTACAGCTTGCTTCTTCACCTTCCCGAAGCTGCCGCTCTCGCCGGCTCCCGGAGCCCAAGAAGCGGCTTCTTCGCGCAAAGACGATTGTGCCGCTCACAGTGCTCTCCTTAGCGCGGCTTCTGCCGAAAGACGCCCGGCAGCGGCTCTTACCTCCGGAGAGCATCCTACCTTCGTCTTTCGCGTCTTATGTAGTCTACATCTTAGCAAAACGCTTTTCCACTATGTCTGGCTAGGAAAAACTGTGCCAGCACAGAAAACATCTCCCATCGTGTTCTAGAAGTTGCACGGATGTCTGCCAAGTGTTTGGCAGGAAGAAAAGAAAAGTTGTCCAAAACAGCTTCCAATCGAATGTTCCTGTGATTGGAAAAGTCAGGAGAGTGCAAAGGTACTGTTTTCTATCAGTTGGCAAGGTGCGCACACAATCCCAGTGTTGTACAGCTTGCTTCTTCACCTTCCCGAAGCTGCCGCTCTCGCCGGCTGCCGGAACCGAAGAAGCGGCTTCTTCGCGCAAAGACGATTGTGCCGCTCACAGTGCTCTCCTTAGCGCGGCTTCTGCCGAAAGACGCCCGGCAGCGGCTCTTACCTCCGGAGAGCATCCTACCTTCGTCTTTCGCGTCTTTTGTAGTCTACATCTTAGCAAAACGCTTTTCCACTATGTCTGGCTAGGAAAAACTGTGCCAGCACAGAAAACATCTCCCATCGTGTTCTAGAAGTTGCACGGATGTCTGCCAAGTGTTTGGCAGGAAGAAAAGAAAAGTTGTCCAAAACAGCTTCCAATCGAATGTTCATGTGATTGGAAAAGTCAGGAGAGTGCAAAGGTACTGTTTTCTATCAGTTGGCAAGGTGCGCACACAATCCCAGTGTTGTACAGCTTGCTTCTTCACCTTCCCGAAGCTGCCGCTCTCGCCGGCTGCCGGAGCCCAAGAAGCGGCTTCTTCGCGCAAAGACGATTGTGCCGCTCACAGTGCTCTCCTTAGCGCGGCTTCTGCTGAAAGACGCCCGGCAGCGGCTCTTACCTCCGGAGAGCATCCTACCTTCGTCTTTCGCGTCTTATGTAGTCTACACCTCGGCAAAAAGCTTTTCCACTATGTCTGGCTAGGAAAAACTGTGCCAGCACAGAAAACATCTCCCATCGTGTTCTAGAAGTTGCACGGATGTCTGCCAAGTGTTTGGCAGGAAGAAAAGAAAAGTTGTCCAAAACAGCTTCCAATCGAATGTTCCTGTGATTGGAAAAGTCAGGAGAGTGCAAAGGTACTGTTTTCTATCAGTTGGCAAGGTGCGCACACAATCCCAGTGTTGTACAGCTTGCTTCTTCACCTTCCCGAAGCTGCCGCTCTCGCCGGCTGCCGGAGCCCAAGAAGCGGCTTCTTCGCGCAAAGACGATTGTGCCGCTCACAGTGCTCTCCTTAGCGCGGCTTCTGCCGAAAGACGCCCGGCAGCGGCTCTTACCTCCGGAGAGCATCCTACCCTCGTCTTTCGCGTCTTTTGTAGTCTACATCTTAGCAAAACGCTTTTCCACTATGTCTGGCTAGGAAAAACTGTGCCAGCACAGAAAACATCTCCCATCGTGTTCTAGAAGTTGCACGGATGTCTGCCAAGTGTTTGGCAGGAAGAAAAGAAAAGTTGTCCAAAACAGCTTCCAATCGAATGTTCCTGTGATTGGAAAAGTCAGGAGAGTGCAAAGGTACTGTTTTCTATCAGTTGGCAAGGTGCGCACACAATCCCAGTGTTGTACAGCTTGCTTCTTCACCTTCCCGAAGCTGCCGCTCTCGCCGGCTGCCGGAGCCCAAGAAGCGGCTTCTTCGCGCAAAGACGATTGTGCCGCTCACAGTGCTCTCCTTAGCGCAGCTTCTGCCGAAAGACGCCCGGCAGCGGCTCTTACCTCCGGAGAGCATCCTACCTTCGTCTTTCGCGTCTTTTGTAGTCTACATCTTAGCAAAACGCTTTTCCACTATGTCTGGCTAGGAAAAACTGTGCCAGCACAGAAAACATCTCCCATCGTGTTCTAGAAGTTGCACGGATGTCTGCCAAGTGTTTGGCAGGAAGAAAAGAAAAGTTGTCCAAAACAGCTTCCAATCGAATGTTCCTGTGATTGGAAAAGTCAGGAGAGTGCAAAGGTACTGTTTTCTATCAGTTGGCAAGGTGCGCACACAATCCCAGTGTTGTACAGCTTGCTTCTTCACCTTCCCGAAGCTGCCGCTCTCGCCGGCTGCCGGAGCCCAAGAAGCGGCTTCTTCGCGCAAAGACGATTGTGCCGCTCACAGGGCTCTCCTTAGCGCGGCTTCTGCCGAAAGACGCCCGGCAGCGGCTCTTACCTCCTGAGAGTGGCAGCTTCAGGAAGGTGAAGAAGCAAGCTGTACAACACTGGGATTGTGTGCGCACCTTGCCAACTGATAGAAAACAGTACCTTTGCACTCTCCTGACTTTTCCAATCACAGGAACATTCGATTGGAAGCTGTTTTGGACAACTTTTCTTTTCTTCCTGCCAAACACTTGGCAGACATCCGTGCAACTTCTAGAACACGATGGGAGATGTTTTCTGTGCTGGCACAGTTTTTCCTAGCCAGACATAGTGGAAAAGCGTTTTGCTAAGATGTAGACTACAAAAGACGCGAAAGACGAAGGTAGGATGCTCTCCGGAGGTAAGAGCCGCTGCCGGGCGTCTTTCGGCAGAAGCTGCGCTAAGGAGAGCACTGTGAGCGGCACAATCGTCTTTGCGCGAAGAAGCCGCTTCTTGGGCTCCGGCAGCCGGCGAGAGCGGCAGCTTCGGGAAGGTGAAGAAGCAAGCTGTACAACACTGGGATTGTGTGCGCACCTTGCCAACTGATAGAAAACAGTACCTTTGCACTCTCCTGACTTTTCCAATCACAGGAACATTCGATTGGAAGCTGTTTTGGACAACTTTTCTTTTCTTCCTGCCAAACACTTGGCAGACATCCGTGCAACTTCTAGAACACGATGGGAGATGTTTTCTGTGCTGGCACAGTTTTTCCTAGCCAGACATAGTGGAAAAGCGTTTTGCTAAGATGTAGACTACAAAAGACGCGAAAGACGAGGGTAGGATGCTCTCCGGAGGTAAGAGCCGCTGCCGGGCGTCTTTCGGCAGAAGCCGCGCTAAGGAGAGCACTGTGAGCGGCACAATCGTCTTTGCGCGAAGAAGCCGCTTCTTGGGCTCCGGCAGCCGGCGAGAGCGGCAGCTTCGGGAAGGTGAAGAAGCAAGCTGTACAACACTGGGATTGTGTGCGCACCTTGCCAACTGATAGAAAACAGTACCTTTGCACTCTCCTGACTTTTCCAATCACAGGAACATTCGATTGGAAGCTGTTTTGGACAACTTTTCTTTTCTTCCTGCCAAACACTTGGCAGACATCCGTGCAACTTCTAGAACACGATGGGAGATGTTTTCTGTGCTGGCACAGTTTTTCCTAGCCAGACATAGTGGAAAAGCTTTTTGCCGAGGTGTAGATGAGAAGAGGAGCTAAAGGGTGGATGTTAGCAAATGACACCCATCTTCAAAAAAGGCAATTAAGAGGACTCGCCATAGTACAAACCAGCCAGCCTCTTTTTTATCCCCAGGAAGTTGATGAAGCAGCTCTTCCTGGAAATCCTTGCCAGGCACATGACAGATGACCAAATAATGTAGTTAGCATGATTTTTCAGGGGAATTTCATGCTGAACATCACTTTAAACTCCTCTGATGAATCAACTTGACTGGTAGATGAAGGGAATATTATCTGCCTGGGCTTCAGGGAGGTTTTTGACATACCTCTACATGGCATCACACATACATATGGAAGCAATAGTGCAAAGGGGAGGGAATCAGTGTCTTTTCAGTGATGCTGAGGGAAAAGACAAGAGGCAGTGGGCACACACTGAAATACAGGAGATTGCCTTTGAACATCAGTAAATGTTTCTTTACTGTCAGGGTGACTGAACCACGGCACAGACTGCCCAGAAAGATTGTGGAGCCTGGATCTTTGAAGACATTAAAAGTACACCCAGATAGAATCCTGGGCAAGAGGCTCTAGGTATCCTGGTTTAGGCAGGGGGGTTGGGCCTGGTTAGCCCCACCAACCCCTTCCACTCTCTTTCATTCTGTGCTAGTGAATTCTCTTCAAGATGCATTTCAAAGCGCTGGCATGACAAAGTTCTGTGCAGACAGAGATCCAAATGGACATGGCATCTAAGTTCCTTAAGCAGTGTTCAAGAAGAATGTAAAACTCTGGCACAAGTGTCTCTTCCCTAACTGAATCCCTTTCATGGGAAAATTCCCAGCTCTAGAAAGATCTTCTGATACGCATGCTTAAGACTGACACTGGCTGAGCAAATTTCTCCCTATGTATATCTAAGACCAGTTAGGATCTTCACCCAAAGTGCAGTCAACATAGTCACAGAATGCCTATTGTTAAGAAGTGACAGCTTCCATCAGAATGGCAGCTATTGGTCCACAAAATGGATTAATGGATGGGAATTATCTACGTGGGTTAAAAACAAAAATAAAGAGTTGGTCTTTATTTATCAATTTCATGGCAATATTGATAAGGGAAGAAAAAGATCTAAGTCCTTGACTTTCTGGACTCGAGGAAAGATTTTAAAAATTCCTTGTAAAAATGTATGATCACAATCAGACTATTGAAACCATTTTAGTTGGGAACAAAGTTCCAAAATTGTCTAGATAGTGGCAAAGAAGCCAAGAAAATAGGAAAGAAACAAAAAGAGAGCAAAAGAGTCAGCTTCAGTGTACAAGCTCGTTCTAGAAGTAGTCTGCTGGGAAAAGGAACCCCCAGCTAAATTTCCAATGTATTCCTGCGCTTGATTCAGTAACTGGTCAATGTAAAAACCAATCCTTTTGTACAACTTCTTCCAGCAACAAAAACTCCAACAGGTTGACACTACCATCATGCCTGTTCCAGACATATTTAAAAGAGAAATGATGATTTTCTTGAAAACCTACTTACATAAAAGTTGCAAGATGGTGGAGGGATTCCCACATCCTCCTTCCTCCATCTGGCTTGAAAGTATATTTGATAAAATATGCAACAAAGCACATGATTTATAAGGGAGAGTCAAATGGATGATTTGGGAATCGATCTCTTGTTGATAGTAAACTTCATATCCACTCGGTGTGACCTTTTTAAAACAAAATGTGGAGCTGAGGCATGAATCTGCCACAACAATTGTAAAGCAAACATACACACTCCCCTTCATATGCCCCCCCCTCCACACACACCTAGGCACACACAGAGATCAGCATAGCAGATCATGAACACCTTGGAAAAGACTGAAATGCTAAATGCCTCTCTTGATGGGCAAAAGAGCTGGTGCAGTAATTCAAATGCCTGGTACAAAAATTCTGTTTAATATTTAGCTCCTATTTAAAACACAGCTTTTCATTTCATTCTATTTACAGAATATTTTCATTTCATTTGTTTCTTTAAAATTACTTAGTTCTCACCTGTTGTATGTCTAGGAATATTTTCTTCCAAAAATAGAAAAAAATAGATGATATCTTTTCAGCAGAAAACATTGGTTGATACAATTTTAAACCATCATGATATGGAAGAATTCTTCTGTCCCTCTCGAAGGTGGAAGAAGCATTTGGATCACAGATCATCTACAATGAAATACTTGACATGTTTAAGATGCTTTCAATCAATTTTGATCGTCAATTGCTTATTTGTTGTAAACAGTAATTTTTCAGTGAAGGGAAAGTGTGTGTGGTATATCTACATGATATGTTCAAAGGCAGTTCCTACTAATGGCCAGGCTGAATTCCAGTAAATAATGTCCCGAATGATATTTTGCCGCCTTCTTTGGCACTTCATGAAATCTTACCCCGATGAAGTGCTGAAACAAAGAGATTTTCTCTTAGAGAGTGTCTCATGTTGTAACCTATCCCATGGATTTTATGCTGTAATTCTTATCTCTTTTAAAATTTACTATCTTCTGTACAGTTTTCATGAAACTTTCTGTTACAGTAGTGAATAGCACAGATAAATGTCATTTTGTACAACTTTGAATTTACCCCAAGAGCTGAGAGAAAACTTGATCCTATACTTCAATCCGAGTTTCTTCTATAGTCCGACTTTGTTTCTCTACCATCAAGCTTCTCCTTTGTTGCTGCTCCAAGCCCCGTCCAAGGTGACCTTGAATACTTTCAGGGATGGGACACCCACAACTTCTCTGGGCAACCTGTTCCAGTGTTCCAGCACACCCACAGTAAAAAAGGCCTTCCTTTCATCTAATATGTGTAGGAAATCATAAATCTAGGCATAGAAGCTTGGAGTGCAAATTTGAAATTCTTTGGATTTGAAGCACATTTTATATGAATACTGACTTACAGATGACTAAAAGATGTTGATGGGCATTTGAGCTGACAAGTTTTGAAAAAGTGCACGGAAATTAAAATTGAAACCACTAAAATTAAAAACTCCTTGCCATTTTCTTTTTCCTCTCCTATTCAAAATTGCATATGTCAGATATCAGTGCTTCATGCAAACCTCTCAGATGCTCTCAGAGAAAAAGCTTTTCTTTCAGACTAAGTTGCGGTTGACGTAGAACACTAGCAGGAGTGAAAGATTTTCTGGGCATCGGGGCAGCCCGTTCTCCTTGGATTTGTGTGCAGAATGCATTTTATCCAAACTGGAAAATAGATCCCAGCTCTGTTCTATTCATCATTCTTACTTCATCAGGCCAGAAGATTCTGTGAAAAGTAGCCTGTGGACCTTGAAGACAGCGCATGTGAACCAGATGAGAGGTGATAGAGAAGTTGAGGGAGAGAAGAAAGAGCATGAGGCTGAAACCAGAAAGTATTTCTCCACGTGATCATGGAAGATTGCAGGAGCCACTTGATACTATCAAACCAGCCCAACTTGGCACTGGTGCCACCTTGGGTCTGGGAGCCATGTTGCATATCGTGCATTTTAAGGAGCCAGCTGGCCACACCCAGCCATATGCCCCCAAACACAAACCAAGGCCCTTTTCTCTGGCAAACAAAACTCAGCTGCCCTGCTTCTGGATGGCAGATTGAAGGAACCACTTGGTACTATCAAACCAGCCCAACTTGGCACTGGTGCCACCATGGGTCTGGTCACCATCCTGCCTATTGTAGCTTTTCAGGAGCCAGCCGGTCACTCTCAGCCATAGGCCCCCAAACACAAACCTCGGCCCGTTTACCTGGCAAACAAAAGTAAGCTGCCCCGCTTCTGGATGGCAGATTGCAGGAGCTACTTAGTACTATCAAATCAGCCCGACTTGGCACAGGTGCCACCTTGGATCTGGGAACCATCCTGTGTATCGTGGATTTTCAGGGGCCAGCCAGCCACGCTCAGCCATATGCCCCCAAAAACAAACCACGGACCTTTTCTCTGGCAAACAAAACTCAACTGCCCCTCTTCTGGATGGCAAATTTTAGGACGCACTTTGTACTACGAAAACCGCCCGTTGTGGCACTGGTGCCACCTTGTGTCAGGGAACCATCCTGCATATCGAGCTTTTTAAGGAGCCAGCCGGCCAGCCCCAGCCATATACCCCCAAAAACAAACCACGGACCATTTCTCATGGAAAAAAAAATCCGCTGCCCCGCGTCTGGATGGCAGATTGCAGGAGCCACTTTGCACCATCAAACCAGCCCGACTTGGCACTGGTGCCACCTTGGGTCTGGGAACAATCCTGCGTATCGTACATATTCAGGAACCAGCCGAACACTCCCAGCCACAGGCCCCCAAACACAAACAACGGCCCATTTCCCTGGCAAACAAAACTCAGCGGCCCCGCTTCTGGATGGCAGTTTGCAGGAGCCACTTGGGACTATCAAACCAGCCCGACTTGGCACTGGTGCCACCTTGGGTCTGGGAAACATCCTGCGTATCGTGGATTCTTAGGAGCCAGCCGGCCACTCCTAGCCACAGGCCCCCAAACAAAAACCTAGGCCTATTTCTCTGGCAAACAAAAGTAAGCTGCCCCGCTTCTGGATGGCAGATTGCAGGAGACACTTGGGACTATCAAACCAGCCCAACTTGGCACTGGTGCCACCTTGGATCTGGGAACCATGCTGTGTATCGTGGATATTCAGGGGCCAGCCGGCCACTCTCAGCCATATATCCCCAAACAGAAACCTCGGCCCTGTTCTCTGGCAAACAAAACTCAACTGCCCCTCTTCTGGATGGCAAATTGCAGGATGAACTTGATACTAAAACCGCAGGCCGACTTGGTAGTGGTGACACCTTGGACCTGGGAACCATCATGCGTATCGAGCATTTTAAGGAGCCAGCCGGCCACTCCCAGCAATATGCCCCCAAAAACAATCCACGGAATTTTTCTCTGGCAAACAAAAATCAGCTGCCCCGCTTCTGGATGGCAGATTGCAGGAGCCACTTTGCACCATCAAACCAGCCCGACTTGGCACTGGTGCCACCTTGCATCTGGGAAGCATGCTGCCTAGCGTGGATTTTCAGGAGCCAGCCGGCCACTCTCAGCCATAGGCCCCCAAACAAAACCCACGGCCCGTTTCCCTGGCAAACAAAATTAAGCTGCCCCGCTTCTGGATGGCAGATTGCAGGACGCACTTGGTAGTATCAAACCAGCCCGACTTGGCACTGGTGCCACCTTGGGTCTGGGAACCATCCTGCGTATCGTGGGTTCAAAGGAGCCAGCCGGCCACTCCCAGCCACAGGCCCCCAAATACAAACAACGGCGCTTTTCCCTGGAAAACAAAACTCGCCTGCCAACTTTTTGATGGCAGATTGCAGGAGCCTCTTGGTACTATCAAACCAGCCCAACTTGGCACTGGTGCCACCTCTGGTCTGGGAACCATGCTGCGTAACACAGATTCTAAGGCGCCAGTCGGCCACTCCCAGTCACAAGCCCCCAAACACAAACAACGGCGCTATTCTCTGGCAAACAAAACTCCACTGCCCCTCTTCTGGATGGCAAATTGCAGGACGCACTTGGTACTATAAAAACAGCCCTACTTGGCACTGGTGCCACCTTGGGTCTGGGAACCATCCTGCGTATCGGTCTTTTTAATGAGACAGCCGGCCACTCCCAGCCATATGCCCCCAAACACAACCCACGGCCCTTTTCTCTGGCAAACAAAACTCAACTGCACCGCTTCTGGATGGCAGATTGCAGGAGCCACTTGGTACTATCAAACCAGCCCGACTTGGCACTGGTGCCACCTTGGGTCTGGGAACCATCCAGCCTATCGTGGATTTTAAGGAGCCAGCCGGCTACTCCCAGCCACAGGCCCCCAACAAAAACCACGGCCCTTTTTTCTGGCAAACAAAACTTAGCTGCCTCACTTCTGGATGGCAGATTGCAGGAGCCATTTGGTGTAATCAAACCAGCCCGACTTGGCACTGGTGCCACCTTGGGTCTGGGAACCATCCTGCGTATCGTGGATTCTAAGGAGCCAGCCGGCCACTCCCAGCCACAGGCCCCCAAACAAAATCAACGGCGCTGTTCCCTGGAAAACAAAACACGCCTGCCAACTTTTTGATGGAGTTTGCAGGAGCCACTTGGTACTATCAAACCAGCCCGACTTGGCACTGGTGCCACCTTGGGTCTGGGAAACATCCTGCGTATCGTGGATTCTTAGGAGCCAGCCGGCCACTCCTAGCCACAGGCCCCCAGACAAAAACCTAGGCCTATTTCTCTGGCAAACAAAAGTAAGCTGCCCCGCTTCTGGATGGCAGATTGCAGGAGACACTTGGTACTATCAAACCAGCCCAACTTGGCACTGGTGCCACCTTGGATCTGGGAACCATGCTGTGTATCGTGGATATTCAGGGGCCACCCGGCCACTCTCAGCCATATGTCCCCAAACAGAAACCTCGGCCCGTTTCTCTGGCCAACAAAACTCAACTGCCCCTCTTCTGGATGGCAAATTGCAGGATGAACTTGATACTAAAACCGCAGGCCGACTTGGTAGTGGTGACACCTTGGGCCTGGGAACCATCATGCGTATCGAGCATTTTAAGGAGCCAGCCGGCCACTCCCAGCAATATGCCCCCAAAAACAATCCACGGAATTTTTCTCTGGCAAACAAAAATCAGCTGCCCCGCTTCTGGATGGCAGATTGCAGGAGCCACTTTGCACCATCAAACCAGCCCGACTTGGCACTGGTGCCACCTTGCATCTGGGAACCATGCTGCCTAGCGTGGATTTTCAGGAGCCAGCCGGCCACTCTCAGCCATAGGCCCCCAAACAAAACCCACGGCCCGATTCCCTGGCAAGCAAAATTAAGCTGCCCCGCTTCTGGATGGCAGATTGCAGGACGCACTTGGTAGTATCAAACCAGCCCGACTTGGCACTGGTGCCACCTTGGGTCTGGGAACCATCCTGCGTATCGTGGGTTCAAAGGAGCCAGACGGCCACTCCCAGCCATAGGTCCCAAGTCACAAACCTCGGCCCGTTTCACTGGCAAACAAAAGTAAGCTGCCCCGCTTCTGGATGGCAGATTGCAGGAGCCACATGGTACTATCAAACCAGCCCAACTTGGCACTGGTGCCACCTCTGGTCTGGGAACCATGCTGCGTAACACAGATTCTAAGGCGCCAGTCGGCCACTCCCAGCCACAAGCCCCCAACACAAACAACGGCGCTATTCTCTGGCAAACAAAACTCAACTGCCCCTCTTCTGGATGGCAAATTGCAGGACGCACTTGGTACTATAAAAACAGCCCTACTTGGCACTGGTGCCACCTTGGGTCTGGGAACCATCCTGCGTATCGATCTTTATAATGAGACAGCCGGCCACTCCCAGCCATATGCCCCCAAACAAAACCCACGGCCCTTTTCTCTGGCAAACAACACTCAACTGCACCGCTTCTGGATGGCAGATTGCAGGAGCCACTTGGTACTATCAAACCAGCCCGACTTGGCACTGGTGCCACCTTGGGTCTGGGAAACATCCTGCGTATTGTGGGTTGTCAGGAGCCAGCCGAACACTCTCGGCCACAGACCCCAATCAAAAACAACGGCCCGTTTCACAGGCAAACAAAACTCAGCTGCCCCGCTTCTGGATGGGAGATTGCAGGAGGCACTTGACACTGTGAAACCAGCCCCACTTGGCACTGGTGCCACCTTGGGTCTGGGAACCATGCTGCGTATCATGGATTTTCAGGAGCCAGCCGGCCACTCCCAGCCACAGGCCCCCAAACACAAACCACAGCATTTTTCTCTTGCAAACAAAATTCAGCTGCCCCGCTTCTGGATGGCAGATTGCAGGAGCCACTTGGGACTATCACACCAGCACAACATGGCACTGCTGCCACCTTGGATCTGGGAACCATCCTTCCTATCGTGGATTTTCAGGGGCCAGCCGGTCACTCTCAGCCATAGGCCCCAAACACAAACCACGGCCCTTTTCTCTGGAAAACAAAACTCAACTGCCCCTCTTCCTGATGGGAGATTGCAGGAGCCACTGGGTACTATGAAACCAGCCCTACTTGGCACTGGTGCCACCTTGGGTCTGGGAACCATGCTGCGTATCATGGATTTTCAGGAGCCAGCCGGCCACTGCCAGCCACAGGCCCCGAAACACAAACAACAGCCTTTTTCTCTGGCAAACAAAATTCAGCTGCCCCGCTTCTGGATGGCAGATTGCAGGAACCACTTGGTACTATCAAACCAGCCCGACTTGGCACTGGTGCCACCTTGGGTCTGGGAACCATCCTGCGTATCGTGGATTCTAAGGAGCCAGCTGGCCACTCCCAGCCACAGGCCCCAAAACACACACAACGGTGCTTTTCCCTGGAAAACAAAACTCGCCTGCCAAACATTTGATGGCAGATTGCAGGAGCCACTTGGTTTTATCAAATCAGCCGAACTTGGCACTTGTGCCACCATGGGTCTGGTCACCATCCTGCCTATCGTAGCTTTTCAGGTGCCACCCAGTCACCCCCAGCCAGAGGCCCCTAGACAAATATTTCGGCCCGTTTCCCTGGCAAACAAAAGTAAGCTACCCCGCTTCTGGATGGCAGATTGCAGGAGCCACTTTGCACCATCAAACCAGCCCAACTTGGCACTGGTGCCACCTCTGGTCTGGGAACCATCCTGCGTATCGTGGGTTCTAAGGAGCCAGCTAGCCACTCCCAGCCACAGGCCCCCAAACACAAACAACGGCGCTTTTCCCTGGAAAACAAAACTCGCCTGCCAACTTTTTGATGGCAGATTGCCGGAGCCACTTGGTACTATCAAACCAGCCCAACTTGGCACTGGTGCCACCATGGGTCTGGTCACCATCCTGCCTATCGTAGCTTTTCAGGAGCCAGCCGGTCACTCGCAGCCATAGGCCCCCAGACACAAACCTCGGCCCGTTTCCCTGGGAAACAAAAGTAAGCTGCCCCGCTTCTGCATGGCAGATTGCAGGAGCTATTTAGTACTATCAAACCACCCCGACTTGGCACTGGTGACACCTCTGGTGTGGGAACCATCCTGCTTATTGTGGATTTTCAGGGGCCAGCCGGCCACTATCAGCCATATGCCCCCAAAAACAAACCACGGCCCTTTTCTCTGGCAAACAAAACACAACTGCCCCTCTTCTGGATGGCAAATTTTAGGACGCACTTTGTACTACGAAAACCGCCCAACGTGGCACTGGTGCCACCTTGTGTCAGGGAACCATCCTGCATATCGAGCTTTTTAAGGAGCCAGCCGGCCAGGCCCAGCCATATACCCCCAAAAACAAACCACGGACCATTTCTCATGGAAACAAAAATCCGCTGCCCCGCGTCTGGATGGCAGATTGCAGGAGCCACTTTGCACCATCAAACCAGCCCGACTTGGCACTGGTGCCACCTTGGGTCTGGGAACAATCCTGCATATCGTGGATTCTAAGGAGCCAGCCGGCCACTCCCAGCCACAGGCCCCCAAACACAAACAACGGCGCTTTTCCCTGGAAAACAAAACTCGCCTGCCAGCTTTTTGATGGCAGATTGCAGGAGCCACTTGGTACTATCAAATCATCCCAACTTGGCACTGGTGCCACTATGGGTCTGGGAACCATCCTGCCTATTGTAGCATTTCAGGAGCCAGCCGGTCACTCCCAGCCATAGGCCCCCAGACACAAACCTCGGACCGTTTCCCTGGCAAACAAAATTAAGCTGCCCCGATTCTGGATGGCAGATTGCAGGAGCCACGTGGTAGTGTCAAACCAGCCCGACTTGGCACTGGTGCCGCCTTGGGTCTGGGAACCATCCGGCGTATCGTGGATTCTAAGCAGCCACCCGGCCACTCTGAGCCACAGGCGCCCAAACACAAACAACGGCGCTTTTCCCTGGAAAACAAAAATCGCCTGCCAACATTTTGATGGCAGATTGCAGGAGCCACTTGGTGCTATCAAACCAGCCCAACTTGGCACTGGTGCCACCATGGGTCTGGTCACCATCCTGCCTATCGTAGCTTTTCAGGAGCCAGGCGGTCACTCCCAGCCATAGACCCCCAGACACAAACCTCGGCCCGTTTCCCTGGAAAACAAAAGTAAGCTGCCCCGATTCTGGATGGCAGATTGCAGGAGCCACTTGGTACTATCAAATCAGCCCAACTTGGCACTGGTGCCACCATGGGTCTGGTAAACATCCTGCCTATCGTAGCTTTTCAGGAGCCAGACGGTCACTCCCTGCCATTGGCCCCCAGACAAAAACCTCGGCCCGTTTCCCTGGCAAACAAAAGTAAACTGCCCCGCTTTTGGATGGCAGATTGCAGGATGCATTTGGTACTATCAAACCTGCCCGACTTGGCCCTGGTGCCACCTTGGCTCTGGGAACCATGCTGCGTAACGTAGATTCTACGAGGACAGGCGGCCACTCCCAGCCACAGGCCTCTAAACAACGGCGCTTTTCCCTGGAAAACAAAACTCGCCTGCCAAATTTTTGATGGCAGATTGCAGGAGCCACTTGGTACTATCAAACCAGCCCAACTTGGTACTGGTGCCACCTTGGGTCTGGGAACCATCCTGCGTATCCTGGGTTCAAAGGAGGCAGCCGGCCACTCCCAGCCACAGGCCTCTAAACAAGAACAACGGCGCTTTTCCCTGGAAAACAAAACTCGCCTGACAACTTTTTGATGGCAGATTGCAGGAGCCACTTGGTACTATCAAACCAGCCCAACTTGGCACTGGTGCCACCATGGGTCTGGTCACCATCCTGCCTATCGTAGCTTTTCAGGAGCCAGCCGCTCACTCCCAGCCATAGGCCCCCAGACAAATATCTCGGCCCGTTTCCCTGGCAAACAAAAGTAAGCAGCCCCGCTTCTGGATGGCAGATTGCAGGAGCCACATGGTACTATCAAACCAGGCCAACATGGCACTGGTGCCACCTTGGTTCTGGGAACCATCCTGCCTATCGTGGATTTTCAGGGGCCAGCCGGCCACTCTCAACCATATGCCCCCAAACATATACCACGGCCCTTTTCTCTGGCAAACAAAACTCAACTGCCCCTCTTCTGGATGGCAAATTGCAGGACGCACTTGGTACTACGAAAACAGCCCGACTTGGCACTGATGCCACCTTGGGTCAGGGAACAATCCTGCGTATCGATCTTTTAAGGAGCCAGCCGGCCGCGTCCAGCCATATACCCCCAAAAAAAAACCACGGAACTTTTCTGCAGCAAACAAAAATCCGCTGCCCCCCGTCTGGATGGCAGATTGCAGGAGCTATTTAGTATTATCAAACCAGCCCAACTTGGCACTGGTGCCACCATGAGTTTGGTAACCATCCTGCCTATCGTAGCTTTTCAGTAGCCAGCCAGTCACTCCCAGCCATAGGCCCCCAGACAAATACCTCGGCCCGTTTCCCTGGCAAACAAAATTAAGCTGTCCCGCTTCTGGATGGCAGATTGCAGGAGCCGCTTGGTACTATCAAACCAGCCCAACTTGGCACTGGCGCCACCTTGGCTCTGGGAACCATCCTGCGTATCCTGGGTTCAAAGGAGGCAGCCGGCCACTCCCAGCCACAGGCCTCCAAACACAAACAACGGCGCTTTTCCCTGGAAAACAAAACTGGCCTGCCAACTTTTTGATGGCAGATTGCAGGAGCCACTTGGTACTATCAAACCAGCCCAACTTGACACTGGTGCCACCATGGGTCTGGTCACCATCCTGCCTATCGTAGCTTTTCAGGCGCCAGCCGGTCACTCCCAGCCATAGGCCCCCAGTCACAAACCTCGGCCCGTTTCCCTGGCAAACAAAAGTAAGCTACCCCGCTTCTGGATGGCAGATTGCAGGAGCCACTTTGTACCATCAAACCAGCCCGACTTGGCACTGGTGCCACCTCTGGTCTGGGAACCATCCTGCGTATCGTGGATTCTAAGGAGCCAGCTGGCCACTCCCAGCCACAGGCCCCCAAACACAAACAACGGCGCTTTTCCCTGGAAAACAAAACTCACCTGCCAACTTTTTGATGGCAGATTGCAGGAGCCACTTGGTACTATCAAACCAGCCCAACTTGGCACTGGTGCCACCATGGGTCTGGTCACCATCCTGCCTATCGTAGCTTTTCAGGAGCCAGCCGGTCACTCCCAGCCATAGGCCCCCAGACACAAAGCTCTGCCCGTTTCCCTGGCAAACAAAAGTAAGCTACCCCGCTTCTGGATGGCAGATTGCAGGAGTCACTTTGCACCATCAAACCAGCCCGACTTGGCACTGGTGCCACCTCTGGTCTGGGACCCATCCTGCGTATCGTGGATTCTAAGGAGACAGCTGGCCACTCCCAGCCACAGGCCCCCAAACACAAACAACGGCGCTTTTCCCTGGAAAACAAAACTCGCTTGCCAACTTTTTGATGGAAGATTGCAGGAGCCACTTGGTACTATCAAACCACCCCAACTTGGCAACAAGTGGTTCCTCCAATCTGACATCCAGAAGCTGGGCAGCTTACTTTTCTTTGCCAGGGAAACGGACCGTTGTTTGTGTTTGGAGGCGTATGGCTGGGAGTGGCCGACTGGCTCCTTAAAATCCACGTTACGCAGGATGGTTCCCAGACCAGAGGTGGCACCACTGCCAAGACGGGCTAGTTTGATGGTGCAAAGTGGCTCCTGCAATCTGCCATCCAGAAGCGGGGTAGCTTACTTTTGTTTGCCAGGGAAACGGGCCGAGCTTTTTGTCTGGGGCCCTATGGCTGCGAGTGACCGGCTGGCTCCTGAAAAGCTACGATAGGCAGGATGGTGACCAGACCCATGGTGGCACCAGTGCCAACTTGGGCTGATTTGATAAAACCAAGTGGCTCCTGCAATCTGCCATCAAAAAGTTGGCAGGAGAGTTTTGTTTTCCAGGGAAAAGCGCCGTTGTTTGTGTTTGGGTGCCTATGGCTGGGAGTGGCCGGCTGGCTCCTTAGAATCCACGATACGCAGCATGGTATCCAGACCCAAGGTGGCACCAGTGCCAAGTTTTGCTGGTTTGATAGTACAAAGTGGTTCCTGCAATCTGCCATCCAGAAGCGGGGCAGCTTACTTTTGTTTGCCAGGGAAACGGGCCGAGGTTTTTGTCTGGGGGCCTATGGCTGGGAGTGACCGGCTGGCTCCTGAAAAGCTACGATAGGCAGGATGGTGACCAGACCCATGCTGGCACCAGTCCCAAGTTGGGCTGATTTGATAGTACCAAGTGGCTCCTGCAATCTGTCGTCAAAATTTGGCAGGCGCGTTTTGTTTTCCTGGGAAAAGCGCCGTTGTTTGTGTTTGGGGGCCTGTGGCTGGGAGTGGCCGGCTGGCTCCTTAGAATCCACGATACGCAGGATGGTTCCCAGACCCAAGGTGGCACCAGTGCCAAGTCGGGCTAGTATGATGGTGCAAAGTGGCTCCTGCAATCTGCCATCCAGAAGCGGGGCAGATTACTTTTGTTTGCCAGGGAAAAGGGCCGAGGTTTGTGTCTCGGGGCCTATGGCTGGGAGTGACCGGCTGGCTCCTGAAAAGCTACGATAGGCAGGATGGTGACCAGACCCATGGTGGCACCAGTGCCAAGTTGGGCTGGTTTGATAGTACCAAGTGGCTCCTGCAATCTGCCATCAAAATGTCGGCAGGCGAGTTTTGTTTTCCAGGGAAAAGCGCTGTGGTTTGTGTTTGGGGGCCTGTGGCTGGGAGTGGCCGGCTGGCTCCTTAGAATCCACGATACGCAGGATGGTTCCCAGACCTGAGGTGGCACCAGTGCCAAGTCGGGCTGGTTTGATAGTACCAAGTGCGTCCTGCAATCTGCCATCCAGAAGCGGGGCAGCTTACTTTTGTTTGCCAGGGAAACGGGCCGAGCTTTTTGTCTGGGGGCCTATGGCTGGGAGTGAGCGGCTGGCTCCTGAAAAGCTACGATAGGCAGAATGGTGAGCAGACCCATGGTGGCACAAGTGCCAAGTTGGGCTGGTTTGATAGCACCAAGTGGCTCCTGCAATCTGCCATCAAAATGTTGGCAGGCGAGTTTTGTTTTCCAGGGAAAAGCGCCGTTGTTTGTGTTTGGGTGCCTATGTCTGGGAGTGGCCGGCTGGCTCCTTAGAATCCACGATACGCAGGATGGTTCCCAGACCACAGGTGGCACCAGTGCCAAGTCGGGCTGGTTTGATAGTACCGAGTGCGTCCTACAATCTGCCATCCAGAAGCGGGACAGCTTGCTTTTGTTTGCCAGGGAAACGGGTCGAGATTTGTGTCTGGGGGCCTATGGCTGGGAGTGACCGGCTAGGTCCTGAAAAGCTAAGGTAGGCAGGATGGTGACCAGACCCATGGTGGCACCAGTGCCAAGTTGGGCTGGTTTGATAGTACCAAGTGGCTCCTGCAATCTGCCATCAAAAAGTTGGCAGGCGAGTTTTGTTTTCCAGGGAAAAGCGCCGTTGTTTGTGTTTGGGGGCCTTTGGCTGGGAGTGGCCGGCTGGCTCCATAGAATCCACGATACGCAGCATGGTTCCCAGACCAGAGGTGGCACCAGTGCCAAGTCGGGCTGGTTTTATAGTACCAAGTGGTTCCTGCAATCTGCCATCCAGAAGCGGGGCAGCTTACTTTTGTTTGCCAGGGAAACGGGCCGAGGTTTTTGTCTGGGAGCCTATGGCTGGGAGTGACCGGCTGGCTCCTGAAAAGCTACGATAGGCAGGATGGTGACCAGACCCATGGTGGCACCAGTGCCAAGTTGGGCTGATTTGATAGTAGCAAGTGGCTCCTGCAATCTGCCATCAAAATGTCAGCAGGCGGGTTTGTTTTCCAGGGAAAAGCGCTGTGGTTTTTGTTTGGGGGCCTGTGGCTGGGAGTGGCCGGCTGGCTCCTTAGAATCCACGATACGCAGCATGGTTCCCAGACCAGAGGTGGCTCCAGTTCCAAGTCGGGCTATTTGATGGTGAAAAGTGGTTCCTGCAATCTGCCATCCAGAAGCGGGGCAGCTTACTTTGGTTTGCCAGGGAAAAGGGCAGAGCATTGTGTCTGGGCGCCTATGGCTGGGAGTGACCGGCTGGCTCCTGAAAAGCTACGATAAGCAGGATGGTGACCAGACCCATGGTGGCACCAGTGCCAAGTTGGGCTGGTTTGATAGTACCAAGTGGTTCCTGCAATCTGCCATCAAAAAGTTGGCCGGCGAATTTTGTTTTCCAGGGAAAAGCGCTGTGGTTTGTGTTTGGGGGCCTGTGGCTGGGAGTGGCCGGCTGGATCCTTATAATCCACGATAGGCAGCATGGTTCCCAGACCCAAGGTGGCACCAGTGCCAAGTTGGGCTGGTTTGATAGTACCAAGTGGCTCTGGCAATCTGCCATCAAAAAGTTGGCAGACGAGTTTTGTTTTCCAGGGAAAAGCGCCGTTGTTTTTGTTTGGGGGCCTGTGGCTGGGAGTGGACGGATGGCTAATTAGAATCCACGATACGCAGGATGGTGACCAGACCCATGGTGGCACCAGTGCCAAGTCGGGCTGGTTTGATAGTACCAAGTGGCTCCTGGAATCTGCCATCCAGAAGCGGGATAACTTACTTTTGTTTGTCAGGGAAACGGGCCGAGGTTTGTGTCTGGGGGTCTATGGCTGGGAGTGACCGGCTGGCTCCTGAAAAGCTACGATAGGCAGGATGGTGACCAGACCCATGGTGGCACCAGTGCCAAGTTGGTCTTATTTGATAAAACCAAGTGGCTCCTGCAATCTCCCATCAAAAATTGGCAGGAGAGTTTTGTTTTCCAGGGAAAAGCGCCGTTGTTTGTGTTTGGGGGCCTGTGGCTGGGAGTGGCCGGCTGGCTCCTTAGAATCCACGATACGCAGCATGGTATCCAGACCCAAGGTGGCACCAGTGCCAAGTTTTGCTGGTTTGATAGTACCAAGTGGTTCCTGCAATCTGCCATCCAGAAGCAGGGCAGCTTACTTTTGTTTGCCAGGGAAACGGGCCGAGGTTTTTGTCTGGGGGCCTATGGCTGGGAGTGACCGGCTGGCTCCTGAAAAGCTACGATAGGCAGGATGGTGACCAGACCCATGGTGGCACCAGTCCCAAGTTGGGCTGATTTGATAGTACCAAGTGGCTCCTGCAATCTGCCGTCAAAATTTGGCAGGCGAGTTTTGTTTTCCAGGGAAAAGCGCCGTTGTTTGTGTTTGGGGGCCTGTGGCTGGGAGTGGCCGGCTGGCTCCTTAGAATCCACGATACGCAGGATGGTTCCCAGACCTGAGGTGGCACCAGTGCCAAGTCGGGCTGGTTTGATAGTACTAAATAGCTCCTGCAATCTGCCATGCAGAAGCGGGGCAGCTTACTTTTGTTTGCCAGGGAAACAGGCCGAGGTTTTTGTCTGGGGGCCTATGGCTGCGAGTGACCGTCTGGCTCCTGAAAAGCTACGATAGGCAGGATGGTGAGCAGACCCATGGTGGCACCAGTGCCAAGTTGAGCTGGTTTGATAGTACCAAGTGGCTCCTGCAATCTGCCATCAAAAAGTTGGCAGGCGAGTTTTGTTTTCCAGGGAAAAGCGCCGTTGTTTGTGTTTGGGTGCCTATGGCTGGGAGTGGCCGGCTGGCTCCTTAGAATCCACGATACGCACCATAGTTCCCAGACCAGAGGTGGCACCAGTGCCAAGTCGGGCTGGTTTGATAGTACCAAGTGCGTCCTACAATCTGCCATGCAGAAGCGGGGCAGCTTACTTTTGTTTGCCAGGGAAACGGGCCGAGCTTTGTGTCTGGGGGCCTATGGCTGGGAGTGACCGGCTGGCTCCTGAAAAGCTACGATAGGCAGGATGGTGACCAGACCCATGGTGGCACCAGTGCCAAGTTGGGCTGATTTGATAGCAGCAAGTGGCTCCTGCAATCTGCCATCAAAATGTCGGCAGGCGGGTTTGTTTTCCAGGGAAAAGCGCTGTGGTTTGTGTTTGGGGGCCTGTGGCTGGGAGTGACCGGCTGGCTCCTTAGAATCCACGATACGCAGGATGGTTCCCAGACCCAAGGTGGCACCAGTGCCAAGTTGGGCTGGTTTGATAGTACCAAGTGGCTCCTGCAATCTGCCATCCAGAAGCGGGGCAGCTTACTTTTGTTTGCCAGGGAAACGGGCCGAGATATTTGTCTGGGGGCCTATGGCTGGGAGTGACCGGCTGGCTCCTGAAAAGCTAAGATAGGCAGGATGGTGACCAGACCCATGGTGGCACCAGTGTCAAGTTGGGCTGGTTTGATAGTACCAAGTGGCTCCTGCAATCTGCCATCAAAAATTTGGCAGGCGAGTTTTGTTTTCCAGGCAAAAGCGCCGTTGTTTTTGTTTGGGGGCCTGTGGCTGGGAGTGGCCGGCTGGCTCCTTAGAATCCACGATACGCAGCATGGTTCCCAGACCAGAGGTGGCACCAGTGCCAAGTCGGGCTGGTTTTATAGTACCAAGTGGTTCCTGCAATCTGCCATCCAGAAGCGGGGCAGCTTACTTTGGTTTGCCAGGGAAAAGGGCAGAGCATTGTGTCTGGGCGCCTATGGCTGGGAGTGACCGGCTGGCTCCTGAAAAGCTACGATAAGCAGGATGGTGACCAGACCCATGGTGGCACCAGTGCCAAGTTGGGCTGATTTGATAGTACCAAGTGGCTCCTGCAATCTGCCATCAAAAAGTTGGCCGGCGAATTTTGTTTTCCAGGGAAAAGCGCCGTTGTTTTTGTTTGGGGGCCTGTGGCTGGGAGTGGCCGGCTGGCTCCTTATAATCCACGATACGCAGCATGGTTCCCAGACCCAAGGTGGCACCAGTGCCAAGTTGGGCTGGTTTGATAGTACCAAGTGGCTCTGGCAATCTGCCATCAAAAAGTTGGCAGACGAGTTTTGTTTTCCAGGGAAAAGCGCCGTTGTTTTTGTTTGGGGGCCTGTGGCTGGGAGTGGACGGATGGCTAATTAGAATCCACGATAGGCAGGATGGTGACCAGACCCATGGTGGCACCAGTGCCAAGTCGGGCTGGTTTGATAGTACCAAGTGGCTCCGGCAATCTGCCATCCAGAAGCGGGATAACTTACTTTTGTTTGTCAGGGAAACGGGCCGAGGTTTGTGTCTGGGGGCCTATGGCTGGGAGTGACCGGCTGGCTCCTGAAAAGCTACGATAGGCAGGATGGTGACCAGACCCATGGTGGCACCAGTGCCAAGTTGGTCTGATTTGATAAAACCAAGTGGCTCCTGCAATCTGCCATCAAAAAGTTGGCAGGAGAGTTTTGTTTCCCAGGGAAAAGCGCCGTTGTTTGTGTTTGGGGGCCTGTGGCTGGGAGTGGCCGGCTGGCTCCTTAGAATCCACGATACGCAGCATGGTATCCAGACCCAAGGTGGCACCAGTGCCAAGTTTTGCTGGTTTGATAGTACCAAGTGGTTCCTGCAATCTGCCATCCAGAAGCAGGGCAGCTTACTTTTGTATGCCAGGGAAACGGGCCGAGGTTTTTGTCTGGGGGCCTATGGCTGGGAGTGACCGGCTGGCTCCTGAAAAGCTACGATAGGCAGGATGGTGACCAGACCCATGGTGGCACCAGTGCCAAGTTGGGCTGATTTGATAGTACCAAGTGGCTCCTGCAATCTGCCGTCAAAATTTGGCAGGCGAGATTTGTTTTCCAGGGAAAAGCGCCGTTGTTTGTGTTTGGGGGCCTGTGGCTGGGAGTGGCCGGCTGGCTCCTTAGAATCCACGATACGCAGGATGGTTCCCAGACCTGAGGTGGCACCAGTGCCAAGTCGGGCTGGTTTGATAGTACTAAATAGCTCCTGCAATCTGCCATGCAGAAGCGGGGCAGCTTACTTTTGTTTGCCAGGGAAACGGGCCGAGGTTTTTGTCTGGGGGCCTATGGCTGCGAGTGACCGTCTGGCTCCTGAAAAGCTACGATAGGCAGGATGGTGAGCAGACCCATGGTGGCACCAGTGCCAAGTTGAGCTGGTTTAATAGTACCAAGTGGCTCCTGCAATCTGCCATCAAAAAGTTGGCAGGCGAGTTTTGTTTTCCAGGGAAAAGCGCCGTTGTTTGTGTTTGGGTGCCTATGGCTGGGAGTGGCCGGCTGGCTCCTTAGAATCCACGATACGCACCATAGTTCCCAGACCAGAGGTGGCACCAGTGCCAAGTCGGGCTGGTTTGATAGTACCAAGTGCGTCCTACAATCTGCCATCCAGAAGCGGGGCAGCTTACTTTTGTTTGCCAGGGAAACGGGCCGAGCTTTGTGTCTGGGGGCCTATGGCTGGGAGTGACCGGCTGGCTCCTGAAAAGCTACGATAGGCAGGATGGTGACCAGACCCATGGTGGCACCAGTGCCAAGTTGGGCTGATTTGATAGCAGCAAGTGGCTCCTGCAATCTGCCATCAAAATGTCGGCAGGCGGGTTTGTTTTCCAGGGAAAAGCGCTGTGGTTTGTGTTTGGGGGCCTGTGGCTGGGAGTGACCGGCTGGTTCCTTAGAATCCACGATACGCAGGATGGTTCCCAGACCCAAGGTGGCACCAGTGCCAAGTTGGGCTGGTTTGATAGTACCAAGTGGCTCCTGCAATCTGCCATCCAGAAGCGGGGCAGCTTACTTTTGTTTGCCAGGGAAACGGGCCGAGCTTTGTGTCTGGGGGCCTATGGCTGGGAGTGACCGGCTGGCTCCTGAAAAGCTAAGATAGGCAGGATGGTGACCAGACCCATGGTGGCACCAGTGTCAAGTTGGGCTGGTTTGATAGTACCAAGTGGCTCCTGCAATCTGCCATCAAAAATTTGGCAGGCGAGTTTTGTTTTCCAGGGAAAAGCGCCGTTGTTTTTGTTTGGGGGCCTGTGGCTGGGAGTGGCCGGCTGGCTCCTTAGAATCCACGATACGCAGCATGGTTCCCAGACCAGAGGTGGCACCAGTGCCAAGTCGGGCTGGTTTTATAGTACCAAGTGGTTCCTGCAATCTGCCATCCAGAAGCGGGGCAGCTTACTTTGGTTTGCCAGGGAAAAGGGCAGAGCATTGTGTCTGGGCGCCTATGGCTGGGAGTGACCGGCTGGCTCCTGAAAAGCTACGATAAGCAGGATGGTGACCAGACCCATGGTGGCACCAGTGCCAAGTTGGGCTGATTTGATAGTACCAAGTGGCTCCTGCAATCTGCCATCAAAAAGTTGGCCGGCGAATTTTGTTTTCCAGGGAAAAGCGCTGTGGTTTGTGTTTGGGGGCCTGTGGCTGGGAGTGGCCGGCTGGCTCCTTATAATCCACGATACGCAGGATGGTTCCCAGACCCAAGGTGGCACCAGTGCCAAGTTGGGCTGGTTTGATAGTACCAAGTGGCTCTGGCAATCTGCCATCAAAAAGTTGGCAGACGAGTTTTGTTTTCCAGGGAAAAGCGCCGTTGTTTTTGTTTGGGGGCCTGTGGCTGGGAGTGGACGGATGGCTAATTAGAATCCACGAGAGGCAGGATGGTGACCAGACCCATGGTGGCACCAGTGCCAAGTCGGGCTGGTTTGATAGTACCAAGTGGCTCCGGCAATCTGCCATCCAGAAGCGGGATAACTTACTTTTGTTTGTCAGGGAAACGGGCCGAGGTTTGTGTCTGGGGGCCTATGGCTGGGAGTGACCGGCTGGCTCCTGAAAAGCTACGATAGGCAGGATGGTGAACAGACCCATGGTGGCACCAGTGCCAAGTTGGTCTGATTTGATAAAACCAAGTGGCTCCTGCAATCTCCCATCAAAAAGTTGGCAGGAGAGTTTTGTTTCCCAGGGAAAAGCGCCGTTGTTTGTGTTTGGGGGCCTGTGGCTGGGAGTGGCCGGCTGGCTCCTTAGAATCCACGATACGCAGCATGGTATCCAGACCCAAGGTGGCACCAGTGCCAAGTTTTGCTGGTTTGATAGTACCAAGTGGTTCCTGCAATCTGCCATCCAGAAGCAGGGCAGCTTACTTTTGTATGCCAGGGAAACGGGCCGAGGTTTTTGTCTGGGGGCCTATGGCTGGGAGTGACTGGCTGGCTCCTGAAAAGCTACGATAGGCAGGATGGTGACCAGACCCATGGTGGCACCAGTCCCAAGTTGGGCTGATTTGATAGTACCAAGTGGCTCCTGCAATCTGCCGTCAAAATTTGGCAGGCGAGATTTGTTTTCCAGGGAAAAGCGCCGTTGTTTGTGTTTGGGGGCCTGTGGCTGGGAGTGGCCGGCTGGCTCCTTAGAATCCACGATACGCAGGATGGTTCCCAGACCTGAGGTGGCACCAGTGCCAAGTCGGGCTGGTTTGATAGTACTAAATAGCTCCTGCAATCTGCCATGCAGAAGCGGGGCAGCTTACTTTTGTTTGCCAGGGAAACGGGCCGAGGTTTTTGTCTGGGGGCCTATGGCTGCGAGTGACCGTCTGGCTCCTGAAAAGCTACGATAGGCAGGATGGTGAGCAGACCCATGGTGGCACCAGTGCCAAGTTGAGCTGGTTTAATAGTACCAAGTGGCTCCTGCAATCTGCCATCAAAAAGTTGGCAGGCGAGTTTTGTTTTCCAGGGAAAAGCGCCGTTGTTTGTGTTTGGGTGCCTATGGCTGGGAGTGGCCGGCTGGCTCCTTAGAATCCACGATACGCACCATAGTTCCCAGACCAGAGGTGGCACCAGTGCCAAGTCGGGCTGGTTTGATAGTACCAAGTGCGTCCTACAATCTGCCATCCAGAAGCGGGGCAGCTTACTTTTGTTTGCCAGGGAAACGGGCCGAGCTTTGTGTCTGGGGGCCTATGGCTGGGAGTGACCGGCTGGCTCCTGAAAAGCTACGATAGGCAGGATGGTGACCAGACCCATGGTGGCACCAGTGCCAAGTTGGGCTGATTTGATAGCAGCAAGTGGCTCCTGCAATCTGCCATCAAAATGTCGGCAGGCGGGTTTGTTTTCCAGGGAAAAGCGCTGTGGTTTGTGTTTGGGGGCCTGTGGCTGGGAGTGACCGGCTGGCTCCTTAGAATCCACGATACGCAGGATGGTTCCCAGACCCAAGGTGGCACCAGTGCCAAGTTGGGCTGGTTTGATAGTACCAAGTGGCTCCTGCAATCTGCCATCCAGAAGCGGGGCAGCTTACTTTTGTTTGCCAGGGAAACGGGCCGAGCTTTGTGTCTGGGGGCCTATGGCTGGGAGTGACCGGCTGGCTCCTGAAAAGCTAAGATAGGCAGGATGGTGACCAGACCCATGGTGGCACCAGTGTCAAGTTGGGCTGGTTTGATAGTACCAAGTGGCTCCTGCAATCTGCCATCAAAAATTTGGCAGGCGAGTTTTGTTTTCCAGGGAAAAGCGCCGTTGTTTTTGTTTGGGGGCCTGTGGCTGGGAGTGGCCGGCTGGCTCCTTAGAATCCACGATACGCAGCATGGTTCCCAGACCAGAGGTGGCACCAGTGCCAAGTCGGGCTGGTTTTATAGTACCAAGTGGTTCCTGCAATCTGCCATCCAGAAGCGGGGCAGCTTACTTTGGTTTGCCAGGGAAAAGGGCAGAGCATTGTGTCTGGGCGCCTATGGCTGGGAGTGACCGGCTGGCTCCTGAAAAGCTACGATAAGCAGGATGGTGACCAGACCCATGGTGGCACCAGTGCCAAGTTGGGCTGATTTGATAGTACCAAGTGGCTCCTGCAATCTGCCATCAAAAAGTTGGCCGGTGAATTTTGTTTTCCAGGGAAAAGCGCTGTGGTTTGTGTTTGGGGGCCTGTGGCTGGGAGTGGCCGGCTGGCTCCTTATAATCCACGATACGCAGGATGGTTCCCAGACCCAAGGTGGCACCAGTGCCAAGTTGGGCTGGTTTGATAGTACCAAGTGGCTCTGGCAATCTGCCATCAAAAAGTTGGCAGACGAGTTTTGTTTTCCAGGGAAAAGCGCCGTTGTTTTTGTTTGGGGGCCTGTGGCTGGGAGTGGACGGATGGCTAATTAGAATCCACGAGAGGCAGGATGGTGACCAGACCCATGGTGGCACCAGTGCCAAGTCGGGCTGGTTTGATAGTACCAAGTGGCTCCGGCAATCTGCCATCCAGAAGCGGGATAACTTACTTTTGTTTGTCAGGGAAACGGGCCGAGGTTTGTGTCTGGGGGCCTACGGCTGGGAGTGACCGGCTGGCTCCTGAAAAGCTACGATAGGCAGGATGGTGAACAGACCCATGGTGGCACCAGTGCCAAGTTGGTCTGATTTGATAAAACCAAGTGGCTCCTGCAATCTCCCATCAAAAAGTTGGCAGGAGAGTTTTGTTTTCCAGGGAAAAGCGCCGTTGTTTGTGTTTGGGGGCCTGTGGCTGGGAGTGGCCGGCTGGCTCCTTAGAATCCACGATACGCAGCATGGTATCCAGACCCAAGGTGGCACCAGTGCCAAGTTTTGCTGGTTTGATAGTACCAAGTGGTTCCTGCAATCTGCCATCCAGAAGCAGGGCAGCTTACTTTTGTATGCCAGGGAAACGGGCCGAGGTTTTTGTCTGGGGGCCTATGGCTGGGAGTGACCGGCTGGCTCCTGAAAAGCTACGATAGGCAGGATGGTGACCAGACCCATGGTGGCACCAGTCCCAAGTTGGGCTGATTTGATAGTACCAAGTGTCTCCTGCAATCTGCCATCAAAAAGTTGGCAGGCGATTTTTGTTTTCCAGGGAAAAGCGCCGTTGTTTGTGTTTGGGCGCCTGTGGCTGGGAGTGGCCGGCTGGCTCCTTAGAATCCACGATACGCAGGATGGTTCCCAGACCTGAGGTGGCACCAGTGCCAAGTCGGGCTCGTTTGATAGTACTAAATAGCTCCTATAATCTGCCATGCAGAAGCGGGGCAGCTTACTTTTGTTTGCCAGGGAAACGGGCCGAGCTTTGTGTCTGGGGGCCTATGGCTGCGAGTGACCGTCTGGCTCCTGAAAAGCTACGATAGGCAGGATGGTGAGCAGACCCATGGTGGCACCAGTGCCAAGTTGAGCTGGTTTGATAGTACCAAGTGGCTCCTGCAATCTGCCATCAAAAAGTTGGCAGGCGAGTTTTGTTTTCCAGGGAAAAGCGCCGTTGTTTGTGTTTGGGTGCCTATGGCTGGGAGTGGCCGGCTGGCTCCTTAGAATTCACGATACGCACCATGGTTCCCAGACCAGAGGTGGCACCAGTGCCAAGTCGGGCTGGTTTGATAGTACCAAGTGCGTCCTACAATCTGCCATCCAGAAGCGGGGCAGCTTACTTTTGTTTGCCAGGGAAAAGGGCCGAGTTTTGTGTCTGGGGGCCTATGGCTGGGAGTGACCGGCTGGCTCCTGAAAAGCTACGATAGGCAGGATGGTGACCAGACCCATGGTGGCACCAGTGCCAAGTTGGGCTGATTTGATAGTAGCAAGTGGCTCCTGCAATCTGCCATCAAAATGTCGGCAGGCGAGTTTTGTTTTCCAGGGAAAAGCGCTGTGGTTTGTGTTTGGGGGCCTGTGGCTGGGAGTGACCGGCTGGCTCCTTAGAATCCACGATACGCAGGATGGTTCCCAGACCCAAGGTGGCACCAGTGCCAAGTTGGGCTGGTTTGATAGTACCAAGTGGCTCTGGCAATCTGCCATCAAAAAGTTGGCAGACGAGTTTTGTTTTCCAGGGAAAAGCGCCGTTGTTTTTGTTTGGGGGCCTGTGGCTGGGAGTGGACGGATGGCTAATTAGAATCCACGAGAGGCAGGATGGTGACCAGACCCATGGTGGCACCAGTGCCAAGTCGGGCTGGTTTGATAGTACCAAGTGGCTCCGGCAATCTGCCATCCAGAAGCGGAATAACTTACTTTTGTTTGTCAGGGAAACGGGCCGAGGTTTGTGTCTGGGGGCCTATGGCTGGGAGTGACCGGCTGGCTCCTGAAAAGCTACGATAGGCAGGATGGTGAACAGACCCATGGTGGCACCAGTGCCAAGTTGGTCTGATTTGATAAAACCAAGTGGCTCCTGCAATCTCCCATCAAAAAGTTGGCAGGAGAGTTTTGTTTCCCAGGGAAAAGCGCCGTTGTTTGTGTTTGGGGGCCTGTGGCTGGGAGTGGCCGGCTGGCTCCTTAGAATCCACGATACGCAGCATGGTATCCAGACCCAAGGTGGCACCAGTGCCAAGTTTTGCTGGTTTGATAGTACCAAGTGGCTCCTGCAATCTGCCATCCAGAAGCAGGGCAGCTTACTTTTGTATGCCAGGGAAACGGGCCGAGGTTTTTGTCTGGGGGCCTATGGCTGGGAGTGACCGGCTGGCTCCTGAAAAGCTACGATAGGCAGGATGGTGACCAGACCCATGGTGGCACCAGTCCCAAGTTGGGCTGATTTGATAGTACCAAGTGGCTCCTGCAATCTGCCGTCAAAATTTGGCAGGCGAGATTTGTTTTCCAGGGAAAAGCGCCGTTGTTTGTGTTTGGGGGCCTGTGGCTGGGAGTGGCCGGCTGGCTCCTTAGAATCCACGATACGCAGGATGGTTCCCAGACCTGAGGTGGCACCAGTGCCAAGTCGGGCTGGTTTGATAGTACTAAATAGCTCCTGCAATCTGCCATGCAGAAGCGGGGCAGCTTACTTTTGTTTGCCAGGGAAACGGTCCGAGGTTTTTGTCTGGGGGCCTATGGCTGCGAGTGACCGTCTGGCTCCTGAAAAGCTACGATAGGCAGGATGGTGAGCAGACCCATGGTGGCACCAGTGCCAAGTTGAGCTGGTTTAATAGTACCAAGTGGCTCCTGCAATCTGCCATCAAAAAGTTGGCAGGCGAGTTTTGTTTTCCAGGGAAAAGCGCCGTTGTTTGTGTTTGGGTGCCTATGGCTGGGAGTGGCCGGCTGGCTCCTTAGAATCCACGATACGCACCATAGTTCCCAGACCAGAGGTGGCACCAGTGCCAAGTCGGGCTGGTTTGATAGTACCAAGTGCGTCCTACAATCTGCCATCCAGAAGCGGGGCAGCTTACTTTTGTTTGCCAGGGAAACGGGCCGAGCTTTGTGTCTGGGGGCCTATGGCTGGGAGTGACCGGCTGGCTCCTGAAAAGCTACGATAGGCAGGATGGTGACCAGACCCATGGTGGCACCAGTGCCAAGTTGGGCTGATTTGATAGCAGCAAGTGGCTCCTGCAATCTGCCATCAAAATGTCGGCAGGCGGGTTTGTTTTCCAGGGAAAAGCGCTGTGGTTTGTGTTTGGGGGCCTGTGGCTGGGAGTGACCGGCTGGCTCCTTAGAATCCACGATACGCAGGATGGTTCCCAGACCCAAGGTGGCACCAGTGCCAAGTTGGGCTGGTTTGATAGTACCAAGTGGCTCCTGCAATCTGCCATCCAGAAGCGGGGCAGCTTACTTTTGTTTGCCAGGGAAACGGGCCGAGCTTTGTGTCTGGGGGCCTATGGCTGGGAGTGACCGGCTGGCTCCTGAAAAGCTAAGATAGGCAGGATGGTGACCAGACCCATGGTGGCACCAGTGTCAAGTTGGGCTGGTTTGATAGTACCAAGTGGCTCCTGCAATCTGCCATCAAAAATTTGGCAGGCGAGTTTTGTTTTCCAGGGAAAAGCGCCGTTGTTTTTGTTTGGGGGCCTGTGGCTGGGAGTGGCCGGCTGGCTCCTTAGAATCCACGATACGCAGCATGGTTCCCAGACCAGAGGTGGCACCAGTGCCAAGTCGGGCTGGTTTTATAGTACCAAGTGGTTCCTGCAATCTGCCATCCAGAAGCGGGGCAGCTTACTTTGGTTTGCCAGGGAAAAGGGCAGAGCATTGTGTCTGGGCGCCTATGGCTGGGAGTGACCGGCTGGCTCCTGAAAAGCTACGATAAGCAGGATGGTGACCAGACCCATGGTGGCACCAGTGCCAAGTTGGGCTGATTTGATAGTACCAAGTGGCTCCTGCAATCTGCCATCAAAAAGTTGGCCGGTGAATTTTGTTTTCCAGGGAAAAGCGCTGTGGTTTGTGTTTGGGGGCCTGTGGCTGGGAGTGGCCGGCTGGCTCCTTATAATCCACGATACGCAGGATGGTTCCCAGACCCAAGGTGGCACCAGTGCCAAGTTGGGCTGGTTTGATAGTACCAAGTGGCTCTGGCAATCTGCCATCAAAAAGTTGGCAGACGAGTTTTGTTTTCCAGGGAAAAGCGCCGTTGTTTTTGTTTGGGGGCCTGTGGCTGGGAGTGGACGGATGGCTAATTAGAATCCACGAGAGGCAGGATGGTGACCAGACCCATGGTGGCACCAGTGCCAAGTCGGGCTGGTTTGATAGTACCAAGTGGCTCCGGCAATCTGCCATCCAGAAGCGGGATAACTTACTTTTGTTTGTCAGGGAAACGGGCCGAGGTTTGTGTCTGGGGGCCTACGGCTGGGAGTGACCGGCTGGCTCCTGAAAAGCTACGATAGGCAGGATGGTGAACAGACCCATGGTGGCACCAGTGCCAAGTTGGTCTGATTTGATAAAACCAAGTGGCTCCTGCAATCTCCCATCAAAAAGTTGGCAGGAGAGTTTTGTTTTCCAGGGAAAAGCGCCGTTGTTTGTGTTTGGGGGCCTGTGGCTGGGAGTGGCCGGCTGGCTCCTTAGAATCCACGATACGCAGCATGGTATCCAGACCCAAGGTGGCACCAGTGCCAAGTTTTGCTGGTTTGATAGTACCAAGTGGTTCCTGCAATCTGCCATCCAGAAGCAGGGCAGCTTACTTTTGTATGCCAGGGAAACGGGCCGAGGTTTTTGTCTGGGGGCCTATGGCTGGGAGTGACCGGCTGGCTCCTGAAAAGCTACGATAGGCAGGATGGTGACCAGACCCATGGTGGCACCAGTCCCAAGTTGGGCTGATTTGATAGTACCAAGTGTCTCCTGCAATCTGCCATCAAAAAGTTGGCAGGCGATTTTTGTTTTCCAGGGAAAAGCGCCGTTGTTTGTGTTTGGGCGCCTGTGGCTGGGAGTGGCCGGCTGGCTCCTTAGAATCCACGATACGCAGGATGGTTCCCAGACCTGAGGTGGCACCAGTGCCAAGTCGGGCTCGTTTGATAGTACTAAATAGCTCCTATAATCTGCCATGCAGAAGCGGGGCAGCTTACTTTTGTTTGCCAGGGAAACGGGCCGAGCTTTGTGTCTGGGGGCCTATGGCTGCGAGTGACCGTCTGGCTCCTGAAAAGCTACGATAGGCAGGATGGTGAGCAGACCCATGGTGGCACCAGTGCCAAGTTGAGCTGGTTTGATAGTACCAAGTGGCTCCTGCAATCTGCCATCAAAAAGTTGGCAGGCGAGTTTTGTTTTCCAGGGAAAAGCGCCGTTGTTTGTGTTTGGGTGCCAATGGCTGGGAGTGGCCGGCTGGCTCCTTAGAATTCACGATACGCACCATGGTTCCCAGACCAGAGGTGGCACCAGTGCCAAGTCGGGCTGGTTTGATAGTACCAAGTGCGTCCTACAATCTGCCATCCAGAAGCGGGGCAGCTTAATTTTGTTTGCCAGGGAAAAGGGCCGAGTTTTGTGTCTGGGGGCCTATGGCTGGGAGTGACCGGCTGGCTCCTGAAAAGCTACGATAGGCAGGATGGTGACCAGACCCATGGTGGCACCAGTGCCAAGTTGGGCTGATTTGATAGTACCAAGTGGCTCCTGCAATCTGCCATCAAAATGTCGGCAGGCGAGTTTTGTTTTCCAGGGAAAAGCGCTGTGGTTTGTGTTTGGGGGCCTGTGGCTGGGAGTGACCGGCTGGCTCCTTAGAATCCACGATACGCAGGATGGTTCCCAGACCCAAGGTGGCACCAGTGCCAAGTTGGGCTGGTTTGATAGTACCAAGTGGCTCTGGCAATCTGCCATCAAAAAGTTGGCAGACGAGTTTTGTTTTCCAGGGAAAAGCGCCGTTGTTTTTGTTTGGGGGCCTGTGGCTGGGAGTGGACGGATGGCTAATTAGAATCCACGAGAGGCAGGATGGTGACCAGACCCATGGTGGCACCAGTGCCAAGTCGGGCTGGTTTGATAGTACCAAGTGGCTCCGGCAATCTGCCATCCAGAAGCGGGATAACTTACTTTTGTTTGTCAGGGAAACGGGCCGAGGTTTGTGTCTGGGGGCCTATGGCTGGGAGTGACCGGCTGGCTCCTGAAAAGCTACGATAGGCAGGATGGTGAACAGACCCATGGTGGCACCAGTGCCAAGTTGGTCTGATTTGATAAAACCAAGTGGCTCCTGCAATCTCCCATCAAAATTTGGCAGGAGAGTTTTGTTTCCCAGGGAAAAGCGCCGTTGTTTGTGTTTGGGGGCCTGTGGCTGGGAGTGGCCGGCTGGCTCCTTAGAATCCACGATACGCAGCATGGTATCCAGACCCAAGGTGGCACCAGTGCCAAGTTTTGCTGGTTTGATAGTACCAAGTGGTTCCTGCAATCTGCCATCCAGAAGCAGGGCAGCTTACTTTTGTATGCCAGGGAAACGGGCCGAGGTTTTTGTCTGGGGGCCTATGGCTGGGAGTGACCGGCTGGCTCCTGAAAAGCTACGATAGGCAGGATGGTGACCAGACCCATGGTGGCACCAGTCCCAAGTTGGGCTGATTTGATAGTACCAAGTGGCTCCTGCAATCTGCCGTCAAAATTTGGCAGGCGAGATTTGTTTTCCAGGGAAAAGCGCCGTTGTTTGTGTTTGGGGGCCTGTGGCTGGGAGTGGCCGGCTGGCTCCTTAGAATCCACGATACGCAGGATGGTTCCCAGACCTGAGGTGGCACCAGTGCCAAGTCGGGCTGGTTTGATAGTACTAAATAGCTCCTGCAATCTGCCATGCAGAAGCGGGGCAGCTTACTTTTGTTTGCCAGGGAAACGGGCCGAGGTTTTTGTCTGGGGGCCTATGGCTGCGAGTGACCGTCTGGCTCCTGAAAAGCTACGATAGGCAGGATGGTGAGCAGACCCATGGTGGCACCAGTGCCAAGTTGAGCTGGTTTAATAGTACCAAGTGGCTCCTGCAATCTGCCATCAAAAAGTTGGCAGGCGAGTTTTGTTTTCCAGGGAAAAGCGCCGTTGTTTGTGTTTGGGTGCCTATGGCTGGGAGTGGCCGGCTGGCTCCTTAGAATCCACGATACGCACCATAGTTCCCAGACCAGAGGTGGCACCAGTGCCAAGTCGGGCTGGTTTGATAGTACCAAGTGCGTCCTACAATCTGCCATCCAGAAGCGGGGCAGCTTACTTTTGTTTGCCAGGGAAACGGGCCGAGCTTTGTGTCTGGGGGCCTATGGCTGCGAGTGACCGGCTGGCTCCTGAAAAGCTACGATAGGCAGGATGGTGACCAGACCCATGGTGGCACCAGTGCCAAGTTGGGCTGATTTGATAGCAGCAAGTGGCTCCTGCAATCTGCCATCAAAATGTCGGCAGGCGGGTTTGTTTTCCAGGGAAAAGCGCTGTGGTTTGTGTTTGGGGGCCTGTGGCTGGGAGTGACCGGCTGGCTCCTTAGAATCCACGATACGCAGGATGGTTCCCAGACCCAAGGTGGCACCAGTGCCAAGTTGGGCTGGTTTGATAGTACCAAGTGGCTCCTGCAATCTGCCATCCAGAAGCGGGGCAGCTTACTTTTGTTTGCCAGGGAAAAGCGCCGAGCTTTGTGTCTGGGGGCCTATGGCTGGGAGTGACCGGCTGGCTCCTGAAAAGCTAAGATAGGCAGGATGGTGACCAGACCCATGGTGGCACCAGTGTCAAGTTGGGCTGGTTTGATAGTACCAAGTGGCTCCTGCAATCTGCCATCAAAAATTTGGCAGGCGAGTTTTGTTTTCCAGGGAAAAGCGCCGTTGTTTTTGTTTGGGGGCCTGTGGCTGGGAGTGGCCGGCTGGCTCCTTAGAATCCACGATACGCAGCATGGTTCCCAGACCAGAGGTGGCACCAGTGCCAAGTCGGGCTGGTTTTATAGTACCAAGTGGTTCCTGCAATCTGCCATCCAGAAGCGGGGCAGCTTACTTTGGTTTGCCAGGGAAAAGGGCAGAGCATTGTGTCTGGGCGCCTATGGCTGGGAGTGACCGGCTGGCTCCTGAAAAGCTACGATAAGCAGGATGGTGACCAGACCCATGGTGGCACCAGTGCCAAGTTGGGCTGATTTGATAGTACCAAGTGGCTCCTGCAATCTGCCATCAAAAAGTTGGCCGGCGAATTTTGTTTTCCAGGGAAAAGCGCTGTGGTTTGTGTTTGGGGGCCTGTGGCTGGGAGTGGCCGGCTGGCTCCTTATAATCCACGATACGCAGGATGGTTCCCAGACCCAAGGTGGCACCAGTGCCAAGTTGGGCTGGTTTGATAGTACCAAGTGGCTCTGGCAATCTGCCATCAAAAAGTTGGCAGACGAGTTTTGTTTTCCAGGGAAAAGCGCCGTTGTTTTTGTTTGGGGGCCTGTGGCTGGGAGTGGACGGATGGCTAATTAGAATCCACGAGAGGCAGGATGGTGACCAGACCCATGGTGGCACCAGTGCCAAGTCGGGCTGGTTTGATAGTACCAAGTGGCTCCGGCAATCTGCCATCCAGAAGCGGGATAACTTACTTTTGTTTGTCAGGGAAACGGGCCGAGGTTTGTGTCTGGGGGCCTATGGCTGCGAGTGACCGGCTGGCTCCTGAAAAGCTACGATAGGCAGGATGGTGACCAGACCCATGGTGGCACCAGTGCCAAGTTGGTCTGATTTGATAAAACCAAGTGGCTCCTGCAATCTCCCATCAAAAAGTTGGCAGGAGAGTTTTGTTTCCCAGGGAAAAGCGCCGTTGTTTGTGTTTGGGGGCCTGTGGCTGGGAGTGGCCGGCTGGCTCCTTAGAATCCACGATACGCAGCATGGTATCCAGACCCAAGGTGGCACCAGTGCCAAGTTTTGCTGGTTTGATAGTACCAAGTGGTTCCTGCAATCTGCCATCCAGAAGCAGGGCAGCTTACTTTTGTATGCCAGGGAAACGGGCCGAGGTTTTTGTCTGGGGGCCTATGGCTGGGAGTGACCGGCTGGCTCCTGAAAAGCTACGATAGGCAGGATGGTGACCAGACCCATGGTGGCACCAGTCCCAAGTTGGGCTGATTTGATAGTACCAAGTGTCTCCTGCAATCTGCCATCAAAATGGTGGCAGGCGATTTTTGTTTTCCAGGGAAAAGCGCCGTTGTTTGTGTTTGGGCGCCTGTGGCTGGGAGTGGCCGGCTGGCTCCTTAGAATCCACGATACGCAGGATGGTTCCCAGACCTGAGGTGGCACCAGTGCCAAGTCGGGCTCGTTTGATAGTACTAAATAGCTCCTATAATCTGCCATGCAGAAGCAGGGCAGCTTACTTTTGTTTGCCAGGGAAACGGGCCGAGGTTTGTGTCTGGGGGCCTATGGCTGCGAGTGACCGTCTGGCTCCTGAAAAGCTACGATAGGCAGGATGGTGAGCAGACCCATGGTGGCACCAGTGCCAAGTTGAGCTGGTTTGATAGTACCAAGTGGCTCCTGCAATCTGCCATCAAAAAGTTGGCAGGCGAGTTTTGTTTTCCAGGGAAAAGCGCCGTTGTTTGTGTTTGGGTGCCTATGGCTGGGAGTGGCCGGCTGGCTCCTTAGAATTCACGATACGCACCATGGTTCCCAGACCAGAGGTGGCACCAGTGCCAAGTCGGGCTGGTTTGATAGTACCAAGTGCGTCCTACAATCTGCCATCCAGAAGCGGGGCAGCTTACTTTTGTTTGCCAGGGAAAAGGGCCGAGTTTTGTGTCTGGGGGCCTATGGCTGGGAGTGACCGGCTGGCTCCTGAAAAGCTACGATAGGCAGGATGGTGACCAGACCCATGGTGGCACCAGTGCCAAGTTGGGCTGATTTGATAGTACCAAGTGGCTCCTGCAATCTGCCATCAAAATGTCGGCAGGCGGGTTTTGTTTTCCAGGGAAAAGCGCTGTGGTTTTTGTTTGGGGGCCTGTGGCTGGGAGTGGCCGGCTGGCTCCTTAGAATCCACGATACGCAGCATGGTTCCCAGACCCAAGGTGGCACCAGTGCCAAGTTGGGCTGGTTTGATAGTACCAAGTGCGTCCTGCAATCTGCCATCCAGAAGCGGGGTAGCTTACTTTTGTTTGCCAGGGAAACGGGCCGAGGTTTGTGTCTCGGGGCCTATGGCTGGGAGTGACCGGCTGGCTCCTGAAAAGCTACGATAGGCAGGATGGTGACCAGACCCATGGTGGCACCAGTGCCAAGTTGGGCTGGTTTGATAGTACCAAGTGGCTCCTGCAATCTGCCATCAAAAAGTTGGCAGGCGAGTTTGTTATCCAGGGAAATGCGCCGTTGTTTTTGTTTGGGGGCCTGTGGCTGGGAGTGGCCGGCTGGCTCCTTAGAATCCACGATACGCAGCATGGTTCCCAGACCAGAGGTGGCACCAGTGCCAAGTCGGGCTGGTTTGATGGTGAAAAGTGGCTCCTGCAATCTGCCATCCAGTAGCGGAATAACTTACTTTTGTTTGCCAGGGAAACGGTCCGAGCTTTTTGTCTGGGGGCCTATGGCTGGGAGTGACCGGCTGGCTCCTGAAAAGCTACGATAGGCAGGATGGTGACCAGACCCATGGTGGCACCAGTGTCAAGTTGGGCTGGTTTGATAGTACCCAGTGGCTCCGGCAATCTGCCATCAAAATTTGGCAGGCGAGTTTTGTTTTCCAGGGAAAAGCGCCGTTGATTTTGTTTGGGGGCCTGTGGCTGGGAGTGGACGGATGGCTAATTAGAATCCACGATACGCAGGATGGTTCCCAGACCAGAGGTGGCACCAGTGCCAAGTCGGGCTGGTTTGATGGTGCAAAGTGGCTCCTGCAATGTGCCATCCAGAAGCGGGGTAGCTTATTTTTCTTTGCCAGGGAAACGGGCGGAGGTTTTTGTCTGGGGGCCTATGGCTTGGAGTGACCGGCTGGCTCCTGAAAAGCTACGATAGGCAGGATGGTGACCAGACCCATGGTGGCACCAGTGCCAAGTTGGGCTGGTTTGATAGTACCAAGTGGCTCCTGCAATCTGCCATCAAAATGTTGGCAGGCGAGTTTTGTTTTCCAGGGAAAAGCGCCGTTGTTTGTGTTTGGGGGCCTGTGGCTGGGAGTGGCCGGCTGGCTGCTTAGAATCCACGATACGCAGGATGGTTCCCAGACCAGAGGTGGCACCAGTGCCAAGTCGGGCTGGTTTGATAATACCTAGTGGATCCTGCAATCTGCCATCCAGAAGCGGGACAGCTTACTTTTGTTTGCCAGGGAAACGGGCCGAGCTTTGTGTCACGGGGCCTATGGCTGGGAGTGACCGTCTAGGTCCTGAAAAGCTACGATAGGCAGGATGGTGACCAGACCCATGGTGGCACCAGTGCCAAGTTGGGCTGGTTTGATAGTACCAAGTGGCTCCTGCAATCTGCCATCAAAAAGTTGGCAGGCGAGTTTTGTTTTCCAGGGAAAAGCGCCGTTGTTTGTGTTTGGAGGCCTGTGGCTGGGAGTGGCCGGCTTGCTAATTGGAATCCACGATACACAGCATGGTTCCCAGACCAGAGGTGGCACCAGTGCCAAGTTGGGCTGGTTTGATGGTGCAAAGTGGCTCCTGCAATCTGCCATCCAGAAGCGGGGCAGCTTACTTTTGTTTGCCAGGGAAACGGGCCGAGGTTTTTCTCTGGGGGCCTATGGCTGGGAGTGACCGGCTGGCGCCTGAACACCTACGATAGGCAGGATGGTGACCAGACCCATGGTGGCACCAGTGCCAAGATGGGCTGATTTGATAGTACCAAGTGGCTCCTGCAATCTGCCATCAAAATGTTGGCAGGCGAGTTTTGTTTTCCAGGGAAAAGCGCCGTTGTTTGTGTTTGGGGGCCTGTGGCTGGGAGTGGACGGATGGCTCCTTAGAATCCACGATACGCAGCATGGTTCCCAGACCAGAGGTGGCACCAGTGCCATGTCGGGATGGTTTGATAGTACCAAGTGGCTCCTGCAATCTGCCATCCAGAAGCGGGGCAGCTTACTTTTGTTTGCCAGGGAAACGGGCCGAGCTTTGTGTCTGGGCGCCTATGGCTGGGAGTGACCTGCTAGGTCCTGAAAAGCTACGATAGGCAGGATGGTGACCAGACCCATGGTGGCACCAGTGCCAAGTTGGGCTGATTTGACAGTACCAAGTGGCTCCTGCAATCTGCCATCTAAAAGTTGGCAGGCGAGTTTTGTTTTCCAGGGAAAAGCGCCGTTGTTTGTGTCTGGGGGCCTGTGGCTGGAGTGGCCGGCTGGCTCCTTAGAATGAACGATACGCAGGATGGTTCCCAGACCTGAGGTGGCACCAGTGCCAAGTCGGGCTAGTTTGATGGTGCAAAGTGGCTCCTGCAATCTGCCATCCAGAAGCGGGGTAGCTTACTTTTGTTTGCCAGGGAAACGGGCCAAAGTTTTTCTCTGGGGGCCTATGGCAGGGAGGGACCGGCTGGCTCCTGAAAAGCTACGATAGGCAGGATGGTGACCAGACCCATGGTGGCACCAGTGCCAAGTTGGGCTGATTTGATAGTACCAAGTGGCTCCTGCAATCTGCCATCAAAAAGTTGGCAGGCGAGTTTTGTTTTCCAGGGAAAAGCGCTGTGGTTTGTGTTTGGGGGCCTGTGGCTGGGAGTGACCGGCTGGCTCCTTAGAATCCACGATACGCAGGATGGTTCCCAGACCCAAGGCGGCACCAGTGCCAAGTCGGGCTGGTTTGATAGTACCAAGTGCGTCCTGCAATCTGCCATCCAGAAGCGGGGCAGCTTACTTTGTTTGCCAGGGAAACGGGCCGAGCTTTTTGTCTGGGCGCCTATGGCTTGGAGTGACCGGCTAGGTCCTGAAAAGCTACGATAGGCAGGATGGTGACCAGATCCATGGTGGCACCAGTGCCAAGTTGGGCTGGTTTGATAGTACCAAGTGGCTCCTGCAATCTGCCATCAAAAAGTTGGCAGGCGAGTTTTGTTTTCCAGGGAAAAGCGCCGTTGTTTGTGTTTGGGGGCCTGTGGCTGGGAGTGGACGGATGGCTCCTTAGAACCACGATACGCAGGATGGTTCCCAGACCAGAGGTGGCACCAGTGCCAAGTCGGGCTGGTTTGATAGTACCAAGTGGTTCCTGCAATCTGCCATCCAGAAGCGGGGCAGCTTACTTTTGTATGCCAGGGAAACGGGCCGAGGTTTTTGTCTGGGGGCCTATAGCTGGGAGTGACCGTCTGGCTCCTGAAAAGCTACGATAGGCAGGATGGTGACCAAACGCATGGTGGCACCAGTGCCAAGTTGGGCTGATTTGATAGTACCAAGTGGCTCCTGCAATCTGCCATCAAAATGTTGGCAGGCGAGTTTTGTTTTCCAGGGAAAAGCGCCGTTGTTTGTGTTTGGGGGCCTGTGGCTGGGAGTGGCCGGCTGGCTGCTAGGAATCCACGATACGCAGGATGGTTCCCAGACCAGAGGTGGCACCAGTGCCAAGTCGGGCTGGTTTGATACTACCAAGTGCGTCCTGCAATCTGCCATCCAGAAGCGGGGCAGCTTACTTTTGTTTGCCAGGGAAACGGGCCGAGGTTTGTGTCTGGGGGCCTATGGCTGCGAGTGACCGGCTGGCTCCTGAAAAGCTACGATAGGCAGGATGGTGACCAGACCCATGGTGGCACCAGTGCCAAGTTGGGCTGGTTTGATAGTACCAAGTGGCTCCTGCAATCTGCCATCAAAATGTTGGCAGGCGAGTTTTGTTTTCCAGGGAAAAGCGCCGTTGTTTGTGTTTGGGGGCCTGTGTCTGGGAGTGGACGGATGGCTCCTTAGAATCCACGATACGCAGCATGGTTCCCAGACCAGAGGTGGCACCAGTGCCAAGTCGGGCTAGTTTGATGGTGCAAAGTGGTTCCTGCAATCTGCCATCCAGAAGCGGGGTAGCTTACTTTTGTTTGCCAGGGAAACGGGCCGAGGTTTGTGTCTGGGGGCCTATGGCTGGGAGTGACCGGCTGGCTCCTGAAAAGCTACGATAGGCAGGATGGTGACCAGACCCATGGTGGCACCAGTGCCAAGTTGGGCTGATTTGATAGTACCAAGTGGCTCCTGCAATCTGCCATGAAAAAGTTGGCAGGCGAGTTTTGTTTTCCAGGGAAAAGCGCCGTTGTTTCTGTTTGGGGGCCTGTGGCTGGGAGTGGCCGGCTGGCTCCTTAGAATCCACGATACGCACCATAGTTCCCAGACCAGAGGTGGCACCAGTGCCAAGTCGGGCTGGTTTGATAGTACCAAGTGCGTCCTGCAATCTGCGATCCAGAAGCGGGGCAGCTTACTTTTGTTTGCCAGGGATACGGGCCGAGGTTTGTGTCTCAGGGCCTATGGCTGGGAGTGACCACCTGGCTCCTGAAAAGCTACGATAGGCAGGATGGTGACCAGACCCATGCTGGCACCAGTGCCAAGTTGGGCTGGTTTGATAGTACCAAGTGGCTCCTGCAATCTGCCATCAAAAAGTTGGCAGGCGAGTTTGTTATCCAGGGAAAAGCGCCGTTGTTTGTGTTTGGGGGCCTGTGGCAGGGAGTGGCCGGCTGGCTCCTTAGAATCCACGATACGCAGGATGGTTCCCAGACCAGAGGTGGCACCAGTGCCAAGTTGGGCTGGTTTGATGGTGAAAAGTGGCTCCTGCAATCTGCCATCCAGAAGCGGGATAACTTACTTTTGTTTGCCAGGGAAACGGGCCGAGGTTTTTGTCTGGGGGCCTATGGCTGGGAGTGACCGGCTGGCTCCTGAAAAGCTAGGATAGGCAGAATGGTGACCAGACCCATGGTGGCACCAGTGCCAAGTCGGGCTGGTTTGATAGTACTAAATAGCTCCTGCAATCTGCCATGCAGAAGCGGGGCAGCTTACTTTTGTTTGCCAGGGAAACGGGCCGAGGTTTTTGTCTGGGGGCCTATGGCTTGGAGTGACCGGCTGGCTCCTGAAAAGCTACGATAGGCAGGATGGTGACCAGACCCATGGTGGCACCAGTGCCAAGTTGAGCTGGTTTGATAGTACCAAGTGGCTCCTGCAATCTGCCATCAAAAAGTTGGCAGGCGAGTTTTGTTTTCCAGGGAAAAGCGCCGTTGTTTGTGTTTGGGTGCCTATGGCTGGGAGTGGCCGGCTGGCTCCTTAGAATCCACGATACGCACCATAGTTCCCAGACCAGAGGTGGCACCAGTGCCAAGTCGGGCTGGTTTGATAGTACCAAGTGCGTCCTACAATCTGCCATCCAGAAGCGGGGCAGCTTACTTTTGTTTGCCAGGGAAACGGGCCGAGCTTTGTGTCTGGGGGCCTATGACTGGGAGTGACCGGCTGGCTCCTGAAGAGCTACGATAGGCAGGATGGTGACCAGACCCATGGTGGCACCAGTGCCAAGTTGGGCTGATTTGATAGCAGCAAGTGGCTCCTGCAATCTGCCATCAAAATGTCGGCAGGCGGGTTTGTTTTCCAGGGAAAAGCGCTGTGGTTTGTGTTTGGGGGCCTGTGGCTGGGAGTGACCGGCTGGCTCCTTAGAATCCACGATACGCAGCATGGTTCCCAGACCCAAGGTGGCACCAGTGCCAAGTCGGGCTCGTTTGATAGTACCAAGTGGCTCCTGCAATCTGCCATCCAGAAGCGGGGCAGCTTACTTTTGTTTGCCAGGGAAACGGGCCGAGCTTTGTGTCTGGGGGCCTATGGCTGGGAGTGACCGGCTGGCTCCTGAAAAGCTAAGATAGGCAGGATGGTGACCAGACCCATGGTGGCACCAGTGTCAAGTTGGGCTGGTTTGATAGTACCAAGTGTCTCCTGCAATCTGCCATCAAAATGTTGGCAGGCGAGTTTTGTTTTCCAGGGAAAAGCGCCGTTGATTTTGTTTGGGGGCCTGTGGCTGGGAGTGGCCGGCTGGCTCCTTAGAATCCACGATACGCAGCATGGTTCCCAGACCAGAGGTGGCACCAGTGCCAAGTCGGGCTGGTTTTATAGTACCAAGTGGTTCCTGCAATCTGCCATCCAGAAGCGGGGCAGCTTACTTTGGTTTGCCAGGGAAAAGGGCAGAGCATTGTGTCTGGGCGCCTATGGCTGGGAGTGACCGGCTGGCTCCTGAAAAGCTACGATAAGCAGGATGGTGACCAGACCCATGGTGGCACCAGTGCCAAGTTGGGCTGATTTGATAGTACCAAGTGGCTCCTGCAATCTGCCATCAAAATGTTGGCCGGCGAATTTTGTTTTCCAGGGAAAAGCGCTGTGGTTTGTGTTTGGGGGCCTGTGGCTGGGAGTGGCCGGCTGGCTCCTTATAATCCACGATACGCAGCATGGTTCCCAGACCCAAGGTGGCACCAGTGCCAAGTTGGGCTGGTTTCATAGTACCAAGTGGCTCCTGCAATCTGCCATCAAAAAGTTGGCAGACGAGTTTTGTTTTCCAGGGAAAAGCGCCGTTGTTTTTGTTTGGGGGCCTGTGGCTGGGAGTGGACAGATGGCTAATTAGAATCCACGATAGGCAGGATGGTGAGCAGACCCATGGTGGCACCAGTGCCAAGTCGGGCTGGTTTGATAGTACCAAGTGGCTCCTGCAATCTGCCATCAAAAAGTTGGCAGGCGAGTTTTGTTTTCCAGGGAAAAGCGCCGTTGTTTCTGTTTGGGGGCCTGTGGCTGGGAGTGGCCGGCTGGCTCCTTAGAATCCACGATACGCGGCATGGTTCCCAGACCAGAGGTGGCACCAGTGCCAAGTTGGGCTGGTTTGATAGTACCAAGTGGCTCCTGCAATCTGCCATCCAGAAGCGGGGCAGCTTACTTTTGTTTGCCAGGGATACGGGCCGAGGTTTGTGTCTCAGGGCCTATGGCTGGGAGTGACCGTCTGGCTCCTGAAAAGCTACGATAGGCAGGATGGTGACCAGACCCATGGTGGCACCAGTGCCAAGTTGGGCTGGTTTGATAGTACCAAGTGGCTCCTGCAATCTGCCATCAAAAAGTTGGCAGGCGAGTTTGTTATCCAGGGAAAAGCGCCGTTGTTTGTGTTTGGGGGCCTCTGGCTGGGAGTGGCCGGCTGGCTCCTTAGAATCCACGATACGCAGGATGGTTCCCAGACCAGAGGTGGCACCAGTGCCAAGTTGGGCTGGTTTGATGGTGAAAAGTGGCTCCTGCAATCTGCCATCCAGAAGCGGGATAACTTACTTTTGTTTGCCAGGGAAACGGGCCGAGGTTTTTGTCTGGGGGCCTATGGCTGGGAGTGACCGGCTGGCTCCTGAAAAGCTACGATAGGCAGGATGGTGACCAGACCCATGGTGGCACCAGTGCCAAGTCGGGCTGGTTTGATAGTACTAAATAGCTCCTGCAATCTGCCATGCAGAAGCGGGGCAGCTTACTTTTGTTTGCCAGGGAAACGGGCCGAGGTTTTTGTCTGGGGGCCTATGGCTGCGAGTGACCGTCTGGCTCCTGAAAAGCTACGATAGGCAGGATGGTGAGCAGACCCATGGTGGCACCAGTGCCAAGTTGAGCTGGTTTGATAGTACCAAGTGGCTCCTGCAATCTGCCATCAAAAAGTTGGCAGGCGAGTTTTGTTTTCCAGGGAAAAGCGCCGTTGTTTGTGTTTGGGTGCCTATGGCTGGGAGTGGCCGGCTGGCTCCTTAGAATCCACGATACGCACCATAGTTCCCAGACCAGAGGTGGCACCAGTGCCAAGTCGGGCTGGTTTGATAGTACCAAGTGCGTCCTACAATCTGCCATCCAGAAGCGGGGCAGCTTACTTTTGTTTGCCAGGGAAACGGGCAGAGGTTTGTGTCTGGGGGCCTATGACTGGGAGTGACCGGCTGGCTCCTGAAAAGCTACGATAGGCAGGATGGTGACCAGACCCATGGTGGCACCAGTGCCAAGTTGGGCTGATTTGATAGCAGCAAGTGGCTCCTGCAATCTGCCATCAAAATGTCGGCAGGCGGGTTTGTTTTCCGGAGAAAAGCGCTGTGGTTTGTGTTTGGGGGCCTGTGGCTGGGAGTGACCGGCTGGCTCCTTAGAATCCACGATACGCAGGATGGTTCCCAGACCCAAGGTGGCACCAGTGCCAAGTTGGGCTGGTTTGATAGTACCAAGTGGCTCCTGCAATCTGCCATCCAGAAGCGGGGCAGCTTACTTTTGTTTGCCAGGGAAACGGGCCGAGGTTTGTGTCTGGGGGCCTATGGCTGGGAGTGACCGGCTGGCTCCTGAAAAGCTAAGATAGGCAGGATGGTGACCAGACCCATGGTGGCACCAGTGTCAAGTTGGGCTGGTTTGATAGTACCAAGTGGCTCCTGCAATCTGCCATCAAAAATTTGGCAGGCGAGTTTTGTTTTCCAGGGAAAAGCGCCGTTGTTTTTGTTTGGGGGCCTGTGGCTGGGAGTGGCCGGCTGGCTCCTTAGAATCCACGATACGCAGCATGGTTCCCAGACCAGAGGTGGCACCAGTGCCAAGTCGGGCTGGTTTTATAGTACCAAGTGGTTCCTGCAATCTGCCATCCAGAAGCGGGGCAGCTTACTTTGGTTTGCCAGGGAAAAGGGCAGAGCATTGTGTCTGGGCGCCTATGGCTGGGAGTGACCGGCTGGCTCCTGAAAAGCTACGATAAGCAGGATGGTGACCAGACCCATGGTGGCACCAGTGCCAAGTTGGGCTGATTTGATAGTACCAAGTGGCTCCTGCAATCTGCCATCAAAAATTTGGCCGGCGAATTTTGTTTTCGAAGGAAAAGCGCTGTGGTTTGTGTTTGGGGGCCTGTGGCTGGGAGTGGCCGGCTGGCTCCTTATAATCCACGATACGCAGCATGGTTCCCAGACCCAAGGTGGCACCAGTGCCAAGTTGGGCTGGTTTGATAGTACCAAGTGGCTCTGGCAATCTGCCATCAAAAAGTTGGCAGGCGAGTTTTGTTTTCCAGGGAAAAGCGCCGTTGTTTTTGTTTGGGGGCCTGTGGCTGGGAGTGGACAGAGGGCTAATTAGAATCCACGATAGGCAGGATGGTGACCAGACCCATGGTGGCACCAGTGCCAAGTCGGGCTGGTTTGATAGTACTAAATAGCTCCTGCAATCTGCCATGCAGAAGCGGGGCAGCTTACTTTTGTTTGCCAGGGAAACGGGCCGAGCTTTGTGTCTGGGGGCCTATGGCTGGGAGTGACCGGCTGGCTCCTGAAGAGCTACGATAGGCAGGATGGTGACCAGACCCATGGTGGCACCAGTGCCAAGTTGGGCTGATTTGATAGCAGCAAGTGGCTCCTGCAATCTGCCATCAAAAAGTTGGCAGGCGAGTTTTGTTTTCCAGGGAAAAGCGCCGTTGTTTGTGTTTGGGTGCCTATGGCTGGGAGTGGCCGGCTGGCTCCTTAGAATTCACGATACGCACCATGGTTCCCAGACCAGAGGTGGCACCAGTGCCAAGTCGGGCTGGTTTGATAGTACCAAGTGCGTCCTACAATCTGCCATCCAGAAGCGGGGCAGCTTACTTTTGTTTGCCAGGGAAACGGGCCGAGCTTTGTGTCTGGGGGCCTATGACTGGGAGTGACCGGCTGGCTCCTGAAAAGCTATGATAGGCAGGATGGTGACCAGACCCATGGTGGCACCAGTGCCAAGTTGGGCTGATTTGATAGTAGCAAGTGGCTCCTGCAATCTGCCATCAAAATGTCGGCAGGCGGGTTTTGTTTTCCAGGGAAAAGCGCTGTGGTTTGTGTTTGGGGGCCTGTGGCTGGGAGTGACCGGCTGGCTCCTTAGAATCCACGATACGCAGGATGGTTCCCAGACCCAAGGTGGCACCAGTGCCAAGTTGGGCTGGTTTGATAGTACCAAGTGGCTCCTGCAATCTGCCATCCAGAAGCGGGGCAGCTTACTTTTGTTTGCCAGGGAAACGGGCCGAGGTTTGTGTCTGGGGGCCTATGGCTGGGAGTGACCGGCTGGCTCCTGAAAAGCTACGATAGGCAGGATGGTGACCAGACCCATGGTGGCACCAGTGCCAAGTTGGGCTGATTTGATAGTACCAAGTGGCTCCTGCAATCTGCCATCAAAATGTTGGCAGGCGAGTTTTGTTTTCCAGGGAATAGCGCCGTTGTTTTTGTTTGGGGGCCTGTGGCTGGGAGTGGCCGGCTGGCTCCTTAGAATACACGATACGCAGCATGGTTCCCAGACCAGAGGTGGCACCAGTGCCAAGTTGGGCTGCTTTGATAGTACCAAGTGCGTCCTGCAATCTGCCATCCAGAAGCGGGGTAGCTTACTTTTGTTTGCCAGGGAAACGGGCCGAGGTTTGTGTCTCGGGGCCTATGGCTGGGAGTGACCGGCTGGCTCCTGAAAAGCTACGATAGGCAGGATGGTGACCAGACCCATGGTGGCACCAGTGCCAAGTTGGGCTGGTTTGATAGTACCAAGTGGCTCCTGCAATCTGCCTTAAAAAAAGTTGGCAGGCGAGTTTGTTATCCAGGGAAATGCGCCGTTGTTTGTGTTTGGGGGCCTGTGGCTGGGAGTGGCCGGCTGGCTGCTAGGAATCCACGATACGCAGGATGGTTCCCAGACCAGAGGTGGCACCAGTGCCAAGTCGGGCTGGTTTGATGGTGAAAAGTGGCTCCTGCAATCTGCCATCCAGTAGCGGAATAACTTACTTTTGTTTGCCAGGGAAACGGTCCGAGCTTTTTGTCTGGGGGCCTATGGCTGGGAGTGACCGGCTGGCTCCTGAAAAGCTACAATAGGCAGGATGGTGACCAGACCCATGGTGGCACCAGTGTCAAGTTGGGCTGGTTTGATAGTACCCAGTGGCTCCGGCAATCTGCCATCAAAATTTGGCAGGCGAGTTTTGTTTTCCAGGGAAAAGCGCCGTTGTTTTTGTTTGGGGGCCTGTGGCTGGGAGTGGACGGATGGCTAATTAGAATCCACGATACGCAGGATGGTTCCCAGACCAGAGGTGGCACCAGTGCCAAGTCGGGCTGGTTTGATGGTGCAAAGTGGCTCCTGCAATGTGCCATCCAGAAGCGGGGTAGCTTATTTTTCTTTGCCAGGGAAACGGGCCGAGGTTTTTGTCTGGGGGCCTATGGCTTGGAGTGACCGGCTGGCTCCTGAAAAGCTACGATAGGCAGGATGGTGACCAGACCCATGGTGGCACCAGTGCCAAGTTGGGCTGGTTTGATAGTACCAAGTGGCTCCTGCAATCTGCCATCAAAATGTTGGCAGGCGAGTTTTGTTTTCCAGGGAAAAGCGCCGTTGTTTGTGTTTGGGGGCCTGTGGCTGGGAGTGGCCGGCTGGCTGCTTAGAATCCACGATACGCAGGATGGTTCCCAGACCAGAGGTGGCACCAGTGCCAAGTCGGGCTGGTTTGATAATACCTAGTGGATCCTGCAATCTGCCATCCAGAAGCGGGACAGCTTACTTTTGTTTGCCAGGGAAACGGGCTGCGCTTTGTGTCACGGGGCCTATGGCTGGGAGTGACCGTCTAGGTCCTGAAAAGCTACGATAGGCAGGATGGTGACCAGACCCATGGTGGCACCAGTGCCAAGTTGGGCTGGTTTGATAGTACCAAGTGGCTCCTGCAATCTGCCATCAAAAAGTTGGCAGGCGAGTTTTGTTTTCCAGGGGAAAGCGCCGTTGTTTGTGTTTGGAGGCCTGTGGCTGGGAGTGGCCGGCTTGCTAATTGGAATCCACGATACACAGCATGGTTCCCAGACCAGAGGTGGCACCAGTGCCAAGTTGGGCTGGTTTGATGGTGCAAAGTGGCTCCTGCAATCTGCCATCCAGAAGCGGGGCAGCTTACTTTTGTTTGCCAGGGAAACGGGCCGAGGTTTTTCTCTGGGGGCCTATGGCTGGGAGTGACCGGCTGGCGCCTTAACACCTACGATAGGCAGGATGGTGACCAGACCCATGGTGGCACCAGTGCCAAGATGGGCTGATTTGATAGTAGCAAGTGGCTCCTGCAATCTGCCATCAAAATGTTGGCAGGCGAGTTTTGTTTTCCAGGGAAAAGCGCCGTTGTTTGTGTTTGGGGGCCTGTGGCTGGGAGTGGACGGATGGCTCCTTAGAATCCACGATACGCAGCATGGTTCCCAGACCAGAGGTGGCACCAGTGCCAAGTCGGGCTGGTTTGATAGTACCAAGTGGCTCCGGAAATCTGCCATCCAGAAGCGGGGCAGCTTACTTTTGTTTGCCAGGGAAACGGGCCGAGCTTTGTGTCTGGGCGCCTATGGCTGGGAGTGACCTGCTAGGTCCTGAAAAGCTACGATAGGCAGGATGGTGACCAGACCCAAGGTGGCACCAGTGCCAAGTCGGGCTGGTTTGATGGTGCAAAGTGGCTCCTGCAATCTGCCATCCAGAAGCGGGGCAGCTGATTTTTGTTTGCCAGAGAAAAATTCCGTGGATTGTTTTTGGGGGCATATTGCTGGGAGTGGCCGGCTGGCTCCTTAAAATGCTCGATACGCATGATGGTTCCCAGGTCCAAGGTGTCACCACTACCAAGTCGGCCTGCGGTTTTAGTATCAAGTTCATCCTGCAATTTGCCATCCAGAAGAGGGGCAGTTGAGTTTTGTTTGCCAGAGAAACGGGCCGAGGTTTCTGTTTGGGGACATATGGCTGAGAGTGGCCGGCTGGCCCCTGAATATCCACGATACACAGCATGGTTCCCAGATCCAAGGTGGCACCAGTGCCAAGTTGGGCTGGTTTGATAGTACCAAGTGTCTCCTGCAATCTGCCATCCAGAAGCGGGGCAGCTTACTTTTGTTTGCCAGAGAAATAGGCCTAGGTTTTTGTCTGGGGGCCTGTGGCTAGGAGTGGCCGGCTGGCTCCTAAGAATCCACGATACGCAGGATGTTTCCCAGACCCAAGGTGGCACCAGTGCCAAGTCGGGCTGGTTTGATAGTACCAAGTGGCTCCTGCAAACTCCATCAAAAAGTTGGCAGGCGTGTTTTGTTTTCCGGGGAACAGCGCCGTTGATTATGTTTGGGGGCCTGTGGCTGGGAGTGGCCGGCTGGCTCCTTAGAATCCACGATACGCAGGATGGTTCCCAGACCCAAGGTGGCACCAGTGCCAAGTCGGGCTGGTTTGATTACACCAAGTGGCTCCTGCAATCTGCCATCCAGAAGTGAGGCAGCTAAGTTTTGTTTGCCAGAAAAAAGGGCCGTGGTTTTTGTTGGGGGCCTGTGGCTGGGAGTGGCCGGCTGGCTCCTTAGAATCCACCATACGCAGGATGGTTCCCAGACCCAAGGTGGCACCAGTGCCAAGTCGGGCTGGTTTGATAGTACCAAGTGGCTCCTGCAATCTGCCATCCAGAAGCGGTGCAGTTGAGTTTTGTTTGCCAGAGAAAAGGGCCGTGGGTTGTGTTTGGGGGCATATGGCTGGGAGTGGCCGGCTGTCTCATTAAAAAGATCGATACACAGGATGGTTCCCAGACCCAAGGTGGCACCAGTGCCAAGTCGGGCTGTTTTTATAGTACCAAGTGCGTCCTGCAATTTGCCATCCAGAAGAGGGGCAGTGGAGTTTTGTTTGCCAGAGAATAGCGCCGTTGTTTGTGTTTGGGGGCTTGTGGCTGGGAGTGGCCGACTGGCGCCTTAGAATCTGTGTTACGCAGCATGGTTCCCAGACCAGAGGTGGCACCAGTGCCAAGTTGGGCTGGTTTGATAGTACCAAGTGGCTCCTGCAATCTGCCATCAAAATGTTGGCAGGCGAGTTTTGTTTTCCAGGGAAAAGCGCCGTTGTTTGTGTTTGGGGGCCTGTGGCTGGGAGTGGACGGATGGCTCCTTAGAATCCACGATACGCAGCATGGTTCCCAGACCAGAGGTGGCACCAGTGCCAAGTCGGGCTGGTTTGATAGTACCAAGTGGCTCCGGAAATCTGCCATCCAGAAGCGGGGCAGCTTACTTTTGTTTGCCAGGGAAACGGGCCGAGCTTTGTGTCTGGGCGCCTATGGCTGAGAGTGACCTGCTAGGTCCTGAAAAGCTACGATAGGCAGGATGGTGACCAGACCCAAGGTGGCACCAGTGCCAAGTCGGGCTGGTTTGATGGTGCAAAGTGGCTCCTGCAATCTGCCATCCAGAAGCGGGGCAGCTGATTTTTGTTTGCCAGAGAAAAATTCCGTGGATTGTTTTTGGGGGCATATTGCTGGGAGTGGCCGGCTGGCTCCTTAAAATGCTCGATACGCATGATGGTTCCCAGGTCCAAGGTGTCACCACTACCAAGTCGGCCTGCGGTTTTAGTATCAAGTTCATCCTGCAATTTGCCATCCAGAAGAGGGGCAGTTGAGTTTTGTTTGCCAGAGAAACGGGCCGAGGTTTCTGTTTGGGGACATATGGCTGAGAGTGGCCGGCTGGCCCCTGAATATCCACGATACACAGCATGGTTCCCAGATCCAAGGTGGCACCAGTGCCAAGTTGGGCTGGTTTGATAGTACCAAGTGTCTCCTGCAATCTGCCATCCAGAAGCGGGGCAGCTTACTTTTGTTTGCCAGAGAAATAGGCCTAGGTTTTTGTCTGGGGGCCTGTGGCTAGGAGTGGCCGGCTGGCTCCTAAGAATCCACGATACGCAGGATGTTTCCCAGACCCAAGGTGGCACCAGTGCCAAGTCGGGCTGGTTTGATAGTACCAAGTGGCTCCTGCAAACTCCATCAAAAAGTTGGCAGGCGTGTTTTGTTTTCCGGGGAACAGCGCCGTTGATTTTGTTTGGGGGCCTGTGGCTGGGAGTGGCCGGCTGGCTCCTTAGAATCCACGATACGCAGGATGGTTCCCAGACCCAAGGTGGCACCAGTGCCAAGTCGGGCTGGTTTGATTACACCAAGTGGCTCCTGCAATCTGCCATCCAGAAGTGAGGCAGCTAAGTTTTGTTTGCCAGAAAAAAGGGCCGTGGTTTTTGTTGGGGGCCTGTGGCTGGGAGTGGCCGGCTGGCTCCTTAGAATCCACCATACGCAGGATGGTTCCCAGACCCAAGGTGGCACCAGTGCCAAGTCGGGCTGGTTTGATAGTACCAAGTGGCTCCTGCAATCTGCCATCCAGAAGCGGTGCAGTTGAGTTTTGTTTGCCAGAGAAAAGGGCCGTGGGTTGTGTTTGGGGGCATATGGCTGGGAGTGGCCGGCTGTCTCATTAAAAAGATCGATACACAGGATGGTTCCCAGACCCAAGGTGGCACCAGTGCCAAGTCGGGCTGTTTTTATAGTACCAAGTGCGTCCTGCAATTTGCCATCCAGAAGAGGGGCAGTGGAGTTTTGTTTGCCAGAGAATAGCGCCGTTGTTTGTGTTTGGGGGCTTGTGGCTGGGAGTGGCCGACTGGCGCCTTAGAATCTGTGTTACGCAGCATGGTTCCCAGACCAGAGGTGGCACCAGTGCCAAGTTGGGCTGGTTTGATAGTACCAAGTGGCTCCTGCAATCTGCCATCCAGAAGCGGGGCAGCTTACTTTTGTTTGCCAGGGAAACGGGCCGAGGTTTGTGACTGGGGACCTATGGCTGGGAGTGACCGGCTGGCTCCTGAAAAGCTACGATAGGCAGGATGGTGACCAGACCCATGGTGGCACCAGTGCCAAGTTGGGCTGGTTTGATAGTACCAAGTGGCTCCTGCAATCTGCCATCAAAAAGTTGTCAGGCGAGTTTTGTTTTCCAGGGAAAAGCGCCGTTGTTTGTATTTGGGGGCCTGTGGCTGGGAGTGGCCGGCTGGCTCCTTTGAACCCACAATACGCAGGATGGTTCCCAGACCCAAGGTGGCACCAGTGCCAAGTCGGGCTGGTTTGATACTACCAAGTGCGTCCTGCAATCTGCCATCCAGAAGCGGGGCAGCTTAATTTTGTTTGCCAGGGAAACGGGCCGTGGGTTTTGTTTGGGGGCCTATGGCTGAGAGTGGCCGGCTGGCTCCTGAAAATCCACGCTAGGCAGCATGGTTCCCAGATGCAAGGTGGCACCAGTGCCAAGTCGGGCTGGTTTGATGGTGCAAAGTGGCTCCTGCAATCTGCCATCCAGAAGCGGGGCAGCTGATTTTTGTTTGCCAGAGAAAAATTCCGTGGATTGTTTTTGGGGGCATATTGCTGGGAGTGGCCGGCTGGCTCCTTAAAATGCTCGATACGCATGATGGTTCCCAGGTCCAAGGTGTCACCACTACCAAGTCGGCCTGCGGTTTTAGTATCAAGTTCATCCTGCAATTTGCCATCCAGAAGAGGGGCAGTTGAGTTTTGTTTGCCAGAGAAACGGGCCGAGGTTTCTGTTTGGGGACATATGGCTGAGAGTGGCCGGCTGGCCCCTGAATATCCACGATACACAGCATGGTTCCCAGATCCAAGGTGGCACCAGTGCCAAGTTGGGCTGGTTTGATAGTACCAAGTGTCTCCTGCAATCTGCCATCCAGAAGCGGGGCAGCTTACTTTTGTTTGCCAGAGAAATAGGCCTAGGTTTTTGTCTGGGGGCCTGTGGCTAGGAGTGGCCGGCTGGCTCCTAAGAATCCACGATACGCAGGATGTTTCCCAGACCCAAGGTGGCACCAGTGCCAAGTCGGGCTGGTTTGATAGTACCAAGTGGCTCCTGCAAACTCCATCAAAAAGTTGGCAGGCGTGTTTTGTTTTCCAGGGAACAGCGCCGTTGATTTTGTTTGGGGGCCTGTGGCTGGGAGTGGCCGGCTGGCTCCTTAGAATCCACGATACGCAGGATGGTTCCCAGACCCAAGGTGGCACCAGTGCCAAGTTGGGCTGGTTTGATTACACCAAGTGGCTCCTGCAATCTGCCATCCAGAAGTGAGGCAGCTAAGTTTTGTTTGCCAGAAAAAAGGGCCGTGGTTTTTGTTGGGGGCCTGTGGCTGGGAGTGGCCGGCTGGCTCCTTAGAATCCACCATACGCAGGATGGTTCCCAGACCCAAGGTGGCACCAGTGCCAAGTCGGGCTGGTTTGATAGTCCCAAGTGGCTCCTGCAAACTGCCATCCAGAAGCGGGGCAGCTGAGTTTTGTTTGCCAGGGAAATGGGCCGTTGTTTGTGTTTGGGGGCCTGTGGCTGGGAGTGTTCGGCTGGTTCCTGAATATGTACGATACGCAGGATTGTTCCCAGACCCAAGGTGGCACCAGTGCCAAGTCGGGCTGGTTTGATGGTGCAAAGTGGCTCCTGCAATCTGCCATCCAGACGCGGGGCAGCGGATTTTTGTTTCCATGAGAAATGGTCCGTGGTTTGTTTTTGGGGGTATATGGCTGGGCCTGGCCGGCTGGCTCCTTAAAAAGCTCGATATGCAGGATGGTTCCCTGACACAAGGTGGCACCAGTGCCACGTCGGGCGGTTTTCGTAGTACAAAGTGCGTCCTAAAATTTGCCATCCAGAAGAGGGGCAGTTGAGTTTTGTTTGCCAGAGAAAAGGTCCGTGGTTTGTTTTTGGGGGCATATGGCTGAGAGTGGCTGGCTGGCCCCTGAAAATCCACGATACACAGGATGGTTCCCAGATCCAAGGTGGCACCTGTGCCAAGTCGGGCTGATTTGATAGTACTAAGTAGCTCCTGCAATCTGCCATCCAGAAGCGGGACAGCTTACTTTTGTTTGCCAGGGAAACGGGCCGAGGTTTGTGTTTGGGGGCCTATGGCTGAGAGTGACCGGCTGGCTCCTGAAAAGCTACAATAGGCAGGATGGTGACCAGACCCATGGTGGCACCAGTGCCAAGTTGGGCTGGTTTGATAGTACCAAGTGGTTCCTGCAATCTGCCATCCAGAAGCAGGGCAGCTGAGTTTTGTTTGCCAGAGAAAAGGGCCTTGGTTTGTGTTTGGGGGCATATGGCTGGGTGTGGCCAGCTGGCTCCTTAAAATGCACGATATGCAACATGGCTCCCAGACCCAAGGTGGCACCAGTGCCAAGTTGGGCTGGTTTGATAGTACCAAGTGGCTCCTGCAATCTTCCATGATCACGTGGAGAAATACTTTCTGGTTTCAGCCTCATGCTCTTTCTTCTCTCCCTCAACTTCTCTATCACCTCTCATCTGGTTCACATGCGCTGTCTTCAAGGTCCACAGGCTACTTTTCACAGAATCTTCTGGCCTGATGAAGTAAGAATGATGAATAGAACAGAGCTGGGATATATTTTCCAGTTTGGATAAAATGCATTCTGCACACAAATCCAAGGAGAACGTGCTGCCCCAATGCCCAGAAAATCTTTCACTCCTGCTAGTGTTCTACGTCAACCGCAACTTAGTCTGAAAGAAAAGCTTTTTCTCTGAGAGCATCTGAGAGGTTTGCATGAAGCACTGATATCTGACATATGCAATTTTGAATAGGAGAGGAAAAAGAAAATGGCAAGGAGTTTTTAATTTTAGTGGTTTCAATTTTAATTTCCGTGCACTTTTTCAAAACTTGTCAGCTCAAATGCCCATCAACATCTTTTAGTCATCTGTAAGTCAGTATTCATATAAAATGTGCTTCAAATCCAAAGAATTTCAAATTTGCACTCCAAGCTTCTATGCCTAGATTTATGATTTCCTACACATATTAGATGAAAGGAAGGCCTTTTTTACTGTGGGAGTGCTGGAACACTGGAACAGGTTGCCCAGAGAAGTTGTGGGTGTCCCATCCCTGAAAGTATTCAAGGTCACCTTGGACGGGGCTTGGAGCAGCAACAAAGGAGAAGCTTGATGGTAGAGAAACAAAGTCGGACTATAGAAGAAACTCGGATTGAAGTATAGGATCAAGTTTTCTCTCAGCTCTTGGGGTAAATTCAAAGTTGTACAAAATGACATTTATCTGTGCTATTCACTACTGTAACAGAAAGTTTCATGAAAACTGTACAGAAGATAGTAAATTTTAAAAGAGATAAGAATTACAGCATAAAATCCATGGGATAGGTTACAACATGAGACACTCTCTAAGAGAAAATCTCTTTGTTTCAGCACTTCATCGGGGTAAGATTTCATGAAGTGCCAAAGAAGGCGGCAAAATATCATTCGGGACATTATTTACTGGAATTCAGCCTGGCCATTAGTAGGAACTGCCTTTGAACATATCATGTAGATATACCACACACGCTTTCCCTTCACTGAAAAATTACTGTTTACAACAAATAAGCAATTGACGATCAAAATTGATTGAAAGCATCTTAAACATGTCAAGTATTTCATTGTAGATGATCTGTGATCCAAATGCTTCTTCCACCTTCGAGAGGGACAGAAGAATTCTTCCATATCATGATGGTTTAAAATTGTATCAACCAATGTTTTCTGCTGAAAAGATATCATCTATTTTTTTCTATTTTTGGAAGAAAATATTCCTAGACATACAACAGGTGAGAACTAAGTAATTTTAAAGAAACAAATGAAATGAAAATATTCTGTAAATAGAATGAAATGAAAAGCTGTGTTTTAAATAGGAGCTAAATATTAAACAGAATTTTTGTACCAGGCATTTGAATTACTGCACCAGCTCTTTTGCCCATCAAGAGAGGCATTTAGCATTTCAGTCTTTTCCAAGGTGTTCATGATCTGCTATGCTGATCTCTGTGTGTGCCTAGGTGTGTGTGGAGGGGGGGGCATATGAAGGGGAGTGTGTATGTTTGCTTTACAATTGTTGTGGCAGATTCATGCCTCAGCTCCACATTTTGTTTTAAAAAGGTCACACCGAGTGGATATGAAGTTTACTATCAACAAGAGATCGATTCCCAAATCATCCATTTGACTCTCCCTTATAAATCATGTGCTTTGTTGCATATTTTATCAAATATACTTTCAAGCCAGATGGAGGAAGGAGGATGTGGGAATCCCTCCACCATCTTGCAACTTTTATGTAAGTAGGTTTTCAAGAAAATCATCATTTCTCTTTTAAATATGTCTGGAACAGGCATGATGGTAGTGTCAACCTGTTGGAGTTTTTGTTGCTGGAAGAAGTTGTACAAAAGGATTGGTTTTTACATTGACCAGTTACTGAATCAAGCGCAGGAATACATTGGAAATTTAGCTGGGGGTTCCTTTTCCCAGCAGACTACTTCTAGAACGAGCTTGTACACTGAAGCTGACTCTTTTGCTCTCTTTTTGTTTCTTTCCTATTTTCTTGGCTTCTTTGCCACTATCTAGACAATTTTGGAACTTTGTTCCCAACTAAAATGGTTTCAATAGTCTGATTGTGATCATACATTTTTACAAGGAATTTTTAAAATCTTTCCTCGAGTCCAGAAAGTCAAGGACTTAGATCTTTTTCTTCCCTTATCAATATTGCCATGAAATTGATAAATAAAGACCAACTCTTTATTTTTGTTTTTAACCCACGTAGATAATTCCCATCCATTAATCCATTTTGTGGACCAATAGCTGCCATTCTGATGGAAGCTGTCACTTCTTAACAATAGGCATTCTGTGACTATGTTGACTGCACTTTGGGTGAAGATCCTAACTGGTCTTAGATATACATAGGGAGAAATTTGCTCAGCCAGTGTCAGTCTTAAGCATGCGTATCAGAAGATCTTTCTAGAGCTGGGAATTTTCCCATGAAAGGGATTCAGTTAGGGAAGAGACACTTGTGCCAGAGTTTTACATTCTTCTTGAACACTGCTTAAGGAACTTAGATGCCATGTCCATTTGGATCTCTGTCTGCACAGAACTTTGTCATGCCAGCGCTTTGAAATGCATCTTGAAGAGAATTCACTAGCACAGAATGAAAGAGAGTGGAAGGGGTTGGTGGGGCTAACCAGGCCCAACCCCCCTGCCTAAACCAGGATACCTAGAGCCTCTTGCCCAGGATTCTATCTGGGTGTACTTTTAATGTCTTCAAAGATCCAGGCTCCACAATCTTTCTGGGCAGTCTGTGCCGTGGTTCAGTCACCCTGACAGTAAAGAAACATTTACTGATGTTCAAAGGCAATCTCCTGTATTTCAGTGTGTGCCCACTGCCTCTTGTCTTTTCCCTCAGCATCACTGAAAAGACACTGATTCCCTCCCCTTTGCACTATTGCTTCCATATGTATGTGTGATGCCATGTAGAGGTATGTCAAAAACCTCCCTGAAGCCCAGGCAGATAATATTCCCTTCATCTACCAGTCAAGTTGATTCATCAGAGGAGTTTAAAGTGATGTTCAGCATGAAATTCCCCTGAAAAATCATGCTAACTACATTATTTGGTCATCCGTCATGTGCCTGGCAAGGATTTCCAGGAAGAGCTGCTTCATCAACTTCCTGGGGATAAAAAAGAGGCTGGCTGGTTTGTACTATGGCGAGTCCTCTTAATTGCCTTTTTTGAAGATGGGTGTCATTTGCTAACATCCACTCTTTAGCTCCTCTTCTCATCTACACCTCGGCAAAAAGCTTTTCCACTATGTCTGGCTAGGAAAAACTGTGCCAGCACAGAAAACATCTCCCATCGTGTTCTAGAAGTTGCACGGATGTCTGCCAAGTGTTTGGCAGGAAGAAAAGAAAAGTTGTCCAAAACAGCTTCCAATCGAATGTTCCTGTGATTGGAAAAGTCAGGAGAGTGCAAAGGTACTGTTTTCTATCAGTTGGCAAGGTGCGCACACAATCCCAGTGTTGTACAGCTTGCTTCTTCACCTTCCCGAAGCTGCCGCTCTCGCCGGCTGCCGGAGCCCAAGAAGCGGCTTCTTCGCGCAAAGACGATTGTACCGCTCACAGTGCTCTCCTTAGCGCGGCTTCTGCCGAAAGACGCCCGGCAGCGGCTCTTACCTCCGGAGAGCATCCTACCTTCGTCTTTCGCGTCTTATGTAGTCTACACCTCGGCAAAAAGCTTTTCCACTATGTCTGGCTAGGAAAAACTGTGCCAGCACAGAAAACATCTCCCATCGTGTTCTAGAAGTTGCACGGATGTCTGCCAAGTGTTTGGCAGGAAGAAAAGAAAAGTTGTCCAAAACAGCTTCCAATCGAATGTTCCTGTGATTGGAAAAGTCAGGAGAGTGCAAAGGTACTGTTTTCTATCAGTTGGCAAGGTGCGCACACAATCCCAGTGTTGTACAGCTTGCTTCTTCACCTTCCCGAAGCTGCCGCTCTCGCCGGCTGCCGGAGCCCAAGAAGCGGCTTCTTCGCGCAAAGACGATTGTGCCGCTCACAGTGCTCCCCTTAGCGCGGCTTCTGCCGAAAGACGCCCGGCAGCGGCTCTTACCTCCTGAGAGTGGCAGCTTCTGGAAGGTGAAGAAGCAAGCTGTACAACACTGGGATTGTGTGCGCACCTTGCCAACTGATAGAAAACAGTACCTTTGCACTCTCCTGACTTTTCCAATCACAGGAACATTCGATTGGAAGCTGTTTTGGACAACTTTTCTTTTCTTCCTCCCAAATACTTGGCAGACATATCTGCAACTTCTAGAAAACGATGGGAGATGTTTTCTGTGCTGGCACGGTTTTTCCTAGCCAGACATAGTGGAAAAGCGTTTTGCTAAGATGTAGACTACATAAGACGCGAAAGACGAAGGTAGGATGCTCTCCGGAGTTAAGAGCCGCTGCCGGGCGTCTTTCGGCAGAAGCCGCGCTAAGGAGAGCCCTGTGAGCGGCACAATCGTCTTTGCGCGAAGAAGCCGCTTCTTGGGCTCCGGCAGCCGGCGAGAGCGGCAGCTTCGGGAAGGTGAAGAAGCAAGCTGTACAACACTGGGATTGTGTGCGCACCTTGCCAACTGATAGAAAACAGTACCTTTGCACTCTCCTGACTTTTCCAATCACAGGAACATTCGATTGGAAGCTGTTTTGGACAACTTTTCTTTTCTTCCTGCCAAACACTTGGCAGACATCCGTGCAACTTCTAGAACACGATGGGAGATGTTTTCTGTGCTGGCACAGTTTTTCCTAGCCAGACATAGTGGAAAAGCTTTTTGCCGAGGTGTAGACTACATAAGACGCGAAAGACGAAGGTAGGATGCTCTCCGGCGGTAAGAGCCGCTGCCGGGCGTCTTTCGGCAGAAGCCGCGCTAAGGAGAGCACTGTGAGCGGCACAATCGTCTTTGCGCGAAGAAGCCGCTTCTTGGGCTCCGGCAGCCGGCGAGAGCGGCAGCTTCGGGAAGGTGAAGAAGCAAGCTGTACAACACTGGGATTGTGTGCGCACCTTGCCAACTGATAGAAAACAGTACCTTTGCACTCTCCTGACTTTTCCAATCACAGGAACATTCGATTGGAAGCTGTTTTGGACAACTTTTCTTTTCTTCCTGCCAAACACTTGGCAGACATCCGTGCAACTTCTAGAACACGATGGGAGATGTTTTCTGTGCTGGCACAGTTTTTCCTAGCCAGACATAGTGGAAAAGCTTTTTGCCGAGGTGTAGACTACATAAGACGCGAAAGACGAAGGTAGGATGCTCTCCGGAGGTAAGAGCCGCTGCCGGGCGTCTTTCGGCAGAAGCCGCGCTAAGGAGAGCACTGTGAGCGGCACAATCGTCTTTGCGCGAAGAAGCCGCTTCTTGGGCTCCGGCAGCCGGCGAGAGCGGCAGCTTCGGGAAGGTGAAGAAGCAAGCTGTACAACACTGGGATTGTGTGCGCACCTTGCCAACTGATAGAAAACAGTACCTTTGCACTCTCCTGACTTTTCCAATCACAGGAACATTCGATTGGAAGCTGTTTTGGACAACTTTTCTTTTCTTCCTGCCAAACACTTGGCAGACATCCGTGCAACTTCTAGAACACGATGGGAGATGTTTTCTGTGCTGGCACAGTTTTTCCTAGCCAGACATAGTGGAAAAGCGTTTTGCTAAGATGTAGACTACAAAAGACGCGAAAGACGAAGGTAGGATGCTCTCCGGAGGTAAGAGCCGCTGCCGGGCGTCTTTCGGCAGAAGCCGCGCTAAGGAGAGCACTGTGAGCGGCACAATCGTCTTTGCGCGAAGAAGCCGCTTCTTGGGCTCCGGCAGCCGGCGAGAGCGGCAGCTTCGGGAAGGTGAAGAAGCAAGCTGTACAACACTGGGATTGTGTGCGCACCTTGCCAACTGATAGAAAACAGTATCTTTGCACTCTCCTGACTTTTCCAATCACATGAACATTCGATTGGAAGCTGTTTTGAACAACTTTTCTTTTCTTCCTGCCAAACACTTGGCAGACATCCGTGCAACTTCTAGAACACGATGGGAGATGTTTTCTGTGCTGGCACAGTTTTTCCTAGCCAGACATAGTGGAAAAGCGTTTTGCCGAGGTGTAGACTACAAAAGACGCGAAAGACGAAGGTAGGATGCTCTCCGGAGGTAAGAGCCGCTGCCGGGCGTCTTTCGGCAGAAGCCGCGCTAAGGAGAGCACTGTGAGCGGCACAATCGTCTTTGCGCGAAGAAGCCGCTTCTTGGGCTCCGGCAGCCGGCGAGAGCGGCAGCTTCGGGAAGGTGAAGAAGCAAGCTGTACAACACTGGGATTGTGTGCGCACCTTGCCAACTGATAGAAAACAGTACCTTTGCACTCTCCTGACTTTTCCAATCACAGGAACATTCGATTGGAAGCTGTTTTGGACAACTTTTCTTTTCTTCCTGCCAAACACTTGGCAGACATCCGTGCAACTTCTAGAACACGATGGGAGATGTTTTCTGTGCTGGCACAGTTTTTCCTAGCCAGACATAGTGGAAAAGCTTTTTGCCGAGGTGTAGACTACATAAGACGCGAAAGACGAAGGTAGGATGCTCTCCGGAGGTAAGAGCCGCTGCCGGGCGTCTTTCGGCAGAAGCCGCGCTAAGGAGAGCCCTGTGAGCGGCACAATCGTCTTTGCGCGAAGAAGCCGCTTCTTGGGCTCCGGCAGCCGGCGAGAGCGGCAGCTTCGGGAAGGTGAAGAAGCAAGCTGTACAACACTGGGATTGTGTGCGCACCTTGCCAACTGATAGAAAACAGTACCTTTGCACTCTCCTGACTTTTCCAATCACAGGAACATTCGATTGGAAGCTGTTTTGGACAACTTTTCTTTTCTTCCTGCCAAACACTTGGCAGACATCCGTGCAACTTCTAGAACACGATGGGAGATGTTTTCTGTGCTGGCACAGTTTTTCCTAGCCAGACATAGTGGAAAAGCGTTTTGCTAAGATGTAGACTACAAAAGACGCGAAAGACGAAGGTAGGATGCTCTCCGGAGGTAAGAGCCGCTGCCGGGCGTCTTTCGGCAGAAGCCGCGCTAAGGAGAGCACTGTGAGCGGCACAATCGTCTTTGCGCGAAGAAGCCGCTTCTTGGGCTCCGGCAGCCGGCGAGAGCGGCAGCTTCGGGAAGGTGAAGAAGCAAGCTGTACAACACTGGGATTGTGTGCGCACCTTGCCAACTGATAGAAAACAGTATCTTTGCACTCTCCTGACTTTTCCAATCACATGAACATTCGATTGGAAGCTGTTTTGAACAACTTTTCTTTTCTTCCTGCCAAACACTTGGCAGACATCCGTGCAACTTCTAGAACACGATGGGAGATGTTTTCTGTGCTGGCACAGTTTTTCCTAGCCAGACATAGTGGAAAAGCGTTTTGCCGAGGTGTAGACTACAAAAGACGCGAAAGACGAAGGTAGGATGCTCTCCGGAGGTAAGAGCCGCTGCCGGGCGTCTTTCGGCAGAAGCCGCGCTAAGGAGAGCCCTGTGAGCGGCACAATCGTCTTTGCGCGAAGAAGCCGCTTCTTGGGCTCCGGCAGCCGGCGAGAGCGGCAGCTTCGGGAAGGTGAAGAAGCAAGCTGTACAACACTGGGATTGTGTGCGCACCTTGCCAACTGATAGAAAACAGTACCTTTGCACTCTCCTGACTTTTCCAATCACAGGAACATTCGATTGGAAGCTGTTTTGGACAACTTTTCTTTTCTTCCTGCCAAACACTTGGCAGACATCCGTGCAACTTCTAGAACACGATGGGAGATGTTTTCTGTGCTGGCACAGTTTTTCCTAGCCAGACATAGTGGAAAAGCTTTTTGCCGAGGTGTAGACTACATAAGACGCGAAAGACGAAGGTAGGATGCTCTCCGGAGGTAAGAGCCGCTGCCGGGCGTCTTTCGGCAGAAGCCGCGCTAAGGAGAGCCCTGTGAGCGGCACAATCGTCTTTGCGCGAAGAAGCCGCTTCTTGGGCTCCGGCAGCCGGCGAGAGCGGCAGCTTCGGGAAGGTGAAGAAGCAAGCTGTACAACACTGGGATTGTGTGCGCACCTTGCCAACTGATAGAAAACAGTACCTTTGCACTCTCCTGACTTTTCCAATCACAGGAACATTCGATTGGAAGCTGTTTTGGACAACTTTTCTTTTCTTCCTGCCAAACACTTGGCAGACATCCGTGCAACTTCTAGAACACGATGGGAGATGTTTTCTGTGCTGGCACAGTTTTTCCTAGCCAGACATAGTGGAAAAGCTTTTTGCCGAGGTGTAGACTACATAAGACGCGAAAGACGAAGGTAGGATGCTCTCCGGAGGTAAGAGCCGCTGCCGGGCGTCTTTCGGCAGAAGCCGCGCTAAGGAGAGCACTGTGAGCGGCACAATCGTCTTTGCGCGAAGAAGCCGCTTCTTGGGCTCCGGCAGCCGGCGAGAGCGGCAGCTTCGGGAAGGTGAAGAAGCAAGCTGTACAACACTGGGATTGTGTGCGCACCTTGCCAACTGATAGAAAACAGTACCTTTGCACTCTCCTGACTTTTCCAATCACAGGAACATTCGATTGGAAGCTGTTTTGGACAACTTTTCTTTTCTTCCTGCCAAACACTTGGCAGACATCCGTGCAACTTCTAGAACACGATGGGAGATGTTTTCTGTGCTGGCACAGTTTTTCCTAGCCAGACATAGTGGAAAAGCTTTTTGCCGAGGTGTAGACTACATAAGACGCGAAAGACGAAGGTAGGATGCTCTCCGGAGGTAAGAGCCGCTGCCGGGCGTCTTTCGGCAGAAGCCGCGCTAAGGAGAGCACTGTGAGCGGCACAATCGTCTTTGCGCGAAGAAGCCGCTTCTTGGGCTCCGGCAGCCGGCGAGAGCGGCAGCTTCGGGAAGGTGAAGAAGCAAGCTGTACAACACTGGGATTGTGTGCGCACCTTGCCAACTGATAGAAAACAGTACCTTTGCACTCTCCTGACTTTTCCAATCACAGGAACATTCGATTGGAAGCTGTTTTGGACAACTTTTCTTTTCTTCCTGCCAAACACTTGGCAGACATCCGTGCAACTTCTAGAACACGATGGGAGATGTTTTCTGTGCTGGCACAGTTTTTCCTAGCCAGACATAGTGGAAAAGCGTTTTGCCGAGGTGTAGACTACAAAAGACGCGAAAGACGAAGGTAGGATGCTCTCCGGAGGTAAGAGCCGCTGCCGGGCGTCTTTCGGCAGAAGCCGCGCTAAGGAGAGCACTGTGAGCGGCACAATCGTCTTTGCGCGAAGAAGCCGCTTCTTGGGCTCCGGCAGCCGGCGAGAGCGGCAGCTTCGGGAAGGTGAAGAAGCAAGCTGTACAACACTGGGATTGTGTGCGCACCTTGCCAACTGATAGAAAACAGTACCTTTGCACTCTCCTGACTTTTCCAATCACAGGAACATTCGATTGGAAGCTGTTTTGGACAACTTTTCTTTTCTTCCTGCCAAACACTTGGCAGACATCCGTGCAACTTCTAGAACACGATGGGAGATGTTTTCTGTGCTGGCACAGTTTTTCCTAGCCAGACATAGTGGAAAAGCGTTTTGCTAAGATGTAGACTACAAAAGACGCGAAAGACGAAGGTAGGATGCTCTCCGGAGTTAAGAGCCGCTGCCGGGCGTCTTTCGGCAGAAGCCGCGCTAAGGAGAGCACTGTGAGCGGCACAATCGTCTTTGCGCGAAGAAGCCGCTTCTTGGGCTCCGGCAGCCGGCGAGAGCGGCAGCTTCGGGAAGGTGAAGAAGCAAGCTGTACAACACTGGGATTGTGTGCGCACCTTGCCAACTGATAGAAAACAGTACCTTTGCACTCTCCTGACTTTTCCAATCACAGGAACATTCGATTGGAAGCTGTTTTGGACAACTTTTCTTTTCTTCCTGCCAAACACTTGGCAGACATCCGTGCAACTTCTAGAACACGATGGGAGATGTTTTCTGTGCTGGCACAGTTTTTCCTAGCCAGACATAGTGGAAAAGCTTTTTGCCGAGGTGTAGATGAGAAGAGGAGCTAAAGACGAAGGTAGGATGCTCTCCGGAGGTAAGAGCCGCTGCCGGGCGTCTTTCGGCAGAAGCCGCGCTAAGGAGAGCACTGTGAGCGGCACAATCGTCTTTGCGAGAAGAAGCCGCTTCTTGGGCTCCGGCAGCCGGCGAGAGCGGCAGCTTCGGGAAGGTGAAGAAGCAAGCTGTACAACACTGGGATTGTGTGCGCACCTTGCCAACTGATAGAAAACAGTACCTTTGCACTCTCCTGACTTTTCCAATCACAGGAACATTCGATTGGAAGCTGTTTTGGACAACTTTTCTTTTCTTCCTGCCAAACACTTGGCAGACATCCGTGCAACTTCTAGAACACGATGGGAGATGTTTTCTGTGCTGGCACAGTTTTTCCTAGCCAGACATAGTGGAAAAGCTTTTTGCCGAGGTGTAGATGAGAAGAGGAGCTAAAGAGTGGATGTTAGCAAATGACACCCATCTTCAAAAAAGGCAATTAAGAGGACTCGCCATAGTACAAACCAGCCAGCCTCTTTTTTATCCCCAGGAAGTTGATGAAGCAGCTCTTCCTGGAAATCCTTGCCAGGCACATGACAGATGACCAAATAATGTAGTTAGCATGATTTTTCAGGGGAATTTCATGCTGAACATCACTTTAAACTCCTCTGATGAATCAACTTGACTGGTAGATGAAGGGAATATTATCTGCCTGGGCTTCAGGGAGGTTTTTGACATACCTCTACATGGCATCACACATACATATGGAAGCAATAGTGCAAAGGGGAGGGAATCAGTGTCTTTTCAGTGATGCTGAGGGAAAAGACAAGAGGCAGTGGGCACACACTGAAATACAGGAGATTGCCTTTGAACATCAGTAAATGTTTCTTTACTGTCAGGGTGACTGAACCACGGCACAGACTGCCCAGAAAGATTGTGGAGCCTGGATCTTTGAAGACATTAAAAGTACACCCAGATAGAATCCTGGGCAAGAGGCTCTAGCTATCCTGGTTTAGGCAGGGGGGTTGGGCCTGGTTAGCCCCACCAACCCCTTCCACTCTCTTTCATTCTGTGCTAGTGAATTCTCTTCAAGATGCATTTCAAAGCGCTGGCATGACAAAGTTCTGTGCAGACAGAGATCCAAATGGACATGGCATCTAAGTTCCTTAAGCAGTGTTCAAGAAGAATGTAAAACTCTGGCACAAGTGTCTCTTCCCTAACTGAATCCCTTTCATGGGAAAATTCCCAGCTCTAGAAAGATCTTCTGATACGCATGCTTAAGACTGACACTGGCTGAGCAAATTTCTCCCTATGTATATCTAAGACCAGTTAGGATCTTCACCCAAAGTGCAGTCAACATAGTCACAGAATGCCTATTGTTAAGAAGTGACAGCTTCCATCAGAATGGCAGCTATTGGTCCACAAAATGGATTAATGGATGGGAATTATCTACGTGGGTTAAAAACAAAAATAAAGAGTTGGTCTTTATTTATCAATTTCATGGCAATATTGATAAGGGAAGAAAAAGATCTAAGTCCTTGACTTTCTGGACTCGAGGAAAGATTTTAAAAATTCCTTGTAAAAATGTATGATCACAATCAGACTATTGAAACCATTTTAGTTGGGAACAAAGTTCCAAAATTGTCTAGATAGTGGCAAAGAAGCCAAGAAAATAGGAAAGAAACAAAAAGAGAGCAAAAGAGTCAGCTTCAGTGTACAAGCTCGTTCTAGAAGTAGTCTGCTGGGAAAAGGAACCCCCAGCTAAATTTCCAATGTATTCCTGCGCTTGATTCAGTAACTGGTCAATGTAAAAACCAATCCTTTTGTACAACTTCTTCCAGCAACAAAAACTCCAACAGGTTGACACTACCATCATGCCTGTTCCAGACATATTTAAAAGAGAAATGATGATTTTCTTGAAAACCTACTTACATAAAAGTTGCAAGATGGTGGAGGGATTCCCACATCCTCCTTCCTCCATCTGGCTTGAAAGTATATTTGATAAAATATGCAACAAAGCACATGATTTATAAGGGAGAGTCAAATGGATGATTTGGGAATCGATCTCTTGTTGATAGTAAACTTCATATCCACTCGGTGTGACCTTTTTAAAACAAAATGTGGAGCTGAGGCATGAATCTGCCACAACAATTGTAAAGCAAACATACACACTCCCCTTCATATGCCCCCCCCTCCACACACACCTAGGCACACACAGAGATCAGCATAGCAGATCATGAACACCTTGGAAAAGACTGAAATGCTAAATGCCTCTCTTGATGGGCAAAAGAGCTGGTGCAGTAATTCAAATGCCTGGTACAAAAATTCTGTTTAATATTTAGCTCCTATTTAAAACACAGCTTTTCATTTCATTCTATTTACAGAATATTTTCATTTCATTTGTTTCTTTAAAATTACTTAGTTCTCACCTGTTGTATGTCTAGGAATATTTTCTTCCAAAAATAGAAAAAAATAGATGATATCTTTTCAGCAGAAAACATTGGTTGATACAATTTTAAACCATCATGATATGGAAGAATTCTTCTGTCCCTCTCGAAGGTGGAAGAAGCATTTGGATCACAGATCATCTACAATGAAATACTTGACATGTTTAAGATGCTTTCAATCAATTTTGATCGTCAATTGCTTATTTGTTGTAAACAGTAATTTTTCAGTGAAGGGAAAGCGTGTGTGGTATATCTACATGATATGTTCAAAGGCAGTTCCTACTAATGGCCAGGCTGAATTCCAGTAAATAATGTCCCGAATGATATTTTGCCGCCTTCTTTGGCACTTCATGAAATCTTACCCCGATGAAGTGCTGAAACACAGAGATTTTCTCTTAGAGAGTGTCTCATGTTGTAACCTATCCCATGGATTTTATGCTGTAATTCTTATCTCTTTTAAAATTTACTATCTTCTGTACAGTTTTCATGAAACTTTCTGTTACAGTAGTGAATAGCACAGATAAATGTCATTTTGTACAACTTTGAATTTACCCCAAGAGCTGAGAGAAAACTTGATCCTATACATCAATCCGAGTTTCTTCTATAGTCCAACTTTGTTTCTCTACCATCAAGCTTCTCCTTTGTTGCTGCTCCAAGCCCCGTCCAAGGTGACCTTGAATACTTTCAGGGATGGGACACCCACAACTTCTCTGGGCAACCTGTTCCAGTGTTCCAGCACTCCCACAGTAAAAAAGGCCTTCCTTTCATCTAATATGTGTAGGAAATCATAAATCTAGGCATAGAAGCTTGGAGTGCAAATTTGAAATTCTTTGGATTTGAAGCACATTTTATATGAATACTGACTTACAGATGACTAAAAGATGTTGATGGGCATTTGAGCTGACAAGTTTTGAAAAAGTGCACGGAAATTAAAATTGAAACCACTAAAATTAAAAACTCCTTGCCATTTTCTTTTTCCTCTCCTATTCAAAATTGCATATGTCAGATATCAGTGCTTCATGCAAACCTCTCAGATGCTCTCAGAGAAAAAGCTTTTCTTTCAGACTAAGTTGCGGTTGACGTAGAACACTAGCAGGAGTGAAAGATTTTCTGGGCATCGGGGCAGCCCGTTCTCCTTGGATTTGTGTGCAGAATGCATTTTATCCAAACTGGAAAATAGATCCCAGCTCTGTTCTATTCATCATTCTTACTTCATCAGGCCAGAAGATTCTGTGAAAAGTAGCCTGTGGACCTTGAAGACAGCGCATGTGAACCAGATGAGAGGTGATAGAGAAGTTGAGGGAGAGAAGAAAGAGCATGAGGCTGAAACCAGAAAGTATTTCTCCACGTGATCATGGAAGATTGCAGGAGCCACTTGGTACTATCAAACCAGCCCGACTTGGCACTGGTGCCACCTTGGGTCTGGGAGCCATGTTGCATATCGTGCATTTTAAGGAGCCAGCTGGCCACACCCAGCCATATGCCCCCAAACACAAACCAAGGCCCTTTTCTCTGGCAAACAAAACTCAGCTGCCCTGCTTCTGGATGGCAGATTGCAGGAACCACTTGGTACTATCAAACCAGCCCAACTTGGCACTGGTGCCACCATGGGTCTGGTCACCATCCTGCCTATTGTAGCTTTTCAGGAGCCAGCCGGTCACTCTCAGCCATAGGCCCCCAAACACAAACCTCGGCCCGTTTCCCTGGCAAACAAAAGTAAGCTGCCCCGCTTCTGGATGGCAGATTGCAGGAGCTACTTAGTACTATCAAATCAGCCCGACTTGGCACAGGTGCCACCTTGGATCTGGGAACCATCCTGTGTATCGTGGATTTTCAGGGGCCAGCCAGCCACTCTCAGCCATATGCCCCCAAAAACAAACCACGGACCTTTTCTCTGGCAAACAAAACTCAACTGCCCCTCTTCTGGATGGCAAATTTTAGGACGCACTTTGTACTACGAAAACCGCCCGACGTGGCACTGGTGCCACCTTGTGTCAGGGAACCATCCTGCATATCGAGCTTTTTAAGGAGCCAGCCGGCCAGGCCCAGCCATATACCCCCAAAAACAAACCACGGACCATTTCTCATGGAAACAAAAATCCGCTGCCCCGCGTCTGGATGGCAGATTGCAGGAGCCACTTTGCACCATCAAACCAGCCCGACTTGGCACTGGTGCCACCTTGGGTCTGGGAACAATCCTGCGTATCGTACATATTCAGGAACCAGCCGAACACTCCCAGCCACAGGCCCCCAAACACAAACAACGGCCCATTTCCCTGGCAAACAAAACTCAGCTGCCCCGCTTCTGGATGGCAGTTTGCAGGAGCCACTTGGGACTATCAAACCAGCCCGACTTGGCACTGGTGCCACCTTGGGTCTGGGAACCATCCTGCGTATGGTGGATTCTAAGGAGCCAGCCGGCCACTCCCAGCCACAGGCCCCCAACAAAAACCACGGCCCTTTTTTCTGGCAAACAAAACTTAGCTGCCTCACTTCTGGATGGCAGATTGCAGGAGCCACTTGGTGTAATCAAACCAGCCCGACTTGGCACTGGTGCCACCTTGGGTCTGGGAACCATCCTGCGTATCGTGGATTCTAAGGAGCCAGCCGGCCACTCCCAGCCACAGGCCCCCAAACAAAATCAACGGCGCTGTTCCCTGGAAAACAAAACACGCCTGCCAACTTTTTGATGGAGTTTGCAGGAGCCACTTGGTACTATCAAACCAGCCCGACTTGGCACTGGTGCCACCTTGGGTCTGGGAAACATCCTGCGTATCGTGGATTCTTAGGAGCCAGCCGGCCACTCCTAGCCACAGGCCCCCAGACAAAAACCTAGGCCTATTTCTCTGGCAAACAAAAGTAAGCTGCCCCGCTTCTGGATGGCAGATTGCAGGAGACACTTGGTACTATCAAACCAGCCCAACTTGGCACTGGTGCCACCTTGGATCTGGGAACCATGCTGTGTATCGTGGATATTCAGGGGCCAGCCGGCCACTCTCAGCCATATGTCCCCAAACAGAAACCTCGGCCCGTTTCTCTGGCAAACAAAACTCAACTGCCCCTCTTCTGGATGGCAAATTGCAGGATGAACTTGATACTAAAACCGCAGGCCGACTTGGTAGTGGTGACACCTTGGACCTGGGAACCATCATGCGTATCGAGCATTTTAAGGAGCCAGCCGGCCACTCCCAGCAATATGCCCCCAAAAACAATCCACGGAATTTTTCTCTGGCAAACAAAAATCAGCTGCCCCGCTTCTGGATGGCAGATTGCAGGAGCCACTTTGCACCATCAAACCAGCCCGACTTGGCACTGGTGCCACCTTGCATCTGGGAACCATGCTGCCTAGCGTGGATTTTCAGGAGCCAGCCGGCCACTCTCAGCCATAGGCCCCCAAACAAAACCCACGGCCCGTTTCCCTGGCAAACAAAATTAAGCTGCCCCGCTTCTGGATGGCAGATTGCAGGACGCACTTGGTAGTATCAAACCAGCCCGACTTGGCACTGGTGCCACCTTGGGTCTGGGAACCATCCTGCGTATTGTGGGTTCAAAGGAGCCAGCCGGCCACTCCCAGCCACAGGCCCCCAAATACAAACAACGGCGCTTTTCCCTGGAAAACAAAACTCGCCTGCCAACTTTTTGATGGCAGATTGCAGGAGCCACTTGGTACTATCAAACCAGCCCAACTTGGCACTGGTGCCACCATGGGTCTGGTCACCATCCTGCCTATCGTAACTTTTCAGGAGCCAGCCGGTCACTCCCAGCCATAGGTCCCCAGTCACAAACCTCGGCCCGTTTCCCTGGCAAACAAAAGTAAGCTGCCCCGCTTCTGGATGGCAGATTGCAGGAGCCACTTGGTACTATCAAACCAGCCCAACTTGGCACTGGTGCCACCTCTGGTCTGGGAACCATGCTGCGTAACACAGATTCTACGGCGCCAGTCGGCCACTCCCAGCCACAAGCTCCCAAACACAAACAACGGCGCTATTCTCTGGCAAACAAAACTCCACTGCCCCTCTTCTGGATGGCAAATTGCAGGACGCACTTGGTACTATAAAAACAGCCCGACTTGGCACTGGTGCCACCTTGGGTCTGGGAACCATCCTGCGTATCGATCTTTTTAATGAGACAGCCGGCCACTCCCAGCCATATGCCCCCAAACACAACCCACGGCCCTTTTCTCTGGCAAACAAAACTCAACTGCACCGCTTCTGGATGGCAGATTGCAGGAGCCACTTGGTACTATCAAACCAGCCCGACTTGGCACTGGTGCCACCTTGGGTCTGGGAACCATCCTGCGTATGGTGGATTCTAAGGAGCCAGCCGGCCACTCCCAGCCACAGGCCCCCAACAAAAACCACGGCCCTTTTTTCTGGCAAACAAAACTTAGCTGCCTCACTTCTGGATGGCAGATTGCAGGAGCCACTTGGTGTAATCAAACCAGCCCGACTTGGCACTGGTGCCACCTTGGGTCTGGGAACCATCCTGCGTATCGTGGATTCTAAGGAGCCAGCCGGCCACTCCCAGCCACAGGCCCCCAAACAAAATCAACGGCGCTGTTCCCCGGAAAACAAAACACGCCTGCCAACTTTTTGATGGAGTTTGCAGGAGCCACTTGGTACTATCAAACCAGCCCGACTTGGCACTGGTGCCACCTTGGGTCTGGGAAACATCCTGCGTATCGTGGATTCTTAGGAGCCAGCCGGCCACTCCTAGCCACAGGCCCCCAGACAAAAACCTAGGCCTATTTCTCTGGCAAACAAAAGTAAGCTGCCCCGCTTCTGGATGGCAGATTGCAGGAGACACTTGGTACTATCAAACCAGCCCAACTTGGCACTGGTGCCACCTTGGATCTGGGAACCATGCTGTGTATCGTGGATATTCAGGGGCCAGCCGGCCACTCTCAGCCATATGTCCCCAAACAGAAACCTCGGCCCGTTTCTCTGGCAAACAAAACTCAACTGCCCCTCTTCTGGATGGCAAATTGCAGGATGAACTTGATACTAAAACCGCAGGCCGACTTGGTAGTGGTGACACCTTGGACCTGGGAACCATCATGCGTATCGAGCATTTTAAGGAGCCAGCCGGCCACTCCCAGCAATATGCCCCCAAAAACAATCCACGGAATTTTTCTCTGGCAAACAAAAATCAGCTGCCCCGCTTCTGGATGGCAGATTGCAGGAGCCACTTTGCACCATCAAACCAGCCCGACTTGGCACTGGTGCCACCTTGCATCTGGGAACCATGCTGCCTAGCGTGGATTTTCAGGAGCCAGCCGGCCACTCTCAGCCATAGGCCCCCAAACAAAACCCACGGCCCGTTTCCCTGGCAAACAAAATTAAGCTGCCCCGCTTCTGGATGGCAGATTGCAGGACGCACTTGGTAGTATCAAACCAGCCCGACTTGGCACTGGTGCCACCTTGGGTCTGGGAACCATCCTGCGTATCATGGATTTTCAGGAGCCAGCCGTCCACTGCCAGCCACAGGCCCCGAAACACAAACAACAGCCTTTTTCTCTGGCAAACAAAATTCAGCTGCCCCGCTTCTGGATGGCAGATTGCAGGAACCACTTGGTACTAACAAACCAGCCCGACTTGGCACTGGTGCCACCTTGGGTCTGGGAACCATCCTGCGTATCGTGGATTCTAAGGAGCCAGCTGGCCACTCCCTGCCACAGGCGCCCAAAACACACACAACGGTGCTTTTCCCTGGAAAACAAAACTCGCCTGCCAAACATTTGATGGCAGATTGCAGGAGCCACTTGGTACTATCAAACCAGCCCAACTTGGCACTGGTGCCACCATGGGTCTGGTCACCATCCTGCCTATCGTAGCTTTTCAGGTGCCAGCCAGCCACCCCCAGCCAGAGGCCCCTAGACAAATATTTCGGCCCGTTTCCCTGGCAAACAAAAGTAAGCTACCCCGCTTCTGGATGGCAGATTGCAGGAGCCACTTTGCACCATCAAACCAGCCCAACTTGGCACTGGTGCCACCTCTGGTCTGGGAACCATCCTGCGTATCGTGGGTTCTAAGGAGCCAGCTGGCCACTCCCAGCCACAGGCCCCCAGACACAAACAACGGCGCTTTTCCCTGGAAAACAAAACTCGCCTGCCAACTTTTTGATGGCAGATTGCCGGAGCCACTTGGTACTATCAAACCAGCCCAACTTGGCACTGGTGCCACCATGGGTCTGGTCACCATCCTGCCTATCGTAGCTTTTCAGGAGCCAGCCGGTCACTCCCAGCCATAGGCCCCCAGACACAAACCTCGGCCCGTTTCCCTGGCAAACAAAAGTAAGCTGCCCCGCTTCTGCATGGCAGATTGCAGGAGCTATTTAGTACTATCAAACCAGCCCGACTTGGCACTGGTGACACCTCTGGTCTGGGAACCATCCTGCCTATCGTGGATTTTCAGGGGCCAGCCGGCCACTCTCAGCCATATGCCCCCAAAAACAAACCACGGCCCTTTTCTCTGGCAAACAAAACTCAACTGCCCCTCTTCTGGATGGCAAATTTTAGGACGCACTTTGTACTACGAAAACCGCCCGACGTGGCACTGGTGCCACCTTGTGTCAGGGAACCATCCTGCATATCGAGCTTTTTAAGGAGCCAGCCGGCCACGCCCAGCCATATACCCCCAAAAACAAACCACGGACCATTTCTCATGGAAACAAAAATCCGCTGCCCCGCGTCTGGATGGCAGATTGCAGGAGCCACTTTGCACCATCAAGCCAGCCCGACTTGGCACTGGTGCCACCTTGGGTCTGGGAACAATCCTGCATATCGTGGATTCTAAGGAGCCAGCCGGCCACTCCCAGCCACAGGCCCCCAAACACAAACAACGGCGCTTTTCCCTGGAAAACAAAACTCGCCTGCCAGCTTTTTGATGGCAGATTGCAGGAGCCACTTGGTACTATCAAATCATCCCAACTTGGCACTGGTGCCACTATGGGTCTGGGAACCATCCTGCCTATTGTAGCTTTTCAGGAGCCAGCCGGTCACTCCCAGCCATAGGCCCCCAGACACAAACCTCGGACCGTTTCCCTGGCAAACAAAATTAAGCTGCCCCGATTCTGGATGGCAGATTGCAGGAGCCACTTGGTAGTGTCAAACCAGCCCGACTTGGCACTGGTGCCACCATGGGTCTGGTAAACATCCTGCCTATCGTAGCTTTTCAGGAGCCAGCCGGTCACTCCTTGCCATAGGCCCCCAGACACAAACCTCGGCCCGTATCCCTGGCAAACAAAAGTAAACTGCCCCGCTTTTGGATGGCAGATTGCAGGATGCATTTGGTACTATCAAACCTGCCCGACTTGGCCCTCGTGCCACCTTGGCTCTGGGAACCATGCTGCGTAACGTAGATTCTACGAGGACAGGCGGCCACTCCCAGCCACAGGCCTCTAAACAAAAACAACGGCGCTTTTCCCTGGAAAACAAAACTCGCCTGCCAAATTTTTGATGGCAGATTGCAGGAGCCACTTGGTACTATCAAACCAGCCCAACTTGGTACTGGTGCCACCATGGGTCTGGTCACCATCCTGCCTATCGTAGCTTTTCAGGAGCCAGCCGGTCACTCCCAGCCATAGGCCCCCAGACAAATATCTCGGCCCGTTTCCCTGGCAAACAAAAGTAAGCTGCCCCGCTTCTGGATGGCAGATTACAGCAGCCACATGGTACTATCAAACCAGGCCAACATGGCACTGGTGCCACCTTGGCTCTGGGAACCATCCTGCCTATCGTGGATTTTCAGGCGCCAGTCGGCCACTCTCAGCCATATGCCCCCAAACACATACCACGGCCCTTTGCTCTGGCAAACAAAACTCAACTGCCCCTCTTCTGGATGGCAAATTGCAGGACGCACTTGGTACTACGAAAACAGCCCGACTTGGCAGTGATGCCACCTTGGGTCAGGGAACAATCCTGCGTATCGATCTTTTTAAGGAGCCAGCCGGCCACGTCCAGCCATATACCCCCCAAAAAAAACCACGGAACTTTTCTCCAGCAAACAAAAATCCGCTGCCCCGCGTCTGAATGGCAGATTTCAGGAGCTATTTAGTATTATCAAACCAGACCGACTTGGCACTGGTGCCACCATGATTCTGGTAACCATCCTGCCTATCGTAGCTTTTCAGTAGCCAGCCGGTCACTCCCAGCCATAGGCCCCCAGACACAAACCTCGGCCCGTTTCCCTGGGAAACAAAAGTAAGCTGACTCGCTTCTGGATGGCAGATTGCAGGAGCCACTTGGTACTATCAAACCAGCCCAACTTGGCACTGGTGCCACCTTGGCTCTGGGAACCATCCTGCGTATCCTGGGTTCAAAGGAGGCAGCCGGCCACTCCCAGCCACAGGCCTCTAAAGAAGAACAACGGCGCTTTTCCCTGGATAACAAAAGTCGCCTGACAACTTTTTGATGGCAGATTGCAGGAGCCACTTGGTACTATCAAACCAGCCCAACTTGGCACTGGTGCCACCATGGGTCTGGTCACCATCCTGCCTATCGTAGCTTTTCAGGAGCCAGCCGCTCACTCCCAGCCATAGGCCCCCAGACAAATATCTCGGCCCGTTTCCCTGGCAAACAAAAGTAAGCAGCCCCGCTTCTGGATGGCAGATTGCAGGAGCCACATGGTACTATCAAACCAGGCCAACATGGCACTGGTGCCACCTCTGGTCTGGGAACCATCCTGCGTATCGTGGATTCTAAGGAGCCAGCTGGCCACTGCCAGCCACAGGCCCCCAAACACAAACAACGGTGCTTTTCCCTGGAAAACAAAACTCACCTGCCAACTTTTTGATGGCAGATTGCAGGAGCCACTTGGTACTATCAAACCAGCCCAACTTGGCAACAAGTGGTTCCTGCAATCTAACATCCAGAAGCGGGGCAGCTTACTTTTGTTTGCCAGGGAAATGGACCGTTGTTTGTGTTTGGAGGCATATGGCTGGGAGTGGCCGACTGGCTCCTTAAAATCCACGATACGCAGCATGGTTCCCAGACCAGAGGTGGCACCAGTGCCAAGTCGGGCTGGTTTGATAGTACAAAGTGGCTCCTGCAATCTGCCATCCAGAAGCAGGGCAGCTTACTTTTGTTTGCCAGGGAAACGGGCCGGGCTTTCTGTCTCGGGGCCTATGGCAGGGAGTGACCGGCTGGCTCCTGAAAAGCTACGATAGGCAGGATGGTGACCAGACCCATGGTGGCACCAGTGCCAAGTTGGGCTGGTTTGATAGTACCAAGTGGCTCCTGCAATCTGCCATCAAAAAGTTGGCAGGCGAGTTTTGTTTTCCAGGGAAAAGCGCCATTGTTTGTGTTTGGGGACCTGTGGTTGGGAGTGCCCGGCTGGCTCCTTAGAAACCACGATACGCAGCATGGTTACCAGACAAGAGGTGCCACCAGGGCCAAGTTGTGCTGGTTTGATACTACCAAGTGCGTCCTGCAATCTGCCATCCAGAAGCGGGGCAGCTTACTTTTGTTTGCCACGGAAACGGGCCGTTGTTTCTGTTTGGGGGCCTGTGGCTGGGAGTGGCCGACTGGCTCCTTAGAATCCACAATACGCAGGATGGGTCCCAGACCAGAAGTGGCACCAGTGCCAAGTCGGACTGGTTTGATAGTACCAAGTGGCTCCTGCAATCTGCCATCCAGAAGCGGGGCAGCTTACTTTTGTTTGCCAGGGAAACGGGCCGAGGTTTGTGACTGGGGACATATGGCTGGGAGTGACCGGCTGGCTCCTGAAAAGTTACGATAGGCAGGATTGTGACCAGACCCATGGTGGCACCAGTGCCAAGTTGGGCTGGTTTGATAGTACCAAGTGGCTCCTGCAATCTGCCATCAAAAAGTCGGCAGGCGAGTTTTGTTTTCCAGGGAAAAGCGCCGTTGTTTGTGTCTGCGGGCCTGTGGCTGGAGTGGCCGGCTGGCTCCTTAGAATCCACGATACGCAGCATGGTTCCCAGACCCAAGGTGGCACCAGTGCCAAGTTGGGCTGGTTTGATAGTACCAAGTGGTTCCTGCAATCTGCCATCAAAAAGATGGCAGGCGAGTTTTGTTTTCCAGGGAAAAGCGTCGTTGTTTGTGTTTGGGGGCCTGTGGCTGGGAGTGGCCGGCTGGCTCCTTAGAATCCACGATACACAGCATGGTTCCCAGACCCAAGGTGGCACCAGTCCCAAGTTGGGCTGGTTTGATAGTACCAAGTGGTTCCTGCAATCTGCCATCCAGAAGCGGGGCAGCTTACTTTTGTTTGCCAGGGAAACGGGCCGAGCTTTGTGTCTGGGGGCCTATGGCTGGGAGTGACCGGCTGGCTCCTGAAAGGCTACGATAGGCAGGATGGTGACCAGACCCATGGTGGCACCAGTGCCAAGTTGGGCTGGTTTGATAGTACCAAGTGGCTCCTGCAATCTGCCATCAAAAACTTGGCAGGCGAGTTTTGTTTTCCAGGGAAAAGCGCCGTTGTTTGTGTTTGGGGGCCTGTGGCTGGGAGTGGCCGGCTGGCTAATTAGAATCCACGACAGGCAGGATGGTTCCCAGACCAGAGGTGACACCAGTGCCAAGTCGGGCTAGTTTGATGGTGAAAAGTGGCTCCTGCAATCTGCCATCCAGAAGCGGGTTAACTTACTTTTGTTTGCCAGGGAAAAGGGCCGAGGTTTTTGTCTGGGGGCCTATGGCTGGGAGTGACCGGCTGTCTCCTGAAAAGCTACGATAGGCAGGATGGTGACCAGACCCATGGTGGCACCAGTGCCAAGTTGGGCTGGTTTGATAGTACCAAGTGGCTCCTGCAATCTGCCATCAAAAAGTTGGCAGGCGAGTTTGTTATCCAGGGAAAAGCGCCGTTGTTTTTGTTTGGGGGCCTGTGGCTGGGAGTGGCCGGATGGCTAATTAGAATCCACGATACGCAGCATGGTTCCCAGACCAGAGGTGGCACCAGTTCCAAGTTGGGCTGGTTTGATACTACCAAGTGCGTCCTGCAATCTGCCATCCAGAAGCGGGGCAGCTTACTTTTGTTTGCCAGGGAAACGGGCCGAGGTTTTGTCTGGGGGCCTATGGCAGGGAGTGACCGGCTGGCTCCTGAAAAACTACGATAGGCAGGATGGTGACCAGACCCATGGTGGCACCAGTGCCAAGTTGGGCTGGTTTGATAGTACCAAGTGGCTCCTGCAATCTGCCATCAAAATGTTGGCAGGCAAGTTTTGTTTTCCAGGGAAAAGCGCCGTTGTTTTTGTTTGGGGGCCTGTGGCTGGGAGTGGCCGGCTGGCTCCTTAGAATCCACAATACGCAGCATGGTTCCCAGACCCAAGGTGGCACCAGTGCCAAGTTGGGCTGGTTTGATTGTAGCAAATGGTTCCTGCAATCTACCATCCAGAAGCGGGGCAGCTTACTTTTGTTTGCCAGGGAAACGGGCCGAGCTTTGTGTCTGGGGGCCTATGGCTGGGAGTGACCGGCTGGCTCCTGAAAAGCTACGATAGGCAGGATGGTGACCAGACCCATGGTGGCACCAGTGCCATGTTCGGCTGATTTCATAGTACCAAGTGACTTCTGCAATCTGCCATCAAAAAGCTGGCAGGCGAGTTTTGTTTTCCAGGGAAAAGCGCCGTTGTTTTTGTTTGGGGGCCTGTGGCTGGGAGTGGCCGGCTGGCTCCTTAGGATCCACGATACCCAGGATGGTTCCCAGACCAGAGGTGGCACCAGTACCAAGTCGGGCTGGTTTGATAATAACAAGTGGATCCTGCAATCTGCCATCCAGAAGCGGGGCAGCTTACTTTTGTTTGCCAGGGAAACGGGCCGAGCTTTGTGTCTGGGGGCCTATGGCTGGGAGTGACCGGCCGGCTCCTGAAAAGCTACGATAGGCAGGATGGTGACCAGACCCATGGTGGCACCAGTGCCAAGTCGGGCTGGTTTGATAGTACCAAGTGGCTCCTGCAATCTGCCATCCAGACGCGGGGCAGCGGATTTTTGCTTGCTGGAGAAAAGTTCCGTGGGTTTTTTTTGGGGGTATATGGCTGGACGTTGCCGGCTGACTCCTTAAAAACATCGATACGCAGGATGGTTCCCTGACCCAAGGTGGCATCACTGCCAAGTCGGGCTGTTTTCGTAGTACCAAGTGGCTCCTGCAATTTGCCATCCAGAAGAGGGGCAGTTGAGTTTTGTTTACCAGAGAAAAGGGCCGTGGTTTGTGTTTTGGGGCATATGGCTGAGAGTGGCCGGCTGGCGCCTGAAAATCCACGATAAGCAGGATGGTTCCCAGAGCCAAGGTGGCACCAGTGCCATGTTGGCCTGGTTTGATAGTACCATGTGGCTCCTGCAATCTGCCATCCAGAAGCGGGGCAGCTTACTTTTGTTTGCCAGGGAAACGGGCCGAGGTATTTGTCTGGGGGCCTATGGCTGGGAGTGACCGGCTGGCTCCTGAAAAGCTACGATAGGCAGGATGGTGACCAGACCCATGGTGGCACCAGTGCCAAGTTGGGCTGGTTTGATAGTACCAAGTGGCTCCTGCAATCTGCCATCAAAAAGTTGGCAGGCGAGTTTTGTTTTCCAGGGTAACGCGCCGTTGTTTTTGTTTAGAGGCCTGTGGCTGGGAGTGTCCGCCTGTCCTCTTAGAATCTACGTTACGCAGCATGGTTCCCAGAGCCAAGGTGACACCAGTGCCAAGTTGGGCTGGTTTGATAGTAGCAAGTGGTTCCTGCAATCTGCCATCCAGAAGAGGGGCAGCTTACTTTTGTTTGCCAGGGAAACGGGCCGAGGTATTTCTCTGGGGGCCTATGGCAGGGAGTGACCGGCCGGCTCCTGAAAAGCTAAGATAGGCAGGATGTTTACCAGACCCATGATGGCACCAGTGCCAAGTTGGGCTAATTTGATACTACCAAGTGGCTCCTGCAATCTGCCATCCAGAATCGGGGGTGCTTACTTTTGTTTTCCAGGGAAACGGGCCGAGGTTTGTGTCTGGGGGTTTATGGCTGGGAGTGACCGGCTGGCTCCTGAAAAGCTACGATAGGCAGGATGGTGACCAGACCCATGGTGGCACCAGTGCCAAGTTGGGCTGGTTTGATAGTACCAAGTGGCTCCTGCAATCTGCCATCAAAATGTTGGCAGGCGAGTTTTGTTTTCCAGGGAAAAGCGCCGTTGTTTGTGTTTGGGCGCCTGTGGCACGGAGTGGCCGGGTGGCTGCTTAGAATCCACGATACGCAGGATGGTTCCCAGACCCAAGGTGGCACCAGTGCCAAGTCGGGCTGTTTTGACACTACCAAGTGGCTCCTGCAATCTGCCATCCAGAATCGGGGCAGCTTAATTTTGTTTGCCAGGGAAACGGTCCGAGGTTTGTGATGGGGGCCTATGGCTGGGAGTGACCGGCTGGCTCCTGAAATGGTACAATTGGCAGGATGGTTCCCAGACCCATAGTGGCACCAGTGCCAAGTTGGGATGATTTGATAGTACCAAGTGGCTCCTGCAATCTGCCATCAAAAAGCTGGCAGGCGAGTTTTGTTTTCCAGGGAAAAGCGCCGTTGATTGTATTTGGGGGCCTGTGGCTGGGAGTGGCCGCCTGGCGCCTTAGAATCTACGTTACGCAGCATGGTTCCCAGACCCAAAGTGGCACCAGTGTCAAGTTGGGCTGGTTTGAGAGTACCAAGTGGCTCCTGCAATCTGCCATCCAGAAGCGGGGTAGCTTACTTTTGTTTGCCAGGGAAACGGGCAGAGCTTTCTGTCTGGGGGCCTATGGTTGGGAGTAACCGGCTGGCTCCTGAAAAGCTACGATAGGCAGGATGGTTCCCAGATCCAAGATGGCACCAGTGCCAAGTCGGGGTGGTTTGATGGTGCAACGTGGCTCCTGCAATCTGCCATCCTGACGCGGGGCAGCGGATTTTTGTTTCCAAGAGAAATGGTCCGTGGTTTGTTTTTGGGGCTATATGGCTGGGCGTGGCCTGCTGGCTCCTTAAAAAGCTACGATAGGCAGGATGGTTCCCTGACCCAAGGTGGCACCAGTGCCAAGTCGGGCGGTTTTCGTAGTACAAAGTGCGTCCTAAAATTTGCCATCCTGAAGAGGGGCAGTTGAGTTTTGTTTACCAGAGAAAAGGGCCGTGGTTTGTTTTTGGGGGCATATGGCTGATAGTGGCCGTCTGGCGCCTGAAAATCCACGATAGGCAGGATGGTTCCCAGACCAGAGGTGGCACCAGTGCCAAGTCGGGCTGGTTTGATAGTACTAAATAGCACCTGCAATCTGCCATGCAGAAGCGGGGCAGCTTACTTTTGTTTGCCAGGGAAACGGGCCGAGGTTTGTGTCTGGGGGCCTATGGCTGGGAGTGACCGGCTGGCTCCTGAAAAGCTACGATAGGCAGGATGGTTACCAGACCCATGGTGGCACCAGTGCCAAGTTGGGCTGGTTTGATAGTACCAAGTGGTTCCTGCAATCTGCCATCAAAAAGTTGTCAGGCGAGTTTTGTTTTCCAGGGAAAAGCGCCGTTGTTTGTGTTTGGGGACTGTTGGTGGGAGTGGCCGGCTGGCTCCTTAGAACACAGGATACGCAGGATGGTTCCCAGACCCAAGGTGGCACCAGTGCCACGTCGGGCTGGTTTGATGGTGAAAAGTGGCTCCTGCAATCTGCCATCCTGAAGCGGGGTAGCTTACTTTTGTGTGCCAGGGAAACGGGCCGAGGTTTATGACTGGGGGCCTAGGGCTAGGAGTGACCGGCTGGCTCCTGAAAAGCAACAATAGGCAGGATGGTTCCCAGACCCAAGGTGGCACCAGTGCCAAGTTGGGCTGGTTTGATGGTACCAAGTGGCTCCTGCAATCTGCCATCAAAAAGTTGTCAGGCGAGTTTTGTTTTCCAGGGAAAAGCGCCGTTGATTTTGTTTGGAGGCCTGTGGCTGGCAGTGGCTGCCTGTCGTCTTAGAATCCGGGTTAAACAGCATGGTTCCCAGAGCCAAGGTGGCACCAGTGCCAAGTTGGGCTGGTTTGATGGTGCAAAGTGGCTCCTGAAATCTGCCATCCAGAAGTGCGGTAGCTTACTTTTGTGTGCCAGGGAAACAGGCCGAGGTTTGTGTCTGGGGGCCTATGGCTGGGAGTGACCGGCTGGCTCCTGAAAAGCTACGATAGGCAGGATGGTGACCAGACCCATGGTGGCACCAGTGCCAAGTTGGGCTGGTTTGATAGTACCAAGTGGCTCCTGCAATCTGCCATCAAAAAGTTGGCAGGCGAGTTTTGTTTTCCAGGGAAAAGCGCCGTTGTGTGTGTTTTGGGGCCTGTGGCTGGGAGTGGCCAGCTGGCTCCTTAGAATCCACGATACGCAGGATGGTTCCCAGACCCAAGGTGGCACCAGTGCCAAGTCGGGCTGGTTTGTTAGTACCAAGTGGTTCCTGCAATCTGCCATCCAGAAGCGGGGCAGCTGAATTTTGTTTGCCAGAGAAAAAGGCTGTTGTTTGTGTTTCGGGGCCTGTGGCTGGCAGTGGACGGCTGGGTCCTGAAAATCCATGATACGCAGCATGGTTCCCAGACCCAAGGTGGCACCAGTGCCAAGTAGGGCTGGTTTCATAGTACCCAGTGGCTCCTGCAATCTGCCATCCAGAAGAGGGGCAGTTGAGTTTTGTTTTCCAGAGAAAAGGGCCGTGGTTTGTGTTTGGGGCCTATGGCTGAGAGTGACCGGCTGGCTCCTGAAAAGCTACGATAGGCAGGATGGTGACCAGACCCATGGTGGCACCAGTGCCAAGTCGGGCTGGTTTGATAATACTAAATAGCTCCTGCAATCTGCCATCCAGACGCGGGGCAGCGGATTTTTGCTTGCTGGAGAAAAGTTCCGTGGGTTTTTTTTGGGGGTATATGGCTGGACGTTGCCGGCTGACTCCTTAAAAACATCGATACGCAGGATGGTTCCCTGACCCAAGGTGGCATCACTGCCAAGTCGGGCTGTTTTCGTAGTACCAAGTGCGTCCTGCAATTTGCCATCCAGAAGAGGGGCAGTTGAGTTTTGTTTACCAGAGAAAAGGGCCGTGGTTTGTGTTTGGGGGCATATGGCTGAGAGTGGCCGGCTGGCGCCTGAAAATCCACGATAGGCAGGATGGTTCCCAGAGCCAAGGTGGCACCAGTGCCATGTTGGGCTGGTTTGATAGTACCATGTGGCTCCTGCAATCTGCCATCCAGAAGCGGGGCAGCTTACATTTGTTTGCCAGGGAAACGGGCCGAGGTATTTGTCTGGGGGCCTATGGCTGGGAGTGACCGGCTGGCTCCTGAAAAGCTACGATAGGCAGGATGGTGACCAGACCCATGGTGGCACCAGTGCCAAGTTGGGCTGGTTTGAGAGTACCAAGTGGCTCCTGCAATCTGCCATCCAGAAGCGGGGTAGCTTACTTTTGTTTGCCAGGGAAACGGGCAGAGCTTTCTGTCTGGGGGCCTATGGTTGGGAGTAACCGGCTGGCTCCTGAAAAGCTACGATAGGCAGGATGGTTCCCAGATCCAAGATGGCACCAGTGCCAAGTCGGGGTGGTTTGATGGTGCAAAGTGGCTCCTGCAATCTGCCATCCAGAAGCGGGGCAGCGGATTTTTGTTTCCAAGAGAAATGATCCGTGGTTTGTTTTTGGGGCTATATGGCTGGGCGTGGCCTGCTGGCTCCTTAAAAAGCTACGATAGGCAGGATGGTTCCCTGACCCAAGGTGGCACCAGTGCCAAGTCGGGCGGTATTCGTAGTACAAAGTGCGTCCTAAAATTTGCCATCCAGAAGAGGGGCAGTTGAGTTTTGTTTACCAGAGAAAAGGGCCGTGGTTTGTTTTTGGGGGCATATGGCTGATAGTGGCCGTCTGGCCCCTGAAAATCCACGATAGGCAGGATGGTTCCCAGACCAGAGGTGGCACCAGTGCCAAGTCGGGCTGGTTTGATAGTACTAAATAGCACCTGCAATCTGCCATGCAGAAGCGGGGCAGCTTACTTTTGTTTGCCAGGGAAACGGGCCGAGGTTTGTGTCTGGAGGCCTATGGCTGGGAGTGACCGGCTGGCTCCTGAAAAGCTACGATAGGCAGGATGGTTACCAGACCCATGGTGGCACCAGTGCCAAGTTGGGCTGGTTTGATAGTACCAAGTGGCTCCGGCAATCTGCCATCAAAAAGTTGGCAGGCCAGTTTTGTTTTCCAGGGAAAAGCGCCGTTGTTTGTGTTTGGGGGACTGTGGGTGGGAGTGGCCGGCTGGCTCCTTAGAACACACGATACGCAGGATGGTTCCCAGACCCAAGGTGGCACCAGTGCCACGTCGGGCTGGTTTGATGGTGAAAAGTGGCTCCTGCAATCTGCCATCCTGAAGCGGGGTAGCTTACATTTGTGTGCCAGGGAAACGGGCCGAGGTTTATGACTGGGGGCCTAGGGCTAGAAGTGACCGGCTGGCTCCTGAATAGCAACAATAGGCAGGATGGTTCCCAGACCCAAGGTGGCACCAGTGCCAAGTTGGGCTGGTTTGATGGTACCAACTGGCTCCTGCAATCTGCCATCTAAAAGTTGTCAGGCGAGTTTTGTTTTCCAGGGAAAAGCGCCGTTGATTTTGTTTGGAGGCCTGTGGCTGGCAGTGGCTGCCTGTCGTCTTAGAATCCGGGTTACGCAGCATGGTTCCCAGAGCCAAGGTGGCACCAGTGTCAAGTTGGGCTGGTTTGATAGTACCAAGTGGCTCCTGCAATCTGCCATCCAGAAGCGGGGCAGCTTACTTTTGTTTGCCAGGGAAACGGGCCGAGGTATTTGTCTGGGGACCTATGGCTGGGAGTGACCGGCTGGCTCCTGAAAAGCTACGATAGGCAGGATGGTTCCCTGACCCAAGGTGGCACCAGTGCCAAGTCGGGCGGTTTTCGTATTACAAAGTGCGTCCTAAAATTTGCCATCCAGAAGAGGGGCAGTTGAGTTTTGTTTACCAGAGAAAAGGGCCGTGGTTTGTTTTTGGGGGCATATGGCTGATAGTGGCCGTCTGGCGCCTGAAAATCCACGATAGGCAGGATGGTTCCCAGACCAGAGGTGGCACCAGTGCCAAGTCGGGCTGGTTTGATAGTACTAAATAGCACCTGCAATCTGCCATGCAGAAGCGGGGCAGCTTACTTTTGTTTGCCAGGGAAACGGGCCGAGGTTTGTGTCTGGGGGCCTATGGCTGGGAGTGACCGCCTGGCTCCTGAAAAGCTACGATAGGCAGGATGGTGACCAGACCCATGGTGGCACCAGTGCCAAGTTGGGCTGGTTTGATAGTACCAAGTGGCTCCTGCAATCTGCCATCAAAAAGTTGGCAGGCCAGTTTTGTTTTCCAGGGAAAAGCGCCGTTGTTTGTGTTTGGGGGACTGTGGGTGGGAGTGGCCGGCTGGCTCCTTAGAACACACGATACGCAGGATGGTTCCCAGACCCAAGGTGGCACCAGTGCCACGTCGGGCTGGTTTGATGGTGAAAAGTGGCTCCTGCAATCTGCCATCCTGAAGCGGGGTAGCTTACATTTGTGTGCCAGGGAAACGGGCCGAGGTTTATGACTGGGGGCCTAGGGCTAGAAGTGACCGGCTGGCTCCTGAAAAGCAACAATAGGCAGGATGGTTCCCAGACCCAAGGTGCCACCAGTGCCAAGTTGGGCTGGTTTGATGGTACCAACTGGCTCCTGCAATCTGCCATCTAAATGTTGTCAGGCGAGTTTTGTTTTCCAGGGAAAAGCGCCGTTGATTTTGTTTGGAGGCCTGTGGCTGGCAGTGGCTGCCTGTCGTCTTAGAATCCGGGTTACGCAGCATGGTTCCCAGAGCCAAGGTGGCACCAGTGTCAAGTTGGGCTGGTTTGATTGTACCAAGTGGCTCCTGCAATCTGCCATCCAGAAGCGGGGCAGCTTACTTTTGTTTGCCAGGGAAACGGGCCGAGGTATTTGTCTGGGGACCTATGGCTGGGAGTGACCAGCTGGCTCCTGAAAAGCTACGATAGGCAGGATGGTGACCAGACCCATGGTGGCACCAGTGCCAAGTTGGGCTGGTTTGATAGTACCAAGTTGCTCCTGCTATCTGCCATCAAAAAGTTGGCAGGTCAGTTTTGTTTTCCAGGGAAAAGCGCCGTTGTTTGTGTTTGGGGGACTGTGGCTGGGAGTGGCCGGCTGGCTCCTTAGAACACAGGATACGCAGGATGGTTCCCAGACCCAAGGTGGCACCAGTGCCAAGTCGGGCTGGTTTGATAGCACCAAGTGGCTCCTGCAATCTGCCATCCAGAAGCGGGGCAGCTTACTTTTGTTTTCCAGGGAAACGGACCGAGGTTTTTTTCTGGGGGCCTATGGCTGGGAGTGACCGGCTGGCTCCTGAAAGGCTACGATAGGCAGGATGGTGACCACACCCATGGTGGCACCAGTGCCAAGTTGGGCTGGTTTGATAGTACCAAGTGGCTCCTGCAATCTGCCATCAAAAAGTTGGCAGGCGAGTTTTGTTTTCCAGGGAAAAGCGCCGTTGTGTGTATTTTGGGGCCTGTGGCTGGGAGTGGCCAGCTGGCTCCTTAGAATCCACGATACGCAGGATGGTTCCCAGACCCAAGGTGGCACCAGTGCCAAGTCGGGCTGGTTTGTTAGTACCAAGTGGTTCCTGCAATCTGCCATCCAGAAGCGGGGCAGCTGAATTTTGTTTGCCAGAGAAAAAGGCTGTTGTTTGTGTTTCGGGGCCTGTGGCTGGCAGTGGACGGCTGGCTCCTGAAAATCCATGATACGCAGCATGGTTCCCAGACCCAAGGTGGCACCAGTGCCAAGTAGGACTAGTTTCATAGTACCCAGTGGCTCCTGCAATCTGCCATCCAGAAGAGGGGCAGTTGAGTTTTGTTTTCCAGGGAAAAGGGCCGTGGTTTGTGTTTGGGGCCTATGGCTGAGAGTGACCGGCTGGCCCCTGAAAATCCACGATAGGAAGGATGGTTCCCAGATCCAAGGTGGCAGCAGTGCCATGTTGTGGTGGTGTGATAGTCCCAAGTGGCTCCTGCAATCTGCCATCCCGAAGTGGGGCAGCTGAATTTTGTTTGCCAGAGAAAAAGGCTGTGGTTTTTGTTTGGGGGCCTATGGCTGGGAGTGGCCGGCTGGCTCCTGAAAATCCATGATACGCAGCATGGTTCCCAGACCCAAGGTGGCACCAGTGCCAAGTGGGGCTGGTTTCACAGTGTCAAGTGCCTCCTGCAATCTCCCATCCAGAAGCGGGGCAGCTGAGTTTTGTTTGCCTGTGAAACGGGCCGTTGTTTTTGATTGGGGTCTGTGGCCGAGAATGTTCAGCTGGCTCCTGACAATCCACAATATGCAGGATGGTTCCCAGACCCAAGGTGGCACCAGTGCCAAGTCTTGCTGGTTTGATAGTACCAAGTGGCTCCTGCAATCTGCCATCCAGAAGCGGTGCAGCTGAGTTTTGTTTGCCAGAGGAAAGGGCCGTGGGTTGTGTTTGGGGGCATATGGCTGGGAGTGGCCGGCTGTCTCATTAAAAAGATCGATACGCAGGATGGTTCCCAGACCCAAGGTGGCACCAGTGCCAAGTCGGGCTGTTTTTATAGTACCAAGTGCGTCCTGCAATTTGCCATCCAGAAGAGGGGCAGTTGAGTTTTGTTTGCCAGAGAAAAGCGCCGTTGTTTGTGTTTGGGGGCTTGTGGCTGGGAGTGGCCGACTGGCGCCTTAGAATCTGCGATACGCAGCATGGTTCCCAGACCCAAGGTGGCACCAGTTCCAAGTTGGGCTGGTTTGATAGTACCAAGTGGCTCCTGCAATCTGCCATCCAGAAGCGGGGCAGCTTACTTTTGTTTGCCAGGGAAACGGGCCGAGCTTTGTGTTTGGGGGCCTATGGCTGGGAGTGACCGGCTGGCTCCTGGAAAGCTACAATAGGCAGGATGGTGACCAGACCCATGGTGGCACCAGTGCCAAGTTGGGCTGGTTTGATAGTACCAAGTTGCTCCTGCAATCTGCCATCAAAAAGTTGGCAGGCGAGTTTTGTTTTCCAGGGAAAAGCGCCGTTGTTTGTGTTTGGGGGCCTGTGGCTGGGAGTGGCCGGCTGGCTCCTTAGAATCCACGATACGCAGGATGGTTCCCAGACCCAAGGTGGCACCAGTGCCAAGTCGGGCTGGTTTGATACTACCAAGTGGTTCCTGCAATCTGCCATCCAGAAGCAGGGCAGCTTACTTTTGTTTGCCAGGGAAACGGGCCGTGGGTTTTGTTTGGGGGCATATAGCTGAGAGTGGCCCGCTGGCCCCTGAAAATCCACGCTAGGCAGCATGGTTCCCAGATGCAAGGTGGCACCAGTGCCAAGTCGGGCTGGTTTGATGGTGCAAAGTGGCTCCTGCAATCTGCCATCCAGAAGCGGGGCAGCTGATTTTTGTTTGCCAGAGAAAAATTCCGTGGATTGTTTTTGGGGGCATATTGCTGGGAGTGGCCGGCTGGCTCCTTAAAATGCTCGATACGCATGATGGTTCCCAGGCCCAAGGTGTCACCACTACCAAGTCGGCCTGCGGTTTTAGTATCAAGTTCACCCTGCAATTTGCCGTCCAGAAGAGGGGCAGTTGAGTTTTGTTTGCCAGAGAAACGGGCCGAGGTTTCTGTTTGGGGGCATATGGCTGAGAGTGGCCGGCTGGCCCCTGAAAATCCACGATACACAGCATGGTTCCCAGATCCAAGGTGGCACCAGTGCCAAGTTGGGCTGGTTTGATAGTCCCAAGTGTCTCCTGCAATCTGCCATCCAGAAGCGGGGCAGCTTACTTTTGTTTGCCAGAGAAATAGGCCTAGGTTTTTGTTTGGGGGCCTGTGGCTAGGAGTGGCCTGCTGGCTCCTAAGAATCCACGATACGCAGGATGTTTACCAGACCCATGGTGGCACCAGTGCCAAGTTGGGCTGGTTTGATAGTACCAAGTGGCTCCTGCAAACTCCATCAAAAAGTTGGCAGGCGTGTTTTGTTTTCCAGGGAACAGCGCCGTTGATTTTCTTTGGGGGCCTGTGGCTGGGAGTGGCCGGCTGGCTCCTTAGAATCCACGATACGCAGGATGGTTCCCAGACCCAAGGTGACACCAGTGCCAAGTCGGGCTGGTTTGTTAGTACCAAGTGGTTCCTGCAATCTGCCATCCATAAGTGAGGCAGCTAAGTTTTGTTTGCCAGAAAAAAGGGCCGTGGTTTTTGTTGCGGGCCTGTGGCTGGGAGTAGCCGGCTGGCTCCTTAAAATCCACGATAGGCAGGATGGTCCCCAGACCCAAGGTGGTACCAGTGCCAAGTCGGGCTGGTTTGATAGCACCAAGTGGCTCCTGCAATCTGCCATCCAGAAGCGGGGCAGCTTACTTTTGTTTGCCAGGGAAACGGGCCGAGGTAATTGCCTGGGGACCTAGGGCTGGGAGTGACCGGCTGGCTCCTGAAAAGCTACGATAGGCAGGATGGTGACCAGACCCATGGTGGCACCAGTGCCAAGTTGGGCTGGTTTGATAGTACCAAGTTGCTCCTGCAATCTGCCATCAAAAAGTTGGCAGGCGAGTTTTGTTTTCCAGGGAAAAGCGCCGTTGTTTGTGTTTGGGGGCCTGTGGCTGGGAGTGGCCGGCTGGCTCCTTAGAACACAGGATACGCAGGATGGTTCCCAGACCCAAGGTGGCACCAGTGCCAAGTCGGGCTGGTTTGATAGCACCAAGTGGCTCCTGCAATCTGCCATCCAGAAGCGGGGCAGCTTACTTTTGTTTTCCAGGGAAACGGACCGAGGTTTTTTTCTGGGGGCCTATGGCTGGGAGTGACCGGCTGGCTCCTGAAAGGCTACGATAGGCAGGATGGTGACCAGACCCATGGTGGCACCAGTGCCAAGTTGGGCTGGTTTGATAGTACCAAGTGGCTCCTGCAATCTGCCATCAAAAAGTTGGCAGGCGAGTTTTGTTTTCCAGGGAAAAGCGCCGTTGTGTGTATTTTGGGGCCTGTGGCTGGGAGTGGCCGGCTGGCTCCTTAGACCACAGGATACGCAGGATGGTTCCCAGACCCAAGGTGGCACCAGTGCCAAGTCGAGCTGGTTTGTTAGTACCAAGTGGTTCCTGCAATCTGCCATCCAGAAGCGGGGCAGCTGAATTTTGTTTGCCAGAGAAAAAGGCTGTTGTTTGTGTTTCGGGGCCTGTGGCTGGCAGTGGACGGCTGGCTCCTGAAAATCCATGATACGCAGCATGGTTCCCAGACCCAAGGTGGCACCAGTGCCAAGTAGGACTAGTTTCATAGTACCCAGTGGCTCCTGCAATCTGCCATCCAGAAGAGGGACAGTTGAGTTTTGTTTTCCAGAGAAAAGGGCCGTGGTTTGTGTTTGGGGCCTATGGCTGAGAGTGACCGGCTGGCCCCTGAAAATCCACGATAGGAAGGATGGTTCCCATATCCAAGGTGGCACCAGTGCCATGTTGTGCTGGTGTGATAGTCCCAAGTGGCTCCTGCAATCTGCCATCCAGAAGTGGGGCAGCTGAATTTTGTTTGCCAGAGAAAAAGGCTGTGGTTTTTGTTTGGGGGCCTATGGCTGGGAGTGGCCGGCTGGCTCCTGAAAATCCATGATACGCAGCATGGTTCCCAGACCCAAGGTGGCACCAGTGCCAAGTGGGGCTGGTTTCACAGTGTCAAGTGCCTCCTGCAATCTCCCATCCAGAAGCGGGGCAGCTGAGTTTTGTTTGCCTGTGAAACGGGCCGTTGTTTTTGATTGGGGTCTGTGGCCGAGAATGTTCAGCTGGCTCCTGACAATCCACAATATGCAGGATGGTTCCCAGACCCAAGGTGGCACCAGTGCCAAGTCTTGCTGGTTTGATAGTACCAAGTGGCTCCTGCAATCTGCCATCCAGAAGCGGTGCAGCTGAGTTTTGTTTGCCAGAGGAAAGGGCCGTGGGTTGTGTTTGGGGGCATATGGCTGGGAGTGGCCGGCTGTCTCATTAAAAAGATCGATACGCAGGATGGTTCCCAGACCCAAGGTGGCACCAGTGCCAAGTCGGGCTGTTTTTATAGTACCAAGTGCGTCCTGCAATTTGCCATCCAGAAGAGGGGCAGTTGAGTTTTGTTTGCCAGAGAAAAGCGCCGTTGTTTGTGTTTGGGGGCTTGTGGCTGGGAGTGGCCGACTGGCGCCTTAGAATCTGCGATACGCAGCATGGTTCCCAGACCCAAGGTGGCACCAGTTCCAAGTTGGGCTGGTTTGATAGTACCAAGTGGCTCCTGCAATCTGCCATCCAGAAGCGGGGCAGCTTACTTTTGTTTGCCAGGGAAACGGGCCGAGGTTTGTGTTTGGGGGCCTATGGCTGGGAGTGACCGGCTGGCTCCTGGAAAGCTACAATAGGCAGGATGGTGACCAGACCCATGGTGGCACCAGTGCCAAGTTGGGCTGGTTTGATAGTACCAAGTTGCTCCTGCAATCTGCCATCAAAAAGTTGGCAGGCGAGTTTTGTTTTCCAGGGAAAAGCGCCGTTGTTTGTGTTTGGGGGCCTGTGGCTGGGAGTGGCCGGCTGGCTCCTTAGAATCCACGATACGCAGGATGGTTCCCAGACCTGAGGTGGCACCAGTGCCAAGTCGGGCTGGTTTGATACTACCAAGTGGTTCCTGCAATCTGCCATCCAGAAGCAGGGCAGCTTACTTTTGTTTGCCAGGGAAACGGGCCGTGGGTTTTGTTTGGGGGCATATAGCTGAGAGTGGCCCGCTGGCCCCTGAAAATCCACGCTAGGCAGCATGGTTCCCAGATGCAAGGTGGCACCAGTGCCAAGTCGGGCTGGTTTGATGGGTCAAAGTGGCTCCTGCAATCTGCCATCCAGAAGCGGGGCAGCTGATTTTTGTTTGCCAGAGAAAAATTCCGTGGATTGTTTTTGGGGGCATATTGCTGGGAGTGGCCGGCTGGCTCCTTAAAATGCTCGATACGCATGATGGTTCCCAGGCCCAAGGTGTCACCACTACCAAGTCGGCCTGCGGTTTTAGTATCAAGTTCACCCTGCAATTTGCCGTCCAGAAGAGGGGCAGTTGAGTTTTGTTTGCCAGAGAAACGGGCCGAGGTTTCTGTTTGGGGACATATGGCTGAGAGTGGCCGGCTGGCCCCTGAAAATCCACGATACACAACATGGTTCCCAGATCCAAGGTGGCACCAGTGCCAAGTTGGGCTGGTTTGATAGTCCCAAGTGTCTCCTGCAATCTGCCATCCAGAAGCGGGGCAGCTTACTTTTGTTTGCCAGAGAAATAGGCCTAGGTTTTGGTTTGGGGGCCTGTGGCTAGGAGTGGCCTGCTGGCTCCTAAGAATCCACGATACGCAGGATGTTTACCAGACCCATGGTGGCACCAGTGCCAAGTTGGGCTGGTTTGATAGTACCAAGTGGCTCCTGCAAACTCCATCAAAAAGTTGGCAGGCGTGTTTTGTTTTCCAGGGAACAGCGCCGTTGATTTTGTTTGGGGGCCTGTGGCTGGGAGTGGCCGGCTGGCTCCTTAGAATCCACGATACGCAGGATGGTTCCCAGACCCAAGGTGACACCAGTGCCAAGTCGGGCTGGTTTGATTACACCAAGTGGCTCCTGCAATCTGCCATCCATAAGTGAGGCAGCTAAGTTTTGTTTGCCAGAAAAAAGGGCCGTGGTTTTTGTTGGGGGCCTGTGGCTGGGAGTAGCCGGCTGGCTCCTTAAAATCCACGATAGGCAGGATGGTCCCCAGACCCAAGGTGACACCAGTGCCAAGTCGGGCTGGTTTGATAGCACCAAGTGGCTCCTGCAATCTGCCATCCAGAAGCGGGGCAGCTTACTTTTGTTTGCCAGGGAAACGGGCCGAGCTTTGTGTCTCGGGGCCTATGGCTGGGAGTGACCGGCTGGCTCCTGAAAAGCTACGATAGGCAGGATGGTGACCAGACCCATGGTGGCACCAGTGCCAAGTTGGGCTGGTTTGATAGTACCAAGTGGCTCCTGCAATCTGCCATCAAAAAGTTGGCAGGCGAGTTTTGTTTTCCAGGGAAAAGCGCCGTTGTTTGTGTTTGGGGGACTGTGGCTGGGAGTGGCCGGCTGGCTCCTTAGAACACAGGATACGCAGGATGGTTCCCAGACCCAAGGTGGCACCAGTGCCAAGTCGGGCTGGTTTGTTAGTACCAAGTGGTTCCTGCAATCTGCCATCCAGAAGCGGGGCAGCTGAATTTTGTTTGCCAGAGAAAAAGGCTGTTGTTTGTGTTTCGGGGCCTGTGGCTGGCAGTGGACGGCTGGCTCCTGAAAATCCATGATACGCAGCATGGTTCCCAGACCCAAGGTGGCACCAGTGCCAAGTAGGGCTGGTTTCATAGTACCCAGTGGCTCCTGCAATCTGCCATCCAGAAGAGGGGCAGTTGAGTTTTGTTTTCCAGAGAAAAGGGCCGTGGTTTGTGTTTGGGGCCTATGGCTGAGAGTGACCGGCCGGCCCCTGAAAATCCACGATAGGAAGGATGATTCCCAGATCCAAGGTGGCACCAGTGCCATGTTGTGCTGGTGTGATAGTCCCAAGTGGCTCCTGCAATCTGCCATCCAGAAGCGGGGCAGCTGAATTTTGTTTGCCAGAGAAAAAGGCTGTGGTTTTTGTTTGGGGGCCTATGGCTGGGAGTGGCCGGCTGGCTCCTGAAAATCCACGATACGCAGCATGGTTCCCAGACCCAAGGTGGCACCAGTGCCAAGTGGGGCTGGTTTCACAGTGTCAAGTGCCTCCTGCAATCTCCCATCCAGAAGCGGGGCAGCTGAGTTTTGTTTGCCTGTGAAACGGGCCATTGTTTTTGATTGGGGTCTGTGGCCGAGAGTGTCCAGCTGGCTCCTGACAATCCACAATACGCAGGATGGTTCCCAGACCCAAGGTGGCACCAGTGCCAAGTCGTGCTGGTTTGATAGTACCAAGTGCGTCCTGCAATTTGCCATCCAGAAGAGGGGCAGTTGAGTTTTGTTTGCCAGAGAAAAGCGCCGTTGTTTGTGTTTGGGGTCTTGTGGCTGGGAGTGGCCGACTGGCGCCTTAGAATCTGCGATACGCAGGATGGTTCCCAGACCCAAGGTGGCACCAGTGCCAAGTCGGGCTGGTTTGATAGTACCAAGTGCGTCCTGCAATTTGCCATCCAGAAGCGGGGCAGCTAAATTTTGTTTGCTAGAGAAAAGGGCTGTGGTTTGTGTTTGGGGGCCTATGGCCGAGAGTGGTAGGCTGGCCCCTGAAAATCAACGATAGGCAGGATGGTTCCCAGATCCAAGGTGGCACCAGTGCCAAGTAAGGCTGGTTGTATGGTTCAAAGTGACTCCTGCAATCTGCCATCCAGAAGCGGGACAGCTGAATTTTTTTTGCCAGAGAAAAGGTCCGTGGTTTCTTTTTGGGGCATACGGCTGGGAATTGCCGGCTGGCTCCTTAAAATGCTCGATACGCAGGATGGTTCCCAGAGCCAAGGTGGCACCACTGCCAAGTCGGGCTCTTTTTGTAGTACCAAGTGCGTCCTGCAATTTGCCATCCAGAAGAGGGGCAGTTGAGTTTTGTTTGCCAGAGAAAAGGGCCGAGGTTTGTGTTTGGGAGCATATGGCTGGGAATGACCGGCTGGCCCCTGAAAATCCACGATACGCCGGATGGTTCCCAGATCCAAGATGGTACCATTACCAAGTCGGGCTGCTTTGATAGTCCCAAGTGGCTCCTGCAAACTGCCACACCAGAAGCGGGGCAGCTGAGTTTTGTTTGCCAGGGAAATGGGCCGTTGTTTGTGTTTGGGGGCCTGTGGCTGGGAGTGTTCGGCTGGTTCCTGAATATGTACGATACGCAGGATTGTTCCCAGATCCAAGGTGGCAGCAGTGCCATGTTGTGCTGGTGTGATAGTCCCAAGTGGCTCCTGCAATCTGCCATCCAGAAGTGGGGCAGCTGATTTTTGCTTGCCAGAGAAAAGGTCCGTGGTTTGTGTTTGGGGGCATATGGCTGAGAGTGGCCGGCTGGCCCCTGAAAATCCACGATACACAGGATGGTTCCCAGATCCAAGGTGGCACCTGTGCCAAGTCGGGCTGATTTGATAGTACTAAGTAGCTCCTGCAATCTGCCATCCAGAAGCGGGGCAGCTTACTTTTGTTTGCCAGGGAAACGGGCCGAGGTTTCTGTTTGGGGGCCTATGGCTGGGAGTGACCGGCTGGCTCCTGAAAAGCTACAATAGGCAGGATGGTTCCCAGAGCCAAGGTGGCACCAGTGCCAAGTTGGGCTGGTTTGATAGTACCAAGTGGCTCCTGCAATCTGCCATCCAGAAGCAGGGCAGCTGAGTTTTGTTTGCCAGAGAAAAGGGCTTGGTTTGTGTTTGGGGGCATATGGCTGTGTGTGGCCAGCTGTCTCATTAAAAAGACCGACACGCAGGATGGTTCCCAGACCCAAGGTGGCACCAGTGCCAAGTCGGGCTGGTTTGATAGTACCAAGTGGCTCCTGCAATCTTCCATGATCACGTGGAGAAATACTTTCTGGTTTCAGCCATATGCTCTTTCTTCTCTCCCTCAACTTCTCTATCACCTCTCATCTGGTTCACATGCGCTGTCTTCAAGGTCCACAGGCTACTTTTCACAGAATCTTCTGGCCTGATGAAGTAAGAATGATGAATAGAACAGAGCTGGGATATATTTTCCAGTTTGGATAAAATGCATTCTGCACACAAATCCAAGGAGAACGTGCTGCCCCAATGCCCAGAAAATCTTTCACTCCTGCTAGTGTTCTACGTCAACCGCAACTTAGTCTGAAAGAAAAGCTTTTTCTCTGAGAGCATCTGAGAGGTTTGCATGAAGCACTGATATCTGACATATGCAATTTTGAATAGGAGAGGAAAAAGAAAATGGCAAGGAGTTTTTAATTTTAGTGGTTTCAATTTTAATTTCCGTGCACTTTTTCAAAACTTGTCAGCTCAAATGCCCATCAACATCTTTTAGTCATCTGTAAGTCAGTATTCATATAAAATGTGCTTCAAATCCAAAGAATTTCAAATTTGCACTCCAAGCTTCTATGCCTAGATTTATGATTTCCTACACATATTAGATGAAAGGAAGGCCTTTTTTACTGTGGGAGTGCTGGAACACTGGAACAGGTTGCCCAGAGAAGTTGTGGGTGTCCCATCCCTGAAAGTATTCAAGGTCACCTTGGACGGGGCTTGGAGCAGCAACAAAGGAGAAGCTTGATGGTAGAGAAACAAAGTTGGACTATAGAAGAAACTCGGATTGAAGTATAGGATCAAGTTTTCTCTCAGCTCTTGGGGTAAATTCAAAGTTGTACAAAATGACATTTATCTGTGCTATTCACTACTGTAACAGAAAGTTTCATGAAAACTGTACAGAAGATAGTAAATTTTAAAAGAGATAAGAATTACAGCATAAAATCCATGGGATAGGTTACAACATGAGACACTCTCTAAGAGAAAATCTCTGTGTTTCAGCACTTCATCGGGGTAAGATTTCATGAAGTGCCAAAGAAGGCGGCAAAATATCATTCGGGACATTATTTACTGGAATTCAGCCTGGCCATTAGTAGGAACTGCCTTTGAACATATCATGTAGATATACCACACACGCTTTCCCTTCACTGAAAAATTACTGTTTACAACAAATAAGCAATTGACGATCAAAATTGATTGAAAGCATCTTAAACATGTCAAGTATTTCATTGTAGATGATCTGTGATCCAAATGCTTCTTCCACCTTCGAGAGGGACAGAAGAATTCTTCCATATCATGATGGTTTAAAATTGTATCAACCAATGTTTTCTGCTGAAAAGATATCATCTATTTTTTTCTATTTTTGGAAGAAAATATTCCTAGACATACAACAGGTGAGAACTAAGTAATTTTAAAGAAACAAATGAAATGAAAATATTCTGTAAATAGAATGAAATGAAAAGCTGTGTTTTAAATAGGAGCTAAATATTAAACAGAATTTTTGTACCAGGCATTTGAATTACTGCACCAGCTCTTTTGCCCATCAAGAGAGGCATTTAGCATTTCAGTCTTTTCCAAGGTGTTCATGATCTGCTATGCTGATCTCTGTGTGTGCCTAGGTGTGTGTGGAGGGGGGGGCATATGAAGGGGAGTGTGTATGTTTGCTTTACAATTGTTGTGGCAGATTCATGCCTCAGCTCCACATTTTGTTTTAAAAAGGTCACACCGAGTGGATATGAAGTTTACTATCAACAAGAGATCGATTCCCAAATCATCCATTTGACTCTCCCTTATAAATCATGTGCTTTGTTGCATATTTTATCAAATATACTTTCAAGCCAGATGGAGGAAGGAGGATGTGGGAATCCCTCCACCATCTTGCAACTTTTATGTAAGTAGGTTTTCAAGAAAATCATCATTTCTCTTTTAAATATGTCTGGAACAGGCATGATGGTAGTGTCAACCTGTTGGAGTTTTTGTTGCTGGAAGAAGTTGTACAAAAGGATTGGTTTTTACATTGACCAGTTACTGAATCAAGCGCAGGAATACATTGGAAATTTAGCTGGGGGTTCCTTTTCCCAGCAGACTACTTCTAGAACGAGCTTGTACACTGAAGCTGACTCTTTTGCTCTCTTTTTGTTTCTTTCCTATTTTCTTGGCTTCTTTGCCACTATCTAGACAATTTTGGAACTTTGTTCCCAACTAAAATGGTTTCAATAGTCTGATTGTGATCATACATTTTTACAAGGAATTTTTAAAATCTTTCCTCGAGTCCAGAAAGTCAAGGACTTAGATCTTTTTCTTCCCTTATCAATATTGCCATGAAATTGATAAATAAAGACCAACTCTTTATTTTTGTTTTTAACCCACGTAGATAATTCCCATCCATTAATCCATTTTGTGGACCAATAGCTGCCATTCTGATGGAAGCTGTCACTTCTTAACAATAGGCATTCTGTGACTATGTTGACTGCACTTTGGGTGAAGATCCTAACTGGTCTTAGATATACATAGGGAGAAATTTGCTCAGCCAGTGTCAGTCTTAAGCATGCGTATCAGAAGATCTTTCTAGAGCTGGGAATTTTCCCATGAAAGGGATTCAGTTAGGGAAGAGACACTTGTGCCAGAGTTTTACATTCTTCTTGAACACTGCTTAAGGAACTTAGATGCCATGTCCATTTGGATCTCTGTCTGCACAGAACTTTGTCATGCCAGCGCTTTGAAATGCATCTTGAAGAGAATTCACTAGCACAGAATGAAAGAGAGTGGAAGGGGTTGGTGGGGCTAACCAGGCCCAACCCCCCTGCCTAAACCAGGATACCTAGAGCCTCTTGCCCAGGATTCTATCTGGGTGTACTTTTAATGTCTTCAAAGATCCAGGCTCCACAATCTTTCTGGGCAGTCTGTGCCGTGGTTCAGTCACCCTGACAGTAAAGAAACATTTACTGATGTTCAAAGGCAATCTCCTGTATTTCAGTGTGTGCCCACTGCCTCTTGTCTTTTCCCTCAGCATCACTGAAAAGACACTGATTCCCTCCCCTTTGCACTATTGCTTCCATATGTATGTGTGATGCCATGTAGAGGTATGTCAAAAACCTCCCTGAAGCCCAGGCAGATAATATTCCCTTCATCTATCAGTCAAGTTGATTCATCAGAGGAGTTTAAAGTGATGTTCAGCATGAAATTCCCCTGAAAAATCATGCTAACTACATTATTTGGTCATCTGTCATGTGCCTGGCAAGGATTTCCAGGAAGAGCTGCTTCATCAACTTCCTGGGGATAAAAAAGAGGCTGGCTGGTTTGTACTATGGCGAGTCCTCTTAATTGCCTTTTTTGAAGATGGGTGTCATTTGCTAACATCCACTCTTTCGCGTCTTTTGTAGTCTACATCTTAGCAAAACGCTTTTCCACTATGTCTGGCTAGGAAAAACTGTGCCAGCACAGAAAACATCTCCCATCGTGTTCTAGAAGTTGCACGGATGTCTGCCAAGTGTTTGGCAGGAAGAAAAGAAAAGTTGTCCAAAACAGCTTCCAATCGAATGTTCCTGTGATTGGAAAAGTCAGGAGAGTGCAAAGGTACTGTTTTCTATCAGTTGGCAAGGTGCGCACACAATCCCAGTGTTGTACAGCTTGCTTCTTCACCTTCCCGAAGCTGCCGCTCTCGCCGGCTGCCGGAGCCCAAGAAGCGGCTTCTTCGCGCAAAGACGATTGTGCCGCTCACAGGGCTCTCCTTAGCGCGGCTTCTGCCGAAAGACGCCCGGCAGCGGCTCTTACCTCCGGAGAGCATCCTACCTTCGTCTTTAGCTCCTCTTCTCATCTACACCTCGGCAAAAAGCTTCTCCACTATGTCTGGCTAGGAAAAACTGTGCCAGCACAGAAAACATCTCCCATCGTGTTCTAGAAGTTGCACGGATGTCTGCCAAGTGTTTGGCAGGAAGAAAAGAAAAGTTGTCCAAAACAGCTTCCAATCGAATGTTCCTGTGATTGGAAAAGTCAGGAGAGTGCAAAGGTACTGTTTTCTACCAGTTGGCAAGGTGCGCACACAATCCCAGTGTTGTACAGCTTGCTTCTTCACCTTCCCGAAGCTGCCGCTCTCGCCGGCTGCCGGAGCCCAAGAAGCGGCTTCTTCGCGCAAAGACGATTGTGCCGCTCACAGTGCTCTCCTTAGCGCGGCTTCTGCCGAAAGACGCCCGGCAGCGGCTCTTACCTCCGGAGAGCATCCTACCTTCGTCTTTCGCGTCTTTTGTAGTCTACATCTTAGCAAAACGCTTTTCCACTATGTCTGGCTAGGAAAAACTGTGCCAGCACAGAAAACATCTCCCATCGTGTTCTAGAAGTTGCACGGATGTCTGCCAAGTGTTTGGCAGGAAGAAAAGAAAAGTTGTCCAAAACAGCTTCCAATCGAATGTTCCTGTGATTGGAAAAGTCAGGAGAGTGCAAAGGTACTGTTTTCTATCAGTTGGCAAGGTGCGCACACAATCCCAGTGTTGTACAGCTTGCTTCTTCACCTTCCCGAAGCTGCCGCTCTCGCCGGCTGCCGGAGCCCAAGAAGCGGCTTCTTCGCGCAAAGACGATTGTGCCGCTCACAGTGCTCTCCTTAGCGCGGCTTCTGCCGAAAGACGCCCGGCAGCGGCTCTTACCTCCGGAGAGCATCCTACCTTCGTCTTTCGCGTCTTTTGTAGTCTACATCTTAGCAAAACGCTTCTCCACTATGTCTGGCTAGGAAAAACTGTGCCAGCACAGAAAACATCTCCCATCGTGTTCTAGAAGTTGCACGGATGTCTGCCAAGTGTTTGGCAGGAAGAAAAGAAAAGTTGTCCAAAACAGCTTCCAATCGAATGTTCCTGTGATTGGAAAAGTCAGGAGAGTGCAAAGGTACTGTTTTCTATCAGTTGGCAAGGTGCGCACACAGTCCCAGTGTTGTACAGCTTGCTTCTTCACCTTCCCGAAGCTGCCGCTCTCGCCGGCTGCCGGAGCCCAAGAAGCGGCTTCTTCGCGCAAAGACGATTGTGCCGCTCACAGGGCTCTCCTTAGCGCGGCTTCTGCCGAAAGACGCCCGGCAGCGGCTCTTACCTCCGGAGAGCATCCTACCTTCGTCTTTCGCGTCTTTTGTAGTCTACATCTTAGCAAAACGCTTTTCCACTATGTCTGGCTAGGAAAAACTGTGCCAGCACAGAAAACATCTCCCATCGTGTTCTAGAAGTTGCACGGATGTCTGCCAAGTGTTTGGCAGGAAGAAAAGAAAAGTTGTCCAAAACAGCTTCCAATCGAATGTTCCTGTGATTGGAAAAGTCAGGAGAGTGCAAAGGTACTGTTTTCTATCAGTTGGCAAGGTGCGCACACAATCCCAGTGTTGTACAGCTTGCTTCTTCACCTTCCCGAAGCTGCCGCTCTCGCCGGCTGCCGGAGCCCAAGAAGCGGCTTCTTCGCGCAAAGACGATTGTGCCGCTCACAGTGCTCTCCTTAGCGCGGCTTCTGCCGAAAGACGCCCGGCAGCGGCTCTTACCTCCGGAGAGCATCCTACCTTCGTCTTTCGCGTCTTTTGTAGTCTACATCTTAGCAAAACGCTTCTCCACTATGTCTGGCTAGGAAAAACTGTGCCAGCACAGAAAACATCTCCCATCGTGTTCTAGAAGTTGCACGGATGTCTGCCAAGTGTTTGGCAGGAAGAAAAGAAAAGTTGTCCAAAACAGCTTCCAATCGAATGTTCCTGTGATTGGAAAAGTCAGGAGAGTGCAAAGGTACTGTTTTCTATCAGTTGGCAAGGTGCGCACACAATCCTAGTGTTGTACAGCTTGCTTCTTCACCTTCCCGAAGCTGCCGCTCTCGCCGGCTGCCGGAGCCCAAGAAGCGGCTTCTTCGCGCAAAGACGATTGTGCCGCTCACAGTGCTCTCCTTAGCGCGGCTTCTGCCGAAAGACGCCCGGCAGCGGCTCTTACCTCCGGAGAGCATCCTACCTTCGTCTTTAGCTCCTCTTCTCATCTACACCTCGGCAAAAAGCTTTTCCACTATGTCTGGCTAGGAAAAACTGTGCCAGCACAGAAAACATCTCCCATCGTGTTCTAGAAGTTGCACGGATGTCTGCCAAGTGTTTGGCAGGAAGAAAAGAAAAGTTGTCCAAAACAGCTTCCAATCGAATGTTCCTGTGATTGGAAAAGTCAGGAGAGTGCAAAGGTACTGTTTTCTATCAGTTGGCAAGGCGCGCACACAATCCCAGTGTTGTACAGCTTGCTTCTTCACCTTCCCGAAGCTGCCGCTCTCGCCGGCTGCCGGAGCCCAAGAAGCGGCTTCTTCGCGCAAAGACGATTGTGCCGCTCACAGTGCTCCCCTTAGCGCGGCTTCTGCCGAAAGACGCCCGGCAGCGGCTCTTACCTCCTGAGAGTGGCAGCTTCTGGAATGTGAAGAAGCAAGCTGTACAACACTGGGATTGTGTGCGCACCTTGCCAACTGATAGAAAACAGTACCTTTGCACTCTCCTGACTTTTCCAATCACAGGAACATTCGATTGGAAGCTGTTTTGGACAACTTTTCTTTTCTTCCTCCCAAATACTTGGCAGACATATCTGCAACTTCTAGAAAACGATGGGAGATGTTTTCTGTGCTGGCACGGTTTTTCCTAGCCAGACATAGTGGAAAAGCGTTTTGCTAAGATGTAGACTACAAAAGACGCGAAAGACGAAGGTAGGATGCTCTCCGGAGTTAAGAGCCGCTGCCGGGCGTCTTTCGGCAGAAGCCGCGCTAAGGAGAGCCCTGTGAGCGGCACAATCGTCTTTGCGCGAAGAAGCCGCTTCTTCGGTTCCGGGAGCCGGCGAGAGCGGCAGCTTCGGGAAGGTGAAGAAGCAAGCTGTACAACACTGGGATTGTGTGCGCACCTTGCCAACTGATAGAAAACAGTACCTTTGCACTCTCCTGACTTTTCCAATCACAGGAACATTCGATTGGAAGCTGTTTTGGACAACTTTTCTTTTCTTCCTGCCAAACACTTGGCAGACATCCGTGCAACTTCTAGAACACGATGGGAGATGTTTTCTGTGCTGGCACAGTTTTTCCTAGCCAGACATAGTGGAAAAGCGTTTTGCTAAGATGTAGACTACAAAAGACGCGAAAGACGAAGGTAGGATGCTCTCCGGAGGTAAGAGCCGCTGCCGGGCGTCTTTCGGCAGAAGCCGCGCTAAGGAGAGCACTGTGAGCGGCACAATCGTCTTTGCGCGAAGAAGCCGCTTCTTGGGCTCCGGCAGCCGGCGAGAGCGGCAGCTTCGGGAAGGTGAAGAAGCAAGCTGTACAACACTGGGATTGTGTGCGCACCTTGCCAACTGATAGAAAACAGTACCTTTGCACTCTCCTGACTTTTCCAATCACAGGAACATTCGATTGGAAGCTGTTTTGGACAACTTTTCTTTTCTTCCTGCCAAACACTTGGCAGACATCCGTGCAACTTCTAGAACACGATGGGAGATGTTTTCTGTGCTGGCACAGTTTTTCCTAGCCAGACATAGTGGAAAAGCGTTTTGCTAAGATGCAGACTACAAAAGACGCGAAAGACGAAGGTAGGATGCTCTCCGGAGGTAAGAGCCGCTGCCGGGCGTCTCTCGGCAGAAGCCGCGCTAAGGAGAGCACTGTGAGCGGCACAATCGTCTTTGCGCGAAGAAGCCGCTTCTTGGGCTCCGGCAGCCGGCGAGAGCGGCAGCTTCGGGAAGGTGAAGAAGCAAGCTGTACAACACTGGGATTGTGTGCGCACCTTGCCAACTGATAGAAAACAGTACCTTTGCACTCTCCTGACTTTTCCAATCACAGGAACATTCGATTGGAAGCTGTTTTGGACAACTTTTCTTTTCTTCCTGCCAAACACTTGGCAGACATCCGTGCAACTTCTAGAACACGATGGGAGATGTTTTCTGTGCTGGCACAGTTTTTCCTAGCCAGACATAGTGGAGAAGCGTTTTGCTAAGATGTAGACTACAAAAGACGCGAAAGACGAAGGTAGGATGCTCTCCGGAGGTAAGAGCCGCTGCCGGGCGTCTTTCGGCAGAAGCCGCGCTAAGGAGAGCACTGTGAGCGGCACAATCGTCTTTGCGCGAAGAAGCCGCTTCTTGGGCTCCGGCAGCCGGCGAGAGCGGCAGCTTCGGGAAGGTGAAGAAGCAAGCTGTACAACACTGGGATTGTGTGCGCACCTTGCCAACTGATAGAAAACAGTACCTTTGCACTCTCCTGACTTTTCCAATCACAGGAACATTCGATTGGAAGCTGTTTTGGACAACTTTTCTTTTCTTCCTGCCAAACACTTGGCAGACATCCGTGCAACTTCTAGAACACGATGGGAGATGTTTTCTGTGCTGGCACAGTTTTTCCTAGCCAGACATAGTGGAAAAGCGTTTTGCTAAGATGTAGACTACAAAAGACGCGAAAGACGAAGGTAGGATGCTCTCCGGAGGTAAGAGCCGCTGCCGGGCGTCTTTCGGCAGAAGCCGCGCTAAGGAGAGCACTGTGAGCGGCACAATCGTCTTTGCGCGAAGAAGCCGCTTCTTGGGCTCCGGCAGCCGGCGAGAGCGGCAGCTTCGGGAAGGTGAAGAAGCAAGCTGTACAACACTGGGATTGTGTGCGCACCTTGCCAACTGATAGAAAACAGTACCTTTGCACTCTCCTGACTTTTCCAATCACAGGAACATTCGATTGGAAGCTGTTTTGGACAACTTTTCTTTTCTTCCTGCCAAACACTTGGCAGACATCCGTGCAACTTCTAGAACACGATGGGAGATGTTTTCTGTGCTGGCACAGTTTTTCCTAGCCAGACATAGTGGAAAAGCGTTTTGCTAAGATGTAGACTACAAAAGACGCGAAAGACGAAGGTAGGATGCTCTCCGGAGGTAAGAGCCGCTGCCGGGCGTCTTTCGGCAGAAGCCGCGCTAAGGAGAGCACTGTGAGCGGCACAATCGTCTTTGCGCGAAGAAGCCGCTTCTTGGGCTCCGGCAGCCGGCGAGAGCGGCAGCTTCGGGAAGGTGAAGAAGCAAGCTGTACAACACTGGGATTGTGTGCGCACCTTGCCAACTGATAGAAAACAGTACCTTTGCACTCTCCTGACTTTTCCAATCACAGGAACATTCGATTGGAAGCTGTTTTGGACAACTTTTCTTTTCTTCCTGCCAAACACTTGGCAGACATCCGTGCAACTTCTAGAACACGATGGGAGATGTTTTCTGTGCTGGCACAGTTTTTCCTAGCCAGACATAGTGGAGAAGCGTTTTGCTAAGATGTAGACTACAAAAGACGCGAAAGACGAAGGTAGGATGCTCTCCGGAGGTAAGAGCCGCTGCCGGGCGTCTTTCGGCAGAAGCCGCGCTAAGGAGAGCACTGTGAGCGGCACAATCGTCTTTGCGCGAAGAAGCCGCTTCTTGGGCTCCGGCAGCCGGCGAGAGCGGCAGCTTCGGGAAGGTGAAGAAGCAAGCTGTACAACACTGGGATTGTGTGCGCACCTTGCCAACTGATAGAAAACAGTACCTTTGCACTCTCCTGACTTTTCCAATCACAGGAACATTCGATTGGAAGCTGTTTTGGACAACTTTTCTTTTCTTCCTGCCAAACACTTGGCAGACATCCGTGCAACTTCTAGAACACGATGGGAGATGTTTTCTGTGCTGGCACAGTTTTTCCTAGCCAGACATAGTGGAAAAGCGTTTTGCTAAGATGTAGACGACAACAGAGGCTAAAGAGTGGATGTTAGCAAATGACACCCATCTTCAAAAAAGGCAATTAAGAGGACTCGCCATAGTACAAACCAGCCAGCCTCTTTTTTATCCCCAGGAAGTTGATGAAGCAGCTCTTCCTGGAAATCCTTGCCAGGCACATGACAGATGACCAAATAATGTAGTTAGCATGATTTTTCAGGGGAATTTCATGCTGAACATCACTTTAAACTCCTCTGATGAATCAACTTGACTGGTAGATGAAGGGAATATTATCTGCCTGGGCTTCAGGGAGGTTTTTGACATACCTCTACATGGCATCACACATACATATGGAAGCAATAGTGCAAAGGGGAGGGAATCAATGTCTTTTCAGTGATGCTGAGGGAAAAGACAAGAGGCAGTGGGCACACACTGAAATACAGGAGATTGCCTTTGAACATCAGTAAATGTTTCTTTACTGTCAGGGTGACTGAACCACGGCACAGACTGCCCAGAAAGATTGTGGAGCCTGGATCTTTGAAGACATTAAAAGTACACCCAGATAGAATCCTGGGCAAGAGGCTCTAGGTATCCTGGTTTAGGCAGGGGGGTTGGGCCTGGTTAGCCCCACCAACCCCTTCCACTCTCTTTCATTCTGTGCTAGTGAATTCTCTTCAAGATGCATTTCAAAGCGCTGGCATGACAAAGTTCTGTGCAGACAGAGATCCAAATGGACATGGCATCTAAGTTCCTTAAGCAGTGTTCAAGAAGAATGTAAAACTCTGGCACAAGTGTCTCTTCCCTAACTGAATCCCTTTCATGGGAAAATTCCCAGCTCTAGAAAGATCTTCTGATACGCATGCTTAAGACTGACACTGGCTGAGCAAATTTCTCCCTATGTATATCTAAGACCAGTTAGGATCTTCACCCAAAGTGCAGTCAACATAGTCACAGAATGCCTATTGTTAAGAAGTGACAGCTTCCATCAGAATGGCAGCTATTGGTCCACAAAATGGATTAATGGATGGGAATTATCTACGTGGGTTAAAAACAAAAATAAAGAGTTGGTCTTTATTTATCAATTTCATGGCAATATTGATAAGGGAAGAAAAAGATCTAAGTCCTTGACTTTCTGGACTCGAGGAAAGATTTTAAAAATTCCTTGTAAAAATGTATGATCACAATCAGACTATTGAAACCATTTTAGTTGGGAACAAAGTTCCAAAATTGTCTAGATAGTGGCAAAGAAGCCAAGAAAATAGGAAAGAAACAAAAAGAGAGCAAAAGAGTCAGCTTCAGTGTACAAGCTCGTTCTAGAAGTAGTCTGCTGGGAAAAGGAACCCCCAGCTAAATTTCCAATGTATTCCTGCGCTTGATTCAGTAACTGGTCAATGTAAAAACCAATCCTTTTGTACAACTTCTTCCAGCAACAAAAACTCCAACAGGTTGACACTACCATCATGCCTGTTCCAGACATATTTAAAAGAGAAATGATGATTTTCTTGAAAACCTACTTACATAAAAGTTGCAAGATGGTGGAGGGATTCCCACATCCTCCTTCCTCCATCTGGCTTGAAAGTATATTTGATAAAATATGCAACAAAGCACATGATTTATAAGGGAGAGTCAAATGGATGATTTGGGAATCGATCTCTTGTTGATAGTAAACTTCATATCCACTCGGTGTGACCTTTTTAAAACAAAATGTGGAGCTGAGGCATGAATCTGCCACAACAATTGTAAAGCAAACATACACACTCCCCTTCATATGCCCCCCCCTCCACACACACCTAGGCACACACAGAGATCAGCATAGCAGATCATGAACACCTTGGAAAAGACTGAAATGCTAAATGCCTCTCTTGATGGGCAAAAGAGCTGGTGCAGTAATTCAAATGCCTGGTACAAAAATTCTGTTTAATATTTAGCTCCTATTTAAAACACAGCTTTTCATTTCATTCTATTTACAGAATATTTTCATTTCATTTGTTTCTTTAAAATTACTTAGTTCTCACCTGTTGTATGTCTAGGAATATTTTCTTCCAAAAATAGAAAAAAATAGATGATATCTTTTCAGCAGAAAACATTGGTTGATACAATTTTAAACCATCATGATATGGAAGAATTCTTCTGTCCCTCTCGAAGGTGGAAGAAGCATTTGGATCACAGATCATCTACAATGAAATACTTGACATGTTTAAGATGCTTTCAATCAATTTTGATCGTCAATTGCTTATTTGTTGTAAACAGTAATTTTTCAGTGAAGGGAAAGTGTGTGTGGTATATCTACATGATATGTTCAAAGGCAGTTCCTACTAATGGCCAGGCTGAATTCCAGTAAATAATGTCCCGAATGATATTTTGCCGCCTTCTTTGGCACTTCATGAAATCTTACCCCGATGAAGTGCTGAAACAAAGAGATTTTCTCTTAGAGAGTGTCTCATGTTGTAACCTATCCCATGGATTTTATGCTGTAATTCTTATCTCTTTTAAAATTTACTATCTTCTGTACAGTTTTCATGAAACTTTCTGTTACAGTAGTGAATAGCACAGATAAATGTCATTTTGTACAACTTTGAATTTACCCCAAGAGCTGAGAGAAAACTTGATCCTATACTTCAATCCGAGTTTCTTCTATAGTCCGACTTTGTTTCTCTACCATCAAGCTTCTCCTTTGTTGCTGCTCCAAGCCCCGTCCAAGGTGACCTTGAATACTTTCAGGGATGGGACACCCACAACTTCTCTGGGCAACCTGTTCCAGTGTTCCAGCACTCCCACAGTAAAAAAGGCCTTCCTTTCATCTAATATGTGTAGGAAATCATAAATCTAGGCATAGAAGCTTGGAGTGCAAATTTGAAATTCTTTGGATTTGAAGCACATTTTATATGAATACTGACTTACAGATGACTAAAAGATGTTGATGGGCATTTGAGCTGACAAGTTTTGAAAAAGTGCACGGAAATTAAAATTGAAACCACTAAAATTAAAAACTCCTTGCCATTTTCTTTTTCCTCTCCTATTCAAAATTGCATATGTCAGATATCAGTGCTTCATGCAAACCTCTCAGATGCTCTCAGAGAAAAAGCTTTTCTTTCAGACTAAGTTGCGGTTGACGTAGAACACTAGCAGGAGTGAAAGATTTTCTGGGCATCGGGGCAGCCCGTTCTCCTTGGATTTGTGTGCAGAATGCATTTTATCCAAACTGGAAAATAGATCCCAGCTCTGTTCTATTCATCATTCTTACTTCATCAGGCCAGAAGATTCTGTGAAAAGTAGCCTGTGGACCTTGAAGACAGCGCATGTGAACCAGATGAGAGGTGATAGAGAAGTTGAGGGAGAGAAGAAAGAGCATGAGGCTGAAACCAGAAAGTATTTCTCCACGTGATCATGGAAGATTGCAGGAGCCACTTGGTACTATCAAACCAGCCCAACTTGGCACTGGTGCCACCTTGGGTCTGGGAGCCATGTTGCATATCGTGCATTTTAAGGAGCCAGCTGGCCACACCCAGCCATATGCCCCCAAACACAAACCAAGGCCCTTTTCTCTGGCAAACAAAACTCAGCTGCCCTGCTTCTGGATGGCAGATTGCAGGAACCACTTGGTACTATCAAACCAGCCCAACTTGGCACTGGTGCCACCATGGGTCTGGTCACCATCCTGCCTATTGTAGCTTTTCAGGAGCCAGCCGGTCACTCTCAGCCATAGGCCCCCAAACACAAACCTCGGCCCGTTTACCTGGCAAATAAAAGTAAGCTGCCCCGCTTCTGGATGGCAGATTGCAGGAGCTACTTAGTACTATCAAATCAGCCCGACTTGGCACAGGTGCCACCTTGGATCTGGGAACCATCCTGTGTATCGTGGATTTTCAGGGGCCAGCCAGCCACCCTCAGCCATATGCCCCCAAAAACAAACCACGGACTTTTTCTCTGGCAAACAAAACTCAACTGCCCCTCTTCTGGATGGCAAATTTTAGGACGCACTTTGTACTACGAAAACCGCCCGACGTGGCACTGGTGCCACCTTGGCTCTGGGAACCATCCTGCGTATCGAGCATTTTAAGGAGCCAGCCGGCAATTCCCAGCCGTATGCCCCAAAAAGAAACCACGGACCTTTCCTCTGGCAAAAAAAACTCAGCTGTCCCGCTTCTGGATGGCAGATTGCAGGAGTCACTTTGAACCATACAACCAGCCTTACTTGGCACTGGTGCCACCTTGGATCTGGGAACCATCCTGCCTATCGTTGATTTTCAGGGGCCAGCCTACCACTCTCGGCCATAGGCCCCCAAACACAAACCACAGCCCTTTTCTCTAGCAAACAAAATTTAGCTGCCCCGCTTCTGGATGGCAAATTGCAGGAGCCACTGGGTACTACAAAAACAGCCCGACTTGGCACTGGTGCCACCTTGCGTCTGGTTACCATGCGGCGTATCGTGCATTTTAAGGAGCCAGGTGGCCACTCCCAGCCATATGCCCCCAAACACAACCCACGGCCCTTTTCTCTGGCAAACAAAACTCAGCTGCCCCGCTTCTGGATGGCAGAGTGCAGGAGACACTTGGTACTATCAAACCAGCCCGACTTGGCACTGGTGCCACCTTTGGTCTGGGAACCATCCTGCGTATTGTGGATTGTCAGGAGACAGCCGACCACTCTCGGCCACAGACCCCAATCAAAAACAAAGGTCCGTTTCCCTGGCAAAAAAAACTCAGCTGCCCCGCTTCTGGATGGGAGATTGCAGGAGGCACTTGACACTGTCAAACGAGCCCCACTTTGTACTGGTGCCACCTTGGGTCTGGGAACCATGCTGCGTATCGTGGATTTTCAGGAGTCAGCCGGCCACTGCCAGCCACAGGCCCCCAAACAAAAACCACAGCCTTTTTCTCTGGCAAACAAAACTCAGCTGCCCCGCTTCTGGATGGCAGATTGCAGGAGCCACTTGGTACTATCAAACCAGCCCGACTTGGCACTGGTGCCACCTTGGGTCTGGGAACCATCCTGCCTATCGTGGATTTTAAGGAGCCAGCCGGCTACTCCCAGCCACAGGCCCCCAACAAAAACCACGGCCCTTTTTTCTCGCAAACAAAACTTAGCTGCCTCACTTCTGGATGGCAGATTGCAGGAGTCACTTGGTGTAATCAAACCAGCCCGACTTGGCACTGGTGCCACCTTGGGTCTGGGAACCATCCTGCGTATCGTGGATTCTAAGGAGCCAGCCGGCCACTCCCAGCCACAGGCCCCCAAACAAAATCAACGGCGCTGTTCCCTGGAAAACAAAACACGCCTGCCAACTTTTTGATGGAGTTTGCAGGAGCCACTTGGTACTATCAAACCAGCCCAACTTGGCACTGGTGCCACCATGGGTCTGGTAAACATCCTGCCTATCGTGGATTCTTAGGAGCCAGCCGGCCACTCCTAGCCACAGGCCCCCAAACAAAAACCTAGGCCTATTTCTCTGGCAAACAAAAGTAAGCTGCCCCGCTTCTGGATGGCAGATTGCAGGAGACACTTGGGACTATCAAACCAGCCCAACTTGGCACTGGTGCCACCTTGGATCTGGGAACCATGCTGTGTATCGTGGATTTTCAGGGGCCAGCCGGCCACTCTCAGCCATATGCCCCCAAACAGAAACCTCGGCCCGTTTCTCTGGCAAACAAAACTCAACTGCCCCTCTTCTGGATGGCAAATTGCAAGATGAACTTGATACTAAAACCGCAGGCCGACTTGGTAGTGGTGACACCTTGGGCCTGGGAACCATCATGCGTATCGAGCATTTTAAGGAGCCAGCCGGCCACTCCCAGCAATATGCCCCCAAAAACAATCCACGGAATTTTTCTCTGGCAAACAAAAATCAGCTGCCCCGCTTCTGGATGGCAGATTGCAGGAGCCACTTTGACCCATCAAACCAGCCCGACTTGGCACTGGTGCCACCTTGCATCCTGGAACCATGCTGCCTAGCGTGGATTTTCAGGGGCCAGCCGGCCACTCTCAGCTATATGCCCCCAAACAAAACCCACGGCCCGTTTCCCTGGCAAACAAAAGTAAGCTGCCCCGCTTCTGGATGGCAGATTGCAGGAACCACTTGGTAGTGTCAAACCAGCCCGACTTGGCACTGGTGCCACCTTGGGTCTGGGAACCATCCTGCGTATCGTGGATTCTAAGGAGCCAGCCGGCCACTCCCAGCCACAGGCCCCCAAACACAAACAACGGCGCTTTTCCCTGGAAAACAAAACTCGCCTGCCAACTTTTTGATGGCAGATTGCAGGAGCAACTTGGTACTATCAAACCAGCCCAACTTGGCACTGGTGCCACCATGGGTCTGGTAACCATCCTGCCTATTGTAGCTTTCCAGGAGCCAGCCGGTCACTCCCAGCCATAGGCCCCCAGTCACAAACCTCGGCCCGTTTCCCTGGCAAACAAAAGTAAGCTGCCCCGCTTCTGGATGGCAGATTGCAGGAGCCACTTGGTACTATCAAACCAGCCCGACTTGGCACTGGTGCCACCTTGGGTCTGGGAACCATGCTGCGTATCGCAGATTCTAAGGCGCCAGTCGGCCACTCCCAGCCACAAGACCGCAAACACAAACAACGGCGCTTTTCTCTGGCAAACAAAACTCAACTGCCCCTCTTCTGGATGGCAAATTGCAGGACGCACTTGGTACTATCAAACCAGCACGACTTGGCACTGGTGCCACCTTGGGTCTGGGAACCATCCTGCGTATTGTGGATTGTCAGGAGCCAGCTGGACACTCTCGGCCACAGACCCAAATCAAAAACAACGGCCCGTTTCACAGGCAAACAAAACTCAGCTGCCCCGCTTCTGGATGGGAGATTGCAGGAGGCACTTGACACTGTGAAACCAGCCCCACTTGGCACTGGTGCCACCTTGGGTCTGGGAACCATGCTGCGTATCATGGATTTTCAGGAGCCAGCCGGCCACTCCCAGCCATAGGCCCCCAAACAAAAACCACAGCCTTTTTCTCTGGCAAACAAAATTCAGCTGCCCCGCTCCTGGATGGCAGATTGCAGGAGCCACTTGGGACTATCACACCAGCACAACATGGCACTGGTGCCACCTTGGGTCTGGGAACCATCCTTCCTATCGTGGATTTTCAGGGGCCAGCCGGTCACTCTCAGCCATAGGCCCCAAACACAAACCACGGCCCTTTTCTCTGGAAAACAAAACTCAACTGCCCCTCTTCTGGATGGCAGATTGCAGGAGCCACTGGGTACTATGAAACTAGCCCTACTTGGCACTGGTGCCACCTTGGGTCTGGGAACCATGCTGCGTATCATGGATTTTCAGGAGCCAGCCGTCCACTGCCAGCCACAGGCCCCGAAACACAAACAACAGCCTTTTTCTCTGGCAAACAAAATTCAGCTGCCCCGCTTCTGGATGGCAGATTGCAGGAACCACTTGGTACTAACAAACCAGCCCGACTTGGCACTGGTGCCACCTTGGGTCTGGGAACCATCCTGCGTATCGTGGATTCTAAGGAGCCAGCTGGCCACTCCCAGCCACAGGCCCCAAAATACACACAACGGCGCTTTTCCCTGGAAAACAAAACTCGCCTGCCAACATTTTGATGGCAGATTGCAGGAGCCACTTGGTACTATCAAACCAGCCCAACTTGGCACTGGTGCCACCATGGGTCTGGTCACCATCCTGCCTATCGTAGCTTTTCAGGAGCCAGCCGCTCACTCCCAGCCATAGGCCCCCAGAAAAAAACCTCGGTCCGTTTCCCTGGAAAACAAAAGTAAGCTGCCCCGCTTCTGGATGGCAGATTGCAGGAGCCACTTGGTGCTATCAAACCAGCCCGACTTGGCACTGGTGCCACCTTGGGTCTGGGAACCATCCTGCGTATCCTGTGTTCTAAGGAGCCAGCCGGCCACTCCCAGCCACAGTCCCCCAAACACAAACAACGGCGCTTTTCCCTGGAAAACAAAACTGACCTGCCAACTTTTTGATGGCAGATTGCAGGAGCCACTTGGTACTATCAAACCAGCCCAACTTGGCACTGGTGCCACCATGGGTCTGGTCACCATCCTGCCTATCGTAGCTTTTCAGGAGCCAGCCGGTCACTCCCAGCCATAGGTCCCCAGACAAATACCTCGGCCCGTTTCCCTGGCAAACAAAAGTAAGCTGCCCCGCTTCTGGATGGCAGATTGCAGGAGCCACTTGGTACAATCAAACCAGCCCAACTTGACACTGGTGCCACCTTGGCTCTGGGAACCATGCTGCGTAACCCGGATTCTAAGACGACAGGCAGCCACTGCCAGCCACAGGCCTCCAAACAAAATCAACAGCGCTTTTCCCTGGAAAACAAAACTCGCCTGACAACTTTTAGATGGCAGATTGCAGGAGCCAGTTGGTACCATCAAACCAGCCCAACTTGGCACTGGTGCCACCTTGGGTCTGGGAACCATCCTGCCTATTGTTGCTTTTCAGGAGCCAGCCGGTCACTTCTAGCCCTAGGCCCCCAGTCATAAACCTCGGCCCGTTTCCCTGGCACACAAATGTAAGCTACCCCGCTTCAGGATGGCAGATTGCAGGAGCCACTTTTCACCATCAAACCAGCCTGACGTGGCACTGGTGCCACCTCCGGTCTGGGAACCATCCTGCGTATCGTGTGTTCTAAGGAGCCAGCCGGCCACTCCCACCCACAGTCCCCCAAACACAAACAACGGCGCTTTTCCCTGGAAAACAAAACTGGCCTGCCAACTTTTTGATGGCAGATTGCAGGAGCCACTTGGTACTATCAAACCAGCCCAACTTGGCACTGGTGCCACCATGGGTCTGGTAACCATCCTGCCTATCGTAGCTTTTCAGGAGCCAGGCGGTCACTCCCAGCCATAGGCCCCCAGACACAAACCTCGGCCCGTTTCCCTGGCAAACAAAAGTAAGCTGCCCCGCTTCTGCATGGCAGATTGCAGGTGCTATTTAGTACTATCAAACCAGCCCGACTTGGCACTGGTGCCACCTCTGGTCTGGGAACCATCCTGCCTATCGTGGATTTTCAGGGGCCAGACGGCCACTATCAGCCATATGCCCCCAAAAACAAACCACGGCCCTTTTCTCTGGTAAACAAAACTCAACTGCCCCTCTTCTGGATGGCAAATTTTAGGACGCACTTTGTACTACGAATACCGCCCGACTTGGCACTGGTGCCACCTTGGGTCAGGGAACCATCCTGCCTATCGTAGCTTTTTAAGGAGCCAGCAGGCCACGCCCAGCCATATAGCCCCAAAAACAAACCACGGACCATTTCTCTTGGAAACAAAAATCCGCTGCCCCGCGTCAGGATGGCAGATTGCAGGAGCTATTTAGTATTATCAAACCAGCCCGACTTGGCACTGGTGCCACCATCGGTCTGGTCACCATCCTGCCTATCGTAGCTTTTCAGGAGCCAGCCGGTCACTCTCAGCCATAGGCCCCAAACACAAACCACGGCCCTTTTCTCTGGAAAACAAAATTCAACTGCCCCTCTTCTGGATGGCAGATTGCAGGAGCCACTGGGTACTATGAAACCAGCCCTACTTGGCACTGGTGCCACCTTGGGTCTGGGAACCATGCTGCCTATCATGGATTTTCAGGAGCCAGCCGTCCACTGCCAGCCACAGGCCCCGAAACACAAACAACAGCCTTTTTCTCTGGCAAACAAAATTCAGCTGCCCCGCTTCTGGATGGCAGATTGCAGGAACCACTTGGTACTAACAAACCAGCCCGACTTGGCACTGGTGCCACCTTGGGTCTGGGAACCATCCTGCGTATCGTGGATTCTAAGCAGCCAGCTGGCCACTCCCAGCCACAGGCCCCAAAACACACACAACGGCGCTTTTCCCTGGAAAACAAAACTCGCCTGCCAACTTTTTGATGGCAGATTGCAGGAGCCACTTGGTACTATCAAACCAGCCCAACTTGGCACTGGTGCCACCATGGGTCTGGTCACCATCCTGCCTATCGTAGCTTTTCAGGAGCCAGCCGGTCACTCCCAGCCATAGGCCCCCAGACACAAACCTCGGCCCGTTTCCCTGGCAAACAAAAGTAAGCTGCCCCGCTTCTGGATGGCAGATTGCAGGATCCACTTGTTATTATCAAACCAGCCCGACTTGGTACTGGTGCCACCTCTGGTCTGGGAACCATCCTGGGTATCGTGGATCCTAAGGAGCCAGCCGTCCACTCCCAGCCACAGGCCCCCAAACAAAAACAACGGCGATTTTCCCTGGAAAACAAAACTCGCCTGACAACTTTTTGATGGCAGATTGCAGGAACCACTTGGTACTATCAAACCAGCCCAACTTGGCACTGGTGCCACCTTGGGTCTGGGAACCATGCTGCGTATTGTGGATTCTAAGGAGCCAGCCGGCCACTCCAGCCACAGGCCCGCAGACACAAACAACGGCGCTTTTCCCTGGAAAACAAAACTCGCCTGCCAACATTTTGATGGCAGAGTGCAGGAGCCACTTGGTACTATGAAATCAGCCGAACATGGAACTGGTGCCACCATGGGTCTGGTCACCATCCTGCCTATCGTAGCTTTTCAGGAGCCAGCCGGTCACTCCCAGCCATAGGCCCCCAGACACAAAGCTCGGCCCGTTTCCCTGGCAAACAAAAGTAAGCTGCCCCGCTTCTGGATGGTAGATTGCAGGAACCATTTGCTACAATCAAACCAGCCCAACTTGGCACTGGTGCCACCTCAGGTCTGGGAACCATCCTGCGTATTTTGGATTCTAAGGAGCCAGCCGGCCACTCCCAGCCACAGGCCCCCAAACACAAACAACGGCGCTTTTCCCTGGAAAACAAAACTCGCCTGCCAACATTTTGATGGCAGATTGCAGGAGCCACTTGGTACTATCAAACCAGCCCAACTTGGCACTGGTGCCACCATGGGTCTGGTCACCATCCTGCCTATCGTAGTTTTTCAGGAGCCAGCCGGTCACTCCCTGCCATAGGCCCCCAGACAAAACCTCGGCCCGTTTCCCTGGCAAACAAAAGTAAGCTGCCCCGCTTCTGGATGGCAGATTGCAGGACGCACTTGGTAGTATCAAACCAGCCCAACTTGGCACTGGTGCCACCTCTGGTCTGGGAACCATGCTGCGTATCGTGGATTCTAATTAGCCATCCGGCCACTCCCAGCCACAGGCCCCCAAACAAAAACAACGGCGCTTTTCCCTGGATAACAAACTCGCCTGCCAACTTTTTGATGGCAGATTGCAGGAGCCACTTGGTACTATCAAACCAGCCCAACTTGGCACTGGTGCCACCATGGGTCTGGTAACCATCCTGCCTATCGTAGCTTTTCAGGAGCCAGGCGGTCACTCCCAGCCATAGGCCCCCAGACACAAACCTCGGCCCGTTTCCCTGGCAAACAAAAGTAAGCTGCCCCGCTTCTGCATGGCAGATTGCAGGTGCTATTTAGTACTATCAAACCAGCCCGACTTGGCACTGGTGCCACCTCTGGTCTGGGAACCATCCTGCCTATCGTAGCTTTTCAGGAGACAGCCGGTCACTCCCAGCCATAGGCCCCCAGACAAAAACCTCGGCCCTTTTCCCTGGCAAACAAAAGTAAGTTAACCCGCTTCTGGATGGCAGATTGCAGGAGCCACTTTTCACCATCAAACTAGCCCGACTTGGCACTGGTGTCACCTCTGGTCTGGGAACCATCCTGCCTGTCGTGGATTCTAATTAGCCAGCCGGCCACTCCCAGCCACAGGCCCCCAAACACAAACAACGGCGCTTTTCCCTGGGAAACAAAACTCGCCTGCCAAGTTTTTGATGGCAGATTACAGGAGCCACGTGGTACTATCAAACCAGCCCAACTTGGCACTGGTGCCACCATGGGTCTGGTCACCATCCTGCCTATCGTAGCTTTTCAGGAGCCAGCCGGTCACTCCCAGCCATAGGCCTCCAGACACAAACCTCGGCCCGTTTCCCTGGAAAACAAAAGTAAGCACCCCCGATTCTGGATGGCAGATTGCAGGAGCCACTTGGTACTATCAAACCAGCCCAACTTGGCACTGGTGCCACCATGGGTCAGGCAAACATCCTGCCTATCGTAGCTTTTCAGGAGCCAGCCGGTCACTCCCTGCCATAGGCCCCCAGACACAAACCTCGGCCCGTTTCCCTGGCAAACAAAAGTAAGCTGCCCCGCTTTTGGATGGCAGATTGCAGGATGCAGTTGGTACTATCAAACCAGCCCGACTTGGCCCTGGTGCCACCTTGGCTCTGGGAACCATGCTGCGTAACGTAGATTCTACGAGGTCATGCGGCCACTCCCAGCCACAGGCCTCTAAACAAAAACATCGGCGCTTTTCCCTGGAAAACAAAACTCGCCTGACAACTTTTTGATGGCAGATTGCAGGAGCCACTTGGTACTATCAAACAAGCCCAACTTGGCACTGGTGCCACCATGAGTCTGGTAGCCATCCTGCCTATCGTAGCTTTTCAGTAGCCAGCCAGTCACTCCCAGCCATAGGCCCCCAGACACAAACCTCGGCCCGTTTCCGTGGCAAACAAAAGTAAGCTGCCCCGCTTCTGGATGGCAGATTGCAGGAGCCACATGGTACCATCAAACCAGCCCGACTTGGCACTGGTGCCACCTCTGGTCTGGGAACCATCCTGCGTATCGTGGATTCTAAGGAGACAGCTGGCCACTCCCAGCCACAGGCCCCCAAACACAAACAACGGAGCTTTTCCCTGGAAAACAAAACTCGCCTGCCAACTTTTTGATGGCAGATTGCAGGAGCCACTTGGTACTATCAAACCAGCCCAACTTGGCACTGGTGCCACCATGGGTCTGGTCACCATCCTGCCTATCATAGCTTTTCAGGAGCCAGCCGGTCACTCCCAGCCATAGGCCCCCAAACACAAACCTCGGCCCGTTTCCCTGGCAAACAAAAGTAAGTTATCCCGCTTCTGGATGGCAGATTGCAGGAGCCACTTTTCACCATCAAACCAGCCCGACTTGGCACTGCTGCCACCTCTGGTCTGGGAACCATCCTGCGTATCGTGGATTCTAAGGAGCCAGCCGGCCACTCCCACCCACAGGCCCCCAAACAAAAACAACGGCGCTTTTCCCTGGAAAACACAACTCGCCTGCCAACTTTTTGATGGCAGATTGCAGGAGCCACTTGGTACTATCAAACCAGCCCAACTTGGCACTGGTGTCACCATGGGTCTGATCACCATCCTGCCTATCGTTGCTTTTCAGGAGCCAGCCGGTCACTCCCAGCCATAGGCCCTGAGACACAAAGCTCGGCCCGTTTCCCTGGCAAAAAAAAGTAAGCTACCCCGCTTCTGGATGGCAGATTGCAGGAGCCACTTGGTAGTATCAAACCAGCCCGACTTGGCACTGGTGCCACCTTGGGTTGGGAACCATCCGGCGTATCGTGTGTTGAAAGGAGCCAGCCGGCCACTCCCAGCCACAGGCCTCCAAACAAAAACAACGGCGCTTTTCCCTGGAAAAGAAAACTCAACTGCCCTTCTTCTGGATGGAAAATATCAGGACGCACTTGGTACTACAAAAACAGCCAAACTTGGCGATGGTGCCACCTTCGATCTGGGAACCATCCTGCGTATCGACCTTCTTAAGGAGCCAGCCGGCCACTCCCAGCCATATGCCCCCAAAAACAAACCACGGACCTTTACTCTGGCAAACAAAGATCCGCTGCCCCGCGTCAGGATGGCAGATTGCAGGACGCACTTGGTACTATCAAAAAAGCCCGACTTGGCCCTGGTGCCACCTTGAGTCTGGGAACCATCCTGCGCATTGTGGATTGTCAGGAGCCAGTCGACCATTCTCGGCCACAGACCCCAATCAAAAAGAACGGCCGGTTCACAGGCAAAAGAACTCAGCTGCCCCGTTTCTGGATGGGAGATTGCATGAGGCACTTGACACTGTCAAACCAGCCCCACTTGGCACTGGTGCCATCTTGGGTCTGGGAACCATGCTGCGTATAATGGATTTTCAGGAGCCAGCCGGCCACTGCCAGCCATAGGCCCCCAGACAAAAACCTCGGCCCGTTTCCCTGGCAAACAAAATTCAGCTGCCCCGCTTCTGGATGGCAGATTGCAGGAACCACTTGGTACTATCAAACCAGCCCGACTTGGCACTGGTGCCATCTTGGGTCTGGGAACCATCCTGCGTATCGTGGATTCTAAGGAGCCAGCCGGCCACTCCCAGCCACAGGCCCGCAAACACAAACAACAGCGCTTTTCCCTGGAAAACAAAACTCGCCTGCCAACTTTTTGATGGCAGATTGCAGGAGCCACTTGGTACTATCAAATCAGCCCAACTTGGCACTGGTGTCACCATGGGTCTGGTCACCATCCTGCCTATCGTAGCATTTCAGGAGCCAGCCGGTCACTCCCGGCCATAGGCCTCCAGACAAAAACCTCGGCCCGTTTCCCTGGCAAAAAAAAGTAAGCTACCCCGCTACTGGATGGCAGATTGCAGGAGCCACTTTGCACCATCAAACTAGCCCGACTTGGCATTGGTGCCACCTCTGGTCTGGGAACCATGCTGCGTATCGTGGATTCTAAGGAGCCAGCCGGCCTCTCCCAGCCACAGGCCCCCAAACACAAACAACGGCGCTTTTTCCTGGAAAAAAAAACTCGCCTGCCAAATTTGATGGCAGATTGCAGGAGCTACTTGGTACTATCAAATCAGCCCAACTTGGCACTGGTGCCACCTCTGGTCAGGTCACCATCCTGCCTATCATAGCTTTTCAGGAGCCAGCCGGTCACTCCCAGCCATAGGCCCCCAGACAAAAACCTCGGCCCGTTTCCCTGGCAAACAAAAGTAAGCTGCCCCGCTTCTGGATGGCAGATTGCAGGACGCACTTGGTAGTATCAAACCAGCCCGACTTGGCACTGGTGCCACCTCTGGTCTGGGAACCATGCTGCGTATCGTGGATTCTAAGGAGCCAGCCGGCCACTCCCAGCCACAGGCCCCCAAACACAAACAACGGCGCTTTTCCCTGGAAAACAAAACTCGCCTGCCAACTTTTTGATGGCAGATTGCAGGAGCCACTTGCTACTATCAAACCAGCCCAACTTGGCACTGGTGCCACCATGGGTCTGGTCACCATCCTGCCTATCGTAGTTTTTCAGGAGCCAGCCGGTCACTCCCTGCCATAGGCCCCGAGACAAAAACCTCGGCCCGTTTCCCTGGCAAACAAAAGTAAGCTACCCCGCTTCTGGATGGCAGATTGCAGGACGCACTTGGTACTATCAAACCAGCCCGACTTGGCACTGGTGCCACCTCAGGTCTGGGAACCATCCTGCGTATCTTGGATTCTAAGGAGCCAGCCGGCCACTCCCAGCCATAGGCCCCCAAACAAAAACAACGGCGCTTTTCCCTGGAAAACAAAACTTGCCTGCCAACTTTTTGATGGCAGATTGCAGGAGCCACTTGGTACTATCAAACCAGCCCTACTTGGCACTGGTGCCACCATGGGTCTGGTCACCATCCTGCCTATCGTAGCTTTTCAGGAGCCAGCCGGTCACTCCCAGCCATAGGCCCCCAGACACAAAGCTCGACTCGTTTCCCTGGCAAACAAAAGTAAGCTGCCCCGCTTCTGGATGGCAGATTGCAGGAACCACTTGGTACTATCAAACCAGCCCAACTTGGCACTGGTGCCACCTTGGGTCTGGGAACCATCCTGCGTATCGTGGATTCTAAGGAGCCAGCCGGTCACTCCCAGCCACAGGCCCCCAAACACAAACCACAGCGCTTTTCACTGGAAAACAAAACTCGCCTGCCAAAATTTTGAGGGCACATTGCAGGAGCCACTTGCTACTATCAAATCAGCCCAACTTGGCACTGGTGCCACCATGGGTCTGGTCACCATCCTGCCTATCGTAGCTTTTCAGGAGCCAGCCGGTCCCTCCCTGCCATAGGCCCCCAGAGAAAAACCTCGGCCCGTTTCCCTGGCAAACAAAAGTAAGCTGCCCCGCGTCTGGATGGCAGATTGCAGGAACCACTTGGTAGTATCAAACCAGCCCAACTTGGCACTGGTGGCACCTCTTGTCTGGGAACCATGCTGCGTATCGTGGATTTTCAGGAGCCAGCCGGCCACTGCCAGCCACAGGCCCCCAGACAAAAACCTCGACCCGTTTCCCTGGAAAACAAAATTCAGCTGCCCCGCTTCTGGATGGCAGATTGCAGGACGCACTTGGTACTATCAAACCAGCCCGACTTGGCACTGGTGCCATCTTGGGTCTGGGAACCATCCTGCGTATCGTGGATTCTAAGGAGCCAGCCGGCCACTCCCAGCCACAGGCCCGCAAACACAAACAACGGCGCTTTTCCCTGGAAAACAAAACTCGCCTGCCAACTTTTTGATGGCAGATTGCAGGAGCCACTTGGTACTATCAAATCAGCCCAACTTGGCACTGGTGTCACCATGGGTCTGGTCACCATCCTGCCTATCGTAGCTTTTCAGGAGCCAGCCGGTCACTCCCAGCCATAGGCCCCCAGACACAAACCTCGGCCCGTTTCCCTGGCAAAAAAAAGTAAGCTACCCCGCTACTGGATGGCAGATTGCAGGAGCCACTTTGCACCATCAAACTAGCCCGACTTGGCACTGGTGCCACCTCTGGTCTGGGAACCATGCTGCGTATCGTGGATTCTAAGGAGCCAGCCGGCCACTCCCAGCCACAGGCCCCCAAACACAAACAACGGCGCTTTTTCCTGGAAAACAAAACTCGCCTGCCAAATTTGATGGCAGATTGCAGGAGCTACTTGGTACTATCAAATCAGCCCAACATGGCACTGGTGCCACCTCTGGTCGGGTCACCATCCTGCCTATCGTAGCTTTTCAGGAGCCAGCCGGTCACTCCCAGCCATAGGCCCCCAGACAAAAACCTCGGCCCGTTTCCCTGGCAAAAAAAAGTAAGCTGCCCCGCTTCTGGATGGCAGATTGCAGGACGCACTTGGTACTATCAAACCAGCCCGACTTGGCACTGGTGCCACCTCTTCTCTGGGAACCATGGTGCGTATCGTGGATTCTAAGGAGCCAGCCGGCCACTCCCAGCCATAGGCACCCAAACACAAACAATGGCGCTTTTCCCTGGAAAACAAAACTCGCCTGCCAACTTTTTGATGGCAGATTGCAGGAGCCACTTGGTGCTATCAAACCAGCCCAACTTGGCACTTGTGCCACCATGGGTCTGCTCACCATCCTGCCTATCGTAGCTTTTCAGGAGCCAACCGCTCACTCCCAGCCATAGGCCCCCAGACAAAATGCTCGGCCCGTTTCCCTGGCAAACAAAAGAAAACTGGCCCGCTTCTGGATGGCAGATTGCAGGACGCACTTGGTACTATAAAACCAGCCCGACTTGGCACTGGTGCCACCTCAGGTCTAGGAACCATCCTGCGTATCGTGGATTCTAAGGAGCCAGCCGGCCACTCCCAGCCACAGGCCCCCAAACACAAACAACGGCGCTTTTCCCTGGAAAACAAAACTCGCCTGCCAACATTTTGATGGCAGATTGCAGGAGCCACTTGGTACTATCAAACCAGGCCAACTTGGCACTGGTGCCACCATGGGTCTGGTCACCATCCTGCCTATCGTAGCTTTTCAGGAGCCAACCGCTCACTCCCAGCCATAGGCCCCCAGACAAAATGCTCGGCCCGTTTCCCTGGCAAACAAAAGTAAGCTGCCCCGCTTCTGGATGGCAGATTGCAGGAGCCACTTTGCACCATCATACTAGCCCGACTTGGCACTGGTGCCACCTTGGGTCTGGGAACCATCCTGCGTATCGTGGATTCTAAGGAGCCAGTCGGCCACTCCCAGCCACAGGCCCCCAAACACAAACAACGGCCCGTTTCCGGGGCAAACAAAAGTAAGCTGCCCCGCTTCTGGATGGCAGATTGCAGGAACCACTTGGTAGTATCAAACCAGCACAACTTGGCACTGGTGGCACCTCTTGTCTGGTAACCATGCTGCGTATCGTGGTTTCTAAGGAGCCAGCCGGCCACTCCCAGCAATATGCCCCCAAAAACAATCCACGGAATTTTTCTCTGGCAAACAAAAATCAGCTGCCCCGCTTCTGGATGGCAGATTGCAGGAGCCACTTTGCACCATCAAACCAGCCCGACTTGGCACTGGTGCCACCATGCATCTGGGAACCATGCTGCCTAGCGTGGATTTTCAGGAGCCAGCCGGCCACTCCCAGCCATACGCCCCCATACAAAACCCACGGCCCGTTTCCCTGGCAAACAAAATTAAGCTGCCCCGCTTCTGGATGGCAGATTGCAGGACGCACTTGGTAGTATCAAACCAGCCCGACTTGGCACTGGTGCCACCTTGGGTCTGGGAACCATCCTGCGTATCATGGATTTTCAGGAGCCAGCCGTCCACTGCCAGCCACAGGCCCCGAAACACAAACAACAGCCTTTTTCTCTGGCAAACAAAATTCAGCTACCCCGCTTCTGGATGGCAGATTGCAGGAACCACTTGGTACTAACAAACCAGCCCGACTTGGCACTGGTGCCACCTTGGGTCTGGGAACCATCCGGCGTATCGTGGATTCTAAGGAGCCAGCTGGCCACTCCCAGCCACAGGCCCCAAAACACACACAACGGTGCTTTTCCCTGGAAAACAAAACTCGCCTGCCAAACATTTGATGGCAGATTGCAGGAGCCACTTGGTACTATCAAACCAGCCGAACTTGGCACTGGTGCCACCATGGGTCTGGTCACCATCCTGCCTATCGTAGCTTTTCAGGTGCCAGCCAGCCACCCCCAGCCAGAGGCCTCTAGACAATTATTTCGGCCCGTTTCCCTGGCAAACAAAAGTAAGCTACCCCGCTTCTGGATGGCAGATTGCAGGAGCCACTTTGCACCATCAAACCAGCCCAACTTGGCACTGGTGCCACCTCTGGTCTGGGAACCATCCTGCGTATCGTGGGTTCTAAGGAGCCAGCTGGCCACTCCCAGCCACAGGCCCCCAAACACAAACAACGGCGCTTTTCCCTGGAAAACAAAACTCGCCTGCCAACTTTTTGATGGCAGATTGCCGGAGCCACTTGGTACTATCAAACCAGCCCAACTTGGCACTGGTGCCACCATGGGTCTGGTCACCATCCTGCCTATCGTAGCTTTTCAGGAGCCAGCCGGTCACTCCCAGCCATAGGCCCCCAGACACAAACCTCGGCCCGTTTCCCTGGCAAACAAAAGTAAGCTGCCCCGCTTCTGCATGGCAGATTGCAGGAGCTATTTAGTACTATCAAACCAGCCCGACTTGGCTCTGGTGACACCTCTGGTCTGGGAACCATCCTGCCTATCGTGGATTTTCAGGGGCCAGCCGGCCACTCTCAGCCATATGCCCCCAAAAACAAACCACGGCCCTTTTCTCTGGCAAACAAAACTCAACTGCCCCTCTTCTGGATGGCAAAATTTAGGACGCACTTTGTACTACGAAAACCGCCCGACGTGGCACTGGTGCCACCTTGTGTCAGGGAACCATCCTGCATATCGAGCTTTTTAAGGAGCCAGCCGGCCACGCCCAGCCATATACCCCCAAAAACAAACCACGGACCATTTCTCATGGAAACAAAAATCCGCTGCCCCGCGTCTGGATGGCAGATTGCAGGAGCCACTTTGCACCATCAAACCAGCCCGACTTGGCACTGGTGCCACCTTGGGTCTGGGAACAATCCTGCATATCGTGGATTCTAAGGAGCCAGCCGGCCACTCCCAGCCACAGGCCCCCAAACACAAACAACGGCGCTTTTCCCTGGAAAACAAAACTCGCCTGCCAGCTTTTTGATGGCAGATTGCAGGAGCCACTTGGTACTATCAAATCAGCCCAACTTGGCACTGGTGCCACTATGGGTCTGGGAACCATCCTGCCTATTGTAGCATTTCAGGAGCCAGCCGGTCACTCCCAGCCATAGGCCCCCAGACACAAACCTCGGACCGTTTCCCTGGCAAACAAAATTAAGCTGCCCCGATTCTGGATGGCAGATTGCAGGAGCCACTTGGTAGTGTCAAACCAGCCCGACTTGGCACTGGTGCCACCTTGGGTCTGGGAACCATCCTGCGTATCGTGGATTCTCAGCAGCCACCCGGCCACTCTGAGCCACAGGCGCCCAAACACAAACAACGGCGCTTTTCCCTGGAAAACAAAAATCGCCTGCCAACATTTTGATGGCAGATTGCAGGAGCCACTTGGTGCTATCAAACCAGCCCAACTTGGCACTGGTGCCACCATGTGTCTGGTCACCATCCTGCCTATCGTAGCTTTTCAGGAGCCAGCCGGTCACTCCCAGCCATAGACCCCCAGACACAAACCTCGGCCCGTTTCCCTGGAAAACAAAAGTAAGCTGCCCCGATTCTGGATGGCAGATTGCAGGAGCCACTTGGTACTATCAAATCAGCCCAACTTGGCACTGGTGCCACCATGGGTCTGGTCACCATCCTGCCTATCGTAGCTTTTCAGGAGCCAGCCGGTCACTCCCTGCCATAGGCCCCCAGACACAAACCTCGGCCCGTTTCCCTGGCAAACAAAAGTAAACTGCCCCGCTTTTGGATGGCAGATTGCAGGATGCATTTGGTACTATCAAACCTGCCGGACTTGGCCCTCGTGCCACCTTGGCTCTGGGAACCATGCTGCGTAACGTAGATTCTACGAGGACAGGCGGCCACTCCCAGCCACAGGCCTCTAAACAAAAACAACGGCGCTTTTCCCTGGAAAACAAAACTCGCCTGCCAAATTTTTGATGGCAGATTGCAGGAGCCACTTGGTACTATCAAACCAGCCCAACTTGGTACTGGTGCCACCATGGGTCTGGTCACCATCCTGCCTATCGTAGCTTTTCAGGAGCCAGCCGGTCACTCCCAGCCATAGGCCGCCAGACAAATATCTCGGCCCATTTCCCTGGCAAACAAAAGTAAGCTGCCCCGCTTCTGGATGGCAGATTACAGCAGCCACATGGTACTATCAAACCAGGCCAACATGGCACTGGTGCCACCTTGGCTCTGGGAACCATCCTGCCTATCGTGGATTTTCAGGGGCCAGCCGGCCACTCTCAGCCATATGCCCCCAAACACATACCACGGCCCTTTGCTCTGGCAAACAAAACTCAACTGCCCCTCTTCTGGATGGCAAATTGCAGGACGCACTTGGTACTACGAAAACAGCCCGACTTGGCACTGGTGCCATCTTGGGTCAGGGAACAATCCTGCGTATCGATCTTTTTAAGGAGCCAGCCGGCCACGTCCAGCCATATACCCCCAAAAAAAAACCACGGAACTTTTCTCCAGCAAACAAAAATCCGCTGCCCCGCGTCTGAATGGCAGATTTCAGCAGCTATTTAGTATTATCAAACCAGCCCGACGTGGCACTGGTGCCACCATGAGTCTGGTAACCATCCTTCCTATCGTAGCTTTTCAGTAGCCAGCCGGTCACTCCCAGCCATAGGCCCCCAGACACAAACCTCGGCCCGTTTCCCTGGCAAACAAAAGTAAGCTGCCCCGCTTCTGGATGGCAGATTGCAGGAGCCACTTGGTACTATCAAACCAGCCCGACTTGGCACTGGTGCCACCTTGGCTCTGGGAACCATCCTGCGTATCCTGGGTTCAAAGGAGGCAGCCGGCCACTCCCAGCCACAGGCCTCTAAACAAGAACAACGGCGCTTTTCCCTGGAAAACAAAAGTCGCTTGACAACTTTTTGATGGCAGATTGCAGGAGCCACTTGGTACTATCAAACCAGCCCAACTTGGCACTGGTGCCACCATGGGTCTGGTCACCATCCTGCCTATCGTAGCTTTTCAGGAGCCAGCCGCTCACTCCCAGCCATAGGCCCCCAGACAAATATCTCGGCCCGTTTCCCTGGCAAACAAAAGTAAGCAGCCCCGCTTCTGGATGGCAGATTGCAGGAGCCACATGTTACTATGAAACCAGCCCAACTTGGCACTGGTGCCACCATGGGTCTGGTCACCATCCTGCCTATCGTAGCTTTCCAGGAGCCAGCCGGTCACTCCCATCCATAGGCCCCCAGACACAAAGCTCTACCCGTTTCCCTGGCAAACAAAAGTAAGCTACCCCGCTTCTGGATGGCAGATTGCAGGAGTCACTTTGCACCATCAAACCAGCCCGACTTGGCACTGGTGCCACCTCTGGTCTGGGACCCATCCTGCGTATCGTGGATTCTAAGGAGACAGCTGGCCACTCCCAGCCACAGGCCCCCAAACACAAACAACGGCGCTTTTCCCTGGAAAACAAAACTCGCTTGCCAACTTTTTGATGGCAGATTGCAGGAGCCACTTGGTACTATCACACCACCCCAACTTGGCAACAAGTGGTTCCTGCAATCTGACATCCAGAAGCGGGGCAGCTTACTTTTGTTTGCCAGGGAAATGGTCCGTTGTTTTTGTTTGGAGGCGCATGGCTGGGAGTGGCCGACTGGCTCCTTAAAATCCACGATACGCAGCATGGTTCCCAGACCCAAGGTGGCACCAGTGCAAGTCGGGCTGGTTTGATAGTACAAAGTGGCTCCTGCAATCTGCCATCCAGAAGCGGGGCAGCTTACTTTTGTTTGCCAGGGAAACGGGCCGGGCTTTCTGTCTCGGGGCCTATGGCAGGGAGTGACCGGCTGGCTCCTGAAAAGCTACGATAGGCAGGATGGTGACCAGACCCATGGTGGCACCAGTGCCAAGTTGGGTTGTTTTGATAGTACCAAGTGGCTCCTGCAATCTGCCATCAAAAAGTTGGCAGGCGAGTTTTGTTTTCCAGGGAAAAGCGCCATTGTTTGTGTTTGGGGACCTGTGGTTGGGAGTGCCCGGCTGGCTCCTTAGAAACCACGATACACCAGCATGGTTACCAGACAAGAGGTGCCACCAGTGCCAAGTTGTGCTGGTTTGATACTACCAAGTGGTTCCTGCAATCTGCCATCCAGAAGCGGGGCAGCTTACTTTTGTTTGCCACTGAAACGGGCCGTTGTTTGTGTTTGGGGGACTGTGGATGGGAGTGGCCGACTGGCTCCTTAGAATCCACGATACGCAGGATGGGTCCCAGACCAGAGGTGGCACCAGTGCCAAGTCGGGCTGGTTTGATGGTGCAAAGTGGCTCCTGCAATCTGCCATCCAGAAGCGGGGTAGCTTACTTTTGTTTGCCAGGGAAACGGGCCGAGCTTTTTGTCTGGGGGCCTATGGCGGGGAGTGACCGGATGGCTCCTGAAAAGCTAAGATAGGCAGGATGGTGACCAGACCCATGGTGGCACCAGTGCCAAGTTGGGCTGATTTGATAAAACCAAGTGGCTCCTGCAATCTGCCATCAAAAAGTTGGCAGGAGAGTTTTGTTTTCCAGGGAAAAGCGCCGTTGTTTGTGTTTGGGGACCTGTGGCTGGGAGTGGCCGGCTGGCTCCTTAGAATCCACGATACGCAGGATGGTTCCCAGACCCAAGGTGGCACCAGTGCCAAGTTTTGCTGGTTTGATAGTACCAAGTGGTTCCTGCAATCTGCCATCCAGAAGCAGGGCAGCTTACTTTTGTTTGCCAGGGAAACGGGCCGAGGTTTTTGTCTGGGGGCCTATGGCTGGGAGTGACCGGCTGGCTCCTGAAAAGCTACGATAGGCAGGATGGTGACCAGACCCATGGTGGCACCAGTGCCAAGTTGGGCTGATTTGATAGTACCAAGTGGCTCCTGCAATCTGCCGTTAAAATTTGGCAGGCGAGTTTTTATTTTCCAGGGAAAAGCGCCGTTGTTTTTGTTTGGGGGCCTGTGGCTGGGAGTGGCCGGCTGGCTAATTAGAATCTACGTTACGCAGCATGGTTCCCAGACCCAAGGTGGCTCCAGTGCCAAGTCGGGCTAGTATGATGGTGCAAAGTGGCTCCTGCAATCTGCCATCCAGAAGCGGGGCAGCTTACTTTTGTTTGCCAGGGAAACGGTCCGAGCTTTGTGTCTCGGGGCCTATGGCTGGGAGTGACCGGCTGGCTCCTGAAAAGCTACGATAGGCAGGATGGTGACCAGACCCATGGTGGCACCAGTGCCAAGTTGGGCTGGTTTGATAGTACCAAGTGGCTCCTGCAATTTGCCATCAAAATGTCGGCAGGCGAGTTTTGTTTTCCAGGGAAAAGCGCCGTTGTTTGTGTTTGGGGGCCTGTGGGTGGGAGTGGCCGGCTGGCTCCTTAGAATCCACGATACGCAGGATGGTTCCCAGACCTGAGGTGGCACCAGTGCCAAGTCGGGCTGGTTTTATAGTACCACGTGCGTCCTGCAATCTGCCATCCAGAAGCGGGGCAGCTTACTTTTGTTTGCCAGGGAAACGGGCCGAGGTTTGTGTCAGGGGGCCTATGGCTGGGAGTGACCGGCTGGCTCCTGAAAAGCTACGATAGGCAGGATGGTGACCAGACCCATGGTGGCACCAGTGCCATGTTCGGCTGATTTCATAGTACCAAGTGGCTCCTGCAATCTGCCATCAAAAAGTCGGCAGGCGAGTTTTGTTTTCCAGGGAAAAGCGCCGTTGTTTGTGTCTGCGGGCCTGTGGCTGGAGTGGCCGGCTGGCTCCTTAGAATCCACGATACGCAGCATGGTTCCCAGACCCAAGGTGGCACCAGTGCCAAGTTGGGCTGGTTTGATAGTACCAAGTGGTTCCTGCAATCTGCCATGAAAAAGTTGGCAGGCGAGTTTTGTTTTCCAGGGAAAAGCGTCGTTGTTTGTGTTTGGGGGCCTGTGGCTGGGAGTGGCCGGTTGGCTCCTTAGAATCCACGATACGCAGGATGGTTCCCAGACCCAAGGTGGCACCAGTCCCAAGTTGGGCTGGTTTGATAGTACCAAGTGGCTCCTGCAATCTGCCATCCAGAAGCGGGGCAGCTTACTTTTGTTTGCCAGGGAAACGGGCCGAGGTTTGTGTATGAGGGCCTATGGCTGGGAGTGACCGGCTGGCTCCTGAAAGGCTACGATAGGCAGGATGGTGACCAGACCCATGGTGGCACCAGTGCCAAGTTGGGCTGGTTTGATAGTACCAAGTGGCTCCTGCAATCTGCCATCAAAAACTTGGCAGGCGAGTTTTGTTTTCCAGGGAAAAGCGCCGTTGTTTGTGTTTGGGGGCCTGTGGCTGGGAGTGGCCGGCTGTCTAATTAGAATCCACGACAGGCAGGATGGTTCCCAGACCAGAGGTGACACCAGTGCCAAGTCGGGCTAGTTTGATGGTGAAAAGTGGCTCCTGCAATCTGCCATCCAGAAGCGGGTTAACTTACTTTTGTTTGCCAGGGAAAAGGGCCGAGGTTTTTGTCTGGGGGCCTATGGCTGGGAGTGACCGGCTGGCTCCTGAAAAGCTACGATAGGCAGGATGGTGACCAGACCCATGGTGGCACCAGTGCCATGTTCGGCTGATTGCATAGTACCAAGTGGCTCCTGCAATCTGCCATCAAAATGTTGGCAGGCGAGTTTTGTTTTCCAGGGAAAAGCGCCGTTGTTTGTGTCTGCGGGCCTGTGGCTGGAGTGGCCGGCTGGCTCTTTAGAATCCACAATACGCAGCATGGTTCCCAGACCCAAGGTGGCACCAGTGCCAAGTTGGGCTGGTTTGATAGTACCAAGTGGTTCCTGCAATCTGCCATCAAAAAGTTGTCAGGCGAGTTTTGTTTTCCAGGGAAAATCGCCGTTGTTTTTGTTTGGGGGCCTGTGGCTGGGAGTGGCCGGCTGGCTCCTTAGGATCCACGATACCCAGGATGGTTCCCAGACCAGAGGTGGCACCAGTACCAAGTCGGGCTGGTTTGATAATAACAAGTGGATCCTGCAATCTGCCATCCAGAATCGGGGCAGCTTACTTTTGTTTGGAGGGAAACGGTCCGAGGTTTGTGTCTGGGGGCCTATGGCTGGGAGTGACCGGCTGGCTCCTGAAAAGCTACAATAGGCAGGATGGTGACCAGACCCATGGTGGCACCAGTGGCAAGTTGGGCTGGTTTGATAGTACCAAGTGGCTCCTGCAATCTGCCATCAAAAAGTTGGCAGGCGAGTTTTGTTTTCCAGGGAAAAGCGCCGTTGTGTGTGTTTTGGGGCCTGTGGCTGGGAGTGGCCAGCTGGCTCCTTAGAATCCACGATACGCAGGATGGTTCCCAGACCCAAGGTGGCACCAGTGCCAAGTCGGGCTGGTTTGTTAGTACCAAGTGGTTCCTGCAATCTGCCATCCAGAAGCGGGGCAGCTGAATTTTGTTTGCCAGAGAAAAAGGCTGTTGTTTGTGTTTCGGGGCCTGTGGCTGGCAGTGGACTGCTTGCTCCTGAAAATCCATGATACGCAGCATGGTTCCCAGACCCAAGGTGGCACCAGTGCCAAGTAGGGCTGGTTTCATAGTACCCAGTGGCTCCTGCAATCTGCCATCCAGAAGAGGGGCAGTTGAATTTTGTTTTCCAGAGAAAAGGGCCGTGGTTTGTGTTTGGGGCCTATGGCTGAGAGTGACCGGCTGGCTCCTGAAAAGCTACGATAGGCAGGATGGTGACCAGACCGATGGTGGCACCAGTGCCAAGTCGGGCTGGTTTGATAATACTAAATAGCTCCTGCAATCTGCCATCCAGACGCGGGGCAGCGGATTTTTGCTTGCTGGAGAAAAGTTCCGTGGGTTTTTTTTGGGGGTATATGGCTGGACGTTGCCGGCTGAATCCTTAAAAACATCGATACGCAGGATGGTTCCCTGACCCAAGGTGGCATCACTGCCAAGTCGGGCTGTTTTCGTAGTACCAAGTGGCTCCTGCAATCTGCCATCCAGAAGCGGGGCAGCTTACTTTTGTTTGCCAGGGAAACGGGCCGAGGTATTTGTCTGGGGGCCTATGGCTGGGAGTGACCGGCTGGCTCCTGAAAAGCTACGATAGGCAGGATGGTGACCAGACCCATGGTGGCACCAGTGCCAAGTTGGGCTGGTTTGATAGTACCAAGTGGCTCCTGCAATCTGCCATCAAAAAGTTGGCAGGCGAGTTTTGTTTTCCAGGGTAACGCGCCGTTGTTTTTGTTTAGAGGCCTCTGGCTGGGAGTGTCCGCCTGTCCTCTTAGAATCTACGTTACGCAGCATGGTTCCCAGAGCCAAGGTGGCACCAGTGCCAAGTTGGGCTGCTTTGATAGTAGCAAGTGGTTCCTGCAATCTGCCATCCAGAAGAGGGGCAGCTTACTTTTGTTTGCAAGGGAAACGGGCCGAGGTGTTTCTCTGGGGGCCTATGGCAGGGAGTGACCGGCCGGCTCCTGAAAAGCTAAGATAGGCAGGATGTTTACCAGACCCATGATGGCACCAGTGCCAAGTTGGGCTAATTTGATACTACCAAGTGGCTCCTGCAATCTGCCATCCTGAATCGGGGGTGCTTACTTTTGTTTTCCAGGGAAACGGGCCGAGGTTTGTGTCTGGGGGTTTATGGCTGGGAGTGACCGGCTGGCTCCTGAAAAGCTACGATAGGCAGGATGGTGACCAGACCCATGGTGGCACCAGTGCCAAGTTGGGCTGGTTTGATAGTACCAAGTGGCTCCTGCAATCTGCCATCAAAATGTTGGCAGGCGAGTTTTGTTTTCCAGGGAAAAGCGCCGTTGTTTGTGTTTGGGCGCCTGTGGCACGGAGTGGCCGGGTGGCTGCTTAGAATCCACGATACGCAGGATGGTTCCCAGACCCAAGGTTGCACCAGTGCCAAGTCGGGCTGTTTTGACACTACAAAGTGGCTCCTGCAATCTGCCATCCAGAATCGGGGCAGCTTAATTTTGTTTGCCAGGGAAACGGTCCGAGGTTTGTGATGGGGGCCTATGGCTGGGAGTGACCGGCTGGCTCCTGAAATGGTACAATTGGCAGGATGGTTCCCAGACCCATAGTGGCACCAGTGCCAAGTTGGGATGATTTGATAGTACCAAGTGGCTCCTGCAATCTGCCATCAAAAAGCTGGCAGGCGAGTTTTGTTTTCCAGGGAAAAGCGCCGTTGTTTGTATTTGGGGGCCTGTGGCTGGGAGTGGCCGCCTGGCGCCTTAGAATCTACGTTACGCAGCATGGTTCCCAGACCCAAAGTGGCACCAGTGTCAAGTTGGGCTGGTTTGATAGTACCAAGTGGCTCCTGCAATCTGCCATCCAGAAGCGGGGTAGCTTACTTTTGTTTGCCAGGGAAACGGGCAGAGCTTTCTGTCTGGGGGCCTATGGTTGGGAGTAACCGGCTGGCTCCTGAAAAGCTACGATAGCCAGGATGGTTCCCAGATCCAAGATGGCACCAGTGCCAAGTCGGGGTGGTTTGATGGTGCAACGTGGCTCCTGCAATCTGCCATCCTGACGCGGGGCAGCGGATTTTTGTTTCCAAGAGAAATGGTCCGTGGTTTGTTTTTGGGGCTATATGGCTGGGCGTGGCCTGCTGGCTCCTTAAAAAGCTACGATAGGCAGGATGGTTCCCTGACCCAAGGTGGCACCAGTGCCAAGTCGGGCGGTTTTCGTAGTACAAAGTGCGTCCTAAAATTTGCCATCCAGAAGAGGGGCAGTTGAGTTTTGTTTACCAGAGAAAAGGGCCGTGGTTTGTTTTTGGGGGCATATGGCTGATAGTGGCCGTCTGGCGCCTGAAAATCCACGATAGGCAGGATGGTTCCCAGACCAGAGGTGGCACCAGTGCCAAGTCGGGCTGGTTTGATAGTACTAAATAGCACCTGCAATCTGCCATGCAGAAGCGGGGCAGCTTACTTTTGTTTGCCAGGGAAACGGGCCGAGGTTTTTGTCTGGGGGCCTATGGCTGGGAGTGACCGCCTGGCTCCTGAAAAGCTACGATAGGCAGGATGGTTACCAGACCCATGGTGGCACCAGTGCCAAGTTGGGCTGGTTTGATAGTACCAAGTGGCTCCTGCAATCTGCCATCAAAAAGTTGTCAGGCGAGTTTTGTTTTCCAGGGAAAAGCGCCGTTGTTTGTGTTTGGGGGACTGTTGGTGGGAGTGGCCGGCTGGCTCCTTAGAACACACGATACGCAGGATGGTTCCCAGACCCAAGGTGGCACCAGTGCCACGTCGGGCTGGTTTGATGGTGAAAAGTGGCTCCTGCAATCTGCCATCCTGAAGCGGGGTAGCTTACTTTTGTGTGCCAGGGAAACGGGCCGAGGTTTATGACTGGGGGCCTAGGGCTAGGAGTGACCGGCTGGCTCCTGAAAAGCAACAATAGGCAGGATGGTTCCCAGACCCAAGGTGGCACCAGTGCCAAGTTGGGCTGGTTTGATGGTACCAACTGGCTCCTGCAATCTGCCATCTAAAAGTTGTCAGGCGAGTTTTGTTTTCCAGGGAAAAGCGCCGTTGATTTTGTTTGGAGGCCTGTGGCTGGCAGTGGCTGCCTGTCATCTTAGAATCCGGGTTACGCAGCATGGTTCCCAGAGCCAAGGTGGCACCAGTGCCAAGTTGGGCTGGTTTGATGGTGCAAAGGGGCTCCTGCAATCTGCCATCCAGAAGTGCGGTAGCTTACTTTTGTGTGCCAGGGAAACAGGCCGAGGTTTGTGTCTGGGGGCCTATGGCTGGGAGTGACCGGCTGGCTCCTGAAAAGCTACGATAGGCAGGATGGTGACCAGACCCATGGTGGCACCAGTGCCAAGTTGGGCTGGTTTGATAGTACCAAGTGGCTCCTGCAATCTGCCATCAAAATTTGGCAGGCGAGTTTTGTTTTCCAGGGAAAAGCGCCGTTGTGTGTGTTTTGGGGCCTGTGGCTGGGAGTGGCCAGCTGGCTCCTTAGAATCCACGATACGCAGGATGGTTCCCAGACCCAAGGTGGCACCAGTGCCAAGTCGGGCTGGTTTGTTAGTACCAAGTGGTTCCTGCAATCTGCCATCCAGAAGCGGGGCAGCTGAATTTTGTTTGCCAGAGAAAAAGGCTGTTGTTTGTGTTTCGGGGCCTGTGGCTGGCAGTGGACGGCTGGCTCCTGAAAATCCATGATACGCAGCATGGTTCCCAGACCCAAGGTGGCACCAGTGCCAAGTAGGGCTGGTTTCATAGTACCCAGTGGCTCCTGCAATCTGCCATCCAGAAGAGGGGCAGTTGAGTTTTTTTTTCCAGAGAAAAGGGCCGTGGTTTGTGTTTGGGGCCTATGGCTGAGAGTGACCGGCTGGCTCCTGAAAAGCTACGATAGGCAGGATGGTGACCAGACCCATGGTGGCACAAGTGCCAAGTCGGGCTGGTTTGATAATACTAAATAGCTCCTGCAATCTGCCATCCAGACGCGGGGCAGCGGATTTTTGCTTGCTGGAGAAAAGTTCCGTGGGTTTTTTTTGGGGGTATATGGCTGGACGTTGCCGGCTGACTCCTTAAAAACATCGATACACAGGATGGTTCCCTGACCCAAGGTGGCATCACTGCCAAGTCGGGCTGTTTTCGTAGTACCAAGTGCGTCCTGCAATTTGCCATCCAGAAGAGGGGCAGTTGAGTTTTGTTTACCAGAGAAAAGGGCCGTGGTTTGTGTTTGGGGGCATATGGCTGAGAGTGGCCGGCTGGCGCCTGAAAATCCACGATAGGCAGGATGGTTCCCAGATCCAAGGTGGCACCAGTGCCATGTTGGCCTGGTTTGATAGTACCATGTGGCTCCTGCAATCTGCCATCCAGAAGCGGGGCAGCTTACATTTGTTTGCCAGGGAAACGGGCCGAGGTATTTGTCTGGGGGCCTATGGCTGGGAGTGACCGCCTGGCTCCTGAAAAGCTACGATAGGCAGGATGGTGACCAGACCCATGGTGGCACCAGTGCCAAGTTGGGCTGGTTTGATAGTACCAAGTGGCTCCTGCAATCTGCCATCCAGAAGCGGGGTAGCTTACTTTTGTTTGCCAGGGATACGGGCAGAGCTTTCCGTCTGGGGGCCTATGGTTGGGAGTAACCGGCTGGCTCCTGAAAAGCTACGATAGGCAGGATGGTTCCCAGATCCAAGATGGCACCAGTGCCAAGTTGGGGTGGTTTGATGGTGCAAAGTGGCTCCTGCAATCTGCCATCCTGACGCGGGGCAGCGGATTTTTGTTTCCAAGAGAAATGGTCCGTGGTTTGTTTTTGGGGCTATGTGGCTGGGCGTGGCCTGCTGGCTCCTTAAAAAGCTACGATAGGCAGGATGGTTTCCTGACCCAAGGTGGCACCAGTGCCAAGTCGGGCGGTATTCGTAGTACAAAGTGCGTCCTAAAATTTGCCATCCAGAAGAGGGGCAGTTGAGTTTTGTTTACCAGAGAAAAGGGCCGTGGTTTGTTTTTGGGGGCATATGGCTGATAGTGGCCGTCTGGCCCCTGAAAATCCACGATAGGCAGGATGGTTCCCAGACCAGAGGTGGCACCAGTGCCAAGTCGGGCTGGTTTGATAGTACTAAATAGCACCTGCAATCTGCCATGCAGAAGCGGGGCAGCTTACTTTTGTTTGCCAGGGAAACGGGCCGAGGTTTTTGTCTGGGGGCCTATGGCTGGGAGTGACCGCCTGGCTCCTGAAAAGCTACGATAGGCAGGATGGTTACCAGACCCATGGTGGCACCAGTGCCAAGTTGGGCTGGTTTGATAGTACCAAGTGGCTCCTGCAATCTGCCATCAAAAAGTTGGCAGGCCAGTTTTGTTTTCCAGGGAAAAGCGCCGTTGTTTGTGTTTGGGGGACTGTGGGTGGGAGTGGCCGGCTGGCTCCTTAGAACACACGATACGCAGGATGGTTCCCAGACCCAAGGTGGCACCAGTGCCACGTTGGGCTGGTTTGATGGTGAAAAGTGTCTCCTGCAATCTGCCATCCTGAAGCGGGGTAGCTTACATTTGTGTGCCAGGGAAACGGGCCGAGGTTTATGACTGGGGGCCTAGGGCTAGAACTGACCGGCTGGCTCCTGAAAAGCAACAATAGGCAGGATGGTTCCCAGACCCAAGGTGGCACCAGTGCCAAGTTGGGCTGGTTTGATGGTACCAACTGGCTCCTGCAATCTGCCATCTAAAAGTTGTCAGGCGAGTTTTGTTTTCCAGGGAAAAGCGCCGTTGATTTTGTTTGGAGGCCTGTGGCTGGCAGTGGCTGCCTGTCGTCTTAGAATCCGGGTAACGCAGCATGGTTCCCAGAGCCAAGGTGGCACCAGTGTCAAGTTGGGCTGGTTTGATAGTACCAAGTGGCTCCTGCAATCTGCCATCCAGAAGCGGGGCAGCTTACTTTTGTTTGCCAGGGAAACGGGCCGAGGTATTTGTCTGGGGACCTATGGCTGGGAGTGACCGGCTGGCTCCTGAAAAGCTACGATAGGCAGGATGGTTCCCTGACCCAAGGTGGCACCAGTGCCAAGTCGGGCAGTTTTTGTAGTACAAAGTGCGTCCTAAAATTTGCCATCCAGAAGAGGGGCAGTTGAGTTTTGTTTACCAGAGAAAAGGGCCGTGGTTTGTTTTTGGGGGCATATGGCTGATAGTGGCCGTCTGGCCCCTGAAAATCCACGATAGGCAGGATGGTTCCCAGACCAGAGGTGGCACCAGTGCCAAGTCGGGCTGGTTTGATAGTAATAAATAGCACCTGCAATCTGCCATGCAGAAGCGGGGCAGCTTACTTTTGTTTGCCACGGAAACGGGCCGAGGTTTGTGTCTGGGGGCCTATGGCTGGGAGTGACCGGCTGGCTCCTGAAAAGCTACGATAGGCAGGATGGTGACCAGACCCATGGTGGCACCAGTGCCAAGTTGGGCTGGTTTGATAGTACCAAGTGGCTCCTGCAATCTGCCATCAAAAAGTTGGCAGGCCAGTTTTGTTTTCCAGGGAAAAGCGCCGTTGTTTGTGTTTGGGGGCCTGTGGCTGGGAGTGGCCGGCTGGCTCCTTAGAACACACGATACGCAGGATGGTTCCCAGACCCAAGGTGGCACCAGTGCCACGTTGGGCTGGTTTGATGGTGAAAAGTGGCTCCTGCAATCTGCCATCCTGAAGCGGGGTAGCTTACATTTGTGTGCCAGGGAAACGGGCCGAGGTTTATGACTTTGGGGCCTAGGGCTAGAAGTGACCGGCTGGCTCCTGAAAAGCAACAATAGGCAGGATGGTTCCCAGACCCAAGGTGGCACCAGTGCCAAGTTGGGCTGGTTTGATGGTACCAACTGGCTCCTGCAATCTGCCATCTAAAAGTTGTCAGGCGAGTTTTGTTTTCCAGGGAAAAGCGCCGTTGATTTTGTTTGGAGGCCTGTGGCTGGCAGTGGCTGCCTTTCCTCTTAGAATCCGGGTTATGCAGCATGGTTCCCAGAGCCAAGGTGGCACCAGTGTCAAGTTGGGCTGGTTTGATTGTACCAAGTGGCTCCTGCAATCTGCCATCCAGAAGCGGGGCAGCTTACTTTTGTTTGCCAGGGAAACGGGCCGAGGTATTTGTCTGGGGACCTATGGCTGGGAGTGACCGGCTGGCTCCTGAAAAGCTACGATAGGCAGGATGGTGACCAGACCCATGGTGGCACCAGTGCCAAGTTGGGCTGGTTTGATAGTACCAAGTGGCTCCTGCAATCTGCCATCAAAAAGTTGGCAGGTCAGTTTTGTTTTCCAGGGAAAAGCGCCGTTGTTTGTGTTTGGGGGACTGTGGCTGGGAGTGGCCGGCTGGCTCCTTAGAACACAGGATACGCAGGATGGTTCCCAGACCCAAGGTGGCACCAGTGCCAAGTCGGGCTGGTTTGATAGCACCAAGTGGCTCCTGCAATCTGCCATCCAGAAGCGGGGCAGCTTACTTTTGTTTTCCAGGGAAACGGACCGAGGTTTTTTTCTGGGGGCCTATGGCTGGGAGTGACCGGCTGGCTCCTGAAAAGCTACGATAGGCAGGATGGTGACCAGACCCATGGTGGCACCAGTGCCAAGTTGGGCTGGTTTGATAGTACCAAGTGGCTCCTGCAATCTGCCATCAAAAAGTTGGCAGGCGAGTTTTGTTTTCCAGGGAAAAGCGCCGTTGTGTGTATTTTGGGGCCTGTGGCTGGGAGTGGCCAGCTGGCTCCTTAGAATCCACGATACGCAGGATGGTTCCCAGACCCAAGGTGGCACCAGTGCCAAGTCGGGCTGGTTTGTTAGTACCAAGTGGTTCCTGCAATCTGCCATCCAGAAGCGGGGCAGCTGAATTTTGTTTGCCAGAGAAAAAGGCTGTTGTTTGTGTTTCGGGGCCTGTGGCTGACAGTGGACGGCTGGCTCCTGAAAATCCATGATACGCAGCATGGTTCCCAGACCCAAGGTGGCACCAGTGCCAAGTAGGGCTAGTTTCATAGTACCCAGTGGCTCCTGCAATCTGCCATCCAGAAGAGGGGCAGTTGAGTTTTGTTTTCCAGAGAAAAGGGCCGTGGTTTGTGTTTGGGGCCTATGGCTGAGAGTGACCGGCTGGCCCCTGAAAATCCACGATAGGAAGGATGGTTCCCAGATCCAAGGTGGCAGCAGTGCCATGTTGTGCTGGTGTGATAGTCCCAAGTGGCTCCTGCAATCTGCCATCCAGAAGTGGGGCAGCTGAATTTTGTTTGCCAGAGAAAAAGGCTGTGGTTTTTGTTTGGGGGCCTATGGCTGGGAGTGGCCGGCTGGCTCCTGAAAATCCATGATACGCAGCATGGTTCCCAGACCCAAGGTGGCACCAGTGCCAAGTGGGGCTGGTTTCACAGTGTCAAGTGCCTCCTGCAATCTCCCATCCAGAAGCGGGGCAGCTGAGTTTTGTTTGCCTGTGAAACAGGCCGTTGTTTTTGATTGGGGTCTGTGGCCGAGAATGTTCAGCTGGCTCCTGACAATCCACAATACGCAGGATGGTTCCCAGACCCAAGGTGGCACCAGTGCCAAGTAGGGCTGGTTTCATAGTACCAAGTGGCTCCTGCAATCTGCCATCCAGAAGAGGGGCAGTTGAGTTTTGTTTGCCAGAGGAAAGGGCCGTGGGTTGCGTTTGGGGGCATATGGCTGGGAGTGGCCGGCTGTCTCATTAAAAAGATCGATACGCAGGATGGTTCCCAGACCCAAGGTGGCACCAGTGCCAAGTCGGGCTGTTTTTATAGTACCAAGTGCGTCCTGCAATTTGCCATCCAGAAGAGGGGCAGTTGAGTTTTGTTTGCCAGAGAAAACCGCCGTTGTTTGTGTTTGGGGGCTTGTGGCTGGGAGTGGCCGACTGGCGCCTTAGAATCTGCGATACGCAGCATGGTTCCCAGACCCAAGGTGGCACCAGTTCCAAGTTGGGCTGGTTTGATAGTACCAAGTGGCTCCTGCAATCTGCCATCCAGAAGCGGGGCAGCTTACTTTTGTTTGCCAGGGAAACGGGCCGAGGTTTGTGTTTGGGGGCCTATGGCTGGGAGTGACCGGCTGGCTCCTGGAAAGCTACAATAGGCAGGATGGTGACCAGACCTATGGTGGCACCAGTGCCAAGTTGGGCTGGTTTGATAGTACCAAGTTGCTCCTGCAATCTGCCATCAAAAAGTTGTCAGGCGAGTTTTGTTTTCCAGGGAAAAGCGCCGTTGTTTGTGTTTGGGGGCCTGTGGCTGGGAGTGGCCGGCTGGCTCCTTAGAATCCACGATACGCAGGATGGTTCCCAGACCCAAGGTGGCACCAGTGCCAAGTCGGGCTGGTTTGATACTACCAAGTGGTTCCTGCAATCTGCCATCCAGAAGCAGGGCAGCTTACTTTTGTTTGCCAGGGAAACGGGCCGTGGGTTTTGTTTGGGGGCATATAGCTGAGAGTGGCCCGCTGGCCCCTGAAAATCCACGCTAGGCAGCATGGTTCCCAGATGCAAGGTGGCACCAGTGCCAAGTCGGGCTAGTTTGATGGTGCAAAGTGGCTCCTGCAATCTGCCATCCAGAAGCGGGGCAGCTGATTTTTGTTTGCCAGAGAAAAATTCCGTGGATTGTTTTTGGGGGCATATTGCTGGGAGTGGCCGGCTGGCTCCTTAAAATGCTCGATACGCATGATGGTTCCCAGGCCCAAGGTGTCACCACTACCAAGTCGGCCTGCGGTTTTAGTATCAAGTTCATCCTGCAATTTGCCATCCAGAAGAGGGGCAGTTGAGTTTTGTTTGCCAGAGAAACGGGCCGAGGTTTCTGTTTGGGGACATATGGCTGAGAGTGGCCGGCTGGCCCCTGAAAATCCACGATACACAACATGGTTCCCAGATCCAAGGTGGCACCAGTGCCAAGTTGGGCTGGTTTGATAGTCCCAAGTGTCTCCTGCAATCTGCCATCCAGAAGCGGGGCAGCTTACTTTTGTTTGCCAGAGAAATAGGCCTAGGTTTTTGTTTGGGGGCCTGTGGCTAGGAGTGGCCTGCTGGCTCCTAAGAATCCACGATACGCAGGATGTTTACCAGACCCATGGTGGCACCAGTGCCAAGTTGGGCTGGTTTGATAGTACCAAGTGGCTCCTGCAAACTCCATCAAAAAGTTGGCAGGCGTGTTTTGTTTTCCAGGGAACAGCGCCGTTGATTTTGTTTGGGGGCCTGTGGCTGGGAGTGGCCGGCTGGCTCCTTAGAATCCACGATACGCAGGATGGTTCCCAGACCCAAGGTGCCACCAGTGCCAAGTCGGGCTGGTTTGATTACACCAAGTGGCTCCTGCAATCTGCCATCCATAAGTGAGGCACCTAAGTTTTGTTTGCCAGAAAAAAGGGCCGTGGTTTTTGTTGGGGGCCTGTGGCTGGGAGTAGCCGGCTGGCTCCTTAAAATCCACGATAGGCAGTATGGTTCCCAGACCCAAGGTGGTACCAGTGCCAAGTCGGGCTGGTTTGATAGTACCAAGTGGCTCCTGCAATCTGCCATCCAGAAGCGGGGCAGCTTACTTTTGTTTGCCAGGGAAACGGGCCGAGCTTTGTGTCTCGGGGCCTATGGCAGGGAGTGACCGGCTGGCTCCTGAAAAGCTACGATAGGCAGGATGGTGACCAGACCCATGGTGGCACCAGTGGCAAGTTGGGCTGGTTTGATAGTACCAAGTGGCTCCTGCAATCTGCCATCAAAAAGTTGGCAGGCGAGTTTTGTTTTCCAGGGAAAAGCGCCGTTGTGTGTGTTTTGGGGCCTGTGGCTGGGAGTGGCCAGCTGGCTCCTTAGAATCCACGATACGCAGGATGGTTCCCAGACCCAAGGTGGCACCAGTGCCAAGTCGGGCTGGTTTGATGGTGCAAAGTGGCTCCTGCAATCTGCCATCCAGAAGCGGGGCAGCAGAATTTTGTTTGCCAGAGAAAAAGGCTGTTGTTTGTGTTTCGGGGCCTGTGGCTGGCAGTGGACGGCTGGCTCCTGAAAATCCATGATACGCAGCATGGTTCCCAGACCCAAGGTGGCACCAGTGCCAAGTAGGGCTGGTTTCATAGTACCCAGTGGCTCCTGCAATCTGCCATCCAGAAGAGGGGCAGTTGAGTTTTGTTTTCCAGAGAAAAGGGCCGTGGTTTGTGTTTGGGGCCTATGGCTGAGAGTGACCGGCTGGCCCCTGAAAATCCACGATAGGAAGGATGATTCCCAGATCCAAGGTGGCACCAGTGCCATGTTGTGCTGGTGTGATAGTCCCAAGTGGCTCCTGCAATCTGCCATCCAGAAGCGGGGCAGCTTAATTTTGTTTGCCAGAGAAAAAGGCTGTGGTTTTTGTTTGGAGGCCTATGGCTGGGAGTGGCCGGCTGGCTCCTGAAAATCCATGATACGCAGCATGGTTCCCAGACCCAAGGTGGCACCAGTGCCAAGTGGGGCTGGTTTCACAGTGTCAAGTGCCTCCTGCAATCTCCCATCCAGAAGCGGGGCAGCTGAGTTTTGTTTGCCTGTGAAACGGGCCGTTGTTTTTGATTGGGGTCTGTGGCCGAGAGTGTCCAGCTGGCTCCTGACAATCCACAATACGCAGGATGGTTCCCAGACCCAAGGTGGCACCAGTGCCAAGTCGTGCTGGTTTGATAGTACCAAGTGCGTCCTGCAATTTGCCATCCAGAAGAGGGGCAGTTGAGTTTTGTTTGCCAGAGAAAAGCGCCGTTGTTTGTGTTTGGGGTCTTGTGGCTGGGAGTGGCCGACTGGCGCCTTAGAATCTGCGATACGCAGCATGGTTCCCAGACCCAAGGTGGCACCAGTGCCAAGTCGGGCTGGTTTGATAGTACCAAGTGGCTCCTGCAATCTGCCATCCAGAAGCGGGGCAGCTTACTTTTGTTTGCCAGGGAAACGGGCCGAGGTTTGTGTTTGGGGGCCTATGGCTGGGAGTGACCGGCTGGCTCCTGGAAAGCTACAATAGGCAGGATGGTGACCAGACCTATGGTGGCACCAGTGCTAAGTTGGGCTGGTTTGATAGTACCAAGTTGCTCCTGCAATCTGCCATCAAAAAGTTGGCAGGCGAGTTTTGTTTTCCAGGGAAAAGCGCCGTTGTTTGTGTTTGGGGGCCTGTGGCTGGGAGTGGCCGGCTGGCTCCTTAGAATCCACGATACGCAGGATGGTTCCCAGACCCAAGGTGGCACCAGTGCCAAGTCGGGCTGGTTTGATACTACCAAGTGGTTCCTGCAATCTGCCATCCAGAAGCAGGGCAGCTTACTTTTGTTTGCCAGGGAAACGGGCCGTGGGTTTTGTTTGGGGGCATATAGCTGAGAGTGGCCCGCTGGCCCCTGAAAATCCACGCTAGGCAGCATGGTTCCCAGATGCAAGGTGGCACCAGTGCCAAGTTGGGCTGGTTTGATGGTGCAAAGTGGCTCCTGCAATCTGCCATCCGGAAGCGGGGCAGCTGATTTTTGTTTGCCAGAGAAAAATTCCGTGGATTGTTTTTGGGGGCATATTGCTGGGAGTGGCCGGCTGGCTCCTTAAAATGCTCGATACGCATGATGGTTCCCAGGCCCAAGGTGTCACCACTACCAAGTCGGCCTGCGGTTTTAATATCAAGTTCATCCTGCAATTTGCCATCCAGAAGAGGGGCAGTTGAGTTTTGTCTGCCAGAGAAACGGGCCGAGGTTTCTGTTTGGGGACATATGGCTGAGAGTGGCCGGCTGGCCCCTGAAAATCCACGATACACAACATGGTTCCCAGATCCAAGGTGGCACCAGTGCCAAGTTGGGCTGGTTTGATAGTCCCAAGTGTCTCCTGCAATCTGCCATCCAGAAGCGGGGCAGCTTACTTTTGTTTGCCAGAGAAATAGGCCTAGGTTTTTGTTTGGGGGCCTGTGGCTAGGAGTGGCCTGCTGGCTCCTAAGAATCCACGATACGCAGGATGTTTACCAGACCCATGGTGGCACCAGTGCCAAGTTGGGCTGGTTTGATAGTACCAAGTGGCTCCTGCAAACTCCATCAAAAAGTTGGCAGGCGTGTTTTGTTTTCCAGGGAACAGCGCCGTTGATTTTGTTTGGGGGCCTGTGGCTGGGAGTGGCCGGCTGGCTCCTTAGAATCCACGATACGCAGGATGGTTCCCAGACCCAAGGTGCCACCAGTGCCAAGTCGGGCTGGTTTGATTACACCAAGTGGCTCCTGCAATCTGCCATCCATAAGTGAGGCACCTAAGTTTTGTTTGCCAGAAAAAAGGGCCGTGGTTTTTGTTGGGGGCCTGTGGCTGGGAGTAGCCGGCTGGCTCCTTAAAATCCACGATAGGCAGGATGGTTCCCAGACCCAAGGTGGCACCAGTGCCAAGTCGGGCTGGTTTGATAGTACCAAGTGGCTCCTGCAATCTGCCATCCAGAAGCGGGGCAGCTGAGTTTTGTTTGCCAGAGAAAAAGGCTGTGGTTTTTGTTTGGGGGCCTGTGGCTGGCAGTGGCCGGCTGGCTCCTGAAAATCCACGATACGCAGCATGGTTCCCAGACCCAAGGTGGCACCAGTACAAAGTGGGGCTCGTTTGACAGTGTCAAGTGTCTTCTGCAATCTCCCATCCAGAAGCGGGGCAGCTGAGTTTTTTTTGCCAGGGAAACGGACCTTTGTTTTTGATTGGGGTCTGTGGCCGAGAGTGGTCGGCTGTCTCCTGACAATCCACAATACGCAGGATGGTTCCCAGACCAAAGGTGGCACCAGTGCCAAGTCGGGCTGGTTTGATAGTACCAAGTGTCTCCTGCACTCTGCCATCCAGAAGCGGGGCAGCTGAGTTTTGTTTGCCAGAGAAAAGGGCCGTGGGTTGTGTTTGGGGGCATATGGCTGGGAGTGGCCACCTGGCTCCTTAAAATGCACGATACGCCGCATGGTAACCAGACGCAAGGTGGCACCAGTGCCAAGTCGGGCTGTTTTTGTAGTACCCAGTGGCTCCTGCAATTTGCCATCCAGAAGCGGGGCAGCTAAATTTTGTTTGCTAGAGAAAAGGGCTGTGGTTTGTGTTTGGGGGCCTATGGCCGAGAGTGGTAGGCTGGCCCCTGAAAATCAACGATAGGCAGGATGGTTCCCAGATCCAAGGTGGCACCAGTGCCAAGTAAGGCTGGTTGTATGGTTCAAAGTGACTCCTGCAATCTGCCATCCAGAAGCGGGACAGCTGAGTTTTTTTTGCCAGAGAAAAGGTCCGTGGTTTCTTTTTGGGGCATACGGCTGGGAATTGCCGGCTGGCTCCTTAAAATGCTCGATACGCAGGATGGTTCCCAGAGCCAAGGTGGCACCACTGCCAAGTCGGGCTCTTTTTGTAGTACCAAGTGCGTCCTGCAATTTGCCATCCAGAAGAGGGGCAGTTGAGTTTTGTTTGCCAGAGAAAAGGGCCGAGGTTTGTGTTTGGGAGCATATGGCTGGGAATGACCGGCTGGCCCCTGAAAATCCACGATACGCCGGATGGTTCCCAGATCCAAGATGGTACCATTACCAAGTCGGGCTGCTTTGATAGTCCCAAGTGTCTCCTGCAAACTGCCATCCAGAAGCGGGGCAGCTGAGTTTTGTTTGCCAGGGAAATGGGCCGTTGTTTGTGTTTGGGGGCCTGTGGCTGGGAGTGTTTGGCTGGTTCCTGAATATGTACGATACGCAGGATTGTTCCCAGATCCAAGGTGGCAGCAGTGCCATGTTGTGCTGGTGTGATAGTCCCAAGTGGCTCCTGCAATCTGCCATCCAGAAGTGGGGCAGCTGATTTTTGTTTGCCAGAGAAAAGGTCCGTGGTTTGTGTTTGGGGGCATATGGCTGAGAGTGGCCGGCTGGCCCCTGAAAATCCACGATACACAGGATGGTTCCCAGATCCAAGGTGGCACCTGTGCCAAGTCGGGCTGATTTGATAGTACTAAGTAGCTCCTGCAATCTGCCATCCAGAAGCGGGGCAGCTTACTTTTGTTTGCCAGGGAAACGGGCCGAGGTTTCTGTTTGGGGGCCTATGGCTGGGAGTGACCGGCTGGCTCCTGAAATGCTACAATAGGCAAGATGGTTCCCAGAGCCAAGGTGGCACCAGTGCCAAGTTGGGCTGGTTTGATAGTACCAAGTGGCTCCTGCAATCTGCCATCCAGAAGCAGGGCAGCTGAGTTTTGTTTGCCAGAGAAAAGGGCTTGGTTTGTGTTTGGGGACATATGGCTGTGTGTGGCCAGCTGGCTCCTTAAAATGCACGATATGCAACATGGCTCCCAGACCCATAGTGGCACCAGTGCCAAGTCGGGCTGGTTTGATAGTACCAAGTGGCTCCTGCAATCTTCCATGATCACGTGGAGAAATACTTTCTGGTTTCATCCCCATGCTCTTTCTTCTCTCCCTCAACTTCTCTATCACCTCTCATCTGGTTCACATGCGCTGTCTTCAAGGTCCACAGGCTACTTTTCACAGAATCTTCTGGCCTGATGAAGTAAGAATGATGAATAGAACAGAGCTGGGATCTATTTTCCAGTTTGGATAAAATGCATTCTGCACACAAATCCAAGGAGAACGTGCTGCCCCAATGCCCAGAAAATCTTTCACTCCTGCTAGTGTTCTACGTCAACCGCAACTTAGTCTGAAAGAAAAGCTTTTTCTCTGAGAGCATCTGAGAGGTTTGCATGAAGCACTGATATCTGACATATGCAATTTTGAATAGGAGAGGAAAAAGAAAATGGCAAGGAGTTTTTAATTTTAGTGGTTTCAATTTTAATTTCCGTGCACTTTTTCAAAACTTGTCAGCTCAAATGCCCATCAACATCTTTTAGTCATCTGTAAGTCAGTATTCATATAAAATGTGCTTCAAATCCAAAGAATTTCAAATTTGCACTCCAAGCTTCTATGCCTAGATTTATGATTTCCTACACATATTAGATGAAAGGAAGGCCTTTTTTACTGTGGGAGTGCTGGAACACTGGAACAGGTTGCCCAGAGAAGTTGTGGGTGTCCCATCCCTGAAAGTATTCAAGGTCACCTTGGACGGGGCTTGGAGCAGCAACAAAGGAGAAGCTTGATGGTAGAGAAACAAAGTTGGACTATAGAAGAAACTCGGATTGAAGTATAGGATCAAGTTTTCTCTCAGCTCTTGGGGTAAATTCAAAGTTGTACAAAATGACATTTATCTGTGCTATTCACTACTGTAACAGAAAGTTTCATGAAAACTGTACAGAAGATAGTAAATTTTAAAAGAGATAAGAATTACAGCATAAAATCCATGGGATAGGTTACAACATGAGACACTCTCTAAGAGAAAATCTCTGTGTTTCAGCACTTCATCGGGGTAAGATTTCATGAAGTGCCAAAGAAGGCGGCAAAATATCATTCGGGACATTATTTACTGGAATTCAGCCTGGCCATTAGTAGGAACTGCCTTTGAACATATCATGTAGATATACCACACACGCTTTCCCTTCACTGAAAAATTACTGTTTACAACAAATAAGCAATTGACGATCAAAATTGATTGAAAGCATCTTAAACATGTCAAGTATTTCATTGTAGATGATCTGTGATCCAAATGCTTCTTCCACCTTCGAGAGGGACAGAAGAATTCTTCCATATCATGATGGTTTAAAATTGTATCAACCAATGTTTTCTGCTGAAAAGATATCATCTATTTTTTTCTATTTTTGGAAGAAAATATTCCTAGACATACAACAGGTGAGAACTAAGTAATTTTAAAGAAACAAATGAAATGAAAATATTCTGTAAATAGAATGAAATGAAAAGCTGTGTTTTAAATAGGAGCTAAATATTAAACAGAATTTTTGTACCAGGCATTTGAATTACTGCACCAGCTCTTTTGCCCATCAAGAGAGGCATTTAGCATTTCAGTCTTTTCCAAGGTGTTCATGATCTGCTATGCTGATCTCTGTGTGTGCCTAGGTGTGTGTGGAGGGGGGGGCATATGAAGGGGAGTGTGTATGTTTGCTTTACAATTGTTGTGGCAGATTCATGCCTCAGCTCCACATTTTGTTTTAAAAAGGTCACACCGAGTGGATATGAAGTTTACTATCAACAAGAGATCGATTCCCAAATCATCCATTTGACTCTCCCTTATAAATCATGTGCTTTGTTGCATATTTTATCAAATATACTTTCAAGCCAGATGGAGGAAGGAGGATGTGGGAATCCCTCCACCATCTTGCAACTTTTATGTAAGTAGGTTTTCAAGAAAATCATCATTTCTCTTTTAAATATGTCTGGAACAGGCATGATGGTAGTGTCAACCTGTTGGAGTTTTTGTTGCTGGAAGAAGTTGTACAAAAGGATTGGTTTTTACATTGACCAGTTACTGAATCAAGCGCAGGAATACATTGGAAATTTAGCTGGGGGTTCCTTTTCCCAGCAGACTACTTCTAGAACGAGCTTGTACACTGAAGCTGACTCTTTTGCTCTCTTTTTGTTTCTTTCCTATTTTCTTGGCTTCTTTGCCACTATCTAGACAATTTTGGAACTTTGTTCCCAACTAAAATGGTTTCAATAGTCTGATTGTGATCATACATTTTTACAAGGAATTTTTAAAATCTTTCCTCGAGTCCAGAAAGTCAAGGACTTAGATCTTTTTCTTCCCTTATCAATATTGCCATGAAATTGATAAATAAAGACCAACTCTTTATTTTTGTTTTTAACCCACGTAGATAATTCCCATCCATTAATCCATTTTGTGGACCAATAGCTGCCATTCTGATGGAAGCTGTCACTTCTTAACAATAGGCATTCTGTGACTATGTTGACTGCACTTTGGGTGAAGATCCTAACTGGTCTTAGATATACATAGGGAGAAATTTGCTCAGCCAGTGTCAGTCTTAAGCATGCGTATCAGAAGATCTTTCTAGAGCTGGGAATTTTCCCATGAAAGGGATTCAGTTAGGGAAGAGACACTTGTGCCAGAGTTTTACATTCTTCTTGAACACTGCTTAAGGAACTTAGATGCCATGTCCATTTGGATCTCTGTCTGCACAGAACTTTGTCATGCCAGTGCTTTGAAATGCATCTTGAAGAGAATTCACTAGCACAGAATGAAAGAGAGTGGAAGGGGTTGGTGGGGCTAACCAGGCCCAACCCCCCTGCCTAAACCAGGATACCTAGAGCCTCTTGCCCAGGATTCTATCTGGGTGTACTTTTAATGTCTTCAAAGATCCAGGCTCCACAATCTTTCTGGGCAGTCTGTGCCGTGGTTCAGTCACCCTGACAGTAAAGAAACATTTACTGATGTTCAAAGGCAATCTCCTGTATTTCAGTGTGTGCCCACTGCCTCTTGTCTTTTCCCTCAGCATCACTGAAAAGACACTGATTCCCTCCCCTTTGCACTATTGCTTCCATATGTATGTGTGATGCCATGTAGAGGTATGTCAAAAACCTCCCTGAAGCCCAGGCAGATAATATTCCCTTCATCTACCAGTCAAGTTGATTCATCAGAGGAGTTTAAAGTGATGTTCAGCATGAAATTCCCCTGAAAAATCATGCTAACTACATTATTTGGTCATCTGTCATGTGCCTGGCAAGGATTTCCAGGAAGAGCTGCTTCATCAACTTCCTGGGGATAAAAAAGAGGCTGGCTGGTTTGTACTATGGCGAATCCTCTTAATTGCCTTTTTTGAAGATGGGTGTCATTTGCTAACATCCACTCTTTAGCCTCTCTTGTCGTCTACATCTTAGCAAAACGCTTTTCCACTATGTCTGGCTAGGAAAAACTGTGCCAGCACAGAAAACATCTCCCATCGTGTTCTAGAAGTTGCACGGATGTCTGCCAAGTGTTTGGCAGGAAGAAAAGAAAAGTTGTCCAAAACAGCTTCCAATCGAATGTTCCTGTGATTGGAAAAGTCAGGAGAGTGCAAAGGTACTGTTTTCTATCAGTTGGCAAGGTGCGCACACAATCCCAGTGTTGTACAGCTTGCTTCTTCACCTTCCCGAAGCTGCCGCTCTCGCCGGCTGCCGGAGCCCAAGAAGCGGCTTCTTCGCGCAAAGACGATTGTGCCGCTCACAGTGCTCTCCTTAGCGCGGCTTCTGCCGAAAGACGCCCGGCAGCGGCTCTTACCTCCGGACAGCATCCTACCTTCGTCTTTCGCGTCTTTTGTAGTCTACATCTTAGCAAAACGCTTCTCCACTATGTCTGGCTAGGAAAAACTGTGCCAGCACAGAAAACATCTCCCATCGTGTTCTAGAAGTTGCACGGATGTCTGCCAAGTGTTTGGCAGGAAGAAAAGAAAAGTTGTCCAAAACAGCTTCCAATCGAATGTTCCTGTGATTGGAAAAGTCAGGAGAGTGCAAAGGTACTGTTTTCTATCAGTTGGCAAGGTGCGCACACAATCCCAGTGTTGTACAGCTTGCTTCTTCACCTTCCCGAAGCTGCCGCTCTCGCCGGCTGCCGGAGCCCAAGAAGCGGCTTCTTCGCGCAAAGACGATTGTGCCGCTCACAGTGCTCTCCTTAGCGCGGCTTCTGCCGAAAGACGCCCGGCAGCGGCTCTTACCTCCGGAGAGCATCCTACCTTCGTCTTTCGCGTCTTTTGTAGTCTACATCTTAGCAAAACGCTTCTCCACTATGTCTGGCTAGGAAAAACTGTGCCAGCACAGAAAACATCTCCCATCGTGTTCTAGAAGTTGCACGGATGTCTGCCAAGTGTTTGGCAGGAAGAAAAGAAAAGTTGTCCAAAACAGCTTCCAATCGAATGTTCCTGTGATTGGAAAAGTCAGGAGAGTGCAAAGGTACTGTTTTCTATCAGTTGGCAAGGTGCGCACACAATCCCAGTGTTGTACAGCTTGCTTCTTCACCTTCCCGAAGCTGCCGCTCTCGCCGGCTGCCGGAGCCCAAGAAGCGGCTTCTTCGCGCAAAGACGATTGTGCCGCTCACAGTGCTCTCCTTAGCGCGGCTTCTGCCGAAAGACGCCCGGCAGCGGCTCTTACCTCCGGACAGCATCCTACCTTCGTCTTTCGCGTCTTATGTAGTCTACAACTCGGCAAAACGCTTTTCCACTATGTCTGGCTAGGAAAAACTGTGCCAGCACAGAAAACATCTCCCATCGTGTTCTAGAAGTTGCACGGATGTCTGCCAAGTGTTTGGCAGGAAGAAAAGAAAAGTTGTCCAAAACAGCTTCCAATCGAATGTTCCTGTGATTGGAAAAGTCAGGAGAGTGCAAAGGTACTGTTTTCTATCAGTTGGCAAGGTGCGCACACAATCCCAGTGTTGTACAGCTTGCTTCTTCACCTTCCCGAAGCTGCCGCTCTCGCCGGCTGCCGGAGCCCAAGAAGCGGCTTCTTCGCGCAAAGACGATTGTGCCGCTCACAGGGCTCTCCTTAGCGCGGCTTCTGCCGAAAGACGCCCGGCAGCGGCTCTTACCTCCGGAGAGCATCCTACCTTCGTCTTTCGCGTCTTTTGTAGTCTACACCTCGGCAAAACGCTTTTCCACTATGTCTGGCTAGGAAAAACTGTGCCAGCACAGAAAACATCTCCCATCGTGTTCTAGAAGTTGCACGGATGTCTGCCAAGTGTTTGGCAGGAAGAAAAGAAAAGTTGTTCAAAACAGCTTCCAATCGAATGTTCCTGTGATTGGAAAAGTCAGGAGAGTGCAAAGGTACTGTTTTCTATCAGTTGGCAAGGTGCGCACACAATCCCAGTGTTGTACAGCTTGCTTCTTCACCTTCCCGAAGCTGCCGCTCTCGCCGGCTGCCGGAGCCCAAGAAGCGGCTTCTTCGCGCAAAGACGATTGTGCCGCTCACAGTGCTCTCCTTAGCGCGGCTTCTGCCGAAAGACGCCCGGCAGCGGCTCTTACCTCCGGAGAGCATCCTACCTTCGTCTTTCGCGTCTTTTGTAGTCTACATCTTAGCAAAACGCTTTTCCACTATGTCTGGCTAGGAAAAACTGTGCCAGCACAGAAAACATCTCCCATCGTGTTCTAGAAGTTGCACGGATGTCTGCCAAGTGTTTGGCAGGAAGAAAAGAAAAGTTGTCCAAAACAGCTTCCAATCGAATGTTCCTGTGATTGGAAAAGTCAGGAGAGTGCAAAGGTACTGTTTTCTATCAGTTGGCAAGGTGCGCACACAATCCCAGTGTTGTACAGCTTGCTTCTTCACCTTCCCGAAGCTGCCGCTCTCGCCGGCTGCCGGAGCCCAAGAAGCGGCTTCTTCGCGCAAAGACGATTGTGCCGCTCACAGTGCTCTCCTTAGCGCGGCTTCTGCCGAAAGACGCCCGGCAGCGGCTCTTACCTCCGGAGAGCATCCTACCTTCGTCTTTCGCGTCTTTTGTAGTCTACACCTCGGCAAAAAGCTTTTCCACTATGTCTGGCTAGGAAAAACTGTGCCAGCACAGAAAACATCTCCCATCGTGTTCTAGAAGTTGCACGGATGTCTGCCAAGTGTTTGGCAGGAAGAAAAGAAAAGTTGTCCAAAACAGCTTCCAATCGAATGTTCCTGTGATTGGAAAAGTCAGGAGAGTGCAAAGGTACTGTTTTCTATCAGTTGGCAAGGTGCGCACACAATCCCAGTGTTGTACAGCTTGCTTCTTCACCTTCCCGAAGCTGCCGCTCTCGCCGGCTGCCGGAGCCCAAGAAGCGATTCTTCGCGCAAAGACGATTGTGCCGCTCACAGTGCTCTCCTTAGCGCGGCTTCTGCCGAAAGACGCCCGGCAGCGGCTCATACCTCCTGAGAGTGGCAGCTTCGGGAAGGTGAAGAAGCAAGCTGTACAACACTGGGATTGTGTGCGCACCTTGCCAACTGATAGAAAACAGTACCTTTGCACTCTCCTGACTTTTCCAATCACAGGAACATTCGATTGGAAGCTGTTTTGGACAACTTTTCTTTTCTTCCTGCCAAACACTTGGCAGACATCCGTGCAACTTCTAGAACACGATGGGAGATGTTTTCTGTGCTGGCACAGTTTTTCCTAGCCAGACATAGTGGAAAAGCGTTTTGCTAAGATGTAGACTACAAAAGACGCGAAAGACGAAGGTAGGATGCTCTCCGGAGGTAAGAGCCGCTGCCGGGCGTCTTTCGGCAGAAGCCGCGCTAAGGAGAGCACTGTGAGCGGCACAATCGTCTTTGCGCGAAGAAGCCGCTTCTTGGGCTCCGGCAGCCGGCGAGAGCGGCAGCTTCGGGAAGGTGAAGAAGCAAGCTGTACAACACTGGGATTGTGTGCGCACCTTGCCAACTGATAGAAAACAGTACCTTTGCACTCTCCTGACTTTTCCAATCACAGGAACATTCGATTGGAAGCTGTTTTGAACAACTTTTCTTTTCTTCCTGCCAAACACTTGGCAGACATCCGTGCAACTTCTAGAACACGATGGGAGATGTTTTCTGTGCTGGCACAGTTTTTCCTAGCCAGACATAGTGGAAAAGCGTTTTGCCGAGGTGTAGACTACAAAAGACGCGAAAGACGAAGGTAGGATGCTCTCCGGAGGTAAGAGCCGCTGCCGGGCGTCTTTCGGCAGAAGCCGCGCTAAGGAGAGCCCTGTGAGCGGCACAATCGTCTTTGCGCGAAGAAGCCGCTTCTTGGGCTCCGGCAGCCGGCGAGAGCGGCAGCTTCGGGAAGGTGAAGAAGCAAGCTGTACAACACTGGGATTGTGTGCGCACCTTGCCAACTGATAGAAAACAGTACCTTTGCACTCTCCTGACTTTTCCAATCACAGGAACATTCGATTGGAAGCTGTTTTGGACAACTTTTCTTTTCTTCCTGCCAAACACTTGGCAGACATCCGTGCAACTTCTAGAACACGATGGGAGATGTTTTCTGTGCTGGCACAGTTTTTCCTAGCCAGACATAGTGGAAAAGCGTTTTGCCGAGTTGTAGACTACATAAGACGCGAAAGACGAAGGTAGGATGCTGTCCGGAGGTAAGAGCCGCTGCCGGGCGTCTTTCGGCAGAAGCCGCGCTAAGGAGAGCACTGTGAGCGGCACAATCGTCTTTGCGCGAAGAAGCCGCTTCTTGGGCTCCGGCAGCCGGCGAGAGCGGCAGCTTCGGGAAGGTGAAGAAGCAAGCTGTACAACACTGGGATTGTGTGCGCACCTTGCCAACTGATAGAAAACAGTACCTTTGCACTCTCCTGACTTTTCCAATCACAGGAACATTCGATTGGAAGCTGTTTTGGACAACTTTTCTTTTCTTCCTGCCAAACACTTGGCAGACATCCGTGCAACTTCTAGAACACGATGGGAGATGTTTTCTGTGCTGGCACAGTTTTTCCTAGCCAGACATAGTGGAAAAGCTTTTTGCCGAGGTGTAGACTACAAAAGACGCGAAAGACGAAGGTAGGATGCTCTCCGGAGGTAAGAGCCGCTGCCGGGCGTCTTTCGGCAGAAGCCGCGCTAAGGAGAGCACTGTGAGCGGCACAATCGTCTTTGCGCGAAGAAGCCGCTTCTTGGGCTCCGGCAGCCGGCGAGAGCGGCAGCTTCGGGAAGGTGAAGAAGCAAGCTGTACAACACTGGGATTGTGTGCGCACCTTGCCAACTGATAGAAAACAGTACCTTTGCACTCTCCTGACTTTTCCAATCACAGGAACATTCGATTGGAAGCTGTTTTGGACAACTTTTCTTTTCTTCCTGCCAAACACTTGGCAGACATCCGTGCAACTTCTAGAACACGATGGGAGATGTTTTCTGTGCTGGCACAGTTTTTCCTAGCCAGACATAGTGGAGAAGCGTTTTGCTAAGATGTAGACTACAAAAGACGCGAAAGACGAAGGTAGGATGCTCTCCGGAGGTAAGAGCCGCTGCCGGGCGTCTTTCGGCAGAAGCCGCGCTAAGGAGAGCCCTGTGAGCGGCACAATCGTCTTTGCGCGAAGAAGCCGCTTCTTGGGCTCCGGCAGCCGGCGAGAGCGGCAGCTTCGGGAAGGTGAAGAAGCAAGCTGTACAACACTGGGATTGTGTGCGCACCTTGCCAACTGATAGAAAACAGTACCTTTGCACTCTCCTGACTTTTCCAATCACAGGAACATTCGATTGGAAGCTGTTTTGGACAACTTTTCTTTTCTTCCTGCCAAACACTTGGCAGACATCCGTGCAACTTCTAGAACACGATGGGAGATGTTTTCTGTGCTGGCACAGTTTTTCCTAGCCAGACATAGTGGAAAAGCTTTTTGCCGAGGTGTAGACTACATAAGACGCGAAAGACGAAGGTAGGATGCTCTCCGGAGGTAAGAGCCGCTGCCGGGCGTCTTTCGGCAGAAGCCGCGCTAAGGAGAGCACTGTGAGCGGCACAATCGTCTTTGCGCGAAGAAGCCGCTTCTTGGGCTCCGGCAGCCGGCGAGAGCGGCAGCTTCGGGAAGGTGAAGAAGCAAGCTGTACAACACTGGGATTGTGTGCGCACCTTGCCAACTGATAGAAAACAGTACCTTTGCACTCTCCTGACTTTTCCAATCACAGGAACATTCGATTGGAAGCTGTTTTGGACAACTTTTCTTTTCTTCCTGCCAAACACTTGGCAGACATCCGTGCAACTTCTAGAACACGATGGGAGATGTTTTCTGTGCTGGCACAGTTTTTCCTAGCCAGACATAGTGGAAAAGCGTTTTGCTAAGATGTAGACTACAAAAGACGCGAAAGACGAAGGTAGGATGCTCTCCGGAGGTAAGAGCCGCTGCCGGGCGTCTTTCGGCAGAAGCCGCGCTAAGGAGAGCCCTGTGAGCGGCACAATCGTCTTTGCGCGAAGAAGCCGCTTCTTGGGCTCCGGCAGCCGGCGAGAGCGGCAGCTTCGGGAAGGTGAAGAAGCAAGCTGTACAACACTGGGATTGTGTGCGCACCTTGCCAACTGATAGAAAACAGTACCTTTGCACTCTCCTGACTTTTCCAATCACAGGAACATTCGATTGGAAGCTGTTTTGGACAACTTTTCTTTTCTTCCTGCCAAACACTTGGCAGACATCCGTGCAACTTCTAGAACACGATGGGAGATGTTTTCTGTGCTGGCACAGTTTTTCCTAGCCAGACATAGTGGAGAAGCGTTTTGCTAAGATGTAGACTACAAAAGACGCGAAAGACGAAGGTAGGATGCTCTCCGGAGGTAAGAGCCGCTGCCGGGCGTCTTTCGGCAGAAGCTGCGCTAAGGAGAGCACTGTGAGCGGCACAATCGTCTTTGCGCGAAGAAGCCGCTTCTTGGGCTCCGGCAGCCGGCGAGAGCGGCAGCTTCGGGAAGGTGAAGAAGCAAGCTGTACAACACTGGGATTGTGTGCGCACCTTGCCAACTGATAGAAAACAGTACCTTTGCACTCTCCTGACTTTTCTAATCACAGGAACATTCGATTGGAAGCTGTTTTGGACAACTTTTCTTTTCTTCCTGCCAAACACTTGGCAGACATCCGTGCAACTTCTAGAACACGATGGGAGATGTTTTCTGTGCTGGCACAGTTTTTCCTAGCCAGACATAGTGGAAAAGCTTTTTGCCGAGGTGTAGACTACATAAGACGCGAAAGACGAAGGTAGGATGCTCTCCGGAGGTAAGAGCCGCTGCCGGGCGTCTTTCGGCAGAAGCCGCGCTAAGGAGAGCACTGTGAGCGGCACAATCGTCTTTGCGCGAAGAAGCCGCTTCTTGGGCTCCGGCAGCCGGCGAGAGCGGCAGCTTCGGGAAGGTGAAGAAGCAAGCTGTACAACACTGGGATTGTGTGCGCACCTTGCCAACTGATAGAAAACAGTACCTTTGCACTCTCCTGACTTTTCCAATCACAGGAACATTCGATTGGAAGCTGTTTTGGACAACTTTTCTTTTCTTCCTGCCAAACACTTGGCAGACATCCGTGCAACTTCTAGAACACGATGGGAGATGTTTTCTGTGCTGGCACAGTTTTTCCTAGCCAGACATAGTGGAAAAGCGTTTTGCTAAGATGTAGACTACAAAAGACGCGAAAGACGAAGGTAGGATGCTCTCCGGAGGTAAGAGCCGCTGCCGGGCGTCTTTCGGCAGAAGCCGCGCTAAGGAGAGCACTGTGAGCGGCACAATCGTCTTTGCGCGAAGAAGCCGCTTCTTGGGCTCCGGCAGCCGGCGAGAGCGGCAGCTTCGGGAAGGTGAAGAAGCAAGCTGTACAACACTGGGATTGTGTGCGCACCTTGCCAACTGATAGAAAACAGTACCTTTGCACTCTCCTGACTTTTCCAATCACAGGAACATTCGATTGGAAGCTGTTTTGAACAACTTTTCTTTTCTTCCTGCCAAACACTTGGCAGACATCCGTGCAACTTCTAGAACACGATGGGAGATGTTTTCTGTGCTGGCACAGTTTTTCCTAGCCAGACATAGTGGAAAAGCGTTTTGCCGAGGTGTAGACTACAAAAGACGCGAAAGACGAAGGTAGGATGCTCTCCGGAGGTAAGAGCCGCTGCCGGGCGTCTTTCGGCAGAAGCCGCGCTAAGGAGAGCCCTGTGAGCGGCACAATCGTCTTTGCGCGAAGAAGCCGCTTCTTGGGCTCCGGCAGCCGGCGAGAGCGGCAGCTTCGGGAAGGTGAAGAAGCAAGCTGTACAACACTGGGATTGTGTGCGCACCTTGCCAACTGATAGAAAACAGTACCTTTGCACTCTCCTGACTTTTCCAATCACAGGAACATTCGATTGGAAGCTGTTTTGGACAACTTTTCTTTTCTTCCTGCCAAACACTTGGCAGACATCCGTGCAACTTCTAGAACACGATGGGAGATGTTTTCTGTGCTGGCACAGTTTTTCCTAGCCAGACATAGTGGAAAAGCTTTTTGCCGAGGTGTAGACTACATAAGACGCGAAAGACGAAGGTAGGATGCTCTCCGGAGGTAAGAGCCGCTGCCGGGCGTCTTTCGGCAGAAGCCGCGCTAAGGAGAGCACTGTGAGCGGCACAATCGTCTTTGCGCGAAGAAGCCGCTTCTTGGGCTCCGGCAGCCGGCGAGAGCGGCAGCTTCGGGAAGGTGAAGAAGCAAGCTGTACAACACTGGGATTGTGTGCGCACCTTGCCAACTGATAGAAAACAGTACCTTTGCACTCTCCTGACTTTTCCAATCACAGGAACATTCGATTGGAAGCTGTTTTGGACAACTTTTCTTTTCTTCCTGCCAAACACTTGGCAGACATCCGTGCAACTTCTAGAACACGATGGGAGATGTTTTCTGTGCTGGCACAGTTTTTCCTAGCCAGACATAGTGGAAAAGCGTTTTGCTAAGATGTAGACTACAAAAGACGCGAAAGACGAAGGTAGGATGCTCTCCGGAGGTAAGAGCCGCTGCCGGGCGTCTTTCGGCAGAAGCCGCGCTAAGGAGAGCACTGTGAGCGGCACAATCGTCTTTGCGCGAAGAAGCCGCTTCTTGGGCTCCGGCAGCCGGCGAGAGCGGCAGCTTCGGGAAGGTGAAGAAGCAAGCTGTACAACACTGGGATTGTGTGCGCACCTTGCCAACTGATAGAAAACAGTACCTTTGCACTCTCCTGACTTTTCCAATCACAGGAACATTCGATTGGAAGCTGTTTTGAACAACTTTTCTTTTCTTCCTGCCAAACACTTGGCAGACATCCGTGCAACTTCTAGAACACGATGGGAGATGTTTTCTGTGCTGGCACAGTTTTTCCTAGCCAGACATAGTGGAAAAGCGTTTTGCCGAGGTGTAGACTACAAAAGACGCGAAAGACGAAGGTAGGATGCTCTCCGGAGGTAAGAGCCGCTGCCGGGCGTCTTTCGGCAGAAGCCGCGCTAAGGAGAGCCCTGTGAGCGGCACAATCGTCTTTGCGCGAAGAAGCCGCTTCTTGGGCTCCGGCAGCCGGCGAGAGCGGCAGCTTCGGGAAGGTGAAGAAGCAAGCTGTACAACACTGGGATTGTGTGCGCACCTTGCCAACTGATAGAAAACAGTACCTTTGCACTCTCCTGACTTTTCCAATCACAGGAACATTCGATTGGAAGCTGTTTTGGACAACTTTTCTTTTCTTCCTGCCAAACACTTGGCAGACATCCGTGCAACTTCTAGAACACGATGGGAGATGTTTTCTGTGCTGGCACAGTTTTTCCTAGCCAGACATAGTGGAAAAGCGTTTTGCCGAGTTGTAGACTACATAAGACGCGAAAGACGAAGGTAGGATGCTGTCCGGAGGTAAGAGCCGCTGCCGGGCGTCTTTCGGCAGAAGCCGCGCTAAGGAGAGCACTGTGAGCGGCACAATCGTCTTTGCGCGAAGAAGCCGCTTCTTGGGCTCCGGCAGCCGGCGAGAGCGGCAGCTTCGGGAAGGTGAAGAAGCAAGCTGTACAACACTGGGATTGTGTGCGCACCTTGCCAACTGATAGAAAACAGTACCTTTGCACTCTCCTGACTTTTCCAATCACAGGAACATTCGATTGGAAGCTGTTTTGGACAACTTTTCTTTTCTTCCTGCCAAACACTTGGCAGACATCCGTGCAACTTCTAGAACACGATGGGAGATGTTTTCTGTGCTGGCACAGTTTTTCCTAGCCAGACATAGTGGAAAAGCGTTTTGCTAAGATGTAGACTACAAAAGACGCGAAAGACGAAGGTAGGATGCTCTCCGGAGGTAAGAGCCGCTGCCGGGCGTCTTTCGGCAGAAGCCGCGCTAAGGAGAGCACTGTGAGCGGCACAATCGTCTTTGCGCGAAGAAGCCGCTTCTTGGGCTCCGGCAGCCGGCGAGAGCGGCAGCTTCGGGAAGGTGAAGAAGCAAGCTGTACAACACTGGGATTGTGTGCGCACCTTGCCAACTGATAGAAAACAGTACCTTTGCACTCTCCTGACTTTTCCAATCACAGGAACATTCGATTGGAAGCTGTTTTGGACAACTTTTCTTTTCTTCCTGCCAAACACTTGGCAGACATCCGTGCAACTTCTAGAACACGATGGGAGATGTTTTCTGTGCTGGCACAGTTTTTCCTAGCCAGACATAGTGGAGAAGCGTTTTGCTAAGATGTAGACTACAAAAGACGCGAAAGACGAAGGTAGGATGCTCTCCGGAGGTAAGAGCCGCTGCCGGGCGTCTCTCGGCAGAAGCCGCGCTAAGGAGAGCCCTGTGAGCGGCACAATCGTCTTTGTGCGAAGAAGCCGCTTCTTCGGTTCCGGGAGCCGGCGAGAGCGGCAGCTTCGGGAAGGTGAAGAAGCAAGCTGTACAACACTGGGATTGTGTGCGCACCTTGCCAACTGATAGAAAACAGTACCTTTGCACTCTCCTGACTTTTCCAATCACAGGAACATTCGATTGGAAGCTGTTTTGGACAACTTTTCTTTTCTTCCTGCCAAACACTTGGCAGACATCCGTGCAACTTCTAGAACACGATGGGAGATGTTTTCTGTGCTGGCACAGTTTTTCCTAGCCAGACATAGTGGAGAAGCGTTTTGCTAAGATGTAGACTACAAAAGACGCGAAAGACGAAGGTAGGATGCTCTCCGGAGGTAAGAGCCGCTGCCGGGCGTCTTTCGGCAGAAGCCGCGCTAAGGAGAGCACTGTGAGCGGCACAATCGTCTTTGCGCGAAGAAGCCGCTTCTTGGGCTCCGGCAGCCGGCGAGAGCGGCAGCTTCGGGAAGGTGAAGAAGCAAGCTGTACAACACTGGGATTGTGTGCGCACCTTGCCAACTGATAGAAAACAGTACCTTTGCACTCTCCTGACTTTTCCAATCACAGGAACATTCGATTGGAAGCTGTTTTGGACAACTTTTCTTTTCTTCCTGCCAAACACTTGGCAGACATCCGTGCAACTTCTAGAACACGATGGGAGATGTTTTCTGTGCTGGCACAGTTTTTCCTAGCCAGACATAGTGGAAAAGCTTTTTGCCGAGGTGTAGATGAGAAGAGGAGCTAAAGAGTGGATGTTAGCAAATGACACCCATCTTCAAAAAAGGCAATTAAGAGGACTCGCCATAGTACAAACCAGCCAGCCTCTTTTTTATCCCCAGGAAGTTGATGAAGCAGCTCTTCCTGGAAATCCTTGCCAGGCACATGACAGATGACCAAATAATGTAGTTAGCATGATTTTTCAGGGGAATTTCATGCTGAACATCACTTTAAACTCCTCTGATGAATCAACTTGACTGGTAGATGAAGGGAATATTATCTGCCTGGGCTTCAGGGAGGTTTTTGACATACCTCTACATGGCATCACACATACATATGGAAGCAATAGTGCAAAGGGGAGGGAATCAGTGTCTTTTCAGTGATGCTGAGGGAAAAGACAAGAGGCAGTGGGCACACACTGAAATACAGGAGATTGCCTTTGAACATCAGTAAATGTTTCTTTACTGTCAGGGTGACTGAACCACGGCACAGACTGCCCAGAAAGATTGTGGAGCCTGGATCTTTGAAGACATTAAAAGTACACCCAGATAGAATCCTGGGCAAGAGGCTCTAGGTATCCTGGTTTAGGCAGGGGGGTTGGGCCTGGTTAGCCCCACCAACCCCTTCCACTCTCTTTCATTCTGTGCTAGTGAATTCTCTTCAAGATGCATTTCAAAGCACTGGCATGACAAAGTTCTGTGCAGACAGAGATCCAAATGGACATGGCATCTAAGTTCCTTAAGCAGTGTTCAAGAAGAATGTAAAACTCTGGCACAAGTGTCTCTTCCCTAACTGAATCCCTTTCATGGGAAAATTCCCAGCTCTAGAAAGATCTTCTGATACGCATGCTTAAGACTGACACTGGCTGAGCAAATTTCTCCCTATGTATATCTAAGACCAGTTAGGATCTTCACCCAAAGTGCAGTCAACATAGTCACAGAATGCCTATTGTTAAGAAGTGACAGCTTCCATCAGAATGGCAGCTATTGGTCCACAAAATGGATTAATGGATGGGAATTATCTACGTGGGTTAAAAACAAAAATAAAGAGTTGGTCTTTATTTATCAATTTCATGGCAATATTGATAAGGGAAGAAAAAGATCTAAGTCCTTGACTTTCTGGACTCGAGGAAAGATTTTAAAAATTCCTTGTAAAAATGTATGATCACAATCAGACTATTGAAACCATTTTAGTTGGGAACAAAGTTCCAAAATTGTCTAGATAGTGGCAAAGAAGCCAAGAAAATAGGAAAGAAACAAAAAGAGAGCAAAAGAGTCAGCTTCAGTGTACAAGCTCGTTCTAGAAGTAGTCTGCTGGGAAAAGGAACCCCCAGCTAAATTTCCAATGTATTCCTGCGCTTGATTCAGTAACTGGTCAATGTAAAAACCAATCCTTTTGTACAACTTCTTCCAGCAACAAAAACTCCAACAGGTTGACACTACCATCATGCCTGTTCCAGACATATTTAAAAGAGAAATGATGATTTTCTTGAAAACCTACTTACATAAAAGTTGCAAGATGGTGGAGGGATTCCCACATCCTCCTTCCTCCATCTGGCTTGAAAGTATATTTGATAAAATATGCAACAAAGCACATGATTTATAAGGGAGAGTCAAATGGATGATTTGGGAATCGATCTCTTGTTGATAGTAAACTTCATATCCACTCGGTGTGACCTTTTTAAAACAAAATGTGGAGCTGAGGCATGAATCTGCCACAACAATTGTAAAGCAAACATACACACTCCCCTTCATATGCCCCCCCCTCCACACACACCTAGGCACACACAGAGATCAGCATAGCAGATCATGAACACCTTGGAAAAGACTGAAATGCTAAATGCCTCTCTTGATGGGCAAAAGAGCTGGTGCAGTAATTCAAATGCCTGGTACAAAAATTCTGTTTAATATTTAGCTCCTATTTAAAACACAGCTTTTCATTTCATTCTATTTACAGAATATTTTCATTTCATTTGTTTCTTTAAAATTACTTAGTTCTCACCTGTTGTATGTCTAGGAATATTTTCTTCCAAAAATAGAAAAAAATAGATGATATCTTTTCAGCAGAAAACATTGGTTGATACAATTTTAAACCATCATGATATGGAAGAATTCTTCTGTCCCTCTCGAAGGTGGAAGAAGCATTTGGATCACAGATCATCTACAATGAAATACTTGACATGTTTAAGATGCTTTCAATCAATTTTGATCGTCAATTGCTTATTTGTTGTAAACAGTAATTTTTCAGTGAAGGGAAAGTGTGTGTGGTATATCTACATGATATGTTCAAAGGCAGTTCCTACTAATGGCCAGGCTGAATTCCAGTAAATAATGTCCCGAATGATATTTTGCCGCCTTCTTTGGCACTTCATGAAATCTTACCCCGATGAAGTGCTGAAACAAAGAGATTTTCTCTTAGAGAGTGTCTCATGTTGTAACCTATCCCATGGATTTTATGCTGTAATTCTTATCTCTTTTAAAATTTACTATCTTCTGTACAGTTTTCATGAAACTTTCTGTTACAGTAGTGAATAGCACAGATAAATGTCATTTTGTACAACTTTGAATTTACCCCAAGAGCTGAGAGAAAACTTGATCCTATACTTCAATCCGAGTTTCTTCTATAGTCCAACTTTGTTTCTCTACCATCAAGCTTCTCCTTTGTTGCTGCTCCAAGCCCTGTCCAAGGTGACCTTGAATACTTTCAGGGATGGGACACCCACAACTTCTCTGGGCAACCTGTTCCAGTGTTCCAGCACTCCCACAGTAAAAAAGGCCTTCCTTTCATCTAATATGTGTAGGAAATCATAAATCTAGGCATAGAAGCTTGGAGTGCAAATTTGAAATTCTTTGGATTTGAAGCACATTTTATATGAATACTGACTTACAGATGACTAAAAGATGTTGATGGGCATTTGAGCTGACAAGTTTTGAAAAAGTGCACGGAAATTAAAATTGAAACCACTAAAATTAAAAACTCCTTGCCATTTTCTTTTTCCTCTCCTATTCAAAATTGCATATGTCAGATATCAGTGCTTCATGCAAACCTCTCAGATGCTCTCAGAGAAAAAGCTTTTCTTTCAGACTAAGTTGCGGTTGACGTAGAACACTAGCAGGAGTGAAAGATTTTCTGGGCATCGGGGCAGCCCGTTCTCCTTGGATTTGTGTGCAGAATGCATTTTATCCAAACTGGAAAATAGATCCCAGCTCTGTTCTATTCATCATTCTTACTTCATCAGGCCAGAAGATTCTGTGAAAAGTAGCCTGTGGACCTTGAAGACAGCGCATGTGAACCAGATGAGAGGTGATAGAGAAGTTGAGGGAGAGAAGAAAGAGCATGAGGCTGAAACCAGAAAGTATTTCTCCACGTGATCATGGAAGATTGCAGGAGCCACTTGGTACTATCAAACCAGCCCAACTTGGCACTGGTGCCACCTTGGATCTGGGAGCCATGTTGCATATCGTGCATTTTAAGGAGCCAGCTGGCCACACCCAGCCATATGCCCCCAAACACAAACCAAGGCCCTTTTCTCTGGCAAACAAAACTCAGCTGCCCTGCTTCTGGATGGCAGATAGCAGGAACCACTTGGTACTATCAAACCAGCCCAACTTGGCACTGGTGCCACCATGGGTCTGGTCACCATCCTGCCTATTGTAGCTTTTCAGGAGCCAGCCGGTCACTCTCAGCCATAGGCCCCCAAACACAAACCTCGGCCCGTTTCCCTGGCAAACAAAAGTAAGCTGCCCCGCTTCTGGATGGCAGATTGCAGGAGCTACTTAGTACTATCAAATCAGCCCGACTTGGCACAGGTGCCACCTTGGATCTGGGAACCATCCTGTGTATCGTGGATTTTCAGGGGCCAGCCAGCCACTCTCAGCCATATGCCCCCAAAAACAAACCACGGCCCTTTTCTCTGGCAAACAAAACTCAACTGCCCCTCTTCTGGATGGCAAATTTTAGGACGCACTTTGTACTACGAAAACCGCCCGACGTGGCACTGGTGCCACCTTGTGTCAGGGAACCATCCTGCATATCGAGCTTTTTAAGGAGCCAGCCGGCCAGGCCCAGCCATATACCCCCAAAAACAAACCACGGACCATTTCTCATGGAAACAAAAATCCGCTGCCCCGCGTCTGGATGGCAGATTGCAGGAGCCACTTTGCACCATCAAACCAGCCCGACTTGGCACTGGTGCCACCTTGGGTCTGGGAACAATCCTGCGTATCGTACATATTCAGGAACCAGCCGAACACTCCCAGCCACAGGCCCCCAAACACAAACAACGGCCCATTTCCCTGGCAAACAAAACTCAGCTGCCCCGCTTCTGGATGGCAGTTTGCAGGAGCCACTTGGGACTATCAAACCAGCCCGACTTGGCACTGGTGCCACCTTGGGTCTGGGAACCATCCTGCATATGGTGGATTCTAAGGAGCCAGCCGGCCACTCCCAGCCACAGGCCCCCAACAAAAACCACGGCCCTTTTTTCTGGCAAACAAAACTTAGCTGCCTCACTTCTGGATGGCAGATTGCAGGAGCCACTTGGTGTAATCAAACCAGCCCGACTTGGCACTGGTGCCACCTTGGGTCTGGGAACCATCCTGCGTATCGTGGATTCTAAGGAGCCAGCCGGCCACTCCCAGCCACAGGCCCCCAAACAAAATCAACGGCGCTGTTCCCTGGAAAACAAAACACGCCTGCCAACTTTTTGATGGAGTTTGCAGGAGCCACTTGGTACTATCAAACCAGCCCGACTTGGCACTGGTGCCACCTTGGGTCTGGGAAACATCCTGCGTATAGTGGATTCTTAGGAGCCAGCCGGCCACTCCTAGCCACAGGCCCCCAAACAAAAACCTAGGCCTATTTCTCTGGCAAACAAAAGTAAGCTGCCCCGCTTCTGGAAGGCAGATTGCAGGAGACACTTGGTACTATCAAACCAGCCCAACTTGGCACTGGTGCCACCTTGGATCTGGGAACCATGCTGTGTATCGTGGATATTCAGGGGCCAGCCGGCCACTCTCAGCCATATGTCCCCAAACAGAAACCTCGGCCCGTTTCTCTGGCAAACAAAACTCAACTGCCCCTCTTCTGGATGGCAAATTGCAGGATGAACTTGATACTAAAACCGCAGGCCGACTTGGCACTGGTGCCACCTTGGGTCTGGGAACCATCCTGCGTATCGAGCATTTTAAGGAGCCAGCCGGCCACTCCCAGCAATATGCCCCCAAAAACAATCCACGGAATTTTTCTCTGGCAAACAAAAATCAGCTGCCCCGCTTCTGGATGGCAGATTGCAGGAGCCACTTTGCACCATCAAACCAGCCCGACTTGGCACTGGTGCCACCATGGATCTGGGAACCACGCTGCCTAGCGTGGATTTTCAGGAGCCAGCCGGCCACTCTCAGCCATAGGCCCCCAAACAAAACCCACGGCCCGTTTCCCTGGCAAACAAAATTAAGCTGCCCCGCTTCTGGATGGCAGATTGCAGGACGCACTTGGTAGTATCAAACCAGCCCGACTTGGCACTGGTGCCACCTTGGGTCTGGGAACCATCCTGCGTATCGTGGGTTCAAAGGAGCCAGCCGGCCACTCCCAGCCACAGGCCCCCAAATACAAACAACGGCGCTTTTCCCTGGAAAACAAAACTCGCCTGACAACTTTTTGATGGCAGATTGCAGGAGCCACTTGGTACTATCAAACCAGCCCAACTTGGCACTGGTGCCACCATGGGTCTGGTCACCATCCTGCCTATCGTAGCTTTTCAGGAGCCAGCCAGCCACCCCCAGCCATAGGTCCCCAGTCACAAACCTCGGCCCGTTTCCCTGGCAAACAAAAGTAAGCTGCCCCGCTTCTGGATGGCAGATTGCAGGAGCCACTTGGTACTATCAAACCAGCCCAACTTGGCACTGGTGCCACCTCTGGTCTGGGAACCATGCTGCGTAACACAGATTCTAAGGCGCCAGTCGGCCACTCCCAGCCACAAGCCCCCAAACACAAACAACGGCGCTATTCTCTGGCAAACAAAACTCCACTGCCCCTCTTCTGGATGGCAAATTGCAGGACGCACTTGGTACTATAAAAACAGCCCGACTTGGCACTGGTGCCACCTTGGGTCTGGGAACCATCCTGCGTATCGATCTTTTTAATGAGACAGCCGGCCACTCCCAGCCATGTGCCCCCAAACACAACCCACGGCCCTTTTCTCTGGCAAACAAAACTCAACTGCACCGCTTCTGGATGGCAGATTGCAGGAGCCACTTGGTACTATCAAACCAGCCCGACTTGGCACTGGTGCCACCCTGGGTCTGGGAACCATCCTGCGTATGGTGGATTCTAAGGAGCCAGCCGGCCACTCCCAGCCACAGGCCCCCAACAAAAACCACGGCCCTTTTTTCTGGCAAACAAAACTTAGCTGCCTCACTTCTGGATGGCAGATTGCAGGAGCCACTTGGTGTAATCAAACCAGCCCGACTTGGCACTGGTGCCACCTCTGGTCTGGGAACCATCCTGCGTATCGTGGATTCTAAGGAGCCAGCCGGCCACTCCCAGCCACAGGCCCCCAAACAAAATCAACGGCGCTGTTCCCTGGAAAACAAAACACGCCTGCCAACTTTTTGATGGAGTTTGCAGGAGCCACTTGGGACTATCAAACCAGCCCGACTTGGCACTGGTGCCACCTTGGGTCTGGGAAACATCCTGCGTATCGTGGATTCTTAGGAGCCAGCCGGCCACTCCTAGCCACAGGCCCCCAGACAAAAACCTAGGCCTATTTCTCTGGCAAACAAAAGTAAGCAGCCCCGCTTCTGGATGGCAGATTGCAGGAGACACTTGGTACTATCAAACCAGCCCAACTTGGCACTGGTGCCACCTTGGATCTGGGAACCATGCTGTGTATCGTGGATATTCAGGGGCCAGCCGGCCACTCTCAGCCATATGTCCCCAAACAGAAACCTCGGCCCGTTTCTCTGGCAAACAAAACTCAACTGCCCCTCTTCTGGATGGCAAATTGCAGGATGAACTTGATACTAAAACCGCAGGCCGACTTGGTAGTGGTGACACCTTGGACCTGGGAACCATCATGCGTATCGAGCATTTTAAGGAGCCAGCCGGCCACTCCCAGCAATATGCCCCCAAAAACAATCCACGGAATTTTTCTCTGGCAAACAAAAATCAGCTGCCCCGCTTCTGGATGGCAGATTGCAGGAGCCACTTTGCACAATCAAACCATCCCGACTTGGCACTGGTGCCACCTTGCATCTGGGAACCATGCTGCCTAGCGTGGATTTTCAGGAGCCAGCCGGCGACTCTCAGCCATAGGCCCCCAAACAAAACCCACGGCCCGTTTCCCTGGCAAACAAAATTAAGCTGCCCCGCTTCTGGATGGCAGATTGCAGGACGCACTTGGTAGTATCAAACCAGCCCGACTTGGCACTGGTGCCACCTTGGGTCTGGGAACCATCCTGCGTATCGTGGATTCTAAGGAGCCAGCCGGCCACTCCCAGCCACAGGCCCCCAAATACAAACAACGGCGCTTTTCCCTGGAAAACAAAACTCGCCTGACAACTTTTTGATGGCAGATTGCAGGAGCCACTTGGTGCTATCAAACCAGCCCAACTTGGCACTGGTGCCACCATGGGTCTGGTCACCATCCTGCCTATCGTAGCTTTTCAGGAGCCAGCCAGCCACCCCCAGCCAGAGGCCCCTAGACAAATATTTCGGCCCGTTTCCCTGGCAAACAAAAGTAAGCTACCCCGCTTCTGGATGGCAGATTGCAGGAGCCACTTTGCACCATCAAACTAGCCCGACTTGGCACTGGTGCCACCTCAGCTCTGGGAACCATCCTGCGTATCGTTCATTGTAAGGAGCCAGCCGGCCACTCCAGCCACAGGCCCCCAGACACAAACAACGGCGCTTTTCCCTGGAAAACAAAACTCGCCTGCCAACTTTTTGATGGCAGATTGCAGGAGCCACTTGCTACTATCAAATCAGCCTAACTTGGCACTGGTGCCACCATGGGTCTGGTCACCATCCTGCCTATCGTAGCTTTTCAGGAGCCAGCCGGTCACTCGCAGCCATAGGCCCCCAGACACAAACCTCGGCCCGTTTCCCTGGCAAACAAAAGTAAGCTACCCCGCTTCTGGATGGCAGATTGCAGGAGCCACTTTGCACCATCAAACTAGCCCGACTTGGCACTGGTGCCACCTCTGGTCTGGGAACCATCCTGCGTATCGTGGATTCTAAGGAGCCAGCCGGTCACTCCCACCCACAGGCCCCCAAACACAAACAACGGCACTTTTCCCTGGAAAACAAAACTCGCCTGCCAACTTTTTGATGGCAGATTGCAGGAGCCACTTGGTACTATCAAACCAGCCCAACTTGGCACTGGTGCCACCATGGGTCTGGTCACCATCCTGCCTATCGTAGCTTTTCAGGAGCCAGCCGGTCACTCCCAGCCATAGGCCCCCAGACAAAAACTTCGGCCCGTTTCCCTGGCAAACAAAAGTAAGTTATCCCGCTTCTGGATGGCAGATTGCAGGAGCCACTTTTCACCATCAAACCAGCCCGACTTGGAACTGGTGCCACCTCTGGTCTGGGAACCATCCTGCGTATCATGGATTCTAAGCAGCCAGCCGGCCACTCCCAGCCAGAGGCCCCCAAACACAAACAACGGCGCTTTTCCCTGGATAACAAACTCGCCTGCCAACTTTTTGATGGCAGATTGCAGGAGCCACTTGGTACTATCAAACCAGCCCAACTTGGCACTGGTGCCACCATGGGTCTGGTCACCATCCTGCCTATCGTAGCTTTTCAGGAGCCAGCCGGTCACTCCCAGCCATAGGCCCTGAGACACAAACCTCGGCCCGTTTCCCTGGCAAACAAAAGTAAGCTGCCCCGCTTCTGGATGGTAGATTGCAGGACGCACTTGGTACTATCAAACCAGCCCAACTTGGCACTGGTGCCACCTCTGGTCTGGGAACCATCCTGCGTATCGTGGATTCTAAGGAGCCAGCCGGCCACTCCCAGCCACAGGCCCCCAAACACAAACAACGGCGCTTTTCCCTGGAAAACAAAACTCGCCTGCCAACTTTTTGATGGCAGATTGCAGGAGCCACTTGGTACTATCAAATCAGCCCAACTTGGCACTGGTGCCACCATGGGTCTGGTCACCATCCTGCCTATCGTAGCTTTTCAGGAGCCAGCCGGTCACTCCCAGCCATAGGCCCCCAGACACAAACCTCGGCCCGTTTCCCTGGCAAACAAAAGTAAGCTGCCCCGCTTCTGGATGGCAGATTGCAGGAACCACTTTGCACCATCAAACTAGCCCGACTTGGCACTGGTGCCACCTCTGGTCTGGGAACCATCCTGCGTATCGTGGATTCTAAGGAGCCATCCGTCCACTCCCAGCCACAGGCCCCCAAACACAAACAACGGCGCTTTTCCCTGGAAAACAAAACTCGCCTGCCAACTTTTTGATGGCAGATTGCAGGAGCCACTTGGTACTATCAAACCAGCCCAACTTGGCACTGGTGCCACCATGGGTCTGGTCACCATCCTGCCTATCGTAGCTTTTCAGGAGCCAGCCGGTCACTCGCAGCCATAGGCCCCCAGACACAAAGCTCGGCCCGTTTCCCTGGCAAACAAAAGTAAGCTGCCCCGCTTCTGGATGGCAGATTGCAGGACGCACTTGGTAGTATCAAACCAGCCCGACTTGGCACTGGTGCCACCTCTGGTCTGGGAACCATCCTGCGTATCGTGGATTCTAAGCAGCCAGCCGGCCACTCCCAGCCACAGGCCCCCAAACACAAACAACGGCGCTTTTCCCTGGAAAACAAAACTCGCCTGCCAACATTTTGATGGCAGATTGCAGGAGCCACTTGCTACTATCAAATCAGCCCAACTTGGCACTGGTGCCACCATGCGTTTGGTCACCATCCTGCCTATCGTAGCTTTTCAGGAGCCAGACGGTCACTCCCAGCTATAGGCCCCCAGAGACAAACCTCGTCCCGTTTCCCTGGCATACAAAAGTAAGCTGCCCCGCTTCTGGATGGCAGATTGCAGGAGCCACTTGGTACTATGAAACCAGCCCGACTTGGCACTGGTGCCACCTCTGGTCTGGGAACCATCCTGCGTATCGTGGTTCTAAGGAGCCATCCGTCCACTCCCAGCCACAGGCCCCCAAACAAAAACAACGGCGCTTTTCCCTGGAAAACAAAACTCGCCTGCCAACTTTTTGATGGCAGATTGCAGGAGCCACTTGGTACTATCAAATCAGCCCAACTTGGCACTGGTGCCACCATGGGTCTGGTCACCATCCTGCCTATCGTAGCTTTTCAGGAGCCAGCCGGTCACTCCCAGCCATAGGCCCCCAGAAAAAATACTCGGCCCGTTTCCCTGGCAAACAAAAGTAAGCTGCCCCGCTTCTGGATGGCAGATTGCAGGAGCCACTTTGCACCATGAAACTAGCCCGACTTGGCACTGGTGCCACCTCTGGTCTGGGAACCATCCTGCGTATCGTGGATTCTAAGGAGCCAGCCGGCCACTCCCACCCACAGGCCCCCAAACACAAACAATGGCGCTTTTCCCTGGAAAACAAAACTCGCCTGCCAGTTTTTTGATGGCAGATTGCAGGAGCCACTTGGTACTATCAAACCAGCCCAACTTGGCACTGGTGCCACCATGGGTCTGGTCACCATCCTGCCTATCGTAGCTTTTCAGGAGCCAGCCGGTCACTCCCAGCCATAGGCCCCCAGACACAAACCACGGCCCGTTTCCCTGGCAAACAAAAGTAAGCTACCCCGCTTCTGGATGGCAGATTGCAGGACGCACTTGATAGTATCAAACCAGCCCGACTTGGCACTGGTGCCACCTCAGGTCTGGGAACCATGCTGCGTATCGTGGATTCTAATTAGCCATCTGGCCACTCCCACCCACAGGCCCCCAAACAAAAACAACGGCGCTTTTCCCTGGAAAACAAATCTCGCCTGCCAAATTTTGATGGCAGATTGCAGGAGCCACTTGGTACTATCAAACCAGCCCAACTTGACACTGGTGCCACCATGGGTCTGGTCACCATCCTGCCTATCGTAGCTTTTCAGGAGCCAGCCGGTCACTCCCAGCCATAGGCCCCCAGACAAAAACCTTGGCCCGTTTCCCTGGCAAACAAAAGTAGGTTATCCCGCTTCTGGATGGCAGATTGCAGGAGCCACTTTTCACCATCAAACCAGCCCGACTTGGCACTGGTGCCACCTCTGGTCTGGGAACCATCCTGCGTATCGTGGATTCTAAGGAGCCAGCCGGCCACTCCCACCCACAGGCCCCCAAACACAAACAACGGCGCTTTTCCCTGGAAAACAAAACTCGCCTGCCAATTTTTTGATGGCAGATTGCAGGAGCCACTTGGTACTATCAAACCAGCCCAACTTGGCACTGGTGCCACCATGGGTCTGGTCACCATCCTGCCTATCGTAGCTTTTCAGGAGCCAGCCGGTCACTCCCAGCCATAGGCCCCCAGACACAAACCTCGGCCCGTTTCCCTGGCAAACAAAAGTAAGCTACCCCGCTTCTGGATGGCAGATTGCAGGACGCACTTGATAGTGTCAAACCAGCCCGACTTGGCACTGGTGCCACCTCAGGTCTGGGAACCATCCTGCGTATCGTGGATTCTAATTAGCCATCTGGCCACTCCCACCCACAGGCCCCCAAACAAAAACAACGGCGCTTTTCCCTGGAAAACAAACCTCGCCTGCCAAATTTTGATGGCAGATTGCCGGAGCCACTTGGTACTATCAAACCAGCCCAACTTGACACTGGTGCCACCATGGGTCTGGTCACCATCCTGCCTATCGTAGCTTTTCAGGAGCCAGCCGGTCACTCCCAGCCATAGGCCCCCAGACAAAAACCTTGGCCCGTTTCCCTGGCAAACAAAAGTAAGTTATCCCGCTTCTGGATGGCAGATTGCAGGAGCCACTTTTCACCATCAAACCAGCCCGACTTGGCACTGGTGCCACCTCTGGTCTGGGAACCATCCTGCGTATCGTGGATTCTAAGGAGCCAGCCGGCCACTCCCAGCCACAGGCCCCCAAACACAAACCACAGCGCTTTTCCCTGGAAAACAAAACTCGCCTGCCAACTTTTTGATGGCAGATTGCAGGAGCCACTTGGTACTATCAAACCAGCCCAACTTGGCACTGGTGCCACCATGGATCTGGTCACCATCCTGCCTATCGTAGCTTTTCAGGACCTAGCCGGTCACTCCAAGCCATAGGCCCCCAGTCACAAACCTCGGCCCGTTTCCCTGGCAAACAAAAGTAAGCTGCCCCGCTTCTGGATGGCAGATTGCAGGAACCACTTGGTACTATCAAACCAGCCCAACTTGGCACTGGTGCCACCTTGGGTCTGGGAACCATCCTGCGTATCGTGGATTCTAAGGAGCCAGCCGGTCACTCCCAGCCACAGGCCACCAAACACAAACAACGGCGCTTTTCCCTGGAAAACAAAACTCGCCTGCCAACATTTTGATGGCAGATTGCAGGAGCCACTTGCTACTATCAAATCAGCCCAACTTGGCACTGGTGCCACCATGGGTCTGGTCACCATCCTGCCTATCGTAGCTTTTCAGGAGCCAGCCGATCCCTCCCTGCCATAGGCCCCCAGAGAAAAACCTCGGCCCGTTTCCCTGGCAAACAAAAGTAAGCTACCCCGCTTCTGGATGGCAGATTGCAGGAGCCACTTTGCACCATCAAACTAGCCCGACTTGGCACTGGTGCCACCTCAGCTCTGGGAACCATCCTGCGTATCGTTCATTGTAAGGAGCCAGCCGGCCACTCCAGCCACCGGCCCCCAGACACAAACAACGTCGCTTTTCCCTGGAAAACAAAACTCGCCTGCCAACTTTTTGATGGCAGATTGCAGGAGCCACTTGGTACTATCAAATCAGCCCAACTTGGCACTGGTGCCACCATGGGTCTGGTCACCATCCTGCCTATCGTAGCTTTTCAGGAGCCAGCCGGTCACTCCCAGCCATAGGCCCCCAGACACAAACCTCGGCCCGTTTCCCTGGCAAACAAAAGTAAGCTGCCCCGCTTCTGGATGGCAGATTGCAGGAACCACTTTGCACCATCAAACTAGCCCGACTTGGCACTGGTGCCACCTCTGGTCTGGGAACCATCCTGCGTATCGTGGATTCTAAGGAGCCATCCGTCCACTCCTAGCCACAGGCCCCCAAACACAAACAACGGCGCTTTTCCCTGGAAAACAAAACTCGCCTGCCAACTTTTTGATGGCAGATTGCAGGAGCCACTTGGTACTATCAAACCAGCCCAACTTGGCACTGGTGCCACCATGGGTCTGGTCACCATCCTGCCTATCGTAGCTTTTCAGGAGCCAGCCGGTCACTCCCAGCCATAGGCCCCCAGACACAAACCTCGGCCCGTTTCCCTGGCAAACAAAAGTAAGCTGCCCCGCTTCTGGATGGCAGATTGCAGGACGCACTTGGTACTATCAAACCAGCCCGACTTGGCACTGGTGCCACCTCTGGTCTGGGAACCATCCTGCGTATCGTGGATTCTAAGCAGCCAGCCGGCCACTCCCAGCCACAGGCCCCCAAACACAAACAACGGCGCTTTTCCCTGGATAACAAACTCGCCTGCCAACTTTTTGATGGCAGATTGCAGGAGCCACTTGGTACTATCAAACCAGCCCAACTTGGCACTGGTGCCACCATGGGTCTGGTCACCATCCTGCCTATCGTAGCTTTTCAGGAGCCAGGCGGTCACTCCCAGCCATAGGCCCCCAGACACAAACCTCGGCCCGTTTCCCTGGCAAACAAAAGTAAGCTGCCCCGCTTCTGGATGGCAGATTGCAGGAACCACTTGGTAGTATGAAACCAGCCCGACTTGGCACTGGTGCCACCTCTGGTCTGGGAACCATCCTGCGTATCGTGGTTCTAAGGAGCCATCCGTCCACTCCCAGCCACAGGCCCCCAAACAAAAACAACGGCGCTTTTCCCTGGAAAACAAAACTCGCCTGCCAACATTTTGATGGCAGATTGCAGGAGCCACTTGGTACTATCAAATCAGCCCAACTTGGCACTGGTGCCACCATGGGTCTGGTCACCATCCTGCCTATCGTAGCTTTTCAGGAGCCAGCCGGTCACTCGCAGCCATAGGCCCCCAGAAACAATACTCGGCCCGTTTCACTGGCAAACAAAAGTAAGCTACCCCGCTTCTGGATGGCAGATTGCAGGAGCCACTTTGCACCATCAAACTGGCCCGACTTGGCACTGGTGCGACCTCTGGTCTGGGAACCATCCTGCGTATCGTGGATTCTAAGGAGCCAGCCGGTCACTCCCACCCACAGGCCCCCAAACACAAACAACGGCACTTTTCCCTGGAAAACAAAACTCGCCTGCCAACATTTTGATGGCAGATTGCAGGAGCCACTTGGTACTATCAAACCAGCCCAACTTGGCACTGGTGCCACCATGGGTCTGGTCACCATCCTGCCTATCGTAGCTTTTCAGGAGCCAGCCGGTCACTCCCAGCCATATGCCCCCAGACAAAAACCTCGGCCCGTTTCCCTGGCAAAAAAAAGTAAGTTATCCCGCTTCTGGATGGCAGATTGCAGGAGCCACTTTTAACCATCAAACCAGCCCGACTTGGCACTGGTGCCACCTCTGGTCTGGGAACCATCCTGCGTATCGTGGATTCTAAGGAGCCAGCCGGCCACTCCCAGCCACAGGCCCCCAAACACAAACAACGGCGCTTTTCCCTGGATAACAAACTCGCCTGCCAACTTTTTGATGGCAGATTGCAGGAGCCACTTGGTACTATCAAACCAGCCCAACTTGGCACTGGTGCCACCATGGGTCTGGTCACCATCCTGCCTATCGTAGCTTTTCAGGAGCCAGCCGGTCACTCCCAGCCATAGGCCCTGAGACACAAACCTCGGCCCGTTTCCCTGGCAAACAAAAGTAAGCTGCCCCGCTTCTGGATGGCAGATTGCAGGAGCCACTTGGTACTATCAAACCAGCCCAACTTGGCACTGGTGCCACCTCTGGTCTGGGAACCATGCCGCGTATCGTGGATTCTAAGGAGCCAGCTGGCCACTCCCAGCCACAGGCCCCCAAACAGAAACAACGGCGCTTTTCCCTGGAAAACAAAACTCGCCTGCCAACTTTTTGATGGCAGATTCCAGGAGCCACTTGGTACTATCAAACCAGCCCAACTTGGCACTGGTGCCACCATGGGTCTGGTCACCATCCTGCCTATCGTAGCTTTTCAGGAGCCAGCCGGTCACTCCCAGCCATAGGCCCCCAGACACAAACCTCGGCCCGTTTCCCTGGCAAACAAAAGTAAGTTACCCCGCTTCTGGATGGCAGATTGCAGGAACCACTTTGCACCATCAAACTAGCCCGACTTGGCACTGGTGCCACCTCTGGTCTGGGAACCATGCTGCGTATCGTGGATTCTAAGGAGCCATCCGTCCACTCCCAGACACAGGCCCCCAAACACAAACAACGGCGCTTTTCCCTGGAAAACAAAACTCGCCTGCCAACTTTTTGATGGCAGATTGCAGGAGCCACTTGGTACTATCAAACCAGCCCAACTTGGCACTGGTGCCACCATGGGTCTGGTCACCATCCTGCCTATCGTAGCTTTTCAGGAGCCAGCCGGTCACTCGCAGCCATAGGCCCCCAGACACAAAGCTCGGCCCGTTTCCCTGGCAAACAAAAGTAAGCTGCCCCGCTTCTGGATGGCAGATTGCAGGACGCACTTGGTAGTATCAAACCAGCCCGACTTGGCACTGGTGCCACCTCTGGTCTGGGAACCATCCTGCGTATCTTGGATTCTAAGCAGCCAGCCGGCCACTCCCAGCCACAGGCCCCCAAACAAAAACAACGGCGCTTTTCCCTGGAAAACAAAACTCGCCTGACAACTTTTTGATGGCAGATTGCAGGAGCCACTTGGTACTATCAAATCAGCCCAACTTGGCACTGGTGCCACCATGCGTTTGGTCACCATCCTGCCTATCGTAGCTTTTCAGGAGCCAGACGGTCACTCCCAGCTATACGCCCCCAGACAAAAAGCTCGGCCCGTTTCCCTGGCATACAAAAGTAAGCTGCCCCGCTTCTGGATGGCAGATTGCAGGAACACCTTGGTACTATCAAACCAGCCCGACTTGGCACTGGTGCCACCTTGGGTCTGGGAACCATCCTGCGTATCGTGGATTCTAAGGAGCCAGCCGGTCACTCCCAGCCACAGGCCCCCAAACACAAACAACGGCGCTTTTCCCTGGAAAACAAAACTCGCCTGCCAACATTTTGATGGCAGATTGCAGGAGCCACTTGGTACTATCAAATCAGCCCAACTTGGCACTGGTGCCACCATGGGTCTGGTCACCATCCTGCCTATCGTAGCTTTTCAGGAGCCAGCCGGTCCCTCCCTGCCATAGGCCCCCAGAGAAAAACCTCGGCCCGTTTCCCTGGCAAACAAAAGTAAGCTACCCCGCTTCTGGATGGCAGATTGCAGGAACCACTTTGCACCATCAAACTAGCCCGACTTGGCACTGGTGCCACCTCAGGTCTGGGAACCATCCTGCGTATCGTTCATTGTAAGGAGCCAGCCGGCCACTCCAGCCACAGGCCCCCAGACACAAACAACGGCGCTTTTCCCTGGAAAACAAAACTCGCCTGCCAACTTTTAGATGGCAGATTGCAGGAGCCACTTGGTACTATCAAATCAGCCCAACTTGGCACTGGTGCCACCATGGGTCTGGTCACCATCCTGCCTATCGTAGCTTTTCAGGACCTAGCAGGTCACTCCCAGCCATATGCGCCCAGACACAAATCTCGGCCCGTTTCCCTGGCAAACAAAAGTAAGCTGCCCCGCTTCTGGATGGCAGATTGCAGGAGCCACTTTGCACCATCAAACCAGCCCGACTTGGCACTGGTGCCACCTCTGGTCTGGGAACCATGCTGCGTATCGTGGATTCTAAGGAGCCATCCGTCCACTCCCAGCCACAGGCCCCCAAACACAAACAACGGCGCTTTTCCCTGGAAAACAAAACTCGCCTGCCAACATTTTGATGGCAGATTGCAGGAGCCACTTGCTACTATCAAATCAGCCCATCTTGGCACTGGTGCCACCATGGGTCTGGTCACCATCCTGCCTATCGTAGCTGTTCAGGCGCCAGCCGGTCACTCCCAGCCATAGGCCCCCAGAGAAATCCTCGGCCCGTTTGCCTGGCAAACAAAAGTAAGCTGCCCCGCTTCTGGATGGCAGATTGCAGGAGCCACTTTACACCATCAAACCAGCCCAACTTGGCACTGGTGCCACCTCTGCTCTGGGAACCATGCTGCGTATCGGGGATTCCAATTAGCAAGCCGGCCACTCCCAGCCACAGGCCTCCAAACACAAACAACGGCGCTTTTCCCTGGAAAACAAAACTCGCCTGCCAACTTTTTGATGGCAGATTGCAGGAGCCACTTGGTACTATCAAACCAGCCCAACTTGGCACTGGTGCCACCATGGGTCTGGTCACCATCCTGCCTATCGTAGCTTTTCAGGACCTAGACGGTCACTCCCAGCCATAGGCCCCGTGACACAAAGCTCGGCACGTTTCCCTGGCAAACAAAAGTAAGCTGTCCCGCTTCTGGATGGCAGATTGCAGGATCCACTAGGTATTATCAAACCAGCCCGACTTGGCACTGGTGCCACCTCAGGTCTGGGAACCATCCTGCGTATCGTGGATTCTAAGGAGCCAGCCGGCCACTCCCAGCCACAGGCCCCCAAACACAAACAACGGCGCTTTTCCCTGGAAAACAAAACTCGCCTGCCAACATTTTGATGGCAGATTGCAGGAGCCACTTGGTACTATCAAACCAGCCCAACTTGGCACTGGTGCCACCATGGGTCTGGTCACCATCCTGCCTATCGTAGCTTTTCAGGAGCCAGCCGGTCACTCCAAGCCATAGGCCCCCAGACAAAAACCTCGGCCCGTTTCCCTGGCATACAAAAATAAGCTGCCCCGCTTCTGGATGGCAGATTGCAGGAGCCACTTTGCACCATCAAACCAGCCCGACTTGGCACTGGTGCCACCTCTGGTCTGGGAACCATGCTGCGTATCGTGGATTCTAAGGAGCCAGCCGGCCACTCCCAGCCACAGGCCCCCAAACACAAACAACGGCGCTTTTCCCTGGATAACAAACTCGCCTGCCAACTTTTTGATGGCAGATTGCAGGAGCCACTTGGTACTATCAAATCAGCCCAACTTGGGACTGGTGCCACCATGGGTCTGGTCACCATCCTGCCTATCGTAGCTTTTCAGGAGCCAGCCGGTCACTCCCAGCCATAGGCCCCCAGACACAAACCTCGGCCCGTTTCCCTGGCAAACAAAAGTAAGCTACCCCGCTTCTGGATGGCAGATTGCAGGACGCACTTGGTACTATCAAACCAGCCCGACTTGGCACTGGTGCCACCTTGGGTCTTGGAACCATCCTGCGTATCGTGGATTCTAAGGAGCCAGCCGGTCACTCCCAGCCACAGGCCCCCAAACACAAACCACAGCGCTTTTCCCTGGAAAACAAAACCCGCCTGCCGACATTTTGATGGCAGATTGCAGGAGCCACTTGCTACTATCAAATCAGCCCAACTTGGCACTGGTGCCACCATGGGTCTGGTCACCATCCTGCCTATCGTAGCTTTTCAGGAGCCAGCCGGTCACTCCCAGCCATAGGCCCCCAGACACAAAGCTCGGCCCGTTTCCCCGGCAAAAAAAAGTAAGCTGCCCCGCTTCTGGATGGCAGATTGTAGGACGCACTTGGTACTATCAAACCAGCCCGACTTGGCACTGGTGCCACCTCGGGTCTGGGAACCATCCTGCGTATCGTGGATTCTAAGGAGCCAGCCGGCCACTCCCAGCCATAGGCACCCAAACACAAACAACGGCGCTTTTCCCTGGAAAACAAAACTCGCCTGCCAACTTTTTGATGGCAGATTGCAGGAGCCACTTGGTACTATCAAACCAGCTCAAGTTGGCACTGGTGCCACCATGGGTCTGCTCACCATCCTGCCTATCGTAGCTTTTCAGGAGCCAGCCGGTCACTCGCAGCCATAGGCCCCCAGACACAAACCTCGGCCCGTTTCCCTGGCAAACAAAAGTAAGCTGCCCCGCTTCTGCATGGCAGATTGCAGGAGCTATTTAGTACTATCAAACCAGCCCGACTTGGCACTGGTGCCACCTCAGGTCTGGGAACCATCCTGCGTATCGTGGATTCTAAGGAGCCAGCCGGCCACTCCCAGCCACAGGCCCCCAAACACAAACAACGGCGCTTTTCCCTGGAAAACAAAACTCGCCTGCCAAATTTTGATGGCAGATTGCAGGAGCCACTTGGTACTATCAAATCAGCCCAACTTGGGACTGGTGCCACCATGGGTCTGGTCACCATCCTGCCTATCGTAGCTTTTCAGGAGCCAGCCGGTCACTCCCAGCCATAGGCCCCCAGACAAAATCCTCGGCCCGTTTCCCTGGCAAACAAAAGTAAGCTGCCCTGCTTCTGGATGGCAGATTGCAGGAACCACTTGGTACTATCAAACCTGCAAAACTTGGCACTGGCGCCACCTTGGGTCTGGATACCATGCTGCGTATCGTGGATTCTAAGGAGCCAGCCGGCCACTCCCAGCCACAGGCCCCCAAACACAAACAACGGCGCTTTTCCCTGCGAAACAAAACTCTCCTGACAACTTTTTGATGGCAGATTGCAGGAGCCACTTGGTTTTATCAAATCAGACCAACTTGGCACTGGTGCCACCATGGGTCTGGTCACCATCCTGCCTATCGTAGCTTTTCAGGAGCCAGCCGGTCACTCCCAGCCATAGGCCCCCAGACACAAACCTCGGCCCGTTTCCCTGACAAACAAAAGTAAGTTATCCCGCTTCTGGATGGCAGATTGCCGGAGCCACTTGGTACTATCAAACCAGCCCGACTTGGCACTGGTGCCACCATGGGTCTGGTCACCATCCTGCCTATCGTGGATTCTAAGGAGCCATCCGTCCACTCCCAGCCACAGGCCCCCAAACAAAAACAACGGCGCTTTTCCCTGGAAAACAAAACTCGTCTGCCAACATTTTGATGGCAGGTTGCAGGACGCACTTGGTACTATCAAACCAGCCCAACTTGGCACTGGTGCCACCTTGGGTCTGGGAACCATGCTGCGTATCGTGGATTATAAGGAGCCAGCCGGCCACTCCCAGCCACAGGCCCCCAAACACAAACCACAGCGCTTTTCCCTGGAAAACAAAATTCGCCGGCCAACTTTTTGATGGCAGATTGCAGGAGCCACTTGGTACTATCAAATCAGCCCAACTTGGCACTGGTGCCACCATGGGTCTGGTCACCATCCTGCTTATCGTAGCTTTTCAGGAGCCAGCCGGTCACTCCCAGCCATAGGCGCCCAGACACAATGCTCTGCCCTTTTCCCTGGCAAACCAAAGTAAGCTGCCCCGCTTCTGGATGGCAGATTGCAGGAACCACTTGGTACTATAAAACCAGCCCGACTTGGCACTGGTGCCACCTCTGGTCTGGGAACCATGCTGCGTATCGTGGATTCTAAGGAGCCAGCCGGCCACTCCCAGCCACAGGCCCCCAAACAAAAACAACGGCGCTTTTCCCTGGAAAACAAAACTCGCCTGCCAAATTTTTGATGGCAGATTGCAGGAGCCACTTGCTGCTATCAAATCAGCCCAACTTGGCACTGGTGCCACCATGGGTCTGGTCACCATCCTGCCTATCGTAGCTTTTCAGGAGCCAGCCGGTCACTCCCAGTCATAGGCCCCCAGACACAAAGCTCGGCCCGTTTCCCTGGCAAACAAAAGTAAGCTGCCCCGCTTCTGGATGGCAGATTGTAGGACGCACTTGGTACTATCAAACCAGCCCGACTTGGCACTGGTGCCACCTCTGGTCTGGGAACTATGGTGCGTATCGTGGATTCTAAGGAGCCAGCCGGCCACTCCCAGCCATAGGCACCCAAACACAAACAACGGCGCTTTTCCCTGGAAAACAAAACTCGCCTGCCAACTTTTTGATGGCAGATTGCAGGAGCCACTTGGTACTATCAAACCAGCTCAACTTGGCACTGGTGCCACCATGGATCTGCTCACCATCCTGCCTATCGTAGCTTTTCAGGAGCCAGACGGTCACTCGCAGCCATAGGCCCCCAGACAAAAACCTCGGCCCGTTTCCCTGGCAAACAAAAGTAAGCCTCCCCGCTTCTGCATGGCAGATTGCAGGAGCTATTTAGTACTATCAAACCAGCCCGACTTGGCACTGGTGCCACCTCAGGTCTGGGAACCATCCTGCGTATCGTGGATTCTAAGGAGCCAGCCGGCCACTCCCAGCCACAGGCCCCCAAACACAAACAACGGCGCTTTTCCCTGGAAAACAAAACTCGCCTGCCAAATTTTGACAGCAGATTGCAGGAGCCACTTGGTACTATCAAATCAGCCCAACTTGGGACTGGTGCCACCATGGGTCTGGTCACCATCCTGCCTATCGTAGCTTTTCAGGAGCCAGCCGGTCACTCCCAGCCATAGGCCCCCAGACAAAAACCTCGGCCCGTTTCCCTGGCAAACAAAAGTAAGCTGCCCTGCTTCTGGATGGCAGATTGCAGGAACCACTTGGTACTATCAAACCAGCCCAACTTGGCACTGGTGCCACCTTGGGTCTGGGAACCATGCTGCGTATCGTGGATTATAAGGAGCCAGCCGGCCACTCCCAGCCACAGGCCCCCAAACACAAACCACAGCGCTTTTCCCTGGAAAAAAAATTCGCCGGCCAACTTTTTGATGGCAGATTGCAGGAGCCACTTAGTACTATCAAATCAGCCCAACTTGGCACTGGTGCCACCATGGGTCTGGTCACCATCCTGCCTATCGTAGCTTTTCAGGAGCCAGCCGGTCACTCCCAGCCATAGGCCCCCAGACACAAACCTCGGCCCGTTTCCCTGGCAAACAAAAGTAAGCTGCCCCGCTTCTGGATGGCAGATTGCAGGAACCACTTGGTACTATAAAACCAGCCCGACTTGGCACTGGTGCCACCTCTGGTCTGGGAACCATGCTGCGTATCGTGGATTCTAAGGAGCCAGCCGGCCACTCCCAGCCACAGGCCCCCAAACAAAAACAACGGCGCTTTTCCCTGGAAAACAAAACTCGCCTGCCAAATTTTTGATGGCAGATTGCAGGAGCCACTTGCTTCTCTCAAATCAGCCCAACTTGGCACTGGTGCCACCATGGGTCTGGTCACCATCCTGCCTATCGTAGCTTTTCAGGAGCCAGCCGGTCACTCCCAGTCATTGGCCCCCAGACACAAAGCTCGGCCCGTTTCCCTGGCAAACAAAAGTAAGCTGCCCCGCTTCTGGATGGCAGATTGTAGGACGCACTTGGTACTATCAAACCAGCCCGACTTGGCACTGGTGCCACCTCTGGTCTGGGAACTATGGTGCGTATCGTGGATTCTAAGGAGCCAGCCGGCCACTCCCAGCCATAGGCACCCAAACACAAACAACGGCGCTTTTCCCTGGAAAACAAAACTCGCCTGCCAAATTTTGACGGCAGATTGCAGGAGCCACTTGGTACTATCAAATCAGCCCAACTTGGGACTGGTGCCACCATGGGTCTGGTCACCATCCTGCCTATCGTAGCTTTTCAGGAGCCAGCCGGTCACTCCCAGCCATAGGCCCCCAGACAAAAACCTCGGACCGTTTCCCTGGCAAACAAAAGTAAGCTGCCCCGCTTCTGGATGGCAGATTGCAGGAGCCACTTGGTACTATCAAACCAGCCCAACTTGGCACTGGTGCCACCTTGGGTCTGTGAACCATGCTGCGTATCGTGGATTATAAGGAGCCAGCCGGCCACTCCCAGCCACAGGCCCCCAAACACAAACCACAGCGCTTTTCCCTGGAAAACAAAATTCGCCGGCCAACTTTTTGATGGCAGATTGCAGGAGCCACTTGGTACTATCAAATCAGCCCAACTTGGCACTGGTGCCACCATGGGTCTGGTCACCATCCTGCTTATCGTAGCTTTTCAGGAGCCAGCCGGTCACTCCCAGCCATAGGCGCCCAGACACAATGCTCTGCCCTTTTCCCTGGCAAACCAAAGTAAGCTGCCCCGCTTCTGGATGGCAGATTGCAGGAACCACTTTTCAACATCAAATAGCCCGACTTGGAACTGGAGCCACCTCTGGTCTGGGAACCATGCTGCGTATCGTGGATTCTAAGGAGCCAGCCGGCCACTCCCAGCCACAGGCCCCCAAACACAAACAACGGCGCTTTTCCCTGGAAAAAAAAACTCGCCTGACAACTTTTTGATGGCAGATTGCAGGAGCCACTTGCTACTATCAAATCAGCCCAACTTGGGACTGGTGCCACCATGGGTCTGGTCACCATCCTGCCTATCGTAGCTTTTCAGGAGCCAGCCGGTCACTCCCAGCCATAGGCTCCCAGACAAAAACCTCGGCCCGTTTCCCTGGCAAACAAAAGTAAGCTGCCCCGCTTCTGGATGGCAGATTGCAGGACGCACTTGGTAGTATCAAACCAGCCCGACTTGGCACTGGTGCCACCTCTGGTCTGGGAACCATGCTGCGTATCGTGGATTCTAAGGAGCCAGCCGGCCACTCCCAGCCAAAGGCCCCCAAACACAAACAACGGCGCTTTTCCCTGGAAAACAAAACTCGCCTGCCAACTTTTTGATGGCAGATTGCAGGAGCCACTTGGTACTATAAAACCAGCCCAACTTGGCACTTGTGCCACCATGGGTCTGGTCACCATCCTGCCTATCGTAGCTTTTCAGGACCTAGCCGGTCACTCCCAGCCATAGGCCCCCAGACGCAAAGCTCGACCCGTTTCCCTGGCAAACAAAAGCAAGCTGTCCCGCTTCTGGATGGCAGATTGCAGGACGCACTCGGCACTATCAAACCAGCCCGACTTGGCACTGGTGCCACCTCTGGTCTGGGAACCATCCTGCGTATCGTGGATTCTAAGGAGCCAGCCGGCCACTCCCAGCCATAGGCACCCAAACACAAACAACGGCGCTTTTCCCTGGAAAACAAAACTCGCCTGCCAACTTTTTGATGGCAGATTGCAGGAGCCACTTGGTACTATCAAACCAGCTCAAGTTGGCACTGGTGCCACCATGGGTCTGCTCACCATCCTGCCTATCGTAGCTTTTCAGGAGCCAGCCGGTCACTCCCAGCCATAGGCCCCCAGACACAAACCTCGGCCCGTTTCCCTGGCAAACAAAAGTAAGCTGCCCCGCTTCTGCATGGCAGATTGCAGGAGCTATTTAGTACTATCAAACCAGCCCGACTTGGCACTGGTGCCACCTCAGGTCTGGGAACCATCCTGCGTATCGTGGATTCTAAGGAGCCAGCCGGCCACTCCCAGCCACAGGCCCCCAAACACAAACAACGGCGCTTTTCCCTGGAAAACAAAACTCGCCTGCCAAATTTTGACGGCAGATTGCAGGAGCCACTTGGTACTATCAAATCAGCCCAACTTGGGACTGGTGCCACCATGGGTCTGGTCACCATCCTGCCTATCGTAGCTTTTCAGGAGCCAGCCGGTCACTCCCAGCCATAGGCCCCCAGACAAAATCCTCGGCCCGTTTCCCTGGCAAACAAAAGTAAGCTGCCCTGCTTCTGGATGGCAGATTGCAGGAACCACTTGGTACTATCAAACCAGCAAAACTTGGCACTAGTGCCACCTTGGGTCTGGATACCATGCTGCGTATCGTGGATTCTAAGGAGCCAGCCGGCCACTCCCAGCCACAGGCCCCCAAACACAAACAACGGCGCTTTTCCCTGGGAAACAAAACTCTCCTGCCAACTTTTTGATGGGAGATTGCAGGAGCCACTTGGTTTTATCAAATCAGACCAACGTGGCACTGGTGCCACCATGGGTCTGGTCACCATCCTGCCTATCGTAGCTTTTCAGGAGCCAGCCGGTCACTCCCAGCCATAGGCCCCCAGACACAAAGCTCTGCCCGTTTCCCTGACAAACAAAAGTAAGTTATCCCGCTTCTGGATGGCAGATTGCCGGAGCCACTTGGTACTATCAAACCAGCCCGACTTGGCACTGGTGCCACCATGGGTCTGGTCACCATCCTGCCTATCGTGGATTCTAATTAGCCATCCGTCCACTCCCAGCCACAGGCCCCCAAACATAAACAACGGCGCTTTTCCCTGGAAAACAAAACTCGTCTGCCAACTTTTTGATGGCAGATTGCCAGAGCCACTTGCTACTATCAAACCAGCCCAACTTGGCACTGGTGCCACCTTGGGTCTGGGAACCATGCTGCGTATCGTGGATTATAAGGAGCCAGCCGGCCACTCCCAGCCACAGGCCCCCAAACACAAACCACAGCGCTTTTCCCTGGAAAACAAAATTCGCCGGCCAACTTTTTGATGGCAGATTGCAGGAGCCACTTGGTACTATCAAATCAGCCCAACTTGGCACTGGTGCCACCATGGGTCTGGTCACCATCCTGCTTATCGTAGCTTTTCAGGAGCCAGCCGGTCACTCCCAGCCATAGGCGCCCAGACACAATGCTCTGCCCTTTTCCCTGGCAAACCAAAGTAAGCTGCCCCGCTTCTGGATGGCAGATTGCAGGAACCACTTGGTACTATAAAACCAGCCCGACTTGGCACTGGTGCCACCTCTGGTCTGGGAACCATGCTGCGTATCGTGGATTCTAAGGAGCCAGCCGGCCACTCCCAGCCACAGGCCCCCAAACAAAAACAACGGCGCTTTTCCCTGGAAAACAAAACTCGCCTGCCAAATTTTTGATGGCAGATTGCAGGAGCCACTTGGTACTATCAAACCAGCCCAACTTGACACTGGTGCCACCATGGGTCTGGTCACCATCCTGCCTATCTTAGCTTTTCAGGAGCCAGCCGGTCACTCCCAGCCATAGGCCCCCAGACACAAAGCTCGGCCCGTTTCCCTGGCAAACAAAAGTAAGCTGCCCCGCTTCTGGATGGCAGATTGCAGGAGCCACTTGGTACTATCAAACCAGCCCAACTTGGCACTGGTGCCACCTTGGGTCTGGGAACCATGCTGCGTATCGTGGATTCTAAGGAGCCAGCCGGTCACTCCCAGCCACAGGCCCCCAAACACCAACCACAGCGCTTTTCCCTGGAAAACAAAACCCGCCTGCCGACATTTTGATGGCAGATTGCAGGAGCCACTTGCTGCTATCAAATCAGCCCAACTTGGCACTGGTGCCACCATGGGTCTGGTCACCATCCTGCCTATCGTAGCTTTTCAGGAGCCAGCCGGTCACTCCCAGTCATAGGCCCCCAGACACAAAGCTCAGCCCGTTTCCCTGGCAAACAAAAGTAAGCTGCCCCGCTTCTGGATGGCAGATTGTAGGACGCACTTGGTACTATCAAACCAGCCCGACTTGGCACTGGTGCCACTGCTGGTCTGGGAACTATGGTGCGTATCGTGGATTCTAAGGAGCCAGCCGGCCACTCCCAGCCATAGGCACCCAAACACAAACAACGGCGCTTTTCCCTGGAAAACAAAACTCGCCTGCCAACATTTTGATGGCAGATTGCAGGAGCCACTTGGTACTATCAAACCAGCTCAACTTGGCACTGGTGCCACCATGGGTCTGCTCACCATCCTGCCTATCGTAGCTTTTCAGGAGCCAGACGGTCACTCGCAGCCATAGGCCCCCAGACAAAAACCTCGGCCCGTTTCCCTGGCAAACAAAAGTAAGCTGCCCCGCTTCTGCATGGCAGATTGCAGGAGCTATTTAGTACTATCAAACCAGCCCGACTTGGCACTGGTGCCACCTCAGGTCTGGGAACCATCCTGCGTATCGTGGATTCTAAGGAGCCAGCCGGCCACTCCCAGCCACAGTCCCCCAAACACAAACAACGGCGCTTTTCCCTGGAAAACAAAACTCGCCTGCCAAATTTTGACGGCAGATTGCAGGAGCCACTTGGTACTATCAAATCAGCCCAACTTGGGACTGGTGCCACCATGGGTCTGGTCACCATCCTGCCTATCGTAGCTTTTCAGGAGCCAGCCGGTCACTCCCAGCCATAGGCCCCCAGACAAAAACCTCGGCCCGTTTCCCTGGCAAACAAAAGTAAGCTGCCCTGCTTCTGGATGGCAGATTGCAGGAGCCACTTGGTACTATCAAACCAGCCCAACTTGGCACTGGTGCCACCTCTGGTCTGGGAACCATGGTGCGTATCGTGGATTATAAGGAGCCAGCCGGCCACTCCCAGCCACAGGCCCCCAAACACAAACCACAGCGCTTTTCCCTGGAAAACAAAATTCGCCGGCCAACTTTTTGATGGCAGATTGCAGGAGCCACTTGGTACTATCAAATCAGCCCAACTTGGCACTGGTGCCACCATGGGTCTGGTCACCATCCTGCTTATCGTAGCTTTTCAGGAGCCAGCCGGTCACTCCCAGCCATAGGCGCCCAGACACAATGCTCTGCCCTTTTCCCTGGCAAACCAAAGTAAGCTGCCCCGCTTCTGGATGGCAGATTGCAGGAACCACTTTTCACCATCAAATAGCCCGACTTGGAACTGGAGCCACCTCTGGTCTGGGAACCATGCTGCGTATCGTGGATTCTAAGGAGCCAGCCGGCCACTCCCAGCCACAGGCCCCCAAACACAAAAAACGGCGCTTTTCCCTGGAAAACAAAACTCGCCTGACAACTTTTTGATGGCAGATTGCAGGAGCCACTTGCTACTATCAAATCAGCCCAACTTGGCACTGGTGCCACCATGGGTCTGGTCACCATCCTGCCTATCGTAGCTTTTCAGGACCTAGCCGGTCACTCCCAGCCATAGGCCCCCAGACACAAAGCTCGACCCGTTTCCCTGGCAAACAAAAGCAAGCTGTCCCGCTTCTGGATGGCAGATTGCAGGACGCACTCGGCACTATCAAACCAGCCCGACTTGGCACTGGTGCCACCTCTGGTCTGGGAACCATCCTGCGTATCGTGGATTCTAAGGAGCCAGCCGGCCACTCCCAGACATAGGCACCCAAACACAAACAACGGCGCTTTTCCCTGGAAAACAAAACTCGCCTCCCAACTTTTTGATGGCAGATTGCAGGAGCAACTTGGTACTATCAAACCAGCCCAACTTGGCACTTGTGCCACCATGGGTCTGCTCACCATTCTGCCTAACGTAGCTTTTCAGGAGCCAGCCGCTCACTCCCAGCCATAGGCCCCCAGACAAAAAGCTCGGCCCGTTTCCCTGGCAAACAAAAGTAAGCTGCCCCGCTTCTGGATGGCAGATTGCAGGAACCACTTGGTACTATCAAACCAGCCCGACTTGGCACTGGTGCCACCTCAGGTCTGGGAACCATCCTGCGTATCGTGGATTCTAAGGAGCCAGCCGGCCACTCCCAGCCACAGGCCCCCAAACACAAACAACGGCGCTTTTCCCTGGAAAACAAAACTTGCCTGCCGACATTTTGATGGCAGATTGCAGGAGCCACTTGGTACTATCAAACCAGCCCAACTTGGCACTGGTGCCACCATGGGTCTGGTCACCATCCTGCCTATCGTAGCTTTTCAGGAGCCAGCCGGTCACTCCCTGCCATAGGCCCCGAGACACAAAGCTCGGCCCTTTTCCCTGGCAAACAAAAGTAATCTGCCCTGCTTCTGGATGGCAGATTGCAGGAACCACTTGGTAGTATCAAACCAGCCCGACTTGGCACTGGTGCCACCTTGGGTCTGGGAACCATGCTGCGTATCGTGGATTCTAAGGAGCCAGCCGGCCACTCCCAGCCACAGGCCCCCAAACACAAACAACGGCGCTTTTCCCTGGAAAACAAAACTCGCCTGCCAAATTTTGACGGCAGATTGCAGGAGCCACTTGGTACTATCAAATCAGCCCCACTTGGGACTGGTGCCAGCACGGGTCTGGTCACCATCCTGCCTATCGTAGCTTTTCAGGAGCCAGCCGGTCACTCCCAGCCATAGGCCCCCAGACAAAAACCTCGGACCGTTTCCCTGGCAAACAAAAGTAAGCTGCCCTGCTTCTGGATGGCAGATTGCAGGTACCACTTGGTACTATCAAACCAGCAAAACTTGGCACTGGTGCCACCTTGGGTCTGGATACCATGCTGCGTATCGTGGATTCTAAGGAGCCAGCCGGCCACTCCCAGCCACAGGCCCCCAAACACAAACAACGGCGCTTTTCCCTGGAAAACAAAACTCTCCTGCCAACTTTTTGATGGCAGATTGCAGGAGCCACTTGGTTTTATCAAATCAGCCCAACTTGGCACTGGTGCCACCATGGGTCTGGTCACCATCCTGCCTATCGTAGCTTTTCAGGAGCCAGCCGGTCACTCGCAGCCATAGGCCCCCAGACAAAAAGCTCGGCCCATTTCCCTGGCAAACAAAAGTAAGCTACCCCGCTTCTGGATGGCAGATTGCAGGAGCCACTCTGCACCATCAAACTAGCCCGTCTTGGCACTGGTGCCACCTCTGGTCTGGGAACCATCCTGCGCATCGTGGATTTTAAGGAGCCAGTCGGCCACTCCCAGACATACGCCTCCAAACACAAACAACGGTCCGTTTCCCTGGCAAAGAAAAGTAAGCTGCCCCGCTTCTGGATGTCAGATTGCAGGAACCACTTGTTGCCAAGTTGGGCTGATTTGATAGTACCAAGTGGCTCCTGCAATCTTCCATCAAAAAGTTGGCAAGCGAGTTTTGTTTTCCAGGGAAAAGCGCCGTTGTTTGTGTTTGGGGGCCTGTGGCTGGGAGTGGCCAGCTGTCTCCTTAGAATCCACGATACGCAGGATGGGTCCCAGACCAGAGGTGGCACCAGTGCCAAGTCGGGCTGGTTTGATGGTGCAAAGTGACTCCTGCAATCTGCCATCCAGAAGCGGGGTAGCTTACTTTTGTTTGCCAGGGAAACGGGCAGAGCTTTGTGTCTGGGGGCCTATGGCTGGGAGTGACCGGCTGCCTCCTGAAAAGCTACGATAGGCAGGATGGTGACCAGACCCATGGTGGCACCAGTGCCAAGTTGGGCTGGTTTGATAGTACCAAGTGGCTCCTGCAATCTGCCATCAAAAAGTTGGCAGGCGAGTTTTGTTTTCCAGGGAAAAGCGCCGTTGTTTGTGTTTGGGGGCCTGTGGCTGGGAGTGGCCAGCTGGCTCCTTAGAATCCACGATACGCAGGATGGTTCCCAGACCAGAGGTGGCACCAGTGCCAAGTCGGGCTGGTTTGATGGTACAAAGTGGCTCCTGCAATCTGCCATCCAGAAGCGGGGTAGCTTACTTTTGTTTGCCAGGGAAACGGGCCGAGGTTTGTGACTGGGGGCCTATGGCTGGGAGTGACCGGCTGGCGCCTGAAAAGCTACGATAGGCAGGATGGTGACCAGACCCATGGTGGCACCAGTGTCAAGTTGGGCTGGTTTGATAGTACCAAGTGGCTCCTGCAATCTGCCATCAAAAAGTTGGCAGGCGAGTTTTGTTTTCCAGGGAAAAGCGCCGTTGTTTGTGTTTGGAGGCCTGTGGCTGGGAGTGGCCGGCTGCCTCCTTTGAACCCAGGATACGCAGGATGGTTCCCAGAGCCAAGGTGGCGCCAGTGCCACGTTGGGCTGGTTTGATAGTACCAAGCGGCTCCTGCAATCTGCCATCCAGAAGCGGGACAGCTTAATTTTGTTTCCCTGAGAAACGGGCCGAGGTATTTTTCTGGGGGCCTATGGCTGGGAGTGACTGGCTGGCTACTGAAAAGCTACGATAGGCAGGATGGTTACCAAACTCATGGTGGCACCAGTGCCAAGTCGGGCTGGTTTGATAATACTAAATAGCTCCTGCAATCTGCCATCCAGACGGGGGGCAGCGGAATTTTGTTTGCTGGAGAAAAGTTCCGTGGTTTTTTTTTGGGGGTATATGGCTGGACGTGGCCGGCTGGCTCCTTAAAAGATCGATACGCAGGATTGTTCCCTGACCCAAGGTGGCATCAGTGCCAAGTCGGGCTGTTTTCGTAGTACCAAGTGCGTCCTGCAATTTGCCATCCAGAAGAGGGGCAGTTGAGTTTTGTTTGCCAGAGAAAAGGGCCGTGGTATATGTTTGGGGGCATATGGTTGAGAGTGGCCGGCTGGCCCCTGAAAATCCACGATAAGCAGGATGGTTCCCACACCAGAGGTGTCACCAGTGCCAAGTCGGGGTGGTTTGATAGTACTAAATAGCTCCTGCAATCTGCCATGCAGAAGCGGGGCAGCTTACTTTTGTTTGCCAGGGAAACGGGCCGAGATATTTGTCTGGGGGCCTATGGCTGGGAGTGAGCGGCTGGCTCCTGAAAAGCTACGATAGGCAGGATGGTGACCAGACCCATGGTGGCACCAGTGCCAAGTTGGGCTGGTTTGATAGTACCAAGTGGCTCCTGCAATCTGCCATCAAAAAGTTGTCAGGCGAGTTTTGTTTTCCAGGGAAAAGCGCCGTTGTTCTTGTTTAGAGGCCTGTGGCTGGGAGTGGCCGGCTGCCTCCTTTGAACCGAGGATACGCAGGATGGTTCCCAGACCCAAGGTGGCACCAGTGCCAAGTTGGGCTGGTTTGATAGTACCAAGTGGCTCCTGCAATCTGCCATCCAGAAGCGGGGTAGCTTACTTTTGTTTGCCAGGGAAACGGGCCGAAATATTTGTCTAGGGGCCTCTGGCTGGGGGTGACTGGGTGGCACCTGAAAAGCTACGATAGGCAGGATGGTGACCAGACCCATGGTGGCACCAGTGCCAAGTTGGGCTGATTTGATAAAACCAAGTAGCTCCTGCAATCTGCCATCAAATGTTTGGCAGGCGAGTTTTGTTTTCCAGGGAAAAGCACCGTTGTGTGTGTTTTGGGGCCTGTGGCTGGGAGTGGCCAGCTGGCTCCTTAGAATCCACGATACGCAGGACGGTTCCCAGACCCAAGGTGGCACCAGTGCCAAGTCGGGCTGGTTTGATAGTACCAAGTGGTTCCTGCAATCTGCCATCCAGAAGCGGGGCAGCTGAATTTTGTTTGCCAGAGAAAAAGGCTGTTGTTTGTGTTTCAGGGCCTGTGGCTGGCAGTGGCCGGCTGGCTCCTGAAAATCCATGATACGCAGCATGGTTCCCAGACCCAAGGTGGCACCAGTGCCAAGTAGGGCTGGTTTCATAGTACCCAGTGGCTCCTGCAATCTCCCATCAGGAAGAGGGGCAGTTGAGTTTTGTTTTCCAGGGAAAAGGGCCGTGGTTTGTGTTTGGGGCCTATGGCTGAGAGTGACCGGCTGGCCCCTCAAAATCCACGATAGGAAGGATGGTTCCCAGATCCAAGGTGGCAGCAGTGCCATGTTGTGCTGGTGTGATAGTCCCAAGTGGCTCCTGCAATCTGCCATCCAGAAGCGGGGCAGCTGAATTTTGTTTGCCAGAGAAAAATGCTGTGGATTGTGTTTGGGGGCCTGTGGCTGGGAGTGGCCGGCTGGCTCCTGAAAATCCATGATACGCAGCATGGTTCCCAGACCCAAGGTGGCACCAGTGCCAAGTTGGGCTGGTTTGATAGTACCAAGTGCGTCCTGCAATTTGCCATCCAGAAGAGGGGCAGTTGAGTTTTGTTTGCCAGAGAATAGCGCCGTTGTTTGTGTTTGGGGGCTTGTGGCTGGGAGTGGCCGACTGGCGCCTTAGAATCTGTGTTACGCAGCATGGTTCCCAGACCAGAGGTGGCACCAGTGCCAAGTTGGGCTGGTTTGATAGTACCAAGTGGCTCCTGCAATCTGCCATCCAGAAGCGGGGCAGCTTACTTTTGTTTGCCAGTGAAACGGGCCGAGGTTTGTGACTTGGGACCTATGGCTGGGAGTGGCCGGCTGGCTCCTTTGAACCCACGATACGCAGGATGGTTCCCAGACCCAAGGTGGCACCAGTGCCAAGTCGGGCTGGTTTGATACTACCAAGTGCGTCCTGCAATCTGCCATCCAGAAGCGGGGCAGCTTAATTTTGTTTGCCAGGGAAACGGGCCGTGGGTTTTGTATGGGGGCCTATGGCTGAGAGTGGCCGGCTGGCTCCTGAAAATCCACGCTAGGCAGCATGGTTCCCAGATGCAAGCTGGCACCAGTGCCAAGTCGGGCTGGTTTGATGGTGCAAAGTGGCTCCTGCAATCTGCCATCCAGAAGCGGGGCAGCTGATTTTTGTTTGCCAGAGAAAAATTCCGTGGATTGTTTTTGGGGGCATATTGCTGGGAGTGGCCGGCTGGCTCCTTAAAATGCTCGATACGCATGATGGTTCCCAGGCCCAAGGTGTCACCACTACCAAGTCGGCCTGCGGTTTTAGTATCAAGTTCATCCTGCAATTTGCCATCCAGAAGAGGGGCAGTTGAGTTTTGTTTGCCAGAGAAACGGGCCGAGGTTTCTGTTTGGGGACATATGGCTGAGAGTGGCCGGGTGGCCCCTGAATATCCACGATACACAGCATGGTTCCCAGATCCAAGGTGGCACCAGTGCCAAGTTGGGCTGGTTTGATAGTACCAAGTGTCTCCTGCAATCTGCCATCCAGAAGCGGGGCAGCTTACTTTTGTTTGCCAGAGAAATAGGCCAAGGTTTTTGTCTGGGGGCCTGTGGCTAGGAGTGGCCGGCTGGCTCCTAAGAATCCACGATACGCAGGATGTTTCCCAGACCCAAGGTGGCACCAGTGCCAAGTCGGGCTGGTTTGATAGTACCAAGTGGCTCCTGCAAACTCCATCAAAATGTTGGCAGACGTGTTTTGTTTTCCAGGGAACAGCGCCGTTGATTTTGTTTGGGGGCCTGTGGCTGGGAGTGGCCGGCTGGCTCCTTAGAATCCACGATACGCAGGATGGTTCCCAGACCCAAGGTGGCACCAGTGCCAAGTCGGGCTGGTTTGATTACACCAAGTGGCTCCTGCAATCTGCCATCCAGAAGTGAGGCAGCTAAGTTTTGTTTGCCAGAAAAAAGGGCCGTGGTTTTTGTTGGGGGCCTGTGGCTGGGAGTAGCCGGCTGGCTCCTTAAAATCCACGATAGGCTGGATGGTTCCCAGACCCAAGGTGGCACCAGTGCCAAGTCGGGCTGGTTTGATAGTACCAAGTGGCTCCTGCAATCTGCCATCCAGAAGCGGTGCAGTTGAGTTTTGTTTGCCAGAGAAAAGGGCCGTGGGTTGTGTTTGGGGGCATATGGCTGGGAGTGGCCGGCTGTCTCATTAAAAAGATCGATACGCAGGATGGTTCCCAGACCCAAGGTGGCACCAGTGCCAAGTAGGGCTGTTTTTATAGTACCAAGTGCGTCCTGCAATTTGCCATCCAGAAGAGGGGCAGTGGAGTTTTGTTTGCCAGAGAATAGCGCCGTTGTTTCTGTTTGGGGGCTTGTGACTGGGAGTGGCCGACTGGCGCCTTAGAATCTGTCTTACGCAGCATGGTTCCCAGACCAGAGGTGGCACCAGTGCCAAGTTGGGCTGGTTTGATAGTACCAAGTGGCTCCTGCAATCTGCCATCCAGAAGCGGGGCAGCTTACTTTTGTTTGCCAGGTAAACGGGCCGAGGTTTGTGACTGGGGACGTATGGCTGGGAGTGACCGGCTGGCTCCTGGAAAGCTACAATAGGCAGGATGGTGACCAGACCCATGGTGGCACCAGTGCCAAGTTGGGCTGGTTTGATAGTACCAAGTGGCTCCTGCAATCTGCCATCAAAAAGTTGGCAGGCGAGTTTTGTTTTCCAGGGAAAAGCGCCGTTGTTTGTATTTGGGGGCCTGTGGCTGGGAGTGGCCGGCTGGCTCCTTTGAACCCACGATACGCAGGATGGTTCCCAGACCCAAGGTGGCACCAGTGCCAAGTCGGGCTGGTTTGATACTACCAAGTGCGTCCTGCAATCTGCCATCCAGAAGCGGGGCAGCTTAATTTTGTTTGCCAGGGAAACGGGCCGTGGGTTTTGTTTGGGGGCCTATGGCTGAGAGTGGCCGGCTGGCTCCTGAAAATCCACGCTAGGCAGCATGGTTCCCAGATGCAAGGTGGCACCAGTGCCAAGTCGGGCTGGTTTGATGGTGCAAAGTGGCTCCTGCAATCTGCCATCCAGAAGCGGGGCAGCTGATTTTTGTTTGCCAGAGAAAAATTCCGTGGATTGTTTTTAGGGGCATATTGCTGGGAGTGGCCGGCTGGCTCCTTAAAATGCTCGATATGCCTGATGGTTCCCAGGTCCAAGGTGTCACCACTACCAAGTCGGCCTGCGGTTTTAGTATCAAGTTCATCCTGCAATTTGCCATCCAGAAGAGGGGCAGTTGAGTTTTGTTTGCCAGAGAACAGGGCCGAGGTTTCTGTTTGGGGACATATGGCTGAGAGTGGCCGGCTGGCCCCTGAATATCCACGATACACAGCATGGTTCCCAGATCCAAGGTGGCACCAGTGCCAAGTTGGGCTGGTTTGATAGTACCAAGTGTCTCCTGCAATCTGCCATCCAGAAGCGGGGCAGCTTACTTTTGTTTGCCAGAGAAATAGGCCTAGGTTTTTGTTTGGGGGCCTGTGGCTAGGAGTGGCCGGCTGGCTCCTAAGAATCCACGATACGCAGGATGTTTCCCAGACCCAAGGTGGCACCAGTGCCAAGTCGGGCTGGTTTGATAGTACCAAGTGGCTCCTGCAAACTCCATCAAAAAGTTGGCAGGCGTGTTTTGTTTTCCAGGGAAAAGCGCCGTTGATTTTGTTTGGGGGCCTGTGGCTGGGAGTGGCCGGCTGGCTCCTTAGAATCCACGATACGCAGGATGGTTCCCAGACCCGAGGTGGCACCAGTGCCAAGTCGGGCTGGTTTGATTACACCAAGTGGCTCCTGCAATCTGCCATCCAGAAGTGAGGCAGCTAAGTTTTGTTTGCCAGAAAAAAGGGCCGTGGTTTTTGTTGGGGGCCTGTGGCTGGGAGTGGCCGGCTGGCTCCTTAGAATCCACCATACGCAGGATGGTTCCCAGACCCAAGGTGGCACCAGTGCCAAGTCGGGCTGGTTTGATACTACCAAGTGGCTCCTGCAAACTGCCATCCAGAAGCGGGGCCGCTGAGTTTTGTTTGCCAGGGAAATGGGCCGTTGTTTGTGTTTGGGGGCCTTTGGCTGGGAGTGTTCGGCTGGTTCCTGAATATGTACGATACGCAGGATTGTTCCCAGACCCAAGGTGGCACCAGTGCCAAGTCGGGCTGGTTTGATGGTGCAAAGTGGCTCCTGCAATCTGCCATCCAGACGCGGGGCAGCGGATTTTTGTTTCCATGAGAAATGGTCCGTGGTTTGTTTTTGGGGGTATATGGCTGGGCCTGGCCGGCTGGCTCCTTAAAAAGCTCGATATGCAGGATGGTTCCCTGACACAAGGTGGCACCAGTGCCACGTCGGGTGGTTTTGTAGTACAAAGTGCGTCCTAAAATTTGCCATCCAGAAGAGGGGCAGTTGAGTTTTGTTTGCCAGAGAAAAGGTCCGTGGTTTGTTTTTGGGGGCATATGGCTGAGAGTGGCTGGCTGGCCCCTGAAAATCCACGATACACAGGATGGTTCCCAGATCCAAGGTGGCACCTGTGCCAAGTCGGGCTGATTTGATAGTACTAAGTAGCTCCTGCAATCTGCCATCCAGAAGCGGGGCAGCTTACTTTTGTTTGCCAGGTAAACGGGCCGAGGTTTGTGTTTGGGGGCCTATGGCTGAGAGTGACCGGCTGGCTCCTGAAAAGCTACAATAGGCAGGATGGTGACCAGACCCATGGTGGCACCAGTGCCAAGTTGGGCTGGTTTGATAGTACCAAGTGGTTCCTGCAATCTGCCATCCAGAAGCAGGGCAGCTGAGTTTTGTTTGCCAGAGAAAAGGGCCTTGGTTTGTGTTTGGGGGCATATGGCCGGGTGTGGCCAGCTGGCTCCTTGAAATGCACGATATGCAACATGGCTCCCAGACCCAAGGTGGCACCAGTGCCAAGTTGGGCTGGTTTGATAGTACCAAGTGGCTCCTGCAATCTTCCATGATCACGTGGAGAAATACTTTCTGGTTTCAGCCTCATGCTCTTTCTTCTCTCCCTCAACTTCTCTATCACCTCTCATCTGGTTCACATGCGCTGTCTTCAAGGTCCACAGGCTACTTTTCACAGAATCTTCTGGCCTGATGAAGTAAGAATGATGAATAGAACAGAGCTGGGATCTATTTTCCAGTTTGGATAAAATGCATTCTGCACACAAATCCAAGGAGAACGGGCTGCCCCGATGCCCAGAAAATCTTTCACTCCTGCTAGTGTTCTACGTCAACCGCAACTTAGTCTGAAAGAAAAGCTTTTTCTCTGAGAGCATCTGAGAGGTTTGCATGAAGCACTGATATCTGACATATGCAATTTTGAATAGGAGAGGAAAAAGAAAATGGCAAGGAGTTTTTAATTTTAGTGGTTTCAATTTTAATTTCCGTGCACTTTTTCAAAACTTGTCAGCTCAAATGCCCATCAACATCTTTTAGTCATCTGTAAGTCAGTATTCATATAAAATGTGCTTCAAATCCAAAGAATTTCAAATTTGCACTCCAAGCTTCTATGCCTAGATTTATGATTTCCTACACATATTAGATGAAAGGAAGGCCTTTTTTACTGTGGGAGTGCTGGAACACTGGAACAGGTTGCCCAGAGAAGTTGTGGGTGTCCCATCCCTGAAAGTATTCAAGGTCACCTTGGACGGGGCTTGGAGCAGCAACAAAGGAGAAGCTTGATGGTAGAGAAACAAAGTCGGACTATAGAAGAAACTCGGATTGAAGTATAGGATCAAGTTTTCTCTCAGCTCTTGGGGTAAATTCAAAGTTGTACAAAATGACATTTATCTGTGCTATTCACTACTGTAACAGAAAGTTTCATGAAAACTGTACAGAAGATAGTAAATTTTAAAAGAGATAAGAATTACAGCATAAAATCCATGGGATAGGTTACAACATGAGACACTCTCTAAGAGAAAATCTCTTTGTTTCAGCACTTCATCGGGGTAAGATTTCATGAAGTGCCAAAGAAGGCGGCAAAATATCATTCGGGACATTATTTACTGGAATTCAGCCTGGCCATTAGTAGGAACTGCCTTTGAACATATCATGTAGATATACCACACACACTTTCCCTTCACTGAAAAATTACTGTTTACAACAAATAAGCAATTGACGATCAAAATTGATTGAAAGCATCTTAAACATGTCAAGTATTTCATTGTAGATGATCTGTGATCCAAATGCTTCTTCCACCTTCGAGAGGGACAGAAGAATTCTTCCATATCATGATGGTTTAAAATTGTATCAACCAATGTTTTCTGCTGAAAAGATATCATCTATTTTTTTCTATTTTTGGAAGAAAATATTCCTAGACATACAACAGGTGAGAACTAAGTAATTTTAAAGAAACAAATGAAATGAAAATATTCTGTAAATAGAATGAAATGAAAAGCTGTGTTTTAAATAGGAGCTAAATATTAAACAGAATTTTTGTACCAGGCATTTGAATTACTGCACCAGCTCTTTTGCCCATCAAGAGAGGCATTTAGCATTTCAGTCTTTTCCAAGGTGTTCATGATCTGCTATGCTGATCTCTGTGTGTGCCTAGGTGTGTGTGGAGGGGGGGGCATATGAAGGGGAGTGTGTATGTTTGCTTTACAATTGTTGTGGCAGATTCATGCCTCAGCTCCACATTTTGTTTTAAAAAGGTCACACCGAGTGGATATGAAGTTTACTATCAACAAGAGATCGATTCCCAAATCATCCATTTGACTCTCCCTTATAAATCATGTGCTTTGTTGCATATTTTATCAAATATACTTTCAAGCCAGATGGAGGAAGGAGGATGTGGGAATCCCTCCACCATCTTGCAACTTTTATGTAAGTAGGTTTTCAAGAAAATCATCATTTCTCTTTTAAATATGTCTGGAACAGGCATGATGGTAGTGTCAACCTGTTGGAGTTTTTGTTGCTGGAAGAAGTTGTACAAAAGGATTGGTTTTTACATTGACCAGTTACTGAATCAAGCGCAGGAATACATTGGAAATTTAGCTGGGGGTTCCTTTTCCCAGCAGACTACTTCTAGAACGAGCTTGTACACTGAAGCTGACTCCTTTGCTCTCTTTTTGTTTCTTTCCTATTTTCTTGGCTTCTTTGCCACTATCTAGACAATTTTGGAACTTTGTTCCCAACTAAAATGGTTTCAATAGTCTGATTGTGATCATACATTTTTACAAGGAATTTTTAAAATCTTTCCTCGAGTCCAGAAAGTCAAGGACTTAGATCTTTTTCTTCCCTTATCAATATTGCCATGAAATTGACAAATAAAGACCAACTCTTTATTTTTGTTTTTAACCCACGTAGATAATTCCCATCCATTAATCCATTTTGTGGACCAATAGCTGCCATTCTGATGGAAGCTGTCACTTCTTAACAATAGGCATTCTGTGACTATGTTGACTGCACTTTGGGTGAAGATCCTAACTGGTCTTAGATATACATAGGGAGAAATTTGCTCAGCCAGTGTCAGTCTTAAGCATGCGTATCAGAAGATCTTTCTAGAGCTGGGAATTTTCCCATGAAAGGGATTCAGTTAGGGAAGAGACACTTGTGCCAGAGTTTTACATTCTTCTTGAACACTGCTTAAGGAACTTAGATGCCATGTCCATTTGGATCTCTGTCTGCACAGAACTTTGTCATGCCAGTGCTTTGAAATGCATCTTGAAGAGAATTCACTAGCACAGAATGAAAGAGAGTGGAAGGGGTTGGTGGGGCTAACCAGGCCCAACCCCCCTGCCTAAACCAGGATACCTAGAGCCTCTTGCCCAGGATTCTATCTGGGTGTACTTTTAATGTCTTCAAAGATCCAGGCTCCACAATCTTTCTGGGCAGTCTGTGCCGTGGTTCAGTCACCCTGACAGTAAAGAAACATTTACTGATGTTCAAAGGCAATCTCCTGTATTTCAGTGTGTGCCCACTGCCTCTTGTCTTTTCCCTCAGCATCACTGAAAAGACACTGATTCCCTCCCCTTTGCACTATTGCTTCCATATGTATGTGTGATGCCATGTAGAGGTATGTCAAAAACCTCCCTGAAGCCCAGGCAGATAATATTCCCTTCATCTACCAGTCAAGTTGATTCATCAGAGGAGTTTAAAGTGATGTTCAGCATGAAATTCCCCTGAAAAATCATGCTAACTACATTATTTGGTCATCTGTCATGTGCCTGGCAAGGATTTCCAGGAAGAGCTGCTTCATCAACTTCCTGGGGATAAAAAAGAGGCTGGCTGGTTTGTACTATGGCGAGTCCTCTTAATTGCCTTTTTTGAAGATGGGTGTCATTTGCTAACATCCACTCTTTAGCTCCTCTTCTCATCTACACCTCGGCAAAAAGCTTTTCCACTATGTCTGGCTAGGAAAAACTGTGCCAGCACAGAAAACATCTCCCATCGTGTTCTAGAAGTTGCACGGATGTCTGCCAAGTGTTTGGCAGGAAGAAAAGAAAAGTTGTCCAAAACAGCTTCCAATCGAATGTTCCTGTGATTGGAAAAGTCAGGAGAGTGCAAAGGTACTGTTTTCTATCAGTTGGCAAGGTGCGCACACAATCCCAGTGTTGTACAGCTTGCTTCTTCACCTTCCCGAAGCTGCCGCTCTCGCCGGCTGCCGGAGCCCAAGAAGCGGCTTCTTCGCGCAAAGACGATTGTGCCGCTCACAGTGCTCTCCTTAGCGCGGCTTCTGCTGAAAGACGCCCGGCAGCGGCTCTTAACTCCGGAGAGCATCCTACCTTCGTCTTTCGCGTCTTTTGTAGTCTACATCTTAGCAAAACGCTTTTCCACTATGTCTGGCTAGGAAAAACTGTGCCAGCACAGAAAACATCTCCCATCGTGTTCTAGAAGTTGCACGGATGTCTGCCAAGTGTTTGGCAGGAAGAAAAGAAAAGTTGTCCAAAACAGCTTCCAATCGAATGTTCCTGTGATTGGAAAAGTCAGGAGAGTGCAAAGGTACTGTTTTCTATCAGTTGGCAAGGTGCGCACACAATCCCAGTGTTGTACAGCTTGCTTCTTCACCTTCCCGAAGCTGCCGCTCTCGCCGGCTGCCGGAGCCCAAGAAGCGGCTTCTTCGCGCAAAGACGATTGTGCCGCTCACAGTGCTCTCCTTAGCGCGGCTTCTGCCGAAAGACGCCCGGCAGCGGCTCTTACCTCCGGAGAGCATCCTACCTTCGTCTTTCGCGTCTTTTGTAGTCTACATCTTAGCAAAACGCTTCTCCACTATGTCTGGCTAGGAAAAACTGTGCCAGCACAGAAAACATCTCCCATCGTGTTCTAGAAGTTGCACGGATGTCTGCCAAGTGTTTGGCAGGAAGAAAAGAAAAGTTGTCCAAAACAGCTTCCAATCGAATGTTCCTGTGATTGGAAAAGTCAGGAGAGTGCAAAGGTACTGTTTTCTATCAGTTGGCAAGGTGCGCACACAATCCCAGTGTTGTACAGCTTGCTTCTTCACCTTCCCGAAGCTGCCGCTCTCGCCGGCTGCCGGAGCCCAAGAAGCGGCTTCTTCGCGCAAAGACGATTGTGCCGCTCACAGTGCTCTCCTTAGCGCGGCTTCTGCCGAAAGACGCCCGGCAGCGGCTCTTACCTCCGGACAGCATCCTACCTTCGTCTTTCGCGTCTTATGTAGTCTACACCTCGGCATAACGCTTTTCCACTATGTCTGGCTAGGAAAAACTGTGCCAGCACAGAAAACATCTCCCATCGTGTTCTAGAAGTTGCACGGATGTCTGCCAAGTGTTTGGCAGGAAGAAAAGAAAAGTTGTCCAAAACAGCTTCCAATCGAATGTTCCTGTGATTGGAAAAGTCAGGAGAGTGCAAAGGTACTGTTTTCTATCAGTTGGCAAGGTGCGCACACAATCCCAGTGTTGTACAGCTTGCTTCTTCACCTTCCCGAAGCTGCCGCTCTCGCCGGCTCCCGGAACCGAAGAATCGGCTTCTTCGCGCAAAGACGATTGTGCCGCTCACAGTGCTCTCCTTAGCGCGGCTTCTGCCGAAAGACGCCCGGCAGCGGCTCTTAACTCCGGAGAGCATCCTACCTTCGTCTTTCGCGTCTTATGTAGTCTACATCTTAGCAAAACGCTTTTCCACTATGTCTGGCTAGGAAAAACCGTGCCAGCCCAGAAAACATCTCCCATCGTTTTCTAGAAGTTGCAGATATGTCTGCCAAGTGTTTGGGAGGAAGAAAAGAAAAGTTGTCCAAAACAGCTTCCAATCGAATGTTCCTGTGATTGGAAGAGTCAGGAGAGGACAAAGGTACTGTTTTCTATCAGTTGGCAAGGTGCGCACACAATCCCAGTGTTGTACAGCTTGCTTCTTCACCTTCCCGAAGCTGCCACTCTCAGGAGGTAAGAGCCGCTGCCGGGCGTCTTTCGGCAGAAGCCGCGCTAAGGGGAGCACTGTGAGCGGCACAATCGTCTTTGCGCGAAGAAGCCGCTTCTTGGGCTCCGGCAGCCGGCGAGAGCGGCAGCTTCGGGAAGGTGAAGAAGCAAGCTGTACAACACTGGGATTGTGTGCGCGCCTTGCCAACTGATAGAAAACAGTACCTTTGCACTCTCCTGACTTTTCCAATCACAGGAACATTCGATTGGAAGCTGTTTTGGACAACTTTTCTTTTCTTCCTGCCAAACACTTGGCAGACATCCGTGCAACTTCTAGAACACGATGGGAGATGTTTTCTGTGCTGGCACAGTTTTTCCTAGCCAGACATAGTGGAAAAGCTTTTTGCCGAGGTGTAGACTACATAAGACGCGAAAGACGAAGGTAGGATGCTCTCCGGAGGTAAGAGCCGCTGCCGGGCGTCTTTCAGCAGAAGCCGCGCTAAGGAGAGCACTGTGAGCGGCACAATCGTCTTTGCGCGAAGAAGCCGCTTCTTGGGCTCCGGCAGCCGGCGAGAGCGGCAGCTTCGGGAAGGTGAAGAAGCAAGCTGTACAACACTGGGATTGTGTGCGCACCTTGCCAACTGATAGAAAACAGTACCTTTGCACTCTCCTGACTTTTCCAATCACAGGAACATTCGATTGGAAGCTGTTTTGGACAACTTTTCTTTTCTTCCTGCCAAACACTTGGCAGACATCCGTGCAACTTCTAGAACACGATGGGAGATGTTTTCTGTGCTGGCACAGTTTTTCCTAGCCAGACATAGTGGAAAAGCGTTTTGCTAAGATGTAGACTACAAAAGACGCGAAAGACGAAGGTAGGATGCTCTCCGGAGGTAAGAGCCGCTGCCGGGCGTCTTTCGGCAGAAGCCGCGCTAAGGAGAGCACTGTGAGCGGCACAATCGTCTTTGCGCGAAGAAGCCGCTTCTTCGGTTCCGGGAGCCGGCGAGAGCGGCAGCTTCGGGAAGGTGAAGAAGCAAGCTGTACAACACTGGGATTGTGTGCGCACCTTGCCAACTGATAGAAAACAGTACCTTTGCACTCTCCTGACTTTTCCAATCACAGGAACATTCGATTGGAAGCTGTTTTGGACAACTTTTCTTTTCTTCCTGCCAAACACTTGGCAGACATCCGTGCAACTTCTAGAACACGATGGGAGATGTTTTCTGTGCTGGCACAGTTTTTCCTAGCCAGACATAGTGGAAAAGCTTTTTGCCGAGGTGTAGACTACATAAGACGCGAAAGACGAAGGTAGGATGCTCTCCGGAGGTAAGAGCCGCTGCCGGGCGTCTTTCAGCAGAAGCCGCGCTAAGGAGAGCACTGTGAGCGGCACAATCGTCTTTGCGCGAAGAAGCCGCTTCTTGGGCTCCGGCAGCCGGCGAGAGCGGCAGCTTCGGGAAGGTGAAGAAGCAAGCTGTACAACACTGGGATTGTGTGCGCACCTTGCCAACTGATAGAAAACAGTACCTTTGCACTCTCCTGACTTTTCCAATCACAGGAACATTCGATTGGAAGCTGTTTTGGACAACTTTTCTTTTCTTCCTGCCAAACACTTGGCAGACATCCGTGCAACTTCTAGAACACGATGGGAGATGTTTTCTGTGCTGGCACAGTTTTTCCTAGCCAGACATAGTGGAAAAGCGTTTTGCTAAGATGTAGACTACAAAAGACGCGAAAGACGAAGGTAGGATGCTGTCCGGAGGTAAGAGCCGCTGCCGGGCGTCTTTCGGCAGAAGCCGCGCTAAGGAGAGCACTGTGAGCGGCACAATCGTCTTTGCGCGAAGAAGCCGCTTCTTGGGCTCCGGCAGCCGGCGAGAGCGGCAGCTTCGGGAAGGTGAAGAAGCAAGCTGTACAACACTGGGATTGTGTGCGCACCTTGCCAACTGATAGAAAACAGTACCTTTGCACTCTCCTGACTTTTCCAATCACAGGAACATTCGATTGGAAGCTGTTTTGGACAACTTTTCTTTTCTTCCTGCCAAACACTTGGCAGACATCCGTGCAACTTCTAGAACACGATGGGAGATGTTTTCTGTGCTGGCACAGTTTTTCCTAGCCAGACATAGTGGAAAAGCGTTATGCCGAGGTGTAGACTACATAAGACGCGAAAGACGAAGGTAGGATGCTGTCCGGAGGTAAGAGCCGCTGCCGGGCGTCTTTCGGCAGAAGCCGCGCTAAGGAGAGCACTGTGAGCGGCACAATCGTCTTTGCGCGAAGAAGCCGCTTCTTGGGCTCCGGCAGCCGGCGAGAGCGGCAGCTTCGGGAAGGTGAAGAAGCAAGCTGTACAACACTGGGATTGTGTGCGCACCTTGCCAACTGATAGAAAACAGTACCTTTGCACTCTCCTGACTTTTCCAATCACAGGAACATTCGATTGGAAGCTGTTTTGGACAACTTTTCTTTTCTTCCTGCCAAACACTTGGCAGACATCCGTGCAACTTCTAGAACACGATGGGAGATGTTTTCTGTGCTGGCACAGTTTTTCCTAGCCAGACATAGTGGAAAAGCGTTTTGCTAAGATGTAGACTACAAAAGACGCGAAAGACGAAGGTAGGATGCTCTCCGGAGGTAAGAGCCGCTGCCGGGCGTCTTTCGGCAGAAGCCGCGCTAAGGAGAGCACTGTGAGCGGCACAATCGTCTTTGCGCGAAGAAGCCGCTTCTTGGGCTCCGGCAGCCGGCGAGAGCGGCAGCTTCGGGAAGGTGAAGAAGCAAGCTGTACAACACTGGGATTGTGTGCGCACCTTGCCAACTGATAGAAAACAGTACCTTTGCACTCTCCTGACTTTTCCAATCACAGGAACATTCGATTGGAAGCTGTTTTGGACAACTTTTCTTTTCTTCCTGCCAAACACTTGGCAGACATCCGTGCAACTTCTAGAACACGATGGGAGATGTTTTCTGTGCTGGCACAGTTTTTCCTAGCCAGACATAGTGGAAAAGCGTTTTGCTAAGATGTGGACGAGAACAGAGGCTAAAGAGTGGATGTTAGCAAATGACACCCATCTTCAAAAAAGGCAATTAAGAGGACTCGCCATAGTACAAACCAGCCAGCCTCTTTTTTATCCCCAGGAAGTTGATGAAGCAGCTCTTCCTGGAAATCCTTGCCAGGCACATGACAGATGACCAAATAATGTAGTTAGCATGATTTTTCAGGGGAATTTCATGCTGAACATCACTTTAAACTCCTCTGATGAATCAACTTGACTGGTAGATGAAGGGAATATTATCTGCCTGGGCTTCAGGGAGGTTTTTGACATACCTCTACATGGCATCACACATACATATGGAAGCAATAGTGCAAAGGGGAGGGAATCAGTGTCTTTTCAGTGATGCTGAGGGAAAAGACAAGAGGCAGTGGGCACACACTGAAATACAGGAGATTGCCTTTGAACATCAGTAAATGTTTCTTTACTGTCAGGGTGACTGAACCACGGCACAGACTGCCCAGAAAGATTGTGGAGCCTGGATCTTTGAAGACATTAAAAGTACACCCAGATAGAATCCTGGGCAAGAGGCTCTAGGTATCCTGGTTTAGGCAGGGGGGTTGGGCCTGGTTAGCCCCACCAACCCCTTCCACTCTCTTTCATTCTGTGCTAGTGAATTCTCTTCAAGATGCATTTCAAAGCACTGGCATGACAAAGTTCTGTGCAGACAGAGATCCAAATGGACATGGCATCTAAGTTCCTTAAGCAGTGTTCAAGAAGAATGTAAAACTCTGGCACAAGTGTCTCTTCCCTAACTGAATCCCTTTCATGGGAAAATTCCCAGCTCTAGAAAGATCTTCTGATACGCATGCTTAAGACTGACACTGGCTGAGCAAATTTCTCCCTATGTATATCTAAGACCAGTTAGGATCTTCACCCAAAGTGCAGTCAACATAGTCACAGAATGCCTATTGTTAAGAAGTGACAGCTTCCATCAGAATGGCAGCTATTGGTCCACAAAATGGATTAATGGATGGGAATTATCTACGTGGGTTAAAAACAAAAATAAAGAGTTGGTCTTTATTTGTCAATTTCATGGCAATATTGATAAGGGAAGAAAAAGATCTAAGTCCTTGACTTTCTGGACTCGAGGAAAGATTTTAAAAATTCCTTGTAAAAATGTATGATCACAATCAGACTATTGAAACCATTTTAGTTGGGAACAAAGTTCCAAAATTGTCTAGATAGTGGCAAAGAAGCCAAGAAAATAGGAAAGAAACAAAAAGAGAGCAAAGGAGTCAGCTTCAGTGTACAAGCTCGTTCTAGAAGTAGTCTGCTGGGAAAAGGAACCCCCAGCTAAATTTCCAATGTATTCCTGCGCTTGATTCAGTAACTGGTCAATGTAAAAACCAATCCTTTTGTACAACTTCTTCCAGCAACAAAAACTCCAACAGGTTGACACTACCATCATGCCTGTTCCAGACATATTTAAAAGAGAAATGATGATTTTCTTGAAAACCTACTTACATAAAAGTTGCAAGATGGTGGAGGGATTCCCACATCCTCCTTCCTCCATCTGGCTTGAAAGTATATTTGATAAAATATGCAACAAAGCACATGATTTATAAGGGAGAGTCAAATGGATGATTTGGGAATCGATCTCTTGTTGATAGTAAACTTCATATCCACTCGGTGTGACCTTTTTAAAACAAAATGTGGAGCTGAGGCATGAATCTGCCACAACAATTGTAAAGCAAACATACACACTCCCCTTCATATGCCCCCCCCTCCACACACACCTAGGCACACACAGAGATCAGCATAGCAGATCATGAACACCTTGGAAAAGACTGAAATGCTAAATGCCTCTCTTGATGGGCAAAAGAGCTGGTGCAGTAATTCAAATGCCTGGTACAAAAATTCTGTTTAATATTTAGCTCCTATTTAAAACACAGCTTTTCATTTCATTCTATTTACAGAATATTTTCATTTCATTTGTTTCTTTAAAATTACTTAGTTCTCACCTGTTGTATGTCTAGGAATATTTTCTTCCAAAAATAGAAAAAAATAGATGATATCTTTTCAGCAGAAAACATTGGTTGATACAATTTTAAACCATCATGATATGGAAGAATTCTTCTGTCCCTCTCGAAGGTGGAAGAAGCATTTGGATCACAGATCATCTACAATGAAATACTTGACATGTTTAAGATGCTTTCAATCAATTTTGATCGTCAATTGCTTATTTGTTGTAAACAGTAATTTTTCAGTGAAGGGAAAGCGTGTGTGGTATATCTACATGATATGTTCAAAGGCAGTTCCTACTAATGGCCAGGCTGAATTCCAGTAAATAATGTCCCGAATGATATTTTGCCGCCTTCTTTGGCACTTCATGAAATCTTACCCCGATGAAGTGCTGAAACAAAGAGATTTTCTCTTAGAGAGTGTCTCATGTTGTAACCTATCCCATGGATTTTATGCTGTAATTCTTATCTCTTTTAAAATTTACTATCTTCTGTACAGTTTTCATGAAACTTTCTGTTACAGTAGTGAATAGCACAGATAAATGTCATTTTGTACAACTTTGAATTTACCCCAAGAGCTGAGAGAAAACTTGATCCTATACTTCAATCCGAGTTTCTTCTATAGTCCGACTTTGTTTCTCTACCATCAAGCTTCTCCTTTGTTGCTGCTCCAAGCCCCGTCCAAGGTGACCTTGAATACTTTCAGGGATGGGACACCCACAACTTCTCTGGGCAACCTGTTCCAGTGTTCCAGCACTCCCACAGTAAAAAAGGCCTTCCTTTCATCTAATATGTGTAGGAAATCATAAATCTAGGCATAGAAGCTTGGAGTGCAAATTTGAAATTCTTTGGATTTGAAGCACATTTTATATGAATACTGACTTACAGATGACTAAAAGATGTTGATGGGCATTTGAGCTGACAAGTTTTGAAAAAGTGCACGGAAATTAAAATTGAAACCACTAAAATTAAAAACTCCTTGCCATTTTCTTTTTCCTCTCCTATTCAAAATTGCATATGTCAGATATCAGTGCTTCATGCAAACCTCTCAGATGCTCTCAGAGAAAAAGCTTTTCTTTCAGACTAAGTTGCGGTTGACGTAGAACACTAGCAGGAGTGAAAGATTTTCTGGGCATCGGGGCAGCCCGTTCTCCTTGGATTTGTGTGCAGAATGCATTTTATCCAAACTGGAAAATAGATCCCAGCTCTGTTCTATTCATCATTCTTACTTCATCAGGCCAGAAGATTCTGTGAAAAGTAGCCTGTGGACCTTGAAGACAGCGCATGTGAACCAGATGAGAGGTGATAGAGAAGTTGAGGGAGAGAAGAAAGAGCATGAGGCTGAAACCAGAAAGTATTTCTCCACGTGATCATGGAAGATTGCAGGAGCCACTTGGTACTATCAAACCAGCCCAACTTGGCACTGGTGCCACCTTGGGTCTGGGAGCCATGTTGCATATCGTGCATTTTAAGGAGCCAGCTGGCCACACCCGGCCATATGCCCCCAAACACAAACCAAGGCCCTTTTCTCTGGCAAACAAAACTCAGCTGCCCTGCTTCTGGATGGCAGATTGCAGGAACCACTTGGTACTATCAAACCAGCCCAACTTGGCACTGGTGCCACCATGGGTCTGGTCACCATCCTGCCTATTGTAGCTTTTCAGGAGCCAGCCGGTCACTCTCAGCCATAGGCCCCCAAACACAAACCTCGGCCCGTTTCCCTGGCAAACAAAAGTAAGCTGCCCCGCTTCTGGATGGCAGATTGCAGGAGCTACTTAGTACTATCAAATCAGCCCGACTTGGCACAGGTGCCACCTTGGATCTGGGAACCATCCTGTGTATCGTGGATTTTCAGGGGCCAGCCAGCCACTCTCAGCCATATGCCCCCAAAAACAAACCACGGCCCTTTTCTCTGGCAAACAAAACTCAACTGCCCCTCTTCTGGATGGCAAATTTTAGGACGCACTTTGTACTACAAAACCGCCCGACGTGGCACTGGTGCCACCTTGTGTCAGGGAACCATCCTGCATATCGAGCTTTTTAAGGAGCCAGCCGGCCAGGCCCAGCCATATACCCCCAAAAACAAACCACGGACCATTTCTCATGGAAACAAAAATCCGCTGCCCCGCGTCTGGATGGCAGATTGCAGGAGCCACTTTGCACCATCAAACCAGCCCGACTTGGCACTGGTGCCACCTTGGGTCTGGGAACAATCCTGCGTATCGTACATATTCAGGAACCAGCCGAACATTCCCAGCCAAAGGCCCCCAAACACAAACAACGGCCCATTTCCCTGGCAAACAAAACTCAGCGGCCCCGCTTCTGGATGGCAGTTTGCAGGAGCCACTTGGTAGTATCAAACCAGCCCGACTTGGCACTGGTGCCACCTTGGGTCTGGGAACCATCCTGCGTATGGTGGATTCTAAGGAGCCAGCCGGCCACTCCCAGCCACAGGCCCCCAACAAAAACCACGGCCCTTTTTTCTGGCAAACAAAACTTAGCTGCCTCACTTCTGGATGGCAGATTGCAGGAGCCACTTGGTGTAATCAAACCAGCCCAACTTGGCACTGGTGCCACCTCGGGTCTGGGAACCATCCTGCGTATCGTGGATTCTAAGGAGCCAGCCGGCCACTCCCAGCCACAGGCCCCCAAACAAAATCAACGGCGCTTTTCCCTGGAAAACAAAACACGCCTGCCAACTTTTTGATGGAGTTTGCAGGAGCCACTTGGTACTATCAAACCAGCCCGACTTGGCACTGGTGCCACCTTGGGTCTGGGAAACATCCTGCGTATCGTGGATTCTTAGGAGCCAGCCGGCCACTCCTAGCCACAGGCCCCCAAACAAAAACCTAGGCCTATTTCTCTGGCAAACAAAATTAAGCTGCCCCGCTTCTGGATGGCAGATTGCAGGAGACACTTGGTACTATCAAACCAGCCCAACTTGGCACTGGTGCCACCTTGGATCTGGGAACCATGCTGTGTATCGTGGATATTCAGGGGCCAGCCGGCCACTCTCAGCCATATGTCCCCAAACAGAAACCTCGGCCCTGTTCTCTGGCAAACAAAACTCAACTGCCCCTCTTCTGGATGGCAAATTGCAGGATGAACTTGATACTAAAACCGCAGGCCGACTTGGTAGTGGTGACACCTTGGACCTGGGAACCATCAGGCGTATCGAGCATTTTAAGGAGCCAGCTGGCCACACCCGGCCATATGCCCCCAAACACAAACCAAGGCCCTTTTCTCTGGCAAACAAAACTCAGCTGCCCTGCTTCTGGATGGCAGATTGCAGGAACCACTTGGTACTATCAAACCAGCCCAACTTGGCACTGGTGCCACCATGGGTCTGGTCACCATCCTGCCTATTGTAGCTTTTCAGGAGCCAGCCGGTCACTCTCAGCCATAGGCCCCCAAACACAAACCTCGGCCCGTTTCCCTGGCAAACAAAAGTAAGCTGCCCCGCTTCTGGATGGCAGATTGCAGGAGCTACTTAGTACTATCAAATCAGCCCGACTTGGCACAGGTGCCACCTTGGATCTGGGAACCATCCTGTGTATCGTGGATTTTCAGGGGCCAGCCAGCCACTCTCAGCCATATGCCCCCAAAAACAAACCACGGCCCTTTTCTCTGGCAAACAAAACTCAACTGCCCCTCTTCTGGATGGCAAATTTTAGGACGCACTTTGTACTACAAAACCGCCCGACGTGGCACTGGTGCCACCTTGTGTCAGGGAACCATCCTGCATATCGAGCTTTTTAAGGAGCCAGCCGGCCAGGCCCAGCCATATACCCCCAAAAACAAACCACGGACCATTTCTCATGGAAACAAAAATCCGCTGCCCCGCGTCTGGATGGCAGATTGCAGGAGCCACTTTGCACCATCAAACCAGCCCGACTTGGCACTGGTGCCACCTTGGGTCTGGGAACAATCCTGCGTATCGTACATATTCAGGAACCAGCCGAACATTCCCAGCCAAAGGCCCCCAAACACAAACAACGGCCCATTTCCCTGGCAAACAAAACTCAGCGGCCCCGCTTCTGGATGGCAGTTTGCAGGAGCCACTTGGTAGTATCAAACCAGCCCGACTTGGCACTGGTGCCACCTTGGGTCTGGGAAACATCCTGCGTATCGTGGATTCTTAGGAGCCAGCCGGCCACTCCCAGCCACAGGCCCCCAACAAAAACCACGGCCCTTTTTTCTGGCAAACAAAACTTAGCTGCCTCACTTCTGGATGGCAGATTGCAGGAGCCACTTGGTGTAATCAAACCAGCCCAACTTGGCACTGGTGCCACCTCGGGTCTGGGAACCATCCTGCGTATCGTGGATTCTAAGGAGCCAGCCGGCCACTCCCAGCCACAGGCCCCCAAACAAAATCAACGGCGCTTTTCCCTGGAAAACAAAACACGCCTGCCAACTTTTTGATGGAGTTTGCAGGAGCCACTTGGTACTATCAAACCAGCCCGACTTGGCACTGGTGCCACCTTGGGTCTGGGAAACATCCTGCGTATCGTGGATTCTTAGGAGCCAGCCGGCCACTCCTAGCCACAGGCCCCCAAACAAAAACCTAGGCCTATTTCTCTGGCAAACAAAATTAAGCTGCCCCGCTTCTGGATGGCAGATTGCAGGAGACACTTGGTACTATCAAACCAGCCCAACTTGGCACTGGTGCCACCTTGGATCTGGGAACCATGCTGTGTATCGTGGATATTCAGGGGCCAGCCGGCCACTCTCAGCCATATGTCCCCAAACAGAAACCTCGGCCCTGTTCTCTGGCAAACAAAACTCAACTGCCCCTCTTCTGGATGGCAAATTGCAGGATGAACTTGATACTAAAACCGCAGGCCGACTTGGTAGTGGTGACACCTTGGACCTGGGAACCATCAGGCGTATCGAGCATTTTAAGGAGCCAGCCGGCCACTCCCAGCAATATGCCCCTAAAAACAATCCACGGAATTTTTCTCTGGCAAACAAAAATCAGCTGCCCCGCTTCTGGATGGCAGATTGCAGGAGCCACTTTGCACCATCAAACCAGCCCGACTTGGCACTGGTGCCACCTTGCATCTGGGAACCATGCTGCCTAGCGTGGATTTTCAGGAGCCAGCCGGCCACTCTCAGCCATAGGCCCCCAAACAAAACCCACGGCCCGTTTCCCTGGCCAACAAAATTAAGCTGCCCCGCTTCTGGATGGCAGATTGCAGGACGCACTTGGTAGTATCAAACCAGCCCGACTTGGCACTGGTGCCACCTTGGGTCTGGGAACCATCCTGTGTATCGTGGATTTTCAGGGGCCAGCCGGCCACTCTCAGCCATATGCCCCCAAACACAAACCACGGAACTTTTCTCTGGCAAACAAAAATCAGCTGCCCCACTTCTGGATGGCAGATTGCAGGAGCCACTTGGGACTATCACACCAGCACAACATGGCACTGCTGCCACCTTGGATCTGGGAACAATCCTGCGTATCGTACATATTCAGGAACCAGCCGAACACTCCCAGCCACAGGCCCCCAAACACAAACAACGGCCCATTTCCCTGGCAAACAAAACTCAGCTGCCCCGCTTCTGGATGGCAGTTTGCAGGAGCCACTTGGGACTATCAAAGCAGCCCGACTTGGTAATGGTACCATCTTGGATCTGGGAACCATCCGGCGTATCGTGGATTTTCAGGGGCCAGCCGGTCATTCCCAGCCATATGCTCCCAAACACAAACCTCGGCCCTTTTCTCTGGCAAACAAAACTCAACTGCCCCTCTTCTGGATGGCAAATTGCAGGACGCACTTGGTACTACAAAAAGAGTCCGACTTGGCAGTGGTGCCACCTTGGCTCTGGGAACCATCCTGCGTATCGAGCATTTTAAGGAGCCAGCCGGCAATTCCCAGCCGTATGCCCCAAAAAGAAACCACGGACCTTTTCTCTGGCAAAAAAAACTCAGCTGTCCCGCTTCTGGATGGCAGATTGCAGGAGTCACTTTGAACCATACAACCAGCCTTACTTGGCACTGGTGCCACCTTGGATCTGGGAACCATCCTGCCTATCGTTGATTTTCAGGGGCCAGCCTACCACTCTCGGCCATAGGCCCCCAAACACAAACCACAGCCCTTTTCTCTAGCAAACAAAATTTAGCTGCCCCGCTTCTGGATGGCAAATTGCAGGAGCCACTGGGTACTACAAAAACAGCCCGACTTGGCACTGGTGCCACCTTGCGTCTGGTTACCATGCGGCGTATCGTGCATTTTAAGGAGCCAGGTGGCCACTCCCAGCCATATGCCCCCAAACACAACCCACGGCCCTTTTCTCTGGCAAACAAAACTCAGCTGCCCCGCTTCTGGATGGCAGAGTGCAGGAGACACTTGGTACTATCAAACCAGCCCGACTTGGCACTGGTGGCACCTTTGGTCTGGGAACCATCCTGCGTATTGTGGATTGTCAGGAGACAGCCGACCACTCTCGGCCACAGACCCCAATCAAAAACAAAGGTCCGTTTCCCTGGCAAAAAAAACTCAGCTGCCCCGCTTCTGGATGGGAGATTGCAGGAGGCACTTGACACTGTCAAACGAGCCCCACTTTGTACTGGTGCCACCTTGGGTCTGGGAACCATGCTGCGTATCGTGGATTTTCAGGAGCCAGCCGGCCACTGCCAGCCACAGGCCCCCAAACAAAAACCACAGCCTTTTTCTCTGGCAAACAAAACTCAACTGCCCCGCTTCTGGATGGCAGATTGCAGGAGCCACTTGGTACTATCAAACCAGCCCGACTTGGCACTGGTGCCACCTTGGGTCTGGGAACCATCCTGCCTATCGTGGATTTTAAGGAGCCAGCCGGCTACTCCCAGCCACAGGCCCCCAACAAAAACCACTGCCCTTTTTTCTCGCAAACAAAACTTAGCTGCCTCACTTCTGGATGGCAGATTGCAGGAGTCACTTGGTGTAATCAAACCAGCCCGACTTGGCACTGGTGCCACCTTGGGTCTGGGAACCATCCTGCGTATCGTGGATTCTAAGGAGCCAGCCGGCCACTCCCAGCCACAGGGCCCAAACAAAATCAACGGCGCTGTTCCCTGGAAAACAAAACACGCCTGCCAACTTTTTGATGGAGTTTGCAGGAGCCACTTGGTACTATCAAACCAGCCCGACTAGGCACTGGTGCCACCATGGGTCTGGTAAACATCCTGCGTATCGTGGATTCTTAGGAGCCAGCCGGCCACTCCTAGCCACAGGCCCCCAAACAAAAACCTAGGCCTATTTCTCTGGCAAACAAAAGTAAGCTGCCCCGCTTCTGGATGGCAGATTGCAGGAGACACTTGGGACTATCAAACCAGCCCAACTTGGCACTGGTGCCACCTTGGATCTGGGAACCATGCTGTGTATCGTGGATTTTCAGGGGCCAGCCGGCCACTCTCAGCTATATGCCCCCAAACAGAAACCTCGGCCCGTTTCTCTGGCAAACAAAACTCAACTGCCCCTCTTCTGGATGGCAAATTGCAAGATGAACTTGATACTAAAACCGCAGGCCGACTTGGTAGTGGTGACACCTTGGGCCTGGGAACCATCATGCGTATCGAGCATTTTAAGGAGCCAGCCGGCCACTCCCAGCAATATGCCCCCAAAAACAATCCACGGAATTTTTCTCTGGCAAACAAAAATCAGCTGCCCCGCTTCTGGATGGCAGATTGCAGGAGCCACTTTGACCCATCAAACCAGCCCGACTTGGCACTGGTGCCACCTTGCATCCTGGAACCATGCTGCCTAGCGTGGATTTTCAGGGGCCAGCCGGCCACTCTCAGCTATATGCCCCCAAAGAACACCCACGGCCCGTTTCCCTGGCAAACAAAAGTAAGCTGCCCCGCTTCTGGATGGCAGATTGCAGGAACCACTTGGTAGTATCAAACCAGCCCGACTTGGCACTGGTGCCACCTTGGGTCTGGGAACCATCCTGCGTATCGTGGATTCTAAGGAGCCAGCCGGCCACTCCCAGCCACAGGCCCCCAAATACAAACAACGGCGCTTTTCCCTGGAAAACAAAACTCGCCTGCCAACTTTTTGATGGCAGATTGCAGGAGCAACTTGGTACTATCAAACCAGCCCAACTTGGCACTGGTGCCACCATGGGTCTGGTAACCATCCTGCCTATTGTAGCTTTCCAGGAGCCAGCCGGTCACTCCCAGCCATAGGCCCCCAGTCACAAACCTCGGCCCGTTTCCCTGGCAAACAAAAGTAAGCTGCCCCGCTTCTGGATGGCAGATTGCAGGAGCCACTTGGTACTATCAAACCAGCCCGATTTGGCACTGGTGCCACCTTGGGTCTGGGAACCATGCTGCGTATCGCAGATTCTAAGGCGCCAGTCGGCCACTCCCAGCCACAAGACCCCAAACACAAACAACGGCGCTTTTCTCTGGCAAACAAAACTCAACTGCCCCTCTTCTGGATGGCAAATTGCAGGACGCACTTGGTACTATCAAACCAGCACGACTTGGCACTGGTGCCACCTTGGGTCTGGGAACCATCCTGCCTATCGTGGATTTTAAGGAGCCAGCTGGACACTCTCGGCCACAGACCCCAATCAAAAACAACGGCCCGTTCCACAGGCAAACAAAACTCAGCTGCCCCGCTTCTGGATGGGAGATTGCAGGAGGCACTTGACACTGTGAAACCAGCCCCACTTGGCACTGGTGCCACCTTGGGTCTGGGAACCATGCTGCGTATCATGGATTTTCAGGAGCCAGCCGGCCCCTCCCAGCCATAGGCCCCCAAACAAAAACCACAGCCTTTTTCTCTGGCAAACAAAATTCAGCTGCCCCGCTTCTGGATGGCAGATTGCAGGAGCCACTTGGGACTATCACACCAGCACAACATGGCACTGGTGCCACCTTGGATCTGGGAATCATCCTTCCTATCGTGGATTTTCAGGGGCCAGCCGGTCACTCTCAGCCATAGGCCCCAAACACAAACCACGGCCCTTTTCTCTGGAAAACAAAACTCAACTGCCCCTCTTCTGGATGGCAGATTGCAGGAGCCACTGGGTACTATGAAACCAGCCCTACTTGGCACTGGTGCCACCTTGGGTCTGGGAACCATGCTGCGTATCATGGATTTTCAGGAGCCAGCCGTCCACTGCCAGCCACAGGCCCCGAAACACAAACAACAGCCTTTTTCTCTGGCAAACAAAATTCAGCTGCCCCGCTTCTGGATGGCAGATTGCAGGAGCCACTTTGCACCATCAAACCAGCCCGACTTGGCACTGGTGCCACCTTGGGTCTGGGAACCATCCTGCGTATCGTGGATTCTAAGGAGCCAGCTGGCCACTGCCAGCCACAGGCCCCAAAACACACACAACGGCGCTTTTCCCTGGAAAACAAAACTCGCCTGCCAACTTTTTGATGGCAGATTGCAGGAGCCACTTGGTACTATCAAACCAGCCCAACTTGCCACTGGTGCCACCATGGGTCTGGTCATCATCCTGCCTATCGTAGCTTTTCAGGAGCCAGCCGGTCACTCCCTGCCATAGGCCCCGAGACAAAAAGCTCGGCCCGTTTCCCTGGCAAACAAAAGTAAGCTGCCCCGCTTCTGGATGGCAGATTGCAGGAGCCACTTGGTACTATCAAACCAGCCCGACTTGGCACTGGTACCACCTTGGGTCTGGGAACCATCCTGCCTATCGTGGATTTTAAGGAGCCAGCCGGCTACTCCCAGCCACAGGCCCCCAACAAAAACCACGGCCCTTTTTTCTGGCAAACAAAACTTAGCTGCCTCACTTCTGGATGGCAGATTGCAGGAGCCACTTGGTGTAATCAAACCAGCCCGACTTGGCACTGGTGTCACCTTGGGTCTGGGAACCATCCTGCGTATCGTGGAATCTAAGGAGCCAGCCGGCCACTCCCAGCCACAGGCCTCCAAACAAAATCAACGGCGCTGTTCCCTGGAAAGCAAAACACGCCTGCCAACTTTTTGATGGAGTTTGCAGGAGCCACTTGGTACTATCAAACCAGCCCAACTTGGCACTGGTGCCACCATGGGTCTGGTAAACATCCTGCGTATCGTGGATTCTTAGGAGCCAGCAGGCCACTCCTAGCCACAGGCCCCCAAACAAAAACCTAGGCCTATTTCTCTGGCAAACAAAAGTAAGCTGCCCCGCTTCTGGATGGCAGATTGCAGGAGACACTTGGGACTATCAAACCAGCCCAACTTGGCACTGGTGCCACCTTGGATCTGGAAACCATGTTGTGTATCGTGGATTTTCAGGGGCCAGCCGGCCACTCTCAGCCATATGTCCCCAAACAGAAACCTCGGCCCGTTTCTCTGGCAAACAAAACTCAACTGCCCCTCTTCTGGATGGCAAATTGCAGGATGAACTTGATACTAAAACCGCAGGCCGACTTGGTAGTGGTGACACCTTGGGCCTGGGAACCATCATGCGTATCGAGCATTTTAAGGAGCCAGCCGGCCACTCCCAGCAATATGCCCCCAAAAACAATCCACGGAATTTTTCTCTGGCAAACAAAAATCAGCTGCCCCGCTTCTGGATGGCAGATTGCAGGAGCCACTTTGCACCATCAAACCAGCCCGACTGGGCACTGGTGCCACCTTGCATCTGGGAACCATGCTGCCTAGCGTGGATTTTCAGGGGCCAGCGGGCCACTCTCAGCTATATGCCCCCAAACAAAACCCACGGCCCGTTTCCCTGGCAAACAAAAGTAAGCTGCCCTGCTTCTGGATGGCAGATTGCAGGAACCACTTGGTAGTATCAAACCAGCCCGACTTGGCACTGGTGCCACCTTGGGTCTGGGAACCATCCTGCGTATCGTGGATTCTAAGGAGCCAGCCGGCCACTCCCAGCCACAGGCCCCCAAACACAAACAACAGCGCTTTTCCCTGGAAAACAAAACTCGCCTGCCAACTTTTTGATGGCAGATTGCAGGAGCAACTTGGTACTATCAAACCAGCCCAACTTGGCACTGGTGCCACCATAGGTCTGGTCACCATCCTGCCTATTGTAGCTTTCCAGGAGCCAGCCGGTCACTCCCAGCCATAGGCCCCCAAACACAAACCTCGGCCCGTTTCCCTGGCAAACAAAAGTAAGCTGCCCCGCTTCTGGATGGCAGATTGCAGGAGCCACTTGGTACTATCAAACCAGCCCAACTTGGAACTGGTGCCACCTTGGGTCTGGGAACCATGCTGCGTATCGCAGATTCTAAGGCGCCAGTCGGCCACTCCCAGCCACAAGCCCCCAAACACAAACAACGGCGCTTTTCTCTGGCAAACAAAACTCAACTGCCCCTCTTCTGGATGGCAAATTGGAGGACGCACTTGGTACTATAAAAACAGCCCGACTTGGCACTGGTGCCACCTTGGGTCTGGGAACCATCCTGCGTATCGATCTTTTTAATGAGACAGCCGGCCACTCCCAGCCATATGCCCCCAAACACAACCCACGGCCCTTTCCTCTGGCAAACAAAACTCAACTGCCCCTCTTCTGGATGGCAGATTGCAGGAGCCACTTGGTACTATCAAACCAGCAAGACTTGGCACTGGTGCCACCTTGGGTCTGGGAACCATCCTGCGTATTGTGGATTGTCAGGAGCCAGCTGAACATTCTCGGCCACAGACCCAAATCAAAAACAACGGCCTGTTTCACAGGCAAACAAAACTCAGCTGCCCCGCTTCTGGATGGGAGATTGCAGGAGGCACTTGACACTGTGAAACCAGCCCCACTTGGCACTGGTGCCACCTTGGGTCTGGGAACCATGCTGCGTATCATGGATTTTCAGGAGCCAGCCGGCCACTCCCAGCCATAGGCCCCCAAACAAAAACCACAGCCTTTTTCTCTGGCAAACAAAATTCAGCTGCCCCACTTCTGGATGGCAGATTGCAGGAGCCACTTGGGACTATCACACCAGCACAACATGGCACTGCTGCCACCTTGGATCTGGGAACCATCCTTCCTATCGTGGATTTTCAGGGGCCAGCCGGTCACTCTCAGCCATAGGCCCCAAACACAAACCACGGCCCTTTTCTCTGGAAAACAAAACTCAACTGCCCCTCTTCTGGATGGCAGATTGCAGGAGCCACTGGGTACTATGAAACTAGCCCTACTTGGCACTGGTGCCACCTTGGGTCTGGGAACCATGCTGCGTATCATGGATTTTCAGGAGCCAGCCGTCCACTGTCAGCCACAGGCCCCGAAACACAAACAACAGCCTTTTTCTCTGGCAAACAAAATTCAGCTGCACCGCTTCTGGATGGCAGATTGCAGGAACCACTTGGAACTAACAAACCAGCCCGACTTGGCACTGGTGCCACTGCTGGTCTGGGAACCATCCTGCGTATCGTGGATTCTAAGGAGCCAGCTGGCCACTCCCAGCCACAGGCCCCAAAATACACACAACGGCGCTTTTCCCTGGAAAACAAAACTCGCCTGCCAACTTTTTGATGGCAGATTGCAGGAGCCACTTGGTACTATCAAACCAGCCCGACTTGGCACTGGTGCCACCATGGGTCTGGTCACCATCCTGCCTATCGTAGCTTTTCAGGAGCCAGCCGGTCACTCCCAGCCATAGGCCCCCAGAAAAAAACCTCGGTCCGTTTCCCTGGAAAACAAAAGTAAGCTGCCCCGCTTCTGGATGGCAGATTGCAGGAGCCACTTGGTGCTATCAAACCAGCCCGACTTGGCACTGGTGCCACCTTGGGTCTGGGAACCATCCTGCGTATCCTGTGTTCTAAGGAGCCAGCCGGCCACTCCCAGCCACAGTCCCCCAAACACAAACAACGGCGCTTTTCCCTGGAAAACAAAACTGACCTGCCAACATTTTGATGGCAGATTGCAGGAGCCACTTGGTACTATCAAACCAGCCCAACTTGGCACTGGTGCCACCATGGGTCTGGTCACCATCCTGCCTATCGTAGCTTTTCAGGAGCCAGCCGGTCACTCCCAGCCATAGGTCCCCAGACAAATACCTCGGCCCGTTTCCCTGGCAAACAAAAGTAAGCTGCCCCGCTTCTGGACGGCAGATTGCAGGAGCCACTTGGTACAATCAAACCAGCCCAACTTGACACTGGTGCCACCTTGGCTCTGGGAACCATGCTGCGTAACCCGGATTCTAAGAGGAAAGGCAGGCACTGCCAGCCACAGGCCTCCAAACAAAATCAACGGCGCTTTTCCCTGGAAAACAAAACTCGCCTGACAACTTTTAGATGGCAGATTGCAGGAGCCAGTTGGTACCATCAAACCAGCCCAACTTGGCACTGGTGCCACCTTGGGTCTGGGAACCATCCTGCCTATTGTTGCTTTTCAGGAGCCAGCCGGTCACTTCTAGCCCTAGGCCCCCAGTCATAAACCTCGGCCCGTTTCCCTGGCACACAAATGTAAGCTACCCCGCTTCAGGATGGCAGATTGCAGGAGCCACTTTTCACCATCAAACCAGCCCAACGTGGCACTGGTGCCACCTTGGGTCTGGGAACCATCCTGCGTATCGTGGATTCTAAGGAGCCAGCCGGCCACTCCCAGCCACAGTCCCCCAAACACAAACAACGGCGCTTTTCCCTGGAAAACAAAACTGGCCTGCCAACTTTTTGATGGCAGATTGCAGGAGCCACTTGGTACTATCAAACCAGCCCAACTTGGCACTGGTGCCACCATGGGTCTGGTCACCATCCTGCCTATCGTAGCTTTTCAGGAGCCAGCCGGTCACTCCCAGCCATAGGCCCCCAGACACAAAGCTCGGCCCGTTTCCCTGGCAAACAAAAGTAAGCTGCCCCGCTTCTGCATGGCAGATTGCAGGTGCTATTTAGTACTATCAAACCAGCCCGACTTGGCACTGGTGCCACCTCTGGTCTGGGAACCATCCTGCCTATCGTGGATTTTCAGGGGCCAGACGGCCACTATCAGCCATATGCCCCCAAAAACAAACCACGGCCCTTTTCTCTGGTAAACAAAACTCAACTGCCCCTCTTCTGGATGGCAAATTTTAGGACGCACTTTGTACTACGAAAACCGCCCGACTTGGCACTGGTGCCACCTTGGGTCAGGGAACCATCCTGCCTATCGTAGCTTTTCAGGAGCCAGCCGGTCACTCCCAGCCATAGGTCCCCAGACAAATACCTCGGCCCGTTTCCCTGGCAAACAAAAGTAAGCTGCCCCGCTTCTGGATGGCAGATTGCAGGAGCCACTTGGTACTATCAAACCAGCCCAACTTGACACTGGTGCCACCTTGGCTCTGGGAACCATGCTGCGTAACCCGGATTCTAAGACGACTGGCAGCCACTGCCAGCCACAGGCCTCCAAACAAAATCAACGGCGCTTTTCCCTGGAAAACAAAACTCGCCTGACAACTTTTAGATGGCAGATTGCAGGAGCCAGTTGGTACCATCAAACCAGCCCAACTTGGCACTGGTGCCACCTTGGGTCTGGGAACCATCCTGCCTATTGTTGCTTTTCAGGAGCCAGCCGGTCACTTCTAGCCCTAGGCCCCCAGTCATAAACCTCGGCCCGTTTCCCTGGCACACAAATGTAAGCTACCCCGCTTCAGGATGGCAGATTGCAGGAGCCACTTTTCACCATCAAACCAGCCCAACGCGGCACTGGTGCCACCTTGGGTCTGGGAACCATCCTGCGTATCGTGTGTTCTAAGGAGCCAGCCGGCCACTCCCACCCACAGTCCCCCAAACACAAACAACGGCGCTTTTCCCTGGAAAACAAAACTGGCCTGCCAACTTTTTGATGGCAGATTGCAGGAGCCACTTGGTACTATCAAACCAGCCCAACTTGGCACTGGTGCCACCATGGGTCTGGTAACCATCCTGCCTATCGTAGCTTTTCAGGAGCCAGGCGGTCACTCCCAGCCATATGCGCCCAGACACAAACCTCGGCCCGTTTCCCTGGCAAACAAAAGTAAGCTGCCCCGCTTCTGCATGGCAGATTGCAGGTGCTATTTAGTACTATCAAACCAGCCCGACTTGGCACTGGTGCCACCTCTGGTCTGGGAACCATCCTGCCTATCGTGGATTTTCAGGCGCCAGACGGCCACTATCAGCCATATGCCCCCAAAAACAAACCACGGCCCTTTTCTCTGGTAAACAAAACTCAACTGCCCCTCTTCTGGATGGCAAATTTTAGGACGCACTTTGTACTACGAAAACCGCCCGACTTGGCACTGGTGCCACCTTGGTTCAGGGAACCATCCTGCCTATCGTAGCTTTTTAAGGAGCCAGCAGGCCACGCCCAGCCATATAGCCCCAAAAACAAACCATGGACCATTTCTCTTGGAAACAAAAATCCGCTGCCCCGCGTCAGGATGGCAGATTGCAGGAGCCACTTTGCACCATCAAACCACCCCGACTTGGCACTGGTGCCATCTTGGATCTGGGAACCATCCTGCCTATCGTAGCTTTTCAGGAGCCAGCCGGTTACTCCCAACCATAGGCCCCCAGACAGAAAGCTCTGCCCGTTTCCCTGGCAAACAAAAGTAAGCTACCCCGCTTCTGGATGGCAGATTGCAGGAGCCACATGGTACTATCAAACCAGGACAACATGGCACTGGTGCCACCTTGGCTCTGGGAACCATCCTGCCTATCGTGGATTTTCAGGCGCCAGCCGGCCACTCTCAGCTATATGCCCCCAAACACAAACCACGGCCCTTTTCTCTGGTAAACAAAACTCAACTGCCCCTCTTCTGGATGGCAAATTGCAGGACGCACTTTGTACTACGAAAACAGCCCGACTTGGCAGTGATGCCACCTTGGGTCAGGGAACCATCCTGCGTATCGATGTTTTTAAGGCGTCAGCCGGCAACGTCCAGCCATATACCCCCAAAAAAAACCCACGGAACTTTTCTCCAGCAAGCAAAAATCCGCTGCCCCGCGTCTGGATGGCAGATTGCAGGAGCTATTTAGTATTATCAAACCAGCCCGACTTGGCACTTGTGCCACCATGGGTCTGGTCACCATCCTGCCTATCGTAGCTTTCAAGGAGCCAGCCGGTCACTCTCAGCCATAGGCCCCAAACACAAACCACGGCCCTTTTCTCTGGAAAACAAAACTCAACTGCCCCTCTTCTGGATGGCAGATTGCAGGAGCCACTGGGTACTATGAAACCAGCCCTACTTGGCACTGGTGCCACCTTGGGTCTGGGAACCATGCTGCGTATCATGGATTTTCAGGAGCCAGCCGTCCACTGCCAGCCACAGGCCCCGAAACACAAACAACAGCCTTTTTCTCTGGCAAACAAAATTCAGCTGCCCCGCTTCTGGATGGCAGATTGCAGGAACCACTTGGTACTAACAAACCAGCCCGACTTGGCACTGGTGCCACCTTGGGTCTGGGAACCATCCTGCGTATCGTGGATTCTAAGGAGCCAGCCGGCCACTCCCAGCCACAGGGCCCAAACAAAATCAACGGCGCTGTTCCCTGGAAAACAAAACACGCCTGCCAACATTTTGATGGAGTTTGCAGGAGCCACTTGGTACTATCAAACCAGCCCGACTTGGCACTGGTGCCACCATGGGTCTGGTAAACATCCTGCGTATCGTGGATTCTTAGGAGCCAGCCGGCCACTCCTAGCCACAGGCCCCCAAACAAAAACCTAGGCCTATTTCTCTGGCAAACAAAAGTAAGCTGCCCCGCTTCTGGATGGCAGATTGCAGGAGACACTTGGGACTATCAAACCAGCCCAACTTGGCACTGGTGCCACCTTGGATCTGGGAACCATGCTGTGTATCGTGGATTTTCAGGGGCCAGCCGGCCACTCTCAGCTATATGCCCCCAAACAGAAACCTCGGCCCGTTTCTCTGGCAAACAAAACTCAACTGCCCCTCTTCTGGATGGCAAATTGCAAGATGAACTTGATACTAAAACCGCAGGCCGACTTGGTAGTGGTGACACCTTGGGCCTGGGAACCATCATGCGTATCGAGCATTTTAAGGAGCCAGCCGGCCACTCCCAGCAATATGCCCCCAAAAACAATCCACGGAATTTTTCTCTGGCAAACAAAAATCAGCTGCCCCGCTTCTGGATGGCAGATTGCAGGAGCCACTTTGACCCATCAAACCAGCCCGACTTGGCACTGGTGCCACCTTGCATCCTGGAACCATGCTGCCTAGCGTGGATTTTCAGGGGCCAGCCGGCCACTCTCAGCTATATGCCCCCAAAGAACACCCACGGCCCGTTTCCCTGGCAAACAAAAGTAAGCTGCCCCGCTTCTGGATGGCAGATTGCAGGAACCACTTGGTAGTATCAAACCAGCCCGACTTGGCACTGGTGCCACCTTGGGTCTGGGAACCATCCTGCGTATCGTGGATTCTAAGGAGCCAGCCGGCCACTCCCAGCCACAGGCCCCCAAATACAAACAACGGCGCTTTTCCCTGGAAAACAAAACTCGCCTGCCAACTTTTTGATGGCAGATTGCAGGAGCAACTTGGTACTATCAAACCAGCCCAACTTGGCACTGGTGCCACCATGGGTCTGGTAACCATCCTGCCTATTGTAGCTTTCCAGGAGCCAGCCGGTCACTCCCAGCCATAGGCCCCCAGTCACAAACCTCGGCCCGTTTCCCTGGCAAACAAAAGTAAGCTGCCCCGCTTCTGGATGGCAGATTGCAGGAGCCACTTGGTACTATCAAACCAGCCCGATTTGGCACTGGTGCCACCTTGGGTCTGGGAACCATGCTGCGTATCGCAGATTCTAAGGCGCCAGTCGGCCACTCCCAGCCACAAGACCCCAAACACAAACAACGGCGCTTTTCTCTGGCAAACAAAACTCAACTGCCCCTCTTCTGGATGGCAAATTGCAGGACGCACTTGGTACTATCAAACCAGCACGACTTGGCACTGGTGCCACCTTGGGTCTGGGAACCATCCTGCCTATCGTGGATTTTAAGGAGCCAGCTGGACACTCTCGGCCACAGACCCCAATCAAAAACAACGGCCCGTTTCACAGGCAAACAAAACTCAGCTGCCCCGCTTCTGGATGGGAGATTGCAGGAGGCACTTGACACTGTGAAACCAGCCCCACTTGGCACTGGTGCCACCTTGGGTCTGGGAACCATGCTGCGTATCATGGATTTTCAGGAGCCAGCCGGCCCCTCCCAGCCATAGGCCCCCAAACAAAAACCACAGCCTTTTTCTCTGGCAAACAAAATTCAGCTGCCCCGCTTCTGGATGGCAGATTGCAGGAGCCACTTGGGACTATCACACCAGCACAACATGGCACTGGTGCCACCTTGGATCTGGGAATCATCCTTCCTATCGTGGATTTTCAGGGGCCAGCCGGTCACTCTCAGCCATAGGCCCCAAACACAAACCACGGCCCTTTTCTCTGGAAAACAAAACTCAACTGCCCCTCTTCTGGATGGCAGATTGCAGGAGCCACTGGGTACTATGAAACCAGCCCTACTTGGCACTGGTGCCACCTTGGGTCTGGGAACCATGCTGCGTATCATGGATTTTCAGGAGCCAGCCGTCCACTGCCAGCCACAGGCCCCGAAACACAAACAACAGCCTTTTTCTCTGGCAAACAAAATTCAGCTGCCCCGCTTCTGGATGGCAAATTGCAGGACGCACTTGGTACTATCAAACCAGCCCGACTTGGCACTGGTGCCACCTTTGGTCTGGGAACCATCCTGCCTATCGTGGATTTTAAGGAGCCAGCTGGACACTCTCGGCCACAGACCCCAATCAAAAACAACGGCCCGTTTCACAGGCAAACAAAACTCAGCTGCCCCGCTTCTGGATGGGAGATTGCAGGAGGCACTTGACACTGTGAAACCAGCCCCACTTGGCACTGGTGCCACCTTGGGTCTGGGAACCATGCTGCGTATCATGGATTTTCAGGAGCCAGCCGGCCACTCCCAGCCATAGGCCCCCAAACAAAAACCACAGCCTTTTTCTCTGGCAAACAAAATTCAGCTGCCCCGCTTCTGGATGGCAGATTGCAGGAGCCACTTGGGACTATCACACCAGCACAACATGGCACTGGTGCCACCTTGGATCTGGGAATCATCCTTCCTATCGTGGATTTTCAGGGGCCAGCCGGTCACTCTCAGCCATAGGCCCCAAACACAAACCACGGCCCTTTTCTCTGGAAAACAAAACTCAACTGCCCCTCTTCTGGATGGCAGATTGCAGGAGCCACTGGGTACTATGAAACCAGCCCTACTTGGCACTGGTGCCACCTTGGGTCTGGGAACCATGCTGCGTATCATGGATTTTCAGGAGCCAGCCGTCCACTGCCAGCCACAGGCCCCGAAACACAAACAACAGCCTTTTTCTCTGGCAAACAAAATTCAGCTGCCCCGCTTCTGGATGGCAGATTGCAGGAGCCACTTTGCACCATCAAACCAGCCCGACTTGGCACTGGTGCCACCTTGGGTCTGGGAACCATCCTGCGTATCGTGGATTCTAAGGAGCCAGCTGGCCACTCCCAGCCACAGGCCCCAAAACACACACAACGGCGCTTTTCCCTGGAAAACAAAACTCGCCTGCCAACTTTTTGATGGCAGATTGCAGGAGCCACTTGGTACTATCAAACCAGCCCAACTTGCCACTGGTGCCACCATGGGTCTGGTCATCATCCTGCCTATCGTAGCTTTTCAGGAGCCAGCCGGTCACTCCCTGCCATAGGCCCCGAGACACAAAGCTCGGCCCGTTTCCCTGGCAAACAAAAGTAAGCTGCCCCGCTTCTGGATGGCAGATTGCAGGAGCCACTTGGTACTATCAAACCAGCCCGACTTGGCACTGGTACCACCTTGGGTCTGGGAACCATCCTGCCTATCGTGGATTTTAAGGAGCCAGCCGGCTACTCCCAGCCACAGGCCCCCAACAAAAACCACGGCCCTTTTTTCTGGCAAACAAAACTTAGCTGCCTCACTTATGGATGGCAGATTGCAGGAGCCACTTGGTGTAATCAAACCAGCCCGACTTGGCACTGGTGTCACCTTGGGTCTGGGAACCATCCTGCGTATCGTGGATTCTAAGGAGCCAGCCGGCCACTCCCAGCCACAGGCCTCCAAACAAAATCAACGGCGCTGTTCCCTGGAAAGCAAAACACGCCTGCCAACTTTTTGATGGAGTTTGCAGGAGCCACTTGGTACTATCAAACCAGCCCAACTTGGCACTGGTGCCACCATGGGTCTGGTAAACATCCTGCGTATCGTGGATTCTTAGGAGCCAGCAGGCCACTCCTAGCCACAGGCCCCCAAACAAAAACCTAGGCCTATTTCTCTGGCAAACAAAAGTAAGCTGCCCCGCTTCTGGATGGCAGATTGCAGGAGACACTTGGTACTATCAAACCAGCCCAACTTGGCACTGGTGCCACCTTGGATCTGGAAACCATGTTGTGTATCGTGGATTTTCAGGGGCCAGCCGGCCACTCTCAGCCATATGTCCCCAAACAGAAACCTCGGCCCGTTTCTCTGGCAAACAAAACTCAACCGCCCCTCTTCTGGATGGCAAATTGCAGGATGAACTTGATACTAAAACCGCAGGCCGACTTGGTAGTGGTGACACCTTGGGCCTGGGAACCATCATGCGTATCGAGCATTTTAAGGAGCCAGCCGGCCACTCCCAGCAATATGCCCCCAAAAACAATCCACGGAATTTTTCTCTGGCAAACAAAAATCAGCTGCCCCGCTTCTGGATGGCAGATTGCAGGAGCCACTTTGCACCATCAAACCAGCCCGACTGGGCACTGGTGCCACCTTGCATCTGGGAACCATGCTGCCTAGCGTGGATTTTCAGGGGCCAGCGGGCCACTCTCAGCTATATGCCCCCAAACAAAACCCACGGCCCGTTTCCCTGGCAAACAAAAGTAAGCTGCCCTGCTTCTGGATGGCAGATTGCAGGAACCACTTGGTAGTATCAAACCAGCCCGACTTGGCACTGGTGCCACCTTGGGTCTGGGAACCATCCTGCGTATCGTGGATTCTAAGGAGCCAGCCGGCCACTCCCAGCCACAGGCCCCCAAACACAAACAACGGCGCTTTTCCCTGGAAAACAAAACTCGCCTGCCAACTTTTTGATGGCAGATTGCAGGAGCAACTTGGTACTATCAAACCAGCCCAACTTGGCACTGGTGCCACCATAGGTCTGGTCACCATCCTGCCTATTGTAGCTTTCCAGGAGCCAGCCGGTCACTCCCAGCCATAGGCCCCCAAACACAAACCTCGGCCCGTTTCCCTGGCAAACAAAAGTAAGCTGCCCCGCTTCTGGATGGCAGATTGCAGGAGCCACTTGGTACTATCAAACCAGCCCAACTTGGAACTGGTGCCACCTTGGGTCTGGGAACCATGCTGCGTATCGCAGATTCTAAGGCGCCAGTCGGCCACTCCCAGCCACAAGCCCCCAAACACAAACAACGGCGCTTTTCTCTGGCAAACAAAACTCAACTGCCCCTCTTCTGGATGGCAAATTGGAGGACGCACTTGGTACTATAAAAACAGCCCGACTTGGCACTGGTGCCACCTTGGGTCTGGGAACCATCCTGCGTATCGATCTTTTTAATGAGACAGCCCGCCACTCCCAGCCATATGCCCCCAAACACAACCCACGGCCCTTTCCTCTGGCAAACAAAACTCAACTGCCCCTCTTCTGGATGGCAGATTGCAGGAGCCACTTGGTACTATCAAACCAGCAAGACTTGGCACTGGTGCCACCTTGGGTCTGGGAACCATCCTGCGTATTGTGGATTGTCAGGAGCCAGCTGAACATTCTCGGCCACAGACCCAAATCAAAAACAACGGCCTGTTTCACAGGCAAACAAAACTCAGCTGCCCCGCTTCTGGATGGGAGATTGCAGGAGGCACTTGACACTGTGAAACCAGCCCCACTTGGCACTGGTGCCACCTTGGGTCTGGGAACCATGCTGCGTATCATGGATTTTCAGGAGCCAGCCGGCCACTCCCAGCCATAGGCCCCCAAACAAAAACCACAGCCTTTTTCTCTGGCAAACAAAATTCAGCTGCCCCACTTCTGGATGGCAGATTGCAGGAGCCACTTGGGACTATCACACCAGCACAACATGGCACTGCTGCCACCTTGGATCTGGGAACCATCCTTCCTATCGTGGATTTTCAGGGGCCAGCCGGTCACTCTCAGCCATAGGCCCCAAACACAAACCACGGCCCTTTTCTCTGGAAAACAAAACTCAACTGCCCCTCTTCTGGATGGCAGATTGCAGGAGCCACTGGGTACTATGAAACTAGCCCTACTTGGCACTGGTGCCACCTTGGGTCTGGGAACCATGCTGCGTATCATGGATTTTCAGGAGCCAGCCGTCCACTGTCAGCCACAGGCCCCGAAACACAAACAACAGCCTTTTTCTCTGGCAAACAAAATTCAGCTGCACCGCTTCTGGATGGCAGATTGCAGGAACCACTTGGAACTAACAAACCAGCCCGACTTGGCACTGGTGCCACCTTGGGTCTGGGAACCATCCTGCGTATCGTGGATTCTAAGGAGCCAGCTGGCCACTCCCAGCCACAGGCCCCAAAATACACACAACGGCGCTTTTCCCTGGAAAACAAAACTCGCCTGCCAACTTTTTGATGGCAGATTGCAGGAGCCACTTGGTACTATCAAACCAGCCCGACTTGGCACTGGTGCCACCATGGGTCTGGTCACCATCCTGCCTATCGTAGCTTTTCAGGAGCCAGCCGGTCACTCCCAGCCATAGGCCCCCAGAAAAAAACCTCGGTCCGTTTCCCTGGAAAACAAAAGTAAGCTGCCCCGCTTCTGGATGGCAGATTGCAGGAGCCACTTGGTGCTATCAAACCAGCCCGACTTGGCACTGGTGCCACCTTGGGTCTGGGAACCATCCTGCGTATCCTGTGTTCTAAGGAGCCAGCCGGCCACTCCCAGCCACAGTCCCCCAAACACAAACAACGGCGCTTTTCCCTGGAAAACAAAACTGACCTGCCAACATTTTGATGGCAGATTGCAGGAGCCACTTGGTACTATCAAACCAGCCCAACTTGGCACTGGTGCCACCATGGGTCTGGTCACCATCCTGCCTATCGTAGCTTTTCAGGAGCCAGCCGGTCACTCCCAGCCATAGGTCCCCAGACAAATACCTCGGCCCGTTTCCCTGGCAAACAAAAGTAAGCTGCCCCGCTTCTGGACGGCAGATTGCAGGAGCCACTTGGTACAATCAAACCAGCCCAACTTGACACTGGTGCCACCTTGGCTCTGGGAACCATGCTGCGTAACCCGGATTCTAAGAGGAAAGGCAGGCACTGCCAGCCACAGGCCTCCAAACAAAATCAACGGCGCTTTTCCCTGGAAAACAAAACTCGCCTGACAACTTTTAGATGGCAGATTGCAGGAGCCAGTTGGTACCATCAAACCAGCCCAACTTGGCACTGGTGCCACCTTGGGTCTGGGAACCATCCTGCCTATTGTTGCTTTTCAGGAGCCAGCCGGTCACTTCTAGCCCTAGGCCCCCAGTCATAAACCTCGGCCCGTTTCCCTGGCACACAAATGTAAGCTACCCCGCTTCAGGATGGCAGATTGCAGGAGCCACTTTTCACCATCAAACCAGCCCAACGTGGCACTGGTGCCACCTTGGGTCTGGGAACCATCCTGCGTATCGTGGATTCTAAGGAGCCAGCCGGCCACTCCCAGCCACAGTCCCCCAAACACAAACAACGGCGCTTTTCCCTGGAAAACAAAACTGGCCTGCCAACTTTTTGATGGCAGATTGCAGGAGCCACTTGGTACTATCAAACCAGCCCAACTTGGCACTGGTGCCACCATGGGTCTGGTCACCATCCTGCCTATCGTAGCTTTTCAGGAGCCAGCCGGTCACTCCCAGCCATAGGCCCCCAGACACAAAGCTCGGCCCGTTTCCCTGGCAAACAAAAGTAAGCTGCCCCGCTTCTGCATGGCAGATTGCAGGTGCTATTTAGTACTATCAAACCAGCCCGACTTGGCACTGGTGCCACCTCTGGTCTGGGAACCATCCTGCCTATCGTGGATTTTCAGGGGCCAGACGGCCACTATCAGCCATATGCCCCCAAAAACAAACCACGGCCCTTTTCTCTGGTAAACAAAACTCAACTGCCCCTCTTCTGGATGGCAAATTTTAGGACGCACTTTGTACTACGAAAACCGCCCGACTTGGCACTGGTGCCACCTTGGGTCAGGGAACCATCCTGCCTATCGTAGCTTTTCAGGAGCCAGCCGGTCACTCCCAGCCATAGGTCCCCAGACAAATACCTCGGCCCGTTTCCCTGGCAAACAAAAGTAAGGTGCCCCGCTTCTGGATGGCAGATTGCAGGAGCCACTTGGTACTATCAAACCAGCCCAACTTGACACTGGTGCCACCTTGGCTCTGGGAACCATGCTGCGTAACCCGGATTCTAAGACGACTGGCAGCCACTGCCAGCCACAGGCCTCCAAACAAAATCAACGGCGCTTTTCCCTGGAAAACAAAACTCGCCTGACAACTTTTAGATGGCAGATTGCAGGAGCCAGTTGGTACCATCAAACCAGCCCAACTTGGCACTGGTGCCACCTTGGGTCTGGGAACCATCCTGCCTATTGTTGCTTTTCAGGAGCCAGCCGGTCACTTCTAGCCCTAGGCCCCCAGTCATAAACCTCGGCCCGTTTCCCTGGCACACAAATGTAAGCTACCCCGCTTCAGGATGGCAGATTGCAGGAGCCACTTTTCACCATCAAACCAGCCCAACGCGGCACTGGTGCCACCTTGGGTCTGGGAACCATCCTGCGTATCGTGTGTTCTAAGGAGCCAGCCGGCCACTCCCACCCACAGTCCCCCAAACACAAACAACGGCGCTTTTCCCTGGAAAACAAAACTGGCTTGCCAACTTTTTGATGGCAGATTGCCGGAGCCACTTGGTACTATCAAACCAGCCCAACTTGGCACTGGTGCCACCATGGGTCTGGTAACCATCCTGCCTATCGTAGCTTTTCAGGAGCCAGGCGGTCACTCCCAGCCATATGCGCCCAGACACAAACCTCGGCCCGTTTCCCTGGCAAACAAAAGTAAGCTGCCCCGCTTCTGCATGGCAGATTGCAGGTGCTATTTAGTACTATCAAACCAGCCCGACTTGGCACTGGTGCCACCTCTGGTCTGGGAACCATCCTGCCTATCGTGGATTTTCAGGCGCCAGACGGCCACTATCAGCCATATGCCCCCAAAAACAAACCACGGCCCTTTTCTCTGGTAAACAAAACTCAACTGCCCCTCTTCTGGATGGCAAATTTTAGGACGCACTTTGTACTACGAAAACCGCCCGACTTGGCACTGGTGCCACCTTGGTTCAGGGAACCATCCTGCCTATCGTAGCTTTTTAAGGAGCCAGCAGGCCACGCCCAGCCATATAGCCCCAAAAACAAACCATGGACCATTTCTCTTGGAAACAAAAATCCGCTGCCCCGCGTCAGGATGGCAGATTGCAGGAGCCACTTTGCACCATCAAACCACCCCGACTTGGCACTGGTGCCATCTTGGATCTGGGAACCATCCTGCCTATCGTAGCTTTTCAGGAGCCAGCCGGTTACTCCCAACCATAGGCCCCCAGACAGAAAGCTCTGCCCGTTTCCCTGGCAAACAAAAGTAAGCTACCCCGCTTCTGGATGGCAGATTGCAGGAGCCACATGGTACTATCAAACCAGGACAACATGGCACTGGTGCCACCTTGGCTCTGGGAACCATCCTGCCTATCGTGGATTTTCAGGCGCCAGCCGGCCACTCTCAGCTATATGCCCCCAAACACAAACCACGGCCCTTTTCTCTGGTAAACAAAACTCAACTGCCCCTCTTCTGGATGGCAAATTGCAGGACGCACTTTGTACTACGAAAACAGCCCGACTTGGCAGTGATGCCACCTTGGGTCAGGGAACCATCCTGCGTATCGATGTTTTTAAGGCGTCAGCCGGCAACGTCCAGCCATATACCCCCAAAAAAAACCCACGGAACTTTTCTCCAGCAAGCAAAAATCCGCTGCCCCGCGTCTGGATGGCAGATTGCAGGAGCTATTTAGTATTATCAAACCAGCCCGACTTGGCACTTGTGCCACCATGGGTCTGGTCACCATCCTGCCTATCGTAGCTTTCAAGGAGCCAGCCGGTCACTCTCAGCCATAGGCCCCAAACACAAACCACGGCCCTTTTCTCTGGAAAACAAAACTCAACTGCCCCTCTTCTGGATGGCAGATTGCAGGAGCCACTGGGTACTATGAAACCAGCCCTACTTGGCACTGGTGCCACCTTGGGTCTGGGAACCATGCTGCGTATCATGGATTTTCAGGAGCCAGCCGTCCACTGCCAGCCACAGGCCCCGAAACACAAACAACAGCCTTTTTCTCTGGCAAACAAAATTCAGCTGCCCCGCTTCTGGATGGCAGATTGCAGGAACCACTTGGTACTAACAAACCAGCCCGACTTGGCACTGGTGCCACCTTGGGTCTGGGAACCATCCTGCGTATCGTGGATTCTAAGGAGCCAGCTGGCCACTCCCAGCCACAGGCCCCAAAACACACACAACGGCGCTTTTCCCTGGAAAACAAAACTCGCCTGCCAACTTTTTGATGGCAGATTGCAGGAGCCACTTGGCACCATCAAACCAGCCCAACTTGGCACTGGTGCCACCTTGGGTCTGGGAACCATGCTGCGTAACCCGGATTCTAAGACGACAGGCAGCCACTGCCAGCCACAGGCCTCCAAACAAAATCAACGGCGCTTTTCCCTGGAAAACAAAACTCGCCTGACAACTTTTAGATGGCAGATTGCAGGAGCCAGTTGGTACCATCAAACCAGCCCAACTTGGCACTGGTGCCACCTTGGGTCTGGTCACCATCCTGCCTATTGTTGCTTTTCAGGAGCCAGCCGGTCACTCCTAGCCCTAGGCCCCCAGTCATAAACCTCGGCCCGTTTCCCTGGCACACAAAAGTAAGCTACCCCGCTTCTGGATGGCAGATTGCAGGAGCCACTTTTCACCATCAAACCAGCCCGACGTGGCACTGGTGCCACCTTGGGTCTGGGAACCATCCTGCGTATCGTGTGTTCTAAGGAGCCAGCCGGCCACTCCCACCAACAGTCCCCCAAACACAAACAACGGCGCTTTTCCCTGGAAAACAAAACTCGCCTGACAACTTTTTGATGGCAGATTGCAGGAGCCACTTGGTACTATCAAACCAGCCCAACTTGGCACTGGTGCCACCATGGGTCTGGTAACCATCCTGCCTATCGTAGCTTTTCAGGAGCCAGCCGGTCACTCCCAGCCATAGGCCCCCAGACAAAAACCTCGGCCCGTTTCCCTGGCAAACAAAAGTAAGCTGCCCCGCTTCTGCATGGCAGATTGCAGGTGCTATTTAGTACTATCAAACCAGCCCGACTTGGCACTGGTGCCACCTCTGGTCTGGGAACCATCCTGCCTATCGTGGATTTTCAGGCGCCAGACGGCCACTATCAGCCATATGCCCCCAAAAACAAACCACGGCCCTTTTCTCTGGTAAACAAAACTCAACTGCCCCTCTTCTGGATGGCAAATTTTAGGACGCACTTTGTACTACGAAAACCGCCCGACTTGGCACTGGTGCCACCTTGGGTCAGGGAACCATCCTGCCTATCGTAGCTTTTTAAGGAGCCAGCAGGCCACGCCCAGCCATATAGCCCCAAAAACAAACCACGGACCATTTCTCTTGGAAACAAAAATCCGCTGCCCCGCGTCAGGATGGCAGATTGCAGGAGCCACGTTGCACCATCAAACCACCCCGACTTGGCACTGGTGCCATCTTGGATCTGGGAACCATCCTGCCTATCGTAGCTTTTCAGGAGCCAGCCGGTTACTCCCAACCATAGGCCCCCAGACAGAAAGCTCTGCCCGTTTCCCTGGCAAACAAAAGTAAGCTACCCCGCTTCTGGATGGCAGATTGCAGGAGACACTTGGTACTATCAAACCAGCCCAACTTGACACTGGTGCCACTTTGGGTCTGGGAACCATGCTGCGTAACGTAGATTCTAAGGCGCCAGGCGGCCACTCCCAGCCACAGGCCCCCAAATACAAACAACGGCGCTTTTCCCTGGAAAACAAAACTCGCCTGCCAGCTTTTTGATGGCAGATTGCAGGAGCCACTTGGTACTATCAATTCATCCCAACTTGGCACTGGTGCCACTATGGGTCTGGGAACCATCCTGCCAATTGTACCATTTCAGGAGCCAGCCGGTCAATCCCAGCCATAGGCCCCCATCACAAACCTCGGCCCGTTTCCCTGGCAAACAAAATTAAGCTGCCCCGATTCTGGATGGCAGATTGCAGGAGCCACTTTGTAGTGTCAAAACAGCCCGACTTGGGACTGGTGCCACCTTGGGTCTGGGAACCATCCTGCGTATCGTGGATTCTAAGCAGCCACCCGGCCACTCCGTGCCACAGGCGCCCAAACACAAACAACGGCGCTTTTCCCTGGAAAACAAAACTCGCCTGCCAACTTTTTGATGGCAGATTGCAGGAGCCACTTGGTACTATCAAACCAGCCCAACTTGGCACTGGTGCCACCATGGGTCTGGTCACCATCCTGCCTATCGAAGCTTTTCAGGAGCCAGCCGGTCACTCCCAGCCATAGGCCCCCAGACACAAACCTCGGCCCGTTTCCCTGGCAAACAAAAGTAAGCAGCCCCGCTTCTGGATGGCAGATTGTAGGACGCACTTGGTACTATCAAACCAGCCCGACTTGGCACTGGTGCCACCTCTGGTCTGGGAACCATGGTGCGTATCGTGGATTCTAAGGAGCCAGCCGGCCACTCCCAGCCATAGGCACCCAAACACAAACAACGGCGCTTTTCCCTGGAAAACAAAACTCGCCTGCCAACTTTTTGATGGCAGATTGCAGGAGCCACTTGGTACTATCAAACCAGCTCAACTTGGCACTGGTGCCACCATGGGTCTGCTCACCATCCTGCCTATCGTAGCTTTTCAGGAGCCAGACGGTCACTCCAAGCCATAGGTCCCCAGACAAAAAGCTCGGCCCGTTTCCCTGGCAAACAAAAGTAAGCTGCCCCGCTTCTGGATGGCAGATTGCAGGAGCCACTTTGCACCATCAAACTAGCCCGACTTGGCACTGGTGCCACCTCAGGTCTGGGAACCATCCTGCGTATCGTGGATTCTAAGGAGCCAGCCGGCCACTCCAGCCACAGGCCCCCAAACACAAACAACGGCGCTTTTCCCTGGAAAACAAAACTCGCCTGCCAAATTTTGACGGCAGATTGCAGGAGCCACTTGGTACTATCAAATCAGCCCAACTTGGCACTGGTGCCACCATGGGTCTGGTCACCATCCTGCCTATCGTAGCTTTTCAGGAGGCAGCCGGTCACTCCCAGCCATAGGCCCCCAGACAAAAACCTCGGCCCGTTTCCCTGGCAAACAAAAGTAAGCTGCCCCGCTTCTGGATGGCAGATTGCAGGAGCCACTTGGTAGTATCAAATTAGCCAAACTTGGCACTGGTGCCATCATGGGTCTGGTAAACATCCTGCCTATCTTAGCTTTTCAGGAGCCGGCCGGTCACTCCCTGCCATAGGCCCCCAGAGAAATACCTCGGCCCGTTTCCCTGGCAAACAAAAGTAAGCTGCCCCGCTTCTGGATGGCAGATTGCAGGAACCACTTGCTACTATCAAACCAGCCCAACTTGGCACTGGTGCCACCTTGGCTCTGGGAACCATGCTGCGTAAAGTAGATTCTAAGAGGACAGGCGGACACTCCCAGCCACAGGCCTCTAAACAAAAACAACGGCGCGTTACCCTGGAAAACAAAACTCGCCTGCCAACTTTTTGATGGCAGATTGCAGGAGCCACTTGGTACTATCAAACCAGCCCAACTTGGCACTGGTGCCACCATGGGTCTGGTCACCATCCTGCCTATCGTAGCTTTTCAGGAGCCAGCCGGTCACTCCCAGCCATAGGCCCCCAGACAAATACCTCGGCCCGTTTCCCTGGCAAACAAAAGTAAGCTGCCCCGCTTCTGGATGGCAGATTGCAGGAGCCACATGGTACTATCAAACCAGGCCAACATGGCACTGGTTCCACCTTGGATCTGGGAACCATCCTGCCTATCGTGGATTTTCAGGCGCCAGCCGGCCACTCTCAGCCATATGCCCCCAAACACAAACCACGGCCCTTTTCTCTGGTAAACAAAACTCAACTGCCCCTCTTCTGGATGGCAAATAGCAGGACGCACTTGGTACTACGAAAACAGCCCGACTTGGCAGTGATGCCACCTTGGGTCAGGGAACCATCCTGCGTATCGATGTTTTTAAGGAGTCAGCCGGCAACGTCCAGCCATACACCCCCAAAAAATACCCACGGATCTTTTCTCCAGCAAGCAAAAATCCGCTGCCCCGCGTCTGGATGGCAGATTGCAGGAGCTATTTAGTATTATCAAACCAGCCCGACTTGGCACTGGTGCCACCATGGGTCTGGTCACCATCCTGCCTATCGTAGCTTTTCAGGAGCCAGCCGGTCACTCTCAGCCATAGGCCCCAAACACAAACCACGGCCCCTTTCTCTGGAAAACAAAACTCAACTGCCCCTCTTCTGGATGGCAGATTGCAGGAGCCACTGGGTACTATGAAACCAGCCCTACTTGGCACTGGTGCCACCTTGGGTCTGGGAACCATGCTGCGTATCATGGATTTTCAGGAGCCAGCCGTCCACTGCCAGCCACAGGCCCCGAAACACAAACAACAGCCTTTTTCTCTGGCAAACAAAATTCAGCTGCCCCGCTTCTGGATGGCAGATTGCAGGAACCACTTGGTACTAACAAACCAGCCCGACTTGGCACTGGTGCCACCTTGGGTCTGGGAACCATCCTGCGTATCGTGGATTCTAAGGAGCCAGCTGGCCACTCCCAGCCACAGGCCCCAAAACACACACAACGGCGCTTTTCCCTGGAAAACAAAACTCGCCTGCCAACTTTTTGATGGCAGATTGCAGGAGCCACTTGGCACCATCAAACCAGCCCAACTTGGCACTGGTGCCACCTTGGCTCTGGGAACCATGCTGCGTAACCCGGATTCTAAGACGACAGGCAGCCACTGCCAGCCACAGGCCTCCAAACAAAATCAACGGCGCTTTTCCCTGGAAAACAAAACTCGCCTGACAACTTTTAGATGGCAGATTGCAGGAGCCAGTTGGTACCATCAAACCAGCCCAACTTGGCACTGGTGCCACCTTGGGTCTGGTCACCATCCTGCCTATTGTTGCTTTTCAGGAGCCAGCCGGTCACTCCTAGCCCTAGGCCCCCAGTCATAAACCTCGGCCCGTTTCCCTGGCACACAAAAGTAAGCTACCCCGCTTCTGGATGGCAGATTGCAGGAGCCACTTTTCACCATCAAACCAGCCCGACGTGGCACTGGTGCCACCTTGGGTCTGGGAACCATCCTGCGTATCGTGTGTTCTAAGGAGCCAGCCGGCCACTCCCACCAACAGTCCCCCAAACACAAACAACGGCGCTTTTCCCTGGAAAACAAAACTCGCCTGACAACTTTTTGATGGCAGATTGCAGGAGCCACTTGGTACTATCAAACCAGCCCAACTTGGCACTGGTGCCACCATGGGTCTGGTAACCATCCTGCCTATCGTAGCTTTTCAGGAGCCAGCCGGTCACTCCCAGCCATAGGCCCCCAGACAAAAACCTCGGCCCGTTTCCCTGGCAAACAAAAGTAAGCTGCCCCGCTTCTGCATGGCAGATTGCAGGTGCTATTTAGTACTATCAAACCAGCCCGACTTGGCACTGGTGCCACCTCTGGTCTGGGAACCATCCTGCCTATCGTGGATTTTCAGGCGCCAGACGGCCACTATCAGCCATATGCCCCCAAAAACAAACCACGGCCCTTTTCTCTGGTAAACAAAACTCAACTGCCCCTCTTCTGGATGGCAAATTTTAGGACGCACTTTGTACTACGAAAACCGCCCGACTTGGCACTGGTGCCACCTTGGGTCAGGGAACCATCCTGCCTATCGTAGCTTTTTAAGGAGCCAGCAGGCCACGCCCAGCCATATAGCCCCAAAAACAAACCACGGACCATTTCTCTTGGAAACAAAAATCCGCTGCCCCGCGTCAGGATGGCAGATTGCAGGAGCCACGTTGCACCATCAAACCACCCCGACTTGGCACTGGTGCCATCTTGGATCTGGGAACCATCCTGCCTATCGTAGCTTTTCAGGAGCCAGCCGGTTACTCCCAACCATAGGCCCCCAGACAGAAAGCTCTGCCCGTTTCCCTGGCAAACAAAAGTAAGCTACCCCGCTTCTGGATGGCAGATTGCAGGAGACACTTGGTACTATCAAACCAGCCCAACTTGACACTGGTGCCACTTTGGGTCTGGGAACCATGCTGCGTAACGTAGATTCTAAGGCGCCAGGCGGCCACTCCCAGCCACAGGCCCCCAAATACAAACAACGGCGCTTTTCCCTGGAAAACAAAACTCGCCTGCCAGCTTTTTGATGGCAGATTGCAGGAGCCACTTGGTACTATCAATTCATCCCAACTTGGCACTGGTGCCACTATGGGTCTGGGAACCATCCTGCCAATTGTACCATTTCAGGAGCCAGCCGGTCAATCCCAGCCATAGGCCCCCATCACAAACCTCGGCCCGTTTCCCTGGCAAACAAAATTAAGCTGCCCCGATTCTGGATGGCAGATTGCAGGAGCCACTTTGTAGTGTCAAAACAGCCCGACTTGGGACTGGTGCCACCTTGGGTCTGGGAACCATCCTGCGTATCGTGGATTCTAAGCAGCCACCCGGCCACTCCGTGCCACAGGCGCCCAAACACAAACAACGGCGCTTTTCCCTGGAAAACAAAACTCGCCTGCCAACTTTTTGATGGCAGATTGCAGGAGCCACTTGGTACTATCAAACCAGCCCAACTTGGCACTGGTGCCACCATGGGTCTGGTCACCATCCTGCCTATCGAAGCTTTTCAGGAGCCAGCCGGTCACTCCCAGCCATAGGCCCCCAGACACAAACCTCGGCCCGTTTCCCTGGCAAACAAAAGTAAGCAGCCCCGCTTCTGGATGGCAGATTGTAGGACGCACTTGGTACTATCAAACCAGCCCGACTTGGCACTGGTGCCACCTCTGGTCTGGGAACCATGGTGCGTATCGTGGATTCTAAGGAGCCAGCCGGCCACTCCCAGCCATAGGCACCCAAACACAAACAACGGCGCTTTTCCCTGGAAAACAAAACTCGCCTGCCAACTTTTTGATGGCAGATTGCAGGAGCCACTTGGTACTATCAAACCAGCTCAACTTGGCACTGGTGCCACCATGGGTCTGCTCACCATCCTGCCTATCGTAGCTTTTCAGGAGCCAGACGGTCACTCCAAGCCATAGGTCCCCAGACAAAAAGCTCGGCCCGTTTCCCTGGCAAACAAAAGTAAGCTGCCCCGCTTCTGGATGGCAGATTGCAGGAGCCACTTTGCACCATCAAACTAGCCCGACTTGGCACTGGTGCCACCTCAGGTCTGGGAACCATCCTGCGTATCGTGGATTCTAAGGAGCCAGCCGGCCACTCCAGCCACAGGCCCCCAAACACAAACAACGGCGCTTTTCCCTGGAAAACAAAACTCGCCTGCCAAATTTTGACGGCAGATTGCAGGAGCCACTTGGTACTATCAAATCAGCCCAACTTGGCACTGGTGCCACCATGGGTCTGGTCACCATCCTGCCTATCGTAGCTTTTCAGGAGGCAGCCGGTCACTCCCAGCCATAGGCCCCCAGACAAAAACCTCGGCCCGTTTCCCTGGCAAACAAAAGTAAGCTGCCCCGCTTCTGGATGGCAGATTGCAGGAGCCACTTGGTAGTATCAAATTAGCCAAACTTGGCACTGGTGCCATCATGGGTCTGGTAAACATCCTGCCTATCTTAGCTTTTCAGGAGCCGGCCGGTCACTCCCTGCCATAGGCCCCCAGAGAAATACCTCGGCCCGTTTCCCTGGCAAACAAAAGTAAGCTGCCCCGCTTCTGGATGGCAGATTGCAGGAACCACTTGCTACTATCAAACCAGCCCAACTTGGCACTGGTGCCACCTTGGCTCTGGGAACCATGCTGCGTAAAGTAGATTCTAAGAGGACAGGCGGACACTCCCAGCCACAGGCCTCTAAACAAAAACAACGGCGCGTTACCCTGGAAAACAAAACTCGCCTGCCAACTTTTTGATGGCAGATTGCAGGAGCCACTTGGTACTATCAAACCAGCCCAACTTGGCACTGGTGCCACCATGGGTCTGGTCACCATCCTGCCTATCGTAGCTTTTCAGGAGCCAGCCGGTCACTCCCAGCCATAGGCCCCCAGACAAATACCTCGGCCCGTTTCCCTGGCAAACAAAAGTAAGCTGCCCCGCTTCTGGATGGCAGATTGCAGGAGCCACATGGTACTATCAAACCAGGCCAACATGGCACTGGTTCCACCTTGGATCTGGGAACCATCCTGCCTATCGTGGATTTTCAGGCGCCAGCCGGCCACTCTCAGCCATATGCCCCCAAACACAAACCACGGCCCTTTTCTCTGGTAAACAAAACTCAACTGCCCCTCTTCTGGATGGCAAATAGCAGGACGCACTTGGTACTACGAAAACAGCCCGACTTGGCAGTGATGCCACCTTGGGTCAGGGAACCATCCTGCGTATCGATGTTTTTAAGGAGTCAGCCGGCAACGTCCAGCCATACACCCCCAAAAAATACCCACGGATCTTTTCTCCAGCAAGCAAAAATCCGCTGCCCCGCGTCTGGATGGCAGATTGCAGGAGCTATTTAGTATTATCAAACCAGCCCGACTTGGCACTGGTGCCACCATGGGTCTGGTCACCATCCTGCCTATCGTAGCTTTTCAGGAGCCAGCCGGTCACTCTCAGCCATAGGCCCCAAACACAAACCACGGCCCCTTTCTCTGGAAAACAAAACTCAACTGCCCCTCTTCTGGATGGCAGATTGCAGGAGCCACTGGGTACTATGAAACCAGCCCTACTTGGCACTGGTGCCACCTTGGGTCTGGGAACCATGCTGCGTATCATGGATTTTCAGGAGCCAGCCGTCCACTGCCAGCCACAGGCCCCGAAACACAAACAACAGCCTTTTTCTCTGGCAAACAAAATTCAGCTGCCCCGCTTCTGGATGGCAGATTGCAGGAACCACTTGGTACTAACAAACCAGCCCGACTTGGCACTGGTGCCACCTTGGGTCTGGGAACCATCCTGCGTATCGTGGATTCTAAGGAGCCAGCTGGCCACTCCCAGCCACAGGCCCCAAAACACACACAACGGCGCTTTTCCCTGGAAAACAAAACTCGCCTGCCAACTTTTTGATGGCAGATTGCAGGAGCCACTTGGCACCATCAAACCAGCCCAACTTGGCACTGGTGCCACCTTGGCTCTGGGAACCATGCTGCGTAACCCGGATTCTAAGACGACAGGCAGCCACTGCCAGCCACAGGCCTCCAAACAAAATCAACGGCGCTTTTCCCTGGAAAACAAAACTCGCCTGACAACTTTTAGATGGCAGATTGCAGGAGCCAGTTGGTACCATCAAACCAGCCCAACTTGGCACTGGTGCCACCTTGGGTCTGGTCACCATCCTGCCTATTGTTGCTTTTCAGGAGCCAGCCGGTCACTCCTAGCCCTAGGCCCCCAGTCATAAACCTCGGCCCGTTTCCCTGGCACACAAAAGTAAGCTACCCCGCTTCTGGATGGCAGATTGCAGGAGCCACTTTTCACCATCAAACCAGCCCGACGTGGCACTGGTGCCACCTTGGGTCTGGGAACCATCCTGCGTATCGTGTGTTCTAAGGAGCCAGCCGGCCACTCCCACCAACAGTCCCCCAAACACAAACAACGGCGCTTTTCCCTGGAAAACAAAACTCGCCTGACAACTTTTTGATGGCAGATTGCAGGAGCCACTTGGTACTATCAAACCAGCCCAACTTGGCACTGGTGCCACCATGGGTCTGGTAACCATCCTGCCTATCGTAGCTTTTCAGGAGCCAGCCGGTCACTCCCAGCCATAGGCCCCCAGACAAAAACCTCGGCCCGTTTCCCTGGCAAACAAAAGTAAGCTGCCCCGCTTCTGCATGGCAGATTGCAGGTGCTATTTAGTACTATCAAACCAGCCCGACTTGGCACTGGTGCCACCTCTGGTCTGGGAACCATCCTGCCTATCGTGGATTTTCAGGCGCCAGACGGCCACTATCAGCCATATGCCCCCAAAAACAAACCACGGCCCTTTTCTCTGGTAAACAAAACTCAACTGCCCCTCTTCTGGATGGCAAATTTTAGGACGCACTTTGTACTACGAAAACCGCCCGACTTGGCACTGGTGCCACCTTGGGTCAGGGAACCATCCTGCCTATCGTAGCTTTTTAAGGAGCCAGCAGGCCACGCCCAGCCATATAGCCCCAAAAACAAACCACGGACCATTTCTCTTGGAAACAAAAATCCGCTGCCCCGCGTCAGGATGGCAGATTGCAGGAGCCACGTTGCACCATCAAACCACCCCGACTTGGCACTGGTGCCATCTTGGATCTGGGAACCATCCTGCCTATCGTAGCTTTTCAGGAGCCAGCCGGTTACTCCCAACCATAGGCCCCCAGACAGAAAGCTCTGCCCGTTTCCCTGGCAAACAAAAGTAAGCTACCCCGCTTCTGGATGGCAGATTGCAGGAGACACTTGGTACTATCAAACCAGCCCAACTTGACACTGGTGCCACTTTGGGTCTGGGAACCATGCTGCGTAACGTAGATTCTAAGGCGCCAGGCGGCCACTCCCAGCCACAGGCCCCCAAATACAAACAACGGCGCTTTTCCCTGGAAAACAAAACTCGCCTGCCAGCTTTTTGATGGCAGATTGCAGGAGCCACTTGGTACTATCAATTCATCCCAACTTGGCACTGGTGCCACTATGGGTCTGGGAACCATCCTGCCAATTGTACCATTTCAGGAGCCAGCCGGTCAATCCCAGCCATAGGCCCCCATCACAAACCTCGGCCCGTTTCCCTGGCAAACAAAATTAAGCTGCCCCGATTCTGGATGGCAGATTGCAGGAGCCACTTTGTAGTGTCAAAACAGCCCGACTTGGGACTGGTGCCACCTTGGGTCTGGGAACCATCCTGCGTATCGTGGATTCTAAGCAGCCACCCGGCCACTCCGTGCCACAGGCGCCCAAACACAAACAACGGCGCTTTTCCCTGGAAAACAAAACTCGCCTGCCAACTTTTTGATGGCAGATTGCAGGAGCCACTTGGTACTATCAAACCAGCCCAACTTGGCACTGGTGCCACCATGGGTCTGGTCACCATCCTGCCTATCGAAGCTTTTCAGGAGCCAGCCGGTCACTCCCAGCCATAGGCCCCCAGACACAAACCTCGGCCCGTTTCCCTGGCAAACAAAAGTAAGCAGCCCCGCTTCTGGATGGCAGATTGTAGGACGCACTTGGTACTATCAAACCAGCCCGACTTGGCACTGGTGCCACCTCTGGTCTGGGAACCATGGTGCGTATCGTGGATTCTAAGGAGCCAGCCGGCCACTCCCAGCCATAGGCACCCAAACACAAACAACGGCGCTTTTCCCTGGAAAACAAAACTCGCCTGCCAACTTTTTGATGGCAGATTGCAGGAGCCACTTGGTACTATCAAACCAGCTCAACTTGGCACTGGTGCCACCATGGGTCTGCTCACCATCCTGCCTATCGTAGCTTTTCAGGAGCCAGACGGTCACTCCAAGCCATAGGTCCCCAGACAAAAAGCTCGGCCCGTTTCCCTGGCAAACAAAAGTAAGCTGCCCCGCTTCTGGATGGCAGATTGCAGGAGCCACTTTGCACCATCAAACTAGCCCGACTTGGCACTGGTGCCACCTCAGGTCTGGGAACCATCCTGCGTATCGTGGATTCTAAGGAGCCAGCCGGCCACTCCAGCCACAGGCCCCCAAACACAAACAACGGCGCTTTTCCCTGGAAAACAAAACTCGCCTGCCAAATTTTGACGGCAGATTGCAGGAGCCACTTGGTACTATCAAATCAGCCCAACTTGGCACTGGTGCCACCATGGGTCTGGTCACCATCCTGCCTATCGTAGCTTTTCAGGAGGCAGCCGGTCACTCCCAGCCATAGGCCCCCAGACAAAAACCTCGGCCCGTTTCCCTGGCAAACAAAAGTAAGCTGCCCCGCTTCTGGATGGCAGATTGCAGGAGCCACTTGGTAGTATCAAATTAGCCAAACTTGGCACTGGTGCCATCATGGGTCTGGTAAACATCCTGCCTATCTTAGCTTTTCAGGAGCCGGCCGGTCACTCCCTGCCATAGGCCCCCAGAGAAATACCTCGGCCCGTTTCCCTGGCAAACAAAAGTAAGCTGCCCCGCTTCTGGATGGCAGATTGCAGGAACCACTTGCTACTATCAAACCAGCCCAACTTGGCACTGGTGCCACCTTGGCTCTGGGAACCATGCTGCGTAAAGTAGATTCTAAGAGGACAGGCGGACACTCCCAGCCACAGGCCTCTAAACAAAAACAACGGCGCGTTACCCTGGAAAACAAAACTCGCCTGCCAACTTTTTGATGGCAGATTGCAGGAGCCACTTGGTACTATCAAACCAGCCCAACTTGGCACTGGTGCCACCATGGGTCTGGTCACCATCCTGCCTATCGTAGCTTTTCAGGAGCCAGCCGGTCACTCCCAGCCATAGGCCCCCAGACAAATACCTCGGCCCGTTTCCCTGGCAAACAAAAGTAAGCTGCCCCGCTTCTGGATGGCAGATTGCAGGAGCCACATGGTACTATCAAACCAGGCCAACATGGCACTGGTTCCACCTTGGATCTGGGAACCATCCTGCCTATCGTGGATTTTCAGGCGCCAGCCGGCCACTCTCAGCCATATGCCCCCAAACACAAACCACGGCCCTTTTCTCTGGTAAACAAAACTCAACTGCCCCTCTTCTGGATGGCAAATAGCAGGACGCACTTGGTACTACGAAAACAGCCCGACTTGGCAGTGATGCCACCTTGGGTCAGGGAACCATCCTGCGTATCGATGTTTTTAAGGAGTCAGCCGGCAACGTCCAGCCATACACCCCCAAAAAATACCCACGGATCTTTTCTCCAGCAAGCAAAAATCCGCTGCCCCGCGTCTGGATGGCAGATTGCAGGAGCTATTTAGTATTATCAAACCAGCCCGACTTGGCACTGGTGCCACCATGGGTCTGGTCACCATCCTGCCTATCGTAGCTTTTCAGGAGCCAGCCGGTCACTCTCAGCCATAGGCCCCAAACACAAACCACGGCCCCTTTCTCTGGAAAACAAAACTCAACTGCCCCTCTTCTGGATGGCAGATTGCAGGAGCCACTGGGTACTATGAAACCAGCCCTACTTGGCACTGGTGCCACCTTGGGTCTGGGAACCATGCTGCGTATCATGGATTTTCAGGAGCCAGCCGTCCACTGCCAGCCACAGGCCCCGAAACACAAACAACAGCCTTTTTCTCTGGCAAACAAAATTCAGCTGCCCCGCTTCTGGATGGCAGATTGCAGGAACCACTTGGTACTAACAAACCAGCCCGACTTGGCACTGGTGCCACCTCAGCTCTGGGAACCATCCTGCGTATCGTGGATTCTAAGGAGCCAGCTGGCCACTCCCAGCCACAGGCCCCCAAACAAAATCAACGGCGCTTTTCCCTGGAAAACAAAACTCGCCTGCCAACTTTTTGATGGCAGATTGCAGGAGCCACTTGGTACTATCAAACCAGCCAAACTTGGCACTGGTGCCACCTTGGCTCTGGGAACCATGCTGCGTAACCCGGATTCTAAGACGACAGGCAGCCACTGCCAGCCACAGGCCTCCAAACAAAATCAACGGCGCTTTTCCCTGGAAAACAAAACTCGCCTGACAACTTTTAGATGGTAGATTGCAGGAGCCAGTTGGTACCATCAAACCAGCCCAACTTGGCACTGGTGCCACCTTGGGTCTGGTCACCATCCTGCCTATTGTTGCTTTTCAGGAGCCAGCCGGTCACTTCTAGCCCTAGGCCCCCAGTCATAAACCTCGGCCCGTTTCCCTGGCACACAAATGTAAGCTACCCCGCGTCAGGATGGCAGATTGCAGGAGCCACTTTTCACCATCAAACCAGCCCGACGTGGCACTGGTGCCACCTGGGGTCTGGGAACCATCCTGCGTATCATATGTTCTAAGGAGCCAGCCGGCCACTCCCACCCACAGTCCCCCAAACACAAACAACGGCGCTTTTCCCTGGAAAACAAAACTCGCCTGCCAACTTTTTGATGGCAGATTGCAGGAGCCACTTGGTACTATCAAACCAGCCCAACTTGGCACTGGTGCCACCATGGGTCTGGTCACCATCCTGCCTATCGTAGCTTTTCAGGAGCCAGCCGGTCACTCCCAGCCATAGGCCCCCAGACACAAACCGCGGCCCGTTTCCCTGGCAAACAAAAGTAAGCTGCCCCGCTTCTGCATGGCAGATTGCAGGTGCTATTTAGTACTATCAAACCAGCCCGACTTGGCACTGATGCCACCTCTGGTCTGGGAACCATCCTGCCTATCGTGGATTTTCAGGCGCCAGACGGCCACTATCAGCCATATGCCCCCAAAAACAAACCACGGCCCTTTTCTCTGGTAAACAAAACTCAACTGCCCCTCTTCTGGATGGCAAATTTTAGGACGCACTTTGTACTACGAAAACCGCCCGACTTGGCACTGGTGCCACCTTGGGTCAGGGAACCATCCTGCCTATCGTAGCTTTTTAAGGAGCCAGCAGGCCACGCCCAGCCATATAGCCCCAAAAACAAACCACGGACCATTTCTCTTGGAAAAAAAAATCCGCTGCCCCGCGTCAGGATGGCAGATTGCAGGAGCCACGTTGCACCATCAAACCACCCCGACTTGGCACTGGTGCCATCTTGGATCTGGGAACCATCCTGCCTATCGTAGCTTTTCAGGAGCCAGCCGGTTACTCCCAACCATAGGCCCCCAGACAGAAAGCTCTGCCCGTTTCCCTGGCAAACAAAAGTAAGCTACCCCGCTTCTGGATGGCAGATTGCAGGAGCCACTTGGTACTATCAAACCAGCCCAACTTGACACTGGTGCCACTTTGGGTCTGGGAACCATGCTGCGTAACGTAGATTCTAAGGCGCCAGGCGGCCCCTCCCAGCCACAGGCCCCCAAATACAAACAACGGCGCTTTTCCCTGGAAAACAAAACTCGCCTGCCAGCTTTTTGATGGCAGATTGCAGGAGCCACTTGGTACTATCAAATCATCCCAACTTGGCACTGGTGCCACTATGGGTCTGGGAACCATCCTGCCTATTGTAGCACTGCAGGAGCCAGCCGGTCACTCCCAGCCATAGGCCCCCAGACACAAACCTCGGACCGTTTCCCTGGCAAACAAAATTAAGCTGCCCCGATTCTGGATGGCAGATTGCAGGAGCCACTTGGTAGTGTCAAAACAGCCCGACTTGGCACTGGTGCCACCTTGGGTCTGGGAACCATCCTGCGTATCGTGGATTCTAAGCAGCCACCCGGCCACTCCGTGCCACAGGCGCCCAAACACAAACAACGGCGCTTTTCCCTGGAAAACAAAACTCGCCTGCCAACTTTTTCATGGCAGATTGCAGGAGCCACTTGGTACTATCAAACCAGCCCAACTTGGCACTGGTGCCACCATGGGTCTGGTCACCATCCTGCCTATCGTAGCTTTTCAGGAGCCAGCCGGTCACTCCCAGCCATAAACCCCCAGACACAAACCTCGGCCCGTTTCCCTGGAAAACAAAAGTAAGCACCCCCGATTCTGGATGGCAGATTGCAGGAGCCACTTGGTAGTATCAAATTAGCCCAACTTGGCACTGGCGCCATCATGGGTCTGGTAAACATCCTGCCTATCTTAGCTTGTCAGGAGCCGGCCGGTCACTCCCTGCCATAGGCCCCCAGAGAAATACCTCGGCCCCTTTCCCTGGCACACAAAAGTAAGCTACCGCACTTCTGGATGGCAGATTGCAGGAGCCACTTGGTACTATCAAACCAGCCCAACTTGACACTGGTGCCACCTTGGCTCTGGGAACCATCCTGCGTAACGTAGATTCTAAGAGGACAGGCGGACACTCCCAGCCACAGGCCTCTAAACAAAAACAACGGCGCGTTACCCTGGAAAACAAAACTCGCCTGCCAACTTTTTGATGGCAGATTGCAGGAGCCACTTGGTACTATCAAACCAGCCCAACTTGGCACTGGTGCCACCATGGGTCTGGTCACCATCCTGCCTATCGTAGCTTTTCAGGAGCCAGCCGGTCACTCCCAGCCATAGGCCCCCAGACAAATACCTCGGCCCGTTTCCCTGGCAAACAAAAGTAAGCTACCCCGCTTCTGGATGGCAGATTGCAGGAGCCACTTGGTACTATCAAACCAGGCCAACATGGCACTGGTGCCACCTTGGCTCTGGGAACCATCCTGCCTATCGTGGATTTTCAGGCGCCAGCCGGCCACTCTCAGCCATATGCCCCCAAACACAAACCACGGCCCTTTTCTCTGGTAAACAAAACTCAACTGCCCCTCTTCTGGATGGCAAATTGCAGGACGCACTTGGTACTACGAAAACAGCCCGACTTGGCAGTGATGCCACCTTGGGTCAGGGAACCATCCTGCGTATCGATGTTTTTAAGGAGTCAGCCGGCAACGTCCAGCCATATACCCCCAAAAAATACCCACGGATCTTTTCTCCAGCAAGCAAAAATCCGCTGCCCCGCGTCTGGATGGCAGATTGCAGGAGCTATTTAGTATTGTCAAACCAGCCCGACTTGGCACTGGTGCCACCATGGGTCTGGTCACCATCCTGCCTATCGTAGCTTTTCAGGAGCCAGCTGGTCACTCTCAGCCATAGGCCCCAAACACAAACCACGGCCCTTTTCTCTGGGAAACAAAACTCAACTGCCCCTCTTCTGGATGGCAGATTGCAGGAACCACTTTGCACCATCAAACTAGCCCGACTTGGCACTGGTGCCACCTCTGGTCTGGGAACCATGCTGCGTATCGTGGATTCTAAGGAGCCATCCGTCCTCTCCCAGACACAGGCCCCCAAACACAAACAACGGCGCTTTTCCCTGGAAAACAAAACTCGCCTGCCAACTTTTTGATGGCAGATTGCAGGAGCCACTTGGTACTATCAAACCAGCCCAACTTGGCACTGGTGCCACCATGGGTCTGGTCACCATCCTGCCTATCGTAGCTTTTCAGGAGCCAGCCGGTCACTCCCAGCCATAGGCCCCCAGACACAAAGCTCGGCCCGTTTCCCTGGCAAACACAAGTAAGCTGCCCTGCTTCTGGATGGCAGATTGCAGGACGCACTTGGTAGTATCAAACCAGCCCGACTTGGCACTGGTGCCACCTCTGGTCTGGGAACCATCCTGCGTATCGTGGATTCTAAGCAGCCAGCCGGCCACTCCCAGACACAGGCCCCCAAACACAAACAACGGCGCTTTTCCCTGGAAAACAAAACTCGCCTGCCAACATTTTGATGGCAGATTGCAGGAGCCACTTGGTACTATCTAATCAGCCCAACTTGGCACTGGTGCCACCATGCGTTTGGTCACCATCCTGCCTATCGTAGCTTTTCAGGAGCCAGACGGTCACTCCCAGCTATAGGCCCCCAGACAAAATCCTCGGCCCGTTTCCCTGGCATACAAAAGTAAGCTGCCCCGCTTCTGGATGGCAGATTGCAGGAACAACTTTGTACTATCAAACCAGCCCGACTTGGCACTGGTGCCACCTCTGGTCTGGGAACCATCCTGCGTATCGTGATTCTAAGGAGCCATCCGTCCACTCCCAGCCACAGGCCCCCAAACACAAACAACGGCGCTTTTCCCTGGAAAACAAAACTCGCCTGCCAACATTTTGATGGCAGATTGCAGGAGCCACTTGGTACTATCAAACCAGCCCAACTTGGCACTGGTGCCACCATGGGTCTGGTCACCATCCTGCCTATTGTAGCTTTTCAGGAGCCAGCCGGTCCCTCCCTGCCATAGGCCCCCAGAGAAAAACCTCGGCCCGTTTCCCTGGCAAACAAAAGTAAGCTACCCCGCTTCTGGATGGCAGATTGCAGGAGCCACTTTGCACCATCAAACTAGCCCGACTTGGCACTGGTGCCACCTCAGGTCTGGGAACCATCCTGCGTATCGTTCATTCTAAGGAGCCAGCCGGCCACTCCAGCCACAGGCCCCCAGACACAAACAACGGCGCTTTTCCCTGGAAAACAAAACTCGCCTGCCAACTTTTAGATGGCAGATTGCAGGAGCCACTTGGTACTATCAAATCAGCCCAACTTGGCACTGGTGCCACCATGGGTCTGGTCACCATCCTGCCTATCGTAGCTTTTCAGGACCTAGCAGGTCACTCCCAGCCATAGGCGCCCAGACACAAAGCTCGGCCCGTTTCCCTGGCAAACAAAAGTAAGCTGCCCCGCTTCTGGATGGCAGATTTCCGGAGCCACTAGGTATTATCAAACCAGCCCGACTTGGCACTGGTGCCACCTCTGGTCTGGGAACCATCCTGCGTATCGTGGATTCTAAGCAGCCAGCCGGCCACTCCCAGCCACAGGCCCCCAAACACAAACAACGGCGCTTTTCCCTGGAAAACAAAACTGGCCTGCCAACTTTTTGATGGCAGATTGCAGGAGCCACTTGGTACTATCAAACCAGCCCAACTTTGCACTGGTGCCACCATGGGTCTGGTAACCATCCTGCCTATCGTAGCTTTTCAGGAGCCAGACGGTCACTCCAAGCCATAGGCCCCCAGACAAAAACCTCGGCCCATTTCCCTGGCAAAGAAAAATAAGCTGCCCCGCTTCTGGATGGCAGATTGCAGGAGCCACTTTGCACCATCAAACCAGCCCGACTTGGCACTGGTGCCACCTCTGGTCTGGGAACCATCCTGCGTATCGTGGATTCTAAGGAGCCAGCCGGCCACTCCCAGCCACAGGCCCCCAAACACAAACCACAGCGCTTTTCCCTGGAAAACAAAACCCGCCTGCCGACATTTTGATGGCAGATTGCAGGAGCCACTTGCTACTATCAAATCAGCCCAACTTGGCACTTGTGCCACCATGGGTCTGGTCACCATCCTGCCTATCGTAGCTTTTCAGGAGCCAGCCGGTCACTCCCAGCCATAGGCCCCCAGACACAAACCTCGGCCCGTTTCCCTGGCAAACAAAAGTAAGCTGCCCCGCTTCTGGATGGCAGATTGTAGGACGCACTTGGTACTATCAAACCAGCCCGACTTGGCACTGGTGCCACCTCTGGTCTGGGAACCATGGTGCGTATCGTGGATTCTAAGGAGCCAGCCGGGCACTCCCAGCCATAGGCACCCAAACACAAGCAACGGCGCTTTTCCCTGGAAAACAAAACTCGCCTGCCAACTTTTTGATGGCAGATTGCAGGAGCCACTTGGTACTATCAAACCAGCCCAACTTTGCACTGGTGCCACCATGGGTCTGGTAACCATCCTGCCTATCGTAGCTTTTCAGGAGCCAGCCGGTCACTCCCAGCCATAGGCCCCCAGACACAAACCTCGGCCCGTTTCCCTGGCAAACAAAAGTAAGATGCCCCGCTTCTGCATGGCAGATTGCAGGAGCTATTTAGTACTATCAAATCAGCCCAACTTGGGACTGGTGCCACCATGGGTCTGGTCACCATCCTGCCTATCGTAGCTTTTCAGGAGCCAGCCGGTCACTCCCAGCCATAGGCCCCCAGACAAAAACCTCGGCCCGTTTCCCTGGCAAACAAAAGTAAGCTGCCCTGCTTCTGGATGGCAGATTGCAGGAACCACTTGGTACTATCAAACCAGCAAAACTTGGCACTGGTGCCACCTTGGGTCTGGATACCATGCTGCGTATCGTGGATTCTAAGGAGCCAGCCGGCCACTCCCAGCCACAGGCCCCCAAACACAAACAACGGCGCTTTTCCCTGGGAAACAAAACTCTCCTGCCAACTTTTTGATGGGAGATTGCAGGAGCCACTTGGTTTTATCAAATCAGACCAACTTGGCACTGGTGCCACCATGGGTCTGGTCACCATCCTGCCTATCGTAGCTTTTCAGGAGCCAGCCGGTCACTCGCAGCCATAGGCCCCCAGACAAAAAGCTCGGCCCGTTTCCCTGGCAAACAAAAGTAAGCTACCCCGCTTCTGGATGGCAGATTGCAGGAGCCACTTTGCACCATCAAACTAGCCCGTCTTGGCACTGGTGCCACCTCTGGTCTGGGAACCATCCTGCGTATCGTGGATTTTAAGGAGCCAGTCGGCCACTCCCAGCCATACGCCTCCAAACACAAACACTGGTCCGTTTCCCTGGCAAAGAAAAGTAAGCTGCCCCGCTTCTGGATGTCAGATTGCAGGAACCACTTGTTGCCAAGTTGGGGTGGTTTGATAGTACCAAGTGGCTCCTGCAATCTTCCATCAAAAAGTTGGCAAGCGAGTTTTGTTTGCCAGGGAAAAGCGCCGTTGTTTGTGTTTGGGGGCCTGTGGCTGGGAGTGGCCAGCTGTCTCCTTAGAATCCACGATACGCAGGATGGGTCCCAGACCAGAGGTGGCACCAGTGCCAAGTCGGGCTGGTTTGATGGTGCAAAGTGACTCCTGCAATCTGCCATCCAGAAGCGGGGTAGCTGACTTTTGTTTGCCAGGGAAACGGGCAGAGCTTTTTGTCTTGGGGCCTATGGCTGGGAGTGACCGGCTGCCTCCTGAAAAGCTACGATAGGCAGGATGGTGACCAGACCCATGGTGGCACCAGTGCCAAGTTGGGCTGGTTTGGTAGTACCAAGTGGCTCCTGCAATCTGCCATCAAAAAGTTGGCAGGTGAGTTTTGTTTTCCAGGGAAAAGCGCCGTTGTTTGTGTTTGGGAGCCTGTGGCTGGGAGTGGCTAGCTGGCTCCTTAGAACCCACGATACGCAGGATGGTTCCCAGACCAGAGGTGGCACCAGTGCCAAGTTGGGCTGGTTTGATGGTACAAAGTGGCTCCTGCAATCTGCCATCCAGAAGCGGGACAGCTTAATTTTGTTTCCCAGGGAAACGGGCCGAGGTATTTGTCTGGGGGCCTATGGCTGGGAGTGACAGGCTGGCTACTGAAAAGCTACGATAGGCAGGATGGTTACCAAACTCATGGTGGCACCAGTGCCAAGTCGGGCTGGTTTGATAATACTAAATAGCTCCTGCAATCTGCCATCCAGACGGGGGGCAGCGGATTTTTTTTTGCTGGAGAAAAGTTCCGTGGTTTTTTTTTGGGGGTATATGGCTGGACGTGGCCGGCTGGCTCCTTAAAAGATCGATACGCAGGATTGTTCCCTGACCCAAGGTGGCATCAGTGCCAAGTCGGGCTGTTTTCGTAGTACCAAGTGCGTCCTGCAATTTGCCATCCAGAAGAGGGGCAGTTGAGTTTTGTTTGCCAGAGAAAAGGGCCGTGGTATATGTTTGGGGGCATATGGTTGAGAGTGGCCGGCTGGCCCCTGAAAATCCACTATAGGCAGGATGGTTCCCAGAGCCAAGGTGGCACCAGTGCCATGTTGGCCTGGTTTGATAGTACCATGTGGCTCCTGCAATCTGCCATCCAGAAGCGGGGCAGCTTACTTTTGTTTGCCAGGGAAACGGGCCGAGGTATTTGTCTGGGGGCCTATGGCTGGGAGTGACCGGCTGGCTCCTGAAAAGCTACGATAGGCAGGATGGTGACCAGACCCAAAGTGGAACCAGTACCAAGTTGGGCTGGTTTGATAGTACCAAGTGGCTCCTGCAATCTGCCATCAAAAATTTGGCAGGCGAGTTTTGTTTTCCAGGGAAAAGCGCCGTTGTTTAGAGGCCTGTGGCAGGGAGTGGCCGCCTGTCCTCGTAGAATCTACGTTACGCAGCATGGTTCCCAGAGCCAAGGTGGCACCAGGGCCAAGTCGGGCAGGTTTGATAGTACCAAATGCATCCTGCAATCTGCCATCCAAAAGCGGGGCAGTTTACTTTTGTTTGCCAGGGAAACGGGCCGAGGTTTGTGTCTGGGGGCCTATGGCAGGGAGTGACCGTCTGGATCCTGAAAAGCTACGATAGGCAGGATGTTTACCAGACCCATGGTGGCACCAGTACCAAGTTGGGCTGATTTGATAGTACCAAGTGGCTCCTGCAATCTGCCATCCAGAATCGGGGCAGCTTACTTTTGTTTTCCAGGGAAACGGGCCGAGGTTTGTGTCTGGGGGTCTATGGCTGGGAGTGACCGGCTGGCTCCTGAAAAGCTACGATAGGCAGGATGGTGACCAGACCCATGGTGGCACCAGTGCCAAGTTGGGCTGGTTTGATAGCACCAAGTGGCTCCTGCAATCTGCCATCAAAATGTTGGCAGGCGATTTTTGTTTTCCAGGGAAAAGCGCCGTTGTTTGTGTTTGGGCGCCTGTGGCTCAGAGTGGCCGGGTGGCTCCTTAGAATCCACGATACGCGGCATGGTTCCCAGACCCAAGGTGGCACCAGTGCCAAGTCGGGCTGTTTTGACACTACCAAGTGGCTCCTGCAATCTGCCATCCAGAATCGGGGCAGCTTAATTTTGTTTGCCAGGGAAACGGTCCGAGGTTTGTGTCTGGGGGCCTATGGCTGGGAGTGACCGGCTGGCTCCTGAAATGCTACAATAGGCAGGATGGTTCCCAGACCCATAGTGGCACCAGTGCCAAGTTGGGATGATTTGATAGTACCAAGTGGCTCCTGCAATCTGCCATCAAAAAGCTGGCAGGCGAGTTTTGTTTTCCAGGGAAAAGCGCCGTTGTTTGTGTTTGGGGGCCTGTGGCTGGGAGTTGCCGGCTGGCTCCTTAGAATCCACGATATGCAGGATTGTTCCCAGACCCAAGGTGGCACCAGTGCCAAGTCGGGCTGGTTTGATGGTGCAAAGTGGCTCCTGCAATCTGCCATCCAGACGCGGGGCAGCGGATTTTTGTTTCCGTGAGAAATGGTCCGTGGTTTGTTTTTGGGGGTATATGGCTGGGCGTGGCCGGCTGGCTCCTTAAAAAGCTCGATATGCAGGATGGTTCCCTGACACAAGGTGGCACCAGTGCCACGTCGGGCGGTTTTCGTAGTACAAAGTGCGTCCTAAAATTTGCCATCCAGAAGAGGGGCAGTTGAGTTTTGTTTGCCAGAGAAAAGGGCCGTGGTTTGTTTTTGGGGGCATATGGCGGATAGTGGCCGGCTGGCCCCTGAAAATCCACGTTAAGCAGGATGGTTCCCACACCAGAGGTGTCACCAGTGCCAAGTCGGGGTGGTTTGATAGTACTAAATAGCTCCTGCAATCTGCCATGCAGAAGCGGGGCAGTTTACTTTTGTTTGCCAGGGAAACGTGCCGAGGTTTGTGTCTGGGGGCCTATGGCTGCGAGTGACCGGCTGGCTCCTGAAAAGCTACGATAGGCAGGATGGTGACCAGACCCATGGTGGCACCAGTGGCAAGTTGGGCTGGTTTGATAGTACCAAGTGGCTCCTGCAATCTGCCATCAAAAAGTTGGCAGGCGAGTTTTGTTTTCCAGGGAAAAGCGCCGTTGTTTGTGTTTGGGGGCCTGTGGCTGGGAGTGGCTAGCTGGCTCCTTAGAACCCACGATACGCAGGATGGTTCCCAGACCAGAGGTGGCACCAGTGCCAAGTTGGGCTGGTTTGATGGTGCAAAGTGGCTCCTGCAATCTGCCATCCAGAAGCGGGGTAGCTTACTTTTGTTTGCCAGGGAAACGGGCCGAAATATTTGTCTAGGGGCCTCTGGCTGGGGGTGACTGGGTGGCACCTGAAAAGCTACGATAGGCAGGATGGTGACCAGACCCATGGTGGCACCAGTGCCAAGTTGGGCTGATTTGATAGTACCAAGTGGCTCCTGCAATCTGCCATCAAATGTTTGGCAGGCGAGTTTTGTTTTCCAGGGAAAAGCACCGTTGTGTGTGTTTTGGGGCCTGTGGCTGGGAGTGGCCAGCTGGCTCCTTAGAATCCACGATACGCAGGATGGTTCCCAGACCCAAGGTGGCAGCAGTTCCAAGTCGGGCTGGTTTGATAGTACCAAGTGGTTCCTGCAATCTGCCATCCAGAAGCGGGGCAGCTGAATTTTGTTTGCCAGAGAAAAAGGCTGTTCTTTGTGTTTCGGGGCCTGTGGCTGGCAGTGGCCGGCTGGCTCCTGAAAATCCATGATACGCAGCATGGTTCCCAGACCCAAGGTGGCACCAGTGCCAAGTGGGGCTGGTTTCACAGTGTCAAGTGCCTCCTGCAATCTCCGATCCAGAAGCGGGGCAGCTGAGTTTTGTTTGCCTGTGAAACGGGCCGTTGTTTTTGATTGGGGTCTGTGGCCGAGAGTGTTCGGCTGGCTCCTGACAATCCACAATACGCAGGATGTTTCCCAGACCCAAGGTGGCACCAGTGCCAAGTCGGGCTGGTTTGATAGTACCAAGTGGCTCCTGCAATCTGCCATCCAGAAGCGGTGCAGTTGAGTTTTGTTTGCCAGAGAAAAGGGCCGTGGGTTGTGTTTGGGGGCATATGGCTGGGAGTGGCCGGCTGTCTCATTAAAAAGATCGATACGCAGGATGGTTCCCAGACCCAAGGTGGCACCAGTGCCAAGTCGGGCTGGTTTGATGGTGCAAAGTGGCTCCTGCAATCTGCCATCCAGAAGCGGGGCAGCTGATTTTTGTTTGCCAGAGAAAAATTCCGTGGATTGTTTTTGGGGGCATATTGCTGGGAGTGGCCGGCTGGCTCCTTAAAATGCTCGATACGCATGATGGTTCCCAGGTCCAAGGTGTCACCACTACCACGTCGGCCTGCGGTTTTAGTATCAAGTTCATCCTGCAATTTGCCATCCAGAAGAGGGGCAGTTGAGTTTTGTTTGCCAGAGAACAGGGCCGAGGTTTCTTTTTGGGGACATATGGCTGAGAGTGGCCGGCTGGCCCCTGAATATCCACGATACACAGCATGGTTCCCAGATCCAAGGTGGCACCAGTGCCAAGTTGGGCTGGTTTGATAGTACCAAGTGTCTCCTGCAATCTGCCATCCAGAAGCGGGGCAGCTTACTTTTGTTTGCCAGAGAAATAGGCCTAGGTTTTTGTTTGGGGGCCTGTGGCTAGGAGTGGCCGGCTGGCTCCTAAGAATCCACGATACGCAGGATGTTTCCCAGACCCAAGGTGGCACCAGTGCCAAGTCGGGCTGGTTTGATAGTACCAAGTGGCTCCTGCAAACTCCATCAAAAAGTTGGCAGGCGTGTTTTGTTTTCCAGGGAACAGCGCCGTTGATTTTGTTTGGGGGCCTGTGGCTGGGAGTGGCCGGCTGGCTCCTTAGAATCCACCATACGCAGGATGGTTCCCAGACCCAAGGTGGCACCAGTGCCAAGTCGGGCTGGTTTGATAGTCCCAAGTGGCTCCTGCAAACTGCCATCCAGAAGCGGGGCCGCTGAGTTTTGTTTGCCAGGGAAATGGGCCGTTGTTTGTGTTTGGGGGCCTGTGGCTGGGAGTGTTCGGCTGGTTCCTGAATATGTACGATACGCAGGATTGTTCCCAGACCCAAGGTGGCACCAGTGCCAAGTCGGGCTGGTTTGATGGTGCAAAGTGGCTCCTGCAATCTGCCATCCAGACGCGGGGCAGCGGATTTTTGTTTCCATGAGAAATGGTCCGTGGTTTGTTTTTGGGGGTATATGGCTGGGCCTGGCCGGCTGGCTCCTTAAAAAGCTCGATATGCAGGATGGTTCCCTGACACAAGGTGGCACCAGTGCCACGTCGGGCGGTTTTCGTAGTACAAAGTGCGTCCTAAAATTTGCCATCCAGAAGAGGGGCAGCTGAGTTTTGTTTGCCAGAGAAAAGGTCCGTGGTTTGTTTTTGGGGGCATATGGCTGAGAGTGGCTGGCTGGCCCCTGAAAATCCACGATACACAGGATGGTTCCCAGATCCAAGGTGGCACCTGTGCCAAGTCGGGCTGATTTGATAGTACTAAGTAGCTCCTGCAATCTGCCATCCAGAAGCGGGGCAGCTTACTTTTGTTTGCCAGGGAAACGGGCCGAGGTTTGTGTTTGGGGGCCTATGGCTGAGAGTGACCGGCTGGCTCCTGAAAAGCTACGATAGGCAGGATGGTGACCAGACCCATGGTGGCACCAGTGCCAAGTTGGGCTGGTTTGATAGTACCAAGTGGTTCCTGCAATCTGCCATCCAGAAGCAGGGCAGCTGAGTTTTATTTGCCAGAGAAAAGGGCCTTGGTTTGTGTTTGGGGGCATATGGCTGGGTGTGGCCAGCTGGCTCCTTAAAATGCACGATATGCAACATGGCTCCCAGACCCAAGGTGGCACCAGTGCCAAGTTGGGCTGGTTTGATAGTACCAAGTGGCTCCTGCAATCTTCCATGATCACGTGGAGAAATACTTTCTGGTTTCAGCCTCATGCTCTTTCTTCTCTCCCTCAACTTCTCTATCACCTCTCATCTGGTTCACATGCGCTGTCTTCAAGGTCCACAGGCTACTTTTCACAGAATCTTCTGGCCTGATGAAGTAAGAATGATGAATAGAACAGAGCTGGGATCTATTTTCCAGTTTGGATAAAATGCATTCTGCACACAAATCCAAGGAGAACGGGCTGCCCCGATGCCCAGAAAATCTTTCACTCCTGCTAGTGTTCTACGTCAACCGCAACTTAGTCTGAAAGAAAAGCTTTTTCTCTGAGAACATCTGAGAGGTTTGCATGAAGCACTGATATCTGACATATGCAATTTTGAATAGGAGAGGAAAAAGAAAATGGCAAGGAGTTTTTAATTTTAGTGGTTTCAATTTTAATTTCCGTGCACTTTTTCAAAACTTGTCAGCTCAAATGCCCATCAACATCTTTTAGTCATCTGTAAGTCAGTATTCATATAAAATGTGCTTCAAATCCAAAGAATTTCAAATTTGCACTCCAAGCTTCTATGCCTAGATTTATGATTTCCTACACATATTAGATGAAAGGAAGGCCTTTTTTACTGTGGGAGTGCTGGAACACTGGAACAGGTTGCCCAGAGAAGTTGTGGGTGTCCCATCCCTGAAAGTATTCAAGGTCACCTTGGACGGGGCTTGGAGCAGCAACAAAGGAAAAGCTTGATGGTAGAGAAACAAAGTCGGACTATAGAAGAAACTCGGATTGAAGTATAGGATCAAGTTTTCTCTCAGCTCTTGGGGTAAATTCAAAGTTGTACAAAATGACATTTATCTGTGCTATTCACTACTGTAACAGAAAGTTTCATGAAAACTGTACAGAAGATAGTAAATTTTAAAAGAGATAAGAATTACAGCATAAAATCCATGGGATAGGTTACAACATGAGACACTCTCTAAGAGAAAATCTCTTTGTTTCAGCACTTCATCGGGGTAAGATTTCATGAAATGCCAAAGAAGGCGGCAAAATATCATTCGGGACATTATTTACTGGAATTCAGCCTGGCCATTAGTAGGAACTGCCTTTGAACATATCATGTAGATATACCACACACACTTTCCCTTCACTGAAAAATTACTGTTTACAACAAATAAGCAATTGACGATCAAAATTGATTGAAAGCATCTTAAACATGTCAAGTATTTCATTGTAGATGATCTGTGATCCAAATGCTTCTTCCACCTTCGAGAGGGACAGAAGAATTCTTCCATATCATGATGGTTTAAAATTGTATCAACCAATGTTTTCTGCTGAAAAGATATCATCTATTTTTTTCTATTTTTGGAAGAAAATATTCCTAGACATACAACAGGTGAGAACTAAGTAATTTTAAAGAAACAAATGAAATGAAAATATTCTGTAAATAGAATGAAATGAAAAGCTGTGTTTTAAATAGGAGCTAAATATTAAACAGAATTTTTGTACCAGGCATTTGAATTACTGCACCAGCTCTTTTGCCCATCAAGAGAGGCATTTAGCATTTCAGTCTTTTCCAAGGTGTTCATGATCTGCTATGCTGATCTCTGTGTGTGCCTAGGTGTGTGTGGAGGGGGGGGCATATGAAGGGGAGTGTGTATGTTTGCTTTACAATTGTTGTGGCAGATTCATGCCTCAGCTCCACATTTTGTTTTAAAAAGGTCACACCGAGTGGATATGAAGTTTACTATCAACAAGAGATCGATTCCCAAATCATCCATTTGACTCTCCCTTATAAATCATGTGCTTTGTTGCATATTTTATCAAATATACTTTCAAGCCAGATGGAGGAAGGAGGATGTGGGAATCCCTCCACCATCTTGCAACTTTTATGTAAGTAGGTTTTCAAGAAAATCATCATTTCTCTTTTAAATATGTCTGGAACAGGCATGATGGTAGTGTCAACCTGTTGGAGTTTTTGTTGCTGGAAGAAGTTGTACAAAAGGATTGGTTTTTACATTGACCAGTTACTGAATCAAGCGCAGGAATACATTGGAAATTTAGCTGGGGGTTCCTTTTCCCAGCAGACTACTTCTAGAACGAGCTTGTACACTGAAGCTGACTCTTTTGCTCTCTTTTTGTTTCTTTCCTATTTTCTTGGCTTCTTTGCCACTATCTAGACAATTTTGGAACTTTGTTCCCAACTAAAATGGTTTCAATAGTCTGATTGTGATCATACATTTTTACAAGGAATTTTTAAAATCTTTCCTCGAGTCCAGAAAGTCAAGGACTTAGATCTTTTTCTTCCCTTATCAATATTGCCATGAAATTGATAAATAAAGACCAACTCTTTATTTTTGTTTTTAACCCACGTAGATAATTCCCATCCATTAATCCATTTTGTGGACCAATAGCTGCCATTCTGATGGAAGCTGTCACTTCTTAACAATAGGCATTCTGTGACTATGTTGACTGCACTTTGGGTGAAGATCCTAACTGGTCTTAGATATACATAGGGAGAAATTTGCTCAGCCAGTGTCAGTCTTAAGCATGCGTATCAGAAGATCTTTCTAGAGCTGGGAATTTTCCCATGAAAGGGATTCAGTTAGGGAAGAGACACTTGTGCCAGAGTTTTACATTCTTCTTGAACACTGCTTAAGGAACTTAGATGCCATGTCCATTTGGATCTCTGTCTGCACAGAACTTTGTCATGCCAGTGCTTTGAAATGCATCTTGAAGAGAATTCACTAGCACAGAATGAAAGAGAGTGGAAGGGGTTGGTGGGGCTAACCAGGCCCAACCCCCCTGCCTAAACCAGGATACCTAGAGCCTCTTGCCCAGGATTCTATCTGGGTGTACTTTTAATGTCTTCAAAGATCCAGGCTCCACAATCTTTCTGGGCAGTCTGTGCCGTGGTTCAGTCACCCTGACAGTAAAGAAACATTTACTGATGTTCAAAGGCAATCTCCTGTATTTCAGTGTGTGCCCACTGCCTCTTGTCTTTTCCCTCAGCATCACTGAAAAGACACTGATTCCCTCCCCTTTGCACTATTGCTTCCATATGTATGTGTGATGCCATGTAGAGGTATGTCAAAAACCTCCCTGAAGCCCAGGCAGATAATATTCCCTTCATCTACCAGTCAAGTTGATTCATCAGAGGAGTTTAAAGTGATGTTCAGCATGAAATTCCCCTGAAAAATCATGCTAACTACATTATTTGGTCATCTGTCATGTGCCTGGCAAGGATTTCCAGGAAGAGCTGCTTCATCAACTTCCTGGGGATAAAAAAGAGGCTGGCTGGTTTGTACTATGGCGAGTCCTCTTAATTGCCTTTTTTGAAGATGGGTGTCATTTGCTAACATCCACTCTTTAGCTCCTCTTCTCATCTACACCTCGGCAAAAAGCTTTTCCACTATGTCTGGCTAGGAAAAACTGTGCCAGCACAGAAAACATCTCCCATCGTGTTCTAGAAGTTGCACGGATGTCTGCCAAGTGTTTGGCAGGAAGAAAAGAAAAGTTGTCCAAAACAGCTTCCAATCGAATGTTCCTGTGATTGGAAAAGTCAGGAGAGTGCAAAGGTACTGTTTTCTATCAGTTGGCAAGGTGCGCACACAATCCCAGTGTTGTACAGCTTGCTTCTTCACCTTCCCGAAGCTGCCGCTCTCGCCGGCTGCCGGAGCCCAAGAAGCGGCTTCTTCGCGCAAAGACGATTGTGCCGCTCACAGTGCTCTCCTTAGCGCGGCTTCTGCCGAAAGACGCCCGGCAGCGGCTCTTACCTCCGGAGAGCATCCTACCTTCGTCTTTAGCTCCTCTTCTCATCTACACCTCGGCAAAAAGCTTCTCCACTATGTCTGGCTAGGAAAAACTGTGCCAGCACAGAAAACATCTCCCATCGTGTTCTAGAAGTTGCACGGATGTCTGCCAAGTGTTTGGCAGGAAGAAAAGAAAAGTTGTCCAAAACAGCTTCCAATCGAATGTTCCTGTGATTGGAAAAGTCAGGAGAGTGCAAAGGTACTGTTTTCTATCAGTTGGCAAGGTGCGCACACAATCCCAGTGTTGTACAGCTTGCTTCTTCACCTTCCCGAAGCTGCCGCTCTCGCCGGCTGCCGGAGCCCAAGAAGCGGCTTCTTCGCGCAAAGACGATTGTGCCGCTCACAGTGCTCTCCTTAGCGCAGCTTCTGCCGAAAGACGCCCGGCAGCGGCTCTTACCTCCGGAGAGCATCCTACCTTCGTCTTTCGCGTCTTTTGTAGTCTACATCTTAGCAAAACGCTTCTCCACTATGTCTGGCTAGGAAAAACTGTGCCAGCACAGAAAACATCTCCCATCGTGTTCTAGAAGTTGCACGGATGTCTGCCAAGTGTTTGGCAGGAAGAAAAGAAAAGTTGTCCAAAACAGCTTCCAATCGAATGTTCCTGTGATTGGAAAAGTCAGGAGAGTGCAAAGGTACTGTTTTCTATCAGTTGGCAAGGTGCGCACACAATCCCAGTGTTGTACAGCTTGCTTCTTCACCTTCCCGAAGCTGCCGCTCTCGCCGGCTGCCGGAGCCCAAGAAGCGGCTTCTTCGCGCAAAGACGATTGTGCCGCTCACAGTGCTCTCCTTAGCGCGGCTTCTGCCGAAAGACGCCCGGCAGCGGCTCTTACCTCCGGAGAGCATCCTACCTTCGTCTTTCGCGTCTTTTGTAGTCTACATCTTAGCAAAACGCTTCTCCACTATGTCTGGCTAGGAAAAACTGTGCCAGCACAGAAAACATCTCCCATCGTGTTCTAGAAGTTGCACGGATGTCTGCCAAGTGTTTGGCAGGAAGAAAAGAAAAGTTGTCCAAAACAGCTTCCAATCGAATGTTCCTGTGATTGGAAAAGTCAGGAGAGTGCAAAGGTACTGTTTTCTATCAGTTGGCAAGGTGCGCACACAATCCCAGTGTTGTACAGCTTGCTTCTTCACCTTCCCGAAGCTGCCGCTCTCCGCCGGCTGCCGGAGCCCAAGAAGCGGCTTCTTCGCGCAAAGACGATTGTGCCGCTCACAGTGCTCTCCTTAGCGCGGCTTCTGCCGAAAGACGCCCGGCAGCGGCTCTTACCTCCGGAGAGCATCCTACCTTCGTCTTTCGCGTCTTATGTAGTCTACACCTCGGCAAAAAGCTTTTCCACTATGTCTGGCTAGGAAAAACTGTGCCAGCACAGAAAACATCTCCCATCGTGTTCTAGAAGTTGCACGGATGTCTGCCAAGTGTTTGGCAGGAAGAAAAGAAAAGTTGTCCAAAACAGCTTCCAATCGAATGTTCCTGTGATTGGAAAAGTCGGGAGAGTGCAAAGGTACTGTTTTCTATCAGTTGGCAAGGTGCGCACACAATCCCAGTGTTGTACAGCTTGCTTCTTCACCTTCCCGAAGCTGCCGCTCTCGCCGGCTGCCGGAGCCCAAGAAGCGGCTTCTTCGCGCAAAGACGATTGTGCCGCTCACAGGGCTCTCCTTAGCGCGGCTTCTGCCGAAAGACGCCCGGCAGCGGCTCTTACCTCCGGAGAGCATCCTACCTTCGTCTTTCGCGTCTTTTGTAGTCTACACCTCGGCAAAACGCTTTTCCACTATGTCTGGCTAGGAAAAACTGTGCCAGCACAGAAAACATCTCCCATCGTGTTCTAGAAGTTGCACGGATGTCTGCCAAGTGTTTGGCAGGAAGAAAAGAAAAGTTTTTCAAAACAGCTTCCAATCGAATGTTCATGTGATTGGAAAAGTCAGGAGAGTGCAAAGGTACTGTTTTCTATCAGTTGGCAAGGTGCGCACACAATCCCAGTGTTGTACAGCTTGCTTCTTCACCTTCCCGAAGCTGCCGCTCTCGCCGGCTGCCGGAGCCCAAGAAGCGGCTTCTTCGCGCAAAGACGATTGTGCCGCTCACAGTGCTCTCCTTAGCGCGGCTTCTGCCGAAAGACGCCCGGCAGCGGCTCTTACCTCCGGAGAGCATCCTACCTTCGTCTTTCGCGTCTTTTGTAGTCTACATCTTAGCAAAACGCTTTTCCACTATGTCTGGCTAGGAAAAACTGTGCCAGCACAGAAAACATCTCCCATCGTGTTCTAGAAGTTGCACGGATGTCTGCCAAGTGTTTGGCAGGAAGAAAAGAAAAGTTGTCCAAAACAGCTTCCAATCGAATGTTCCTGTGATTGGAAAAGTCAGGAGAGTGCAAAGGTACTGTTTTCTATCAGTTGGCAAGGTGCGCACACAATCCCAGTGTTGTACAGCTTGCTTCTTCACCTTCCCGAAGCTGCCGCTCTCGCCGGCTGCCGGAGCCCAAGAAGCGGCTTCTTCGCGCAAAGACGATTGTGCCGCTCACA